>NC_141252.1:12640683-13970683 GCF_054856555.1 Leptonotus elevatus
AATGTATTACGCATACAATTTTGATCAAACTTATGCATACATTTTTTTTAATAAGCAGTCCTAAAAGATTAAATGCTATCTTAAAGTTAAATACACTTGAACTTTACTTATTAAAGCAACACTAAGGAACTTTCAGTTTATGTTGATTATGGCACTGCCATATGGACAAAGTCGGTAACGTTATGCTTGAAGGAAGACCACGTTTCTCATGAGGACAAGCGCGATTGCGTCATTTTTTTAGCACACGGCATTCAAATTGACTTCCGTCTTTGTAACAAATGAGTAAAGGGGGAAGTGACGAATACCATAAAGCAGTCAGTACGTTTGTAGTTTTTTTGTGTGGCAGTGTTCCTACCATCCTCCTCAAAGTTGTTTAGTGCCAGTAAAAATGATACAGAGCGTAGAGTTTATTATCAGCGTGTTGCTACTAAAATGTATACATTTATTATTTATTGCTAACTCAATTTGGGTGGTATGATGACTACGCAAAATAGAATGTTGTTATTTAGCACAATTAATAAGGTCTAGTTTTCCTTTTGAGTGCAGACAGGCAACATAGCCCCTTAACAGTAAACCGTTGAACCTGTATTTGTTCAATTTATTTTGAACAAATACTAAAACTCAGGGAGTTGTCAATTTTATTTTACATTTTAAATAAAAAAAGTTATTACATATCAATCGTAAACTAGAGAGTGAGTTGTATGTGTTTTATTTTCATTGAGCATGGGAATTGGATGGACCATCAGTGCTTTTATATCTCAGTTTGCTTTTTTATTTTATTTGAATGTATAAAGAATTTATTTGAGCACTTTATTTGTTTTGAATTTTCAAAGTTATTCGTTTCTTTTTAACAGAACAACTAACATTCAGTTTTCATTAGCATGAAAACGATCCCTATTTCTCCGTTGAGTTTCAAGCAAATCTTAAATTCCCATTAAATTATTAAATTAGCCAACCCCCTGTTATAAAGATTTGCTTGTGGTTTTGAGATCATTGGTGGATGAAAGACAAACTTTATGGTCACAAAGAATTTGTTGCTTGAAAAGAATGATAAATCATGCATTGTAATTTGGACTGTCAGTGCTTTTGGGAACTTTAAAGGGCCGTTCTCTCTAATCCTGCTTCCAGTTGAGGAATTCCCTGGCACCGAACCACCCACTGGCTTTGTTTTTCCTGGCTGTGATAGCCCAAACAGTCTTAAGACACAAGTGATGATTTATGTGGAGGGAGAAAAGTCTCAAATCTGCTGAACCTCTTGAGTAATTAAAATATTTTCCAGAGTCTGTCGGGTGATGGTAAAAGCAAAAAGATGGCAGCACAGAGGAGAAACAGTTGAGGTTGCAGCTGCTCATCTCGTGCGCCCCCCTTTCTTCTCCTCCTCCTCGTGCCCCTCTCTGAGCTCTCCCAACTGCCTCTGTCACCTTTGCCCTGTGTTCCAGCTGTCGCGTGTTTTGAAAGGACCATTTGCAGCTCCTCCTAGTGTTCTGACACATGGGGGAATGAGCAATGTGACGGGACGCGACAGCCAATGGTCGTAAGGGGCCACCGGCTAGATTCTTGCCAACTTACTTTATTCCATTTTTAGTCTGGCTGTGATTGGTCAAAACAGAGAGCATCACTTGTGTCCGCATGAAAAGGAACCCAGCTCTGAGGCATGGTGCTTTAGACAAATGATGTAGAATTTAATGTACGCCATCAATGCAGAAGCAGCGATGCAAATAAGAATAGGAGCAGTCGCCATGTGTTTTCATGGCCCTGGCAAACTTGGGTGCACAGTAAAGGAGGGGTGTGTGTTCACAGGGGCAAGACAAAGCAGTGGTTGTGCCCCGGGACTGTGGCCTCAGCACGGCGAAAGGTTCTCACACACAGTGAAAGATAGGGAAGGATGGAAAGAGAATGAGAGTGGGGGAGTAAGCAGAGAGAGAAAACACTTCCTGGAGGTTCATTCTTCCTCTCTGCAACCATCAATGGCATTCTCCCCCTGACCCACTCCTCTCGCAGACAAACAAAAGAGCCCACATTCCACTGGTGCCTGACCGGCCAAGCAACCAGCAGCCATCCAGCCACAGTGGAAGCACATCACTGACCTCACCAGTTCACAGTCTCCTCATATAAGGGCGGGCTTGAGCAGCACTGTGGGGTTGAGGGGGCTTGTAATGCATCCTAATTTAAAAATCCCCTGGGAGAATTTGGATAGAATTGAAGTAAATGTAAGGTGGAAAATATCAGACAATCCCGATCACACAATATAGGGATACAAATAAAATGGTTGATGTCTCTATAGTCATCTGGCAACAATCAAATTGAGACGTTGAATACCACTTTTTCAGACCATTAACAGTAGAGGTTCTCATTTCTTGATTCTCACCAATAAAGATACACAACATTTCTATTAAACCATCCATCCATTTTCTCCCACTTATGGGTCGTGTCACAGGGGCAGCAGCTTTAGTGAGGAAGCCCAGACTTCTCTCTCCCGAAGCACTTCGTCGAGCTCTTCCAGGAGAATTTCAATCATTCCCAGGCCAGCCTTGGCTATCCAGCATGTCCTAGGTTGTCCCCAGGGCCTCCTCCCCATGGACAAGGAAGCACCCAGGGGGGATCGTCATCAGATGCTTGAGCCGCCTCATCAGGCTCTTCTTGATATGGCTGTACTTCCAACCCTATATCTAAGGGAGAGACAGGACACCCTGTGCAGGTAACTCATTTCGGCTGCTTGTATCCTGGATCTTGTTCTTTTGGTCATGACCCACAGCTCGTGACCATAGATGAGGGTAGGAACGTAGATCAACTTTCGTCTCAGCTCCTTCTTTGGTCCCCTACAGACTAATACAGAATCAATGCAAACGCTGCACTGATCCGCCAGTCAATCTCCTGCTCCATCCTTCCCTGACTCGTGAACAATACCTCAAGAAACTTGAACTCTTCCACTTGGGGCAGGAAAAAAAAAAAGGATCTCATTCCTGACCTGGAGAGCACACTCCACCCTTTTCCCACTGAGGACCATGGTCTCAGATTTGGAGGTGTTGATTTCCATCCCAACGGCTCAACACTTGGCTCCAGTGAGAGTTGGAGATCGCGGCTTGACAAAACCAACAGTACCACATCATTTGCCAAAAGCAGAGATGTGATACTGACGCCACCAAACCGGACCCTCTCAACACCTTGACTGTGCCTAGAAATGGTCCCTAAAGGTTATGAACAGAATCTGTCACAGAGGGCAGACTTGGCGGAGTCCATCCCATACTGGAAACAAATCTGACTTACTGCTGGAAATGCAGATCAAACATACAGGTGCAGAACTACCCCTATCAGCAGGTTCGGTACTCCTATTCTCTAAGCACCCAACCACAGAACTCCCCAAGGGACACGGTCGTACACCTTCCTCAAGTCCACAAATCTGTAGGCTTGCAGGGCAAGCTCCCATGCACCTTCAAAGACCCTGTCAAGGATGAAGAGCTGGTCAACTGTTCCAAGGCCACCACACTGCTCCTCCTGAATCTGAGATTGGACTTCCTGATGACCTCTCTAGGACCCCTGAATATACCTTACCAGGGAGGCTGAGGAGCGTGACACACCCTCCAGTCCCCTTTCTTAAAAAGGGGGACCACCACCCCGGTCTGCCAATCCAGAGGCACTGTTGACGATGTCCCTGTGATGTTGTAGAGGCATCAGCCCTCCAACATCCAGAGCCTTTAGGATCTCCGGGCGGATCTCAATCACCCTTGGGCCCTTACCACCAGGAGCTTCTTAACCACCTCTGCAATTTCAACCCCAGAGGATAGGAGAGCCCACTTCAGAGTCCCCAGACTCTGCCCTCCTCACTGGAAGGTGTCCCAGTGGAATTGAGAGGGTCTTCAAAGCATCCTCCCCACCGATTCACAAGCACCCTATGAATTTGGACACAACCACTGTGATGTCATTTTCAGTTGACAGCAAGTGGCAAAATGGACGCCCCCTGAGATGGGTAAAAACAAGTGGATTCTGTTGCGTAATTCATCTTCCACAAACATAATATTAATCAGAATGCCGTGTTTGGACTAGAGGGGGCACAAGTGATGCGATGTGTCACATTCTGTGAACTGCAAGTATACAAGGGCATCAAATTGTTCTTCAAGTTAGACATTTATTGAACTCATCAACTACACAGTGAAACTCTGTAAATGCATCTCATGTTACTCGCATTGAACCTGCAGAACAACAAGGCTTGACCGACATCGCTGGAGCAGAGACAGGAGAGGAGGAGGATAGGGAGGAGGCAAAGTGCACCACTGAATATCAACAGCAAAAGATACAGGATACCTTCAGTCTTCCTCGCTTGCATGACAGGGGCAGCTTGGCAAGTCTAACCCATGACAGTCTGAGTGACAAAGCAGGGAATTGACAACAGAAAAGGCTGAGGGCAGAGGCCCTTGTGTATACACCAGCAGCTGGCTCTACTATCCTGTTCCAGTGACGCTATTTACCAAATACAGTGCCGAGAGGAACCTCTAAAGGTCAAACAGGGACGCTGCATGTTCATTACTACAGGAGCAACTGGTTGGTACAATTTTAGTGATGAGACGTTACTTTATTTCCTGAAAACAAGTGACGACGCCTAGCTGGCTAGCGCTAGCCGCTACATCAACATGTCAACTGGACTTGAATGACTCTTTAAACTTCAGTGTGCTCACTCATCCTCGTGGCTACCAAACGGTCAACACCCGGCTTACTGCTGCTTCATTGCAATCATTTTTGTCTGGCAGGACACAGGAATTCTCCGCTACTCAAACAACCATTCACTTCACTTAAATTCCAAATACTTTGCTTCTCACTGAACAGAGGTCTGGCGAGGTACCCTGAGATGTCACCCGACATGCTGGCTTTTTGTTTCATGTCATGCATGAACAACTCTTTTGAAGTCTCTCAAAAATTCTAAAGAAGAAAGCAAAAACGTACCTGGCAGTGTGCAGTTAAAGAAGTACGTATATTTTTCCAAATGCCAAACGTTACCCTCATAATGTGGGGTACAAACATACGATAATCAGATTTTAATTGTAGAGTTCTCAGTTTCTCTGATCAAATGAGCAAAGGCTGGATTGTAGTATGTTTGTAAAAGTCTTGATGTGTTGGGTGTGTTCGTATGATCCCCCCCCCCCCCTTCCCTGAAAAACATTTGGGGCTGAAATCGGAATTGTTAAACCTGTTAAATATGAACAATCGCAGAATGATCGCTAATTAAAAAGTAACCTGAAGCATGTCTTCCAAATAATTTTCCACAAAAAAAAATATGACAAGAGAAATGCAGTATACGATAAAGTGGAAGTCAATCTTGAACATTTCTTGACAATTATATGTTATATGTGACCTCACTAGTCTAAACATGACATTCTGATTAATATTACATTTGTGGAATATGAGTTATGAAGCAAAATCCAGCTGTTTTTTATGCATCTCAGGGGGCGGCCATTTTGCCACTTGGTGTCGACTGAAGATGACATCACAGTTTCCCAGGGCTCAGGCAATGACCAATCACAACTGACCTGTTCTTTGAAACTGAGCTGTGATTGGTCGTTATCTGAGACCTGAGCAACATTGACGTCATCTTCTGTCAACAGCTAGTGGCAAAATGGCCACCCCTGAGATGGATAAAAACGGCTGGATTTTGCTTCATAACTCATATTTCACAAATGTAATATTAACCAGAATGTCATGTTTAGACTAGTATTCAAATTCAAAGGTTTCCAAACTAATCAAATTGCTTTTAGGGGTTAACAGCATCTGAAGTCATCTGAGGGCTTAATACACGTGAGAAAGTATCTGTTACCACCTTCAACCAATTGCACTGGCCTGCCTGTACCTGTCCCACTTCAACTGCTGCAGTTGAAAATACACGAGTGTGCACATTCTAACGCGTTGCAAGATATAAAAATAACACTAATCTTTTGCTTGGACACAGTTTGTAAAGTGTGAAAAAAAAGTAGAGTGAATTGAGGGGAAAGAGTTTGCATAGTTGTAGAGTAAATATGCAGTTGAGTCAAGTTTAGTGGGACACACTGCTGCCAGAGTAAGAGCAGTTGGTTATATTTGATTCTGAACCTCACTTCATGGCTCGTGGCTTTGTTAGGAAATGCCAGGAACCATTTCTACCTCGCAGCGACTCCGAAATAAAAGCATGTTTTTTTCCCCCCTTCTTTTTTGGCAAAGGCTTACTCCACAGCGGCCAGGAACTAAAACAGTCATAGATCAACAACTGCTCTCGGGTGATGACTTTGGGTTTTAATCTTTACATTTTAGACTGGAAATGTTAAGGTTGAGGTTAAATAGGCCGTGAAATTGGTGCAACTGACCCACTGGAAAGTTGGATGATTCCAAATAATACCTCCACTTTGTCATGCTTTCCGATATCTTGCAGACAAATACTAAGAAAAGTAAGATTTGCATATATAAATACTGCTTTAGGCTCACCTACATGCTGATCAATAAAGATTCATCTGCAACTGTTTGATGGTCTGATGGTCATTTAGATTCATTTCAAATGCTGCAAATCAGTAGTTCCAGCTGTCTGGATATTTTTCCTGGACACACAAAGTAAACATTTTTGAATTGTTGCATCAAGATGAGAAGTGTGAGATAAATGAAACACAGACCACACAGCATTATGCAAATTATCAAAATAGAATCATATCCAAATGCTTTTGTTAAATAGAATGAAGTGAAAACTGAAAAACGATACTTTACAGGATTACTACTAAAATGAGAAAGGATTTTTTATTATTATGTTAAAATGTGAAGTCGGGTTCAGAGGTTTGGATTTCAAATTTCAATCAAATCAAATCTCCGGCCTTCCTTTGTGGAGTTTTGTTGTTCTCTCCTTCCTTGCAGATTTGGAAAAGCAAGATATTCCCAATTCATAGCTGTCTTCGGGACAATTGCTTGATGATGTCATCTGCCATCTCCAATAGTTATTCTAGTAAATTTGTTGTCTTTTGCGACCCAAAAGTCACCAGCCTACGACATTCCCCAAATTTCCATATAATCAGAAAAAAACTCAGTGTTAAGGTAGATTTTTTTGGTGGTTATCATCAACTAATTTTTGCATTTGTGGTTTGACAGGTCACAACAAAGATGAGCATGGGAACACATTGTTTTGGTTAAAAAAAAGAAGAAAAAAAGCTTTCATTGTTCCAGTGACATTTTTATTTCTACTCTTTACTTTTGTACTTAGTTACAATATACACTTTTTTTGTTTTACTTTCACTGAAGGAGTCAAATCAGCACGTTACTTTTAGCAAAAGCCCTTCTTTTTTGTCCCAAAAAAACCCCACAAGTACTGAGCGTGAGTAATTGAGCACGTCTGCAAAAATGAAAAAAAAAATAATAATAAAAATTAACAAATACAACACTTCCCCTTCCGTAATATGGTATGCTGGTCTTGATTGTGTAGGGCAGGGGGCAACGTTCATCCTTTTTTGCGGAAGCTAATTATTGTGTAAACTGCAATCCCACACAGAGGACGTCAAAGTTCATCGAGGCCACACACGCACACCAGACGCCCCTCTCTAAACACTGGATTTTCGACGGCACTGTTTGCATGCGACCCGTCGGCTCTAGGACCCGGCAGAGCAGACTGCCACAGAGGCATTGCAGACAGCGCGTTTGGGAGGTGTAGTGGAAGAAAGGCAAGAGAAACGGAGTAAATGAGAGCACTTTTGTCCAGATTGTTGAAGGACTTATCAACTTAAAGTGCCGCCGAATCAGCTCACTAGAATGAGACGGACACATTGTTGAATTCCTGTCCAGGTAAATGTTCGCGTTTCGTTCGCATGGTTAACTATAAGAGGTCGACAGCTAGTCAGGGTATGTCCCCATTGTACTTACATGGGATGCGGTTATTCTCACCCGAGCTGCCCTGCTAGGCCCCAAATCCTTTCTGTCGCTTAATGCAAGCATGAAATGTACTACTTTCCCGACCCGTTGGCTGTAAAAGTTACTTTAAAGTCAGGGAGACATGCGAGCCTCGAAAGCGAACTGTAAGGGTGTACTGTACTGTATTTTCCACAAGCAATTGAACGTCTCTTCAGATGTTTGCTTTCTGACAATGACTACTTTTTGAAACGTAGCCCTCAGGCCCACTTGTAACTTAAACTGTGCCCCTCTTCTACATTCAAAATGCTGCTTGTATAGCGCTTTAATAGTCCACGAGGGAAAACTAATGAGATCAACAAGAGAGCGGCCCATTCATTGTTATGAACACCGTTTACGCTTTTATAATGCACGGGCCACACATAACATTAGCTTTCTTAGCTTGTTGTTGCTCTGCTCCAACACCCACTTTTAACAATGCGCTCATTTTTACTTGTAAACAATCGCAACAATGTGCTGCTACTTAACTTGTTGACAGTAGTCGTGCTATTTTCTTATTATCTTAACTTCTAATCACCACATAGGAAGTATTGCCACCGTTTAGACTCCCCACTGCCATTTGGAGTTCATGAAAACGCTTGAATATTATTGTTGCGTTCAAAAACTTAAAAAGTGTTAGAATTTTGGATTATGTGCTTACTTATAGCTATTTGACTGTATTGTGGGCAGTTTTTATTGTATTTTTTATTTTACCGTTGCAACTCAGCTTAAGTCTTGTTTATAGCATACTACCTATTAAGGTGCTAGTGCAAGGTTATTTTTGAATATGTAGCCTGCATATGTGTGTGAATGTGTACCACAGCTTAACGGTTACTGGAAACACTTACTTGCATTTGGCCAAGGGAAAGCTGTGTGAATCCTTATTGTACTGTCTGCTACATATGCACATTATGTTGTCATGACAGCTAACTTTTGCTCTATATACATAATAGCAGTAATGTATAACATGTGATGGTAACAGTGTAAAGTTTCAATGACCAACATTTGGTTTCCTATTTGCCTTCTCAGAGTACAACATCCCCAGGCATGTTATACCCTTTTACGCCTTTATGTCGGAATGTTTTTGCTGGTCATGAGACTACGTCTGTCCTGTGCACATGGGGCCTTGCCATATGACCAGCGGAAGACACAACACGTCGGCGCAATGACGTCGCCGGTGACTGTTTGGCGCTGCCTGTTCTATTTAGAAGATATCAGCCGCCTCCCACCCAATCCCTGTGCTCTGACGCAAATGTGCCATCAGGCGCATGCAGATTCTGTGGAATGCTGTTAGAAATTTTGTCCCTGTGCACAGCAGGCGTATTGTGTCCCATTGCGCCACAGGAGTTGAGACCTTATCACTGAGAAGGATACGCATCTCACAATGGCCGCCCACTGTTGGCGTCACGAGCGTACCCTTCTTCAGTTTGTGAGGGCCCTCTGAGAACATTGCAGCCTGAGACACTGATAACAGTTCTTCAATTGATTTTGCTCACATTTACAACCAGGTCAGGAATAAAGATTCATTACAGAATCTTTATAAATAGAGGTATGTGAAACTCTTCAGGACACTCCAGACTTAAAGTGGATGGATGCTAGTTAAAGTGCATACAAGTTGTAGAAAATGATCGTTCCAGTTTTCTCAGTATTGCCGGTCCATCTTGGATTTGTTCATATTTACAAACAGTTCTTCTACAGGTTGTCAACTTAACCAGAAAATTTTATTTAAATCTGTCCCAAGATCAAACCTGTGGAGTCCTAATGCCTTTATTAACCATACAGGCAGGTTAAGTAATATTTTAATATTATGGAAACTGAAAAAAATAAATGAGCTACTCACCTTTAGCTTTGCTGACTGAAGTCTAGCATGACTGAAGTTAACTTTACTGTAATAATTACAGAATATGTGTAACACAGTGGTTCTTAACCTTGTTGTGGGGATTGAACTCCGCAAGTTTCATGCATGCATTCACCAAACCCCTCGTAACTGGAAAAATAAATTGTTTTTCTTCTTCCCAAGTTCAAAACCTAGGCATATGATTCCACAAAATGAACCATGGCCAGTTGCATGTAAAATCGCTGTGTTCAAATAATAAAATCAACACATCATACATTTCACTCAACAATAGGAAAACCTATCTCAATGGAAATTTACTGCAAATCAATGTAACTTTTGCTGTGGCCTTACAGAGATAAATTAAGGAATGCTCGCCTTCACCTTGGCCACTCTCATTATGTTCTCAAACAAAGTCTGTTGCTTTAATTCGTTTACATTTCTACCATCCTCAAAGGTAACGTAACAAACAGTACGAGTATCTCAAAGGCTGGCTATGATTTGGTGACACCAAAATGCTGAAAGCATTGTTGTTGGAGAGGAGTCTCTTCACAGAATGTGTCAACATTCTTCCATTTTCAGCGTACATTCCGTTCTGGCGAGACATTGTATTGAGCAGCCAGGACTGGGACGTGTGTATGACTTTTGTCACTATGCTACTACCCTTATGACTTTAGGGGCATTCGGCTTTAGAGGTTAAACTTGACTTCTGAGTAATTTTCATTTGTAAAGTATGTTCAGGGAACTTCAATGAGGAACTTAACACTCTCTATATGACCAACCATTACGCCTGTCACTGTAGGATCCATTTCCCATCACCAAGTGTGCATGATGGATGGTCTCACTTCAAATGCTGTAAATACTTGAGTAAAAGCGTATACGTTTTGTAACTGTAAACCAGCCGCTGACTCTTGCCCGCCACAGCAGGAGCAGAAAATAGAGCATAAACAAGCTTACGACCATTGATCTGTGATGAAGGAAGTAGTGTGGTGGGGTTGGCCTGAATTTCTTCCTCCTGCCATAAACACTTGTGACTGTCCTTGCTAGTTCAAGTCACAGATGCAGTGTGTGTGTGTGTTTCTATGTCTGTGGGATCTTTGCTTCATGACACTGATTTGCATTGAATGAGTTGGCCCCCAGAGCCGGAGCCAGAAAGATGAATGATTAAAAGCCGCAGTGACCGTAAGGCAGGCAGGCGGTGGCGGCGCAGAGGCCCGAGGACCATGTGACCCGCTGTCAGGGTACTGGGTTCATTCAGTGGCTGCGGCGCTGGCAGCAGCCCAGTTTTTTCCACACAGGCCGCAGTAGCAACAGGTCGCTCCCATTAAAACAGCAGTACTCTGTTGTGGCTCCAGAGCCGCTCTTGTGCATGTGTTGCTTTTTCGGCTGCGGCGTACGCACCCCGGTTTGTTGGTCTGAAGTATACCAATGTGTATATAATATGTGCACGCTTGTGACATTGTCCACACTGAGTTGCCAAAGGGGTTCTATTGCTTAGAGTTTAAACTGCACCCAGTGTGTGTGTGTTTTCGAACTCAAAATCAGCCCCAAGTTAGCATCATGACAAGACTTCCCAAAAATGACAAGTAGTCAAAATTAGGGATAGGCTGATTATTGGCCAGGCCGATTATTGGTGCTGATATTCGATATTTTTGAAGAATATTTGTATCTGCCTTTTTGAAAAATCTGACACACGATAAAAAAATGTGTTACCCTCAGGGAACTATTTCAGTTTTCACTTTCTAAGAGATGCTGCTGAACCTGGGAACTCTCTGCACCTTTTGCTTTTGTTTGAAAATAAAACAAAGATATGTAAAAGTTTAACATTTCAGTTATTTTGAGATTTTGGAGAAAAAAAATACTTTAGAAAACTAGCTGGCTACGGTATGACCCTGTGAGCTTCCAGAACTTTTTGTTACAGTTTTATTTTTTATTTTATTGCCGAAGATTACAAAAAAAACAGCTTCAATATTTTGCACATCTGAAAAGTTGTTCAAAAATCATATCCTTTAAGACATTTCAACAAAATTAAAGTTTGAATTTGTATTGTTTTTAATTTTTATTTTGATGCAATATTTTTTTCTCCTTTCTCTGAAAATGAATATCGGCTCTAAATATTGGTTATCGGCCTCCTTGGCTACGAATAATCAGTGTTGGTATTAACCCTGAAAAAAGAAAAACATTGGTCTATTTCTAGTGAAAAATGTAGAATCTCTTTGTAATAGCTACCTCCAGTAGAGTCCAACGCACCAAGAATTTAGAAAATTGAATAATTATGGGTTCTGGAGAAATGGATCATTTTGTGTGTGTGGGAAAAAATGGCCCTTTTATGGAACGATTTTATACAATATCGAATAAAAAATTGGCCTTCTGCCGATTGCATTTGCAAGGCAGATGACATTGATGGGGGAAGGAAAAAAACACACAATTAAAGATGTCAAAATATTCATGGTATTACAAGTGCCTCAATATTGTTGTAGTCTTGTTTCAGCACAAAATAATGAACCGTTCTGCTTAAAATGTAATTTTGTATAGCATGTCCACTTCTGTATTTCAGGTTAGGCAGTCAATGGCATGCCACAGCCAATCGCGTGCCCGCATTCATTATACAGGCACGCCATTGACTGCCTAACCCTAGTGACGATTTGACTGCACAAGAAATACACTGATGATTGGCTGACAGGCCCACGAAACATTACTTTTGCGAGCAATGTAAAAACAAAATACATTAATCTTCTGTTTAAAGGGGGAATCAACCCCCCCCCCCCCCCAAAATCTTTACAATATGTTCTATGTGACCCAACTAGTCTACGCATAAATTTCCACAATTGAGCCTTCCATTTAGTCTGCTACTTGGCAAACCTCTGCTTAGATTAACTGACAAGTTGAGCTAAAAATATCTATAAATAAGATCATACAGGCTGGAATTCCAAGGTGTTCTCCAAGTCGACTCCTTGAAAATTGTCGTTTGACGCTGACGTTTCTAACTGCGCCACGTGGCCTAAAAACTCGATTTAAATAGCGTAAATTGAATATTATTTGTGAGAAGAGCAGTGTGGCTAGTAAAATAAGTGGTTGTACTGTACTGTACTAATCAATTGTTTTCCTGATAATGTATTTGTTATGACGTGTTTTAAGTGGCCATTCCATGTTTTTTTGTAGAAAACTTAACCTAGATGATGGGGGCCCCTTGTCACGTTGCTAAACCAAGATCTTATCACCGTTTGTGGAACACAACCTCACTGCAATAACAAAAAAACGTAGATAATTAAATAACCCCCCAAACTCTTTTTGCTCATTGATATGAGTGAAGCACAACAACAGTAAAATGCGTGTTTATCACCTCGCTCAGTGAGACATTTATTTGAGCCCAGTGCTGTACTGATATGATTCGTAGTCTGTCAATAGTCACATCCACTTCCTGTTATTGTCCCTGGCAGTAGGCTGGCTGAGGCCACTCGCACAGAGCTCTTTTGATGGATTTACTCTGATGGAGAGGCGGCAGACAAATTGATTTCAGTGGAAGGGCAGAGATCGCCTGGTGCAGTGTGTGACATTTGTGTGAACAAGTCGGGAAATTGATCCCTTCTATTTCTCCTGTCCTGCATTCAAAGCTGTATTTACAAGAGGTAAATGAAGGGAAAGGTCAATTGGTTTGTGATGGTAGCCTCGCAAATTTGAATATTTGGAAAGTGCTGGAATTGTTGCTTATTTTATATACTGTACAATCACTGCACAACACGTTTGCTACAACTAAACAATCGATTAACATGTTAGTGATAGTATATTGAAAACTATGGTATGCCTTTACAAAGGCATTATCCATCAGTCCATCATCTGAACCACTACATTAATTCACAAGTACTTATTTCGCAGTATGTTTGTTTATTATTGTATCCTGCCACAACATTAGGAGTCATAAGTCTTCTCTGTCTGCCGCTGAAGTGATTTTTATCTATTTATTTATTTATTTATTTATTTTGCATTGAACACGAATCAGTGTTTAATTTGGATCACCATCAAATATGTCCATCTCTTTTCATTTCTGATTTGTCATATTTTCTTAATTGAGTCTACGTAATAAACATGACCCAACCCATGACATAAACAACTTGTGAAACAATCATCCACTGTGTAAATCACAACGAGTCTGCCAAGAGATTTTTGATATACTGCTCTTGTATTAAATATCTATCAGGTTGTGCTTGTATACCCAAATGTTATATAGCCAACATGCCTGTCCTTATATTATAAAAATCATTCTTGAGTGTGAGCAGGTAGGACCTCTGCTATTACCTAATTGCATACGGAAGTTTGCACTGCACTTAGCAGAGTAAGTGCGTCATATGCGTCAGTTACTTTGGCTGTTATGCTCACATCAGGCAGGCAGTTTGTCTGGACGAGTTCCAGCAGCATTTCTGTGTGCTTGCGCCATAGGTCAGACTTGAGTAAAAACAACAACGCTCACAGATATGGCAGGTAAAAGTTGTTGACATTCTTGGTCTTAAGCTATTTAGTATTTTTCAGTCAGCCAAATCCTTTGTAAATAGTCACGTCACGCAGTCATCTGTCAAGAACTGTTCTTTTTCAGGAACACGGAAGGTATGTCTTTTACTGCACCAGCTCCTGGGTCTCATTGCTTGTCTTCTGAGTTGACCTGAGGGTTAATATTCAGACCAGTGGAAAAAATGTTCCACCTCAATAGAGGGCTAATTTTTTACCTTTTTCCAACTAATAGATAACCACGGGCCTCGTGTGCTGGCGTAAAGTGAAGAGAACTTGGGAAGACGAAGTGACCCTCCCTGTGGAAATCCTGGATCCTCTACCCTGTCCACCAACATGACCAATGTGGTGATTGTCAAGGAGGGATGGCTGCATAAGAGAGGTACAAATACCTTCTTTTAAATGTTGGTTTTATGTAAGCTTTTTATGTAATATACAGTTAATACATGTTCATGTTAATTGTTTATTATCCTTAGTACAGAAGTTCCTCTAACACAGTCTTCATTTTGAAGACAATTACATAATATGTGACAGATCGAGGTGCACTGTTGTACTTCACAAATCACATTTTTGAACGTTCATTGTAAAAACGTTGCGAAACTCTCTTAGTAGGGATGCTGGTGTCTTAATTTTTTTTAAATTAGAAGCTTAGCATATTTCTAGAAATTCTTGTTTTTCTATCCTGTTCTTGCCACTGGCCTTTCGTTCGGAATCAGTGTTGCAAAAAAGTCTCACATGATATGCTGGTGAAGTTTGGTGCTACTTTAAATGTTTGTCTGGATTGTACAATCTTAAACTTAAGGTGTTTAACTACTACTACTGTTGTACGTTTGTAAATAACTTTGGTTATGATATGCTTATGAAATATCCTGGGATGATAACCTTCAATTGATAGCACTTACACAGTTGCAATTCAGTGGCAGAATATTGCACGTCATCATCCACACATTCACTAGAAACTGTCCCAGGTGTACAAATCTAACAAAGTAGCAGTCAAACAACAAACAAAGTAGAGGAAGCTGATTCTCAGAAACCTCTTCTGAACAAATATTTTGAGACAAGACAGTCAAACAATTTTGCAGTTATATCAAACCTCATTTGTAACTAAACTGGAAGGGAGTATAACATAATTGTGTATTGCGTATAAAATGCTTTATATAAAGTTAAAACTGAAAGACATTTTTTTCTTGGTTCTTCTTATTGCAAAATTTTTCGGATGTTGCAGTGATCTTTTACATGATCTTTGACCCACATTAAATGTTTCACAAAAGGTCCTTTCACCTCTATTTAGGTAATTGGCGAGTATTATACATTAGTGTTAAAACAATTCCAATGCGAATAATTACTGAATACTTAAAATGTAAATAGCCATCAGGTCTCCTGTGGGCTTCAATGAACTGCTCAGACACAGCAGTGTGGTGTGGCGGGTGTTAGTCCTGTTGTTTGGTTGAAAAGGCATTCCTCACATACCTGCTGACTTTGAGTGCTTTATGTGTGAGCACTATCTCAGTCCTCAAACCACAGCTGTCTCTCAGAGTCCACCACCACCACCATCACCAGAGGCAACAGTAAATGTGATAAGCAAACTGTCTGAGACCAGTGATGACTCTTAAGGCCCTGGGCCAAAGAACCAGGCTTTTCCTGTAAATCGGTAAAACCGTGGCTTGGACTCAGGGGATTAGATGATGGAGAAGGTCACAAGAAAATTGTTTGGAACTCCATACCAGAACTGCTGTTGGGTTGGTCGCTGACTATATTGTTTTGAACTAAGTTATTGAACATTACATTTTGAATGTCTTAAAATATGTGTTGCCATATAATAGTTGTAATGAAGATAATAAAAAGATAGTGATTTACCAGCTACACTAAAATGTAGAGAGACGCCCAGATTTTTAGAAAAACACAGTTTTACACTCCACTGTGAGTCTTTGCGGTTGGCTCCATGTGTCTCCTAATTCAGTGGTCCCCAACCTTTTTCCCACCACGGACCGGTTTATACAAGTCCACAACTTTCGCGGACCGGCAACCCAGTGGATTGACGGGGGGGATGCTTGGCTGTTCGGCGGCTGATTAATAAAAGGCTACAACAACAAACGCAAATCCACTATGTAAAAGCTCTATTTTTGTTTGATCCGTCCACAGAACATTTTCCCAAAAGAATTGTGGCTTGTCCAGGTACTCCTTGGCAAAGGTTAGCCATTCTTTTTTATGTCTGTCTCAGGAATGGTCTTCGCCCATGAAGCCCTATTTTTGGTTCAGTGTGTAGCGTATGGTACTTCTTGAAACCATGATCCCAAACTGTTCCAGGTTGACTTTCAGGTCTTTGGATGTATAATGTGGTGTTTTTTCCACCATTCGCACCAACCGTTGAAGACTTCTGTCATCAATTTCTCTTTTCCACCCCACATCCATGGAGGTTCTTGACAGTTAAATTTTCGTAAAACTTCTTAATAACATTACGCACTACTAAAACAGGGCAACAAAAGTCTTTGGAGATGGCTCGATACCTTTTGGAGGTCTTGTGTTTTGCGAATAATTGCACTTGTGGTGTCCTCAGACAGCTCCTTTGTTTTCAATATTTTGACAAAAGAAAAGGGGGCAACAGACGGCTTTTTAAAACACCAAAGTCGTCATTCATTGGTTAATTCATGTCAATTGGGCACAGACCATTTAGAACAGGTAATTCTCATTTGTGATTTACCAAAGGTGAGTCAATGTGTTTCCATACTTATTTACAGGAAAGGGTGTCAATACCAGTGACAGCGCACATTGCAAGTTTTCAATTTTTTCCGTCCATTGTTTATTGCTATAAATAGTTTTTTTTAAATAATTTGGTCTTTCAGATAAAACACAAGTTCTCTATAAAAAAAATAATATTTTTGTTGATAATTTTTTTCAGAAGGTATTCCACATTATGTACTTTACCTTGATGGGTGCCAATAATGGTGAGCAGGTCTGTAACAATAAATGTGAAGCCCCATTTTTATTTAACTATATTAGCAGCGGCCTCCTTAATGCGCCAAGTTGGCACATTTAAGAGATAGATAGATTTAAGGAGGGCATGATATGTTGGCGTCGCCAACATAACAAAGCACCACAGAACAGATCTAAAGTCCATGAATAACTCACTCATCATAACGAATAATAAATTAAGAGCCGCTCGCCACAGAGCCCATCTTGCGTGGGAATTACCAAATCCATGCACCTTTCTTTTTCTTCTTGGTGATAATCTCCTGTGTTGTCTCATCACTGGGCCTTTTCGCCGTTGCAAAGAAACTTTCCAAATAGGTCTGTTTTTTTACTCATTTTGCTAACTTGTCGATTAGCATAAGCGCTACGCGACTGAGATAATTAGCATCTTGACAAGTTTACATGAGTCAAGAGTCCGTCGCAAACAGAGCGAATCCGGTCACTTTTCCAAATAAAATATTTTTAAGCCTCGGCTAATGAATTAACCAGAAGTATAATAAGTTTTTTATTCTTTCAACTGCGGCCCGGTACCGGTCCACATCCTGCGGCCACCTCCCAAACCTGTTCCGGCGGCACACGTTCTGTGCCCTTCTTTTGGTCTTGTTCCGGTGGCGCACAGGTTGCGGGCACCCTTCTGGTCCTCTCCCCGCAGGGCAACCACTGCTGCAGCCGCCTCTTGTTCCTGCTTCGGCGGCGCAAGCACTGCTGCGGGGGTACCTCTCATCTGGTGTCCGGGACGCCTGCCGGACTAGCTCTGATGGGCTATGTTTTTGGGCCGGGTGGCAACCTGCATTTGAGGGCGAGGTACTGTTATGTTCTGTCTTAGTTATGTATGTTTTTTTCCTGCAAGCTTTCCATATTTTTTAATGGCACATAGGTGGGGCAACTGAGCACGGAGGTACAAACCTGTGGGCAATCGGTAATCTGTTCCTTGTTTTAAGGCTCCCCCAGCATACCAGCTGGTTGCTGGTTCATTCCTCTGTTTGCAGTGTGCATTCTGTTTTTTGTCTTCTTGGGTTGCAGTCCAGTCGTCCTGTTTGTGGCAGTGAGTTTGTTTTGTCTAGCATTATTCATGATTTGTTTGTACTTTGTAATTTATGTTCCTACCCAATTGGTAGCACCTTTTGTTCCATGGTTTTGTTCTTTTATACTTTGCAATTTTGTTTGCTCCTTTAGTTTTTTTGTAATAAAGACTATTTGAGTTTTCCGACGAATTGTTGCTGCTTTGGGGTCCAACTGATCACAAACCATGACAGGCCCGGTCATCTGTCGCACCAAGGCCTGGTTGCATAGGGTGAAGTCACAAGCTCTGCCAAAATGTGTTTAATTCTGGGTATGTTGTCGTGAATGAATGTCACCTGTAGCATCGCCCTTCACTTTGCCTCCCTTAAACTAAGAAACTTTAAACTCGACACATAACGGACCATTTTTCAATGGCTTAACATACAGTAGATCAGATCTGTTGAACACAGTAGTCTGGTCCTTCATTAGCAGAATCTTCATTAATTTTGATTGTTGCTGTAATTAAAGAAAATGACTGGCATAGGTCTTGCGTCAAACTGTGTTAGAAAAAAAGAACAGCAATGTCCTTTTAGAGGAAGACAGCGGTTTGATTGTAAAACTTTAAAACTTGTGTTTGTCCTTTGTTTTCTCTGCCCTCCTTCATACTTAACTAAGTGATATACAGATAGTATGATAAAAAGCACTGGTAAAAATGTAACTAAAATAGCTGTGAAATAGTGACTAGTAAGTAAACAGTCATGCTGAGTTGCTGAAAATGTACTCATGCACTCAGACACGCTCAGGTTCAAACTGTGACGGCCGTCTACTTGTGACGTTAAACAAACAACCTTTCAGGAACAGTGAGTTGGCACACTGTCACAGTCGAGCAGCTGTGCCCTATGAAATGTCACCCAGAACCTTTTGCGTTTTGATTGGGGGACATTCGCCTGACTTCTTGACAGCAAGGCTTTTCGTGTCGCATCACTGTCATGCAGTCTTTGCCCCAGAGCCACCGCACAGAAGGTGAACCTGTGGTAGCCATGTCTTGCTGTCCATCACCTCAGCATCTTGCCTCACAGGTTGCGCCTTGAAACAGGGGTGACTGTGCTGGTACCACCCAATTGCCTTGCTGCTCCTTGTGGGTGTTGTAACAGCTTTGCTTTTACCACACTCAAATGTGCAATGCTCATTCTGCTCACTCAATATTGATTACAAAATCGTAACCCTTCACAAACATTTTGTAGACCTGGTCAAACGTCAAACTACTTTGTTGAAGTTATTCCTTGGAATGGTTTGGAGATCCAGGGCGTGCTCAATTCCTTCTTTCTTCATAATTCTTCAGTAGTTAATTATCTGGCTTGGGCACTCTATTTTGGAAGGACATATGTGGAATACAGCTCTAAGAATTAGACAATTATTAATATTTAGTATATGGATGTATGCACAGTGCAATGCTTATTTATTTAGAGGTCCTATTGCCAGTGTGACCCTTTAAATGTGCCTGTGGCCTCTAGTCGGCACAAGAATGGAGCAGAGTGTTATTTCTTTTGGCAAGTGTGTTTTTCTAAAGTTCCTGTCAAAGCCAGAGCATCATCCAACATCAAAGATGCAGATTGTGGGTTCCCTAGTTTCCAGGGAAGTGCTGTGGCCAAGAACTCAGTGAAGCTCAACAGAACCGCGCTTGCCTGTCCTCTCCTTTTTCCTGGCCCTTGTGTGTTTGACTCATTTGCTTCTTGACAAGTATAAAGAGCCGGCCCCCTCGTTAGACTAACGAAGGCTACAACAACTGTTGGAATTGGGTGGAAAGCTCAACTGGCTCCAACTCAAGCGGGAGGGGTACAGTGAGATGGAGAAGGAGGGCTCACAGCATTAGATATTGTGAGAGAAAGATAAAGGGGCAGACAAAAGAGTGAGACAGAAGTTAAACAGTGACTCTGTGATGTTCACAGAACATTGTTCAGTGACCCCGTCCGCCTCACAAGAGTGCATAGATGTTGTGTGTGAGATGCTACAGTTTCACTTCTCATGGCTCTGATTTGGAGCTCATCAGCTGATTGGTTCTTTTGCCGGTCATGCAACTTATGGACACCCACGAGCGATCCGCCTTTCCAAACGAGACCTTGTTGGTGGTCCAGTAGATGGCATGACAGAGTGGGCCCAGGGTTTGGGGGTGGAGAGTGGCTTGTTGGATAAACTTCTAAGTGAAGCATTTTTCTGCATATTTCAAAATTCCAAAGCCACTTGCAGCCATTGAAAAACAAAAAAATGCCAAGTTCATAGGTACAATTTTTTTGACTCCAAGCAAATGTGATACTTCCTGCTATTTCGAGGCTCTTAATAGCAGTTCACGTCATAGTTGTGCGATATAACCATGGGCGCACAATGTATAACAATTTTGCCGTGTTTCTTAAAAGAGCACCAGAGTCTGTTGTTTGGTACTCATCCACTGTGGGCAACTGTGACTATGTTTGGAGCAATTGACTCCTTTATTGCTGGGCTCCATGTCATAAGTAAACGTGAAATATTTCTGCTCATGTTCTGATAATGAGTTTTTGCTCCCATGTCAAACACACATTTGCTGTCGCATGTGTAGTTTACATGTTGAATTTATTTGGTTATGGTACTGGGTGTGGTTTGAACAGCCTGTAAGCATACTTTACAGCGGACTGTTGCGAAATCCGAAACAATTTCAAATGACTGACCAAACGGTGGCTCTTTAGTAAACTACAGGTAAATCCTCTTTGTTCATTGCCATGTCAGCAAGAAAAAATATTTGGTAATACTAATTTAAAAAAGGAAAAATGTACAGGTTGCACAAGCACAAGTCAATGAAATTTTGTATTTGCATTGTCTCGAATTTTTTGGGGAGGAAATGGCACCCTGTAGGCAGGGTCCGACAGCAGAGGGTGTCACACTAGGAAGCCAAAACTTTCTGGCCGCCGGCATGGGGACCCCCTGCTCTCTTTAATCGGAAGCAGTCTTCCTGTTAAATGTTGTGTAGAGAAATAAATTAGTTGGGTGCAGCTGTCTGCTGGTTGGTGTGCATCATAGGGGGACCAGGAGGGAGGTGGCACCTCTACCTCTCACCTCTTCTCACGGCAAGCCTACTCTTACTTTTCTATGCAGAGTTCGCCTGCTTGCCTTTACCAATGCGTTCAGCAGAGATTAGTTTCCTTTCCATGCTGAATATATTAGAAATAGTTTTTAATCATCGCGTTAACTTCTTATTTTTGTGTTGCATCCTGTCATTAAGAGTGTAATGCACTAATTAGCTTAAAAACGCTTTTCTTATTTGGCATGCTGTTACCGGGTTAGTTAAACCATATCCATAGACTGCTTGTTTACCCAGAGAAAGGGGGCAACTTTCAACCCTACTGTGGCAGGGGGACCTACCCACAGTCTCTATGGTAATCAGCAGGTGTCACTCACCACAGAGAAGAAGCGAGGGCTTTCTTATGAGCGTGAGAAAGAGGGGCAGCCTCCCTCGCGCCCCCACCCTGCTTCCTTCCTTTTTTATCCTGTTGGGGTAGCAGCAGCAACTGCGGTGATGGAGAGAAAGTTGGGTAAAAGGAGGGGATAGAGAAGGCTACACAGAAGCAGGGGTGGCCCTTCCCTGCAACCTGTTAATACTGCTGCCAAAACCCTGGCATTGAAGTACCACATCCAGCTGCATAGGAGCAGGAAGACCCAACAAAGTGGTTTCAGAAGCAGGATGTGAGATATCATAAAGGTATAAAGAGAAGGGAGAACAGTTAAAACCTGTGGCCTGTGGGCATAATAGTAACTTTTATTGGCACAGTGAGATAATGGATGAGTAATGGGTGTTCTTGCAATGCGAGAGGCCCAACTCACAACTCTGCGCCCAGTGCATTCTAGAGTTGCTGGTTACTTAGGCTTAATAATGACCCCTTGCATCAGGAAGACCTCTTCTCCTCTGGAAGCAGGCCGCCTATGGCTCATTGAGATGCAGGGCACTTGGTGGCGGGCTGCAGCTGCAGCCGACAGGCAGAACACGGCAGAAAAGGGCTGAGGGGATGGCGGGGTGGCTGTGGAGGGAGGACAACAAAAGGCACCAACCCCCCTCCGCCAATGCTATGGAGTTTAAATTCTCTAATCCTCCACCTCCCCCTTTCCTCCATCACCTCATCCGATTCTCACCACTCACACAAACACACATACTCTGTTCATGTAGTTCGCACTGGCTCCTTTCCCTCTCATCCCCAAGCCATGAATGGCCAGGCGCGGACAAAGACCAACAGCAGCCCCCTCAGGAAGTCCGACCTCTGGGTGTGGGCACTGAGAGCCAGATTTTGTCTGATGCTCTCTGATACCTCTCACTGTGTTAGGGCACATTCACCCGGTCGTAGTTTGTCTCATCACAAGGAGAGGATTTCAGTATTTTTGGAGGAGCTTACATGAATCCCTTTATAAGTCGTATGACAAATTAGCAACATTGTTCTTAATTTAGTTGTGTCTTTTTGTGGGCGTTACACTGACTTGATGAAACATATCTGAATTGAAGATGGATTAAAAACATTTTGATTGTTCAGTTACATGAAAACCATCATTTTTTGGGACCTTCAATTGCAAACATTTTAGAGTGTCTCAAACGGTCTCAAAGTTGATGTTTTTTCTTGTGCATCACGCAATCAAAATAAATGAAATAAATGTGGTTTACCAAAGTCTTTACACGTTACTGAAGGGTATTCAGATGGCTGTCAACACCTGTACATGCAGACAACTTTGGGATTGTTTTGACAGAAAACCCTGAATTTTTTTTCCATAAATGGAAAATGAATCCTCGCCATTCCTGTCATGTAAGACAGACCAAACTGGACTCAAAAACTGTTCCTTTTCCCCGCCCTTCACATTTTTACTAATCCCCCTTTGTCCATTGGTCATCTCTTCATTGTCAATGCCTCTTAATCTGAAAGTAACATATGTACCGGTAGCTACAGTTCTATGAGTCCCGAACGACCGGCACAGGCGGTGTGGAACAGCACGTAAAGTGACTGCGTGTGCTGTTCACCACTGCCTCTGGCAGTCGATGAGGGACGAAATAGAAGAAAAAGACTTCTGCAATCTGCATTTAAATAAGTGCATTTAGCTCATGTACTTTTTCCCCCTATCAATGATGTTTTAAGTCCACTGTCTGGTGTACAGTAGTTTCCTTTTAGGAACCTTGATGTAGTGAATGATGTTTCACAGATGTTTTGCAATAACTTTTGACGTCTGTCCTCATTTCAACTGTTAAAATTGCAGACCATGGATGCATTGGTCATCTGATTCTTCACATGCGTGGATATATAATATAAACAAATATGACAACTTGCCCTCATGTGCAGCTGTGGCCAAACCTGTTATTTTCCTGCCTACCTTGGCATGAGCCAGTTTGGGGGTTTGAAGGGTGTGTCAGTGGCAGGTTGTGGCTCTCTGCACACTGTTGTTCAGCAGTTGGCAAATAAAGATGAATTCTGTTTGTTTGGCAGTGGGTCTCTGTTCATTATTTTCCACTTTGCCCAGCACGCATCTCCGACCTCAGCAGCTGCTTGTCATGTAAAGACACTCCATCAGTCCCTGACAGCTCCTCCCATAAACACACACAGAGTACACACCGCTTATACACACTCCGCTCGCAGTTGTACATATGTGGGGAACATATGTAGTGATCTGTCTCACTACTCTGCTAGTTCTTTGCACACAATGAAGCGTTCTCGCCCCCTCTACTTGAATCATCTTTCTTCTGGCATCAAATCTGTCTTCTGCTGTCAAACAACCAGTTTCATTGAGTAATGCTTTACTGGCAATGCTTGGGCTCTGTCTTTTTCATAGCGTAACTGTGTCACAGCAGTTTGTCACTTAGGCTTGTCATCATAGGGATTGTCGCTAGTTGCTCTGTCTATTGGCCAGCTTCCTGCATTGGAGGACACAAAAACAAACAAACAGGTGGTTTATTGGAAGACTGTAATGATGAGCTAAAAGCAGAAGGCTCTCAAGTTGTTATAGGATCCATTGTCAATTGTCAGCAGCACTCCATACTTTGTGCTGCACTCGAGAGTGGATGTATTTAGTGTACTTTGCAAAGCACTGACATGTCATGTAGCATTACCTTTTGAAAGCTAAAGCACTGAAATCATAATTGTTCCTGTTAAATGATGAATGTGGACAAGTGTGCGTTTTCAAAGAGCCCACAACATCGAAACTGCACTCCCCTCCCCTGCAGACAAGTACTGTCCTGTGTGTTAGTCAACAGTTAAAAAACATCAGTCTCACTTTTTGTCATGCCATGGCAGGAGAGACTCACTGTGTGGAAAGTAGAGTAAAAGTGGAAGGGGAAGTAGTGTAAATAGGAAGCTCTCAAGGGTCATCTTTGTTTTTTAGGCAGACTGTGGGTGAAACGTTGGAGGGGTGGAGTTGGGGGGTGTTTGCGCTGCAGAATTGCAGACTTACTCATACTACCGGATGAGACTACTTCCATTCTTGTCATGTGATCAGCTTAGTGGTCGCAAAGGAAGCTGTGCTTTAGACCTGTCGAGAGCCTCTATGCCCTTGTCTACTATTATTTCACACAGAAAGTAACTAATGTAATGGACATATTAAGGGGTGAAAAAAAATATGGATGCATCAATGCGTTACAAAAACTCCCCTCCCAATTCAATATCGATTCAGAAACGTCCCCTCTTCACAGTTCAACATTGATTCAGTAAATCCTCTGAATCAATTCACCTCTTGGACGAAGGGAGGTGTGTGTTGTGGTGGGGTGGGGGGGGGGGTGTTGCTTTTGAATCCGACTAGGATCCAATCATCAAAAAATTAGTTAGCCACTCACCCCTGCACATTGGGCGATTTAGCATGAGGACTCGATGTGATCTATGAAAGTCTATATCGCGTTCTAGGGTCCTCATACATGTTGTATCGTGTCACTTTTTTTTTTTTAAATCCATAAAAAGAAAAATATGGGATTGTCAGTCAAGACGCAGGTTGCTACACAAAGAGGACATAGGCCAGAATAAAGGTGAAAATGAAATATTTGGGATACATTGACAAACTGAGCTCGCTCCAATTCATTTGAATGTACCCGGCGAGATGCGTACACCTTTCGCGTGTATTTTTTACCAAAAGCTTCACCATTTCATCCACAGGTACATAGGAAAGGAAAAATATGGTTCAGTATTGTTGTAAAACACAATATGTGGACTGTATGTGCTGTACTATCGCTTGGCGGTGAGTGGTGGGCAGCTGTGTCTCGTTCACTTACAGTATAACCCAGAAATGGATTTATCACCTGTGTGAAAGCTTCCATGCATTTTGATTGGCTACAATTTGTGACGTTGCCAAAATTGCTGAATACCAAATTTTTGTTGCCATTTCAGAATGCTTACACGACGACATGCGCTAGATTACCAGGACCCTTTGTGTGGGAAAGGCTTTGTTTCATGACGGATCAAGATTTTTAACGTGTACAAGAAAAGAAAATAGTGACAATTTCTCTCCAACACAACTTCTTAGAGTCTTTGTACACTGCAGCCAAAAGAAAACCATTCAACAAATCAGGAATCATTTTGGGCTTGGAACTGATTCCACAAGGGATACAAATAATGAATATTATGTACATAACAAACAGTACAGGTAAAATGTGTATGTGTCTACACTTCCCTAAATTGAAATCGAACACATACAGTCAAACATTTGAGGTGAACATCACCTGAACTGCATGTAGGCTCCTACACGCTCACAGTTTCGACCCCAAGTGCTACATTCCTTCATGCCCATGTTCTGTGTGTGGCTTCTCCATAGTGACCAGACAAATTGTCCGTATTGCCATTTATATCACAGTTACATAATTGAGGCGCAGCTCCCGTAGCCCAACGAGTCTAATTTCTAAGAATGTCCATGTGACTAAGGCCACTTCAGCTAACTGATATACTCCACGAGCAGCTGCCTGAGTATGGCCTGACCTGTTCTTAGTGCGCAAAAGTGCGTTGACAGACTTGAACTGGACCACAATATTTAATTTCCAGTCCTCATGCACACCGACGCACGTCTTGTTTGCACCCCTGTATATAATAAACAAGCCACAAATTCAACTGTAGTCATAGTTAACAGAGGTCTAACTCTCCGCAGGGCTAATGTTATTTTTCTAAGCTACATTAACACAAAATCTCACTGATTTGTTCTTTCAGGTTATATTCAAAGTCGAGTTTTGATATATGATTAAATATTACGTTTTGAAATCAGTAAATAATTATTTATTAATTATGATTTTAATATCAGTTAAAATAAGCGTGATTTTTGTTTTTCCATTATTCACTCCGCCCTGCTGAAGGTATTTGTACATGTAAAAATCAATTTATTTGAAGAATGTGAATAAGAACTTACTGAAGATGTTGTTTGTATCTGCCCGGTTACCTTTGTTTGTAATGTTGGTGTCACATTATGACATGTCAGCATTGTGCAAATACTGTCCTCAGTGTGGACTGGCATGGATTTTAACTTGGAGATATGGGTCAGCCAAAAACTGACCACAGAACGAGACACCAGCTGGAGCCTAAATGGCCACGGAAAGACAACTCGTGTATGGTAGACAGTACTTTACTATACTATACTTTAGTGACTGTATGGATTCTTTCTTACCCATGTTAGATTCCAACTATTTGCCTACACCATGAATAAGTCACTTTGACCACCTTGTGATCAATTAATCCTCATCTTGAAAACACCCTGGGGACCCAAGTTTGATAGATGACACAGTGAATCTGATCTAAATGGAAAACGTTTGGTGCAGCATTGCAAAGTCTGCAGAAAACCAGATGAGAAATGATGTTTTGTGTGGTGATGTGAAATATGAGACATCTGCTGCAGATTGAAGACAAAGGTATATTGGACTGTGGGGCAGATGTTTTGTGATTCAGGACATCACCTTCTCAATAAGTCTTGACAGCTCATTTAGAGAGTGCTTCACCTCTTTTCCGGTCAACTTTGCCAGAATGTCTATACTTTGCTTAAGTGTCCTTTTCCTTTCATTCCCTTGCGTCTCATCCTGGAAATCTTTTTGGACTTCATCCCATTAGGGTTTCTTGCTCTTGTCATTCTGCGGTCCAAATAAATGTGATGCAGGAAGAGGAAGTTCATAATTTTATGATGTCAAGAGTGCAAATCTTAAAAATTGAGAGTCAGTCAGTGGTAATTGTTTTTTTTCTTTTTAAATTATTTTTAAGAATGAATACAAAATAGAGAGATATCAGAAGTAACTGAAACAGTTACCAATTTTAATGTGTGCCTAATAGGGCAACAGAAGCTTATATTGACAGATACTCTGTTTCTCTTTGTCCCACACACGCACATGCACCACTTCTGTGTTTGAGGAAATGGGGCAATTAAGGACAGCTTGCTACGACTCTGCATGGGGCTAATATGTGTCTCCATAATTAAAAATGAATTACTCTTTTCCTTTATAAATATTCAAGTCCCACTTCACCGTGTGCCGCTGCCTTGCTATGATACAATACGTAGGCTAGTTTCCCCCCATCTGCACAACATCTGGTGCAGCATTTCCTGAAGCATCACCAGAATAAATTGAGTTTTGTTGGAAATGGACACGCATGACTTGAAGTTACGGATGTTGTCTTCAACTCGAACCGGCTTTTGGCAAATGTATTGCTGCTGTTTACAAAACCGCTGAAACAGTGGACTGAGTCACACAAAGGCTCTACTATAGTCAGATGCATCTACGTTTTCCACTTTTCTGGTACCTACCGGCATGATACTTTTAACTGGTAGAAGTGGAAAAGTGATATAATTAAACTTTGTTGTCCCGAGCAAGGTTATTTTAGTTCATGAAAAAAGTTCAAATTCGCAAAATGTAAAATTGAACTTTTTTGTTAAAAAAGAATGTTTTTAAAAAACAAACAAACGAAAAGCAAGCGAAAATGTCCTTCGTTTTCGTCTTTGACAATTTTTGTGAAGGAGACAGACGGACAAAGATACGGGTCCTGACTTGTACTAAAAACCATTTGTCCTGCAGCTGACCTACAATCAAAGAAAGATGGTGACAAGATTTTTTTTTCCAACACTAGAACAGCATAGTAATGACCACATTGCAGGAAGGGTTGCACCTAGGGGAATTCAAACACAAAGAGAGAGGACAATGCCTCAATGCGTTGAATTACCGCAGAAGCATTTGCACATTCAGAAACAATATACTGCACATTGTTTTTTGCCTGCCCAATTGTTTCTTCATTATTTTGCTGTAATTTTGATGCCCTTTTCCCCCCTCTCATTTCAGGAGAATACATCAAGACCTGGAGGCCAAGATATTTTCTTTTAAAGAGCGATGGTACATTCATTGGCTACAAAGAGCGACCGCAAGATGTCGACCAGCTGGAAACGCCTTTAAATAACTTCTCTGTAGCACGTGAGTATTTGCTTTCAAAGAAACCACTGCATTTCCCCCCAAATTCCTGGCAGCTCATTTTCCCCATACTTGCATTGTTGTAACAGTTACAGACTAGTACATTCACAAATAATTGCTGCAGATGTCTATCTTACTTAAAGAGTAATTTTATTAGGAACTGACTTTAAACTTCCAAATGCATATGGGATTGTGGCGCAACAGTGACCTGTCTGATTAAACCACCTGTCATTAAAAACAAAGAGGCAATCCAGCATCACCAAATGCCTTCATAGGGATGTTCCACACATTTCAGTCAATTGAAGAAATTTCAAACTGAATTTACTTTTAGTTACCCAAAGTTGAGCCGACTCCGTGGGCTTCTCTGATAAGTCAACAATTAATAAAGCAAACCAATTAACAGCTAAAATACTGTACTTTTTTCAGTTCAATAACCCAAGTAAATAAATACAATTTGAATCTTAATCAAGACATACTGTGTTTGTCTATTTCGTTTCATTTGGAAAAAAAATTGGGGGAAAGTACTGTATATAATAAAATGTTTAAAATTAATGTTGATTAAAAAACTTCTTAGTTAGACCAATACCAGTGCGAGTTGTGCCAACTACTGGTGAGGATGTCAGATTTGACTTTTTCCAAAACCCAGGAAAGTTCAATGATTATTTACCATATGACAGAAAAAACTCTCCTTTCACCTGGGGAAAAAAGAAAGTTTGATTACACCTTTTTCTGTGCTTTTATAATCAACAGTAGGTGACAATCTTTATTTTAAGCTAGGTAGTTTTAATAAAAAATGCAGCTATTACTCCCAGTGGACTCACAAACTGGGCTGCTCTTATATCTAAAATTATGTCATCTAATAATTGCGTCAATTAAGTTATTTCCAAACTTGAAATTTACAGTGGAGAGGCATCTGACCTTCCTTCACCCATCACCAATGAAAAACGTAATTAATAACCAATTGACAAGTATGCTCACCATTGGCAGTGAATTAAGTATCAATGGCAAGTATGGGCAGCCTGCACGAGTACCCGATACTTTGAATTATGGCCTGTATTTGCCTGATCCGATATCTGGTACCAATGCAGCTAAATTGTGTGGCGGTTTAATACTGTACATTTAGTAAGCACTGTTAAACTGAAATGGTTTTGAACTATTGGCAAAACTGTTGCACTTTGTCTTATTGTGTCTTATTTTTGCTTTGAACTTGTGTTATTGTCTCATGACATTAATATATTTCCTGTCTTCTCTGTATACATCTTCTCCGGTACTTTGCACACATGCACAAATGCCGAAAGCTGCCCAGGACAATCCATCTTGAAAAAGTTGCTGTGTTCAATTCAATCTTCCAATGACTGAATTCCGCAATTAGACAGCCCACTGTTAGTTGAAATGTTTCCTCTCAGACACTTTTGAGTTATCGTAGCTATTAGCCGCCTGACTTCTATTAATCTGCTCTGAGGCGCTGCCGCCATCAGCGGTCGCTTTGGTTTTCTGAGACCACGGCGCAGAGGACACGTGGCGTGTCGCTGCTGACGAGGGCGCGGCAGCTGGATTGTGTTCCAACCCTCACAGAGCCATGTTGGGTCTCAGTGGTGGTCCACTCTGCCGTTCTCCATCCATCAGATTGAGGGCATTTTGTGTCGCATTCCAACACATATGCTGACATGTTTTCATTTGGCAGCAGATGTTAATGCAAAAGAGGATCAGAAGGAAATCTCGGCTCGCTGAATGCACTTATTAGATTATTGAAACTTTTATAAATTACAGCAAAGAAAGTGATTACTGTATTTTTTGAGTTGCAGTTTTTTTTCACAGTTTGGCTGGTGCTATGAGTTATCCTTAGGTGCAAGATAAAAGTATAGATAGCTAAAAAAAAATCTTTAGATATATGTTAAATATCACAATAATATTGATATTGCACTATTCAACACCCATATCACATATTGCATGTTTTTTATTTCAAGATCCAAATTAGACAACGATCGTTTTTTTTGGCGGCGATAAAGATAAATGGCTACAACTGTGGGTCTTTCTCGTCCCTTTACTCCCCAACACTGGCCCTTCTTTTCATCTCCTCTTTCCAACTACCGTCTCATTTTATGGCCAGAATGCCAGCTGATGAAGACAGAACGACCTAAGCCCAATACATTTATCATCCGCTGCCTGCAGTGGACCACTGTCATCGAGCGCACCTTCCACGTTGAGACCCCTGAGGAGAGGCAAGTGAGAAGCATGCCATTCTCGGCCCGCACAAAAGCAAAAGACAAATTGTGTATATGCATGGCACATGTCCCTGTTGTTTTTCTTTTTACTTGGAAGCATTGAAATATGTGTATTTAATCATAGTTATGTCCACTTGGCAGAACTTGCACTTGAAATTTCCCTCCTGTTGATAAAAATGACAATTATGTGATTGGCCTGCTGGTTTGCTAAATTGATTTATATATTCTTTCTACTGCCTTTAGGGAGGAATGGACAAAAGCCATCCAAACAGTGGCAGAAGGGCTGCAGAAGCAAGAGGAGGAGATGATGGACTCCTCTCCAGACCCCATGGATATGGAGGTGTACCTGACCAAACCCAGACAAAAAGTGGTACGTCTCATTTGCGCGCCTTTGCCTTTTTATGATGACATATGCGAGTAGACGTCAACTTATTAGGCTTCAGCCATTCATGGTTTCCATTAAACGTTTGTGCATGTGCAAAATGTATTGCTCCTGCAAACAGATGTGGAAGCTGATTTACTAACTGCACACACTGAACATTGTGTCTGCCAAACAGGCAAAATGTCTGTGCAATTCATGTTGTACATTATGGGAACAGTAGATGCAAATAGATTTATTTATCAAACCCGAGGTGAAAAACAAGACAATGAATGGTTGTTTTCTGCTTGGGTAAACGTTTTTTTGGAATTGCTGGAACCAAAACCTATCAAGACATATTATCTCTTCAGTCAGCAATGCAATTTTGGAACTCCTGAATGATCTAAGCGCTGACTTTGGAGCAAGATGGACTTATGCCATAACATCTATGACAAAACTCTGTTTAATTAACACATCATTTCCTGATATCTGAGTCATTTCAGCATACTGGTGCTGGCCTCTCCCAATATTTCCGGTTACATGTTTTAAACGCAGTGTTACACAGGTTGGGTTTGGATAGATCCAATCCAAATCACCAATGTTACAATTTTGTATTATTGTAAAACATTGAACAATACATGTGAACTAATACAAGCAGGCAATTTAAAATGCACAAGATAGTTCTCAAAAAGAAGAGGACGGTGGTTGACTTTTTCAGAACTCTGAAGAGGGAGATGAGATCGATGGGCAAGATCAGTTTTATTTGAAAGGATCGGCCGATCACCCCCCCCCCCCTCCCAAAAACCCCCAAATTCAGGAAATCGGCTCTAGGTTCCCACCAATCGATCGATCGGTTCACCCCTACTTCAGAGTTAATTTTGTGTTTTTAGTGCGCTCCCAAACTTTCGATGATGAAACCAGCCTTATTTTAAGGTATCAGTACTTGTGATGGTGGCTGATACCAGTATCGGCCGCCCTCTTATGGAATATTGCTATATTGCGATATATATATATATATATAGGTCTTTAAAATGATTGGGGGGGGGGGGGGGTATGTATTAATGGTATTTGGTATTGATATCGGTGACTACTCAAGAGTTGAGTACTCATCGGTCTGAAAAAAGCTTCAGGAACAAAACCCTCTTTTAATTATAGCAGGCTCCACCACTTTAAGAACTGATGCAAACAGTGCAATCCTTTTGTCAGTGAACACACCATTTGTTGCCCGCTATACAAAATTTAAAAGACTGCAATCTAAGTAAGTCCCACGCCACCTGCCCACTAGAAGCATATACAATCTAATAGACTGAACATGCAATTTGCTGCCCGATATTTGGGATCTTAGGAAACCAGGCCTCAAGTGTGTGTCGGTGTTGAAATTCCATTGTTCTTCTCCTTTATTGCACCTTGCTCCACTGGCACAACTTCATCTAACCTTCAGCACTTGTCAGCTTCTTTGAGTCTCCCAACATTAGCCCTGGGTGGCTTAGCACCAGATAGCATGTCCACCACGCTTCCCAGCCCCACATGTGTGCCATGACATAAAGGTCCAAGGCCACCGGATTGGATGTCCCTCACGCAATAATTTCTAGCATTCTCTTTAGAACTAGGGTCAAAGGTTAACTGAGACACAGCTACATATAGGCTGAACCATTAGAGTGGGAATTGCACGGTGGCTGAAATAGTGCCATGAATGCCACTTTGTTGCGAGTGGGATTGTGTGTCCTGTCTAGTTTGAGTATGAGTTTGTTTGTAATCAGATGCCACTCTCTCTCCTCTGGCTCTGCAGACTATGCACGACTTTGAATACCTCAAACTCCTGGGAAAAGGCACTTTTGGCAAGGTTATCCTGGTAAAGGAGAAGGCCACTGGACGCTACTATGCCATGAAGATCCTAAAAAAGGAGGTGATCGTAGCGAAAGTGAGTAGTCACCAGTGAGATAGAAAAGTAAAGGAAAGACTGGGGGCGGGCAATGACTTGATACCGAACCTTTGTGGGAGTTGCACAAATGCTCTTTGTGCATTGTTTTTCCAGGATGAAGTGGCACACACACTCACCGAAAACAGAGTACTCCAGAATTCAAAGCACCCCTTCTTGACAGTAAGGAACTCCTTCATATCCTGAAACAAAACTTCTTCTACTTTATTAAGACCTTAGTTAATTGTATTTAGTTTGGCATAACTCATTTAGTGAAATGAGGAATGTTTTGAAATGCTACTAGCTTACAGTTTAGCTCGGCCTTTTATTAGTTAACCCTTTCTATAAGACTGAAGCAGGGTGTGCGAATAGGATCCTTAAGGAATGTGGGCACACAATTCCAAGTGAAATGTGTAGCAAGTATAGAAATGTGAACACATTGCTTTAGTTTCTTCATTTTTTTTCATTTTTCTTTTTTTTAGTGTGACAGTTCTGCAAAATGTTACATTATAAATCCAGCTGTTTAAGTTACAAATTGTTACATGTTTCCTCTCTACAGGGACTAAAATACTCTTTCCAAACACATGACCGCCTTTGCTTTGTTATGGAATATGCCAACGGTGGTGAGGTAATCTATTTTATATTATTTTCAGCATTGATAAGGATATACCGGTGCGTCAGTTGCTGTGATTTTTTTTTTGTGCCTGGAATAACAGAACCCTCTGACTTCTTGCTGGCATTCTCTTTCATTTCCCCTCAGCTTTTCTTCCACCTTTCAAGGGATCGGGTATTCTCAGAGGAGCGCGCTCGCTTCTACGGTGCGGAGATTGTGTCTGCGCTTGACTACCTGCACGCCGAAAGAAACGTGGTCTACCGTGATCTGAAGGTAGATATTGATACTTGTCCTCTCCCATCCTTGCTTGTCAAGTCTTTTTTTTAATGATCCATTTTCGGAAGGAATTGATCACAGATTGATTTGGGAGATGTTTTTGTAGAGCTCTGAGTGTTTGGCAGCACACATCTGTAGCTATGCCACTTTCATCTGCTAGACCAGCCCAATCAGCATAGCACTCTCACCCCCAATTCCCTGACTGTTTCCCTTGGGTCTATGAGGCGCTATCTCAGTCTGCTAAGCTGCTATTGAAAATGCCAGTGTAGCAGGATTGGAAGATGTGCTGACTCGCCGGCACTGCTGGACACGTGAGCTGCAGCGGCCTGACTTAAATGAAGAAAAAGAGAAGACACTAGCACGTGGAGCTAGTGAAAGGCCATGTTGTCTCACTTCACTCCACTAGCTAAAGAATGTTCACTAGTTTTATTTTACCACACATTTTGATCCAACAAGAACGCAGTCGATTGTTCAAAATGTTTGTCGCCAAAGTGCATTCATATTTGTGTATACAGTCATTCTCTCTTTTTTTCCATCTGAATGTAAATCCTAAACTTAAATGATGGTTGAATGATTTGAATGAAAATAGACGATTATCGTTACTGTTACCAAAATATTCATAATCATGTTTGAAGCAGTTAAGTCGCGAGCAAAAATACGGGAAAGAATATTTACAGTATGTATAATATTACGTACAAGGAACATGTACATTAGTACAAAAAAAGATTTAAATTTTTTATTTTTTACATAGATTATTGTATTAGTCATAATTTCATATTTATATTGACGGCAAGTAGCATAGTTGCCTAGAAACCATTTTAAAAGAGGAAGTCACCCCCCCCCCCTTTTCACCCCCCCTCTCTTTTGATAATAATTTGTTATATGTGACCTCATCTCAGGGGGCGGCCATTTTGCCACTAGCTGTCGACTGAAGATGACATCAATGTTGCTCAGGGCTCAGGCAACATCCAATCACAGTTCAGCTTCAGAAAACTGATGAGCTGTGATTGGTCGCTGCCTGAGCAACTGTGATGTCATCTACAGTCGACAGCATGTGGCAAAATGGCCGCCCCCTGAGATGCATAAAAATAATAAAAATAACTCATATTCGACAAATGTAATATTAATCAGAATGTCATGTTTAGACTAGTGAGGTCGCATATAACATTATTGTCAAGGAATGTTTTAAGGTAGACTTCCACTTTAAAAACTTTGAAAAATGACTGTGGTCATCACACGGCTACTTTAATTTTATGAGAGTAATAGCCTTGAATGTTTTGTTTCATTTTCTGTCATGTTTGTAAATGTTACTCTACCTTGTGAATATTGCACTGAAGCTTGATTTGAAGAAAATCGCAATATCTGTCTTTATTGCTCTGTGCACATGAAATTTGAGAAACATATGACTTTTTTTGTTGTCACATTCCCTGCAGTTGGAAAATCTGATGCTGGATAAAGACGGACACATCAAGATAACAGATTTTGGCCTCTGTAAGGAGGGCATCAAAGATGGTGCTACCATGAAGACTTTCTGTGGAACACCAGAGTACCTTGCACCTGAGGTAACCAAATTGAAAGACATTTGCCATAATGCTTATATGTTTTGTGAAGCCAAAGCTTTGTTTTGAAGTTAGAAGTAATCCCGAGTGTGCCACCCCTGTCACGTGCGACCCGAGTAGATCCGAAACAAATTTGCAGCGTGTGTCGCCGGACATCAGTTGTTAGAAGCATGTGGAAGAAAGGGCAGCTGTTGTGAAATGCCTTTCTAATGAGCGCGGCAGCCTGCTCTCATATTTGCTGCGTGGGGAGGAGTGTGGCTACTCCCGATTGCGTGCAGGTATGACAAGTGTCACACAGTGAGTTCGGCGTAACTTGATAGGAGTGCATTGTGAATGTGGCTAGCGTTTATGTGAGAGGAAGAACCCCAGCGTTTGACCTGTGGCGTAAAAATGTTTCTTTGCGAGAAGCATGTGCATGTTGACTCAGTTGCCTTATCGTTGTTTTTAGCCCCCATTTGGAATTTTCTTGCTAGAGGGGGTGGGTGGAGGTGGAGGAAGCGGAGGAGGGTGTCATTGGCCGGCAGCCCCTTAGGAAACGTGAGCTTCTGCCCCTGGAATAAGACCGCAGTGGCTACAGCTGTTGTGTGGCATCAGGGTGACCCGGGAGGAACCAGAGTTGATGTGCCCCCTTCTTCTTGCCAAACTGGAACATATGCATCCCTATTTATATTGGCTACAACTAACCACCTTAAACCGTAATCACTCCCTTTACGCAAACTTGTTGGATAGTCATGAGGGGGGAAAAAAAAGAGCTTCTTCGCCTGTTTCCGCCGAGCTCCTCTCAGCTGGCATCTCCACGAGAGAAGCTCTGCATATGACAGATCCAGCCGAGAACAGGGAGACATCGGGGGCTGTTTCCATGACAACGGGGGTCGCTGGCAAGCGTCTCCATGGAGTGCAGCCCAGGCAGTGTTACAGGTTGTTCTGCAGTAAACAATGACCTTGTTGTGCGAGCTGCACAGGAATGCTGAAACGTCTGGGAATATTCCATTCAAATCTTGAATCCTAACCTGAAAGGGACAAATTCACTTGCTCACTTGAAAGTCTTTACATTGTGACTGCCATAGTGGATCTGGCTTCAACTGATTTAACTGACATTGGCTATTTTTTTTTTTGTTAGTTATCTTTAGCCCAATTAAAAAAAAAAATCCATCGATCTGTCCACTGACAACAAATTTCAAAACTCAAATATATTAAATGCCAATGCAGCTGGTAGTGCTTTACTCTCCAACTATAAGGCAGGACTGAAAAAAGTCTCGAAAATGCTAAAGATATCTGCTTCTAACTTTACAATGGTGCCATGTTTGTTTGTCAGTTTTTTGTTGTTGTTGCTGTTACTGATTATTTCAGTAATCATTTAATCTGTCAATTATTTGTCGGATTAATCAATTAATCCAGGGGTGTCAAACATACGGCCCGCGGGCCGGATCAGGTCCGCAATGGGGTTTAATCCGGCCCATGAGACGGTTTTGTAAAGTAAAAAAAAAATGGTAACGTCAAACCAATTATACAGCCAGCCACAATCAAAACCTATAAATTCGTAATTTCACAAGGAGTCCTCAGCTGAGCAATGCAACTTGTACACGGAATCGTCCTGGATGTCATTATTTCACACACAATTTAAAAGTTACGGTTTGTTTATTTATGTTTTTTTTTTTTTTTATCATAGACCGACATAAACGTGTTTAATATGACACAATATTCAATTTCTGGTAACACAAATACATAACACAAGGATTAATGTCCTTATAACGACATTAACTGCGCCACACAATGCATGGGAAAAATATATATGCAAAACGGGTAGATTTAACATGTTCGGAACTCATACAGGCAAAGTGTTGCCGCGTTGCATTTGCATTCGTGTTATTTTTTGGAACAATATGATTACAGCTGAGCTCCGTAATTTAAGGCTGGCCCACAAATTGCGAAAATCTGCGTATAATTGACAACAATTGTTTTGAAGTTATATACTATTATTTTACCGATCCGGCCCACTTGGTAATATATTTTCCTCCATGCGGTCCTTGAGTTAATATGAGTTTTGCAGCCCTGAATTAATCGGTTCCGTCCTTTTTTCTTTTTTCTTCTTCAGAACAGGACATAATTACAAATCGAAAGTGCACAAACATAAAGTAATCATGATTCTGGTACAGGTTTGGTCTGTAACGTGAGGTAAATAGGCAAAAATGCTAATCATTGTTTTCCAAAGTAAAAGCAATTGTTTTATTATTTAGGTTCAAACCAAAGATGCGTAATCAGTCCGCTTTTATAGGGGACTACAAAAATCGGAGAATATTTAATGTTGAGGAGCCGAAATTATGAGCATTTGGACAATATCTTAACGTGATTATAATGATTGATTAATTTGATAATAAACTGGTTTAAAAAGTTGATTAATGGAATTAATTTCCCTTTTTAGATCATTTTAACATGTCTTTTTGCCATTAATTCATGTAAAAATTGAATTTTACTTAAAGTGAAAATGAAAAAAGTTTTCCTTCATAGTTTTTCCGTTGCAACGATATGGTATGCGTTTGAGGGTGAGTCGCCAGGTATGTGGGTTTAAGTTTTACCCAAGCAAGTCCCAAAACCTTAAAATTGTGGACTTAAATCTGACTTTAACCCCCCCCCCCCCTCCCCCCCTTCTGTTAAATTGCCTTAATGTTAAGATATTGTTTTGTTTTCTTGTATTTGGGCTCTTCTCTGCTGATTGGTGGTGTAATCGAGTTTGTCTGAGTCAGGGGCCCAAGCAGGCAGTCCTGGTTACGTATATGAGGGATGAGCTTGGCTCCTGCGCTCCTGGCAGCTTCACAGCTGTGGCACTCTTCTACATATATGGGGCAGCTGCGGGCCCAGCTGTCGCACGGTATGAATCACACGACAGCAAAGCTGGAAATAGAGACGGCCTAGTAATCCAAGCCCCGCTCGGGCTTCACGTTACTCCCCCCCTCGCCCGCTCGTCCGCCGCGGTGCTCGCAGACACATGTGCGCACGCACGCGGCAGTCTTGTTCCTTTTAGGGACACATGCGATCATCTGTTTTCCAGGACACTCCTGGCCCGCGCGCTGTTGTGTCCGTATCTAATTCTGTTAAGCCACCCACATCCTTTAACTGAAGTTGCTATTCTTGGGTGTGAATTAGCCGCCATCGTGCTCCTTGAGCTTTAAGAGGACAGACTGTTCCCTTTGTCTCGGTTTCACCTTCAACATCCGTCTGGAGAGGTAGAATCCAGTACAAGTCCCCGGGGGCCTTGGAACAACTGTGCTCAGCAGCACATTATTCATGCAACAGGTTGCGCTCTTCAGTAGAGTCCGTCTCATTAATTGTTTCCTATGAGACAAATATAGTTCCCTTCTTTGACTAGCGATATTCACATTTGCCAGTTTGTGTACAGTGGCCCGATCTGTGTTTTGTTTATTTTAGCGGCCCGCGCACCACAGCAGCTTGTTGATGTGTATGTGCGTACGGGCCCTGGGGTGATTAAATATGCAGAGCTCCAGGGGAAACACTATCCTACCACCTAATATGAGATGTGAAGGCAGGGTTGGCCCCGGCCTGCCTCCAAACCACAGCTCAGTGGGGAGAGCAGGTGATTTTGCTAGCACATTAAGCAGTAACAGTTGCGCTTGGATTTTTGCACTCGTCAGTCACATCATTTGGCACACCAGCAAAACTCAAATATTTTGTTTACCTTATCTGGCGACTTGAGAGAGAGGTGACACTTAAGTAATACTCATTAGGGCGTGGCGCAGTTCTATTCCATTGAAAAGTAAATTCACAAACTTGCAGTATCAGGGTTTCCGTGGGCCATTAAAAAGCATGAAAAGTCATTCAATGGATTTTGATCAAATTAAGGCTTTAAATGGCATTAAAGAATCTAAAATACGATGTCCAGAGGCATTAAAAATGTAAGTAAAATTCAAAATCTCAAAAATAAATAAATAAAAGAAGTAAGTAAAATTGATGTAAAATCTGAATTTGAAAACAAAAACTTACTGGTCCTGTCACTCACGTCCAACATGAAACACTAATCCCACCTAATGGCAGAAAATTACCTCAACAGAAACATATGACTCAATGATTTACACAAATTACTGTAGCAATGGTTGATAAGATACAAACACATTTGTATTTGGTAACCATATCTGTCCACTTTTATGTTAATTAACAAGAGTATGAAAAATTACTTTATTGTACATTAAGAACAGATATAATGTGTGGTTAATTTGTGATTAATCGCGAGTTAACTATGGAAACCATGCGATTCCTTTCAAGTAAAAATTGTAATCAACTGACAGTCTTAATGTATAAACATTATGTATATATGTATGTATATTTTTTTGAATGCATGTGTATGTATACAGTGGGATAAAAAAAAAAAGTATTTGGCCAAAATCCAATAGGAAGTCGATGGAAAACTTAAAGTTGCATTAAAACAAAGGCATTAAATTAGACTTGCTGATACTTGCAGAAACCCCGAGTATTGTTAGATGAACAAATCTCTTCAACAATCTCCAAGGTGCTTGAGGACAACGACTATGGCCGTGCCGTAGACTGGTGGGGTCTTGGCGTAGTGATGTACGAGATGATGTGCGGCAGGCTGCCTTTCTACAACCAGGACCACGAGAAGCTGTTTGAGCTCATCCTCATGGAAGACATCCGCTTCCCACGGACGCTCGGTCCAGAGGGCCGCTCGCTGCTGTCCGGACTCCTCAAGAAGGACCCCATGCAGAGGTGAGACGCTCAATGGGAATGAATCAATATGTATATTGATCACCTGTGTTTCCTGCTTTTGGTCCTCAACAACTATAGACTAGTGACGGCGCATAGAACTTATTATTGTCATGAACATTTTGGACTTGGCTTCCCCTTGGCTTCCTAGCTAATACAACAACGTGTCCACTTGCTAATGTTTAGGTACTGAGTAACAAAAAAGGCTAAATTAGCTCACGAAAACCTGGACAAAAATGCACCTTAAATTCGACCAAAAAAATGTTAACGCCACAGGTTTGTGATTTGTAGGCTGCCACAAGTAGGGGGCTGGGTATCGATATTAATTTCCTGAATCGATTAGATGTCGATTTTTTTCCCCCCAATTCGATTCACATCGACCCAATGTCGATTACCGGTAATATATGAATCAAAATCACAGTTGACATGACCTCTCTGAATACATCGTGTTGTCATTCGCGGAGGTTGTACCTAACCTAACCAACTGTTCAACATCCCTCCAGTTCGCCACGTCACACACACACCACCAGGCCCGGCCTCTTACACACACATATCGCATAGATATACAATGGCTACAATACAGTATTTTCAATATATTGCAGGCGAACTTGCCAAACTGCACCTTCAGTTCAATGGCAGGGTAAACAGTAAGAGTGAATTGAGGGCTGGTTTTGTGATGCAGCACTCAATCATGAAGTGTTTATCTTTTGTGTGTAAGACAGGAGATTGTTTAACTGCTGTTTAACATGAGTTTGAATGTGATTGGCTAATTCTAGACACAGGCACATTCCCAGTTAAAAGGGGGTGCAACTTATGCTGAATTTTCTTTCCTTTTGAGTTGGAAAAGTATTGAAAGGATTTATCATGGTCTCTCTCTCTCTCTCTTTTTTTTTATTACAAAACCTGTCATTTGAAAGGGGTGTGAAGACTTTTGAAATGCACTGTTAACTCATGACCGCGTTTATGCATCCAGGCTAGGTGGTGGTCCTGATGATGCCAAGGAAATCATGCAGCACAAGTTCTTTGCCGGGATTGAATGGCAAGACGTTTACGAGAAAAAAGTACGTTTGACAGACAGACACTTGCTGTACTTGCTGCAAGTCCTCACTGACATGTTGCTCTTGACCATTTGCCTGAAACAGCTGGTCCCGCCATTCAAGCCCCAGGTTACCTCAGAGACGGACACGAGATATTTTGATGAGGAGTTCACCGCACAAACCATCACCATTACGCCACCTGGACAAGGTAAGGCCAAGTATTTGGATCGACTTGACGGTCAGTGATTTCACATCGTTCCAACTTTTGAGGCATAATTTTCTTCATCCCTTTCCCACTAAGTCTCTCATTAATAAAGAAACTATTGTAGTTGTGAAAGGCCTCTCCCTTGAGACCATTCTGCCCTCTACTGGAGAGCCTGCAGATTGTCCTTTGAATTCATGATGTGAATTTGAGTTGCTGACATGACGTGAGTTGAGGAGTTTCATTTGGACAGAAATAGTGCTTTGCCCGCCTCTTGTGGCATTATAAACCATGATAATGGCATTATATTTATGAACCTTTCATAGGGGGAGTCAGTTAGTTGGGGATTTTCACTAATTGCCGCAGGGCTTGGTCCCTATCACCTGTGAATAGAAAAAAATCTGCAAAAATGTGACATTCTAGCAGTCCTCATATCCTTAAGTGTACATTGTTATTTACGAAAAGTGTCTGTTTTTTTCGTGCGCCCCCAGACGACAGCATGGAGTCTTTCGACAGTGAACGGAGACCCCACTTCCCCCAGTTCTCCTACTCGGCCAGTGGGGTGGCCTGACCGACACTTGCACATTCCTCAATCGTCCCCCTCCATCCTTTCCCCTTTAAGACGACTGCATCCTCCAAAAAGACTGGGGCCCGCCCGTTGTTCGTCACCGTACCGTGTTACCCCCAAGTTGTGTTCTCAAGGAAGGAGCCAAGTGCAAGGCAACACAAACAGCGCTCCCCCCCACCCCCAACCCGGTTTGAAAGTTAACACTAGTCTTCGTTTCCCAGATGTTTAGCGAGCAGGCACACACCCACAACCTTTGTTGCAAAAATTGGGCCACTGCCTTAAGTTTCAAGAAGGGCTGTTATATTTTTCAAACCTGATTAACCCCAAATCAACCATTTCAAGTAGAAATCACAAATACAGTGGACCAAATTTCTGTTGGTAATCGGGTGTGTGCGTTGCTAGTCTCCTCTGCAAATCCATATACCAAATCGTCAACATTTTTCAAGGGGGGCTTCAAAACTGAATGTAACATTTGAAATAAAGGTGATATTTCTTGCATGCATCCTTTGTTTTTGAACACCATCTTATTGAGTCTGATAAATTATTAGAGTAAAGTTCTGATGATATTGCAAAGTTTGGGGTACTGTTAACTCATTCACTGCCAGCCATTTTCAGAAGACAACCGCAAGAGTGCCAGATACTTTGGAGCAGTGGTTCTTAACCTTGTTGGAGGTACTGAACCCCAGCTAGTTGTGCTGCACTAGAATTGCTCAAATTGGCTTTGCAAAACATGCAGCCACTCAACTCAACTCTATATTTATAGAGCACTTATAAACAACCACCACTGTTTTCTGAAGATCCAGATACAATGAAAACTGCAAAGGCCCCAGAAATAAACCCTGTGGAATACCATATGTTCCGTTATACATGTGAATTCATACTGCACATATTCGTGCGACCACTTTTTTATTTTTTGCTCGACATAGTATGAAGGGATTACAATGATAAAAAAAATCACAATGTACCATCACGACAGCCTCAAGTCGACTACTGAGCGCACCAAATTCCCTGCAGCACAGATTGGCCAAGTAATATAGATTGATCACTTGCACAAATCATTTGAATCGTGTGTGTGTCTTGACCTCTGCCGAACTCCTGGGGTTTGATCAAACCCAGGTTAAGAACCACTGTTTTAGAGAATTTTGACTGATTTTGCAAGAACCACAGAATGTTTTATATCATTAGATATACACCAAATGAAAGAATAGACTCAATGATTCATATATTTTACATTGTTTAGTAATCAACAGAACGTGGCAAAGTTTTACAAAAAAAAGAGAAAATTTGCTTCTGGTAAAACAAATCATGAAGCAGAACAGTGACGTTCATGCGGATTTTCTTTAATTTTGCGACACCTTTAACATCTAAACAGTGGTTGTATTCTATAAACCAGCAACATCAACATTTAGGAATGGCTTGCAAAATAATTGCATGTTCAGCCATATATAACAAGTGCGGTGAACGACGCCAACTCACCAGATTGCACGTCCATCAGGGACTCGTATTATTCAGTGGCCGTCTTCCACGTCATTTGTACTTCATCACATTTATGACAAACTTCTGCTAACTACCACAACACATACTTAGCGAAATTGATACATGTCCGTTATCTGTTTGAGTGTAAAAATGCTTCAACTTGTGTGGGCGAATGCCGCCATGATGTCCTCTGTCATAAACAGGGTTGATCTCAAATCTTCCATTTGTTGGCAGTTGTCTCATTACCATTTTTCTAACTTGGAATTCTCAGTATCTGACCCACCAACACCCCTCCCTGTGGAAAAGGGAAAACATGACGTAAAAAGACGTCTTTGGCACTGAACGTTTGGATTCTAAAAGACATGTAAACGTCTTTGGCACTGAGTGAGTTGAAGTCCACCTCTTAGTACAAAGTGTTTCCTGTCGGGATGAAATGAAATTGTCTCGTTCTCGTTGCCTTCCTTTCTCAAATCTCAATGCTGCGCAGCGAACACCTCCGGGTTTCCCTCTGATCCGGATCAGTCGGGCCCTCGCTGACCCTCAGAACCTCTTGTCTCTCCTGTAGAGTTTTTCTCTTAGTAGAGTATTGGGTGTTTCTCATCCAGTGCTTCCTCTGCAGCCTCAGTGAGGTCACTAACACGATACATTTCTGTAGTAACACAAAGTGGGCTTCAGGGGAAAACACACCAAGAATAATCTTTCATTTGTGTCTTATGGGAATTTGTGTCCCCTCCCCTACTTCTTATTTATGAGACCAGCATTTAAATATCAAGTTTTAATGTGCCAATGGAATGCACCTTGCTGTCCCACAATGATTGTATCTGGATTTTGTGTTTGTGGTTGGGAAAGACTAAATTAGCTTTTTATGTAATATTCAAATGTTGTGGAAAAAAACGTGGTTGACGCTAAACTGCGATGTTTGAGAGCCAACTTGTGTATTCAACGTGTGATTAGAGGTTTTCAATGTGGTTAAGATGACAGATAATCATTTTTCAAAAGTGCATTATGCCTTACTGAATGTAACGGTTTTTATGTTTTCACTTTAAAAAAAATTTTTTTTTTTGTTAAATATGATTGTTACTTATTCCTATGCACACACCCCCCTTGCTGTCACCTTCTGAAAAATAGGGAAATTCGTGTTATATTTTTTTGTTTTTTATTGCAACTTTTTGTACCTGCCCTACCATATCCGCAAGACTGAGGACACCAGCTTTAGTAAACAAATAATATAAACTTTGTACACTGTTTTTAATGGTTTCTTTCAAACTGATGGAATAAAAGGTCTTAACAATCCAATGTGTAGACTTTTTTTTTTTTTACAGCTATTTCTAATGAGCTGTGTCGACTTTTTTTTTTTATCCAAATAATTTTCGTAATGAAAATATTTGCTTTATTCTGTACTGAAATGCAGAATTTTTTTAATCCAATTGTAATTGGAATCCAATCACTGAATTTAATTTGTGTTGCTTCTCAATACATTAGAATAATGTAGATACGTTTGATTCAAAAGCAAAACCAAGTTAATTAAATTATCCAATGACAATATAAATATTTTTTTAATTTATATATATATTTTAATTGGGACATTTGTGAAATTTATTTAAGCAGGTGATCTGTGAAAGGTCGTTACCTGAGCCTGGAAATGCAGATTTGTTGATTAGATTGTGTACTGAAATTAATTATTCATGCTTAATTTCGAGTTTCCATTACCTGTAAGCTATAATCATCAGAATGATATATATTTAAGCAAAAACAACAACAACCGTTTTGGACATTTGTGGAATTTGAATTAAGCAGGTGAGTCATGATCATCTTTATCTGAGCCCTGAGCAACTATGATTTAATTTTCCACTGTGATCTCGGCCTACAGACAATCTTTGCTGACTTAGTGAGACAAAACACGCTCACCAAGTTTCTGGCTGTTCTCCATCTCTACGGCCGCACTGAGGTCCTTTTCTGGAGTTCTGCTCAGACACAGGGAATCAAGCTCTCCCTCGGTGCATCGGCCAGATGGTACAGTCTCTGGAACAGATGTTGACAGCCAGGCCTCGCGGTCTGTCTTGCAAGGCACCAACAAGACAAGGTTTAGCCCAGTGCGGCTCACCTGACAACCAGGCCTCACCTGCCTCCAGCTGCATGGCCCAAAACAACTGGCTGTGCCTCCAAGACTGGATGATACTATATGTGGCATGTGAAGAACCACACACACTTCTTCAAGCCTACACGAATATGACTTGACTGATTGGATTTAAGTGGCTATTTGACACTTAGCAAAAACTTCAAAAGGGAAAGTCAAATGAAATGTGGCCATCCACAGTTATAAGAGGGCGTGCACACAAATTAATTTTTTACTTCCTCTCTTGAAAATATGTCATTTTTTTCAGTTGAGTCATAGAGGTTGAATGTCGCTTCACTGATTGAAAATGTTTTGAAATTATTCATCTTGGTCTCTTTTGTTTTTCATATGACGAAACCCTGCCATTTACGAGGGGTGTGCAGACTTTTTACAGCCATCATACCACCATCTGTGCTGGTGCAGGGTGTACCCTGGCCCCGAAAATGGATGGATGGATTTTCAAAAACAGTTACACATTAAAGCAAGAGGTTTGCCAAAAGGATCTCATTTTTGCAAGAGTCTCCCATGAATGTTGACACATTAATCAGAAGCAAATAATGAACAAGTTTGATATGTTGACTCACTTTCTTTCTCCAGTGACAAAATGTCCATACATAAATTAGTAGTTAAAATGTCTTTTTCAATTTCAATTTGAGGTTATTAAAGAGATGTTTGGTGTTTTAAACGATTGTCGTTGGTATCGCTGCTTTTTTTTTTGTTATTAGTTTCTACAGAGTACAGATCAAATGTAACCATGTAACAGTATTATACATTGATTAATGGATTAATCAAATACCAATCACATTTACTTTAATTTGGATTTTTCCTAACGAGCTTGAATAGTATAAAAATTATTGTCTAACATGGAAAGAGCTTAGGGCGCTATCTAGTGGCGATTCGTCAATGTTATTTTTCAGATCGACTGTAAATTAATATAGTTTATTCAACAACACGAATTAACATAATTTGATTTTTGAATACCCAAATCTAAAAATTTGGTAAAAATAAAAACATTAAAAAACGAGTTGAAATCCACCAAACAATCTCTGCGCTTCCGTCAAACTGGACAAAATCGTGTTGTGCTCACGTTTTGGGCAGCAATTTATTCAAACGTGCGCCTGAAAGTGGCATTATTATTTATTTTTGTTTGATTATTATTATTATTATTATGTACATATCAGTAGCTGAATTTCATTAAATGACAACCATTTATTTATTTATTTATTTTCCGCGTCAAATTCAAATCGTTCGAAAATTGACACGTTCTTTTTAATGGGAGAATTTTGCAGCAGGGGGAGCCCTCGTCCATTTGAGACGGGTTTGGCAGTACTTGTCAAGTGACGTCATGGTGTCGGGAGGCGGGGAAGAGTCGGAGAGTTTCGCCCGGTTGTCATTCCCCTGAGGAAAAAAAAAAAAAGAGGGTGTGAGCGAAATCTACCTGGCCACCGTCACCTGTACATGTTGGTCGTCGAATTTCACGTTTACCAAGACCCGAAACGCTGGCTTCGCTCAGGAGTAAGACGGAGAAGGCTTTACAGGTACGTTAGTGCTCGGGGAATGTCGTAGGGAAAAGGCTGGTTTCGGTCGCAACCAAAACAAGTCCACCAGCCCCGACTTAACTTGGAAAAACATATTGAGTTTAACGTCCGGCTTCGAAATATTAAGTTTAAATCTAGCAAGAGTTCCAACTGCGAGAGAACGCTTTCAGGAAAGAACAACCCGCGAGCCTCGGAAGTTTTCCTTTTCAGCCAAAGTTCAACGAATGCCCTACATGATTGCGACAGGTTTTGAAACATACCTAAACAGACGGCCTTGAAATGAAGTTTGAATGCGACTTCATTTAATGATTTGAATTTCTGCTGTATTCTGTATCGTCCTCAACATGCACGTGACCTGTCAACCCCTTACCTGCTCTATTCTTCCCCACAAACTCAAATATATTAACGGCTTGGGCTGTAATAACTGCCTGACTGGAATTGTTTGGATAAACAGGTTTAACCTAGCTGAGATGAGCTAATGTTTCCCAATCTTTAATAAGCCAAAGGCACATATTTTACATTGAGAGAAAGTCTCACAAACAAAAATGTCACAAAAAAAGTGGATGAACAGGTTAATTTTGTACCTGCTGCCATCTAGTGGAAATACCTTTATTTTTTTCTGCCTGACACTATATGTGGCTGACATAGATTAACAAAGACGCATTATTTGCTATAAATGAGTCATTTTCAGAGCAATTCAGTGAAAAATGATAATTTCCCGTGGCACGGCCGATTGGGGATAGATAGGTTTTTGATCAAATATCAGTATCAGCCTTTTTTTCTTCTTTATTTTAGAAATCTGACGGCCGATAATAGTAATTTAAATTGTATACTATTTTAACTTCAGGGCACTATTTATTTAAAATGTCAGTTAACTTTATAAGACATGCTGCTGACCCTGGGAACTCTCCACACATTCTTATTTATTTTCATTTTTTTACATTAAAACGGGTGGGCAAACCGGAGTCCAGCAGGTTTTGGAGGTTTCCTTTCTTCAACACACCTGATTCATTATGATCAGCTCATCAGTAAGCTCTGCATAAGCCCGATATCAATCCTGTTCATTGGAGTCAGCTGTGTTGGAGGAGCGAAACCTCTAAAACCTGCAGGATTCCGGCCCTTGAGGACCAGAATTGCAAATTTGAAATTTTGAAACTTTATTTACCGTAGAAAACAATTTTGAGCTATTTACTTGTTCAAGTTTTCATTTAACTTTTTGAGACATGCTCATGACCCTGAGAGCTCTCTGAAGTTTTTGTTTTAAAATAAAAAAAAATTGTGATTTAAAAATAAAAACATCTACATTTTGTAAATCTGAAAAAAAAGAAAAAGAAACATGCTTATTATTATTTTATTTTATTTGCTGCACACTGGATGGTGGCACACTGATGTGCTGTGAACAATGATTGACTTAACTGTTTAATGCAACCTGGCAGCTTCCTTGGCATCTGTTTATGTTTCAGGATGCCAAGAAGATCCTGACTCGCAGCACCAGGATGAGCGTGACGTCATGGTTTCTGGTCAGCAGCTCAGGCACACGCCACCGGTTGCCACGGGAGATGATCTTTGTTGGCCGGGACGACTGCGAGCTAATGCTGCAGGTGTGTGTGTGCTAATGTGTGTTTTTTGGGAGCGAGGGCTCACCTAGGTGATGCTGAGGTTGACACAGCAAACTGCAGCAGAGTGTTACATGAACGCTGCCCGCCTCCCTGTATAATCTTTTCATAAATTATTAGAACGAACCCTGTGATGTGTGACGGGGCAACTAGTTGCATGAATGTGTCAAACACACCAGGCGCAGGCTAGTGTTATTATAGTTTTGGAATTTTCATTTTAGTTAATTTTTATTTCGTTTTGATTGATTGATTGATTTAATTTGTAAGTTGTAATTAGTTTTCAGGGTGGTTCTGTTAGTTTTTACTAGTTAGTTTCAGTATTAGTTTTCGTTTTTTTTCTCTTTTATTTTATTTTATGTGTATTACTTGTGCACAGAGGTGGCAAATCCAGATCCAGAAAGTAAAAACCCTGCCACAGTTTGGCTTTAGCCATTGATGCTAGCCAGGTGGTAACTAGCTAGCTAGCTAGCTACCACCTGGGGTTAAAGCCAAACTGTGACAGGGTTTTTACTTTCTGGACCTGGATTTGCCACCTCTGCTTTTGCGTAATATTTAATACACACCATGATAAAATGAGAAAAGTAACTACATTCTTACCTAGCGTTGCATTTCGTTGTCGTCTCGGAGCAACATCACCTGAAGGTGCTTTTCTATTGGCTGCTGCTAGATGACATCACTTCTGTGTGACACTTTCAAATGCCCTTATTCTGGTTAAATAGATATCCTTAAAACCACATTTAAAATCATCCCCAAAGGCTCATGCGTTAAAATGAATTACCAAAGACTAAAATGAAGGACATTTTTGCTATAATCGTAGTTAGTTTTAGTTAGCTTTGTAAACATACAATGTAGTTTGTTAGTTTTCTTTATTTTTTTAAAAAGCATTTTCGGTTTTATTTTATTTATTAAAATAACCCTGGCGCAGGCTCCCAGCATGCATTGCGATTGTAACATTGTGTAATGCTCTTAAATGTTCAATCAAACGCAGTGTTCAGTGGGGAAAAAATCCTCCTTTAAAATGGTGTAGTTGTTTATTTAATGTTATTTTTAAGTGTTGCTTTACTCAGCACAAAAGCCCCTAAACTATTTAACGGTTTAATTCTTCAAATATTTTCCGTAGCTCTTCATAAGTGCGATACTGAGAGAATCCTGTTTGGCATGAAAATGGTATCAAATAACGCTTGCATGTTTGGAATTACCCAGACAACTGTCAGCGAGTATCCAAGTCGGACCAGCAATTAGAACACATACTGTATCTCCCCTTTTGTCTTTGGTCTCGAGTTCAATGGCCTATTTGCTGTTTCCTAGTGCCACAGTTGACACATTCTCTCTGCTCAAGCAGTGCAAAAGTGATTTGTCTTCAAACAGTCAGAGGCCCAGAGTAAGGAATGTGTCAGTGCTGCTGCACTGTTAACCTAATCAAGTAGGTAAACTTTTTCATTAAGTCCTCCGCCTCAGGCCAGCAAGCAAGCCATTCACCAGAAAGTTGAAAGCGCAGATAGGACAACACACACAATCCACATCGGACCCGCTGTTTCTATCCAGATAAAAGGCCCGTTGAAGGGTGTAAACGATTTTTCCTGCTAGTGATTTTTTTCAGGCAGGGGCCCTGAGTGGTTAATGAGCGGCAAAATGAAAGTACATCAGTCCCAATCTCTCGCTCGGTTTGCATACACAGTAACGGACGAAGAAGTATTAAGACAGAAGCACATTCTCAGGATATCAGCAAAAGTTTGGAAGAGTCGTATTCCAACATGGATCTGCTTACTGTGTGGCAGCCGTGTCAAACCAGATTCCACCTCATTTCAATTGATCAAATTGCCCGTAATGGAAATTCCTTTCTCCTTTGCAGTCCCGAAGTGTTGACAAACAGCACGCTGTGATCAACTACGACCCAAATGCAGATGAGCACATGGTGAAAGATCTGGGCAGCTTGAACGGGGTAAGTAAGTCGAGGCCACCCGCGGCCAGAGTGATAGGTCCGGCATACCGTCTCCGGTCGGGTACTGTTCCTTAAAAGGAAAGTCAACCTTAAACATTTCTTGACAATAATATGTTAAATGTGACCTCACTAGTCTAAACATGACATTCTGATTAATATTACATTTGTAAAATGAGTTATGCAGCAAAATCCAGCCTTTATTTTTTTGGACACATCTCAGAAGGCGGCCATTTTGCCACTTGCTGTTGACTGAAGATGACATCACAGTTGCTCAAGGCTCAGGCAACGACCAATCACAACTGTGATGTCATCTTCAGTCAACAGCAATTGTCAAAATGGCCGCCTTCTGATATTTAAAAGAACTGCTGGATTTTGCTGCTTAACTCGTATTTCACTAACATAATATTAATCAGAATACCAAATTTAGACTAGTGGGGCCGCATAGAACATATTATTGTCAATAATTATTTTTTGGTTGACTTCCCTTGAACCACAAAATGGTTTGGACAACTGTAATCAAGTGTCTTTTTTTCCAAGTGTCCTCCCCTGTCTCCTGTCTGCTGCTTCATTATCCCCAATGAACTCAGAATTGAGTGTTTCCGAGATGTTGCTCATTGTTCTCCCAGTGAGTGTCTTTGGGCCGTAACAAACTAATCAGAGCATAGCAGTGTGAGGACCTGAAACAGTAATTCAACATGACTTCAACAACTTCCATGCTACCTCCTGACTACTGTTGTCATGCAAAATTTCATCAATGAGTAGTTTTTGCGAAAGACAACATCATTTACAGTTTCAGTGCACAGTTACGTTGTAGTTGAATGTGGTTTCACTTTTATGTTTGTCACTGCTCTTGCGTAAGGACATAATCTCATCAGTTTCAATGTATCACTGGATTAGCTTTCAATGGGAAGAACGCCAATTGCAAAGCACCTTATGGCATCTGGGCTAATGCATGAGTGAGCAAGAAGTGCTATCATATCTGCTTTAAGTGTTTATTTACGTATGTGGGTTTTTCTTCCAGACTTTCGTAAATGACCTCAGAATTCCGGACCAGACGTACATCACCCTCAAGCTTTCAGATGTCATTCGCTTTGGTTATGATATCCTTTAAAAAAAAAAGAAAAGAAAAGAAAGTCATCTTTAACCTCAATGATGTATATCACCAGTTGAAGTTAGTTTAAATGTGTTGTATTTCATGGTACTCTTCCTGGCTTAAGCCGACTGCCCAGGCTGGAATGAGGCACCAATCGGCTTCTGCTTGCGTCACCAATATTCAACATTTTCCCTTTGTTGGCCACTGCCTACGTAGGCATGTTAATCCCTTGTGGTTTTCCAGTCAGGCGTTTTAGATTATTGTCAAATGCAAACTGAAAATCTCCTGCACCCTTTGACCCCATCCTCACAGCTGAAAGCTTGTGGGAGGTGGAATTTAGTTTAGATAACATGGCGGAAAGCTCTCGGAGTACTGTGATATTTAGGAATGTTTGCCACCGCAATTGAATACGCCACACGTGGCACGTGGCGTTGAAACTGCTTTTCAAAAATGACTTTATTTTCTGACAGACTACATTGTACACTAAAAGTTCAAATGCCATAAAGTCTGTTCGTTTATGAACAAATGTTTGAACAGGTGTGGATGCTGTTGTTCTACTTTAACTGCTGCCCACATGCTCATGTATATATCCTGGAGAAGAGTCAACACAAGGTGCCAGAGGAGGCTCTTAAGGTAAGGAGGTTTTTAGACGAGCCTTGTTAAAATGTTTGTCATTGGGATTTCATTTGTGAAACATAAATGCAATCATAAATTTGCTTGGAATATGAACAATCCCAAGTCGATCATCATCTCGTATCTTGAGCAGTTCTTCACATCCCGTTTCCCTTCTCGCACTCTGCTCAGCATGAGAAGTACACCAGCCAGTTGCAGCTCGGTCTCAAAGCCCTGGAGGCCCGCGTGAAGGACAAGCAGCAGGTTCAGAGCCCAGAGAAGAGCAAAGAGGCCATTTCCATTGTCAAGCTACCTCAGAAGGGCGAACGCAAAGCCCTTTCACTTACAGGTATGAACGAGCCCTTACACCAGCTCTCATTACAGTTAGCTGCTTTGGAAACAGTTATTCAGGTTGCATAAGCAGAACTGTTTTTAGTGGAATTGATTGAAACTCATTTGAGCATGAGGGCTGCTCTTGCTGACTTGAATCGCTGTGTTGTGTATACGGGCCCGATCGCTTTGTATGAAACCTTTTCTGAAATGATGTTTCTAAGTGTGTTGTCGGTAAAGAAATAGACTTTCTGCACAAGTTGACTTAGCAAAGTGAAGTTGCAGGAGGGTTGAAAAGGTTAAGACCAAGTTCTTATCTTTGTCAGCCATGTCTGTCAGCTGACAAGGAGGCCTTTTTGGATGCACGCCCATTAAGGTTCTTAAAGCTGTGTATATGGGTTCCGGTGCCAGCTCTTCACATGGGCACGTGTAGCTGATGTGGGACTTCAGCGTTCTTCTCATGGCGCCATGTAAGCTTCTGTTAGCTGCACGAATCTTAACAAATCCTATTTTACAACACAAGAAATAGTTCAAGAATTGTTAGAAAAGGAAGCTCCTCCAGCTGTTCACATTTTTTCCTGCTCCATAATCACCCCTATGAGATCAGAGTTGTGCTTAAAATAGGTTGTGAACATCCTCATTGACAAACTTATTCTCACAAACTTTTCATTGACTAAAAATATGAATAAATATAAAAGCTCTGGAAGTGGCACTTTCATGTTTTGGTATTTTTGTTTGGTTTTGTGTGAGTTAGTCACTTAGACCCAATGGCCTGACTCTGTCTCAACTTGAAAGAGAGCTATAAATATCTTTTCTGTGTTTTCCCATCCAGCTGCTCTGGATGTGGAGTTTGTCCAGTCCTGCCGCTGTCTGCAGGGCCAGACACTGCACATTTACAGGGTGTGACTCATTAAAGCATTAAAGAAATAGTACTTCTTTTGGAAAGCATGACTTATTTTGAAAAAGTAAAAGTGGGAAACTTTACAATTGAATAGAGACCAGAAGAGTGTTCTTACATATAATGGAGCAAATCTAAGTTGAGTCTGAACCTGCATGTATGTTTAAAACCTTTAACAAAAAATATGTTTTTATTTTTGAAAAAATATATATAATTGGGAGGTTTGTTCAAAAACATTCAAACTATTCTCTATTTCATGACTTGAAAATTATGCAGAGCTCCATTTGCATAGATAAACTATAAAAGTCTGAGAAAAATTTGCAGAATCATTTGGAAATCAGTGTGTGTATGAAATGTGATGACATCCACCAGACACGTGGCTGGAGTGCAGTATCTGAGTTCAAATAAAAGCACCCTCGGTCCGTGGTCTGCCATTCATTTATTTATCAGAGCAGAGACTCTTTTTGGATGGAAGATTCCTCAATTTAGAGACACAATAGTTATTCATTATACTGTATTCTTCTTCTGCCTTGAAGATTAGGATTATCTTCATCCCCTCTTGTATCAGGATTATCTTTATACGGCATGCATGATAGCATCTGTGTCAGATGGGGGAACCTTTTTATCTCCATCATGTCACACAATTGTTGTAACAAGATTTTGAAAACCATTAAAAGAAAAAAAAAATTGTTTCCATTTCCTACGCATGAGTCTATCAGCGAGGCTAACACTTTGTGTTTGTCATTTAGGTGCTACAGATACACCGATATCCAAGCCAACTCCTCTTTATGGCCAGCCATCCTGGTGGGGAGAGGATGAGGATCCAGCCACTAAAATCCACAACCGGAGTGGAAAATCTACTGACCTACAGACTCCAGGTCTGAGAATGTATATCACAAGTTTGTCTAACTGGGTTTCTTTTTTTATAAATGTATTTATTGAATACATCTGCGAATTCGAACCTAATTAAATTTGACAAGCTTTTCTGTGGCACCACTATCCGTGCCCTTTGTGGGTCACTGAAAGATGGGATAATGTGCCCAAGGCACATCTCTGGCTACCAGTTGTGGAATGTGAGCCAGCTCTTACCATGCCAGGCCAATGGGCAGTGCCTGTCTGCCTCGTGATGGATTATGACCCTGTAAGCTGCTGAAGGGGCTTGGAAGCTTTGATTGTTAGCCTCATATTGTGCAGCAGTAACAGAGATTAAATGAGCTGTTTTGGGCTGCATTCAGCAACTTTGTAAAATATCAATGGTTTTCTCATTTTGGTGATTATATATGTTGATATCCCTATTGACTAACATTCGAGCAGGCAGGATGTGCCCTTCAATGAGCCAATTGATTGAACGTGCCAGTTTAATTTAAACATATATTTTTGGACTTGTTCCCAATAGGCTCAAAATAAGAATTTTAATATGCTTGTATTGTTTGTCTTTGGTCAGTTCTGAAATACTGTTTGGACTACAGTGCGTTGAACCATAATTAATGATATTATTTGCTGTATCTCATTCTTGCCACCAGAATCTGGTAAAGACGTTTCCAGATATGAGCTCAGCGGTTCTTTGTCCGACAATCAGGGCAAGTCCATCTTCTCCTACCGCCGGGAGCCCAGCTACTTCGAGATCCCTACAAAAGAGGTCCAGCAGCGACTTTCCAAAAAGCCAGAGTTGCAAGTTCAGGAAGTCCCCACAAAGGACACCCAAGATCCCTCCGACCAAGTTCCATCCACGCCCACGCCTCCTGTGGTCCAAAGTCATGCATCTTTCACTATCGAATTTGATGAATGCACCCCCGGCAAAATGAAGATCAAGGACCACGTCACTAAGTTCTCGTTTCGTCAGCAGCATAAGCCTCCTCCTCCTGAGGCTGTGACCACGCCCACTGAGGTGATGTCATCTGAAAGTAAGGTTGCTGACTGGCTGGTTCAAAGTACTGCTACTAACATAATGAGGAGAAGGTCACATGGTGAAAATATCTTCAGTGACAACAGTGATCCGTCACTTCTGAAGACAACCAAGGGTGAGTACAAAAGATGTCTCATTCATTGCCATTGACGGCTATAGACGTCAAAAATCCATTTTAATTGGGCTGGCAGAAACGTTTTCCTTATGTTCTTTCACCAGCAGCAAACCACTATGAAAAGAATGTTGGAATTGGTTCAGAAGGTCCCACAATCAATGAGCAGACTTTTCTACAGTCACAACCTCCCATTGGCTCCCAGAATTCACTGCAGCCACAGAGAGCCTCCCCTCCTCAGCGCTTCACTGACTCAGACCAGCCCTCCTCCTACATTCCCCCACAGTCTCAATCCGGTGCTGGCAAGGCAGATCCTCACCGAGCATTTGTCATCGAATTTTATGATGAGCTTTCTGATGACAACCCCAGAAGGAAACGTTCCCAGACCACCCCATTGGAGCCTCCAAACCTCAGAATCCAGCTGGAAAAGGCCAGGAAAAGTTCAAGTCCAGCTGGTGAGAAGCAAGTCCAGCCTGTAGCCGGTAGTACTCCCCAATCCCAACGGTACACTATTCCCCTCAAAGCGCCTGCTACCACTGGTTCCCACAGAGCTGGCTCCCTGCGACGGGAAAAGACAGAGGAGCGAATTAGCACCGGCTTTTCATCACGGTCGTCATCCGCCGTTTCTGCAAGGCCTTTTAGCAGTGTGGGCCGAAGATCCAAACTGGCAAAGGAATTTACTACTGAATGGCTCAGACAAAGAGACAAACAGACAAAGCAGACATCTTCTCCCAACGAGGAGAAAAAAGCATTTTGTCCACCGACAAAACCTGAAACTGAAACATCAGTAGTCTCAAAGCGTGATCAGACTTTCACCAGCCCTCCTGGAGTTGATCCTTCCCTTCTACCCAAGACTTCCTCTCCTATCCACCAGTCCGTTCCCCTCCAAGTGCCTAAGATGCCACTCATGTGTCAGAGTGGAGAGGTCAAGGTGACACATGGCGGCCCAAGAAATGTAGAAGACGACACTTTGAGTGATGCAGGAACCTACACAATTGATGCAGACGTCCCAGATAAGGAGCTTGAAGAGGCACGGAACAAGATTGATAAGGCAAGTTTTCTATACTTGTGTATGCACCACTGTTGTGGATTTCCTTTGCAAAGCAAAATCCACCAGACCACGTTTACTCTCCAAATTGAACAGTCTCGTATCTCTCGGGATTAAGGTCCCTCCCAGGAAATGGAACCATGGATATTGGCAGCCCCGATTACCCACATGTAATGCTTTGTTCCAGGTGTTTGGTGTTGTTGAGAATCCAGAGCGAACCAACCACAGTGAAGCAGATACATCAGCAACATTTAGGCCTGGTATTGTTGAGAGCAGGGATCAGCATAGGCAGAGTAGGAGTGGGGAGGTGAGGCCTGGTGGGGGTGAAGGTAAACCTTCCTGCTCGGATTTGAGGGGGGGGTGGCAATCAAGTTTTTCATTATTTGAAGATCAGGCCAGTTAATTGGGCCTCAATCTGTCTTTTAATTCCCTAAATTTCTCTAATTTTCTCTTCTAAATATTCATTGTTTGATTTAATCTAGCATGATATTAAAAGCAAATCACCAATCTCCAGACAATGCATTAGGGTCACCTGCACCATCTGATGTCCAAAAGAAGTTTAAAAGTACCATTCTCAGTTTGGATTGGATGTTGAAGGGTTATTAATCCAACAATGTTTCTTATTGTTGTTAAAGTGGTATGGAACTTGCAATATCACGCAACTTATTTATTTATTTAATTAATTATTTATAATATAGTTATGGTTACTCAAAAAGTTAATAAGCTATATTTACAAAATTACAATTTGCAACTACAATTAAAAAAACTGAAAAGGAAATAAAACACTTTTCTCGCAATGTCGATAAAAAAAAAAAAAAAGATACTGAATTGAACTCTTGTAGCGGAAGTCATTAACATGTGCAATTGTACCTAATGTAACTGTATAATACTGTATGTTGTGATTCCATTGTGTTCCTCATCTTTGTTTGTTCACCATTTAAAAAAAACAAAAAAAAACTGCTGTGCTTTATCTGAGTATTTCATTTGACACTCACAATAAGTTGTGTTTTACGCTACGCAGGTTCCGATAGCAGGTGCAGTGATGCAGGGCGCTCCAAAATGGATGTCTTGCTGGGCGAGCTTAGTAGACGTAGAGTCTGGTCTGTCGTCTGGCCACTTTGATAGGCCCTCCCAGATGGAGCTGTCAGGAACCGGTAAGATACCTGATGAAACTATTTGAAATGATAATGAGCTGTCCTGATGAATATGAATTTTATTTTCTGTTGTAAAAAATGTGTGTTTAATATGCAAACATGCATTAATAACTGTTTGACTGTAGCACGGACCACAGTCATGGCCAAACTTAGCCAAAATCATGACTGCGTCGACTCCGAAGTTCCAAGAGCCCGACACGTCCTCGGGGAGAAGAGTGACGTTCCAGCTCCCAGCATTCATATTCAACATGATCCACATTCAACATTTGATGTAGAGGAAAGCATCTTGGTGGCCGCCGGCTCTCATGATGGCGTTCATAGATTGTCCGTGCAGGATGACGTGGAGCCTGATAGTCTGAGTGATGCCAGCAAGTCTGACGATGGCTCCATCGTAGAGCAGCGGAGGAGGCCGCTTTCAGACACAGGAAAGAGACAAAATAAGGAGGAGGTCAGACAGTCGGACAAATCCAAAGCATTCTACATTGATTCAGATGATGACACCCCCGAAACAGAATATGGAGCCTCAAATGAAACAAAGTCTGAGAAAAAACCTTCTCCCAAAACCTTCTCAACAGCTACTTTGACCAAGCGGAGAGGGAGCCAGGAGTCAGGAAAAGTCAGGCCCAGCATGTCTGTTCCTATTCTGGGCCAGGAAACACAGAGCTCTGAGTCCAAGGACTGCGCAATATCCTCTTTAGTCAGACAAGAGAGCTTCACCACGGAGCAGCCGAGCAGTGCCAGACTGCCCAACATCTCCTCTCACAGAGACCCTGATCCGGATTTATTCCAGCCAACCTGCAGCCAGGACACTCATTCTTTCCTCAAAGAGACTGAGGATGTCCTAGCTGTTTTGGAGGCCAAGATCCAAGCAGGCCAATCAGGGACCACCCCTTCTCCCGTACCAGACTCCCTCTCAGGGGAGTCTGATGTGGATTCCTCCAGTACGCTCAGTCAGCACAGCAGTCAGACCAGATCCAACCCGCTGACTAAAAAACCTCTGGCGAGTGGTCTCCAAAGGGAGACATCTTCGGGCAGTATTTCTAATCCCTACTCAAACCACCAGTCTTCTGTTTTGAACCATCAGCAACTAGCAAAGACCGAGCCCATCAGAAGATTGGTTGGACTAAGGCGCAGTATCGGCAAATGTGGTTCTGCTGACCTGAGTGACGACCCTCAGAGCTCCAACGTTCGATACTCTGATCAGGAATCAAACTCCACACAGACACAAAGAAAATACACTGTGCCCATTCAGCGGGATGATACTAAGAGTTCAAGGGTGACCCAAACTTTGACCCGTGTCAATAGCTTTTCAGCACCTAGACCTACCCGGGCCTCCATGCTCCGGCGAGCCCGCCTGGGCGAGGCCTCCGACAACGAGACCACAGAAACGGACAGGCTCTCCCAGGAGGCGGCTAATGTCCCTGCTAAGGAAACCAAAAAACCCTCCCGGTGGGATATGCTGGCCATGCCTCGCCGGCGGACAAGTTCCTTCCACACAACCAGTGACACGGAGAGCTCCTCCGCCCCGCAGTGGGCAGGAAAGAGCACAGCATTCCCAAACCGTAACGCAGAGTCTGGAAGCGGCTCCGTTCACAAGACATCTTCTCTCGGGTCAAAACCTGGCGAAAGGCCGCTGAAACCCTCACTCACCAGAACACCAATCACCCGTGGACGCTCCAGTAGTGCCAAATATACCAGCAGCACAGCAAGTGAGTATAATTTAAAAAAAATAATTAGCCCTATATGAGAATGTGGATGTTGACATTCACTATCAATGTAGTTCATAAACACTTTTTAGGGTCATTCAGTGTCAAGATGCACACCCTCTAATCTGTAATTAATTTTGTGGGTTATTTTTTTAGTGAATGGGTTTGATCATCAAAGCTTTTATTGGCTCAGAATGGTGATTAAAGGTGACTTCTCATCATCGTGTTCCCATATGGCCAACCAATAGCCTGAAGTGGGAGGTCCGAAATGTTCATTTTGTCCCATAGCCATCTTTGGAGCCGTCCTGTATCCCTGCATTTAAACTCACTACAATACATAGCAAAGTTCCCAAATATGATGATAAATCAGTTGAAAGCCCAACAACACAAAACATTTACAGGATACAGGCCCCCAAATGTTAACAGAAAAAAAGTCCACATTTAAAGGGTTAATATCTCTAAAAATATTACACTTATGCTATTTGTAAAATTGTAAGTGCAGATTCTGATAAACCAGGCCAGAATACACAAATATAGCAATTTACAGGTCTGTACCTACCTTAAAACAAAAGCATTGGGACCTCAAATATGGTCCAAATTTTGTGTGTAAGTTGCGGATTTCAAAAGTGGGCATGACACCCAAACTTTGAAGGGTCATAACACGAAAAACGTTTTAACTAGGAGGCTCAAACTTCAGATTCTTCCTTTTCGACAGGAAGGAATTGATGGAATAAAAATCAGGCAAATTGAAGAGGTGTGGGATTTGTGTGAATTGACACGGAATGTACCTAAGCACTTTTTGAGGCACATTTATTTTGACACAAGAACAACATTGAATTACAGAATGTATTTGATTATTATATTTATATTCCAGTAATACAAAAAAAAAAATGCTATGCAAATGAACACCTATGCAAAATGTGACTCCTGAAGTGAATATGCCAGCATCAGTGTTGGTATGATTGAATGATTTTCCCCCTAAAATGCAATTTTGCAAATTTCTTATCATTTCAAATATGTCATTATTGATTGAGAGACCAGAACTTGGGACTTCAAGGTCTGAACCAGCGATGAATTGGTTTGGTTCTTTAGAGGTTTTTAATTGATTAATGATGTCTCTGCTCAGGCAGTATTTTTTTTTTTTAATGAAGCTTTATGTGGGAACGGATCTAATACTTTTACTAACAATAATAACACCTACATTCCATCTGCACAATGAGCACCACTAAGACTATTTACATACTGCTGGGAAATTGATTCTAAAGGTGCGTTCAAGCTCAATAGTGCTCTCGTCTGGATTCAGCTGCTGTGCTGTGGAAGTATAACAATTTGCTCATTTCTCATATTTATGACTCGGCAATATAGGAGTGAGCACTTCCACACCATATTTTTCCTTATTTGTGGCCAGGGGCGGAGCCAGAACTTTTTCAGTGTGTCTGTGGAAGGCATGATAAAAACAAAAAATACTTTTCAGCCATGTTGATTGTGTGATAAAGTGTGAGAGTGATTAATCTTGATTAGTTCTCACTATAAATATCAAATACTGGATTTCATTGCAATGAAAGCTGGCTGCCATCACTTAGCTCCGCCCCTGTTCATGGACCCCATGTGTCAAAATTTTCCCTTTGGCGTACTATGATGGAATCTGTTTGTCTCTCCCTCCTTTTTTTTGTCCCTTCACTCCTACTAATCCTCCATAACTCAAAACCAATTCATGCTGCCAAAGGCTCCCGGAGACGGCAGAAAGGTTGTGGCTATGCCTCCACGTCAGATGAGGAGTACGACTCCAATCAAACCGCTCCTAAACACAAACGCTCACAACCTTCCTCAGCCTCCCACAGTCCGCACCGTCCGCCTCGGCCCCACCCGGTGGTCCCGCTGCAGCCCAAGCCCATTAGCAAGGATTCTGAGGAGGAGAACCAGGATGGGGAGGGCCTGAACAACTGGTCCACCCACAGTGCTGAGATTGCACGGTAGGGAATGTCATTGATTAATTTCTTTTCATGGCACATTCTGCTGCTCGCACATTCTCAAAGTCAGAATGGTCAAGTTTACACTCCCTATCTGGTAGCTTGAGTCAAGACCTGGCCAAAGATCTCGCCATCTTGGCCCGAGAGATTCATGACGTCACAGAAGGTGACCCGCACAATTTGAGAGGGGAGAATAGCGTACCTGCTTCTGCAGTGACGGCTCATGAAAAGGTAAGCAAACTTTCTCAGACCGGTCGCTGCTTTTTTCAAAATCAGTAACTCTCAATGGGATTCTGATGTTGCTATAGCAGTGGTTCTTAACCTGGGTTCCATCAAACCCCAGGGGTTCGTTTTGTCAGTCTCAGGGGTTCGGTGAAACTTAAGACACACACCTGACTCATGTGATTTGTGATGATACACCCCGCTTGGCCATCTGCAGATGATTACATTGCTTGGCCTATCAGTGCTGCAGGAAATTTGATGCGCTCAGTAGTCGACATGTGGCTGTCATGATTGTTTCTTCATACTTACTATGTCAAGCAAAAAAAGAAAGTGGCCGGACGAATATGTGCAATATGAATTCATATGTATAACGGAACATCTGGTGTTCCACAGGGTTCAATTTTGGGGCCTCTGCTGTTTTCATTGTAACTGCTGCGCTGCCCCTGGGTTCCATTTTAAGAAAACAGCAGTGCTTGTTCTAAAGTGCGCTATAAATATAGAGTTGAGTTCAGTGATAGGAGTCGGGGTCCTAACTGCAAATTGAGCAATTCTAGTCCAGCACAACTAAAGAAACACTTCCTTAAGATGCATGGAGATGGGGAATACAAAAAGACCAACGTTCTGAATTTTAGGTGACGAGATCCAGATTCGATGAAAAGGCTACTCTCATTGTTCATTTTGTTCACCAGTAAACCCTATACCTATGTCTTCAATTTAAAAAAAAATCATAATAAATATGTTTTTTTTAATAAATTAAATGTAGTTAATAATTATCATTTGAATAAAAAACAATCATAATAAATGATTCCCCCCCAAAATAATTGAATGTAATTAATTTATTTATTATATTTTATAACTTTATTTATTAATTAATTTAATAAAAACAGTCATAATAATAGTTTATTTAATTTAAAATTTAATTAAATGAAATTAATTAATTATTATGTGTTTTATTATTGATTTTTATTTTTCAATAAAGAAGGGTGAATGCGCATATGAAACTGGTGGGGTTCACTACCTCCAACAAGGTTAAGAACCACTGTTAGTTTTGTTGTTGTTGTTGTTGTTGTTGAACAACCTTCATTCTCACCCACCCTCATTCCGCAGCTTGTTCAGCGTATCCCAGAGATGGGATTGAACTATCAGAGAGTCCTGCCAAGTTCTTCTTCACCAGCGGAACCTTCCCTTCACTCAAGTGACCAGGATCTGGACTCCACACTGCAACCTCGCAACAGATCGGAGGTCGGACACGACGCCACGCGTCACTAAAACGTCTGACGTGAGCCGTTTCCGATCATCATAGATTGCCTTCTGGTTTGCGCAGGTCACTGTGGAGGACCCCATGCTGAACCCGGTGTCGCAGGTCATCATGGCCATCAGAGAGAACACGGAGCAGCTTTCTGAGAAGATCAAGTACGATTCCTTGAGAGCACATGCCATGCATGCAATTTGTAGACCTTGTTTGAGGCTTGTTGCTTTGCTGTGTTCAGGGTGCTCTTTCATGACCGGATGGATGTTTGGGACCAAATTGAAGCTGAAGATCATTTGGACGGTGATGGGCCTGTTGTCAAAGCATCCAACAAGGCATGGGTTATTTTCTTTATTTTAATTATTACTGTTGACAAGCTAAGGTCAAATCTCATGTGTATGTTTCAGGATATTACATCTATTTTGAAAGAACTAAGGAGAGTTCAAAGACAACTTGAGGGTAAGCAAGTCAGATCAGATCCAAATCTGAAAACTTGTCATCATAATTCACCAGATAAATTTGTATTTTTCGTTGCAGTCATCAATACAGTCATGGAGCCCAGTTCAGACGCTCGGTCCTCTGAACCTGAGGTCACCACCTCACTAGGCGGTCACTCTTCCAGACCTGCGGCCTCACGGGACTGGAGAACGGTCCACTCGGCCTCTAGGCGAGGAGGCGGTCCGAGGCCCGGAGATAGCGTGCGGAGGGCCGCCGTGACGCCAGAAGATCTCCGAGAAGGACGCTTGGTTTAACATCCGCGTCCGCTCAGCCTTAACGTCAAAACACAGGTGGCACACGTGGAAGGCGGGAAGTGAAATTGAGCAGGGTGGAAAGTGGAAGTGATACACGTACAAAACACCACAGAGATGTACAACATAGTAACACAGTCTGAGAAGAGGACTTCGTGAAATGGTTTCATCATCAAATGGCCTCAACACTACTTGATTGTGTGTGTTATTTGCCAGTAATTTGACCAATTCAAGTGACTGTTTGTTTTTTTTAAGGTAAATGAATTGGTGGCATTAAAACTAACTAAAAAGCCCCTGGGATGAATCACCTCAGGGAACACAACTTAAAAAAAAATTGTGTTTTCTTTCACAGATGTTCTTCCATGTCTATGTGTTCTCACCAGATTTATACAAGAATGTCAACTATTTATATTTTGTCAGGGATATTAGAGGACACTATAGCCAGATATTTTTTTCAATTCCTTCCATTTGAATAAAAGGAAGGTAACCAAATAAGTGACTGTAAACGTAATGTAATGCATGAAATGTGCTGTTGTTTCTGAGCAATTTGGAGCGGTTAGCCAAGCCTCTGACTGTTCCGGGGCTTTTTGCACTACAAACATTTTACACACGACAACGTTTCACCTGTGTGACAGCGAGATGAAGGTCGGTTGATGGTCTTCCTCTTCCCGGTCCAAGTTGCATGTGATTGTGACGACGTTGTTGCAAGTGCCACTAAGATGTGTTAGGGTGCTTCTTGCAGCCAAGTGCAAGCTGTTTACAAGTGAATGTGTGACGCGTTGCTGCTAATCTTCTTTGATGGGATGAGTTGCTTTTAATCCCGACCAAGTTACAAAACTGAAATGTAAACGCTGTGCCAATCTGTTCTGTTGCTAAAGAATCACATTGGCATGCGCTTGTTTTATGTTTGGTCATCGTGTCAAGTAATTGTGAGGGTCTTTTTTTTTTTTTTTTTTAATAAATTGAACTAGCAAATATGACTGACTTGTTATTGTTCCTGTTCCACGCAATAACATAATTCTGATTGGTGAAATAAAAATGAGCCAAAAGGGGAACCGAGTTGTAAGCTGAAGAGGAAGAAGCGCTTTTGATTTGCGTTATTTCAAGTGGGACACTTGATGCGAGTTGTCCCTCTTCAACTGAAATACTGGTCTTTCTTTTCTTCTATTTTAATTAAGTAAATCCACACTTAACATTTTGCTTTCTCTCTGGATTTTACTAGGTCACTTATGTCAGGATGAGCATCTCCATGTATCGTAAGCTTCATGACTGTCGCGTTTCAAACAAAAAGGTATGTTGTCCTCGTTTCTACCACTATGCACTCCGTTTTGTCCTCTTGAACTTGTTTTATGTCACATCAGGAGTCAATCTGTTGCATGACCTCGGCTATGGTTTTGGCAAGTATGACCATCCTGGGGGTCCTGCTTGCAATTGCTGAGCTGAAAAAACCTCAGGCAAGCTCACAAAATCATAATGTCTCGATGGACCAGTGCAGGTAAGGTAACGAGCTTAACGAGGAAGTCAACTCAAACATTTTCGTTTTTTTTTAGAATATGTTCTGTGCTGCTCTACTAGTCTAAACACGGTAGTCTGATTCATATTGTGTTTGTGGAAAATTAATTGACCAGCAAATTCCACCATCTCAGTGGGTGGTCGATTGAAAATGACATCACAGTTGTTCAGGTAAACAGCCAATCACAGCTCACGTCTTCTAAATTTGGTCATGTGACATTCGCAAACGGGTAAAAAAAACAAAATCTGAAAAGAAATGTACGGTAATGATAAACCTCAAGAGTTTATAATGAAATAGCATGAGCACAAGTATTTTAGTGGGAATGAAATAAAAAACAAGTAATAAAGTATTACAATGTTACTTTTCTTTTTCTGGGGTTAATCATTTAAATTTCCATGCATTAAAAGGATCGACCCCCACCATGTAAAATCCTCATCTAATTGATGACTATTGACATGAATTGGGAAAAATAATCATCTTTTTAAAAAATTAAATAAAAAAGTTTTACACAAAGAAAATTTGGCGAATGTCACATGACCAAAGTCAGAAGGCATGTGAGCCGTGATTAGCTGTTACCTGAGCAACTGTGATGTCCTCTTCAGTCGACGGCAAGTGACAAAATGGCCGCCCCCTGAGATGGATAAAAATGGGTGGATTTTTGCAGCTTAATTCATATTCCACAAATGCAATATTAATCAGAATGCCTTGTTTAGACTAGCGGGGGTACATAGAATATATTGTAAACAATTTTTTTTCAGAATGGTTCTTGTGGAGAGTATTCCTCAACATGTGCAATACAAACCCAACGTAACATTTGGGATCCCTTTGGAAAAAGCTTGGAAGGAGCTTCTCTCCATTGCAAGAGAAAATCTCGAAGTGGTGTCTTTTTACTGGACATTAACTGGGCAGGACATCAATATTAACTCTTCCTCTGATCGAGCTGTAAGTACAACATCTCGTGGGATGAGACCTCCGTAGATGTCATACTGACGCTTGATTCTGGAAACAACAGGGCCGGCAAATCTTCCAGCAACTTCAATCGCTTCCTTCCAGGAACGTCTCAGTCCGAGTGGTGACCAGCCTGCCTTCCCTCAACACAAACTCCACAGATTTAAAGATCCTACAAGGGAAAGGTGCCAGATCGGAGCATGGTGGTTCTGAGCTCATTCCTTGTTTCTCACCATTGTCCTCGTCCGCAGGAGTTGACGTACGCAAGGTGAATTTTGGACGTCTGACAAATGGCGTGCTGCACAGCAAGTTTTGGATAGTGGACAGGCAGCATGTTTTTATAGGTAGCGCCAACATGGACTGGAGGGCTCTGTCGCAGGTAAAGCCGCGTCATTAAACACAGCCAAAGTGTAAGCTGTTTAAGCACACGTGTGGCTGCGTAGGTCAAAGAACTGGGCATGGTCGTCTACAACTGCTCCAGCCTTGCAAGAGACCTCTATAAGATCTTCCTGTCTTACTGGGTGATGGGAGAGTCCAACAGCTCCTTGCCAGAATCCTGGCCTCCCACATTTGACACTGACTTCAATAAAAAGCACCCCCTGCTGGTGAAAGAGGATAACGTCACTAGCCGGCTCTACATTGCAGTCAGTTTCTGTCTCACTTCCCTTTTTTTCGGGTTAAAGACCTATATGCAGCTTTGTGTAAACAAAAAAAAATAATTCTTTGTGATAATTGTTATTTGCATCAAGGGTTCCCCACCATCATTCTGCCCGGAATCACGGACGAAGGACCTAGAGGCCATTGTTTCCATCATATCGGACGCTCAACGCTTCATTGACGTAGCCGTCATGGACTATTCCCCCACAGTACGCTTTCAACACCCAAAGAGGTGAACACAATATAGAATATACAGAGTAAAAGGCCTATAATGATCAAATAAGAGTGACCAGAGCACCCGCATAGCAACTGACCACATTATCATCGTAAGGGACATAGTAACTGCTTAAGATGGGACAAACTGAGCATAAGCTAAACATCATCAAACGGTATCATCTAATGGGACACAGCAATTGAATAGCAACTACAAATATCACAAGCGACAGCAACTGCATAACAACTGACAACATTAACATCCAAATGCAATGACTCTCACTGAATCTATCCTAATCTTTCTGTGAAGGTTTTACATCCTAAATTTAACTACTGAAATAATACAATTTATACGATATACAGTAGGCCCAGGGGTCAGCAACCTTTTTTGTCAAAAGAGCCATTTTAGGCCAATTAAATAACTAAAAATCTGTCTGGAGCTGCAAAACATTTGAACATTGTGATGAACAAAAAAGTCTGTTTGTGTTAGTCGAATGTACTGTCGTCCCAAGAGCTAATTAGAGCTGCCACTAATATGCAGCATCCAATATTTTGAGATTCATTTTCTTCTACCTTTTGTCATCAATTTTTTTTTAACATTTTTTTTTGTATAGAATTTTAATACTTAATTTTTCATACATTTTTAGACCTTTCTGTCAAAACTTTGTGGACATTTTATAATAATTTTCGAGATTTCTTTTGTTTTTGGACGTTTTATGGTTATTATTATTATTATTTTTGCAATTTCAATGACTTTTTTTGTGCTAATTTTATGCTTTTCTTCCTTTTGGGACATTTTAAAACATTTTTTTAAATATTTTTCATCCACCTTTCATCTCTCTTTTTCTGACAATTTAATAAATTGGACTGACATTTTTGAATATATAATTGTTCATTTTTATTTAATCTTTAATTTATTTAAATATTTTATCTACAAAATAAAAATAAATAGGTTTTAAATATTCAGCTTTTTTTTTTCTTCTTACAAAAATCCACAGGAAACCACAGGAGAGGAACTTAAGAGCCATATGTGGCTCCTGTGCTTGCAGACCCCTGATATATGCCAGCATCTATTTAGAAGCACTTGTACATCAAGCTGAACTGTTTTGGTTTATGTCGCAGGTACTGGCCCATGATTGACAACGCCATCAGGGCAGCAGCATTTGAGAGGAGGGTTAAGGTTCGAATGCTTATCAGTTGCTGGCCCAACTCCTTTCCAGGAATGCTCCCCTTCCTTAAGTCCCTCGCCGCCTTTGACAGCGTCAAGGATCACATCAGCATTCAAATAGTAAGCAATTCCATCCATAGCATCCTGTTTTTGGCATGTTTTTTTTTTTTATTAGAAAAAGAAAATCAGGATTTTTATCAACCCTGGTTTAAGATCAACAATTTCACTATTTGTTTAGAAGTTCTACATTCTGCCTGTTGGAAACCAGACTCACATTCCCTTTAGTCGAATCAACCACAACAAATACATGGTGACTGACAAAGTGGCCTACATCGGTGAGTAACTGACCTTTGCCTTCCAGACTTATTTTGCAGGCGTGCAATCAATTATTAATCGGACCAGTGCTATGCAGGCACGTCCAACTGGGACGGGGACTATTTCGTGAGCACAGCTGGAGTGGGGCTGGTGATTTCCCAGCATGCTCCACATGCTATTTGGAAGAGAGATGCCGTGCAGGCCCAGCTCCTGGCGGTCTTCAACAGGGACTGGTACTCGGACTTCGCGGTCAACATCTCTGACCTGGGACATCATCCAGACTGTGGACTGGCAACATGAGAAAGGATGAATGAACGTAGACATATAGTTGAACTTTGTCTTAATATCAACAATTTAGAAGAAGTCTTTGAAGATAAATTTGGTGCGTTAGAGCTCCTTTCTTGATAAGCTATCCTGTATTGCGACATTGAATTTAAATGATTGTTTTTAATTAAAATGGATTTCAATGGACTGTGGCAAATGGCGTGTGTGTGTGTTTTTTTTGTTACATAGTGGGGCCAACATTTTGGGATTTCACAGGGTTGTGGGCCTTACAAAACTTGGTTTTAAAGTTTAGGTTTGAATTGGGTTATGGTTGAGGTTAGGGTAAGGAATAGGGGTATGCAATCATTTTTGATGGTTGGGGTTAGAGGCAAGGGGCTAGGAAATGCATTATGTCAATGAGATGGGCCCACAAAGATAGTTAAACAAACCTGTGTGTGTGTGTGTGTGTTTTAATTTGCCTGTGTGCAAGATTGTACAATATTATCACTCACAGTACAATGTTGGCGAAGGTGAGCAGTCTGAAAGCACAAATTGATAACTGGGTCCATTAAGCCTTAATATCTCCTTTCAATAAAAATCAACAAAAGCCCAATTAACTGATGTCTGTAAAAGATTATCCTGTGATGAGGGATGTCCCCCGCCACCAAACACCACGATTTTTGATAATTATTTTGCTGTCCTATTAATATTTATATATAATATATTTAGTATATCATCCTCATGTAAGTACGTAACACTGGCTTTTATCCATTTAAATCACTTGACCACTGACCAGTATGATCCGCGCCACGAGTGGGCGCTGTGGTCAAAAAATGCGTGGTTTGCGGAAGTGGATGCGCGAGGAGAGGAAGTGAGTAGTACTAGTAAGACGTGTGCATTTAGCTGTTAGCTTTCGGCCACTTGCGCTAAAGCTACGTTTCATTAGCGTTGCGAATATGGTGCTGCTTGAAAACGACTCGGTAAGAAGCTAAATTTATTTCATTGTGATGTATGTGTGATTGTCATTAATGAAACGCGTGCAACATGAATTAAGTGTCATTTGGCAAGCGTCAGTCAGCTTGCACTGATGTTCATGTTAAGGGAAACGCAGTTTTTGAGGGGTTTCAAGGGATTATTGTTGTTGTTGTTTTTTAAATGGTAGAATCTTACCTCAAAAGTCATGAAAACGGTCAAATATCATTATAAATGAAAGTTTCCCGAACATGCTGAAGCTAGGCAGTGGTTATTTTTGCCGTGACCGGCAACTCTCCTGCTAGCGTTATTTTGCCGTGAACGCCTGTGAGTGATGGATCGCCGGAGCGATGTTAAATTCTTGGGCGAGAATCGGCTATTTAACCGTGATTATTGTTGGTTGAATAGGTTATTTTAGCGTGATGTGTATGCTATTGGGAATCGCTTATTTTGCCGTGAGTCGTGCACTGCCATTTGTGTCTCTTTTCACAAAGTTGTCGTTTTGTTATGCCCCCGAAAATACGCTGTTGTCGGCATTACCAACTGACCCTGACTGTTCCCTACTAACTATTTTTACTGACTGACTTCTTTGACATCGTTGTCTACATTTTGTAAGGTATGCGTGAAGTAGTAGTTTGTGCTTCATCATTAAAAGCTGCTTTCTTGTTTGCTGTAGTTCCTGACAGAGCTCACACGTTTGTTCCAGAAGTGCAGATCCTCCGGTAGTGTTGTCATCACTTTGAAAAAGTGTAAGTAGACCTGCTGCTCGCAGTCTAATGTCCTTCCAAATATGTGTCACGGCAGCGTGACTTTGGGGGGTGGAGGGGGTGAAGGGAATAAAGTGTCTTAAAATGGATTTAGGAATTTTCCCTCGTAATATTGTACATACAACACCCTATCAAGACATGTGTTTTGTCCTCCAGATGATGGCAGGACCAAGCCAGTGCCTAGAAAAGGTCACTTGGAGTCCTTTGAGCCTGCAGACAATAAATGTCTTCTCAGAGCTTCTGATGGCAAGAAGAAAATTAGCACAGTGGTGAGCTCGTTGTTGAATTTGAAAACCTGACTGTTGTTTTCCCCCTCGCGCCTAATTTTGCATCTTATCAAATCTACATTTTTCTCTTTGCAGGTCAGCACCAAAGAAGTAATCAAGTTTCAGATGGTATGTTTTGGCAATTGGATGTCTTTAAATCAAGCCCCTCCCCCCCCATTTAAGGAAGAGGTTGATTTTCAAACAATGCTGTATACTGATGGGAGCATCCATTTGCAGGCGTACTCCAACTTGCTGCGGGCTCACATCGACGGCCTGAAAAAGAAAGACAAGAAGAGCAAAAGCAAGAAGACCAAAGCCACCCAGTGAGCAACAGACTGAGCGGCTTATGAACTGATCCCGTTCCAATCTGAGAAGGTCTCCGCTCAGCCACCCAGTGACCACTTCGCTATTTTGCCATGACCACGTGTCGTCGATGACTGTTCCGTGCCATCTGGGAGGATTTCTTGTACTGCACAAATGAACTTTGGAGCCAAATCCACAGTTTGATACTTTTTTCTTTTCTTTTTCTCTTAAATGGCTACTCTCCCTATTTATGTTCAATTAGGATCGTGAAAGGAGTCCAGTCGGGTTGTTTTTAAATGGATCCGTTTGTCAGAAGAGGTGCTTTGAAATGTTTTACTAAAATCACATTATTTCATGTGTTTGAAGTCATTTTATTTTTTGCCATGAAATAAGTACCTCCCCGTATACGATAAGTAACCTGAAGCTGCCACACTGGCCTTCTTTGTCCAACCAAGCTTCATGAAAAATCCAATTTCAGGATGCAGAGCGTTATTTACACATTTCAGATGTACTGAACGGCGCGTTGAACTTCTGGACGGAGAATCCCGAGCATCCGGGGTCGAGCAGCAGAATTTAAGTTGACTAATAAAGTGCTGTTCAAAAAAAAAAAAAAGTCGCTGCAGTGTTTTGGTCCATTCTGCAATGGAAGGGCGAGCATGTCGTGAGACCTTCAGAGTGCTGCGTTCCTCTTGTCTCCTCGTTCCTTTGGGGAGACCGCCGCCTGCTTCTGTCTGTCCTCGTCCTCGTAGCCTTGCTTCATTAGGCGGGTCATGTACTGGAACATAGTCTGGAATCGAGCATACAGTGTGTTGTCTCAAAGTGCTTAACCCCCCTCCAAAAATGTATCCCCTGCCGCGTGTACAATGCACTTTTTTTTCAATGAACGCATGAAAAATACAGTTTTACAAACAAGGTTTTGTTACAAGAAAATAATATTTATCGCGGAGAAACACGAGAAATAACTCTAGGTGCGTTCAATGACCACGCACACAGTAGGAAATCTCAGAAATAAATAGAAAAAGCTTAGACAACTTGAATGGTATTGTTTTTCGGTTTTGTTCCGGTTTTGTGTACTAGGGGTGTGCCAAAAAAAAAGATTCTCATAAGAATCGCGATTCTCATTTAGTACGATTCAGAATCGATTTTGAATGTCCCAAAATCGATTTTTATTTAAATTATTTTATATTGTCTTCCCTTTGTGTGTGTGTGCCTTTATTGGGAGCGCTGTTCATGTTGTACCTGATGTGGCCACTGAGGGGCAGTGTGGTTCCACGCGGTCTGATACACTGTTAAGTTGTAGCCACATTAGAGAGTAGAAGGAAAAAGTCACAATCAAGTTATTAAAATAAAAGTTGTCTTTTTGCAGCGTGGAGCCGTTTTTTTGGAGTGATAAAAGTGCCGCGAGTAGAGCACTAATTAGCATTAGCGAGTCAGACTCGAGTCGATTATTACAATTCCTTGAACATCTATAAATTGAAGCAAAAATCATTGTCAATCAAATCATTCAGAATCGAAAATCGATTCTGAATCGAATCGCACACCCAGAAATCGGAATCGAATCGTGAGACATTCAAAGATTCCCACCCCGACTGTACAAGGAACATTTTCGAATAACATTTCTATGTGAGATCCTCCGGCAGGGGATACAAATTATTTACGGGTGTAAGTAAGCGTCAATCATACATGTTCACGTGACCTCCAACAGGCTAATTGAACTCAAAAGGTAAACACAAACAACTAGTCAAAGATAAACTAAATTCTTTACCTTGTTGCCACTTTCAACTGGGCTAAGTGTCTTAAAATGTTGGATCCGAATCTGTCTCGCTCTCTCCATCAATTTACCGTTTCCTACGTCATTCTCCCTTTCCGCATTCCTTCAAAATAAATTTCTGCCCTTTATTTTTTTAAATTGTACTTATCTTTAAAATTAATTTAAATTTTGTCAGGTAACTATGCAAGATATGTTCAAATTTGTTTGGAATTGTATCAATAAAAGCATTAAAAAAAAAAAGTAAATAAACTTCCGCCCAAAGAGGAAGTTAGAAAATAAGAGTTCCAACATTGACATAAATATGGTGAATAAACCCGTTGTTCTTTACACTGAATACTTTCTATTTTGGATATTGGATGTTCAAATGAGTCAAAGCGATGCTCTATTAAAGAAGGACGTGCGCTCTCACCTTCCACGCCTCCTCCAGCTCTGCCGTCCATCTGTCCTTCAAGATGGGCTGCACGGCACTGAGGAATTCCGCTTCCACATACTGAAACCATGACGTGAAACGCTGAGCTACAACTTTAGTTTCAGGAAATTGTATTCATTCCTTACGCTATAGTATTTGGGAGGGGCGTTGTAGTGGTAGTGGCTTTTCCCCAGCTCCACGGCCAGAACCTCCAGTCGCTCCCGTTGGTCCAACCTGGCCACACTTTTCTCAATAAAAGACATGACTCTGAAAAAGAGGAGAAAAAGAGTCGTCTTGATCAACTCTGTGGTGGAAGGCTGCTGACATTTCATGCTTCAGCCGCTCAAATGGCAACATGACTGATGCGCATCCACATTCATTGACTTGCGTAAGTCAAGCCAGCGTTGTGTATGCAGTGCGAGCTTGTGCACCTTTATCTCCACAGGCAATAATTGGCTTCCTCGGGAACATTGAGAGTGAAAGTGGCAGCGCTGTCGCCTCTGGAGCGGAAAGTTATAATTATTTGAAAACTTCGCATGCAACATGACTTCATGTTTCACCTCAGTCCTGAGAACAAGACATTACCTAAAAAATAGAGATAGACTGATGTGCTTTTTTTCAGGGCCGATAAAGATTATCGGTAATCGGGGAGGCCGATAACTGATATTTGAAGCCGATATACATTTGCAGGAAAAAAAAGTTGGTGTCAACATTTTTAATAATAAAATAATAATACAAACTCTAGCACTTGACTGCTTAAATGCCTTCAAGGACATGTTTATTAAACAGCTTTTGTAATTTGCAACATGTTAAAGGTTTTTTGTTTGCCAACTAAAATGTGTTTTCCGCACACTAACTCCCAAATAGCCGCTAATTTGCGGGCTAACTGTTAGCTCGCGGGCTAACCGTTCACCCACAGGCTAACCCCGGGATAACTCCCAAATAGCCGCTAAAAATGGCTATTAGGTTAGCCCGCGAGCTAACCTAATTGCCATTAATTTGCGAGCTAGCCGGTTATCTCGCGGGCTAATAGCCGCTAATTCGCGAGCTAACAGTTAACTCGCGGGCTAATAGCCGCTAATTCGCGAGCTAACAGTTAACTCGCGGGCTAACCGTTCACCCACACGCTAACCCCGGGATAACTTCCAAATAGCCGCAAAAAAAACGACTATTAGTTTAGCCCGCGAGCTAAGATAATAGCCGCTAATTACTGCTCATTGGCTGTTAGCACTGCACGAGCAACCAATCAGATGGTGCTGTGGGCGGGCCAATGCTGCAGGGAGTCAATAGCCGTTGACTTGGAGCAGACAGAGGAAAAAAGCGCTCATCGGAGCAAAAATAACAGTTTTTAATATATCGGCCATCAAAACAAAAAAAGAGGCCGATGCAGATATTCACAAAATGCTGAATATCGGCGCCGATTATCGTTCTATCCCTAATGAAAAATAATCAGTTGCTGCCAACTGATCTGTGTTTTATGTTTATGATGATAGCACAAAACCAGCAGTTAAAAACAGAATCGAAATTAGGAATGAAGAATAAATTATAATGCTCAATTTTGACTGAAGCAGTCAGAGGTCCTCCTCCGTGAGTCATCACCTTATCGTGGTGGAGGGGTTTGCGTGTCCCAATGAACCTGGGAGCTATGTTGTCCGGGGCTTCATGCCCCTGGTAGGGCCACCCATGGCAAACAGGTCCTAGGTGAGGGACCAGACAAAGCATGGCTCGAAGGACCCCAATGACGAATACAAACTTTGGATTTTCGTTTCCCTTGCCCGGACGCGGGTCACCGGGGCCCCCCTCTGGAGCTAGGCCTGGAGGTGGGGCTCGAAGGCGAGCGTCTGGTGGCCGGGCCTACACCCATGGGGCCCGGCCGGGCACAGCCCGAAAAGGCAACGTGGGTCCCCCCTCCCATGGGCTCACCACCGGTGGAAGGGGCCAAAGGGGTCGGGTGCGCAGTGAGCTGGGTGCCAGCCAAAGGCGGGGGCCTTGGCGGTCCGACCCTCGGCTACTGAAGCAAGTTCTGGGGACATGGAATGTCACCTCTCTGACAGGGAAGGAGCCCGAGCTGATGTGCGAGGCTGAGAAGTTCCGACTAGATATAGTCGGACTCACCTCCACACACGGCTTGGGTTCTGGTACCAATCCTCTCGAGAGGGGCTGGACCCTCTTCCACTCTGGAGTTGCCCACGGTGAGAGGCGCAGAGCAGGTGTGGGCATACTCATTGCCCCCCGGCTGGGCGCCTGTACGTTGGGGTTTACCCCGGTGAATGAGAGGGTAGCCTCCCTCCGCCTACGGGTGGGGGGACGGGTCCTGACTGTTGTTTGTGCTTATGCACCGAACAACAGCTCAGAGTACCCACCCTTTCTGGAGTCCTTGGAGGGTGTGCTGGAGAGCGCTCCCCCCGGGGACTCCCTCGTTCTGCTGGGGGACTTCAACGCTCACGTGGGTAATGACAGTGAGACCTGGAGGGGCGTGATTGGGAGGAACGGCCCCCCCGATCGAAACCCGAGCGGTGTTTTGTTGTTGGACTTCTGTGCTCGTCACGGACTGACCATAACGAACACCATGTTCAAGCACAAGGGTGTCCACATGTGCACTTGGCACCAGGACACCCTAGGCCGCAGTTCGATGATCGACTTTGTAGTCGTGTCATCGGATTTGCGGCCGTATGTGTTGGACACTCGGGTTAAGAGAGGGGCGGAGCTGTCAACTGATCACCACCTGGTGGTGTGTTGGCTCCGATGGCGGGGTAAGATGCTGGTCCGACCAGGCAGGCCCAAACGTATTGTGAGGGTCTGCTGGGAACGTCTGGCAGAATCCGCTGTCAGAAAGAGTTTCAACGCCCACCTCCGGCAGAGCTTCTCCGTTGTCCCGGGGGAGGCGGGGGACGTTGAGTCCGAATGGACCATGTTCCGTGCTTCCATTGTTGAAGCGGCCGATCGGAGCTGTGGCCGTAAGGTGGTTGGTGCCTGTCGGGGCGGCAATCCTCGAACCTGCTGGTGGACACCAGCGGTAAGGGATGCCGTCAAGCTGAAGAAGGAGTCCTATTGGGCCTTTTTGGCCTGTGGGACTCCGGAGGCTGCTGACAGGTACCGGCTGGCCAAGCGGAATGCGGCTTCGGTGGTCGCTGAGGCAAAAACTCGGACATGGGAGGAGTTCGGTGAGGCCATGGAGAACGACTTCCGGACGGCTTCGAGGAAATTCTGGTCCACCATCCGGCGTCTCGGGAGGGGAAAGCAGTGCACCATTAACACTGTGTATAGTGGAGATGGGGTGCTGTTGACCTCGACTTGGGACATCGTGAATCGGTGGGGAGAATACTTCGAAGACCTCCTCAATTCCACCAACACGCCTTCCTTTGAGGAAGCAGGGTCTGGGGACTCTGAGGTGGGCCCCCCTATCTCTGGGGTCGAAGTCACTGAAGTGGTTGGAAAGCTTCTCGGTGGCAGGGCCTCGGGGGTGGATGAGGTTCGGCCGGAGTTCCTAAAGGCTCTGGATGTAGTGGGGCTGTCGTGGTTGACACGTCTCTACAACATCGCGTGGACATCAGGGACAGTGCCTCTGGATTGGCAGACCGGGGTGGTGGTTCCTCTTTTTAAGAAGGGGGACCGGAGGGTGTGTTCCAACTTTAGAGGGATCACACTCCTCAGCCTCCCAGGTAAGGTCTATTCGGGGGTGCTGCAGAGGAGGATCCGTCGGGAAGTTGAATCTCGGATTCAGGAGGAGCAGTGTGGTTTTCGTCCCGGCCGTGGAACAGTGGACCAGCTCTACACCCTCGGCAGGATCCTTGAGGGTGCGTGGGAGTTCGCCCAACCAGTCCACATGTGTTTTGTGGACTTGGAGAAGGCGTTTGACCGTGTCCCTCGGGGAGTCCTGTGGGGGGTGCTTCGGGAGTATGGGGTACCGGGCCCCCTGATACGGGCTATTCGGTCCCTGTACGACCGATGTCAGAGTTTGGTCCGCATTGCCGGCAGTAAGTCAAATTCGTTTCCTGTGAGGGTCGGACTCCGTCAAGGTTGCCCTTTGTCACCGATTCTGTTCGTAATTTTTATGGACAGAATTTCTAGGCGCAGCCGGAGTGTCGAGGGGGTCCGGTTTGGTGGCCTCAACATTGCATCTCTGCTTTTTGCAGATGATGTGGTGCTGCTGGCTTCTTCAAGCCGTGATCTCCAGCTCTCACTGGAGCGGTTTGCAGCCGAGTGTGAAGCGGTTGGGATGAGGATCAGCACCTCCAAATCCGAGACCATGGTCCTCAGTCGGAAAAGGGTGGAGTGCTCTCTGCGGGTCGGGGATGAGGTCCTGCCCCAAGTGGAGGAGTTCAAGTATCTTGGGGTCTTGTTCACGAGTGAGGGTAGGTTAGAGCGGGAGATCGACAGACGGATCGGTGCAGCGTCTGCAGTGATGCGGACGCTGTATCGGTCCGTTGTGGTGAAGAAGGAGCTGAGCCGAAAGGCAAAGCTCTCGATTTACCGGTCGATCTACGTTCCTGTCCTCACCTATGGTCACGAGCTGTGGGTCGTGACCGAAAGAACGAGATCCCGGATACAAGCGGCCGAAATGAGTTTCCTCCGCAGGGTAGCCGGGCTCTCCCTTAGAGATAGGGTGAGAAGCTCGGTCATTCGGGAGGGACTCAGCGTCGAGCCGCTACTCCTCCACGTTGAGAGGAACCAGTTGAGGTGGCTGGGGCATCTGGTTCGGATGCCTCCTGGGCGCCTCCCTGGGGAGGTGTTCCGGGCATGTCCTACCGGCAGGAGGCCCCGGGGACGACCCAGGACACGCTGGAGAGACTACGTCTCACGGCTGGCCTGGGAACGCCTTGGGATCCCATCGGAGGAGCTGGCTGAAGTGGCTAGGGAGAGGGAAGTCTGGGCTTCCCTGCTAAAGCTGCTGCCCCCGCGACCCGACCCCGGATAAGCGGAATTGAAGACGGAACGGAACAGTCAGAGGTCAAAGGCCAAAGTTTGGGATCATTTCACACTTAAAAGAAGATGAAGCGCAATGTGTCTAAAATTTAAACGCTAGAGCCAGTAAACAGCCACCAACTGGCTTTTTTTTTTTTTTTTAACATTTCATCCCACATCTCAACTTTAAAAAAAATTTGAGTTCAGGGTTTATGGTTGACTGACTGCGACTTACCGTAGTCCGTGTGCTCTGAGTTCGCGGCTGGTCCGCAGCCTCTCCAGGTCCTTGACGTCTCGGAACAGGAAGAACACGTCCTTGCATTCGGGGTGGGTCTCGAAGAGCCTGTAACCAAGACGACGGCATCAAACGGACTGAATCTGTGAGGGGAGCAACGTGTCATTTGTCACTCCACCCCGCCATGTCAACGCTGGACGCTTTTTGCTGCCGGCGTCTTCTACTTTGTCACACAACAGGTCATCATGCATCATTTTGTATTCTTCTTTTGCCTTTCTAGTCAGTGACACCTTTAAGTGGTCTGCCAACCAATCAGAAATGCGTCTGTTCTCCCGCTGAGCTGCTTGATATGCGTCATACTCCCACAATGCATCACTGACGTGGTGACTATTGTAAACACGCTCACATTTATTGCGCGAGGCAGTATACGCTCACTGGCCACATCATTAGGAACAGCTACACATAACTTTAAAAGAAAATACAAATTTTGATTGATACTGTCAAAGGAGTTATGTTCTAAACATGTTATTCTGGTTAACATTGTGGAATATGAGTTAAGCAGCAAAATGCACCTGTTTAGGGGCGGCCATTTTGCCACTTGCTATCTACTGAAAATAACCAAACAGTTGCTCAGGTAATGACCAATCACAGCTCACCTGTTTTCTGAAACTGAGCCATGATTGGCTGTTACCTGAGCAATTGTGATGTCATTTTCAGTCGACAGCAAGTGACAAAATGGCCGCCCCCTGAGATGAATGACAGCTATAACAGTTTTTTTAGACAATAACAGAAATTGGCCTCTTTTATTTGTATTTAACACGCCGAGCTACCGCTTATTCATTCTCTTTTGTGTGTTTGCCCCTCTTGAAAACAAACGCGTTCTTATCCACACAATGTAAACACTGTAAACGCTCACATGGAATTTTAATTGGCGCTGCATACTGTATGTTCAAGCATATGTCTTATCTGACCTAAATAGAAGAAAGCATCATTGTGGAGGGAGATGAAAGTCGACTTTTATGCTAACAGCCATGGCGAGGCTCCGCGGTAGCCACAAGCGACTCATCCGTTCCCAGGCTAACACGCTAAGGTCAGACTGGGGTCACGTAGCATTAATTGGGCTCCAAGCAAAGTGACCTACAACCCCTGTGCTCTACATCCGACAGCTGAGGCTTGAACATCCGTCACGTTTGTTTCACAAGGACGGTCCACTCACTGGTCACTACATTAGGTACACCCATGCTATTTAATAAGCTAATACGAGCGCTAGCTTCAGTAATAAAGTTGTATATGTAGAACTCAACTGCTTCCGGTTTAAGATAATATTTTTATTTTTATTATTTTTATTGGACCTAATAAAATGGACAGAAGCTTTATATCCCATTAAAAGGTCCACCCACGCGCACACATTAATCAATATATTACTGTTGTCATATAGTAAACAGCCGACCAGCCAGAGCTGTGTATTGTTATGTAATGTTACGATGTGATATAAAGGGATATGGGTGGGGGATGTTATTGCTGGTGGCTTTTAAGTGATAAGTGGTGCGCTGCAGTTGGCTTGGATGAAATATGGTCACAAATGCAAGTCAACAATTTGCATGATTTGAAGCATATGGGAATTCCACAGGTACGTTATATTGAAAGGTCAATATTCTGTTATGGTGTCCGAGTGGTTAAGACGTCGGCCTCACAGTTTTGAGAATCTGGGTAAGAATCTTGAATCTGAGTTTGTGTGTTCTCCCCGGGCTTGATTCCTCAGAGTATGTATTCCAAAAATATGCATGTGGGGGGCACATTGGGCCCACCGCGTCACTTCATGGGATCTATTGAAGCAAATATAAATTCATATTTCGTGCTGATTTAAAAAATAATAAAATTGGGTAGAAAACCTGTGCCAAAATTTGGATTTTTTTTTCTCCACCAAGTCCCTTCTCAACATAACCTTAAGAATAGCCACAATTTCACATAACTTGAAATTCAATTTGTTGTTGACAATATATATACAACAATAATGTGCAATAACATTAAATGTAATAATTTATATGATGAAGTCACATGGGGCCCTTAAATGGGAAGTAAACCCCAAAATGTTCTATGTTCCCCCACTGTGTAAACATGACATTCTGATTAATATTGCATTTGTGGAATATGAACTAAGCAGCAAAAAGCGGGCTTTTTTTTTTTCCGCATCTCGGGGCAGCCATTTTGCCACTTGCTCTCGACTGAAAATGACATCACAGTTGATCAGGGCTCCGTAAACGACCAATCACTTCTCACCCGTTTTCTGAGTTTGATCATGTGACGTTCGCAAGCCGTCATTACCTGAGCAACTATGATGCCAATTTCAGTCAACAGCAAGTGGCAAAATGGCTGCCCCCTCAGATGGATAAATCCAGGTGGATTTTGCTCCTTTATTCATATTCCACAAGCGCAATATTCATCAGAATGCAGTTACATATACTGAACATGTTTGTGTTGACTTCCCAAAACAGGAACATAAATTAACATTTAACTCATTCACTGCCATTGACGGCTATAGACGTCAAAAATTCATTTGAACTATTTCTATTAGTTTAACATTTTTCCACTTTTGTTAACAAGGGTATGAAAACCTAGATTTTTTATTTTTTTTTAGAAATACAGATATAAAATGTGTAATTTATCGTGAGTTAACTAGTGAAGTCATGCGATTAATTACAATAAAAAATGTTTATCGCCTGACGCGACTTAAATATTAACAATTCGGGGCGTATTAATCGCATGACTTCACTAGTTAACTCACAATTAATTCAAAATGTTATACATGTTCTAAATGTACAATTAAAAAAAAAAGGTATTCATACTCTTGTTAACAGTAGATTTTTTTTATTTAATAGAAATAGTTTAAATTAATTTTTGACGTATATAGTCGTTAATGGCAGTGAATGAGTTAATAAGGTTTACCATTTCAACGGCTCACATCTTTGTAATAAAAAGTGTTACTTTCTTGCAACTAGCGAACGTCACCATGAAAAAGGTTGAAACCTTAAACATTTGTTTTTCTTCTCACCTTCTCTTCTTGCACTAGAACACCTCTGCTTCATTCTCCTCACAGTTCACCAAATACCATTTTTTTGCTACCCGCTTCCTGAACCAAGTGTGAACATGCGCAGTAAGAACGAATTAATTGTCCATTGCATGTGAAGGCAGAGAAGCGTTCACAACCATTTTGATAGATTAAACTAACAAAACTGGTGAATTAAGACGGAAACAATAAGAAAGCTTTATATGCCTTTTTTATTTATTTTTTAAATTTGACTTTTACTAAACATCTAATCTGGATTCTGCATTTGTATTCCCTTAACACACTTACTTAAAAAGATCCATCAGACTTACCTGACAAACACTATGATGCCAACTTTTGTTATGTTGTCCTTGATAACTTTCCAGGACTCCTTGATCATGTCAATTTGGTCTTGGCTGAGATGTCCTCCTCCTCCTTCTCCTGCATGATAAATGCTCTTTTCTCCCAAGTCTGCAGTGTCAGATAAGCCAGATATTGCACAGCCCATTCTTCATAAGCACGCAACCTGTTCTTTCTACACCAAAAGAAAGAAAAAAGTGTTTTCTAAAAAAAATGATGGTCAACAGGAGCGTATCCGTGCTGTTGCTTGCTGGCATTTGTCTGCAAAGAGCGCGGGCTGTGTGCTCCTTCGCTTGTACTCGTTCAACGACAGTCAGCCGATATGAGGCGCGTCAAAATAAAATATCTCAAACGTGAGGAGAACGGACATGCTTTTACGATCGTAGTCGGTTCGCGCTAACATCCTGTGTAGCTCGAACTACTGTTAGCAAACTTGACACACGGTTTTTGAAGTCAAAACTGGGTTTGTTTGGCAGGGACGGCTTCAACGTAACCCGAGTAGAGATAGTCACAAGAACCGCAAATATCGGTTGGTACAACGCTTCTCCGCCATAGTTACAAAACAATAAAAAGGTAAAACTGTACATCCGGCGGTAACTGAGCTTGCTTTCTGCTGCTGGGCTTGTGGTTCGTATCTCGAAATGTCGTATGTCGGTGCGCCCTGTCGTCTTCTATAATGCTGAACTACCACTACTGGTGACAGTTCTGAGACGTAAACAAAACCTTCTTCAGGTCACCAAAGAAGACGCCTTAGTTTGAGAATGGACAGATAATTAAATATGCATGAACATTAAACATTGAGTGTTACGAAATTAAGATAACACAGCCAAGTTAAAATGTAATACACTGCCAAACATGACATTAAGAAAACATTTTGTCAAGCTCGTACTAATGCATTTTTGCATTTTAATATTACGTTGATTCAGCAGCAAGTCTTGTGCTGAGCAAATAAAATAGAATTGTGTGGAACCTTTTGACATGCAAATATGAAGTCAGCTTTTTTTGGGGGGGGGGGGGGGGGAGTGCGCCGATCAAACCTGCATATAGCCAGTTAATCAATTGGCCACTATTACAAATAGAACTAAGGTTTATTCATGAATGCAGTCTTCTTCGATAAAGACGTGTCAGACAGCTGTGGACTATACATCATGTCCATGACATCAGTGACCAGCAGCCACATGCCATTTGTGTTTTTATTGCAAATATGGCAAACTTCAAGTAGTCTTTCTGGAATAGAAAGCTTTCAAAAGGAGTTTATACAGTAGCCATTTACATGCCAACCTTTGCGCTTCATAAATACTACTCAACAAAAATATACAACATTTGAGGAAAAATAATAAAGCTCCAGTGATGCGCGAAAACAGCTGTAATTAGACAAATGACTGCTGTCAACAAATTATTTTTGTATTTATAGCCAACAAAGGAAACTCTTTGGTGTGCGGTCAGCTTAGTTGAGGTAATCTTCTTCCCACATCCACTTGTTATGCTTTAATAGTTATAGTATCGCCGACAGTGAGAGAGGGCTAAACAGAAGCCTACCGTCATAACAGTAATGATACTAATAAGGGGACGATGAACACATTTACATCCAATGAGTAAGGAAAAGTCCCGAATGTACAAATATTGCAACACCTTTTTTTTCTTTTGACGTTGTTGCCCCACATTGCATGGACCAATAACATCCCTTCACGAACCATCATACAACACGTTTAACTCATTCCCTGTTTGTGACGATAAATATCAACAGTTAACGTGATCAGGAGCTGGTGCTTAGACTCTGGAACTTCTCCCGTAAACTCTTCACCAGATGACTTTCCGACATCTTGGCTGAACTCGGAGCAGTGGACTTGCCGGGACATCGGAAGCCGTCCTCCACTTGCTCGTCTCCCGCGGCCGCCAGAGACGCCGGGCCGCTCGGATGGCAGGTCCGCACGGGTTCCTGCAGGTTCTGCACTTCGTGGAGCGGCAGAGTTCCAAGCACGTGATCCAGCGAGCTCCACCTGCACAGTAGCTTGGACCGGGGCCGAGGCCAGTCCTGATCCCCCCTCTCCTTGTACCAGGTCTCGGGTTCCGCCCCCGGACACGGCGTCAGATCATTATGAGGGTCCGCGTGAGAGAAGCAACTGCACCCGACTGGAGAACATTCCAGCGATCCGTTTGAGGGGTCCGTGTCAGGCCCACTGGGCTTGTATTTGGAGCGCAGCTCTTGTACGTCAGGCCAGTTGAAGTTCTCCAACTGAGGACTTTGCGGGTCGGTCGCCGTGCTGCGGGAGCTGGCTGCAGAACTGGGAGTCTGGACCGGGCTTGGTGTATTCGCCTCATGAATGGGCATCTGTTCACAAGTGGTCAATTGAAGTCTCAGGTTGGGTTTATCTGCAAACAGCAAATACAAACACACGTGGTCAGTGATGCTGACTCACTGAAGAAGCTGCAGGGATTTCTGGCAAGTAAGATTTGACAACAAACCACAAGTCTTGGCAGCAGTGTGCTGGATCTCACTTTGTACCCGCAAATGTGATTTTTGTTATGAAAGATCATGTGATATAATAACCGGGCATTTTGATTGGTCATTAACACCGATGCAATTGCAACACTGCTCACTTGAAATGCGACATTTGGAATCGTAGGCGAGTCCGAAAAGTACTAGGACTGAGGTCACAAAAAAGACCAATTTCAAATCCAAACACGTTTTCCCCTTTCACAGCTCCTCAATTCACTTCAACATAGTTCCAAGATGGCAACAAATATTCTTCATTGCTTTGGGCTTGAGCCCAAAACAGCAAATTGGTGAGTTTTAAAGCAAATAACTACAAATTGAACAAAAATTAAGGATCCCCCAAAATCCTGCAAATAAGTGAATTGGAAAATACTGAACCCCAACCACGTGGGACCCTGCGTTTACCTTTTTTCTTGACCTTCTCCTCGAGCACAGCAGGCATGCTCTTGAATGTTTGTTGACAGGCGGCTTCTCGGTTCCTTTGCCAGACCATCGGTCGGTTATTCTTGATGCGCTGGCTGTACTGACGGGCCAGTTGGAACACTTTATTCTTCATCTTGCCCATGTCTTGTAAGATCTGGTCCTCGTCAACACTGGCTCTGAAGCTAATGATCCTGGGGAGCTGGACCAGGTTCTTCCCTGGAGACGTGGGGGTTCTAAGCTGATTGGCATCTTGAGCGGATTCCGTCTCTTCCGCTGGAACATTTGACCCATCGGACGAAGGGCTTGTTTCTTCTTCCAGAATGAGGGATGTTTGCTTTCCGAGTTTGCCTTTTGAGGAGTCCAAACACTCACCGGGTGTCTTTTTCTCTTCTGCAGTGTGCTGGACTTCCTCTTCAGACTCCATTTCTTGCCAGACTTTGATCATCTCTGATGAAGGTCGGAAGTCTTCATCTGTGGTCGAAGAATCTGTGACGCTAGAAGATCTCACCTTTACGCCCTCGGATCTGTGCAGGTCAGCTGTGTTTTGACTCTTTTCCAAGCCCGGAAGGTCAAAGACGGACCAAGACGTAGGCCTGCAGCGAGAGAAGACTTTCCTGTGGACCGGGGCCGCTTGCTGGTCCGGAAGACTGTTCAGCTGTCGGCTCAAATGCCTGACGAGACCCGCTGGAATGTAGGAGAGACTTTCCCTGCGCCTGATGCTGAAGTTGGCGTCTTGGTGCTCGGCGTGTTCGTAGTATCGCCTGATCTTGTGGATGAGGAGGAGATCCTGCTTGGAGAGGGTGGACCGACGTTCCCCGTCAGTGACGGCGGGTTCCCCCCGCACGGGCGGCTCAGTCTCGGGGGTCACCTGTGGCGACGCAGTGGTCTTTGACGGTCCTTCAGAGTCCGTGCAGGTGGAGGGGCTTAGGAAGACGTCATTGGGGGTCAAAGGTGACGAGCAGGCCAGGGAGCTCAGGTCCTCAGAGACCAGGCTGCTCCGCCTGGACAGGCCCGTGATGAAGCGTTCGGCGATTGCGCTCGTTTGGTCCAACACGGAGCACGGGAGGATGCTCGGACTCCCGGCCACGACCTCCTCCTCCTCCTCCTCCTCCTCCTCCTCCGAGAGCTCGCTACTCATCGGCGCGCTCGTTTCCTCCACTTGAAGACCCGACGAGTCGCTTCCTCCCTCCTCCTCCTCAGCCGCTTCTCTTGAAATCTCAACGGACTCCGGAGTGACGGCATCTTGTGTCGGATTGGGGCAGAGCGGCGAATCGGGCTGTTGATGGATGTTCTCTGCTCGAAGGACACGCTCGTCCAAATGGACCTGAAATATGACAAACATGTTTGCAGAAAGGGACGCAATTAGACATCGGAAGCTGGAGAAAGACTGAGCGCAATCTGCACTCGCCATTATCTTAATGGACCATTTCAAAGTCAACTAAGCAGTCCAATCGAAAGCGTCTGCTTTTACATTCAGAGGCTCGATTGACTTTGATTAGGATGATCCATTTGAAATACATTTGTATCTTGCTCTCCAAACATGCCACAAAAAAAAATACAAAGAGTGCAGCTTGGAAATACATTATGGAAAAGGAGCCTAATGTGCACTCTGCTCACAAGAATAAGAGCTATGGCTCCCTTAAGAGCTGCAGTTGGACCCAAAATCTCATCACGGTGCCGACTGCTCAGGTACTAATACAGCCCCATATGATTTCAGTGAAATGTGTCGTTCCAACTAAACTACATGCACGAGTCTGTCCATCGTAGCAGTGAATGAGCGAGCAGTTATTCGCCGAGCCAGTACGAGAAAAAGGAGAAAATGACCTGTCCGGTCTCGGCGACATAGCTGTGTTTTTCTTCACGGCTGCCAATTTCTCGAGAGTCCTTTCGCGGCGCGTCGGTCAGCTGAGAGGAATCGCTGACTTCATCATCCTGAAAGAGTCCATGCGTTTCATTTAAAATCTTTTAATCGTGGGCAGTGCTCAGCAGAATTATTATTGTTGTCAGCAATACTTGAAATGGAGTCAAATAGCCTTGGAAAAATATTAGAATTCGAGTCTTCCAACTTAACACGTTCAGTATGCATTGCGCAATAACAAAGAAGGTGATTATGAAAACTTGGAAGGGAAAATGTACATCAAAGAGCAACCGAATCTTGCGCTATTATAATCGGTAAAAAAGAAAGTCAAGCCAAAAAATGTCTTTACAATAATATGTTGTATGCAAAACCACTAGGATTTTGATTAATGTTGTGATTGTGGAATATGAATTAAACAACAAAATCCTCCTGTTTTTATCCATCTCAGGGTCCAGTGGCGGCCATTTTGCCACTTGCTGTCGACCAAAAATGACATCAGAGTTGCTCAGGTAACAACCCATCACGGCTCAGCGTCAGAAAACAGGTGAGCCATGATTGGTCCTTACTTCCGCAACAATGATGTCATTTCCAGTTGAAAGCAAGTGGCAAAATGGCCGCCACTGGGCCGATTTGGATAAAAACGGGTGGATTCTGCTGCTTAATTCAAATTCCACAAATGCAATATTAATCAATAAATCATGTTTAATCTCGTGGAGGCGCATAGAACATACTATTGCGAAGAAAATATTTGGGTTGACTTCCACTTGAATAAGATGGCGGCATGAACCTTTGAAGTCAAGCAGGGCATTTTCATTGGGCGGCCATGATGCAAATGAGTTTCACTTCAAAGTAATCATGAAACGCAGCATGCTGACATTGACACTAGACAGAAGAGGAAAACATCATCTCGACGCATGCAGAGATAGAGCCGTGCAAACAAAGAAGCATGCCGCGCATGTGGCACCATTTCAGCCCACAAGAACACAAATACAACCTGACTCATTCATTGTGCGCGGCGCACACGCAGCCGTTAGTGGGATGCGTGCGTACAGACAGACAGAGCGGGACGAGGGCCAACGTGGGCGAAAAAGAGGGGTCGAGAGCAGCGGTGAGCAAGCGGAACGAGGCAGGAAACGGGAAAAAGTCGTGGGTGGCTGGAAACCCTCACCGTTGTGAAGTGAGAAGAAAGCAAAGCCCGGGCTCGAGAGTGCCAGCAGGAGATGGCTGCCAACACCGAGCTGGCAAAGTCGGCTACCTGGTCGTCCCCCATCAGTAAATCCTCCTTGTAACACTCCCCTTCCTCATCCTCTTGATTTTCCTGCTCCGCCAACGGCAGCTTCAGACCCCCCTCACAAGGCGAGGAGCTCACTTTTGCCGCGGTGGAACTTTGCTGCGGCACGCTGTCCTCCACGTCGGGCCTCTCGTCCAGGGGCTCGTCTAGACTGGAAGCCTGTGTCTTGATGCTCGGCGGGTGCCTGCCCCCCAGCAGGGCACTCTCACTCTCGGCATGCTGCGTGTGAGGTCACAGATGTGGTTTAATATTCAACTTAATGGGATGGAATCGTGAAGCTGCTTTGGCTTCCGATGAGATACGATTTGGTTGTCCATGGCAAGTCATAGCTTGTTTTGGCTCGTTCCATGACAAATCACCCAGTGAGTCTAACCAAGCAGATTTTTGATTTGAATGAAACTTGGTGTACTTGTTGATAGTGATGGCACATTAAATCTCAAATTTTAAGTCAATAAGATGAGGAGTTTGGAAGTTACGACCTGCTGAATTGGGACATTTTCTGCAAAAAGGGGCGTGGCCGCCTTCCTTTGAACCCTTATATCTCAGAAACTACTAGATTTATCTTCACAAAATAGGTATTGTTGGAAAGTGAGTTCAACAAAGGTTTCATTGAGACGATTGGTGCATATTAAAGCGTTAACTGATTAATTGATCACAAAAAATTATCGCATTAATCATGAATTAACGCAGATTAATCGCACTATTAATTTTGACCATAGGTTTTCCTTTATCTTGACAGCGGATGGCTACGTTTAAGGTAGCACAGATTGTGTTTGAGCAATAAACAGAATTACATGCATTAAAGTAAAGCATTTAATAAATATTTGCGTGTCACATTTAAAATATTTGTTCATGTCAAAATATTGGGGTCATTTTTTCCCCCATTTTAAATCATGCATGTAATTAACTGATTAGAAAAAGAGGAGGATGAGCGAGTGTGCAGTGGATCAATTTTTTTGAAGGCGTTCTCATAACATTAAATGTCAAATTTGGCGGGGAAAAATGTTGATAAAAAAAAAAGTTTTTTGTTAAGTGATTAATCAAAATTCTAAGACGTGATTAATCTGATTCAAAAATGTAATCGTTTGACAGCTCTAATATGTTAGTAATGTGACCTTTAGACCTGTCATTTCGACCTTGAAAGCGACCTTAAAAAATTCATCAGATGAAAACTCTCACATAATCTCTAAAATATATAAAAGTGTCAGAGATGTATTTCTTTGGTTTAGCAGCAATAAAGAGTTGTTCTTATAGTCAAAAACAAGCTATTTTGACATTAAGATAAGACCACGATTGAGAATACATGCACCAGTCTACATCTCCAACACTTACCTTCATAACATCTGTAAGAAAAGCAGAGAGAAAACATAGAAACAGATATTAACAAATGATGTCCCGGTTCAATATTTCATGCGCAAACAAGCAGAGTATCACATGCATCTTGCGCAATTAGTCGGGACTCAAGCAGGGAGTGTGCCGACCAGTGGTTAGTCTGACCCAGACTCACGGGAGGCCTTATGATTAGATAAATGTCAATTAGCGACATCATTCTCTCGTACTGAACGTGATACAATTATCCAGGATGTGATGAGCAACTCCCTCACCGAGATGGGAAGGCTGACATGAAAATTGCATCTCGATTACGCCGGAGTGCAAAAAAAAACGGATACAGTCAACTGGCAGCAATAGACTAAACCCTGGGACAAGAATACCGAGCTTTTCTCTTTCATAATGGACAACTATGACAAATGTGAGCGGAACCGAGGGCAGGGCTGAATTTGCCAGTTGAAAAGCGCTTGTGGAGGACACAGCCTATAGTTAACTTCATTATGGGTGAGGGCCAGTGGAGTGGGAGTGTGTCTTTTGATCTGGTTAGCAGCCATCTTTGAGTGTGAACAAAGCAGATGTGCAATGAGAATTTGAAAATTGAAAAGCTCTTATGACACCAACCGTCAGGTTGGTTTGAGGGCTTTCTGGGCCAGTAGATAAGATGTGCATCTCCATAACAAAGCTACTTTTAATACATTTGATTTGATAAAACAATATACTGACCTTTTGCACTTTTTATGATTTGTTTAGCAGGTTCTAAAAGAAATGGGGGGAAAAAAGACAATGCCCTTATGAAACACTGCTTATTTATATGTACAACATTGATGCAGATGGGGTTGTGTGCAGCGTGATGGGTACAAAATAGGATCTGCAGTATTTCACCTGACCGCCTCCTCCCATTCCATCCTGCAAGATGAAAGTCATCCGAATGGTAGGAATCTGCTCTCTCCACCCTCTCTGGGCTACAGTGGTACCTCCTCACACCTAAATAGGAATTTTGATTTTACCTCACAATTACGAATAGATACAGAATGTAAACAACCAAACCCAAAAAATAACAAACACTTATCATACTCACAATTTGAATTGTCGACGATAGCTTCTTTTGCCTAAAATGAGCGGGATTAGAGTGTTGTGTTTAGAAAGCGATACAATTATACAGTGAATGGACATTGTTGTGTACCTTTGGCGGAACAATGGCGTTGTGGTTCTCGAGAATGAGCCTCTTGATGTGATGGAACCAGAGACGCTTCTCTTCTACAGATTTAGCCTACAACAACAAGCCCTTTTTATTGAAGCTACGGATGACGTGTGCTGGCATGACAACACAAAACACAATGGAGCCCGCCAGCAGCATCTTAAAGTAATGTTTATTACCGTGATCGTTCTTCAAAATAAAGTAGATCAAGGAAGTAAACACACAGTCTGTTTTTATGGAAGTAAAAAAAAAATATGATTCTGTGATACGAAATAATAGTGTGAAAATGAAACAATATAGTACAATTACAGTGAAAAAGAAACATCTCTCTTAGGTGGAGACGAGAATGTTCTTTGTCGGAGACCTTTTTTTTTTTTTTGCTTATTTTGGCATCAGAGCAGGGTTATGCAAGTTTCGGATTTTTCATTGTAGTTAGTTTTTATTCCGTGTTGCTTTAAAAAAAAGTTTTAATTCGTTTTTTGTTTTTTTGCGGTTTTGTTCGTTTTTATTATTTTTATTTTTCGAAAATGCTTCATTGGAGTTAAGTTTGTATTAGTTTTTTTTTATTTATAAATACAGAGTATTTGGCAAATGCAAGATTGAAAAATAAGGTCACTAAGCATCGTGTAATAAAGTTAACTAAAATTCCAAACTACAGTTAGGCCTTCCTAACTAAATAATATTTACAAAATGAATCCTAAAGGCATGTACCGGTATGTATTGACTGTATTATATTAAATTAATACAAAAACGAAGGGTATTTTCATATGATTATTTACTTTTAATTTGTTTAATAAATTGAAATTGTTCCATTTTAGTTATAGTTATTTTGTTAGTCAGTATAATAATCTTGGGTAAGTATCACCCTCTGCACACAAAAGTGCTCCAAATCTGTCAGACTGTGAGGGCACCTCCTGTGTTCATTTCCCCTCCCAGGTTTTGCAATTGGATTTAGGTCTGGACTCTGCTCATTTGCACATACGTTTTCAGGCCTTGCCATGCCAAAACTCCTTTTCTGCCGTCTCAACAAAGCCTGAAATTTTTTCAAAAATCGTAGGCCAAAATGGAATCTTTTTTGAAATCCCAATTGTAAGGCCAGGGCGGTGTTCACTTTCTATTGATACTGTAAACATGACATACTCAAATTGACCACATACCATTTGTCGAGGGACAATTGAGGACGTGCTACTGTTCATTTACCTGCACTGTATGGGGCTGTTTGGGATGCTTGAAGTGGATAACACTGAAAAGCAGAGGGTCCTTTGCACTGTCAAGTAGCATCAAGGTGGAACACTAAAATCACAGTAAGCGTACTGTAAGATTATGCAAGAAGAAAGGCCCAGTTAACTTCATAATTGAACCTGCTCTCATGGGAATTAAGTATGACTTGACTATGTATGAAAAGTAAACGTTTTGAATATTTCCTAGCATTGAAACTTTGGAATTACATTAAATATACAAGTTTTAAACTTGTGAAACGTGTTGCACTGCATTGTTGTCGTGCACGGCGCTTACAGGGAACAAAATCCACTTTGAACATCATATAATGTTCAAACCTGCAATTTTGTTCATTATTCTGTAATTTAAAGAAGCCTTATAAAGGCATTATCAATTACAATTAATACTACTAAAAAAAGAAACATACTGAGATATGCGTCTTGTAGACATAATGCTCTCCTCTTCTTTTGGTGATGAGCAGCATCTTTTCAAACAGGAAGAGTGTGCGACTGTTCTTTGCCCGGAGGACATGAAAGGTGCCCTCCAGCGCCAGCTCGCCGTAAGTGGTCAGGTCAGGACCCTTCCAGTTGATCAAAAGGGATTGGATCTCCTGCACGTAGATGTCAAAAACTGCAAGGTCGGCATTCTTCTCACGCGCTACTGTGTTTGTGTTTGTGCGCCATAATCGTAGCAAACCTGCACTCTGACGGCATGCTCGTGTTTCCTCTTCATGTCGTTGATGTACCAGGCCACCCCTGTCATGGTGTCTATGGCCTCCTGGACTACCTCATACCCCTCCTCGTCTGGGCCGAAGTGCTTTGCAATTTCCTTTTATTGACAACAAAAAAGAAAGAAAAAAGGGACAATGTGGAAAGGCATTTCCAAGTAGGAGAAGCAAAACAACCGCCAAGACGGTCTTTACCTGAAGCAGCAGGTGATATTTTAGAATCCTCTGTACTGGCTTGAGAAGGAAAGAACCCAAAGGGAGAGAACGCTTCAGAGCAGCTTGACGATCCTTGAAGAACTTTGCCAAGGTTTTACTCCTCATGCAGTCAGTCAGTGCTGCGACGGAACTAGAGGATTGTGGAAAAGATGTTTGTCAACGTGATCATATCGCCGGGAATCCTAAAGCAATACGTTTGCAGCTCTTACTTTGGATAGTTGGTGCAATATTGGGTGTAGATTTCAAAATATTCACTCTGGGGAACCAAAGAGCAACAATCCCATGACACATGTATCCTGTCTGTTTCCTGAAAAACATTGTGAGGAGGATAACAACACTCACCTTATCTACAAAGCATTGGGCGACGGCCACAGGGTGGTTGTCGCACATGTCCAACGACTGCAACAACTCACTGAAAGAGATGCAACAGAGCATAACATGAAGAAGGCTTTAACATAAATGTATTATTGAAGAGGGATACTGGACATGAGTGCTTATTGACAATAATGTTATGTTATGCCCTTTCTTGCCACTAGTGGGCAGTGCACACTGTAATATAGAAGCCTCATTGCTGTGGAGCTGAGCCTTCAAGCCAGGATGATTTGAAACCTTAGAAACTCAGCATCCCAACACTTTTCTCTCTGTTATATGAAATTGTAGCCTGGGAAACATACAGTATGCTTAACAAATTGATTTGATCACACATGAAGTGCTTTGGAGACTTTCAATCATTTTGAAGAGGAATAAAGAATTTCACTTTTTTTAGTACAAAGTTGAACTGTGCTTCTCTGAGAAGTGAGAAATTAAATCGAGCATAACAATCACTTAAGATTTTTTTTTTCTGTTCAGGAATGTAAGTAAACGAGTATAATTTCTATGCTGTATGACAATGCAAGCGGAACTGTCCAAGTCCAATATACTGTAGTGGACATTCAATCTTTGTTACGAGCGAGTGAATATCAGATTCTCAACGCAACATCATTGTGTCATCATTTTTTTTTTTTATGACTCAAGCAGAAAGAAAGCTTGTAATTATTTGCAAATATTACTTCAATTGAGTGCTCTGACTGTGGAAGTGGAATTTCCTTTTGTAAAGGAAAAATGGTCAAACTATACCAAACAAAAATCAATCTATTCCTTGAATAGGTACCCATAAATGGGCTTAAATGTCAAAATGCTACACTTTTCAGGATTCTGTGGAATTACCAGAGTAGCGCCTCACTATGAGAGGAATGTTAATGTGTGTTTTGGCAAGCAGAAGGGTCAGCAATGGCCACCTGCTGACGTAAATTGTGTTTTGTGTCTTTCGTGCCCTCTTGGAGACACTGGGTAAAATATCAGCACTTGGCAAAAATTATTTTTAATCATCATATTAGTCACACACTTGGTTTTCAAACTAAAAATAATACATAGAAGCACACATGCTATAAGAAAGAGCAAATTATCAAGGGGAAATCAATGATTTCAGCTCATTTGTTTTTCTCGTCATTGGTCCTTATCGTGAGTTCAAAGTAAAATCATGTGAAATCAGAATAATGCTCATCGGTGTGATTACAGAGGCGAGAACATACCTGTTGAATTCATAAATATCCTCAATGTTTCCAAAGAGAGCACACACTTGCTCCGGGCGTATGGGAAGGTTGCTCGTATCGATAATGTGAGCCAAGTAGTCCTGGAAAACAAGTGGTGGAGATGGGCTCACATCACAAATGCTGATCCTTTCGCACTTGCATATTTATACCAATAGGGGGAGCAAGCACGTGCATGCTTTACCTAGCCTACTTTAAAGAAAAATATTGATTGATTTGAAATCATATAAATATTATTACAATTTGATGTATTTATTTAAGTTTAGCTGTAATGGAAAATTCCCTTGTTAGTGATGTGATCCTACAAAATGATTCGCTCCACTTATTTATAGGCCGCCATGATTGACATAGACTATAAACATCCACTGCTTTATCCCCCCCTACCCGGTTTACTTCATTCCAGGTCAGATAACAACATCTCAAATTCACAGGAGATAAAATTGACTTTACTCCGCCATGCTCTGTTACACACTCGCGTGTCATACAAACAAGTAGCAGAGAATGTGGACAAGAGACAAACGTACAGAAGTAGAGACTAGGTAAGAGTACACCAGCAATTTGCCTCTCACACCCAAAAAGACATACACAGTAAGTACATCTAGTGCAGTCCACATCTGACTTGTGAAAGAACTGCACCGCATTGTCGATGCAGATTCCTGCACAATGAGAGCGCCACACACACGCACACGTGACCTTTAGCAAAGTGTGGGAGCTAGGGAGGCTCAGTCTTTGCACTTCTACAAGCTGTTAATCGAAAATACTTTTTTTTGCAACTTCAGCCTTCAGCCCTCGTCACTTTTGAAGGGATCCTCACGCGCTTGTTGCTTATGACGACTTGTGAGTGAGCTAAAGCCAGGTGTTGGGGCGCGTAATTGGCTGTGTGAGACCATCTGGGTCACACAGCTGTTCTCTCCACTCCCACTGAATGGACAGTTGAGAATGAGAGGCATGTGAGCGAGTGACAAAACAATACCGAAAAAGAACGGACGGACATAGTTTCGACAGCTGTCACTGGGTTATGTGTCATATCGAGAAGAGTGCTTTGATGAGGTCAGCACAAGTTTCTCACTTCTTTGCTTCATTTGAGCTCCAGTGTGATAAAACAACTCATGGATCAATGCGATCAAGGCTGCGCTGTAACTTCAACAGGGCAGTGGTAGCGGATACATCTGTACAAGAATATGTTCTCACATCGCAGCCTGTGGAAAACCCCGCTGCTCTTTTGCATCGTGGGACTGTTTGCGTTGGCTGGAAAGCGGGGCCTTGTATGACTCTACAGCTGTAGCCAGACCAAGCATGGCAACTGAAATACTGGGAGCTCATGGTTTGAAGTGTGTAGACTCAGACGCCAGTGTGGCGCGAGACAAGGTGAGGAAAGGTGATGCTTTACAGCCAGCCGGTTTGAGAAATGCCTCACATGTTAAACACATTACCATTAGTAGCAGGGGCTTGTCTGACAGCTAAGTGCTCCTGTTTCTATGCTACATGCATGATTGAGGCCCTAAAGAGGTTTCTATGTCAGCCAGTTGTTTCCAGACTACAAAGTAGGGCTGGGCAATAAATCAAATTAATTCGATTAATCGTTATTTTGAAAATCAAATCGGATTAAAAGAGATCAACCAGGGCCATGTTGAAAAAAAAGCTAATTTACTCACAATTCTAAATAGATTTGTGAATAATGAGGAAACTTAGCTATATTCTAATGCTAATTGCTGCAAAATGTAAGCAGAAAGAAATATACATTTTTTTCCCTGATGAAAGAAGAGACCGTAATATTTATTTTGTTTTTATAGCAATTGTACACAATATTCTGTGGGCCTTGCAAAATCAGTCAAAACCCAGTAAAACAGCTGGGAGTGAAGGGGATTGCTTCTGTGAAAATGGCTGGGAGTGAATGACTTATAAATATCCATCCATCCATTTACCAAACTATCATTCACTCACAGCCATTTTCAATTAAGCAATCCCCTTCGTTCCCATCTGTTTTACTGAATTTTGACAGATTTTGCAAGGCCCACAGAATATTGATGATCTATTGCTATAAAAAACATTGAACCTTCCAAAAGAAAGAAGTCTCTCCTTTCATCACGAAAAAAAGGATATTTCTATCTGTTTCCGTTTTGCAGCAATTAACATTCGAATATAGCTAAGTTTCATCATTCTGATCTGATCAAATCTGCTTAGAACTGTGGGTAAATGCTTGTTTTCAACATGGCCCTGGTTGATCTAGTATACTCTGCTGCCACCTGCTGGCCGTTTTTGTAATAACTACTAATTCTTTAACCGTTCAAAACCTTCTGTATGCTCTAGCATAAAAAAAAACAACAACATATAAATACAGCTTTGAGACACTTAAAACATTTAAAATAGAACATATTTATACGTTTTTGGGAGCAAATGAGTTTAAATCGAAACAAACAAAGTAAAATTATTAAAATTATTAAAATTAAATTATTTTTGGGCCATTTCGCCCAGCCCTACGACAAAAAGTGTTAAGAGATGGATGAATTGTTGCGCGGTAAAATCCTATTTTGATACGCCACATCTCTGTGATGACCTCGTTTCGAAAGCAACGCTTGGGCCATGAAAGACCTGTATATATCCAGCAAATATGAGAACACTCACTGCAATGTAAATAAATAAACACACTAGTGTATGGAGAACACCTTGTAGACGTCAAGTCATAACTCCACAATCTTCCAAATAAAACATTCTCCCATGCGGAATTAAGAGGATTCCTTGTACAGTAAAGACAATATTGACTCACCTCTACAATGCTGCGCAGATCTTTGACATACATGCGCTCCGTTTCGATGATCTCCATGACTACTCTGTCCACGTGTGTCAGCTTTGGGTTGGGCGCCATCGTTTCCGAGACAACAGGCGAAACGGCGATGTGAAGGATCTGTGGACTCTGCCTGTTGGAGGAGGCGTTGTTGTTATTCCACTGGTTGCCGATTCGGTGCGGCTTCCATAGTCCGCGGGAGTGTGCGAGGCCGGGGCTCTGGTCCCTTGTCTGCTCGGCAGTGCTGTCGGCCGGGCTCAGCTCCAAGTCGATGTCCTCCTCGCTGGGTATGGGTGGTGTGCAGGAGGAAGGAAGGGTCACGGTGCTCCCGAATAGGCTGCGGCTGTCACGGGATGATCCGGAAGACAAGGTGGACACGAGACTTACTGGACGTTCGCCTTCTCCATCCAATGGCTCTGCACATAGTTGGTTGTAACAGTCTGGTTCTAAATATGTGCTTGTTGGTTCATGTTCTCCAGCGGAGAGGGGCGAGGGTAACTGAGGATATTCTATACAGATGAGAGGAATACACAAAAAAAGGGTACATGTCATAAGTCACCCGCGAAATCTGATAAAAACCCATTATCCTTTAGGAATCTTTTTTGTGTGCCTTTTTTGGGAAAACATTTCAAACTTTGTTCAATGTCCCAAAAGATGTAGGCAGTATTTGTGAAATGTTCCAGGAAAAAAAGCACACAAAACTTAAGATGTCAAACCACCATCATGCATGACGTTGCGGAGCATCTCTTAATTTAAATTTGTCACGGGTTGGAACATCAGACACCGCTAATTTTAGAATAAGGGCTTTGAATATAAAAGGTGGAAAAAAATTAAGAAAGAGAGATCAGCATAACAAAAAACAACAATTAACTTGACCTTACATTTAATATTTGTTTTTCTTGCTATCACGTTGGTGAACAGTGTGGAATTGATTGAAGCGCAATTCAAAGCTTTGAAAACAGATGCTCCAATTCTCAACGTCAAAATTGAAATATAGGCTAAAACAGATGCTCCAATTCTCAAGGTCAAAATTGAAATATAGGCTATTTAACTCTATTATGACACTTAACAGTGTCCATTATTTCCTACAGGATTTGTCACCCCTAAAACTAGATTAGTAGTAAGTTAATCAGCAAATAGTGCTTTCATTTATATGTGTGAATTTGCACGTGTATGTCAGGACAAATTGTAGTTATCTGGGGCAAAAAGTTCAATGGTCTGGTTTCAGAATGCGGCGACATAAACACCAGAATATACAACGGTAATTTATTTGCACTCAAATCATTAATGACATGGCACAATAACAAAAATTACATTTTTTAGGAAAGCACTCTGCCATTTCTCATTCCCCTGACTGCTCAACCAAACCTTGGCCCAACTCTAGAAAAACAGAATGAAATAAACATGATGAGAGGAAAGGGACCAAGAAGTTTGTTGATATACCCTTTTAGCCTGCATTTCAATTCTAAAGAAATACTATACATATTCAGTTTCACATTGTCCCTGGCCAGATGAGGATTTTTCCACACAGAAGATCCAAAATATACCAAGTCATAGAATGTGGGACAGAGTGGTACTCAGTTGCCACTGTACAGAGAGCTCAATTTCCTGAGGTATTTGTTAGTTTTAAAAGGGGTCAAACACATTTCATGCTAAATAACAGAAGTGAGTCTCTGTCTACGTATTTGGACTTCAGACTAATAAACTGGACTGAATAAAGCTACAACTGTAAAGTGAAATGGTTCAGGTCAAGTCTATTGCCAAGTGGGGACGGCGAGAATAATTTGGCGTTGATAGCTCACAGATGTCGCTCGTGTTGTCAGCTTGAAACCCACTCGCTTACATCAGTGTTGACAAGTTAAGCATAAATATTCATCATGAGCTCTGCATCATGGAAAGTCATGAAAACGTAACCATTAAGCCCAAGAGAAAATGTGGAACTCTTCGCCAGCATATCCACTTGACTCGACTGATAATAACAACCTTGTATTGTTCTTCTTGGAATAAAGCAAGCTGCACAAGCCAGAAATTTCACATGAGAGCAGAGAAAAGCTGTCAAAGAAGTTTGACAACTGAATGACGGCCTTTCCAGTTTATTCGCATGCATGCACATCTGGCACCCTCCTACTTTCCACGACTCAGTCCTGAGCTGAAAAGAGGCTTGCGCGCCCTGTTACTCTGTCTACTCGCTCCGCTATCCACAAAACAGGGGGTGGGCAGGCTAGTGGGAGATGACCGCTGTTTATGCTCCGTGACAAACTACAGGGTTGATGGTGCAAAAGACGGGAGGAGAGCACCGAGCTATTACATACCAGCGTGAATGAGCCATCTGCTTCCTTTTGCCAAGCCCCTCTTATGAGCTGCGCCATGACTGGCCTGCGAAACTCACTTCCTCTTTCCTTCTCACCTCCCACCCAAATATTCCTTCATAATAACTCTGCTGTGGTGCGAGCAAGGTAGAAGCAAAAAAAAAAAAAAAACGGCGCAACAAAAAAAAAAAACGGCGCAAAAAGCACTACAAGCAAAAATAAAGTTTCGTTTCAACGCTCATATTTAAGACTGGATTGCTGAATTTTGAAATGGTAGAGCGACCCAAGTCTCTTCAACATCTGCAAACAATTGCAGCTAATCTCTGCAGGATGTGTAGACATATAGACAAGGCCAGACCCATTACGGTGTCACTCCTGTCATGTGTACAACCAAAACTGCTATTATAATAATCTTAAATTAAAGTTTAAACGAAGCCACGACGACACCCGTTGGTTTGTGGATTTCCGTTTGTGCGCATTAAGGCTTTTATGTGTTTGGAGTGAAACAAAACCATGTCTGGAAATCATTTTAGTCTTCTGGTCATTGGATAAACATTCTTCGTAAGAAAGAGACGTAAATAGTGTAATTAAAAAGGTATATCTGCTCACATCCATTTACACCTACAGAACGTGCCATTGTAAGACACGCATGCCAATGATGCTTTGTCAATAACACACTAACAAAAACACACAAAATAATGCACGTGATCACACAGTGATGTGCACATACTACTTTACACCCATCTATTTTCCGCACAGCTATTATTATCTAAATACAATGCGCTCAAACAGTGTTTCTAAACTGCAATTCACTTTTCAGTTCATCTCACAATTTGCTCTCGGAAGTGCAAACTTTTTTGAAATGTTTATACCGTTAGATCACATGACACTACATATACACTTTTTATCCGGAACCCAGCTTTTTCCAGGTATACAACCTTATTTGCTTTAGCAGCGCATCAATACAGTGGTTATCTCTCCAATATAAACATTAACCAAGTCAAGACTACAGAGACGGTATAGTATTTGGACTACATTCAAAATAGCCCTTCATGAAGTTACTCTTGCTGTATTGAATTTCATCAACTGTTCATCTGTGCTTGGAGCTGAAAGTCTTAAATCAAAAGTTACAAAGCTAAATTAATGCAACAAGCACGACTTTCTTCCTTTTTGGTTGCTCGCTTTAACACGGTTCCCAAATGTAGTTAAGCAGCAATATCATTGTTTTGGCTTGTTGTGAATGATGATTAAAAATGAGGTAGTGCCACACGCACACACACCGGTGAATCCTTCAGTCTGGTCCCAAGCTGAAAACAGACGGGACAGTTACTCACTTAAGGAGCTTGATGACTACATCAGTCTACAGCTCGTAATGTAAAGTCTAGGCTAGTCTCTACTATCAGAAAAGTCGTTTCACAAGCTCTGATGTCACAGTGGTGATTCCGGAGAACAGATTACTGAAAGCAACGCTCCAGAGCACCTAGCAATTAACTTTTCTAAAAGACGCAGTCACTGGAATGATAGAAATGATTCACCCCAGGGGGACATTAGAAAATAAGGTGTGTGAATCTCAGAATGCTTACCTCACTGTAGAAACCTCAAGACAAGAGTCATGAACGTTCCAACCATAATGTCTTTGAAATGATCTGGGATGCATCAGGACAAATATGGATTGCAACACTCCCTTAGGAAACGATAAGGCACAGCATGCAACTACGACGTTTCGCATAGGTTGCAAAATCTTGTGAGGATATGACTCAGTTTATGAGCAGGTCATGCAATGCAAACAAGCGTCAGTGTGGGCCACAATGCAAATTCTGACACAGGCAACAAACGTTACCAGCTTATTTACCTGGCATCTGCCTATCATAGCATAGGAGAGTAAACTGTATTCAGTGTTCCGTAGTACAATAAGGAACTACATAAGAGGTGATAATGCGAGTCGTGAATAATGCAGGCTCCAAAGGGTACATTGGAAGCATTGACAGTAGACGATGCTAATTACAAATTCAAAATCTCTTTTACACTGCATGACATCACGGACGGCAGTGATGAGAAGAATCAAAGCAAAAAAAACAACAACGTATGGCTTAGTGAGAATGAAGAGCTATTTGCCAACAATGACTGATATGAATCAAAAACTCTGAATTACTGATTAAGTCTTTCCACTACTATCCCACTTGATACTTTTGTTTTCTAATAAAATTGGGCTCTTATCCGATCCAAAACGCTGAATGCAAATCCTTCTCTCTCCTGAGCGTACAGGAATGCACAATCCTGCCATCAACACACTGCGGGGGAGCTGAACAACTACTCCAGAGTTTTCCAGCGAATGGCATGTCTGTCATTTGCGTCTGTGTGGAGCATTTTTCTCAAAGCGTGGGAGTCTTTCGCTTGCTGACAGTAACACGCCACACAACCACTCCTGCTTGATTAATACTGACTCATGTTCCAATAGGTGAGTAAAGGTGTATCACATCTTGTTGCACCTTGTATTTGTCATCACATTTTATAGGACATTATGTCTAAAGCAGAATGATGAGCTGTGATATGAAAATGCTTTTATTTTCATTTTTGATGTAGGGTTAACTGGTTTCACATCAGCTTCTTGACTTGATATACAGTACAAGTATACGGAGTGACAAGTTGGGTCAGTGCACAAATTGAACTCATATGTCAAGGTCCCACAAAGTTTTGAGAGTTCTGAGAATAAACACAACATAAAGCTAAATTGCCATTGTTGATAAATACATAATTTTTTCATTTTTCATTCTACCAGGCTGAAACTATAAGACTACATGCTAACCCCATACGTGTTGAAATGAAGAAATCCCTACTATGCTAATCTAGATCCATTTATTTGCCAGTTGGATTCCAATGAGGTAGGTTTATTTTCTTACCATATCAATAGTGCCCTACACCAGATTGTCTGAGTGACTACCGGTGGTCCACACAGAGTTGGATTGTGAGAATATTGAGCTCTTAAAAAAAAAAGAAGAAGAAAAAGAAAAAAGAAGAAGAAAAAGAAAAAAGAAAAAAAAAAGTTAGATTGTGTTCTCACTTGATCAAACGGCCTTCAAACAAGAGAGAAAACAAACAATAGTGTCGGACTAAACTGGATTAAAAATGATTATTCTATCTGGTTCCTTGATGCATTCTTGGCCCTTTCAAATCTTGTTTCCTGAGACAGCTCTGTCTTAACTCAAGCTTTCTACTTGACTTGCCTTCTCTTTTTTTTTTTTTTTTTACCTCATTGCCACACACACACACACACACAAGTAACATCAGTTTAAAAAAATATTGTCAACCCATCTGTTTCTGGCCTTGTAAGGGATGATTATTAGTACCAACAGAATCTTACCTGTGGCATGAACGAATGTAAAAATGTGGAAATTACTACTTCCTTTAAGGCTGGTATCAACTCTTAAGTTCACTCACATAACAAGGAAACATTTATCTTATTTAACGACAATCACTAAATTGCTAACATGTCTTTCTAATCACCGGGCACAGCACTTGACATGGTCACCCTTTACTGGATCCAAACTTTATCATCTATCGCAATACAAGACCTTGCTAGCCTCCAGGTTTCCCCTCTTCATGCTCTCACACCCCACAAAAGATTGGGGAAAAGCTCCTTCCCACCCTAGTAATGTGAATGGCTACCCAACATGAGGGCAAGGGCTGCAAGCACCGGGTGCGTTCTAGGATAAGACCCTGAGGTCATCACACACCATTATCAAACAGCAGGAGCCAAAATGCCAGGATTTACACAAGACCCAGATTAGTTTAATATACCAGAACGAAGGGAGGATTGACGTCACTTCTTGTGTGTTGTGCTCCAAATATACAGCTAAGGTTAAGGTTTTCTCATAACTCTATTCTACCAGCATTTGCCCCACAAGAAGATTTCAATGTTAATAATTAGCCCAAAGGCGAGTAAATAAATGGCAGTGGACATGCACGCATGCGTGCGCCCACACACACAAATTGAACCTGCATTCCACACCGACACTCAAGGTCAAAATGTTGGGCTGGGAACCTTTTGGGGGAATTTTGGTGTTTTACAAGTAAAATGATCTGCACTCCGTTAAAATATCCAGACATTATTGTTAACTTAAAGAATGTATTTTGATAAAAGATGGATAGATTGGCAAAACCGGGAAATGATATGACCTCAATCCATTTTCTTAAGAAGTTCACAGATAAAATTCAGGAATTTTGATGAAGGGCAGCCCATTTGTCAGTCTTGCAGGCACAAATTGTCAGGAAAAGCTCACACTTAATCCTGTAAACCTCCCGTGTGCTCGGCCCCAGCTCTGAAAGGATCCAGCCGTGCCAAGTGACCTCAGTGTATAGGCATGTGATGATCCACTTCGGAAACCCCTTCATCGACATCTCACCCCCCACGGACAAGAATGCTTCAGGCATTCGCGTACTCAGCCAGCCCTCAATCACTCGCGTTTCCCTACACATCTGGGCTTGATGCGCGAGTCCACTGTAAACGTTACCACCAATTTGACGAACTACAACCACACTGCTGTCAAGTTAGCGCTTCTATAGAGTCTGCATGGGTTGGTAGCAGGACAGCTGTGCTAAGTGTGGAGGAAGAGATTCATTTACTTTACACTAAGCCGTTAATCATGTGCAGGGTTGTAAAAGGTGTGACGCAGTTTATTCAGCGGTTTAGGCATCTGTATAACTGACTACACTTCACAGAAGGCCAATGAGGAATTTAACAGCAGTGACCCAGATCTTTTATCAGTACAATGCTGACCTCCGATAAGGCAGAACAATAATGCCAGGTAGTAGGAAATTCTTCCCTCCTTGCTTCCTCGAGACAAAATGAGCAGAAAACAGTCAAACATTTGGAACACATTGGAGACGTTTGTAAACTATGTACGTAGGAGGTAATCAAGTCGTGAAATAAATCATAAGAGGCAAATTCCCCATTTTTCAAAAACAATTGACTTGCCATTGCAGGTTTCATTAAGTTTTGAACAAATAACTCCACTTAAAGGGATACTTGACTCATTGAACCATTTTCAGCAGTATTTTGTCCAGAATTTATTTGATAATTGCATTATTTTTCATGTACAAATAACACCTTTAAAATCAAATGTTTCCACTTGCTGTCGACTGAAGATGACATCACCTGTGTTGAGGAAATATAAAGACCAATCATGGCTCACCTGTTTTCTGGGTTTGTTCACCAAACTGAGCCATGATTGGCCTGTTTCCTCAGCACAGGTGATGCCATCTTCAGTGGCAATTTTTTTTTATGTTCATGAAAAATAATAAGGTTATCACATTAAATACAGACAAAATATCTCCTTACTGTTGAAAATGGCTCAATGAGTCAAGTATCCCTTTAAATGTCTACATGCATAAGCTTACAACATCAACTGACTGAAAAGTGCTCTGGAGGAAGCCGAGGAAGACATTGTTTTTATTGAGTTTCTGCGGAGAGCGCGTGACTAATGTGGGTAATCTAGGGGAAGACTTTTAAAGTAGGAATGCTATTGTGGGGCGCAATAAAATGATTTACAATGAAATAAAAGCTATTGAGGAGAGTTAGAGAGCCTGAGACAATACAGTGAGGCTGTGGCAGCAGGTATGTTACGCAATAACTCTTCTGATTGAATATTTGCAACCACTTCAAAACTGAGTTGAGTGTAACTTCATAACATTATATAGCATTTTACCTACCGGTAAGGTCGTGTGTGCTTTAACACCATAATTAGCAATTAAGCAGTTAAAGATTTCCTGTCCAGGAGCTCCATAAAAAAAATTTAAAAAAATTTGCTGCCATCATCTATCTTCGTCCACATCCCGACAGCCACTGGGCTGGAAAAGCTGCAAAGAATGGAGATGATCCGCCCGTCCCCCAGAAGCCCTTTAAATCTGTACATTCTGCACACACAGCTACATTCCTGCCAGGGGGTAAGTAGATCGGTGGGAGTCCTTATCTTTGAGAGAGCTGCCGCAGGTCTGCCGATGCCTGTTTGAGCGTCAACCATCAAACTGACAACTGAGATGTACGTCAACTTTTTAACACCGTCGGATATGATCGGTAGGATACTCCCCCATGGTGTGCCAAGTTGCACTCAGGTGGAAAGTCTGAGAGGGCTTTTATGTTCCTGTCATCTAGCTGCTCTGGAAAAATAATCTATTGAGGCAACAAATGCTTAAATCGGATAGCAGGGAACATCCGTCGCTTGAAGAACGAAAATATTGATATGCCTTTAAGCTGCATTCCTGGTGAAAACTCACAAAGAATTTTGCAAGAAAAAAAAATGGACATCAACACACCTCGCTCAGTTCATAAACCTTTGACCTTGGGGGCAACTACGTTTGGACGACCACCGCGATGTTTACCTTGACCACACTCCAATTCTGGTTTCGCCGTGTGCATTCCTTGTGTCCAATCATCCACATCCAATCAGAAAATCACACAAATGATTAGAATGACTCGTTTCTCCATCCGTTACTAAACATCCACCCATATCCATCAATAACAAGGAAGTTAAGTCACCATAACATTTCTCCCAACTGGGTCAAGGTAAATGTAAACAGGCTGCAAAAACGCGTGTTCGCATGTACAGTTCGATCAATGCCTGGTGTGGACTTTGGAAGAAAAACGAGCACTAATGTGGATGACACACATTTCTTCCAGCCAAAACGTCTCTTTGGCCCAAAGCTGAAACCAAGGAAAAAAGGGAACCATTGACACATTTGTAATCTTCAGCCAAAGAGGAAACCCAGAGTGGAGAGCAGGCGTGGGGAGGGACAGAGCAGGCAAACAGATACAAAGAGGCCCTGTGTCCAAGCCGCGGCTCTGCGAGTCAAGATAATGAACACTAAAATAATATGTAATTTGAGTTCCCCCTTTTTTTCCCGTGCACGCAAAGTCATCACCGCTGGCGATGGACAAACGGTCTTAGCGGTCTGTGACTTTTGACACGTTCTGGTTTGATGTGTGCGAGGTTGCAGCTGTGTGGTGGAGGTTGGCAGAGCTCCACAGACACACAACGCCGCTCTGAGCCAAACAGGAGTGTAGGAGGACTGCTCAACGCCATTACTTGCAGGATTTCTCCCCTACGCAAAAGGGGGGCCCAGACTGACTAAAGCGCTCACAATACTGTAAAAGTGTATGAACAGATTAACTCATTCACTGCCATTGACGGCTATAGATGTCAAAAAGTAATTTGAACTATTTCTATTAGTTTAACATTTGTTTCCACTTCTGTTAACAATAGTATGAAAACCTAGAAAAAAAATATTGTACATTTAAAACAGATATAACATTTGTGATTAGTTGTGAGATAACTAGTCAAGTCATGTGATTAATTACGGAAAAAAAATAATCGCCTGACGCCCCTAATTTTTTATAATCTTTTCTTCATCTTTAAAAAAAAAGAAGTTATTTTATTTTTTTAAAGAATATTTTTCTTTTTTCTTTTTTTAAAGAAAAGTTTATTAAAAATTAGGGGCATCTGGCGATTAATTTTTTTAATCATAATTAATCGCATGACTTCACTAGTTAACTAACGATTAATCACAAATTTGATATCTGTTCTACATGTACAATATTTTTCCCCCTAGGTTTTCATACTCTTGTTAACAAAAGTGGAAAAAAACGTTAAACTAATAGAAATAGTTCAAATGAATTTTTGACGTATACAGCCGTCAATGGCAGTGAATGAGTTAAGAGGGCATGACTCATAAAAAGTCAAACTGCTTTGGGCTTACCTTCCCCCATTGGGCCCTGGTGAAGAACAGAATGGGACCCCTCTGGCATGGCACTCAGGCCTTTGGAGCTGAAAAGGAAAACACAAGAGTCAAAAAAGACCAAATACACGCAATGTCTAGTGAAAACTTAAAACATACTGTAAATCAGAGAAATGGTGATCCTTCCTGGTATGTTCACATCCTACAGCAAGTTTAGGTTTGAAGATAAGCAAGTCTCGTTTTGTTTCATTTTTAATCCGACATCAGCAGCCTGCTAAAGTGAGGCCAAGGGGTTATTGGACCTTACTGGAAGTAAAAAAAGGAAATTCCTGTCATTCCCCTCCTCACCGCTCTGGGCTTGCTCGTGCCAACCACTTTGTAATGTATAGTGCAGCCTGGGTAGATGTACGCAGGGTGGAGACTGTGATATGAGCCCGTGCTAATCAGGAGAGAAAGGGAAGTGAAGAGAGTTAGTCGAACTGGCTTTCGAGCATAATGACCCAAGCAGAACCATTTGAACCAGTTAGGATTGAGCCAAAAATATGAATAAAGCAACATTACCATTATATTGTGTGCATAAAAATTCTGCCTTTACAATAACAGTAAGTTTTGATGTGTCAACAAACCTCAATATTTTTAAATGCTGATACATTCATTCACTACCTGTTTGATAAAGACTTCTCAAAAAACAAATGTGCTCATATTACCTTTGATCACGGTTGTTCCCGATGATAATTTTTTTTTTTTTTTAAACTCAAGTCCACGTTAAGTCAGCGTTCACTTTACTTTATGTACATAATTAATTTTTCTTTCATTTAAGACTTTACTGAGATCAAAGCTACAAAGCTCTGGTGTCATGCATTTTTCCAGTCCCTCATGCTAAGATGAGGTGTGTCCCTTCACAACAAATCCGCAGCCAGATCCTCTCCGGTTTCTTGCCGTAAATTAACATGGATCACTGTGCATGAGAACGTGTTCATTTGTGATTCCTAGTGAGCCTGCGGCCTTTACACCATTACATTCTTTGGTCCAGCAAGACCAGAGGAGCAGAAATTATTCGGGGATTAGGATTGCATTGTTCCATTTGCTTTCGCTGGCCACTGTGCCGATCTGACAGCCTAGCCAGCCGAGGCTAAAATGAGCCCATTGCCAGGAGGAGTGCCAATTAAGATGTGCAGGAATGCAAAGAGAAATGTCACAGAGCTCTGTGCTCAACAAAACGGCTTCTTTACCAAAAAAAAAAAAAAAAAAAAGAAACACACAAAAAATTGCCACCTGGATTGCTGTCAATTTGAGTTTGTTTGTTTTTTCTAAATTCCTATGACCTAACACAAATGCTAATAATCATCACAACAATATTCATAGTGAAGACCCACCTTTATCATGGATCTAATGGGACAAATGTGATGGTAAATGATCCCAGCCATTGCTGATGTCAATACAACACTGCGCTGCCTGAATGACATTCTTTACAAATGAGGCCTATCTATATAGCCTTTGCTCCAACTTCGGCCAATTGAGTTTGAAGTAGTGTGTCTTTTGCTCAAGTGGGCTTCATGTTTTGGGTGTAAGGCTTTTGAACTTGTCTTACCCAAGTAATGAAATCCTAATAATCCCACCTACAATGACCTCCGGATTCACCCCCACTTGCCCATGTTCGGACAAAAACTATACAGTATTGATCTTTCCATAAGCGGGAGAGGGGTGCGGGGGTGTTCTGAAATATAAAATGTACCGTCTGTTTAAAAAAAAAAAAAGTTTTCCCATCATACATGATCAAAGAGCGATAAAAGTCTTGGAGAAATGCAGTCTGTTCAAAATATCAGTGTAGAGTATCCCACATACAGACACAATTTAAACAATGCCAACTCATTAGATTACACTAAAGTTTGCTGACACATCACAATTCCATATTCCTTTTCCTCGGGAGGAGACGTGGCCAAATGTATAATCACAAGAAAAACATGTCATACAGTCCAGTATTCATGTTGAGCACCTGTGCTTGAACTAGCTGCCATTTTGCCTAAATGGAGAGTGTTTGGTTCCCACAGCTGATGGATGCATTACCCGCAGCAAGGGAGTCAGCAATTTTCTCCCTAATAGGAGACAGATGCAAGTGAAGCCATTCCAAAGGTTATTAAACAAAAGAGCACCACTGGATCACTTCTTCCTTGTTCCTCTAACTGCCAGGCTTTACGCAATCCATAGCTCGGATGCCTTTCTTGAAAGCATAACAAACACGCGCAGGTAAACATGTACAGTGGAACAGTGAGCCAAGACCTAACAAAAATAAATAAAAGGCTGTGGGGAGGAAGGGTGTTGGCAGTTGGGGCCAATGGGCATCTAGAGCATTTTTTACTTTTTGATGGGCCATCTGGAAGGTGGGTGAAATGAAACCAGTTAGCGGGTCTACTAGGGGTGGGAATCTTTTAATCTCACGATTCGATTCCGATTTTTGGGTGCGCGATTCGATTCAGAATCGATTAAGAACGATTTTTTTTTATTTGAAATGATTTGATTGACAATGATTTTTGCTTAAATTTATAGATGTTCAAGGAATTGTAATAATCTACTCAGTCTGACTCGCTAATGCTAATTAGTGCTCTACTTGCGGCACTTTTATCACTCAAAAGAACGACTCCACGCTGCAAAACAACTTTTATTGGAATAACTTGATTTGCATTTATCTGTCCACTTCAGTGGGGGTTAAGGGGGAAAAAAAAGGGGGGGGGGGGTCAAACAGCAAACCTACCTTTAACCCAAGCTATAAAATTGTTTTATATTTACTGCTTAACAAGGATTTAGTTCATAGTAGGCCTGGGCGATATGGCCAAAAAATGAAATCTCGATTTTTACAGACATTCAGGACGATTACGATTTTAATCAACTTTAATCTAATAAACCCAACAAACATCTATCTAAAGGTTTAATTTCTTCAAAAATAATTCCTGTGCAAAATGTTCAGACAACAATAATGTATACGGTTTCTAAATTAGTTTTTAACAAAAACTTAACATTCATAATTGTTTCTTAAATGCCACAATTAAGTAGTTGGTAGCGATCGTCTTGTAAAGCACCCATCCAGCATTCTGCCAAAATTACAACTTACAAAAACATTTTAATGTAACACAACATAAGAACAACAGTTTTTAATAATCCAAAAGACACAATTGGATTTCAGGATTTAGCAAATTTTCAACGATTTGATTTTTAAAATAACAACGTATTGAATTAATTCGATTTATTGCCCAACCCTAGTTCACAGTCATCAAAGCAAAGTCATTAAGAACGGATCTTCTTCTTCGGTCCCTGCAACTGAGCCCCGAGGGAACACTCTTATGTGCAAGCAGGCACTTGTGATGATTGTTTTAAGCAACAATTGACTGTCCACATTGACGTTTGGTCATGCAGAACAAGCTGATGGGAGAAAAAGCTAAAAATACTCCACACAACTCCTGCTCTGGGATGAGCCAAGCGTGTCATGTTGCTTTCGCCGCCTGCCCCAAAATGGCCTGAGAGACTCTTCAAGCATGACATAAGTTCCCTGGGTTATCTTCAGTCAGACATGGTAGGGACAGACCAACATGGGCACCATCAGTCAAGGCCTGTTTATGTGGAAAACAAATATCAATCCAACCTGACAGGGTAAGCAGGAGATTACTGGCCAAATTAATTTGGGATTATTTCAGCACTGGCGCTATGTTTATCTTGCAAGACCCTCCTTTTACCCCGTCTTCCTCAGCAAAGAATGCCGCCCTGACAAGCAGCCTTTCTATACAAGCACCGTCTTTCCCACATTACTCCTGCACTGCAGTTCATCCTCTTACACACAGGCCTCGAGAGACTAACAGCTTTTCATTCACAGGGGTAAACAATACACCCTGACACTCTCTCTTCATCTCAATCAAATCCTCACTTTCTACAATAGCGCTGCCCACACAGGCACAACAAATGAGCCACTTATTTGAATCCACCGCATTTTCGAGCGTATGTTGTGGTGCGATCAACACCCACGGAGCACCATGAACAGTTTACACCCTGATCAAAATAGCCCTTAATGAGAGAATGATTGTTCCCCGCTGGTCAAAAAGAACAAAAGGTTCCTTCAACATTTTTGAGCCTTTCATACAAAACTTGCATGCAATAAAAAGGGGATTTTTTTTTTTTGCCTGCATTTTAAAGCTATCCGCATTGACACAAAGATGCAAAAATGCCTGTAATTTAAAAGACACTGTAATTTGCATTCCGTGCCCATACCATACGCACCAACTGCTTGTCTGGCCAGTCTTATCTAAAAGCATATTTTTCAAACAGGTTTTAACACAAGTCAATAAAATCTTCATTCAAATGCCACTTATGTCAAAGACATTCAAACTCATGTTGTCAGGGTGGACAAGCAGCAGGTACAATTACATGTAGTGGCATGTACTGCAAGTATGTTATGTGTGGAAATTCTGTAAAAGGACAATATAGGTAAAGAACAAGGCTGCTGGTCTGGGTAGTTATCAGCTTCACATCTGAGCATGTATGGGACTTCCAGTTGCCTTGTGCATTCAAGAGGGTTCAGCAGGACCGTAACAATATATATATATATATATATATATATATATATATATATATATATATATATATATATATATATATGTATTTTTTTTTTTTTTAACTTGACCTCCATATGGCGCCTGGAATGCTAAATCACTTACGGCACACTCCTATTTTCAAACAAAGTGTCACGTTTGATTCCATTTTTCCCTTTGACTCTTGACCTGGAACTTTGGGCAATTTCAAGCATCAAGCAAGCAGTGAATGTGAGGAAAATTCATATGCATGGTGTCAAAATTAGGAGGTCTGGTAATTTCATCACAACAACAAGGTTCTAATTCTGAAAGAATGAGTTGGACGTACCAGATTTAAGACACACTTGGGCAGTTTCCTGTCTAGACCACCTGGACGGTGGCTGCTAATTGTACTGGGGCAACATTTGGGCCTGAAATGATCTTGACTTGAGATATTTTGCCTGCAAGGTCAAGTGGGGTCAAAGAGGGAAAAGACGGAACTTTTCACTAGTAGCTGATTGATTTTGCTCCTTTATTCTTCGGCAGCTGGTCATTGACCTAGCTCAGCTTGCATTTTAAAAGAAAAAAACTCGAGGAATCACACTGGGGCACTCATTAGAGGAGAACAATTGGCTTTGGCTGTGTTAAATGTGGGCACCGTGGGGGGTAAGCGAGAAAGAGGAAATGGCAAATGATTCAATGGCATCGAGCACCTTAACTATTCTCACAAGATTTGCCTTAAACATTAAATATAAATAAAGCCACACACTAAAAAAGAAGAGACAGAGTGAAGCAACTGTACAAAGTTCCTTTAACTTTAAGTGTCCAGTTCAAACACAAACATCGCTTATCTCACTGAAACTCGCGCCCCCACAAAAAACTGGCAAACGTTGGAATTGTGAAATTACACCACCAAAAAAGCAATTCAGTACAGGAATCGTACGCCAGAGTTTCACATGAGAAGAGCAGAACGTCAGGAATGTGCTTCACTGTTTTGCTTAACTGAGCCAAAGAAGACTCATAGCTGAAATACAGTAAATGTCTACGGTGAAATTTACAGTACACGTAACGGCTTTAAGTTGTCTCTTTGAAACTGCTCAAACAAGCTAGTTTATGACCATCACGTTCGAAAACGTGATTGACACGGAAATTGTTATTTTTCGTACTAGACAGAAGCACCCGTAATTGTCAGCAATGTTAACTGTTTGCATAAAACAGCGAAAGTGAGCAAAGATTTGCTCCGTGCTTTGAATGTAGCACACTTACCAATTTCTTGTCTTCCGACGAGCTTTTGACAGGAGGAAAAGTTTGACTCGGTAGTATCTTGGTAAGAATACCACTGGCACGCTGTTAATTCCTTAATTTCCACATGTTAAAGTCCCGGGGACACGCACATCTTCATTCTTCAGGCATGCCTCACACTCGCGCAGATTCCAACTGACTGAACACCGTTTCATCTCTTTCAAGAGCAGCAAAGTATACCCGGTGCGTTCAAGCTATGTCGGACAAATCTAATAGTCGTTAATATGTGTTGGGGAGGGGAGATCGTTTTTAGCAGGCTCAAGAGTATTTAACAACTATGAAAACGTCTCATTGTGAATATTTTCCTGTAAGTTAATATTCTCTTCAGCTTTTATGCACAAGGCGACTGCCAACATGTCCCAATAGCCTGTAGATACCAAAATATACGATGACCGTGAATGTAGCAGAGGGACGACTGCTTTTGACATCTCAGCTGTGTTTTCCTCCAAACATCTGGCATGTAGTGCAAAGCTACTAACTAGAGGAACTTTCTTCAACATTCTACTAATATAATTTTCCTTTACATTTTTGAAATCGTGGGCCACAATTGGATTTGCAATGTGAATAAAACAATGTAATAATTTATACTTACACGTTACAAGAAAAAAGCAAACAAAGTTGTGCATAGAAAAGCAGATTGATCAAATGCATACGTTTGTATGACGTGTCTTTTCTTTCTCACAGTACTGTTTTGTAAAGGAATGCTTTGGCAGGGAATTGTGAATAGACACAAACCAATTGTAACGCTTACCATTACATTTATGAGGGTCAGGTCATCTTAAAGTTTGGCCCACAAAAAAGGGCTTCACTGAATCAATTGTGCTAGATGATAATTTATGTGAGGCTGATTAAAAGGATAGGGCGTTTTTGCTTCGACTTCTCACTCTCTACTTTTCTCCTTCCATACAGGAATAATGATATATGCTGATTGCCGTTTCATCGAGGGACTAAAGATAATAGGACGGCCCGACGGGGCAACTTTCATTCAACGGCACAAAAAAGTATTGAGGCGCCATCAATAAAATAATATGAGCGAGAAAGTTTCAATAGGTTTCTTTACTTCAAACCCAACTCAAGTTTTTTTTGTGATCACTGATCAGTCAACACTGCAATACTGCTATCTGCTGGTCAAAATGGACAATGGTGACTCGAGTTTCCCTGTTCTAACTTGAAACAGGTAGGCACGCTTATTGTACCAATACTGTATTGTACAATTACTGTAGTAGGCGGCACAAATACACACAATCTTTATTAAGTAGTAGTAACAATTAATATTATTTTTTTAATGAAACAACTTTTCCACATAAATATTTTTATATAAGACAGTGTAGATTTTTAAAATTTTTCAATGTTCATTCGTTAAAAACAAAACACTATTAATTTCAATAATATGCACAAAAATATGTTCTATAAGATAATATATGTCCAGTAATTATATTACGTGTTGCGTCCCAAGGCTGATGTACGTTAAAATTGGTGGTAGGCTTGCTAGTGTGGTCTCTCTGTGAGGCAGCGTAGTGCGCGTACTTCAAAACGCACGCAGTTCGAATTTAGGTCGTTGCATTCTATTAGTTGACCAATAGATGGCAAACCAATTCTACACAACAATGGCTAAAAGCACCCCTAAACCAAGTGTGGTGCCATCCCTGCACAAACAAATTGATGAGCACAACGCAGTTTAACGGCTTAAATTATTGCATTTAAAAAAATGTATATTATAGCCGATAGTAATGTCATAAACATTCTAAACATTTACTGCAACCTATCCAACAATTTTGGAATATAGTATACTTTTGAGCACATTGATCCAGTATTTTGGCTTTTACTTTGCCTTAACCATCAGGGCACTACTTAACACAATAACTTCTCAAGCGATAAGCAAGGCTGCTTTATTTAGGTATGTCTTATCAAGGATAAATGCATTATGCTTGTTATAAAAACATGTTTAAAATCTAAACATTCCTTCTAAAAACTATAACAATCAAGATTATGGATTATTTCTGCTATTCATATTATCCAAGAGAGTGAGAAGCAGTAGATAAAACATAATTACGACAGATAGGAGACATGAGTTAAGTTAATGGCATTACATAACGCAAGCATTACGTTTTAAGAACATATACTTTTACTTTGAAGTAACAGACCATTACTGTATAAACCTGGGCTAAATGAAGTATATAGAGGTAATTGAACAAATGAAATGACTTCAATTCTCTGTTAATCTAAATGGGAACCGTTAGTCAACAAGACAATGCTAAAACAAAGTTAATGGAAATCAAATATTTAAACATAACACATTTTCCAAGTCACTGCCTCCTCCTGTACATATTGCCTTTGAAAACTTTACACACACATAACAGTTCCACTTGTAGAGTGAAAAGACATCGTTGTCTCTCTCATCAATCAAAGTTCATTCGGTAAATGACACAGCTGTGGCATCTTCTCTCATTTACCACACACATTGTGGGGTCAGATGGGCTTGGTGGTACTGTTGTAGACAAGATGCTCCCTGTCTTCTAAGGTGAGAGGAGCGTTGTTGACAGGCACACGGTGGTGCTGTGAGGACTTCTTCTTTGCCTTCATGAAGCAATACAAGAGGATGCCCAATAGGATGACAATGGCTATAGCCAGGACTGCCGCTATTGCTATAACACCTGTACACAAAAAAAAAAGGGCATCAATCGTTCATTTGATGGAGGAAAAAATAGGAATGCTTTGTATGAATTAAAATTACAAGGATAGTTACATACCAGTCTGACTTTCGGACACTCTACGCTCAAACTCCTCTTTTCTTGCAAATACGTCTTTTTCTGAAAAAACAAGCAAATAGATCAACAAAATCAGGAAAAACAAGCGAATATTATTTGAAATTCATCCATTCATTTTACCGCTCTGAAGGTAAAGAAAAAGAAAAAAAGACTGTGCTCAGACACATTAGCTGTTCTGGTCTTATTTAATGCAAATTGAAATTAATAATATGTAACATTTTCCCTGTGATTTTTTCCCCCCACACTCTGGGCTATCAAATTTTACCAGCGTCACCAATCTGAGGAAATAACCTAGGGCAAAAAAATAAAATAAATGCTGGCAAAAGTAAAATACATTACGAGTCCAAACTAAAGCTTTACTTCAACAACAGCTTAAGTGCTAAAAAGGAAATAAACGGTCGAGTGACTTACATGAATGCCACATACTGTAGGTGTGATTTAATATATATATAGTTCATAAAAGGTGTGAAGTCAGTGAGTACCAAGGTTGTAATATAAGTTTAGATTTTCCATTATTAAGAAAATGGATGATGGATATTTTATTTACTTCGGACTTGTTTTTGATGGTTTTAACTGGTTTAAATTAATGTTTTGTTTTTAAATACAGGATATTTGTTGGGTGCAAGATTAATAAAAAAAGAAAAAAGAAAAAAGAAAAAGGGAAAAAAAAGAGTTCACAATAGATATGTAATAATTCAAAAGATACAATTTTTAAAACTCCGTTAATTTACTCTCAACTAGCAGATGAACTTCACACAAATCAAATATATTTATTGTATAAGTCCACAGAACTTTAAGTATAAGCTTCAAAGTTTAATGCAGATACGGTATAACAGTAGCCAGGAGGACACACATTAACATCACAAAAGCAAAACCGTCCATGAGACACATGTTCTTTGTTTTTGTTTTAACCTACATAGCCTTCTATCCATTGTAAACAAATGCAAATTTGCATTGCTGATAAGTTTTAAATCAAACCGATAAGGTTGTGTATGAAATTAATTGACAAAGACAAAAAGTAAAGACATTTTTTTCCTATAATTATAGTTCATTCGGGTAAGAAAATGGATGGATGGAATTAGTTTTGAAAACAAAATATTGTTTTCTTTGAAGAAAAAAAAAAACAATACCGAAAATGCTTTTCCAATGTTACTTTTCAGCATTTCATTCATTTTCGTAAACTATGATGAACCTAGTTGAGTACCACCCACCTGTCACTCCTCTGCAGACCTTCATACAGGTCTCCTTCGAATCAAATCTGTTTTCGTTTCCCTGGCAACCACCGTAGTTGAAGCGAATGCAGGTCTGCTGGAGGGGGTTGTAGTACCACTTAGTGAGAGTGTCCCTGCAGCTGCCCGTTTGTGGAGGTTCAGTGCAGCGCACTGGGTGACAACAACAGGAAATTAAGATTAAATGATCATAAATGATGACATTCTATTAATACAATCTTGTCTCCGGAAATGAAAATCACCTTTTTGCTCATCCACTGGAATCTTCAGCAAAATCTGAAATGTGTTGTCCACTGACATAAGACAAAAAAGTATTAATTGCGGTAAGCCTATATATTTCACCCAAGTGAGCTCAATAAGTTCTAAAAATAAAAACAGATTCTTACAGTCCTTGCATTTTTGCTCATCTGAGCCGTCACTACATTGAGCAATTGAATCGCACTCCAAGCCTGGTTCCAAACAGCAGCCATTTGCACAGGAGAACTGCCCGGCGGTGCATGCAACGCCACACTTTTCTGCCATGGAGCACATAGCATTAAGACATAATACAGGCTAGAATATCGAATCATGGCATACCTCGTTGATCCGGTACTGGTAAACCCCTACCACCACCACTCCTTTTTTCTGAAGGGAAGGAGAAAAAAAAACACAAGTAGTTTTCACCAGACAACAATTGGAGACATTCAGTAGCCCTGCCAGACATTCGGATGGTAAGTGGAGCACTCATTTCAGCCAGCAAAGCATGATTGTCCCAACTAAAGACATCAGACACTTCCTTACTGGTTGGTGCTTCTGTATTATAAAGAGGGAAACCAGACTTTTAGACATGTCCACTTTTAAGGACCAATAAATGCAGGGATTATATTACCTCAAGTTGCATGCATAATTCTATTACACTGAAGCTTGCATTTCTCTTCCGCCTTCCTGCACAGTCTGATAGTGATGGGACAAATTATGCTAGGGCTTCGATGCATGTGTCAAGAAATCCAGGAAGTAATTTAAGAAGCACGAGTTGTCATGATTAATAAAAATGACGAGGAAAAAAGCATAATGGATCCCTGGCAATTTGAGGTGTTATAACTTATTTGTCATGTTGGAACTTGGCCAATTTCCTCTGACAAATACGTCTGTTTATTCAAGGAGTCTGCTAAATGTGCAATACATCTTTCAGCATGATTATTGATGTATATTAAGTTTGTTTGGATAAAACGGATCAGTACACTTTTCAGTAAACGTGGCCACCAATCCAGATTTTCTCAGAGTTTCTCAGATGTGGCCAAATCTTCTTTCTTGACAATCACGCCATGTTTTTGTGGTTCAATTAAAAATAATACAGTACATTATACTGTATGTGCAGCCCCCAATGTCGGTCAGTGGTTGCAATTTTTATGTTGCTTTAGATGTGTGGCGCTCAATCTCTTCGTTGGAGAGTTGCCAAGTGTGATGTTTTCACAGGGGTCCACTTAAGTCATGTTTGGGCATATTGCTCGGTGTGCGGCAGGCTGAACAGAATCTAATTACGTGCAACTGGTTGACAGGAAAATATTAGTCAAAGTCAACCTTCTGCTTTTTGAGTGAAGAATCATAATGAGCAGGATTTAAAGCGGTTGAACCACAAATGGTTGTTTCTAGTGTTCCATATACTTCTAATACATGCAAATATATGCAAACAGCGTCATTTGCAATTTAAAAGCAAAGCGTAAAAAAGTCTGTCACGTAGACATGAACTGCATACCCACACATGAATAAAAATGTCTCTTAGAAATTTCAAATAATCCCCACATATCATTCAGATGGAGAAGCAAACGTACCTGTGCCATAGCATGCATTTGTGCACTCGTCCTTAGAAAGATAGTTATTCAGGTTTTCCCTGCAGCCACCAAACACAAAGTCCTCGCACTTCTGCGAAGCAGCGTTGTAATGCCACCGAGGGAAGGCGCCACGACATGGTCCAATCTTCTTTGGAGCCATGCAGTGATCTGGAAAAAAAAAAAGGTTAATTGTTAGTTGGTATCTTTATTATTATTTCTCTCTTTTTTTTTTTTTTTACAGATACTGTACTTAAAAACAATGAAAACATGCAAAACAGTTCTCCGTATTCAAATGTCTCCATTATTCATATCCAAACTAGGCAGCATGAAAAGCCATTTCCCTGTTTTACATTGACAGCCAGTTCAATTCATTTGACATACTGAACTTTTTCTCAAGTTATGACTCACTCCTATCCAAATGACATTCAACGTACAACAGACACCTTAAACAAAAGTCACTGTTTCTGAAAACTGATCTTGTGTTTTTCTTATTTTTTTGTAGCCCATCCCAACACCCAGCAGTTTGTAGAGACTACACAAGACGGTATTGTGTGTGGAGACATGTAAAAAAAATATTTAAAAAAGGGGGGGGGATGCTTGTTTAACGGTGTGGGCCGCATAGGAAAATGGAACTTTTTCAGTATGCGACTGATGAGACGTACTATGCTCATCTTACATGACATTACAAAGAGCTGCCTTTGACTATACATCATTCAAGTTACAACATTGTTCTGTTGTACGAGTTTGGCCTCACTGGTAGAAATAAAAATATCTTAATTTATTATTATTATTATTATTTTTACCTAGCTAGTAGCTATAGTGTATAAAGACAAACCATTTTTAAGTGTTTCTTTTTACAGATGATTGAGAACATCTGTGGATTTCGATGTAGTTTATTAAAGGTGATCTTCAAATGTTCACTCAGATTTTAGACAGTTACCTTTTACTCAGTGAATTTGAGCTTGAATGAAACATGCCCCCCCCCCTCCCCCCCTCCTGCTTCTACCATAGCCCACATTCCAAACAAGCTACTAATGGATAATTTAACTCAATTGCTCAAGCCCTTACATTATGCCACACTGTGCACTTGGTAAACCACTTAAACTAAATATAATAATTTACCACCAACAGATGAACCTAAAAGTCTTCTAATGACATTCAATTGATAGAGGACGATTGGAGTGGGTGAGTGTTCTCGTTTACGAAACCTTAGGTGAAACCAGACAGACAGGTTTCGTTGAGTCGGGGGTGGAGGTGAGTGGGAGTATACACTCTTCACTTCCGTTTTCCAGAGACGTCAGAACATAAACATGAGGATTTACGTCAGCAGGTCATGGGCGGTACTCTGAGGAAATGCCCTCGATAGTGGATTAAATATATAAAGGTGGTGGAGAATAAGGCGGTCCGATCTAACGTTCTACTTCTCTTATCTTTTTAAACGTTCCATCATTCAGCCTGTAGGAATTAAGTCAACAAGTCTTGGCAGGTCTCAACACATTAAAAGACAAAGGCTCCACAATGCAAGAACAACAAGGAGGTCATCTTTTCAGAAGTGTTCAGATTGTCTTCTAAACGGGGAAATACTGAGTAAAACAAACTGAAATGTGAACATAAAGGAAAAAGAGGTAGGTATGTAAAAAGCCCCGAGGAAACAACATGAGCATAAGGGCATTGTCTCAACATGAAACAAAACAGGCGACGCTGAAGGGGTTCAAAAGACACGTCAACAAATACTTAAACTCTCATGTCTTACTATATGTGGCCCAACATTTGAACAAAGTCAAGTCACCAGGACAATCCAAAGTCTCTATTATGTTCCCAATTTTAAACCATTGTTCCTCATCTGGCAGGTCTCGTACACTCATTTACTAACTACAGAGAGTACGTGTAAGTGTATAAATGATACTAAGTCTATTTTTTTATTTATTTTTTATTGTTCACAATAAAAACAGGGGCCTCCAAGATCGATCCTCAAGAGCCCCTACACCAAGCCTATTTTCCCATGTCGCCTTCCTTCAACACAACTGAATCAAATCAGGATCGCTACCAGGCTTGTGCAGAGCTTGAAGATGAGCTGATTATTTGATTCAGGTGTGTTAGGAGGGAAAATGGAAAACGGGCTGCAATGGGGACTTGGAGAGCCTCGGTCCACAACAAATTATTGATGAAAATGGGTAATTTGGATGATGTACATTGTATTTTCTTGATCATATTGAACATTTTGCATGTGGCTCTGAAACTGCTGTCCACCCTGTTATAAGGGGCTAAGTGCTCCTTTAAGAAAGCCTCTGATGATGTTTTCAGAGGCACTCTATCAAGCATTTTGTCTTTCTGAAACAGTGGCTAGTTGCCGAGTACATGTTCATGCTTACATTTAGCAATTTTCGTCATATGTGTGTAGCTGAATGTTGTCAGGTTTTACATGGCCATACTGTCATAATGAAATATCAATTGATATAAACCTTTTAGAAATTCTAAATACACTTTTTTACACTGCACAGAGTCATCTTGCTAACTGAACCACGTTGTTAGCAGTAGATCATAAAATACCAATGCTAGCCAAAATGTTCACTCTGTCATTGTCCACCATGTGAACAATCTCAAATATTTTGCTGTTCACATGTATTCTTGACTTATATTGTCTGCTTGTAGTTAATTCATTAAAAAGTGTGGGATGTTGACCAATATGCATTTCTACAAAGTTTGATGAAATAGCTCATAATTATTTGCCGTGAAATGGGAAAGTCTAAAAGGCCCCTTATGGTGATATTGACTCTTATGTATAGGCACAGGAACATTGACAATTAAGCTGAGATACTTACGTTCCGACTGTTCGGGCGTAAGAACCAGAACTGTGATTTTGGTCGAGTCCGACTGACCAATAGTGTCCGTGACGGTCAATTGGAATTTGTACATTCCGGACGTCAGATTGGACACAATAATCTGGTCTTCAAAATCGGTTTTCTGGATGAAAACAAAGCCTTGGTTACCATTGGGATGCATCTCTTTCTGAGACTTCAACAAAGCTACTAACACTGACTCACCTCAATAACAGCATAGGGATACTCAGTGAGCATTTGCCACATGTAGGACACAATCTTTTCATCATCTTTGCTCTCCAAGCCGTTCAGCGTCACGCTGTCCTGAGGCTGGACCACGCGGTTCTGGCCTCCATTAGCCACCGGTGGACGGTCGGTTTTCTCTAGAGTGAGACATCATGGTGACAGTTTTATTACACAACCACAGATTGTAGTACATGGATTCCAATTAAATCCCCTTAACAGCTCATACTGCATGCAACACATTCACAAATAAAAAGTGAAGCTGCGGTAGAAGAGAACCCAAACACTACACCGAGGGCCGTAAGTGCTTGGCGTGTGTGGACATGTTGAAGTGGCGGTTTCAACCCTAGTTATGTGACCTCCCTCACATATCCCCCCCCCCCCCCACCTCTCTGCATCGCTTAACAATGTTGAGGTGAGAAGTTTAAATTCAATAAGTACAAAATTAAGTGCTCATTTTGTAATTGCCAAAGGATGACAAAATCTTGGAAACAGAAGTCATTCACAGATTAGATAGATATAGATTTTTACACAAAAAGTGTTTTTACAAGGGAGGAACAGATTGTGACATTCTATTTAACACTTAAACACTTAAAAAGAATGTTACAAGAATACAATTGATTGTGCTATTAACTTCCTAAAGCAATGGTTCACAAACATTTTATACGAAGTCAGGGTTCTATTTTTTTTCTACTAGAATGACAGTGGCCCATAACATGACATTTTTGGGGCACAATTAGAAAATGTATGGGCGCACAATTTAAATCGACTTGCGATGTCAATTGCATTATCCATCCATTTACTTAACCGCTTATTCCTCACAATGGTCGCAGGGGTGCTGGAGCCTATCCCAAGCTAGCTTCGGGCAGTAGTATCATTCGCATTATATTATTGATAAATGGGCTGAAGTATGGAGCAGATGTTTGTCAGCAACAACAACAAAAAAAAAACCAGGCAAATAAAAAAAAAAAACTACTTGAATACCGAGCTAATTAAAATATATTTCAGTTAAGTTAAAAACTGTACTACTTAAATAACTACCGTATTAAACAGTCTCAAAGATTCAATGCAAACACATTGAACTTGAACAAGTAAAATAAAACTGAGGCAATTGAAGCGTGAACACACTGAGAATCATTGTCCTAAAATATTCTTAAACCATCTCCAACAAGTTCCCTTTACTCTGTTTCTGGCACCATTTTATACAAAACAGTGAAGGCAGAACATGTTTAGAGCGTAGGTTTCTCAACTCTCAACTATTTTTGCTATCACTATCTGTCTGCTGCCCAATTTTGGGTCCCGGCACATCAGTCACTTCTCAACTGGTTGGCTGGCTTAAGAGCATTAAAAGAAAATTACATTACATTTGTGTCAAAAGTGAACAATTATGGGGTGTTATGATGTAAAAAGTCAGTGGAGAGCTCACAAGTCATCATCATCTTTTTTCTTTTTTTCTTGCCATGTACACGGCACATTTGACCTATGCATTTGACCCATCACAACACACATTTTCTTCACTAGTACACTGAAAAAGATCTGTATCTCTCTGTGTGTGTGTGTGTGTGTGTGTGTGTGTGTGTGTGTGTGTGTGTGTGTGTGTGTGTGTGTGTGTGTGTGTGCGCGCGCGCGTGCGTGCGTGCGTGCGTGTGTGCAAACAGTCTTACCTGGTGGGACATCCACCTCCAGGTAGCTATCATAGAGGGATTCCAGGATGTAGTTGTAGTAGCCTTTCTTCCTGACAAAGCGACAGGCGTACTTCTTCTTGTAAAGGCAGTTAAAGAGGAAGCAGGATTTGATGGAGTTCTCCTCAGCACCCCCTTGCATGAAGGCCACATTGCACGTTGACTCCTTACAGCAGGCCGCCACGCAGTCTCTGGAGCGGTCCAATTTCGGGGACGAGATGAATATGGCCCCGTCTTTCACGGACTCGTCGACGTCCAACACAAAATCCTCCCGGCCTTTCTTAAATGTAGCCAAACACTTCTCGCCCGTCTCCTGACTGGAGGCGCACCCCAAAAATACCAGTAGCAATACCAGCGGCCACCAAGCCATAGTAACGATAAAAATTAAAAATAAAGTCCCCCTACAATTCAAAATAAGATTCCTAGCGCCGCCTGTAACGAAACCAAAGCCAATAATTAACTACAAATGTCTTCCTGGGAGCTTTAGGCCGCGAGGGGCGAACAGAAACGCGGCCGCGTTACCTTTTCACTAAAAAAATAAAATAAAACCGAACAACATCCGCCAATGAGTAAAGTCCTGCCAAGCCTAGCCGTCAGTGACACTTAAGTAACTGAAAGACTTCAAAGTTTGATTCCTACAAAACGCTGTGGCGTGTGACGACACCGGCCGAGTGACTCAATCTTCACTCACCTGGCTGAGAGAGACAGGAAGTGAAATTCCACCCGCGACATACCACGCCCTTCCCTCGCTCTCTCCCACCCTCGTTTTCTTAACCACATTACGCAAATCCCCTCTACAACAAAACCGTGCACAAAGTACAGGAACAAACTATTGTTGACCTGAGACCGACCCAATGTAGCTGTAATAAAATAAGCGACTCCTATATAATATTTAAAACGCCAAATACAAAAGTGGACCACTTGATTTTCACTGCATGTTGTTGTTCAGCATTCTCAAATTCAACTATTGTCGGATTAAAAAAATATATATTTATGTGGAGAAAAACTGAACATGCTTTATTATAATTTTCATGACCAAATGCTATCTACATATTATAGTACTTGATAAATAGTTACTTTTGGCTGTAAACATGCAAGGAACATAATTCAATGAATGAATAAATAAATCGTCGTCCTCATCCTCATCCTCATCCTCATCACTTGTCACTGCACATTGAAAAATGGGTGCTTGCTATGCTTTTTTACTCTGATGTATTTTTAAGGGTAGACTATAGCAGTGTTTGATATTTGTAATTTAGCGTTTGAAATGCTTATGTTTTGGGATTATGGTTCGTGGTATATGTATGTTTGCTGGTCTCAAACTCACATCCTGGGGACCATTTGTAGCCCGCAGAATGATATTTTGAGACCCCCCAAACCCCCATCCACCCTCCACTTGACATTAAATTTTAATGTGTGGCCCGACTTTTTTTCTTTTTCTTCCTTGCCCTTTTATAAAATCACTTTTGGCGACCAGTTTTCGGTGAAATGTAGTTCTAAAGTGACATCAAATGTCAGGAAAAGATGTGTAAAGAAAAGACAGGTCCATCCTGTCACCCAGTCCCAGTCATGTTTCTTTAAAAAACTGCCATGAAGAGAAATTCTGTCACCAAGAACACAGAAATAAATAAATCACACATATCACAAAGTTATTTTAAACTTTAAAACAAGTCCATTAACTATTTTAAAATCTTTATTCATGTTTGTTGTTTGCAGTAGAACCGCATTTCATCATCCTGTCATTTCATTGTTTTGCATGTAGCTAAAAGAGGTAACCAAAAATATTAAAACTACTTCTCAGTGTGATGCAGTGCACTTCTCCACTAACACAACTCCACACATTGCACATATTGTTCTACTGAAAAGTTGAACATATGTTTGTAAAGGTAAAACATTTTTAAACGGTTGCTATTGTTTGTATTATATTTTAAAAGCAATTTTATTTATTTATTTGTTTTTTTTTTATTCGTACAATAGCCTTTAGGAGGCAGTTGTCACCTGGTTGTCACAGCCCTGGGTGCATTTTCCACTTTCTTCCAAAAGGTGGCAATACAGCCTTACCTGCATCGAAAGTGGCCGCGTTCCCTAAATAGCTTATTCAAGTAAAACATGCTTTTGCCTTGCTTCTTCGTTAAATGTCAAAATATACACGTAGCACATCAAAATATACACGTAGCACATCACGATTGATTTGGAGCTGACTCATGCACACAGTCATGATTTGCATCATCACACGAAACCACGAGGGAGAAACCGGAAGTTGTCGAACGTACTGCGACGTTAATCAACTTTCCGCATTGACAACTCAATATTTTAAAACAAATGCTGAACATAAAGGTTGTATTTAAACCATCACACTGGACTGACTATGTATGAATATGTCGAGCCCTTTCACGACGCCCGTTTGTGCTTTCATCTCCAGTGTACGTGGATAAGGTGAGCGAGGCTTTAGGCACATCTGTGGTCTTAAACAGTGCAGAACTAAGTAGCATAATATCAGATGAATGAATTTGTGTAGGAGGAAAGGTGAGCTGCTGCAAGAACCTCAATAATTCAGCTGCATCGGCGAGTGGAGTGTACATGTATGGCTGATTAAAAGCCCCTACCAGCAGAGCCCTATTATAATCACATTGTAATGGCATCATGGGAAACTTTGAGGAACTGGATGGTAACACTATGAATTGTTAACCTTTGATTAGTTGTAATGATATGAAGCGTCACTAATGTATTCATCTGGAAACAAAATGGACGGGTGTTTTTGTACATCCTTTTTTGTTGTTGCTTTTGACATAAAGTAAAATGAATACAGTAAAACAGTAAATAGTTACACAGATACATTAAGAAATGGAAACCATTCTGTATTTATGATTATATTAATTGTTTTACAGCCTACTAAAAAAAACTAACAAAAGAAAGTTAACTGTAGTTAAATATCTTATTACATTTATAAAACTAACTATAATTATAGCAAAAATTTATTTTATTTTCATCTTTGATAATTAATATCATACATTAGCTTTCAGGGTTCATTTTACTTTGTTTCTCTGTACAGAAGAAGGAAAGCCAAATAGTTATTTGTGAATTGCAATTTACTTTATTACGCAATGATTAGTGACCTTTAAAAAAAAAAAAAAATTGTGCACTCGACAAACACTCCATTTATATATATATATATATATATATATATATATATATATATATATATATATATATATATATACATACATATATAATTAATACTAATACTACTCAAATCTAAACTATAATGAAGCATTTTCAAAAAGATAAAAATTAACAAAAGTCAAAATGCATTACAAAAAAATTACCATAATGACAATTCTAGGGGATTCTTCTTATTTTTTTCATTCCATGTGTTGTCCCAAATTGAATAATTGGTTAAGATTTTAAAATGAGTGAATGCACCTTGCTTTAGGAATGGTTCTAAGGAAAAATTTACTTTTAAATTGAGAGTGCGTTAACCTAATCTATGGACCAAGCCTGCTGCAAATAGCGAAAAACTGTAATTGAGTATGTAATGTTTATAATTGTCGATAATATTGATAGCTTAAACTGTAAGTATGCCACAAACAATGATCCCAAAACACTGACAACGTTATTCTTTCCATAATGTAAACGTACTAACATTTACATGTGCATATTTTATAACCATCAACCATAAAATCTTATATATATATATATATATATATATATATATTATTGGCCTTGTAAACATGAAGACCAATTTAACTTCAAAGATTAGTAAACGTTGAGCAAGTGCAAAATCATTATCACATTTGAGGAACACAAAAATAATCACTTAAGATTGTACATACAAATGCTATCATCTAAAATTGAATAAAATGTTTTAAGAGAAAAGGGGATATTTTATTATGTCAATTTTGACATATTTTCTGAAAGTTTGTTGCCCTTCACTGATTTACATACGTCCCCTTTAGATTAGTCTCCCTACGTTTTTTTTTTTTATGGCTGCAACTGACCTATGCTCTTCCGCTACCTGCTGCACTCGCACACACAAACAGCAAATACACCCCCTATCATATAAGTGGCATACGCACTCACACACAGAGGCGTATCTCATTACATCGTCCTCATTGTGCAGTCAGTGGGTGTTGCAAGAGAAGGCGAGAAGGAGAGCTTCACAGCGAAAGAGAGAGAGGGACAAGCAGTGCGAGTCCGAGTCAGAGAAGACAGACATTGAATACTAGACCAGGAAATACATACAGAGAGATAGTGAGGGCCAGAGCCTGTACTGCCTGCTCGTGTGTGTGTGCCCGCGTGCGTGCGTGACAGAGCCCGCTTGGTGTGTTTCCACGGGTCTCCTGAGGCCGTGGCAGCCATGGCGTCAGAGGCAAACACCCAGTCCAGAGTGATGTTCCAGTCCACGGGCAAAGTCGACGAGCCGGGGCACCGCAAGCTTGGCAAGCTGACCGTCAAGTACAACCGCAAGGACCTGCAGAGGAGGCTGGACATTGAGGAGTGGATAGACGAACAGCTGCACCTGCTCTTTGATTGTGAGGTAGGGTGTAGACACACTCGTAGCAGGGGAGGCAGTGACCCTATCCATTATAATGTTGCGTCGACAGATAAGGAGAAATGCAAGTGAGGTCGCTTCATAGACGAGCTAGCTGCACTCTCAGCTGTGCTCCAATTTTTCTGTAAGAGAAGTTGAAAGTGACAGGATGTCAGTCCTAACCATGGACGACTAAGAAGTAAATACAAAGCTGAGCAGCAATGTTCACAAACGCAGTCCACATCGGGACACAATCTAATGATGTCACCGGCTGCAAGTTGATTTGCATTAGATTCTCTCAAGGGGAAACCATGGCAACAGATGTCTCATCTCCCACGAGGCGGCTCAGCACAGTGGGAAGAGGGATGCCCGTTGGCTAACATGAGATGACGATGCAGATTAATGACAACATCACCGAGGCAGAGACAGCACATGATGTACTATGAGGAGACAGGAGGCCATGTGCAATTGACTGGTAATAATAAGACTCCTCGGAGCTCATTCAGACAGGGAGCAACAAACACACAGTTGTTTTTTTATTGGCTATGTTAACAAACAGGATGAACACCAACAATCCAGCTTTGTTCCCTATGCAACCTGTGGGTCAAGATCACTAAGTTATCTTTGATGTCCTCATCAGATTCATTCCGTTATCATGAAAATGTTTGTACGTGAATTTAGCACGTCTCGAACACTTATCTGGTAACTTCAGTGTGATTTAACTCATTCACTGCCATTGACGCCTATAAAAGTCAAAAATTCATTTGAACTATTTCTATTAGTTTAAAATTTTACCCCACTTTTGTTAACAAAAGAATGAAAACCTAGACATTTTTTTAAATAATCTTTTTTTTTTTTAAGAAAAAATATTTTTAAAAATTAGGGGCGGCAGGCGATTACATTTTTTTATTGTTTAATAATCGCATGACTTTAATAGTTAACTCACGATTAATCACAAATTTTATGTCTGTTCCAAATGTACAAAAAAACATTTCTAGGTTTTCATATTCTTGTTAACAAAAGTGGAAAAAAATGTTAAACTAATAGAAATAGTTCAAATGAATTTTTGACGTCGAAAGCCGTCAATGGCAGTGAATGAGTTAATAAGTGAGATAGTTATTTAAAAAAAATCCTGGTTTCATTGTCAGCAACAAGTTATTTAATAAAACAAGTCATATTAATGACTTATATTCTATTTACATAATTGAACATTTTACATGTGTCCATAAAATAGCTAGTGTCCACCCTGTCATTATGAGGTAACTGGTGATGTTTTCCCTGATGTTAGGACCAGCATTTGTCTTTCTTCAATGGAAAGGGTGAAATAGTGGATAGTCAAAGGATACATATTTACAATTAGGCTATGTTTAATAGTTTTCATCATATTATGTGTGTAATTGGCTGTTAAGCTGCACATGTCCACTCTGTCATAGTGAAATATCAAATTTACACAATACATGCAATTCACTTGCAAAATTAGTAATGTTGCTAAGTAACGATCCACCATGTGCTCATAAAATGCTAGCATTAGCTTAAAATGTCCACCCTGTTGCATATTTATTTTATTTTTGTCTGTTTGTGCTTAATAACTTTATAACTGTTAATAAAATAAAATAAAACATATGAAAACTTGACCAATACACATTTCTAATGGATTAACAGCTACTTAATACAAGGAATATGAAATTGACTTGAAAAGCTCAACATTTTGGGTGAAAGAGGGAAGTCACCAAAGTACCATGGCGATATTAACTCCACTAATGTACCACATGACCACATTATTTTTTAATATTGTTTGAATTATATAACTCCAAAATATGTGTCTGTACCTTTTCATGGGCCGAAAATGTTTTCAAGTTGTGAAGTTAAATGTGAAGTGTACTAAAGGATTATTTTTAGTATTTGAGGCTAATATCAAGACATTGTACTCCTAAAAGTTACATTCATGTACAGGTACTTTCTGTGAAATTGTCTTCTGGGTATTAGGTTGAGAATGTCCTAAAGACATGCAGTAACTGTACATTTACACACTTATTATCTAGATCTAATGTTTTATTTTTGTTCATATTACCATGAGAACCAGTGAACGTGCACATTTCCACTGTAAGCAGATAACATTTGTTCAGTTGTGATATTGCATATCATTATGTATTTGATTCTTTTTTATTATGCTGAAAATTGAGCCCATTCAGAGAAAAAGTTCATTATTGTATTTTAAGGGTTACAATCTCTGCTTCTTCACCCTTTTAAATCTGACAAACAAAAATGATCCATATGGGAAAGATTAATGTAGATGAAAGAAAGGCTCCTAATTTACCCACTTTATTTTTAATTTTTACAGCGAATCATTATCATGCTGGGATTTTTACATCATACAAGGCTAGGCACAGCCTGTCCATTTCTACATCAGGATTATGGTTCGAGTTAAACCATAGATTTGGCATTGCCTCAAGGGACGCGTACTCTGTTGGTTGGAGTCTTCCGCTATTGGAAGCTTTTACCAACAGTCCTTTGCATTACTGTCTAAATTATTTAACCACATCTCTAATTTATGCAAGCGCTGCCTTGGCCAGCTTCTTTGCCAGCTTCTTTGCCAACTTCACACCTTTAGGGAAATAGTAAACCTCATAGAAGGTGTGATCAGTAGAAATGAAAATGTCCACACCAGCAGCATTTAAGCCTGTTTATGTGGGCTGTCATCTGCGCTTTCCTGCACATTCATAAAATGTATAAATCAATAATAAGAGCTCGTTACTTGACATATAAATACTGGGGGATACTGACAGATAGCACTCCCTTCCTCGAACCACCGTGTCAACACCAAATTTTATTTTCTTAAGTTATTTTAATTGTCCTTTTAAAGTGAATTCTAGATCAATTATGTTACCCACTCAGTAGGCCTACACTGTAAAAAAACACAAATTTTATTTTACAGGTTTTTTTTCTGTATTTTAAAAATATCATTTAATTTACAAAAATAAACTCAGATTTTACATGTCAAATGTAAAACAATATGAAATCACTGTAACTGTAAAAAAAATATTTCTCTTGTTTAAAAAACAACAATTTAGAAATAGCTATATATTGATTGTTAAACTATGTTCACAAATGTATCGTAATTTCACAAATATTTGTTTGTTATTTAATGGAATAAAATGTAGAATTAAACTTAAAAAAAAAAATTATGTATATATATATATATATATATATATATATATATATATATATATACACTGAGAAATTAACAGTAAAAATGCGTAATTTTACCATAATTTCTTTGTGAATCGACAATTTTCTAAAAGTAAAAATAACTACAATTTCTGTGATGTCCTATAGGTGTTAGCATTCATTGTATTAACATTTATTTATGAAAGGACATCTAATGAGATATATAGAGAGTATATAAAAAAATAATTAAATGGTGGTTGTGTTTGCAAGGGCCTTGATCTCTAACAGGAAAGGCAAGAAGAGCCTGATAAGTTGAAATCGTGTTAGCATTTTCCTGGGCACGGTTTCCTTATTATCAAGGCAGTAAAAACATAGCGTGTCTTTGTGCCGTTTTGTTTTGCGTTCCTTTTGACATAGTCCCTTCAGCATTATTCATGATTATCAATGCACAGCTGTAAGGAATAAGTGTTTGACGTGCACAGTCTGTGTAAAATGGAATTATTCCTCAAGGCAAGGTCATAAATAAACAAATAAATACAATCAGTTGAGTGATATAGTGACTCAAGTACAAACCCCAGTTCAAATGAAGTTGAGATGTAATAATAAATAAAATAATAGTAATAATAATAAATAAAAACAGAAAACCATGATTTGCAAATTATTTTCAACGTAGCCCCTTAAAACCTGCTTCTTTTTTTCTTTTTTTTTTGCTGGGCAAAATATCATTTTTTCTCTAATCTAGACTCGAGGATAATATGGCTGGAATGTGTTGTAAACTTACAAGTGTATATGCAACATTTTTAACATGAACATCATGCAAATCAACTTGCGATTGTGATTGGTCAGTTAAGAGCCAATCATGAAACAGAAGTGTTGACATCATCCAAATGACGCGTTTTATTAGTTTAGACACACGAATATGTCATGTCCACTGGGACCATCTATGGGTCTGAAGGGGTTAAATTTTAATTTATACACTACAGAGAATATATTTTAAAACTCAAAGAAACCTTGTATTTTTTGTTTGCTTGTTTTTGGTAAATATTTACTCAGTTTGAATTTGATGACCAAAACACATTCCAAAAAAACTGGGACATGTTTACCAATGTGTTGCATCACCTTTCCTTTTAACATCACTCAAGAAGTGTTTGGGAACTGAGGACATCAATTGTTGAAGACAATTAGAATTGTTCACCATTCTTGCGATGTACAAGTTCAGTTGCTCAACAGTCCAGGATCAACGTTGTCGTATTTTGCGTTACGTAATGTGCCACATATTTTTTAAATAGGAAACGGGTCTGGATTGCTGGCAGGTCAGGCTGGTACTTGCACTCTTTTACTATGAATCCACACTTTTGTAATAGTGCAGAATGGGGCTTGGCATTGTCTTGCTGAAATAAGCTTAAGCATAAGTTGCTCCAAAACCTGCATGTACCTTTCAAAATTAATGGTGCCTTAAAAAAATGCACGTTACCCATGCTGTGGGCATTAATACACCCTCATACCATCAAGGATGCTGGCTTTTGAATTTTTGTGCTGAAAATAATCCAGATGACCATTTTCCTCTTTGGTCCGGATTCTTGTAATGTAGTGCCACCTGAGGGATCGAAAATCATGGGCACTTTACGTTTTGACTAGGCATTCACCTGCTGATGACGAAGCATCAGCAGCAACTGGGGTACTTTGACGTAGTCACAATGGCCTGGGATCGAACCCACAACCTCAGAGTTGCGAAATGACCACACTACCACTGAGCCACGCCAGCCTCCGCATTGTTCTTAACCTGTTGGACTATGCTGAAGCATTTACTCACAAAGTGCACCCTTATGAATTCCTGTGGAACGTTCCAAACAGTTTTTTTTTAAAAGTGCTCCTCTGCTTTCCCAGTCTTTTTTGGAACGTTTTGCAGGCATCAAATTCAAAATGAGCAGATATTTGATTTTAAAAAAGCAATAACATTTATCATTTTGAATATTAAATATCTTGTATGTGCAGTTTATTCTGTAGATTGAAAATATTTAGCAAGTAATTGTATTCTTTTTTTATTTATGTTTTACACAATATCTGAACTTATTTAGAGGTCTTGTTTTTTGAGTAGGAAAAGGGACAAAACAGCACACACAAGACATAATCCAATTGCTTACACATTATTGACCGCATCTATGTTGGCTTCTAGAGCTGAAACTTGGATATTCATAAATTCCAATAATAGCTCCAACATTTATTTTATTGCTTTCAACTGAAAAAAGTGCTACTGAGATGCTGCCCAGAGGCCTCATTAAAATGCTTTTTAAAAAAAATGTTTACACTTAAGGTACAATAAATCACATTTTGTGCAATAAAAAAATGCTGAAGTGGAAGTACGGTAGGGAAGAGTCACAGCAGAAAAACTCTGAGAAAAATAAACTATTTTATTCTCCTTGTGTACAATACGATGCAGTTTACATCCACTGTACTTTGAGGAATTACCATTATTCATTCGATGCTCAGCCAAAGCTAACCTGGCACAGTAAGTACTTATTGTAAGCAAAGTATGCCAAGAAAATAAAAGCAGAAGAAGTTTTAAATCAATGCTCAAATTAATTTTAACAAGATGTAATAGCTTATTGTTGGAATTTCATGAAGGTTTTTCCAGCATTGCAAGATTGCAGAGCTGCAATTATGTCATTGTAAGGAAAGTAAAAGAAAAAAAAAATCTTATGCAATACATCTGCAATCAGAGTTGGAAATAAGCATCATTGACCAAAGTAATTTAAAAAAATTGAAGAAAAAAATGCTGCAGATCTAAGCAGAATAACACGGGGTCCACCCTGGCAACATGTATCAATTAGAAGGGTCACGGGGGACCTGGCAAGAGGGTCCATCCGCTCTACCACTCAGCACTTCCCATTGATTAGCTCTCTCATCATCCAGAGAGCCGTTCAAGCCCAATCTTGCCCGGCAATGAAACCTTCCCAACCGGAAAATATTCCTCTGGAGAAGCAAACTACCCTGTCAAATACTGGATGAGCGTACCCCTTCTGGGTTTGGATAGAGGTGGTCAGGTTTCCTCCCAGGACACACTATAACGCTCTAAGGTCATAAAGTTTTGAAGATGACACATTTGTGAGTTATCTTTTATAGCCTCAATTGGCAGTTGTTAATGCAAAAAAGAAAAGAAAAAAGTAATAGTAGTCACTACACGTTTATGTCTTGGGTTAACAGGCACAGTAAAACACTGATGCTCTATTTTACAATATTTCCATCTCACTGACTGCTCAGTGATGTGGAGAGTTATTTCACTGGGTTTTTGGTTGAGATGTACTCTGTGAGCTCTGTGAGGGATGCAGAAACAAAATTTGATCTATTTAAGATTTTATTATGGCTCTTGCAGGAAGAAGAAATCCCAGAGTTGGAGATTGACATAGATGAGCTCCTGGAGCTGCCAGATGAGGGGCAAAGAATGCGAGTACAGGTACTTAATTGTATGTTGACAATGTTTTAAAATAGGATTTCAAACAACAAGGTTTGAACACATTCTTAAGTGTCCAATATTTAGGCACTTTGATCACTGTAACACTCTATTCCCACTTCACCTCAAGGTTATTATAATTAACAAAAACTAATGAAACTAACAAAATAAAATAGATACAATATGCTTTTACAAGAATGAAAACTAAGTCACCTAAATTATTACGGAAGCGTATTGCATTCACTTCAAAACAAAACAAAACAAAAAAACCCTTTCTGTTTTCTGACAAATTTTTTGGGGGAGCCTTTTTGTTTTTGTGTATTTAAAAAAAAAAAGTTTTTCTGAATATCTTTGACTTTTTTACTGAATATATAAAAAAACAAAAAAAAACATTCCAAAACACGGGGGGTCTGCAACAAGTCACTAGGAGTTCAGAGGTTAATTTTTTTTTTAAATACTCAGAAAAACAGAAGCTTGTGCTCTGTTTTTCTAAAAAAAAAAATATATATATTTTTTTGCTTTTTCGAAAATACCCCCCCCCCCCCCCCCCAATTTTCAGAATATTTTTTTTCTGTTTTTCTGACGAAATTTTCCTCCGGTTTTTCTGAATACGACCCCCCCCCCCCATGTTTTTGGATTTTCTTAATGACAGAAAAAATATATGCAGTAAAAGAAAAAAATATATTCAGAAAAACAGTTGTTTTTTTCCCAAGTGAATGCAACACACTTCCGTAATAATAGTTTTGTGAGATGCCAGCTACATTAACATTGACTTGTGGCTGGAATTCAATGTTGCAATGCTTGAATGAATTATTGACAAAACTGTTGGGCCCCTGTGAGTGGCCCTTGCTGTACACCAGTCTTTTTTCTACTTGTAGTTGATTCAAGGTGTTTGATGGGGTTCAGGTGAAAGATCTCAAGTTCTTCCAACATACTATCCCGTCCACTATAGATTAACAAATGAAACAATGATTTTCCCAAGACTTGGATAGATATAGAAGATATGGCTTGCATACTGTAGAAAATGTCTAACCTGTTTTGTGTGCTTTTCTTGTGCTGCTCTCAGGAGTTGTTGCAGGAATGCAGGAAGCCAATAGAGGTGAGAAGTTAAAATTTGTTATACTACTTTTTTTGATATTGCATGCAGGCGATCATGTTTGGATCACAATCGAGGTACAGTGTTCTTAATGAAAGATCGGGTCTTGTTGTGTGGAGTTTATATGTTTCCCTGTGCTTGAATGGGTAAACCGGTTTCCGCCTGCATGCCAAAAACATACATGTTAGGTTAAGTGAGGACTCTACTTTTTATTATCTATAAGCTTAAGTGTGAGTGTGAATGATTGTCTAGATGTGCCCTGTAAGTGACTGGCTGGTCCCAGGGTGTATTTCGCTTTTCACCACAAATCAGCTTGGATTCGCCTGAGCTCAGCAATACGCAAACTGTAGAACATTGATATGTTAATATGTATGGTGCATGTTCATTATTACAGAAAAATATGCCAATGGAGTTAAACGCATTTTTATGCATATTCCTCAGGATTTTGTCAACGGGCTGCTCTACAGGATAAAGGGACTACGCAAAATGTCCGGCCCCTTGAAGAAGTAGTTCCAGGCCATATAAAGAATTGAGACAATGGATTCTCATTGGCTCCGATCCCTCATGTGTTAACCGTTTGGATGCCTGTATGTGCAGTTCACGTCCTCTAGGGGCTTCTTTGTGCCCTCTGCCCAGGTCAGCATCAGTTGGACACTGAAGCAGTCAGTCGAAATTCAATGATTCCCTTTGAATTTGTGGACTGTAATGACATCATGTCTCTCCCAAAAATAAGGCACATGTGATAATAGCTGTAATATTACTCAAGATATTTTTCTCATCTGTAAGACTGTACATTTTTGTTTGCTTGTTAATGTACATATATTTTCATTCATATAAGAGTGCTGTATGACAATAAAGTGAGACATTTTCAACACTGAGTCACATTTGATTGAAATGTCAGTTAACCGGTATCGGTCTTATTTATTAGACACACACATTTACGACAATACAATTAGACCATGAGTCATATTTCCAGAAAGTATTTTATGACATTTATTTTTCAGCACGGCACAGGAAGCCTAAGGGGATGTTGACATGTCAAGTTTAGGAGTAAACAGCAAAAATCATCATCAGCAAGGTCCATTAAGTATGCATCCATTATCCTCTCCCATTTCCTGTCTGTGTACGACATAACCAGAAAAGGCAAACACATTAACGACCTCCATACAAAGCTTAATGGAGCTCCCAGAGGAGTGCGATGATGGTTCCTCCTCAGTTGGCTAGACATTGATGTGTCTTGATGAGACTACACTCTGCCGGTCACACATGAGGGTCTTTGGCTCCATCAGGGTCCATTACAGTAATTTGCTTGAATTTTCCATCACTCTTCACTTGTGGCCTCTCTACTAGACTGGCACATTTCAGCAACGTGATCATACAAACTGAAAAACTACAACAAAAATACAGTAGATCTCGCCATCTCTAGAAGACACCCTGCAGCAGCCATTGTGAGGAAATTACATGCAAGGAGAAGCGAGTCAATGCGGTGATGTTCGACACACATCCAAACATAATTACAAGTGCGGCTGAGGTGCCTGCCAATGGAAAAACAAAACCCTCAGTGATCCTTTTATGCCAACTCTGTGGAGCTTTGTCTGAGGTTGTAAATCATCCCAAAAGAGCTTTGCTTTTTGTGTTAGTTGTCAACAATTAAAAATCCTCAACTATCAAACAAAACTAAAAAACTCAAGACTGATTCCTATGTTGACATGTAGATGACTTATTTAGTAATTCCTTTATTAATATTAATTTACCAAGTACATTCATGACGGGATTAAAAGATGCATGTTTTGAAGTAACTGTCAGACTTTCTTAGTAACATTAAGTGTTCCATTAATGGCACAAGGTGTCGCAGTGTTGATTAAGCCGCCATCATCAGGACTTCCTTTTCTTTTTCGGTGCAGTGTAATTGGTGGTGCGGTGCTCCTTCCTGTCGTTCTTATCGTGTACTTCCCTGCGGATGTAAAAGGGAGCGGATTGAGAATTCATAACACTTTAAATACTTTATACGCATGCTGCTCAGCAATATGGCAACAGCTTGCCTCCCAATTTATCTGGGTCATGGTCTGCACTCGCAGGCACAGGAGAGCCACCGTGAAGTGTTCTACAATCATAGCAAACTCATGTTATGCTACCTGAAGCAGCGATTACAGAACAGGTCTCCATCACAGGTGTGACAGCGTAAAGTGGCATCATGGTTACAGATCCAACACCACGGAAGTTCTTCGTCATCGCTGTCTGATGGCGGATGCACGGATCTCACAGGTGCTGGTGGAGTCCTACTCTTGGTGGCGGGAGCTTGAGTCTGCCAAACAGATTTAAAAAAAAAAACACGATATGTATATATATATATATCTTAGGGATTATTACTAACAGATCATAAATACACAATTATATTTTGCTTTGTGTTTAATACAGGCTTCTTAGAGGTGTTTTTCTTCTCTGTGTTTTTTGCTTCACTGTGTTCTAGAGGTATGTTGTAGCCACTGGCCTCGTCCAGGGCAGCTTCTTCTGAGAGCTGCAACAACAGACACACATGAATTACAGCAGTTACCGCTCTTAAGCGGTCTTAAAATCAATGTGTGTGTATTATATGAGAGCGGCGCTGTCGTCCACATGCGCACACGCCATACCTGCTTTAAAACCCTCTTCATGGCTTCATCCTCTGTCTCCTCGTCACTGTCAGGCTGTTTGTAATCTTCCATCTTAACTAGAAGTGACATACTTTTTTTTAAAAACAAATTACAAAAGGCGTGTATACCTTAAAATGAAAATCAAGGCAAACATTTTCTTTACAATATGTTCTATGCGCCCCCTCTAGTCTAAACACGGAATTTTGATTAATATGAATTAAGCGGCAAAATGAACTACGGATAGACAGATTATCGGCATAGATATTGGGCATTTTTACAAATAGCGTTTTTTTCCAAAATTTGACAGCCGATAAAAAGTCGAGCTAAAACCATTTTTAGGGGAACTATTTTATTAACTTTATAAAAGATGCCGCTGACCCTGGGAACTTTCAGAACCTTTTGTTTATGTTCAACATTAAAACAAAAAAAAAAGCTTTGAAAGCTTTCAGGGTTTTATTATTTGGGGAAAAAACATCTATGGTATTTACTTATTTAAGTTTCCATTCAACTTTTTTAAGACAGAGACTTTTTAAGATTAAAGAAAACTTCTACATTTTGAAAAGTCTGAAAATTTGTTAGATAAGCATTAATGCTTTAGGTCATTACAACAAAGTCAAGACTGGCATTTGTATTGAATTTTTTTTTAACGGTAACGTTTTTTTTTAATGAATATCGGCTTCAAATATCGGTTATCGACCTACTTGATTACTAATAAACGCCATTGGTATCGGCCCTGAAACCCCCCCATATTGGTCTATCTCTAAAAGGCACCCACTTTTATCCATTTTAGGAGCGTCCATTTTGCCTCTTGCTGGTGACTGAAAATGACATCAGTGCTTAAGGACATAGCTTGCGAATGTCACATGACCAAACACAGAGAACAGATGAGCTGTGATTGGTTGTTACCTGAGGCCTTAGGTACTGTGATGTCATCAAGTGGGGAAATGGCCACCCCAGAGATGGATAAAAACGGGGGGGATTTTTCTGCTTAATTTATATTCCACAAACACAATATTATCAGAATGCTGTGTTGAGATTAGTGGTTGCACATAGCAAATATTATTGTAAGGAATTTTTCACTTGACTTGCCTTTTATAGTCACAATAAAACTTTACGCAAGTGTGGGTTTCTTGCGCTTATAAACACTGTTGTAGTTTACTGAGATGTCTGTCGAACCTTTGTCTGGGTCCTGGCCTTTCAGCTGTGCGAGCCTCTTGGTCATGTTGAGGATTTTTTCTGTAGAATTCTGATCCTTTCTCAGCTCCTTATGGGCCTCTTCAAGCAAACGTGCCGCCTCAGTGTCAAGCTGCCTCCTTGAGTCTTGGTTCTCATCCATATTGTCCTGTAGTGTCCAGTCCTCCCCTTTGTTAAGATCATTCATCTGCCCACCATCACCTGAGGCGACAATAGAAAACCCAATTGTGGCCCGATCGTCGTAACACCTGATACTAATGTAGCAAATGGTTGAGTGATATTTTTAATCTTTAAAAAAAAAAATGTGTTCCCGTAATGACACCCCTTCAAGATATCTCTTCACATGAAAACGATTGCTAAAAAGATTAAGGACCATTGCCTTCATAAAAACAAAAAATACACTGTGCATTATTCATATGTAAATGCTAAGTGAATATTTTAATAATCTTGTACAGTACTTGACTTCTTTTTTGAAGCATTAATATTAATTTGTGCAATTGCAATGCTTTGCAAAAATCTTAGTGAGGCTAATACACAGCAGTCATAGCAAGGAATCCAATTGTACAGTAAAGACAGTAAACTACCGGTTATGGCAGGGCCACCACAACTGGACTCAAAGAGGCTAAATGTCAGACCCGATGTTACAACGGTTTCATAAAGCATGCTTTCTTACTGTATCCAGGATTTTCAAACTGATTGTCAATGCCAACTTCCTCTGTCAACTGAGTAAGAAGGTCATCGGCTTGCTCGGTCTGAGTCCTGTTATCTGGAGGCTGGTAGACCTATAAAGTGGAACACATGCACGTCTGTGACGATAACAAGACATGCTATGTTAGGGTTGAACTCACAGGTGGAGGAGCCTGAGAAGGAGGAGTTTGGCCCTTTAAAATTGCTAGCCGGTCTTCCATCTCCTGGGAAGAAGGTACTGGCTGGCTGGGAGCTTTAAGGGCAGCGAGCCGAGCCTCAATCTCTTTTTCAGAAGGGATAGACTCTGTACAGGAGGTAAAAGCAGCATCAACAAGTGAAATAACTGTCACCTAAACTGATCTTGTTTCTAAATAAGAAATGATAATACTTGGTTTAGTGTCTTCTTTCAGCTTTTGAAGCCTTTCAGTAATTGCCTGATCTTCCTTACTTAGGCCTTTAGAAGTGGGAAGACCTGCTTGAGACGGTATACTGCCTCCGTGTGGTTGTGTCTTCTGTTCCTGCTGTTTGGCTTCAAACGCAGCAACTCGTCTGTGGAGCATTTTGCTTTGTTTTAGGAATACATGATTCCTACAAACACTAGGATTTCAAACGTGATGATAAACTCACTTTTTGTAGTTTTCAGGGGGAGACCATCTTCCCGCATCGTTTGACGTTTTCCCGCTAGAAACATCAAATTGGTACATAATAAAAATAAATCACTCCCTGAATTGTTAATAACGCTATCACATAGAGTTAATGTTAATTCTCAAGAGATCTACCTTGTAAGATTTCCATGGCATTGGTTGCAGACCTTCTGCTGGGTGTTGCCATAACGTGGCACCACAGCATTAAAAGTCAAGCAGCTGGAGCAGAAGGACCGGCCACAGCTTTTACATCCCAGCTAGGAGCAAAAATAAATAAAAGCACATAACGCTATTACACCCTCGAAAGAAATGTGATGATGACCATCGCCCGATTGAATCGACTTACCTCCTTTTTAAAAACACCGAACTTGGCGGTACAACAATAACAACGGTTATCCATGAGTTATAAATTGACGAAGATTGCCGCTATGTAAATATGTAAGGCGACACAATTTCAAAGTCAATCGAATTACACTACTCGTCCTGCTCCCCTTTACAACCCAAACAGGAAGAAGTCCGGAAGCTTTCATGTTACGTCATATCCGGTTTGTGATTCCTCCTATGAGCTGTCGCCCAACCAAAAAGCGGTCCTCGTTCAAAACAGTAACGAAGCTGACTGCTCGGCTGCACTGCTATCAACAGAGAAGCTTGATATTTTGACGCACACAGTTTGTGAGTTTTAGCCAAACTATTATTTAACAGAACATGTGTACTGTAGTAAGTGGGGGATTAGATGCCACCATTTGCTCAACAGAAACTGTTATATCGATCGAGTTAAAAAATAATTTTACCTAGCTAACGCGTTAGCCTCCACGTTATGCGTTCGTTATAACAAGAGCAAATGCGACACTGCTTCTTCAGTTTTAAATTATTTCCACTGTAAAGTATCATGGATTAATGCATGATGATAAATCGCAACATTTATGTGTTGTTAATCCAACATTGGATGTTTTATTTGATACTCAGTTACGTAACGTTTTGTTACGCATGTTTAATTTCCGGGATACCACCCGCAGATAGATAGATGTCGTTGGTCCTCCATAATAAGTGATATAAACACTATAAACAAACAGGATTTTACCCTTAATAGCCCCCACCCCCAATAAAACCCCTCTAGTAAGCTTTCTTCTAACATGCATCAACCTCCATATAATGCCCCCCACCCCCTTCATAGATTATTTAAAAAAAAACAGAATGAGTGCTTCTTCTTGGGAAAATGCCCCTTTAGTCATAACGTGTATGTAAACACAATTCTTAATGATCATTTAATGTCCAACAAATTAACATTATAAAATAAAAACCTTGAAACTGCCTCATGGTCTTTTCGAAACAATAGAGACCATGGCAAATATTGCATGCACATATCTCGTGGCAAAATCGTAAAGAGGTAGAAAAAAATATATTAATATAATAACTAATAACCAAATAGTCAAGTTAGTACAACGGACTGTTCTTTTTGTAAAATATAACCTCTCTGTTCGCTGCCATGCCATCAGCGGAAGCAGCGTAATTACCGGGGACACGCTCTGAACTATGCAAGCTGCTAAAAAAAAATCCTAGTAAATACATTTGAATTAATCAATATCACCCAGCCTACTTTTTAGCTATACCATTGTGTACCCAGAGAGCCATAACACATTTCTGACTATAGTGCTTTGTGCATTAAGAATGGAGGATGTTGGAGGACCACCACCTGTACTGTATGTTGTATCGTTTTAATAATCATCACAATTGATTCTTAAAAATGCATTTTGTGTGTGTGTCTGTGTTAATCTTTCTGAGGCCTGCTGCATTCCATAATGGCAGAAGGGGAGGATGTGGATGTGGAATGGGAGCTCTGCAAAGAGAACATTCAGCCTCTGAGACGTGGGAGAAACATGTCATCCTTGCTCCAGGCTCTCAGTCACAGTAAAGATGGCCTCAACCCTGCCATCCTCCAACAAAGACGGTGTGAATGATTTAAACAAACACATGACATTGTATGTTTTAGTAACTGTAAAATTATGATGATGTTTGTGAATACGCTGCATTTTTTCGTAGGGCCTTTGAGTCTGAATTGCGACTGTATAATGGAGATGATCCACTTGATGTTTGGGACCGGTAAGGCAGTGTAAATAAATTGAGTACAGTAGCAATGTGACCACTCTTTTAATTAATGCTGATCATGTGGTTCTCCGTTGAACAGGTACATCAAATGGTCAGAGCAAATGTTTCCCCAGGGAGGAAAAGAGAGCCACCTGAGCACACTGTTAGAGCAAGCCGTGACACGATACACAGACGAAAAGAAATATCACGACGATCCTCGCTATGTTGACTTCTGGATCAAATATGTACGTCTTCTGATATTTAACACCAAGCTGTCACTTTAACATGCTGCTGTAAAAATAATTTTGTTTGGGGGTGGGGGTGTTTGTTAGGCAGGGTACTGTTTAGAGCGCTTGGACATTTACAGGTACATGAAAGCCCAGGGAATAGGGATCACCCGGGCGTCCTTCTACATCGCCTGGGCTGAGGAGCTTGAGAACCGTGGCGACTTTCTCAAAGCCGACTTGATCTTCCAGGAAGGACTTCATATGTTTGCCCAGCCTCTTGACAGGTTGCAGCAGTTTCACAAGTAGGAAATGAAAAATGGCTATCCAATATAATAAAATTATCACATACTGTGTTAATCTGTCACAGGCTACAGCCCAATAGAAAATTGTAATGTATATTTTAGTCGCACTCCATAATATTGTACTTCGTTAAAAATGGGGAAAAAAGAGTAAGGGTGCAATTAAAACTTTTTTTAAAAATTGTTTTTATTCTGGTGTTTCATTTTCAACTGTAAAGTCCCTGCAGCTAATCCAAATGTTCTGTGTTATTAGGTCGCTGCAGGCTCGCGCGTCCTGGCAAGCGATGAAGAAAGTCGATGATAGCGACAGTGATGACGAGTCCAAAGAACCTGAAAGAATTTCCCTTGCCGAGCTCAAAACGCGGGGCAAGAAGGCTGCCGTGCCGATCGTTAGAACTGGAGCTGCCATTAAAAGTAAGCACAAAAATAAAGACCCCACTCAAATACAAAGTGTAGACAAAGAAAGTGTTTGGTGTGAAAAGTTTAAATATCGATATGTATCGTATGTAGGTGTCTCAAGGGGCCTGAGTTTGCGTGCTGATGCCATTGAAGAAAGCAGCAGCAACAGTAAACTGGTGATTTTTGATGAGAACAAGGCAACCGCTGGTCCCTCAGAACCAAAATTCGAGCCTTGGTTGGCTCCTCCTACTGCAAGGGCAAAAGAAAATGAGAAAAAGGTGGAAAAATGGTGCGATGTCAAGGTAGGATAAAATGTTGGTTCGTTTTGATGTGTTTCTTTTGTACACTGTAATGATGTTTGCTGACATTTCCCTCCATTTTTGTACATCCAAGATGCGCCAGAAGTCCAAATTTGGAAACACGCCGATGGCTGTGCCTCCTCTTAAACCCACTTTCCAACCATTTGTTGACCAGTCAGACGAGACTCCAAAAATGTGAGTAACCAATATTGAACACGTAGTCCACTCTTTTTAATTTTATTGAAAATGTACAGTAGCTTGCTTAATTGATTTCATGCAAAAGAGATCAAAATGGCAATTTTGCTCAATTAATTCTAAAAATGTGCGATGTAGTGTCATCTAGTGTTGAAATTGCAGATTGCATCTCACCCGCCTTCCTTTCCAAGCTTGTTTGATGGATCCTGTCCACATTGTGCTGGCCTACTTTGGAATGACATGATTTTTTTTGACTGCATTTAAAACCACCTCTAGTATCTATATCGTAATGCCCTAATATACATTTGTAAATTAAAATTTATATATCTGCACAGAAAGAGTTAACAACAAAAATATGCATGGTGAGCATATGCTTTTTAAAGGGGAAGTCAATCCCCCAAAAAATTATTGACAATAATATGTTTTATGGAGCCCCACTAGTCTAAATACAGTATTCTGGTTAATATTTCGTTAGTGGAATATGATTTAAGCTGAAAAATCCAACAGTTTTGATCAATATCAGAAGGCAGCCATTTTGCCACTTGCTGTCGGGTGAAAATGACATCACAGTTGCTCATGTGTCAGGTAGCAACCAATCACAACTCAGCTTCAGAAAACAGGTGAATTGTGGTTGGTTGGTTGTTGCCTGAGCCCCGAGCAGCTGTGATGTCAGCTTTAGTCGACATCAGGTGTCAAATTGGCCGCCCCCCTGAGATGGATAAATACGGCTGGATTTATCCATCTGTGGTCTTAGTCCACAAATGTAATATCAATCAGAATGTCACGTTAGACTGCGTGAGGTCACATATTGTTGTCAAGAAATGTTTAAGGTTGACTTCCCCTTTACAATTGGAATATTATTATAAAGCAAATAGAAAATGTATATGTATGTATAATAATATTGGTTTCCTTGTGCATGTGATTCAAATTCACGTCTTGATCGCTGAAAGTAAGCTTTTTCCCCCTTTCCTCTGTGGTGTGCGACCGCTCGCTCAGGACGCCGTGCAAGATCATCCCGACAGTGAACAACATTTTGTCAGCACGCAAGCCCTGCAGAGACGACACTCCTCTGAAAAGGCTGCTGGAGCACCAACATCAACAGAAAGAGGGCGAATCGGGCAAAGAGCTGGAAAAAAAGAGCATGTACTGTAAAGAGCTGCTCTTTAGCGGCACCACCGAATTCAGCTTAGAGGAACTGCGTGCCGAGCTGTACTTCAAGAAGAAGAATTCGCAGGTGGTCAGCTGCCCTGACAAGCCAGCGACTGGCCCTGAGATGAAATAAAAAGGCAAGCATATTGACTGTATACTCTCCAATAGTATACTTTAAAAATCACAATCATTAGCACAGGCAATGATCTGCTAAATATTTAGTGCCACTATTACTGTTTTCATGTTCTGACTTGTTTTTTTGAAGGATCAGCAAAGAAACAAATAAAACAAATGATGACAAATATCACTCACTATTAGCAACGATACATTAGCCCCTTTTCCATTGTACCGCTTTTCACATTGGAACGGCCTTCTTGAGCCTTACTGGTTGCTTTGCCATTACACTTTTCCGGTGCTGTACAATGCAATGGAATGCAATGAACCTCCTTGGAGGTGGTTTTGCTTCACAGGCAAGCGGGGCCATGGCCTCGTAGATCGAGGAATTTCTTACGTAATAAGAGATTCGGACGCTGACGTCACGCGCCCCAAAATGGGCGTTAGCGCAGCCATTTTGGCAGGGTGGAAAACACGTCTGCCACTTTTGGTTAACGGCAAACGGCACACTTTAACAATGATTGACAGCTGTTGTGGACCAGCTGCCACAACGAGAAGAAGCAAAAAAAAAAAGGGGGGGGGTCGAGCATTCTCCAGGTTACCAAAAGAGGAATCAATGCGTAACCAATTGATCACAGCGGCCATAAAAAGGAAGAACAACAAGATGGAGGATTTGGGATCCTCTTCATTGCTTGTGTAGAGATCACTTCATATCAGTCAATGTCAATTACTGAATCAGTTAGTTGTTTTGATGTAGCTCGATTGTATAGTTATTAAACAGAATCAGCAGATGTTGGGGTAAATAATCTGTTTCGTTCGTTTGTGCTGCTGCGGGTAATAGATATTACACAGTTGAATTTAATAACTGACCAACACCATAAAGAAGACTTTTTACGGCATAAATGACAGTGGCCGCTAAATTGCTAACGTACCTGAATAACACTGCAACACTTGCGTGAAACTGCTAACTTTGATGCCATTTTGACCACACATAAAGGGTAAATAAATCCGGATTGTACAAACTTGTAAAGACTTTGTATGATCAGATTTGAAAGCACTCACCGGTGTAAGAGGGGGGGGGGGGGTAATTCCACACAGCAGCATCGCCGAGTTGGAAGGAAAAAAAACTTGCGCATGTATATCATGTCCTTTTCCATTAAAGTGATTGTCAATGCTCTTGATTGTCAATGCTCTTGGGAAAGTTGACGGATAAACGCTAGTTTTTGCCCTCGCCATTAGTCCATTAACGCTGCGCCGCTACTTTCCTGCCACAGGGGGCGTGTTCAGAGAAATAGTCACGTGACGTCTGGATCTTGATTTGGCAAGGAACTCCACTGCACATGCCCATTTCCTGGTTTTAAAGACAGCGAAACTTACTTAACCATACTTACAATTTCCTATTCAATGTGGAACATTGGAGCATGAAGCATAAAGTTGTGTCCCATAGATGATTTATAATTAGATTTATTTGTACATCACTTGTTTGTTACCCTTATTTAGGTTCCAGTTAATGCAGATTTGATGTCACATAGATAAGAACAAACAAGATTATTTTACTGTTACAGCGTGATGTAAATAAACTCTTTTATATACTGAATCTGCTTCTACATCTACTTCTCTTTGTCCAATAGTGAGTTGTTCCTACATTCTTTCTTTCTGTTCTTTATGTGGTTTCACATTTATGAAAAGTTGGGTGCTACACCATCCTCAATAAAACTCTTCATTGACAAATGTTTTGTGTTGCATTAATGAACCATTAAAGATGACCATAATTATGATGTTTTAAATTCATATAAATACTGAGATTTGAGCAATCAGAATTGGACGGCACTATTTGGCTGCAATCAGCAGAGGTGCTGGTGATGGGAAGTTGGAACTTGTGCTTACAAACATTCAGAGATTCTCTCATCCCATAAAAAAAGATGCATTGTTAATTGTCCTTATAGTTGATCAAACTAATGTACTCCAGGTTCCCCTAATCCTAATTCTTCATCTTGACATTTTGCATTATTCTGCGTTGTCCGGCAGTATGATTCCAATGAAGTGAGGAATCCCTTGATTTAAGGAAACTATTACAGCCATCTGGCTTGATGTTAATCGTTTGTCCAACCGTGGTTTATCCTGCTGGCTAAAGTAGCGCTAATCTACAGTGCTGATGGGATCTCCTTTACACACACACAGAAACACAGTTTGCAGAGCAGATGTTGATGAATGGCTGGAGGATAGGTGGTCATCTCATTAGCAAGTTAAATCCTTCCATTACAATGCTAGGCCTTGGTCCTTCCCCATGACACCGACGCGCTGTGGTGCGGCGGCAGGCTGCTCCCACGTGGAACACTGGAGAAAAGTGACTTTAATCACATAGTGGAAATATGACTGCCAGCCAAGATCCTCTCAACTGGTGAGTTGCCAAACTGTCTACTTTAAAAAAAAAATTGGCTTGGAGAGCTGAGAGCAGCTGAAATTCGCTGATAAATGATGGGAAACATGATGCACTGCCACGGTACTAACACAGCATAACCACATTATAATCTACGGCTTGCTTTTTGACAGGACTTATTAAAAGCTCATCCCATGAAAGAAAGCCAGCAAGCAGGCAGCGAGTCCGATAACAGAAAATCCATAGCAACTTCTTTTACTGCAGAGTGGCGAAATGGTGTAAGCAGGCCACATTTGTGCAGACAGGCCCTCAGAGCATGCAGCTTTTTTTTGTACTGAGCTCTTACTTTGAAAGACAATCGTATTCATGTTGTGCTTTTAACCTAGTTTCCACCCCAGCCCTGTTTCACTTGTGGAAATCACATAAACCTATTTCATAAAAGCGCAGAAAGAAGCTACACTTGGTTGGTTTGCCTTGGAAAACCCCAGAAGCATATTGTTAGTGTAATTTATACAGGGTTGTCAATTTCTGACAGGCAAATAAATGAATACAGGGAAAATAAGTCATAATAGAACATATTTTCTTGGAAGATATACCCAAACGTACCTCATAACTTAAAATCTTTTCTTTCTTTTTTTATTAACAGTTATTAATCTTACTGTTTTGCCTACTGGTTCATAGGTTTAATCTGCATTTTACCTCATGAGGTTGATTTAATATTTTATGCATTGTTCAATGTTTAGCTTGAGTTTTGGCATGATGCCAATTCACTGTCCTCCACATAAACACACCAGCAAAAGGTAAATCTCGATTGTCCTCTTTTAAACATTTCTTGGCAATAATACGTTATATTTGACCTCACTAGTCTAAACATGACATTCTGATTATTATTACATTTGTGGAATATGAGTTATGAAGCAAAATCCAGCCGTTTTTATCCATCTCAGGGGGCGGCCATTTTGCCACTTGCTGTCAACTGAAAATGACATCATGTTGCTCAGGTCTCAGGCAACAACCAATCGCAGCTCACCTGTTTTATGAGGCTGCGCTGTGATTGGTTGTTACCTGAGACCTGAGCAACTGTGATGTCATTTTCACTGGAAAGCAAGTGGCAAAATGGCCGCCCCCCAACATGGGAAAAAAACGACTGCATTTTACACAATATTAACCAGAATACCATATTAAGACTAATGGGGCTGCATAGAACCTATTATTACTGTAAAATATATATACATATATATTTTTTGGGGGCGATAAGTTTGTTACCCCTATTTTTAAGCAAATGCATTTATTCCATCTCTATATCTTGAGCCTTCTGACCCATTGTGCAATCCTTACAACTTCAGCAAAAGAGTGAATTGAAATGTAAAATATCAAGGCAGTGCTATACATATGCAGGATCCAGGCTTTCATATTAATGGGATGCTGGTTTAAACCCTCCGTTACCATTACAAATCTCTTCAAAACCATTCACTCAGGCTTTAGCAAGCAAAGTTATCACCTCTGACACCGAAGCTCACCGATCAATTCAAATAAAGCCAATGGCGATCTTATTAAAACGTCATTTTTAACATGTGATTTATTAGCATTGGGCCAACCGGGCACTATAGATTTGTGATTATTAGATTTTGGAGGGGGAAATTCAGCTAAAATTTTTCTTTACAATAATATGTTGTACGTGCATGCCACTACTCTAACACGTTTTAATTAATATTGCGCTTGTGGGATATGAAATAAGCAGCAAAATCCACCTGTTTTTATCCATCTCAGGGGGCGGCCATTTTGCCACTTGCTGTCAACTGAAAATTACATCGCAGTTGCTCAGTGCTCAGGTAATGACCAATCATAGCATGATGCCATTTTCATTGGCAGCAAGTTGCAAAATGGCCGCTTCTTGAGATGGATAAAAAAAAAGAGTGGATTTTGCTGCTTATATCCCACAAGCCCAATATTAATCAGAATAACATGTTTAGACTAGTGGGGCTGCATAATACATATTTTTGTAAAGATATTTGGGGGGGGGGGGGTGTTGACTTTCCCTATAAAGCATTAGTATCAACATAATGACGTTTTGCTTATTTTCAAATCGTTGCTATCGTAAGAGATTCATAATGAACCATAATGCACAGCATATTTTTGACATTGATGCAGACAAGTGAATCAGAGTGTGGGGGTCATATCGCCCCAAGAGGAAAATGTATCATTGTTATGCATATTGCTCCAGTCGATCCCGTTTCGCTTGGGTTTATATGATGTGTAAGGAGGAACATCATCATTTAAGCCCGTCCGGGGGCCTCTGCAAGCATTCCTCGTATCCAAACGGCATGTTTTACATGCATGCCCCAAATCCTGCTTGCGCTGCTAGCACTTTCTGCTTGACTTGACCCCAATACATTTGCTTTGTGCCTTGTCTTAGCGGCTGTATAAATTATTCAGACAATAATTGTGGTGGGAAGAGAAGCGAATGTTTCACTCGAGGATAGGCCCACATGTAGACCTTTAATTTTCACCCTGCGCAAGACTTTTCTTCCAAGTCACAAAAAGAAGGTTGCAAGGATGAGGATTGTACCTTCTACAGAAATAGCATAGTACCCTTCCAGGTTCCAACCCCTCCCTTTTTTTTTTTTATACCTCTTCTGCCATCTGCCATCCCCGACCCTGTCATACCATGGATAATGCATTTGACTGAACAGCAGCACCCTCATGTTCTCATGTCACCCAGATTACGTGTAAGGGAGACAGCCTGGTGGGGGCGTGGGGCAGATGGATGAAAGGAATCCCAGGTGTACTTGAGGTCTCCTCTCCTTACAGTCACTGGATACCAGACGTAACGCAAAAACACTCGTGCGTCCCGTGCGCGCAGATACATGCACACCCTACCGTCAATTCTTTTACAAAGACAGCCCAATGAGAAAGTGGGAGGGGGCAGAGAAGGAGGGAAGTGATAAAAAGGGAGCGAGAGAGAGAGAGTGAGGGAGGGCGGGTGTGTGTGTGTGTGGGAGAGTGAGCGAGTTGGAGAGGTAGAGGGGGTGGGGATGGAAGGACCTGGATGTGGCCGAGGTATTCTCTCCCCGTGGATGCTGCCTGTCCTCTTCATGGCTTTTGTCGTCCGTTCTCCAGTCACCCCTCGTCCCCGGGAGCCGGCCCCGGCGCAACGACCGGCAGCAGCACTCAGCAGCCACGCAGCCGGGGATGAATCGGCCCCGACAAAGAGCCTTTGAATATGGCAGTGTGCGCTTGTGCCTGGAGGGAGGAACGCATCAGGCTTTCCCAGGCAAGCGGCAGCCTGCAGTGCTCGCTGGCTTGAGAGCCAGTTCTCTCATGTCCTCGTGTGGGTGCATGTGTGTGCGCGCATGAGTGGTGTCACAAGCGGTGTATGCTCGTGTGTATGCGCTCACTCCTGCTTTCAACCCTTCCTGGAGGAGAGTGGCTCCCCCCCCCGTCACTGGACAGCAAGGTAAGAGGGTTTTTTCCCCCCCACGCCCTCCTAAACTATGATTTATTCCTCCAGAGCCCTCCGTTACTTTTTCCTGATAGTGGGACAAATGAATGGAAAAGAAGCTTAATGACATTGATGAATGCTCGTGTACGCCGTCGGTGGGAGGAGGAGACTGCGAGAATGCAGAGTAGCCAGGACATGTTGATGTGGAAAAGAACGAGATGGTTCTCGTCTATGATGGGCTGCATCTTCTTCACCGTTTCCTCCGGGAAGATATCACGTCGAGCACCCTCTTTTTGCCCTCTCTTTTGTCAAGCTGGGAAAAGGTCCCACATTCTCCAGGGTGTTTAAGGTCATGCTTTCTAAAATGGATCACTCTTGATAAATACGGTCCCATATATATTTCTGATCAGTCCATGAGTATTGCAGAGATGCAGGACAACACTATTTAAGCATCATGTACTTTCTAGAGCACCGGTTCTCGAGTACCCCTATCCAGCCTGTTTTCCACGTCTCCCTCAGCCAACACAGCTGGGGATCGTTATCACGCTTCATGCCGACCTTGCTGATTAGCTGATCGTTTGAGACACCTGTGTTGGCTGAGGGAGACATGGAAAACAGGCTGGATAGGGGTAGTCGAGGACCGCGGTTGAAAACCACTGTTCTAGAGGAACAAAAAAAAAGTAAGAACTTTTGGAGTACCGGTGAATCCTTTCACTATGTTGGGAAGACTTTAATAAGATTTGCGTCTATATTACTGAGTATATGGACTACAAAAACCTGCCGTGCTCATGCTTACCAAAATATAGGAGGTGATGTTTGAACGTTAATCTCTTTGTGTGTGGATTTGACATGAAAACAAGAACTATCCATCCATTTACTATATAGTCCCATATGGGGCCAGGTAGGATGTGCTGGAGCCTATCCCACGCTGACTTTGAGCAAGAGGTGGAGTCCAAGTTGGTCTGATCATCAGCCAATCGCAGGGCACGTACAACCCATTCCCCTCGACACCTACTGCATTGGACAATTTAGAGTCCAATAAGGATAGCATAAGAAGAACATGCAAATTCCATGCAGGAAGGCCACTAGCCAAGATTCAAATCTAGACCGTAGAACTAAGACAGACGTGCTAACCACCCTTTCCTCATGCTTCTCACAAGAAACGCATTGGTTGAAAATATGACATTAAATACTGAATGAAAATGTCAGCCAAGTTGTATTAAAGAGCGTGTAAATTTTACTTCAACTCAACATTTTCTCATTACCGTCACGCTCATCGTTATTGCCAATCTTACGTCTTTGCACCTAGAAAAACATGCTCGTTATATGCCAATTAATACGTACTCATTAACTACGCAGTGTTTCCACTGCGGTATATCCGGCCGTGACACTTTTTTTTCTTTTTAAATATATTTTTAATAGATTTTCTTGAAAACTTCTTGGGTGGTGGCCAGTTTACTTGGGTGGCCCACCCACGTATTAACATGGTGTGGGAAACACTGCTACGTGCAGTCAATATTTGGGTAAAGGTAAAAATTTCAGTTCATGAAACATTCGAGATAACACCATTTACATGTGTGAGCGGATAAAGTTACTCCCGTATCCCAACCAAAACTTCGACGTATGGATAATACCATTTCATAAATAGACGTAATTTCCGCTTTTAACTTTCTACAGTCAATAAAAGACATTATAATCATGTCGCTCGTCACACTAATAAGTAGCCAATTTCCTCATCGCTCCAAAAGTGTAGTTCTGTCCTGGGTCACCACGTTTCCCTATTTTTTTTTTCTCTTCTTGTAAATTTGTGCCAGACACACGAAGTACGTTTAGCGATAATATCTTTCCTTTAGAGATAAATAAAATGAGTAATTATCCTTCCAATCAAGTAGTAAAACTTTCTTAATGACAAATAAATATTTTTAAAACGTATTATTTGAAGGCGTGAACGTATCCATATGGATCCAAATAGGTATTTTTCTTATTAAATTTAAAGTTGACAAATGTTTAGAAGCGTGGGAGCTCAATGGCCCCCCCCCCCCAAAACCTAAAATAAATGAATTAATATTCACCTATCGTAGGCGTGAAATGTATCCACGAAAAGTGAGGGAACACTGTATAACAATATTTGAGTTTTGAAAGCTTTATTTACTGCATCGTCTTTGATGTTGAAAAAGACTTAATGTGCGTGTACGCACACACACACACACTCAGGTGAGTTTCTGGTGGTGATGTGCCAGCTGCATCTTCATTTTCCTAAATAACACACAATGCAAACACAAAGCGGATGCAACACATGCACCCAGGAGGGCAGCGGCAGGAAGCATTAAAGGCCTCACACATGCGGGATGACAGAACATACGTGTGGGTGTCATTGTTGCATTCCGCCGTTATTCTACGCTTGCTCTCATGAGCGCTCGCATTATTGTAATATCATTCGTCAGCCCTAGGAGGGAAATGTGGTGCATTAGCATCTTAACGTAACCGGCGGCCGTGAGACATCAAGCACTCACGGATTAAAACAGGCAGTCCAAATTAGGACAGCGCGCCACGAGTCTCCTCCTGGTTTACTGTGGAGTCGTTACACACTGATACTGGAAAAGAGCTTGAACTTGTGTTGTCTCTCATGGGCTGATAAATATAAATCAAAGCTTTCATAAGCAATGCAGCCTGCTGCATCAATAAATTAGACTCACTGGTACCATTTGGTACATTAGGCTGCGTCAAAGTGCTCAATATGCATCCAAGAGCAAAGTGGAGCGTTCATAAAATGTATTCTGCACTTATATAAACACTAAATATTTTTCTTGACGTGGATCGGCAATCACGCTCAGTGGTGAACAAGTATTTGTGTCCCCTAACCCAAGGACCTCTTGTACTTTCTTGCGCCACCAATCCAGTATTAAGTCTTTTTGACCAATTGAGGCCACCATACTTGTGTTTTACCCCTGTACGACATTCCACATCACGTTCGTTTCTACCATTATACATCACTCAAAGTATATTTTATTCTGGCATTTGTCTCTATTGCATCCTTTAACCGCCTCAAGACTGAAAACGCTTAGTTAACATCATCGCTGTTTTATCAGAATAGATCGAGCAGATTAAGTGCACATTAATGTCTGTGCTTCTCGCTGCAGGGCACAACAAACTTGTCCGTTTTGTCTATTTAGTCATCAAGCGTAATCGGGGCAATATGCCCTGTGACAGAATGATGCATGAAGCTACTTGATGCAATTGTCCTCAAATTCCCTTCTCGGTGAAGGCTTGTTTACTTGTGGACATAAAGTGCTCAAGGTGACGGGGGGAAAAAAGAGTTTACATCTCGCACATTGAGGGCTATATCGTGTCATTTAAGGAGACAGAAAAGCATGATGTGGGTGATTTGTAAAAATGCAGACGGCTCCATTATTTCAACATGTTTAATTCTTCTTCTTTATGTCAGCTCTCTTCGTCCCTGCTCTGCGCTTGCTCATCTCTCTCCTCCTTCAGCTGTCACTACATCTGAGTGTCACAGATTCTTCTTCTTTCCTTCCCTTTTCAAGATTGCTACTCTTGTTCTTTTTACATTCTGTCAATATCGACACAGCACGCAGGACAAGGCCTTCTCTTCTATTTAAATGAAATCCCAATTCTTCGTCTTCAGCAGTACATTTTGGACAAGCCTATGACATGGAGTTGTAGTTAGTTAGAGAAATTTGTTGTGAAATTTGAGAGGATTGACCTCAAATGCATTTGAAATGAACTAGAACAAAGTATGTGAGCAAGCCCTTTTTTTGTTCCCACAGACACACGCAATTAAGTACCTTGTAGACACGCTGACCTGAAGATTGGAAGACATTGTAGTTAAATTCTTAGACTGTATTACTTTTCATATCAGATATACTAATATATATATATATATATATATTAATATTGCGTTTGCGGAATACGAATTAAGCCGCAAAATCCAGGGCACTGATAACGACCAATCACGTCTCACCTGTTTACATCCGCAAGCTGAGTCCTGATTGGTTGTTACCTGAGCAACTATGATGTCATTTTCATTTGACAGCAAGTGGCAAAATGGCCGCCCCCTGCCATGGATAAAAACGGGTGGATTTTGCTGAGTAATTCATTTTGCATAAACACAATATTAATCAGAATACCGAAAATTCTGGGGTTGACTTCCCCGCCATGGGTTGTGAGTTATGGTGCACTGCTATGACTAATGTGACATTTGAAAAAAAATAAACACTCACGCCATATATGTCAGCATGAATGAGCTCAGAGAATGTGGGTCATTACATCTTGAGACGGCAATGTAAATAGTGAAGATGGCTATAAATGACTTCATTTAATATCTGCTTTGAAAATTGATTACAGAAATTTGCATATTTTCTGAACTCTTGCAACTCCTTTTGATACTTCGGATTCTATAAACTATATATTGAACGCAGCCCATAAATGTCACACGAATATGCCCTTGGGTGTGCTCAATATTGTGTCCTTGTCTTAGAATTGACTTTTATGGCGGATACAGAATAATCAGGCGATGGGCATGGAGTGAAATAAAGACAGGATCTGCTTAAATATGCACAAAAACCACTTTTTTATCTCCCAAATATCATGCGAGTCCAAAGTTTTGAGTGACCTGCTTTTGTAAAACACTGCAGGGCCTTCAGTGCACTTGCACAATGCGGTGACTTCTCAGCGGCAGCAGCTGCGTGCCATTCCCGAAGATTCCTCATATTTTAAGCACTTTGTTGTGCATGACATGACGATGAGCGCCACTTGTATGAAATATGCATGTGCGATTCCGTGTCGTTGAATGCCGCGTATTACATCACATGCCGTCTCCTATTGACAATTGCTCCATGTCGACAGAGGTGACTTCAAAGATAAAACAGCAGGCGTCAACTTCAATAATAAACGCCGCCATTGTACTGTCCGGTCACGTCCACTGCTTGCGTTGCTCTCAGATGCTATCAGTGTGAGTTGCGTGTGCCTTTTTGCAATGCACAAGGTGGCGATGACCAACCAAATCCACCTTCTGCTTTCCCCTCGTCAGGGAGAGTCTCATTATACCCAAAGGGCAAAACGGTCATCATAATGAAGTTGATAGAGGAGCAATCTTTAAGCTCTGCAGAGTCCCAAAAACAAAACAAAGAAAAACAGATAAGACCGTGATGCGATCCATCCCACGATGGCATTTTCTAATTCATTATAGCTGGATTATCTTTCGACTGTACGTGCATTGACAAGCAGGGAAAAAAAGAGGATTACCTCATCTCCACCAGTTCCCACCCTCACCTCACTCGTTGACACGAATCACGCGCAAAATAAACACTGCCGCTGCAGAGGGTCCCAAATTAGATCAGTGAAGGACTGCACATGCACCATACTAATCCTGCTGCACCGTCACCTGCGTGCACGCTCACCACATTTATGCCAGCACGTCAACAAAAAAACAGAGACGGAAATCAGGGCAAATAGTACGGGAGGGAAAAATCGTTCACCACCGCTCTGAGCGCCAACGTCGCGCAAATCCAATAGCTCTCTTATCTCCCGATCCCCTCCCATTCATCCAACGATACAGCTCGGGGTGATTTGAACATGACGGGACGGAAAACAGGCCCTCTTCTCTATAGTGTTGTTAACATATGGATTGCCTGCCAGCATTTTTCTGTTTCACATGCCTGATGTGGGGACCATCCAGCTGAAGGGGTATGGACCTTCCTTTCTACTTCGCTTCATTGTTTATTTGTGCAGTCACAATTTGCATGCTTCATTTTATCCACCATTTTTTAATTTACTCTCAGTTTTAGTTCAATTTCAGTAACGCATCGACCTCATCCCGCTTTTATATAATCCATTTTTAGTTGACTATACATCTAGCATTTTAGTCTTTATTTTAGTCTAAGAAAACATAATTTAATTTTACCAGAACAATCATTTGATCCCTGTATATATTTTTTGTTAACAAATTATGTTGAACATTTCAGATCTAAAACTATTTCACATAACATTTTCTCTCATCTTTTTGATGAAAAACGACTTCTCACACAATTACAGTGGCTGCTATGGCTCCATGATAAAAGCTAGTTAATTAACCAGCATTAGTTAGCGGTCAGATTAGCATTATTGTTGGAACGTTATATATAGCCTTTGGATTAATGTTGTTGTAACTATGATTTACTTCTCTTTTTTTTGTACCTTTAACCGTGAATCCACCTCCTGTCTGTCCCATGTGTTTGTGTAATTTGCAGTTGCTAGCTGCAGATTTGAAAGGGGGTGTGTCATGACAGATTAGCAGAGACAAGATTTTATAAAATCATATGACATTCGTCTCGTTTTTTGTTCATGAACTAAAATGTGCATAGGTTTTAGTCCAGTTTTTATTCAGTGAAGTACATTTTCGTCTCGTCTTCATTAGTTGATGGAAATGCATACTGATTTAGTTCCAGTCAGTGTTTATGAATGAGCGTTTTAGTCTTGTCAAGTTTTACTCCGGTGAAAAATGTGTGTTGACAAAATATTTTTTGTTTAGCTTACATTGACAAAATTAACACTACTTTATTTCCAATGTGCTGTCTTGCAGTCATGCTAACCCCCCCCCCCCCCCCCCCCCAAACCACGCATGTTAGTCTTCTGCGGCTGCACAGATGGAAATACCCAATGAAGCACAATTCCAGCATGACCTCATCGTCCCAGGCAGTAGCTGTCTGAGTTTCGCCTCGGCACTTTGATAGATTCAAGATAACCCACTGGGGGCACAAGGTCAAGTCCCAATTGTTTAGGGTGGCTATGTGGCTGGGAAGCATAATTTTTGCACTGCATATCTACTACTCAAAATAAATTTTTGTTGTTATTAAGACTCCATAAGCTTGGTGCAGTCAATTGGGTCAGCATTAGGCCACTTATACGTGATTGAAGCTTGTAAATCGATAATTGGCAGCAACTTTTAAAGTCATTTTTCCTCCATGGGCATGAATCAACAAAGTATGTATGCATGTGTGTGTTTCTACTTGCTTGGAATCTCATAGTGGTTCGTTTATATTCCCTATGGAGAGGAACTGCGGTCCAGAATGAATAACGAATACAAGGATGTGTTCCGTACTTTTAAGTGAAGTACTCAACAATGCAGTTGTCCTATTTGTGTTGCTATCATCCGGCTATTGCTGACATAGTGGGACAGTAACAGTTTGCATTTCACCCATGAGTAAATATTGATCGATCTGCTTGTAAAAGGATACATGGGCATTATCTGTAAATATTGGCTCAGGCAGTGTCAACATCTACATGTTGAACAGCTATCCAAGCAGATAAGAACCGTAAAGGAGATCATGATCTTGTGTTTTGTCGTTTCTTTTTTTTCTTTTGGTAAGGTTGTACAATTTTCAATTAAACCAAAACTTTCCCCAAAAAAGAAAGAAACACTTCTAATTGCTGCTAGGTATGTGACGCAAGATCTCAGCTTGCATCATGAGGTTTATTTTTTGTTTTTTATTTGCCTTTTTGGGGTGCATTTTTATGATAGCGAGAAGAAGAATATACTTTAATCTATCATCCTTTTTACACTTATAGCTCCGTACATTTATATGCATAATTGTATGACAGCAAAGAAGGAGAACCAAAATGCATATTCAAGTCTCACATGTTTTATGATTGTGACAGTTTGACCCTGGAATGCGTTATTTCTACTTCCATGATTTCCTATGGGAAAATTGTTTCAAAATCGAAGCAAATCTGAGGTTAAGCAGTGCCCTGAGGCGGTTTAGTTTGACCTCAGAGGTTTCATTTACCAGTGGAGGGCCATTCATTTAGCACCCATGGGCCTCAATCCACCTCTGCTACAATTACATAAACTATCAATACTATACAAAAATGCAATATAACAGCACGTAACGGTGCCATGGACATCATCTGGACTAGATGAGAATACATATCTAATATTAATTTATCTAACATGATTAAAAAAACAAAACAAAGAAATTGTACACCATAATCACTAGTAGAGATGCTGATTATCGAATGTATAATTGAGCGCAGATCGCTACAGAATTGTTTTTTGCTAGTTGAAATTGGCTGTAACAAGTTGTGTTCTGACCAACCAATCAGGGACAAAAATGCCGTGGTCATCATGGGTCAGTGTCAGCTCATTGGTCGACACTGTGAGGCTGATTTGTGCAATCTGATTGTCTCATTGCTAATAGGCTAAGTTACATCGGCCTGCATTATAGGTTTAACGGTATCTTAAATATATCTGTTTCAAAACGCCAGTGTAGCACATTGCGTGGCTGACCGTCTAAGAAGTCAAATACTGCCCTCCCGCTGTCAATCTTGGTGCTTTGTGCACCTTGGCCTCTTAGGGGCAGTGTGGTGCATGCATGGAGATACACACTTGGTGAGATAAAACAGTAGAAGAAGAAAATCGCAATTTAGCTTTTTAATATAAGTATATACAGTAACTTGTACATTCTAAGTGTACAAATAATGTATTCCTGTGAGTATTGTTACATGACCTTTCTGTATGTGTTACTACAGCGTTATGTGTAAATATTTGAAAGTATATCACTCCCGGAATGCGATGCAAATTTTGTATTAGCAAGGGGTTTTGCACTTTGTGTTAGCATTAAGCTAGCAATTTGATTAGCGGTTCGGAGAATGAATGAATGAATGAATGTATGTAATTTTTGTTGTGTGTTTCATTTTACAGTAAATTTCAACTGAAGTGTTCAAAACATCTTAAAGCACGCCCAGGGAGGGCTAATTAACATATGTTTGCTTCTGCGGACAACACAAGTGCCATGAAGCATCTTAATTTGGTATGTGCGTAAAATTTCAAAGATTATCCAACAGGTCTGGGACAAATATTAAAAAAACAACTTGTGACTTTTTAAAAGCAATGAAATGGCACCAATTTTGGGCCAACACCTTAATGCAAATTAGTCAATGGCAGTTGAAAATGTAGTTATGACATTTTGTAAAAATCCAAGTTCTAAACGTCCACAAATTTTCCAATCTTTATCCTATTTTCAAAAGACTGGTATCACTGGAAAGCTTGCTAAACACAGAATAAGACAACACACAATGTTAATTATTTCTAATTAATTAGCTCATTAAGTCATTCCTGTCACTATGCGAAACAATAGGTAACTCAGCATAATCCTAATTCGAAAACCACAATGAATAATAAGAATTTATTTTCAACAGTAAATAATGTGAAATCCTTCTTTCAGTGAAGTAATATAATGTGCAAGTGTACAGCAAATAATGCTAAATAATTGCCATGCATTTAAAATAAACAAACAAACAAATAAGTAAATAAATAAAATAAATAAATCTGCGATTGGCTGGCAACCAGTTCAGGGTGTACCTCGCCTACTGCCCGAGGCCAGCTGGGATAGGCTCCATCACCCCCGCGACCCTTGTGAGGACAAGCGGTTAAGAAAATGGATGGATGGATAAATAAATAAATAAGAGTTGACGATGAACGAACACTCCAAATGTTGCAAATGTAGATGACATGGAACAAATATATCAACGTTTAGAGGCTCTTTTAGTTGTTAAAATTCATGAAATTAGTGTTGAAAGCGAGGGGAAAGTATGAGCCAAAAGCCCCCAAAATGTGTCTCAATTTACTTAAAATTTGGCGAGAACATAAAAAAAAATATTAAGAAATATGTCCACTTGGATTTGAAGAATGTCCTTATACTTACCTAAGAGTTTGGTCGTAAAATATGATTATTAGATTTTGATATGATTTGATATTATCATTGAATTTTGTGTTCAATAACAGTGTTCATCCTCAACATCCCTGGTACTTGATTGGAAAGAATTTAAGAGAATAAACTGAACTGAAGTAAAACAAATAATATTAGAAACGATGTTGTACATGTAGGTCAAGTGCTTCTGATGGCGTTTAGGTGATTCAGAGAAGCCCTTGTTGGCTCGTCCGCTCACCACTGCCATTTCCCATCAAGGTCTTACTCGGCTACAGGCGCTACAACGCAACCTCTCGACAGCCTTCGCTCCATAACGTCCCTGTCAGGAAGATTTGAAGCTCGTACCACATTGTGTACATAGGGAGCGCAAACAGCCATACACTTATGCATCACTTAGCATATTAGCCTGGTGATTGAATTATCCTTGGAGGGTGACACTTGCCTTCACGCTGAGCGTCCCAACCCCCAACCAGCCCCTCATCTTGCTATAATCCGCCCCTTTTTTTCCCCCCACAAGCAGAACTGAGCTGATATGACCAGTCGGTGCGTCATGTTTTACATGATGGGCAGGGCGAGCGCTGAGCGGGGTCATAACGGGCGCCGTTGATGCCGATTAAAGGCATGCTGGTCCGAGGGCGGAGGTGGAGAGAGGTGAGGCGGCCAACGTGATTGCCTGCTGAGCAGTGGATGACAGCAAAACTCATTTCCCCAACTCCCACTCCGTTCCAAGTGCATGATGGGAGATCGTATCTTGAGCCTGGGCGCCTTGTTGGCCTTTGACTGGGCGCTCTCCAGTCCTGTGAGATTAAATAGTTAATCATGATACATTAGTGAAATAATGATGAGGTGAAATAAAAAGGACTACACTAGTCAGGTTTCCATCCAAATGTTTCGTAATTTTTATGCGAATTGTGTGACGGACATGCGACTTATGCCCGTTTCCATCCGCTCTTCTTTTGCGAATAGGCGCCGCGAGATGACGTTGTATTGACGAAACTTTGGGACAATGGGGCGTTCCAGGTGGGAATGTTGATTTGGACAAATCAATCTAAAATTGCATTATTAATTTTTTTCTTCTTTAATTAATTATAAAAATAATCGTGTTTCTTCGTCTCCCCAAACATATCTAACTTTATCATCCGTCATTTATTGTGACTACAAACGTGCGAGTGACGTATATCCGGTCTTGTAGTTGCTTATTTTTTCAATACGCTTCAAAAACCACCCCCTCCAAGCGTAAACACTTTTTTTTTTGCGAATTTCTGGCCTTTCCAGTCTTTTTCGCAATTCTTGAAAATTCGAATAAAAATAGGTGGATGGAAACCCACCTATATATATACAGTAAACTCAAGGTTGCAGTACATGCTCACCAAACACATGGCCGTGTATTCAAGGATTAAATGCAAAGCCTCAATGCAATCATAGACACATGCGCCATTAATCAGGGCAGAATATGAAAGGGTTATAATGGGTTTATGAAGGATATCCTGCCATAGAATGTTGTGTGTATTTCGTTTGAGCGCTAATGCACCGAAAGCCCGTGGGCGCATGCCAGCCCAGCGACACGCTCATCAGCAAAAGGGCACAGAGAATGAATAAGCCCTAATTGACCACACATCCTTCATTACACATCTGCTTACAAATGCATCCGTTCTCCTTGGAGCTCCTCTCAGAACCGAACAGCCCCAACATTGTTGCGAAGTTGGACAATTCATTGTGGCTGATGAAGTACTTACTGTACATGTCATAATTATAGTTATTTTAATGTATTATCGGGTGAGTGGGTTTATTACTTCTGCCAAGAAAGTTTGGTTGTGCATTCATTTACTTGCATGCACTTTCCCATCTACATGTTTTGATATATTAACCGGAACCATTTATGGATTTATTTTCATATCGGTATCCTCTGCAGGTGTCTCAAAAACTATTTCCAGTTGCGATTTAAGGGTGACTCAGGGCTTACTCGACTGATGTTTTCTTTTTTGCTTTGACTTGTGAGCATAAATTTGAGATATGAGTGCTAGATGGTGGCAACTAACTCACCACACTTAACAACAAGAAACAGTTTGGCACTTTGAAAAAAATCTTTAAAAAAATGAGGCTTCAAGTTTTTTAATCCCACATCCATAATATTACAGTAATAATTGTTTTAAAAAACTAGAGATGTTCAATACCACTTTTTGGAGACCAATACCAGTACTGGAGTTTAAAGATACAGATATCAAGTACCCCGTACTGATACCACTACTATTTTTGATACATAAATTTCCCCCCCAGAAAATAATGACAGATTGCTTAAAAGAAAGGTCACTCTATCACAATATAGTATTTTCCCTTAAAATTGCCCGAAATTAACGGCAATTTTCTATTCTACTAATTTCTAATTCCTGATTGTTAAACTGTTAAAAGAGGGATGCAGATATAGGCATCGGCTGCCATTGTGAGTACCGATACCTTGAAATAAGGCCAGGTATCGTCGCGATGGTATCGGTATTCGCCCATCCTTAAAAAACAAACAAACTTGTACTTCTAATTTGGGGACCAATAAACAGCAAAGTGCAAAAGGACCATTTGATTTGCTGTTTTTTAATATGTCGTAATTAGCAGGTCAACATCAAAGATCAGATCTCGAACTGTCAGTGAAAATGGGTAAATCCAACATGGAGCGCCTTAAATGATGACGAACAAATGACAGTGCCAATGTTTCTTGGTAGTCTTTTGTGTTGTTAACACAAGTCATTTGATTGCTAGGGATTCCAAATATATTCCTGTGTCTGCACCTTTATCTACATTCTAACCCCAAAAATAATTCTATAGAGTTTAATGGAAATGAAATTAGTTTTGTATTTTTATCCCCCTAGTAGTCAAATTGACCTAATATATATATATATATATATATATATATATATATATATATATATATATATATATATATATATAAAAAGGAATTCAAACAACATAGCTGTAATGCGTCATTATGAAATAAGCAACCCCCCCAAAAAAATCACACAAATTTCGAAGGGAGAGTTTTTAGTATATTTTGACAGTTTATTGAAAATAAAAAAAAGTTACCCAAACGTTGAGCATCAACCTCAGCTTGGTAGACGACTACTCTACCACATGAGCCATGCCACTTATCTGGTTGCCACTATGCTGCATTGCTGGTGTGTCCAAAATGAGACCAAAAACGGGTCTCTTAGAGATACAAGGGTTGTGGGTTTGTTCCTCCAAAAAATGACTTTGAATTTCAGAGTGAAAAAACGTTACTATTTATTTTCAAGTAAATATTACTCTTTTTTTTTTCTTTTTTTTTTACAGTGTATACTGGTAGCGATTCACTCACAGTGATTCCATAAGTAACATGTGAAAACGTGTCTCTACAGGGACTTTTCTGACAAGCTGCCTCCCTCGTGGACGTGAGGATGTTTCGCAAGAAGAAAAAGAAGAGGCCCGAGATCTCGGCACCGAAGAACTTTGAGCACCGTGTCCACACCTCATTCGATTCCAAGCGAGGCTGCTTTGTTGGCCTGCCCACACAATGGCAAAGCCTGATAGAGAACCTGCGCAGGCCCAGGCCCATGGTGGACCCTTCCAGGATTACGGAAGTGGAGCTGAAGCCCAAGAAGGTATACATCACCCTGCACGCTGTCCTTGCCTTAAATTTATGACTCATTCAACCACCGCCTTTGGCTCGCAAGCAGTTGCAAATGCAAACATTACGTTTTAAACTGCGTGTCGCCGCTGCTCCTTTCTGTATCGATGTTGCGCAAGTGCCGCTCATTGCTACTTAAAGTTACGTCTGTCTCAGAAAATGATGATAAAATGGAAGTACTGCTCCCCGACCGATGTTTTTGCTCCCTTGTCTGTTGGGCTAATGACCCTGCTGTGTACAGTGGCGGTAAAATGTTGAACCCTTGAAGGGGCAGCAAAATTCATTGCTCCGTGTAGGCAATTAATAACAGCCGATGTGTCACCGAACAGGTGTAAAGCACCAGTCATATAAGAGGAAAGCTGAAGAAAGGCCAATAAGGAAAGGACTTCTTTCCTTCCCAGAGTATTTAGCGGGTGACAAACAAAGCAGCTTTTTTTTAAATTGGTACTTAGCATAATGAGAACTATCATGTTACATTAAGGCTCATTAATGGCTAGTAAACCTTGTGATGCGAAGAAGTGAAAATACGATGGCATATACGGTTTGTAACGGGATTCTAGGACCTTTGATTTGTTTGTATTTTGGACAAATTTTCCTCTAATGGAAATAAAAGAAAGAAGGTTTGAATATTCATCATCATTAAACTTTTTTCGAATTGTAGAGGTAATCTTGTATTGTTGATCGTCACTTAAGTGCAAAAAGACCACTTTAAAATAATTATCTCTATTCAACTCTGCCTACAATTGACAAATTGCCAAGTATGCAAATTAGGCAATGATGACCGTGGGTCAGAAGCGATATCTGCCTGGACGGCTGTCAGTGCATTCCGAGACGCCATTGACGGTGCGCACAGAAGCCGATGTCATGAAAGGGGCCTGGCAGCCACGCGGAGAGAGGCGGGATTTTACTGTCTTACTTAGAGGTTAGAAAAATAGCTGTGAAAATAACTCATATTTCATTAGCAAAAATGCCATTGTCATTGTGCCAAAGATATGACTACAGTTAAGTATGGAGGGGCTTAAAATAGCATGATGAACCCTTTAATGTTGCTCCTTCTTTTGGAATAAGTTTCACAAAAACAAGTTGCATGAGGCACGCCGACATCTTGTAGTTCTTCTTTCAGCCTTGGTATTTCGACAGTATTCCTTTTTCCGGATGTTGCTATCGCTTGGGATTGTTGTATCTATCACGACCCCCGTCTTCTGAAGTTTATTTACCACCACCACTATGTCAGGCTCGTTGGCTATCACTAGTTTGTCAGTGTGGAAGTGTCCCACGGGCTTTTGGCCTGGTTGTTCTCAATTACCGACGGTGATGTCTGCCATCTTGATTCTGAGCCCTGCAGTCTATATTTGGGACAGATGTTGCGGTACACTATTCCTGCTAGCATCTTACACCCTGCTGTGATATGATACACTGTCATGGGGGCTTCTTTTTGCAACCCGCACCTAGGGTCCTGCAGGGTTCACCAATTCCGAACCTTGATCTAGTGTTTAGGTCCAGTTTTTGTGCTGCCATTATTAGTGCCTCCGTGCTTTCTTTCTTTCTTTCTTTGATCCATTGTATTCTATTCTATTCCACCTTCCTTCTAAAATGTGATTCTTGTGGTGATTATCTCACCTTTCTTAGAGGTGCGAGGTAAGTTGTCATCTGATCTCCCTTCCACGTGATGTGCACACGGTCCGAGATACAAAGGAGACTTTTGCTTGGCATGAACTGAGCATGACTCTACCCTCAAAGTGACTAATAAGACACCACACGCTGCAATGGCAAAACATTTTACGGTTGTCTCGTTTCTTGTCAAGGCAGGCTTGGGTCCTTTGCCTCAACATGTTTCCGTTCAACAAATACCATCAAAGTCCTCTTACTGTGTATTTAAATGTGCATCATTTGCTCACCCACTATCTTTTTAAGTGTATTGTCAGAAGCCACCAGGGGATTTAGTTTTAGTTCTTGACAATGACGTCATTTACAGATTCTGGAGTCTAAATTTAACTTGGCTTTGAAAAGTGATTATGTAACCCTCATTATTCCTTCCAGTATCAAGCCATACTCTACTCTAATGTCTCTCCATTTTCAGACCATTGTGCGTGGGAGCATGCTCGGTCACGGAGACTACATCACAGCCATGATCAACGATATGAGCCGTCTGTCTGTGACCAGCTCCAATTCTTTGCGCAAGAGCAGCCCCTCGGCCAGGAAGAGGGCCCAGTCTCTGGGAAGGCTGGGAGAGGTGAGCGAGGGAGACGCCTACCAATACGAAGGTCTGATTCAAGATGATGACGACGACGAGGATGCAGCTCAGGATCATTGGCGGGACAAAGCGAGAAACATCCACAGCGAGTCCAACACCCCCTACTTAGGCATGAAGAAGAGTATCACTTTGCAGCCCAATGGCATTTTACCAAAAGCCACATCCACCTATGAGGTTGGTGGCGGCCCGCTGGAGGGACCGTCTCAAGCAGGTCAAAACCAGAACATTACGATGCTGAGTCACGGGTCTTACATGGGCGGTGATGTGGGCAGCCCGCAGGAAAGAGTCATATGGAAGAGAGACTTTCAGCTGCCCAGAGGAATGCCACCGAATCAAATACCAGTTGCGTGTTTTTATAGCCCGGCTATGGGTCTGCAGCAGCACCAAGATCAGGGTGTCACCCCCACGGAGCTTCGGCCCAGTGTACCGATGTACATGCACCCCCAGAACAGCCCGGGGAGGCCTTTCTCCTCCTATGACCTGAAAGTAAGCCTGACATTGCAGCACTTCATTTACACCATATTGCACATGATTGACAAATATACTACAATGGAACCAATGCCAAACATCTACCTCACAGTCGAGAGGTGATGTTTACATTACAATTTTAAAAGTTTTCCTTTGTCCATCCGGCCATTTTCTGTCCTGTGTATTTGCACAAGGGTCGCAAGATTGAGCCTATCCAAGCTAACTTAAGGCGAGACGCGAGGAACTGTTCTCTAGCCAAATGGCAGGGCACAAACAGACAAACAACAAATTCACACTCGCATTCATTCACAAACTATCAATTTAAAGTCTTCAATTAACCTCGGAAGTATGTTTTTGGAATGTGAGAGGAAGCCGAAGTAGCTAAGGAAAGCCACGTAGACTCAGGTACAACATGCAAATGCCACACAGAAAGGCCGGCGTCTGGATTCGTACCTGGATTTGCTGATCACTATTCCAAGTCGACCATTATTAACTCATTCACTGCCATTGACGGCTATAAACGTCAAAAATTAATTTTAACTATTTCTATTAGATTAACATTTTTTCCCCCACTTTTGTTAACAAGAGTATGAAAACCTAGAATTTAGAACAGATATTAATAATAAATAATATACATGTGTGATTAATCGTGAGTTAACTAGTGAAGTCATGCAATTAATTACAATTAAAAATTGTAATCGCCTGACTAGATGATTGTTAAAAATTAGGGGTGTCAGGCGATAAAAAAAAAAATCTTCTGACTTCAATAGTTAATTCACAATTAATCACAAATTTTATATTTGTTCTAAATGTACAATAAAAAAATCTAGGTTTTCATACTCTTGTTAAAAAAAAGTAGATTTTTTTTTTAAACTAATAGAAATAGTTAAAATGAATTTTTGACGTTTATAACCGTCAATGGCAGTAAATGAGTTAAAATTAGGGTTGAAAGTTTCAGGTAATTTTCAAATCCATGGGAATTAATGGTAATTTATTGCAATATAAAGTAGATTTGCCTCAATGGAGAACTTAAATAGTTTTTATATGTATAATATTACAAAAAGTTGCAAAGACGTTTGCCAGACACTCACAAACAGGTTTTTTGTTGTTGTTTTTCTTCTTCTATCAAAACTTTCTTTGCTACAATATTATATTTAAGTTCCCTGTCCACAAATATCTTTAAAAAAAACTTTATATTTCCCCATTCATGACATCTTCTAATTAGCTGTTCACAATAGGTACTCCTACAAGCCTCTGGCCAATAGTTTCAGACTGGATTCGGGTTCGAATTTCCCGCCCTCTGTCTGTGGATATGACGTGTGCATTGTCTCTGTGCAGAAGGGAGTTCAATTTTCTGCATTGAGCAGCTTTAAAGATGTGGCTGACTTTAGCGTAGGTATTCAGCATCATGAGATAAGGAGGAAAAAAAGGCAAAATATTAACGAGGCCATTATTTTAAGAAGATGAGCATTTGTTGGCTAAATGCGTGTGGCCACATTGTTAGTGCAGCATTGTTATTATAGCGAAGATCATACCACTTTTGTATGTCACATTTTGTATTCAAAATTAGTCACATTTTTGTTAAAGAAAAAGCACAAAAAAACAAAAACGTGTAGTTATTTTTCAATGCTTACTGTACTGTCTTCTAAGATATGACAAAGTCTGAGACTGACAAGATTCTCTTGTGCTTGAGATATCAAATGGGACTGGGAATGTTCAGTAATGGCAGGTTGATTACAGGCGCAATTTTACATAAACAGTGTTGTATGTTGATTTAATTTCCATTAAATGTGTTTACATTTCAATCGAAATGCAGTTCACTATGAAAGTTGTCAATAGTGAAAGATTATATGCTTGCCTCAAGCTCTCTGGGGGAAATTTAGTTGTATTGACAATAACCCAACATGGTTCAAATGGGGTGAAATCAATGCAGAGTTATGCAGAGGGACCCAATTCCTATTTAACCCTTGAACATCACTCATTTAGTTTTATGCTTTGCAGACAGATTCAGCAGTGAGGTATCACTCCGGCTTCCTGCCCACCGGCACCAGCAGTCCCTTAGCAAGCGGCATCAGACCTCAGCGGACTGTGCGATCCTCAGCCAGCTACACTTTAGGGCTGTCCCCCAATATGGGTCTAAGGCCCAATGGACCAGACCCTTTTCTTCGGCACTCTGGATGCCCCAATCCTCCTTACCCGCGACAGGACAGCCCATCCCAACCTCGACCCTCCCCTACTGGCTCTCTTGCCACTAGTCCCCCCGGTACATGCTCGCCCGCCTTCAGACCCCCACACCCTTCGCCCCGACCGCCGCCGGACCCACCAAAGGTGACCCATGAACAGTTCAAGGCCGCCCTGCAGATGGTGGTGGATAAAGGCGACCCAAGGTCTTACCTGGAGAACTTTGTGAAGATCGGGGAGGGTTCGACTGGAGTTGTGTGCATTGCCACAGAGAAGCACAGTGGTCGGCAGGTGGCGGTGAAGATGATGGACCTGCGAAGGCAACAGAGGAGGGAGTTGCTCTTTAATGAGGTAACAAATACACAGTTACCTTGAAAAAGTAATTTAGGGACTTTACTAATGACTTACTTTTAAAAGTAACTAAGTACTTTGCTGATTACTTGCTTTAAAAAGTAGCTAATTACTGTACTGATTACTTGCTTAATAAAAGTAACTAAATTAGATTACAAGTTATTTCTATAGTTACATTTAGCAGATAGCGACAACCCCGCTAAACAAAAATGGCACCTGGTTCTGGTCACTTAATTGGAAGCGTGTTTTTAATATTTAAGAACAAAATTTGCTTTTATTAAAAAAAAATAATAATAATAATAATAATGAAGCTATGTAGATATTAACACTGAATAGTGTGCAACAAACATGAATATTTTTATTTTTATAGTGACTGTACTTGTATCTTGAAAGCGTGGGATCTCTCTCCTTGTGAATGTTCATTTGAATACTGTACTCCCACAATACATTTCACCATGTTTAATACTAACTACTACGACTACTTTGTTTGTAGTGCATTATCGACTCGCGAACACAATGCTTCGATTGGCTTCCAGCATTTTTATAACCAATCAAAAACAACCTTTAGATTTTGAACTACTCCAGCAGTAAGTGCAGCCTTAGCATGATATTTTTAACCTCATTAAACACATGACATTGAGCCCCATCGGCCATTTAATGTTGTAATATATTTTTGAGGGACCTATGCTTATGAGCCATGTAATAGTCCAAAGTTTCCATCCTTTACAGTGCCCTTGCCCAAAAGCTTCACGGGACCTTGAAAACATGCACACACAAAAAGAAAAAAAGAAAAAAAAAAGGGGGGTATGCCTGTAAGGCTCAAATATGCTATCAATCACCTTTTGGATAGGTAAATGAAATATGCATGCTTTCTCCCAGCCAATTGCTAAAAAGAAATGAAAAAGAAAAAAGAAAAAAAGATGCATCCTGAAATGTTATGATGTTAATATCTCCTGCTTCCTTTTATCACTAATCACAGAAATGTGTATTTTTAATGAACACAAATAATTTTCTAGTTCCGAATTTTTCACTTGGGCGTCAAGTCATTCCCCCCCGCCGTCCCTACTAATTATGTGCTGACTGCTATGGAGGAACATTAACCCCGCCATTATGAAAGCTATTGAGTTAGACAGACACCGCAACTACCTGTTCGAAAAGCTAGTACACCATTATTATCCATTGTGTTCCATAGGTAGTGATCATGAGAGACTATCAGCACAGAAATGTGGTGGAGATGTACAAATCTGCGCTTGTGGAGGAAGAACTGTGGGTGATCATGGAGTATCTGCAAGGTGGAGCACTAACCAACATTGTGTCTGAAACCAGGTAGGATTTCATTCCGTTTAGTTTACAGCCTTCAAGAGGATGTTATATACATAGTTCTACCACAAGGAGGCAGTGTAGTACCGACTAGAGTTTGTGCATTGCTTTTGGCTGCACAAAGACACACAAAGGTTGTCATTCAAGTCTCCTTGCACAGTTCAGGCCTGCATGGAAACAAACAATAAACCGGATGTGGAAATAGTGACACATTATATTGACGAAATACGTCCGAGATAAGATGACATCACAGTTTACACTTTACTGCATTCTGTACAGTATTTATTTTAGGATGCTGTCGCGTAACAGAATTGTGTTTAACAGATGTTCCATTACATTATTAATACGTGTACAGTCCTACAGTAGATGTTTGAACGAACATGTCACGCTGTCATTTTTTTAGTGTGGCAATTGCTCTCCGACATTTTCTTTAATGCATGGTGATTCATCATTTTTCACTTTTGGAGTTGTTAATTTGGTGCTACTCATCACTATTTTATATGCCTGCCAAATGATAAAATGCATCTCTCTCTCTCTCTCTCTCTCTCTCTCTCTCTCTCTCTCTCTCTCTCTCTCTCTCTCTCTCTCTCTCTCTCTCTCTCTCTCTCTCTCTCTCTCTCTCTCTCGCTCTCTCTCGCTCTCTCTCGCTCTCTCGCTCTCTCTCTCGCTCTCTCTCTCTCTCTCTCGCTCTCTCGCTCTCTCGCTCTCTCTCTGTTCTGAACATTGCAGACTGAGTGAAGAGCAGATTGCCACAGTATGTGAAGCTGTTCTGCAAGCCCTGGCCTACCTCCATTCACAGGGAGTCATTCACAGAGACATCAAGAGTGACTCAATACTCCTCACATTAGACGGAAGAGTATGTCATCTTTATTGTTCTCTCATGTGCCATTTTTGGGTTGTGTAAGTGTTCCCGTTTCCCCCCCCTTAGGTCAAACTCTCCGACTTTGGCTTCTGTGCTCAGATCAGCAAGGACATCCCCAAGAGGAAGTCTCTGGTGGGGACTCCTTACTGGATGGCTCCAGAAGTCATTTCCAAATCACCATATGGCACTGAGGTGACGAGGCACGCAACTCGGGCCAAAAGACATATTTGTTGCATAGCCAACATTTTGCAATCTGTGCTGTGTGTGTGTTGCGCCAGGTGGATGTCTGGTCCATGGGTGTCATGGTGGTGGAGATGGTGGATGGAGAGCCACCGTATTTCAGTGAAACCCCCGTGGCAGCTATGAAGAGACTGAGAGATGAGCCAGCGCCGACTGTGCGAAATGTCAGCCAGGTATGCAAGCTTGCATGTTTATGAACTAGCTTTGCATACATATGCAATGTCGATAACACGATGACAACACATGGAAATGGGGATTTTAATGACGTGTCTGTGACATGCTTTTATCAAAACGCCACAAGGATCATGAATTATAAACTTAATGTATTTTTGTTTGGATTAATTTTGGGTTGATTTAACACACGATTTAATTAAATTAATCCAAAGTGAACATACTAAATTGTATTAATTACAAGTTCATTAAACATAATATATCCACTTGAATTAAGTTAATCCAAAATGAATCCAAAGTGAATATGTTAAGTTTAATGAACTCATAAATAATTAAGCTTAATATATTCACTTTGGATGAATTTAATTCAATCGTGTGTTATCAATTGAAGTGATAAAAAAAAAAATTGGTCGACAATTCAATTTGGAATCTTAAATTGGTTCAATAATTCTCTTTTTAGAGTGTAGAATGTGGAGGAAAAAAAGGGACTATATTGCAGTTCACAATAAATATTTATCTACTAACTCAAAACCCCAAAACTTTTAATGAATTACAATGTTCCCTCGCTACTTCGCGGTTCACTTTTTGCGGATTCACTCTATTGCCGATTTTTATTTTCAATAGTGAGTACCCCATAAAATTCTTTATTTATGCTGCTATTTGTGTGTGTATATGTGAGTAAATACATTTTTAATCAAATTACAATATTTGGTAAATTAAGAAACGTGTACCATGATAAGTTAAAAAAATGTTGTTGACATTTTTCTGCTTTTAATTCTTCTGAGCAAGTCAGTGTCCCATCACTGGTGAGCTATTTTTAGTTACTCTCACATACACACACCCACACACACCCCCACCTGACGCCCCCTAATTTTTAATAATTTTTTTTCTTCTTCTTTTTTTTTAAAGAAAAGATTAGAAGGCGATTATAATTTATAATTATAATCGTAATTAATCGCATGACTTCACTAGTTAACTCACGATTAAACACACATTTGATATCTTTACTAAATGTACAATAAAAAAATTCTAGGTTTTAAGAGTAGTTTAAATGATTTTTTGACGTTTATAGCCGTCAATTGCAGTGAATGAATTAAAAAGAAGAAAAGATAAAAAAAATTTAAGCATCAGGCGATTACAATTCTAATCGTAATTAATCGCATGACTTCAATATTTAAGTCACAATTAATCACACATTTTACATCTGTTCTAAATGTACAATAAAAAATTTTTAGGTTTTCATACTCTTGTTAACCAAAGTGGAAAAAATGTTAAACTAATAGAAATAGTTTAAATGAATTTTTGACATCTATAGCCGTCAGCGGCAGTTAATGAGTTAAGGTGACAGACAGTATTAGCGTTATTGAAGGGAAAGAAAACATTTTTGTTTTTAAATAATCTCTTTGGAACGTATCACCTGCGACATCACTGGAATCCTTCCCGATGGTGATGAATCTAAAATCTGATTGGTTAAAAAAAAACAACAACCAAAAAACGGCTATGGCTAATAGTGGGCATCGATGCAATCACAGAAATCTGCTGTCCTCCACCCTCTGATCCAGGTGTCCCCAGTTCTTAAGGACTTTCTGGACCGAATGCTGACTCGGGACCCCCTCGAGCGGGCCAGCGCCACCGACCTGCTGGAGCACCCCTTCCTGCTGCAGAGCGGCTCACCTCAGTGCCTGGTCCCCCTGGTGGAGCAGTACCGCAAGCGCATGTCCCGCTGCTGACCCTGTGGTGCTCCCGGGTTCCCTAAACCCCCATTTCAAGTCCAACCGTGTCTCTTGTGAGAACCAAGCGCAGTTCTTCAATTCCTCGACAGCTTGTTGCCACGTGAGCGCCATCGACAAGGAAGGCGAGTTGGGTCGTAAGACACCGCATGGTCGTTCGAGCATGTGAGAAGCACTTTAGGAGCGAGGTCAAGGCAGCATGCAATCACTCATCTCGTAACTCAGTCACAACACTGATTGGTCTCCCGTGGCATTCGTCAACACGCAAGATGGTGCATATCAAATGAATATTACGTGTAACGATGTCGAATGCTACCGCAAAAGATAAACTCTTTATATTTTTATAGTGGGCATCATTTGTGGTGGCGCGAAGCTGTAAGAACTGTTTTTTCAACCGGTCGGACATTACCTCTGCACAGTCACTCCCGGCCGGGTCTGCATGGCCAAACGGAGGCGCACCTGGCCTGAAGTGAATGCTTGAATATGTACCAAACCAGGACGTGAAAGAGCATCCTCTCTTATTAGCATAACAAGTGGATAGATGAAAGCCATGCTGCTATTGTGGGCTCACTGGAAAATCTCCTCTTTTACACATGTATCCTTTATTTCCAACAGGTCTTTTGTGGGTTCTTTGTATGACATGAAGTTACACATAGGTTACATCACTAACTGTTATGGACCTAAATATAAGCAGATATATGTACATAAAATACTGATAGGTCCTTACGACTGTTAATCTACCACAGCGAAATATATTAAAGTAATTCTACTTTCTTTACAGAAATGTGAGTGTATAGATATGTGTGTGTGTAGGTGTGTGCATGTGCATTTGCGAGCACACGGATGTGAGGGCGAGGGCATCTCAGCGAACAAACGAGCCCATTTGTATCGTAACAGACTCAGAAACTCGACTTGTGTGTCGTTGATTTTTCTAGTAGAAGCACACACGCTTTGGCATGTGATGACGTCCACCTGCTGAGAAACACTTTGCACATACACTAGTCTTTGACTCATGTATTTCTATGTGTGCGGCTCGTTGATAAAAAAAAAAAAAAGAAGAAGAAAAAAAAGAGGATTACACTTGGTTTTCATTTTGTATAAACCAAATAAATGACGCATATGGAATATCAGTGATTCATCACTCACTCACTCACACGCAGTATGACGAGGTGGTTGAAAGGGCTGGTGTTTATTCAGCGTGAATCATACAGCACACTGTCACTGAAAACAAATAGGCAAAAATCCAGAGAGTTCTTATAAATGCAGAAGCAATATCAAATCGTTTTATTTTTTACAATATGAATAAATCAGCAACTTCTAGTCCTCATCTAAAGATACAATTACCGGCCACAACATTAGGTATACTTGCAAATTCTAATTGAGGTATTAGGGGGAAGTCAACCCCAAAACTTTCTTTACAGTAATATATTCTATGCAGCCCCAATAATCTAAACACTACATTCTGAATAACTCATTCATTGCCATTGACGGATATAGACGTAAAAAATTAATTGGAACTATTTCTATTAGTTTCACATTTTTCCCACTTTTGTAAAAAAACCTAGATTTTTTTATTGTACATTTAGAACAGATATAAAATTTGTGATTAATCGTGAGTTAACTATTGAAGAGATGTGATTAATTACAATTTAAACAAATTATCGTCTGACGCCCCTAATTTTTAAATAATCTTTTCTTTTTTTTAATTCGGGGCATCAGGCGATTCAATTTAATGTAATTAATCACATGACTTCACTAGTTAACTCACGGATTAATCAACATTTTTATATCTGTTCTAAATGTACATTAATTATTTTTCTAGGTTTTCATACTCTTGTTTACAAAAGTGGAAAAAAATGTGAAACTAATACAAATAGTTCAAATTAATTTTTGACGTCTATAGCTGTCAATGGCAGTGAATGAGTTAATATTGCGTTTGTGGAATTTAAGTTATGCATCAAAATCCACCCGTTTGTATCAATCTCAGGGGGGGCAGCCATTTTGTAACTTGCTGTCGACTGAAAATGACATCACAATTGCTCAGGCTTAGGTAACGACCAATCACGTCTCACCTTATTTCTCAGTTTGATTATGTGATGTTCGCAAACTGAGCCGTGATTGGTTGTTACCTCAGCCTGGGCAATTATCATTTTAAAAACCGGAGGATTTTGCTGCTTCATCTGTATTCCATAAATACAATTTTAATCAGAATAACGTGTTTAGACAGCATTTTATCACAAAGGTTTTTGGTTAACATCCCTTTAAAAAAAAAAAAAAATGTTGTTGCAGTGGTTTAGAAGCGCACGGCTTCATTTGTACCTGCAACGGTAATCCTGATAAATAACTTCTCCTGTAACCATTTAAGGTATAATAACAAAAGCATTTCCCCCTCATGAGCATTGCAAACACCCCCCAAAGACAAGACATCGGCATGTGAGTATTGGATTTGTCGCATACGCACTCGATCAGCAAGCAACCACGCTGCATTGCGAGCGTCACAACTTGTCCTTTCCCTTGTCGGAACTCCTTTCTGTCCTCCTAATCGAGGGCCGACTGAGACGAAGAGCTTTCAAACTCGCATTTGACTGCACTGATGCTGTCCACGCTGGGCTGACTGTTGACCTGCTGGTGTGTGTGGGAGAGGGGGAAGGTCTCCGAGCGTGACATCCGTCCTCTGCCGTTTGAGGAGCCTGAGGAACAGTCTATGACCATCCTCATGAACTCGGGTGCGGTGAATCGACGGAGGAGTCTCGTCCCAAGGCCCATGAACCCCGGGCCGCGGCTGGGCATCTTCCCCGCCTCCCCTCGGCTGAACATCATTTTGTTGTGTCGGCCGCTGTGGGCGAAATTTGTCTTCTTCTGCAGCTCGTCCGTCTTTGACGTCTCCTCGAGGGGTTTCGCCATCTGACTCTTGATTCCTAAAGGAGCTTTTGGAGCTGAGAGTGTTTTTTCTGCATCATTTGTCAGGACCCGGGAGTTCCCCTGACTTTCCATCTTGTCCAGGAGACATCGGTCATCCTGCAGGGAGGCTCTCTTGAATTTGCTGGCGGACAGGCTCAAGTCGTGCACGTCACCCTGGTAGGATTGCTTTCTGATGCTCAAGAGTTCCAACCTTTGTGGTGTCTTCTCTTGGGGTCGAGTTTCTTCTTTGACTTCTTTTGGGTTTGCCTCGGTAGGTGAGCTGAGCGTTTTCGTTGCTTTTAAATCGCCAAGCTGGCAGTTTTGGAGTTGTTTGACCGTGAAGAAAATACTCTGATCCCCATCAGTTTGGCCATTCTGAGGCGGCAGGGACCACTTGTGGCGATGGTTCTGTTCCTGGCTCTGGTTCCTGGGACATGTGAAACGATTCCACAGTCTGTTGCCGTCCCCGATCTTCATCTGCTTCTGAAATAGCCCTGGTAGTTGGTCTTCTTTGCTGCTGACTTGTTTGGAAAACTTTTCCAAGACATGCCTGGGGAGTCTGTTGGGCAACTCTCCATCGCCGACATTTCCTGGATCAAGTGAATCGTCAGCGCCCGCACTCCGTCTGTACTGAAAGTTGAGAATCTGCACACACTGGTTGTGTCCAAAGAAGTCAGCCACCTCGGTGGCTGTATGTCCAGCGTTATTCGTTCTGTCCAGTCTCAGTCCAAGTCTCTTGAAAGCCCGGACCAGAAACTCAAGCACCTGGCTGTGCCCAGAAAAGGCGGCATACATTAGAGCACTGTTACCCCACACGTCAGAGACATCTGGGTCGGCATTGAACTGAACTAGAATCTTGACCACGTCTAGGTGACCCAACTCACAGGCGTGACTCAGAGCTGTGCGACCTTCTTCATCCTGGCAGTTGACATCGGCCCCTTTCTCCAGTAGGAGCCGGGCGAACTTGGCTCGAGTGCCGGCTTCTTGTAGACATACCGCATAAATTAGTGGCGTGCGGCTGTTTTCGGTCTTTGAGTTGATGATCCGTCCGTCCAGGGCGTCCAAAATGAAGCGCGCAAGGTGAACTTTGCCACCGTGCATGGCATCCAGGAAGGTCTTGGTGCCGGAGCCCTGGCGTAAATCTTTGGGTCGCATCATTCTGCAACACCTGCTTAGGGAGCAAAGTCCGTACGAGTGAGCTGAAAGGGAAGATCGCCAACTGGGAGCGCGCACAAGTTCTCCGAATCTCCCCTTGGACAGTCAGAGTGCTCACTCAAGACTAAGACTCAGAGAAAGGCTGTCTGTGTTTTTATGCATCCCTCTCCACTCATGCCCTCCCCACGTTGCCAAGGAAACAAACGTCTGAGGACCATTATGCGGTGGCAGCATCCATTCAGCCCCAGCACTCACTGCCTGGAGAGAAATTTGTGCTATTTGAAAAGAATAATAACTCAAGAGGGAAAAAATGGATTGTGTATTTAATGTGAGGTTGTTTTTTTTTCTCCCTACTTTTTTTGTAATGTAAATTAAGTTCATTACAGATTCACAGAATCATGATTTTTCAGGAACTCTAGGACAAGTTAGAAGGAAAACGAAAGCCAAGTTGAATGTTCAAAAACCCCCAACAAAAAACAATAAGCAGTAATTTGGCTGTTAAAAATGAACACCGAATGAGTGTTTCCATATTTGAGTCACATCACATACATGTACGTCTCACATCTGTGTATGACATATGTATGTTTATACTTGCCTCGCAGCATCACAGTGGCAGATGACGGGAGTTTGGCCGTTTGGATTTCAGAGAGGACACGAAAATACAACCGTTAGCTTAGCGCAAGCTAGCAGCTTGTATGACAAGCGGATGCATTTAGTTCCAAATGAGTCCAAAAGGATAAGTGCTTAAGAAAATGAACGGATAGACCCTGTGTTTTGTGTTTTGGCGAATACAAGACCAGGCACACAGATATTGATCAAAGTTTACAATATTGCTCGGTTTCCCCATCAATTCCTCAAAATGGGCCATCTGAGATACATTTCAAGTAACACATCCCATACCTGAAACCATGATATATTCCGCAAGCTAAATTATTTCATCTTCACCAATTTTTGCTTGATTCTTTTTAGTTTTGTTTACGCTTCAAAACGTGTTGCCCGATTATTTTTGGCACAAATCTGATTCCATATAAAAGGGGGGTTTGTGATTTTGAAAATGCAAACAAGATTTAAACAAGCTTACATTAGCTACAGCTACTAGCTTGGTAGCATGGCTTATTCGTAAAGGAGTGTTACTGTAACACTAAATATTATCCATTTGGAAGATTTTTTGTTTGTTTGTTTGTTTGTTTTTTATAATAATAATAATTTAAAAAAAATTGAAACACTGTTTAATCAAGGCAAAGTTAGTTCCTGATGATGAACATTTTGTTTGTCTTGGAAACACCGAGCACAGTATTAATTTTGTGTTTTTGTCCCCTTTGAAAAAAAATGGAAGTAAACAATTCAAAACAGTTTGCTGTTGATTCATTAATTGTCCCGCTGAAACCCCAAAAAATGTTTCCCAAGCTTCATTTAGCCAAGACACCCACTTTGCATGACAAAAATCTCACGGCACACCAAACTGAAATATAATGACGATCTTGTCTCAACTTACTCACAATTTGACTAAATCCATATGAAATGTGTCCCTGTTTAATTAAGCACAAGATGATATACTTCTACAGAGGTTTATTGTAGCTTCTGCCTTCTAATGGCGATGCATTTCATTGTTCTAATGTCACAAGAACAAATATATATTTGTAAAGAATGAATAAATCGTTTTCTGACCAATTAATTGAAATTGGATTACTTGTCGAGGCACACCAGATGATCTCTCACGGCATTATTGGTCAGCCATGACTCCCTGCTTGGGAATCACTGTCATAGAAACAATTCCATTCACTAAAAATGGGTCAGCACAAATGAATGAAATGTGGTTGGTTTGTTGCCGTCAGACTTGCTAATTGGACAGACGTATGCGCTAAATCAGAGATGCCATGCTAAATATCTGATCTCTCATTCATTGCTCATCTGAAGCAGGCAGGAGGTACTCTGAATGCTTGATTTGAAATTAAAGCCTCTGTCAAGTTCAGGTGCTATCTGCATCCCATAATGCCTTAATAAGTCACAGGGGACACCGCACACTCAGGGCGACAACATGTCTTAATGTTCTTCAAGGAAAGAAAACTTGATCACGGAAACAAAAAACTCTCTGATGAACTCTCTTGGCAGCGTGGCTACTGTCACTTGGGACTAAATTAGACCAGAAACACAAGATTAGTGACGCAGTATATGCAGGGACCAGTTTCATCTGAAGTAAAAATGTCCTACCCATGACTCAACATGCCCTTGTCCTCCATGGACGGGTTCCTCTTTTTCTTAAATGAGAAAACTCAAGAGTAACGTAGTCAGGACGATCACATTTACAGCCTGCTGAAAAATACTGTAGATTTCAATTGGCAGCAGGTTGCACTTTCCATTCCTAGAACTAAATTGCCAGCTGAAATACTATAAATGTGATTCAGTCCAATATAAGAGCTGTATCCCTAAAAAACAAAACAACAACAACAACAACAACACATGATGCCGTTTTTATTTTATATTTAAAAGAAGAAAAAAAAAAGGAAAAAAGTTTGCCCTTTGGGTGATGAGTCTTAAGAGTGAGGAAATTAGTTTGCCAGGTTTTGTTTCATTGTTTAAAAATTCATGTTCCAGTTGTTGTTGGAACTACAGTGTGTCCACGTGTCAGCACTGGTTTAAGTTTCAGGATGAACCATCCATCTATTAACCAAAATACTTTAAAAATATATATATATTTAATCTCAAATTTCCAGTGTAAGGGAAGCAAAACAGGCATTTGAGGCTGAGAGCTAAAATCTACATGCCAGCAGTTTCTAAGGACTTTAATCCAGCGCATGTTTCATAATATTTTGTTACAATGACTATGGTAAATTTTCATGCTCAATGATAAGTAATTTCTCAAACTGTAAAAACAAGCAAACAAAAGCAAACAGGAGAACAAGGTTAATTTTGGTTGCAAAAAAAGGTGTGACATCATACCCCATATAGTGTGACAACTTACCCCTTGGTGGGGCAACATGTCACATGTTCATTCCCTCTATTTGATAGCTTATAACTCTGCACTGACACAAAATATGAAGATGACATGAATATAAAAAATATATACCTAAGACTTTTGTCTTTCATCTGGTACAAATTTTGGCTTATATATGATATGTTGATTGCAAGAAATATATAAAAGTATAAAAAGTGATACAACTAGCCCCGGTCTCCCCTACATTTGTGCTCATAAGTTTATACCCTAGGGGCATGTAAACCTCAGCTGTAGGTACATCTCAGTAGCAAACAAGTTGTAACACCTCTTCAACTATATCAAGATTCATCCATTATTATTATTATTATTATATTATTTTTTTAATTAAAATTTTGTTGTCGTTGTTGTTATATTAGGTTTCATTAGGTAGTGTAGAGTACCGATAATTGCAAAATTGCATGGTGATTTAAATTTTTTCCCCTGCCTGACTAAAAAAACAAGCAAAAAAAAAAAGGCAAAATTTATTTGAGACAAATCACCAACGTCTTTTAAAAATAATCCGTAAATATTATAACTTAAATGACTCGTCGTTCAGTAGAAATGTACAACGAAACATGTCTATATGTTATTAACTTACTTCTGGTTTACAGTAAAAAATAAAAAATAATAAAAAAGGACATCAATCTGGATTTGGTTTTCTTTTTTTTCTGCCACACAATGTTGTTCCCCATGTACCACCTATGTACCCCCTGTGCATTGTGTCTGGTCTGATGGAAAATCCCTTCCTGCAATGATGTGGAGGAAATGGAAGGTCTGTAGAGCTTCCGCTCCATCTCTCAGCTGGCGGGGCCTATTTGTGGCCTCGCAGGCCCGCTCACCTCCGACAGCTCAATAAATTGTACAAATGGATAACAAATGTATTTTGTTTACAGCCACACTGAGTTGTGATGTCGGGCGCTCAGTCGCACCTGGTGTAAAGGTCTGCTGCGTAGCCACATCCACAACGCAAGCAGCTCGAGTGGAAGGTTGAGCTGGGTCAGAGAGAACAAACACAATCAAACATTTGTTGTCTTTGAAATCAGGCAGCTCAAGTTAATTTTCACTCGGTGACAATGTGAATGGGAGCGTGAATGCTTGCCTCCCTCTTTAAGTGCCTTGTGATTGACTGATGACCAATCTATGGCGTAGTCTGCCTTTTATCCAGTCAGCTTTGATAGGCTCCAGATAAGGATATAAATAGGATGTCTAAATTATAATAATTAATGCTGTTGCCAAGAAGAAGAAAAAAAGCATAATACATAAATAAAATACAAAAATAACACCGGTGATTTGGGAGGGTTAGCCTACATAGTGAAATGAGCAAATAGCATTAATATTCGGAACAATGTCATATCAAAGCCGTATTATTATTTTTTAAAGCATAATTAGCTTTAACTAAGCGTGTTAGCTGAAACTTACTTGATTGCTCTGAGAAGTTGCTGATGCGGCAGGAGTGGGGCTCTAGTCATGTAAACAAAATTGTCACTTTTGTCCACAGTGGGACCCTTCAACTCCAATGCCCAACCTCTTACAGAAGCGTTACTGTCTCCCTCATTTACATACAGTATATTGTGTAAGAAAAGAAAGAAAATGTTTGTGATAGGCTGCATTAAAAATACATTTTAAATAATAATAAATGTAAATAAGTAAATAAATAAATAAATAAATAAATAAATAAATAATATTTTTCTAATACCCGTAAATTTAAAAATAATAATAATTTTCTTAAAGAAAGAAAATGTTTGTGATGGCCTGCATTAAAAATAAATAAAAAATAAAATAATAATAAATAAATAAGTACATAAATAAGTACATAAATAAATAAATACATAATTTTCTAATATTTTTCAAACATTTGTCTAATATTTTTCTAATATTTGTCTAATATTTTTCAAATATTTTTCTGACATTTTTCTAATATTTTTCTAATATTTTTCTAATATTTTTCTAATACCAGTAATTATAAAAATAATAATAATTTTCTTCAAGAATGAAAATGTTTGTGATTTCCTGCATTAAAAATAAATTAAAAATAATAATAACAAATAAATTAAATAACTAAATACATTTCTCAAATTGTTTAACTCTTGGCTGATAGTAACTCAAATAGCAAGATATAAAATATCACACTAGTCTAACTCCACCTGAGGACAAAACCTCCACTATGTGCTTCCAGGAGGAAGTTCACATCTTTTTAAATAACCAAGCAGCCCTGAGGCCCACGCTTATCCATTCTCTCCCACACACACGCTCTGGCATTCACATTCACTGCTTCCAACCTCCAAATGCGCACACACACTGAGAGATTTGAGAGTTTCACTCGGAGCACAGCAGATGAAGCGTTGCAAAAGCATGATGTTGAAATACAAGACTTTCCTTTGGAAATGGGTAGAGGTTGACTCATCTGCTTGAAGTGCATAACATAAATGCATGGTGTCGTAGCGGGTGCCGTCGCCTGATGAGCCATCTCACACTCACCTGTCATCTGCCGTGTCATAGAGAAAAACAAAAATGTGCAAGTGGGGAAGCAAATGTGTTTCAAAGTTCAACTCTGCGGCTAACTGTAGTGAAACTAGTAAATAATAGTCATGAATGACCACAGTGTATCTGCTTTTGATGAACACGTAGACGCTAGTTGTTGTATTTAGGTGGGGAGTTAGATTGTTGAACATTTTTCATAGGAACTAATGGACTGTGAATGATTGGCAAGTCTGGCGACCGATCCAATCTCAGATCCAGGCAATGTCCAGTAGTTAGCCGTCAGGGTCAGCAAGGCCTTCTCTGCTGGCCTGACCTCTATCAGGAGCACTAACCTAGGGCCGAGTTGTGCCATGAAATTGTATTAATTTAATTCCAACAGTCTATTCTGAATTGATTGAAATTAAATAGAGTGCGGAGTACCCCAAGGGTCAATTTTAGGTACAAAACGTTTTCATCTGCTTCCCCTTGGGACTGTAGTCAGGAGGCATGGGAGCAGCTTCCACAGTTATGCAGATGATACACACGGCCAATTGATGACCTTCTTAACTGTATTTTAGGTATTAAGTCATTGATGGCAGTGAATTTTGTACGGCTCAAATAGAACAAAGCTGATACAGTATTATAGTTATTGGTCATCATTTACATTATTGCAGTGCTGTGAGGAGCAATCCGCTGACATTTCTGTTCCACCAAGAACCATGACGACACTTTGCGACTCCACAAGCACCTTGACAGCTAAAGAAAAGATAAGTCATAGCGAACACTCACCTTGTGTAATTAACAGCACCAACAATTTGTTTGAACCCTCTTATATACGTGACATCACCATATACCAAGTATCTTTATTTATTATTTTTTTATTCTGATTGCTGTAATAATTGGCAGTGGTAGAACATATCATATTTTATATGATATCTGTCATTATGGAGTAATGGGAGGCATTTATGCGACATAAATATTCACAAAAATCTGTGCCTGAACATAACTTGAATTTATTATAAAAATACTAATAAATCCAAATTATTTGACATAAAGCATTTTTTTTAAAGCAGTGAAAATGGTTACTTTTTTGAGCCAGTAACTATAAATAATATTTATTTTTCAACTTCCACGATCCTTGCTAAAATTTGTACTAAAATTTCAAATTGTCACGTGTAATACAGTAAATAATAACTTTTAAAGATTTTGTAAGAATTTTTTTTAGGACCTTTTTTAAAGTAACTTAACTGAACAAATCCTTGATTTCTAATTTCAGAACTAGTACTCCAATAAATTATTGACTTTCACCGTCAAAACGGGCCTTTGAGGGAAGCCATAACTACAAAGTGGCCCGTGACGAGGGGTGTCAGGCGATTACATTTTTTAATCGTAATTAATCACACAACTTCAATAGTTAACTCACGATTAATCGCAAATTTTAAATCTGTTCTAAATGTACACTAATTTTCCTCTTACTCTTATAAACATAAAAGTGGAAAAAAAATTCAACTAATAGAATATGGCTGCATCTTTTCGCCGTTGATACAGTAATTTCATAATAATTCATAAAATTGAGTTAAAGGTCTCATATTATTCAACTTTTCAACATACTAAAATAGTTCTCAAATGTGTAAAAGACATGTCTGTGACATGCATTTGTCAAAATTGACTTTGGATCTAATATTTTTGCTGTCCCTAAATCAGCCAAAAACGCTTTGTTCAAAACAGCCTGTTTTAGGGGCGTGTCACTTTTATGTAAATAGCTGTGCCAGGCCACGCCTTGGCCATACCCTTCTCTCTCCATGGGGCAGCGATTTCGGTCATGGTAGTAGTGATGGGCATGACAGTTATTTTAAGTGAACTGAATCTTTAGAATCAGTTTATTAAAAAGAACCGTTCAAACGATTCGTTCATCAAATCGTACGTCTACGCAAAAGCCATTTACAAGCGGTTATGAATAACACAAATGTGCACATTGAGGCCACTGCGCGGTCGCAACGTGCAAGCCGTCTCGTCGAGACCACTTAGCGGCCGGTAGATTGTATCTTGACAAAACAATACGCAACCGCTTCATATTATAATGTTAAACTTACATCTTTCTGGGACCGATCCTTTATGTTTAAACGTGTTGTAAATCCAGCTCTGAACAGGCTTTCACTAACAAAACTCCTTTGAGAAATGATGTCGGTACGCGTCCTTCAAAAATACAATTCATCCACTGTCTCCTCAAAGGCTTGGGACGAAAGAAGCAACCACTTTTTCCTGATCAATGTTTCCCCTCTCCACGGAGCATTTGCGAGCAGGGAGAGAAAAATAAAATTTCAATGGGCGTGACGAACCTTTACCAGAGTTGGTGCCACTAACCCGAGGGGGCTGGGTCAGTGCACTTCCGTGTCTTTTTTACGTCACTAAGTCACGGAAGTTTAATCTGCCCGTTTGAAGCACACATTTTAGAAAGGAGGAGAAAGCTAAAGAAGTCATGGATGGACTTTTTTCATAGCTGGTTGGTATTGTAGACAGGGCGGGGATGCATATTATTAATAGAGAACCCCACTAAAGTGCATTTTCATACGATGGGACCCTTAAAAACAAAAACAAAGTACTGTACTTTAACAAACGAGTGTGATATTGATTTGTGTTGAGGTCGTTCTGCCACTAGATGGCATAATTGCATTTGTAAGACATTGGTGACAGCTCAGTGCATTTTTCTCTTCTAATCTTTAACATTAAATAACTTGTGAAATTTTGTATATTTTTAAAACTATAAAATACAACTTGAACCAAGTCTCCACAAATATGTGCATTATTTTTAAATTTATTACTGCTAATTTTTGACGTGGACGTGTCTGCTGTGTTGCGACTGGAATTCTCCAAGTACAGGCTAATCGCAGGTGTAAAAAAAATGGTGGCGTTAAATTAACTCAAAATTAACGCACTCATTTTGACACCCCTACTTGAGACAAAAATGAGTTTGACATCACTGCTCTAGGTGATGCAGCAACAGTAAAAGTGATCTCTGGCCCAGGCTTATGTATCCTGGAGGAAAGATGCAATTTGCATCTCTGACAAGCCTTTCCAGTCAGGACCTTAACATTCAGACACTCAATCAAGGCGAACTGCAGAGCGATGAGACCAAAACTCATCTAATTCCTCATGAAAGCTCAAGCTTATGAAATAGTAACTTGCAAGTGAAACTTTGCACTGCTAGTAAACGCATGCAGACAAATCACACGTAAAACGTTTTTGTGAGAATCCTGGCTTTGGCTTATATGGTGGTTTAGGAAGAATCGCACATACACGCGCACACACACAGCTTGTGAGCAGAAGAGCTTGAGCAGGCGGAGGTTGTGTGGGAGGTGTGGGCGCTGCTTAGTATTCATCCAAGATGGCATCCTCTTCATGGCGAGATGGACTCAAGAGCGTGACTTCCCCACCTCTTGTGGCTCCTCACACGGTGCACAAGAGGAACACATACACTGCTACTTCACAGTCATCTCGTGTGTGATTATCTAACAAAAATGCCTTTTTTCTGTTTTGGCCCATCCTAGTGTTGCACTTTGTGAGGTGAATTGCAACGTTGTGCAGAGAAGAGCATGAGACAAAAGACGCCTTTTCCAACTCTGTGCAGGATTGGTCTCATTAATCCTGTTCTGTGAGCCAAATAAAAAATTGCTCTGTTTGCTATGTAATTTAATCATGTATTTCAATAAATTAGTAGAAAAGTTCATTTATTTCTGTACTCTAAGTGAAAAAGTGAAACTCACACGGTACAGATTTATTAAACACTGGAAAAATACTTTTCGGAAAACCTTCTATAATTCTATATTTAAAAAAAAAAAAAGATTGTTGTTATAGATTGCTGCTGATGTAGCATGATAATTTCTCCATATATGGTTTTTGGTTTGTTAACGTAAAGCTATCCACCCATCCATTCTCTGTACGAATTAGCTACAGACAAGCGTCACACATATCATTTCACTTTTTGAGTTGAACAACTGAAACAATTTTGGTCATGATATTTAAATAAATAGCGATATCCTAATTCCCTACAATAATAACAGGAACAACTTATTGTAAATGCATTCTAGTCTAGTCAAGCATGACAAATTGTTAGTTAACTTGTAACTGGAATAGACTAAATTTAATAGGCATATTGTTGTTAAATCATTGTACTGTATCTTCAATACTGGTATGGAGTTGCAAGGAAGATGTTGAGAATATTTTTCATCAAGCCAACATTTTCATATTTGACCACATATAGAAAGAGGTGACACAAACGAACATGCTAACATGCTAACATTAGTGCGCTCAATAAAATTGCTAACATGCTATAATTACTGCGCTTGTACTGTACCTTTGTTGGAAATCATTTCTTTGATTTCTGCGTGTTCAAATAAATTCAAAGTTGAAATCTGTGAACAAGTTTGCCAGCTTTATTTCAGATTCTGAAAGCTCAATCATGCAGCTCACCCACAAATGTGTTCTTCTCAAAGTTCATGCATGCATATATACACAAAGGTACCCCCACCCCCTGTCATTGGAAAAAAAGTACCATTTGGTCTCTTCTCAACATGTGACATTTCCTGTCAAAACAAGTCCACACACCCCCTCTCCTTATCTTAAACACTTCCTCAAGGATGTGGGCAACTTGCCCCCTCCACCTCCCTGCACCAGGGACCCCCCATAAAACCCCACACAGAGCACAGCCCCCGAGGAAGAGACTGTGCCCCCCCTTTGATCTTGTCCTGTCAGCGGAGTGAAATACAATCAGGCCATCTCCCATTGAGTTCTTTCAGTCCTTAACAGATGTGAGGTAAATTATTGGCTTCCTAGATAAACTATTGAACTCTGTAGCAGCTTCGCACCAGAGATTCCCGCATATCTGCCCTGTAGATTATTCAGATTAAGTCAGACACCTCACTTCCTTAGGGGGAAAACAGACCACATTCCACTGACATATGGGAACAGTTTTACATATCTAATTAAAATCAAAAACACTTTGAAGAATATATATTGAAACAGAAAAACAATGTTAATAATTCAACACCTTCAATACTAGACTGGAGTTGCAAGGGAGATGTTGAGAATACTTTCCATTGATCCAACATTGTCATATTGACCACATATAGAAAGTCGTGGGACAAACGAACATGCTAACATGCTAACATGACTGCTTTCAGTCTCTTGTAGAATAAAATGTCACATTACAATGGTGAGTAATACATACAGGCAACCCTCAGTCTCTTTCATTTTTTTGCTTATTAGCATATGCCTCTTTAAGTGGCACATTCAATGTAAATTTTTTATTTTTTTTTGCAGTTCCCCTGACAGTCACAAATCAAGACGAGAGCTGAGCAGCCTGAGCTGTTGATGATGTTCCATATTGGCCTACACCACTGGTGGTGATGGAAATTGTAATGTCAGTACGGTACCTCGCTTAAATTCATACCCGATATGTGTTTCAGGTCTACTTTATTTGGTGCAAACCATCATGCGGTGGGTTTGATGTATTCATTTCCCATTTATAGTGATGCATCATGGGAATGAATCACTTCTTTACACTGTGCCTTCTTTGGCCTTCTTGCTAAGCTTCCTTAGAGTATTCATTCATCCAGTTCAACTTCTTTCTAAATTTGCATACAATGCTATTCTTGTTGCAGTCAATTTGAGTTTCGCATTCTGAGCATCTGCTTTTGTAGCTGATCTATAATTCATTTTGGGGGGGGGGGGGGCTTTTCTTTTCTGGCCTCCTTCCAGTGTCAGAGTGTGGCCAAGTGTCGCCTGGTTTGATCTCCTTCTCGCGCCATTTCACACTGGAGAAACTCACAGTACATCGGTGCTGTGCACGAGGCGGCGGGACTCTCAGGCACAAGCTATGTCAAGCTCATCTTTGATCCAATTTTAAATGCCAGTCGATTCGTTTGATCAAGAAGGCGAGTGCACAGAGGAGAGCCAAAAACAGGAAGTGAGGAAAGTGGCCAGATTGCTTTGGGTGGTGACTCAGAGAGAAATCTGTGTTCATCAATAAATGCATGAGGGTGCGTGTCAACACTTGAAGAAGTAAGTGGCTCTCGCTGATGAGGACATTTGCTTTGTGCGTCTTATTTTAATGGACCATATATGAAGCTGTGATTGAGTGGGAACAAATGGCACGTGTCTTTTGTATGGGTTGGTTTTTAGAGCAGCTACTGTAAACTTCTACTTAATTAGTTGTGGATGGGGACTATGCACTGTTGGAGCTTTGTGAAGCAATCATAAGGTGTCAAATTACAGTGCAACAGTTGCTCTTTGTGTGCAGACCGGTTGTTGATGAAACCACACGCCTCTCTCTGATTTTGTCACCTTCTTTGCTTCATTGTGCAACTGGACAAATTGTTCAAATCCTCCAAAAGAAACAGTTGATAACAAAAGGAATGGTTAATTAATAATCAAATACAGGAGGACACCTGATTCCTAACACTATAATACTTAAAAGGCGCTAAACAAAAAACAATATAATATAGAACACATAAGAAAGGGAGACTGGTATTGCACTTAGTGAAATGCATTGTGGGAGTATTCAAATTAGCATTACAGAAAGCAAGGTAAGCCTGCATGCTATCGGGAGAGTCACAATCCCCTGCTCTCGTCATTCACCAGACGTTTTGATCGTCCCTTTAGGAACGCTAACAGAGACTTACCTTACTTTCTTGTTAGGCGTTTCACATTGCTCGGTAGAGAGCCTGCCGCCATTCTACGTCACTAGGCACTGAATGTGTTGCGATGTTAATAAAAATGGCGGCATATGTCCAAATAAAGTTTCTACAAAATGTGTTAAACTGGAAATGTTTTTTGAAAAATTAATCTCATACTTATGTTAGTAACAACCAAATAAATAATATAGAGCAAACTTGTCATTACAGTCGGGATTCCTTTTAAAGTAGCACAAATGAGCATTTGTTTTTTGTTGATTATGGCGGCACCTTTGGACAAAAGCGGTATTGTTTCCTCTTTCATTTCTCTTGAAAGAACCACATTTCCCATGAGGCCAAACGCAAATCATCATGAAATCCGGTTTCTATTTTTTCTTTATACAGCACTGCAACGTTTCTCAAGTATGTTAACAGCAGACGGTGGTTGTGATCTTACTTTTCTTATTGTACACGCAAACGGTGAAGATTTCATGTTTTCTATCAAGTGTGTTGGATTTTCACCTCATTCAAGTGGTTCAGGTGACCTAAATCTATAATTCACCAATGTGGCCTACGTGCCATGGCAGTACAAATGATTATATATGCAAATTGGAATTAGATATCATAGAATCATGATGTCATAGATTTTGAGTCTACACTTCTTAATGTTAAATTTTGAGGATTTCAACGACAGATTTTAACAAGTCAAAGTGCAACTTTTTTTTTTATTAGTACTATCAGTTAACTTGACAACCAGGCAGGATGTTTTACTTTAATTTGTGAAATATTTTACTGACAAATTAAATATTGTCATACTGATCATCAGCTCATAATTGGTCATTGTGACAAAACCTGACTATCTGTCAAACGTACAAAATTCTCATCTGACATGATCCAGATCCAGGCGTCATCTTATTGCAAGTACACGTTTATGCTTGTAAAATTTAAATGTCCACTTAATTTGCATAATGAGCCTTCATTCATTCTCTTTGCCACTCAATCACAGATGGACCTTGACACAGAGCAGAAAGTGGAGGAAACCATTTTTGCTTGTAAATTATATATAATGTTGTCACTTGTTTAATTGTAACATATTTTTTTAGAAACACTCTACAGTATATAAAACATTTAATAGTCACAGATGTCATTTTTTATATATATATGCCACGGGTCGCTTAAAAATGGATGGCGGGCCACAAATGCCCCCCGTGCCATAGTTTGGACACCAGTGACCTTAACATATCTCTCACACATAAAATTTCACTCCACCATAAAAATCAAGACGTCTGACTGAGATTGTGTAATCAAAAGTCAAGGACCAGGATTCATCTATCCCAGAAACACATCTCCGTAAATGTTTGACCCTTCCGCTTTATTGGTGGCCGCCTTGTCGACGAGTTCAGGGAAGTGGGCGCCCACGCGTGCGTTAACGGCCTCCATCACCTCTGCTGGCAGAGACCTCATTTTGTCTTGGTGCTCCTTCAGGGCGTCCTGATTAAGCTACAGACACACAGGTAGAGGTTAAAGGTTACGCTAAAAGGCATATCTCCTCTGAGTGCTGATATGATCATTTTAGTATAGTTTTATGCTGACACATTATACTTTTTAATTCTTCAATTCTTACTGTGGTTGGTTCTTCAATCTCTCAGGTTAATTCATAATGAATCGAGTCACAAGTCAGATCCAGGGTTGGGAGGATTACTTTTAAAATGTATTCCGTTACAGTTACAAGTTATATGCAAAAAAATGTAATAATGTAATCCAAGTACCATCATATTAAAGTAATGTAACTTGATTACTTTTCATTACTTTTGGATTACTCCAATACCGAGTATGCTCACGAAGACAAAATAAAAGTAAATATCACCACAATATATATTCTATACAATGTGCCCCTGCTATTTGCGGGTGATAGGGACCGGGCAGCCTGCAAATAGCAAAAATGCTTGTGTAATTAAAAAGCATGTAGGCTATAGATTGGTTGGTTGGTTGGTTGGTTGGTTGGTTGGTTGGTTGATTGATGAGGATGACGATGTGTGACATCAACTGCAAAACAAACTTTTATCCCAGTCACAAGTTTAGCCGTGTATATGTTGTGTATGATGTTTAAATAGTGAATTGGTGGGAGGAAGATTTGTTTGGAAGGTGTAACTCACATTATGGTTGTAGGCTAATGGGTTAGCTAGCAAGAAGCTACAGCGCGTAGCATGCCGCTGGACTCTTAGCTCAAACTTTCGCTCCGAGTAAGTTCCAGTGAATACCGGTCGCCATTTCCTCCTCCCGTTCGTGAAGCTTTTTCAAACTGCCCGCGTATGGAGGACACGGCTAGTCAGTTTGTTTGTTCCCATCCTCGACATGTAGCAACAATCCCACTCGCGTGCACGCTCGGTCTCGCTCTCTCGCTCTCTCTCTCTTATAGTATAAATTGTAATCCCTCGAAGTAATCCCCATTTTTAATAAATGTACCTGTAATCTGATTACATGTTTTTTTTCCTGTAACTGTAAGGGAATACAGTTAAAAAAAATTTGTAATCTGATTACGTAACGGCTGTAGATGTATTCCGTTACTCCGCAAGCCTGGTCAGATTCCATGAGTTCTCTGACAAGGTGGCAAGTTAGCAGACTGTCACATGAAGACGGCGGACTCATACAAAATATTGCAGACTCCTCATTTGAATTGATCTCTCAATTTCCAAAACACCAGTCCTGGTGAGAAGTGCTCTCCATCTGGCCTTCACGCTGTCGTCATTGTCTAAAAGCTATCCGACACTTGTTTTTTTCTACTTGTAATGTCACTATTCCAAACAAAACTCTGACATCATTTACAGCCGAGGGATTGTTTCGTTCAATCCAAATGTGTCAATACAGCAGCACGCTGATGACTGATCGCGAGCGTGATCAATAACCAAGTTTGTACAGGAAATCCATATTTGTCACGAGGTTCCACTATGAGGACACAAATCTCGCCGGTTGTCACTGGGATGAAAAGAAGCATGCTCACGCAGTGTGAAGCAATTGATTTTAGATGTGTGGGTTTTTGTGAAAGAAAATGAAAAATACAAATTGAGTGATAGAGAGCAACATGAGCTTGAGCTGTGTAAAGGTTACAAAAGCAGGTCAGCATGTACCTGATTAGTGAGAGCCTTGATCTCCTCCAGCGTCGCCGCCTGTTTCATCATCAGACTCTCTTGCTGCATGCTGTACTCACAAGACTGTAAACACAACATGTCAAAAACGAAATTCCAAATTCTCAAAATAAAAAAAACGGAGATCTATCTTTGCTAAAAATGAAGTACATGATACAATAAAACCTCCCTTGGAACAATTTATAACAAATTGAATCGCTAGTCAAGCGGTGACTGGTTGTTGTGTTTTTACTTCAGCTAATGCTAAAAAAAACATGATCCATCTTTTAGCTATTTAGGAAGCTGGTTGTGCCGTTTTGCCTTGTGTTGGTCTTGCATTTGGCTAATAGAACTACATATCCCATGATTCTTAGATGCGGAAGCAGGAAGTAGTTCTAGTTCTGTTGTGACGAAAACATTTATCGAATTAATCGCTATGAGAACCATGTTATTGACATAATGTTAATACAATGCCAATGAATGTTACCATCTAGGACATTACAGGAATTGTTGTTATTTTCAATTAAAAAAAACATTGGTCAATTAACTCATTTGCCCCCAAAAACGTATCAAAATGTTCTATTTAAAATATTGCCATGGTCCCAAAAACGTTTTTTTTTTAATGCTAGAGCATAGGCCTACAGAAGGCTTTGATTCAGTCTCAGACCTGAAGAGAACACTTAAAGCAATGGTAGTTATTACAAAAAAACGGCCAGCAGGTGGCAGAAGAGTATAAGAGATCAACCAACAAGCTCTTTTCCCCATAGTTTTTTAAAACAGATTTGTGAATAATGATGAAACTTAGCTATAATCTAATGCTAATTGCTGCAAAACAGAAACAGATACAAATATATATTTTTTCCTGATGAAAGAAGATACTTTAATCTTTCTTTTAGTAGGCTCTATGTTTTTATAGCAATAGAACACAATAGTCTGTGGGCCTTGCAAAATCAGTCAAAATCCAGTAAAACAGCCGGGAGCGAAGAGGGTTGCTTCACTGAAAATGGCTGTGAGTGAATGAGTGAGCACAGTATTTATCGTAAAATTAAAAAAAAAATACTATTTAATTTCTCGGTAATGTTTTTTTCCCCCTTTTTGTCCAGAGTTGCATTTTATAGTTTATTCCCTAACAGACAAATAGTTGTGCAATTAAGACTAATTTGTGAACATATTTTAATAACAAACAGAAATATTGTGTTTTCACAGTTACAGTGATTTCATGTTATTTCACATTCAGTATATAAGATTATAGTCTATTTTTGAAACTTAAATGATATTTTAAAAATCTAGGAAAAATCTGTCAAATAAAATGAAATAAACATCAAAATTCTGTTTAATTATTATAATTTTTTTATAGGATTTTTTTATTTATTTACAGTGTGGCGTCTGCTGTCTCTCACGTAGCTGGAGTGGGCCTATGTGTGTGTCAATCTGGAGAAAAATGCACCCCTGGGATAAAATCTGCGCATGAGGATCAATACATTTAAGCTTGGGTTATTTACGCAGCCCTAATTGCACACAGCTCGTCAATACTGTAGCTCTGCTGATTAATCATCTTATTTTGTTAGAAATAACTGCCGTAATTAATGAGCTGACGCTGATTCAATGGGACAAAATGAGCTGCTCGACCCTAATGAGTAAAAGTGAGGATGGTTAGAGAGGATGGCTAAAGCACGAAGTTAAGTTGAACCTAAATGCTACGTCTGACTGAATCTTGATGAGCCAACAGAGGAGAGCCATGAGAGGTGAGTCATAGGCCACGCGTGGATTCGACATCTTTTTGGTAAACAGCCTCTGAGTAATGGACCGAGCATGCGGTCAGAAAGACTGCCTGGTACGAACTGTACGTGCATCGGTAAACAACTCGTTGGAGCACGTTTGCAGATGTGTGTGAGGACGACATGCGGAGAGTGATTTTTTTTTTGTTCCTTCAAATCACAAGACCATCTGCCTTCTTGTTACCATAGTTACTATTATGTGTTAGAGGAAGATGAGTGAGCTGTCACGTTTGTTCACATCACACGTCCATGGGGCAGAAAGCATGATCTGTGTTTCTTTTAAAGGCTGAATAGGAAAAAAATTAATTAATCAATTAGCTTTTCTATGGAGTTCAAATTTAGTGCAGTATAAGGAATAAAAAAACAAAAGGCATCTTCTGAAAGACCATTGCAACACATATCAAAAGCACCACATTTTTATTTTATTAATAAGACACACATTTATCGGCATCTACCAATAACAGGAAAGCTTTTTTCCAGAGAATGATTTATTTCATACGGAAGCGTATTGCATTCACTTGAAAAAAAAAGTCCTGTTTTTCTGACAAATTTTTGGGGGGGAGCTTTGTTTTTTTGAGTATTTTGGTTTTTGTTTTATTGAATATTTTCCCCCCTGGTTTTTTGAGTACATTTTTTTCTGTTTTAAAAAATACATATATTTTCCTCTGTTTTTCCGAATATTTTTTTTCGTTTTTTCCGAGTAATTTTTCCGTTTTATAAAAATAATTATTTTTCTGTTTTTCTGAATATTCTTTTTCAGTTTTTCTGAGTATATTTGGAGTTCAGAGGTAAAAAAACATAAAATACTATTATTATTTTTTTTTTATTCTGTTTTTTTAAACTAATTTATTTAATTAGTTTTTCTAAATAATTCCCACCCACCCCCATGTTTTTCTGAGTAATTTTACCTCTTGTTTTTCAGAAATTTTTTTTTTCAGCCTGTTTGGAATATTTTTTGACAGAAAAAAAAAATTCAGTAAAACAGAAAAGAAGATTCAGAAAAACAGGGGAAAAAAACCCTCAAAAAAACAAAGCTCCCCCCAAAAAATTGTCAGAAAAACTGGAGTTTTTTTTTTCTTCAAGTGAATGCAATATGCTTCCGTAATTTCAAAGCACTTACCATGCTTTCAAATTCATCAGGCTCATCCAACAGTTCTGTACTTGTTGCTTTTTTCAGCCTGAGAAGACAATTATTGTTACATCTTTAAATGTCCTCTTTTTTTTTTTTTAAGGTTCTAAAACTCACTTGGCTTTCTGAGGGGAAGATTTGGTCCTCTTTTTGTTCTCTTTGATTTCACTGCAAACACGCCAAAGGAAGAAAAGATCACAGTCGCATTACATTTGTTGAAATGAAAAATGACCTCATAAACCACCTTTTGCCTTAAAACCACTGCTGTGCGTTGGTGACGTGACCTTTTCTTTCGAGTGAAAGGAAAGCTTCAGTGTGTCGTTATAGTGTCAACGCGGCGAGCGAAAGGAGCGCAGCTGAACACTGCTGTTTAAACACCCCCTAGATAATAGTTATCCTGCGATAACCATATGCCATCTGGGGACTTGGCACACACGCACACACACGTGCATAAAAAAACACCCGTCGAGGAACCACAGGGCGATTCATTCATTATTTGAGGTTTTCTCATTACAAGATGTCAGCTGTTTCACCTCACATCACCTCCACCTCACACATTAGCAACACAGGGAGTCTATAATCCCAACACACAGATTAAATAAACTCCGCAGGTCCCAAATGTGTTGCCGGTGAGGACGCACCTTTCCAAGGTCTTCAGTTCGATGCTGTGTCTCTCATTGGCCATCTCCATCAGTTTGGCCAGTCTCTACCACATCACAACAAGAACGTGACATCATGTCAGTGAAGATATGAGAAGGTGTACCTATTATATATACATATATATTAGGGTTGTCCGGTGAACATTTTTTTTATCGTAATTAATTGCATGACTTCAAGAGCTAACTCACGATTAATCACAAAGTTTATATCTGTTCTAAATGTAAAACAACCCCCCCCCCTCACCCCCAAGTTTTCATACTCTTGTTAACATAAAAGTGGGGGGGAAATTAAAGTAATAGAAATATGGCTTCAGGTTTTAGTCATTAACAAAGTAATTTCACAATAATTCATAAAATTGAGTTAAAATTAAAATTATATACTGTACTGTAAAAAAAGTGTGATATAGATTTGTGTTGATGTCATTTTTCTGCCACTAGATGGCATAATTGCATTTGTAAGACGTAGGTGACAGCTCAGTGCATTTTTCTTTTCATATTAAGAGCTATCTAATCTTTAACATGAAATAACTTGTGAAATTCTGTATATTTTTAAAATTGTAAAATACAACTTGACCCCAGTCTCTACAAATTATAAATGCATTATTGTTAAATGTATTACTGCTTAATTTTGACGTGGACGTGTGTCTGCTGCGTTGCGACTGGAATTCCTCCAGCACAGACTTTACAAGGGCGGTCATTAATCACGCGTTAAAAAAAAAAGGTGCCATTAAAGGAACTTTAAATTAACTTAAAATGAATGCACTAATTTTGACACCCCTAATATATGTATATGTTAGTGGAATTTTTGGTGGGGCTGGAATGGACAACTCAAGTCATTGCAATTGTGAATATTTATTTGATAATTGTGTAAATTGAGTTACAAGCTTGTGAACAACACACATTAACTTGTAAGTCAAGGTATCACTGTACGATGTCTATGGACAATTTGGTATTCGCCCACAATTCTTGGTAACAACTAACTTGGTAACCCTAACACACAAAAAAGCCCACCAATAATGTCTCATTGAATTTAGTAGTCCAAACCGCCATCATATGACATCACTGATGACGTCCGCAAATCTTTCTAGTCATTAAAGTAACTTGTGAGTTAAAAGACAAACCTCTGTGGCACACTGCTCTTTCTTCCTCCTCAGCTGCTCACGCTGCTCCGCCCACAGAGCGTGCAGCTCGGCCTGCAGCTTTTGCTTGTGCTCCCGCGCTGTTTCAGGGCTGCAGTCCGACATGCTTCCTCCTCCGACCGGGGATGCGCTGCATAGTGGGAAGAGAATTGAACACATCTCCATCAGTCACTAAATAGAAACATCTATGGAGAGAAGTATTCTTAACAACAATGTTCACTTTGTTATAAGACATATTTTGTAGCAACACATATCAGTACAACTGACTATTTAATTCATTGCATCTCTGCTACAAAAACATACATTAACCATAAAGGGGTGGGCGCACTCGGTCCTCAAGGGCCAGAGTCCTGCAGGTTTTGGATGTTTCCCTTCTCCAACACAGCTGTCAGTTTATATATGATCATCTCATCCGCAAGCTCTGCATAAGCCTGATAATGATCCTGTTGATTGGAATCAGCCGCGTTGGAGCAGGGAAACATCCAAAACCTGCAGGACTCCGGCCCTCGAGGACTGAGTTTGCCCACTGCTGATATAAAGCCTGAACCATGAACTATATAAGAGAAAATTCTGATTCTTTGTTAAAAAAAATAAAACGTAAAAAAAAAAATTGGAAAAGTAATCATTGGTCCTTTTGAACAAACTTTTTTTTGTTGTGGAAAATCAACTTTCACAAATGACTTCTGATTTGTGTAATATTTGAATATTTGATACATCCAGTCACAATGCTCTAAATTTGTACATTTATAGCTGTGAAAAATATAATAATAAACAGACATATCAAACATATTAGTATTTCCAAAAATCAGAAAGAACATTTCCCACTATTAACTCATTCACTGCCATTGATGGCTATAGACGTCAAAAATTCATTTTAACTATTGCTATTAGTTTAAAAAAAATTCCACTTTTGTTAACAAGAGTATGAAAACCGGAGGGGGGGGGGGTTATTTAATTACATTTTAAATATATATATATATTTTTTTAAATAATCTTTTTTCAAATTTAATCGGCAGACGCCCTAATTTTTAATAATCTTTTCTTTTTTTAAATAGTCATTTTTCAAAAAATGAAAAGATTATTAAAAATTAGGTCGTCTGGCGATTAAAAGCTTTAATTGTAATTAATCGCATGACTTCAATAGTTAACTCATGATTAATCACAAATTTTATATCTGTTCTAAATGTACAATAAAAACTTTTTTTCTCGGTTTTCCTACTCTTGTTAACAAAAGTGGAAAATTGTTAAAATAATAGAAATAGTTCAAATGAATTTTTGACGTCTAAAGCCGTCAATGGCAGTGAATGAGTTAATAAATAAAGGTGTCTCTCCTTTCCCAATTGGGGCGATTTTGCAAGGTCACTTCAGGGTTTTAATAGGGAAAAAAATATTATACTCATGAAATAGAGGGCTCAAAATGTCTTGTATTTAATATGATACATTTGGCGTTATAGTTATTGAGAATTATTGGCCAGTCATCTCCATATAATGTTCTCTCACATTTTCACAAATGTACCTATTCACAGTTTTTTGGAACCAACTATTGTCTAAAAATGTTACCTATTTGTTGTTTTTGTGCTCAGGCAGAAGCCGGGTCGAGTATAAAAATCTTTGGCCGCCATCTTGGTTTCAAGGAACTAGGTTGAAGGGGAACGACTAGCTTCATTACTCAGGCCACATAGCTATGTGTCTAATAAAAAAGTAGTGCTTTACCGGCGGTCTTGTGGCAGCCATAGGCAATCCCGAAACGTTTACGTGGATTTTCATTATTTATGGGAGGGCTCGACCCCTAATCCCTTACGAAATGGTACGAATAACGGAGGAACTCATTGCATAGAGCAAAACAACTTTTAAAGCTATGCTGTCAAATTTCACGCAAAATAAATCCCCTCACTCTTTTTTCTTCAGCGAGGCCTTCTTCTTGCAGGCCTTGAAAGCATCTGAATATTTCTGGCTCAGATCCTCTGTTTTTCTCTGATGCTTCTTTTCCACTTCTTTTGTCTCTTTCTCCTGACGCTTGACGACCTTCAGATAGCTCTTGTGCTGCGTCAGTTCGGCAGTCATCACGGTGGTTTCTGCAGCATTAGCAGGCGGCGCTTTTATTGTCGGCAGAGGACACAATGGTTTATAAAAAGTTAACACGTTTGGTTTGCTTCGAATGAATTGCCGGCAAAATATAAAGGACTTACCTTCACCGCCAGCTGCAGATGATTTATCTGACACTGCACATTCCGGTGATGCACTTAATGGGCCGGGCTCTCCTTGAACCTCCTCCTCGACCAGTTCATCATTTGAAATTAGCTCGGAGTTAATCGAGTCACTGCTTGACTCCTCGCTGTCTTTGGTGGTGGTTTCGGGCTGTATGACATCCTCCTCAGGGACGATCTCTTCCCCAGGAAGTGTCTCTGATATTAAACTTCCTGGTTCAACATCCGGAGGAAAGTCTTCAGGTTGCGTTGTGCCTGCTGTGCTCTCTTCTTCAGCGTCTTCACAGGTCGCTTCAGGTGAAGCATCGTGGGATGGTGATTCGCTGACCTCAAGTCTGGGTGCATTTGGTTCAGTAGGCACCTCCGCTGGGAGGCACAGCAGTGATCAGATCTCTTTTTGAAAAATAAGTGACTTTAACTTTTACAAGGGGCATTACCTGCTGGTTCCTTTGCTTTACTCACTTCATTTTGGGGCACAAGAGGCAGCTCATAAGGAGAAATGTAGTCTGAGGATGACTACAAGGGTCCAAAGAAGTCACAGAAGCTCAAAACTCATGAGTGGGCCAGATATGCTAAGCACCATTTCATCAAAGGATGCTTTGACATCGTAAGACGTTTTTTTAAATATGGAAGTGTGGAGCTGCCAATGTGGAGTAAACAACTCGTGAGTATGTTCGAACATACTTTTAGGCTAATGCTACAAACATAGTATATTTTCCCATAATGCCTTAGGGTATTACTTGCGCATGTGTGAGTGAAAAAAAAAAAGGGATTATACATTATACCAATATGTTTGAAAATTAAACCCAAAAAATTATTTATGCGTAACATTTATGATTTATTATAACTGCATTGCCGATTTTGATTTGTCATTTTTTCCTATAATGCAACGGTGTATTGACTTGGTATATATAATATCAAATATGCTATGTTTATAGCATTTAGCCTACAAGTATGTTCGAACATACTCGCGAGTGCGTTCAAACATACTTGTAGGCTAAATGCTATAAACATAGCATATTTTCCCATAATGCCTTGGGGTATTATTTGTGCGCATGTGTAAATGGGAAAAAAACTCTTTCTTTTTTTTAAGGATTTGGCCCACATTATACCAATACGTTTTAAAATTAAATAAGAATAATTATTTATTCATAACATTTATGATTTATTATGTCTGCAGTGCATGCTTTTGGTTCGTCATTTTTTTCCCCATAATGCAATGGGGTATTGGCTTGCGCATGCACAAATATTACCGCGTAGCATTAAGGGAAAATATGCTATGTTTGTATTATTTAGCTTACGTTACGTTTCGAATGTACTCGCAAATATGTTCAAACATTCTCACAAGTACATACGAACATACTTGCACATATGTTTGGACATACTCGCCAGTGAAAAGTGCTTCCGGAATTAAACAGGCTAAAATCATTCAAAAGGGTTGCAGGCCGTGTCAAAAAGTTTTTTTTTTATACATACTGTATATATATGCTGTGGGCCACTAGTAAATGAACAGCGAGCTGCAAATGGCCCCCAGGGCGTAGTTTAGAAACCACTGGGTTAAACCATTGTGTTTATTTTCATGTTGACTTTGTTCCTTCAAGGTTTAAAATGACAAAATTTTCAAATATATTTAAAAATCCAAGTTTCATGAAGATCCATTTGAGAGGCGAATTTTCTAGAAATACTGTACAAACTCATAGGCACCTCTTTTGGGGTCCGTGTCGTCTTCTCCGCGCCCTTTGTAGGGTTGAATAAGGCATCCGTGAAATCTGACACATAAACATTATTGGTGAGGATAAACCCCATCTATCAATGCAATCAAATAAATTTTAAAGCAAGAGCAAAAAAATAAATAATTAATCCACCTGCAAAAGCAGCAGGAATGTAGTCCTTGACCTCAATGTACACAAAGAGTGCCGGCAGAGTGAGCGGCATGTTGCTTTCACTGCGCAGGCAGATGTGATGGAAGCCTGCAGGCACAAACTTCTGTTAAAAGGTAGCTACTCCACTCAGCAAGTTGGCAAAAATCCAGCGGCCTTGAACGCCCCGATTCCGTTTCGGGGCGAATGTAAATCAGCATGCAGATTTCTATGATATCGTTACATTGGACTGACCTGACTGAATAGCGTCGAGGGGAAGGATTCGATGTCCGAGGAATTTGCCATTTTCCTCATAGACCGCCATTCTCAGAGCGGCCATTTCTGGGAGGAGAATCTGTCAACAATATAGGATATTGTAATTGTGGCAACGCAAGCAACACAATTACATTCAACACGCACGAACATGTTAGGTGAACTGACACACACCTTGTCAAAAACAAAAGGCTCCTCATTCCACACTGGGTTAATTGAGTTGGGCGTGGTGGACCACTTGGTGCGATGTTTCTTCTTGGGGTCACCTGGCAGCCCAACGATCTCTACCTCAACTCCAGTTTTTACACTCTTGTCAGACAGAAACTGTCCGGAATAGATCTGGTGAGGAGAAATATTTAAAAAAATAAAAAATTTAATTAAAAATTTAAAAATTAAATATATATATATATATATATATATATATTCTTTTCTTTTTTTGTGGGGGGTAAAAGGGACACATGCATGGACAATAGCAATTTGACACCCCAGAATAAAAAAAAACATATGGTTGTTTTATGTTGCATTTTATTGTTCATCTTTCAAAATATCAGAAGTTATCTGGCTGTTATCACATACCTGTCTATTTATGTTTATTAGGAGCTTGACATTACATAATTTTTATGCAACATCAATGCTTTATCTTCAGTTTAGGAAATGGACAATACACAAGTGCCACATTAACTCATTCACTGCCATAAATTCATTTTATTAAAAATTCGGGGCGTCAGGCGATACATTTTTTTAATCGTAATTAATCGCATTACTTCACCAGTTAACTCACGATTAACCAAAAAATTTTATATTTGTTCTAAGTGTTTTTTCTAGGTTTTCATACTCTTGTTACCAAAAAGTAGAAAAAAATGTTAAACTAATAGAAATAGTTCAAATGAATTTTTGACGTTTATAGCCGTCAATGGCAGTGAATGAGTTAATAGTTTGAACAGTGTAAATGATTGCGCCATTAAGAATCCTATAACGATTTGTTATTGCTTTGATTCCACCTGAAAATTATGTTTAAAGACTGCTTGAAGCATTGTTTTTGTTACAGATAACACCCATCAAGCAGCAAAAGATAAACATTTAGATTGATTCAAAATATTACTAAACAGTCAGACTGACTAAGATCTTAAATAGTGGCTACTAATTTGCATGTTCATTTACTGAACAGATTGCTAATGCACACTCTTAGCAGCAGGTGTGGAAGAGTTGAAGACAATTGAAGAGTATTTTGCGCTTTATGTAACTTCAATGGTTTGCACCATGGAACATTTGGGAGAGGAAGTTTAAGTTAAGTCATCTTTATTTATATAGTGAAGGAAATGGACGTGTCAGTGGAACACAAGCGAATGAAAAGAAATCTATCGTGCCAATAATTTTGGGGCGCTAGCATAAAAGCCATGTCTTGTTTGATTTAACTCTCCTCCGTCCGTACGTGTGAATTGAATGAATGCATTTTAAATTTGGGCCAGCACACCCGAAAAATGGCTCTGGGAGAGTCTAGCGCCAATTGTCACAGTGTGCTGAGTTGAGAGTTCTCCTTTACTCTAGGTGGTATGAGTTAACAAGTCAGTCCTTAGATTAATGAGTACCACCCAAAAAAAATATCCAAATAGCACCATAATGAACACCATTAAAACGCAGTGGACCTACTAACAAGACAGGTTTTATTCTTAAAAAAGTATGTTGAATATTATTGTAAGCTGCTATTGACCAAGGTTATAAAAGCTTTGGATTTTTCATTCACTTTTTTTTTATTCATTTAGTTTTAATTAACCGTTTATAGCAATTTTGCTAGTTTTTATTCCATTTTTGATGCTTGATGTTTGTTAAGTTTTTATTAGTTTTAGTATTAGTTTTAGCTTCTTCTTTTTTTAAACATGAGTGCAAGATTTAAAAAAAAATCACCAAGTACTGTGTAATAATTTTAAATGTTTTAAGTGTCCCAAAGACGTATTTATACATTTTATTTTATTTTTTATGCTCGAGCATACAGAAGGCTTTGATGCAGCCCCTCAGCTGCAGAGAATGGTTGAAGAAATGGTACTTATAATAAAAACGGCCAGAAGGTGGCAGCAGAGTATAAGAGATCAACCAGGGCCATGTTGCAACAACGCTCATTTACTCACATTTATAAACAGATTTATAAATAATGATGAAACTTAGCTATATTCTAATGCTAATTGAAGCATTGAACAGATAGAAATACCCTTTTTTTTCCTGATGAAAGAAAAGACTCTAATCGTTTATTTTCTCTTTTGGTAGGTTCCATGTTTTTATAGCAATAGAACACAATATTCTGTGGGATTTGCAAAATCAGTCAAAAGAAAAAAAGAAAATGGCTGGGAGTGAATGAGTTAATCTTTCTTGTTCTTGTAAGTACTGCAATACTGAAATGAATACATTTAATTTATATATATATATATACTATTTAAATATTGACAAGTACCGACACCAGGTATCGGTATCAAGCCAATACCAGGCCTTATTTCAAGGTATCAGTACTTGCGATGCCGCCCTCTTGTGGACATTTCATGATCGGGAAGTACAAATTACAAATCAGTATTTGGTGTCGGTATCGGTGATTACTCAGGAGTATCTTCAGAAAAAAAAGTGTGATCAAACATGCCTAATAATCTTAATTGACAAAGACAAAAACAAATGTATTTTTGTTTTTTTGTTTTTTTTAGTTTTATAAAGATAAAATGGTGTTTATTTTTCTACTTTTTTTATAGCATTTGTTTTGTTTTTCATTAGTGAACATGTTTTTTATTTATTTATTTTTTTCCATTAGTTTTCATTATATTAACCTTGATCGTGATGTGTCATTTGAACATTTGTACTCTGCTGAAATATAGTAAGTTAAAAAAACAACAACACTGTACTTAAATAATGATAATATAATATTAAGGCCCTGAGTGCTCACTGCTTGGCGAGGCTGTAAACCTGCCTTAATGGTCAGCGTGATTGCCACAACGGTGTCGACCCTGTCGCAGAAAGGGTCAAACTTCTTGTCGCCGCGCCGCAGCACGTCGTGCTTGAGGAGGAAGCCCGTCCTGCCGTTGAATTCGAACAGAGCCATGTTCAGCTGCATGGGGAAGTCTGAAAAGACACACGACGGCCTCTTTAGCAGAGCACATAAGAGTGTTGAGAAGGTGCAACACTGACCTGCTGTGGTGGAAGACAAGAAAGTCTGACAGCTAACTTGGATTCTCTTTTTCTACCAAATTAACGTTTCTTACCCATTGTCTGATAGTTGAGCGCCACCATCTGGCAGCCGACATTCCAAAAGGGCTGGGGGCTGAAATTGGATGAGTCCATTCTTGTTCCTTTAGGGTAAATCCTGCTCATTTGCCTTTTATTATATCTGACAGTAACAGGGTTAAAGAATAATGGAATTTCATTTTGTATTTATAATATTTAATACTAAAAAGCTCTCCGCGTTTTGTGTCATTGTTCGTCTTTTGCAACATGAAAAGATACTCAACAAATTCAACTGCAGTCTTGGCAATCATAGCTTCCCCTTTGGTCTCCACAAAAGATGAGATGACATAACTCTTGTTCTTCTCTATAAAAAAAAAGTGGAGAGCAAATTGTCATTACAGTATATTTGTTTATCAGTTAACGCACAAAACATAATATTCAAACAAATACTCCTGGCATTGTCAAAAGAGATGAATTTGTTCGGCTGGATGTAGTTGACCAACAACGACATCGCCTCGTATGCTGTGACTTCCTGTCCAGCTGTGCCCTGCGACAGATTGACAGGAAATTAAACGGATATTTTCCCGCACGACAGGCGTGATCCATTTCCAGAGCAGCATGCTGGCCATGTTATCGACATTTCCTACCTCATCGCAGGTCTTCATTTTTTCTTCATCCTGTTCCTCTGCGTCCTCTTGGTCCTCGTTGTCTTCCACGGCAATATCCCCGTCTGATCAAATCATCATATTAAACATGTTGGGTTGCATCCAAGCAAGAGGGGCAGAGATTGAATTGAGTTTGTGGGATTAGTTTTAGTCACCCTGGTTGTCCAGATTGGTGGAGGGGACAGGATCTTCGGAAAGTGGGTCAGTTGTCATCTGCTCACTGGATGCTGTGCTGTTCCTCTTGGTTGTCTGGTTTGCGTTCTCATGGCTTCCCTTCTTGTTCTTGATCAAAATCTTGCCCATGAGCTCAGATGGGCTTGGGATCTGCTGGCCTGGCTTCATCTTATTATTTAATACAGAGCAAGGACAAGAGGAATTCTATATCAATGGCTCTCATATGGAACCAAAATCTTAGAGAGTGGTTAGATTGTCTTTGGGATTGAGCACTTTTGGGTGTGGCATTTCAGAATCCATTTTATTTTCACTTTGTTTCAAAATATATAATATTACAATATTTTTAAGATGCTGTTATCAGGTTTATTTATTTGTTTATTCTTCTTTTTTTTCTTTAGGAGTCTGCGTTGATCCTGTCTGCCTGCACTTCAACCAAATCCACCAAATATTGTGTTACACCACCTGCGCCGCCATTTAGACCTGCTTTTTGAGAGTCTAAAACCAAGTCTACTTTTAGTCATCAAAGTGCGAGACGCCATCTTCATCTGAATGCCCAGAGAGGCTCAATGTGGTCCCAAATATGTCATCTAGATTTACCCCAGCATCAAAAGGAAGACGTTTACGTTTTTAATGTCGAACGCATGGGCAGCCGTTTACGAAAATAGGGCTGTTTTTTTCTTGACTTGAACTGCTACACAACTTATTCGATAAATAGCCAAAGGATTATGTAAGGCCTTAAAAGTTATGCACAACGATGACTGACAAATGCATACACTGAACATCTGGCAATTACTAGTGACTCAGCATTTTTATATGCTCCTGACTGGGTTTCTATAGTGGTGGTGATAAGAGGTGGATTAAATTGGGTAATTCCCCACTGAGTGCCCAGAAAACAAAATGCACGGCCCCGCCACTGGGCACAGCTGATGTCCAACTAATGCACTGCCATAAAAAAAAAATGCTTAACTGATATACAACTGCCGTGGTGCAGCACTAGAGCACTTACAGGGTATTTGTCCAAAGGCTCTGTCAGCAGGGCATTACCAAATATGGTTTTGCAGTAGTTGGCCATCTTCTCCTGCTGCTTCACTCTAGAACCAAACACAAAAACACGTGCCGCTATCTGCTTTGCCAACAAGCACTCACTAAGTCAGAATCTTCAGACACTAGCATCAGGTTTCCATGCAGGATAATAAAATGACAACGGGGTTCATTCAACAGAATGAGTTGATGGAAAAACTCTTACGAGTCAACATGATTCTCGAAGGAAAGGATAAGTGGATACTGTGAGGTCTTGAAGGCGCTCTCAGCAATGGCCTCAATCACATCCTGTTGAGCATCGCAAAAAACTTATTTTATTTTTCATTTGACCTTGATGGGGGTAGAGCAGGCTTGAAAATACAATACAGTAACACAAACACATGAGATGAGAGGTCAAAAGGGATTATTTGGTCAGGAAGCAAACATTAGTATGGCTCTGTCGGAACTGGACAGATGTGCTCAATTGGACCTTTGGTCTGAGAAGCTGCTGTCGCTGCTGCCCTTAAATGGAAGTGTTGATTGCAGGAGCATGATGCAGTGTTGCTCTTTGCTTAGTTTAACGTGACTACTGTAGATGATCTTGACGGTTTTCATTCATTTCTTATCTTGTCAAGAAGAACAACAATCTAAATTTAAACGCCTGTTCAGACCATGTCTAAAACTGGCGCAGAGTAGACAGCTAGTCTAATGTGATGTATTTCGTTTGCGGGAAGCAAACCTTATCAATAAATGTTTTGTTTTTTTTCTTTCTGAAGTGAAGGCCATCAAGAGTCTAGTGTGTACTAGACTATCGCACCACTTAGGAGCCATTTTGATTGGCCGTGATTTAAGTTAGCTGTGACTGGCGGCCTGCATTCATCTGCAAAATTACCAATATCGGGTCTAACCTACCTCCATGCAGAGTGTGATCGAGAAAATATAGATTATTTTTATTTTTATTTTCATTTTCATTTTCATTTTCATTTTCATTTTCATTTTCATTTTCATTTTCATTTTCATTTTCATTTTTATTTTTATTTTTATTTTTATTTTTATTTTTATTTTTATTTTTATTTTTATTTTTATTTTTATTTTTATTTGTTTTATTATTATTATTATTATTTAATTATTTAATTTTTTTTAATTTTTTTTTATTATAGAGCCCTTAGTGTCTGGTGACATAATCACATCATAAGATAAAAACACAAACTCTCAACAACAACAAAAAGATAAAAACACATTTTACATTTTACGTTTCACTTCCATTTTACATTTTGTTGTTTAAATGCACAGTAAGCATGAGACATGTACCTTAAAAAGGATCTCGGTGGTCATGGTAAAGCCATGTGTAATGATGGGCTCTTCCTCTGGAGGTTTCCCCTTCCAGCAGTCAAGTTCCAGACAACGACAGCCCGACAACAGACACTGGCGGTACATCTCCGGGGAGGACACGCCGGAAAACTGGCCAGCTGTGGAAAAGCAGTCGTGAAGATCGAATGTTGTTGTTGTTAATTATTCAATCATTAAGACATGTGACCTGTTAGGTATGTGTTGTGGGAAGACTTAATGAAGTAATGAGGTAGGGGCTGGGTCATGTCCTGACACTTGGCCAGCCTGTCCTGCATGACCACTGACGTCTCAGGACCCATCAGGAAGGACAAGAAGGTTTCTGGGGTAATGAGACCTGCAGATTATCGAGACCTTTAAAGGACTATACTTGAAAATACTTCACAAGATTGTCCAACTCGGCGCCTTTAACAACATCACCTCTGTTACAGTTAGTGTTGCAGGGTTCATATTTGACCATTAAAGCTTTGATCTGGTCCTGCCGTAGTCGCGGAAACAGCTCCTCATTGAGCCGGGAGTCCCTCTGCTTCTCGTTGAGAAACTTGGTGAAGTTCTCCCTCGTCATGGTGGGTTTGTTGGAACTGGAGGGCAATCAGGAGCAAATTCCTCACATATTGCACAATGCGTTCACGTCATCGCCATTCAGCCATGTCAACTTTTCTACTATTTAAATTCATTATATAAATGGAAATGTTATGACACCGTTCTAGCCACCCCCCCCCCCAAAAAATGAGACAAATATTTGTCTTTTTAAATAAAGAAAATAGCACAATAAAACATTGCTCTTAAAATCATAGATTGATAACAAGTTTGTACATCATTATTTAATGCTTATATTCAATCCATTGTGACGCTCCTTTGGGTGTGTTATAACACCGCAACTGTTGATGCTAATTGTTAGCCCATCAATAGAATTTTTCTTTTTGTTAGCATTAAGCTAATCTGGTCATTCCAAAGGCAATTTTTTAAATACACAACATGTATTTTTTTACTTTTACACTAGACCTCAAACTGGAATGGCGTTAAACAGCTAGAAGCCTCTTAAAAAATATTTTTTTTTTTAATTAAAAATAATTTGTCACTATCTGCCAAACTGCTGGCTTGCTGTGAAGTGAGCTTATTTGGGTTCACTGACCAATGCAGTCCATGAATCTGAAATTTGCACTCACAAGTCATATAAAAAATACAAATAATAATAATAATAATAATAATAAAATAATAAATAAATAAATAAATAAATAAATAAATAAATAAATAAATAAATAAATAAATAAATAAATAAAAATGACTCTATGACTGCTTGTAAGTCATGCCACTCTTATCTCAAGGCACCACTGCATTTAGTTCCCTCTTTTTGTCAAGTTCAAGACATTTTTCATTGGTGTGGCCAGGAATGTCTTCACTGAGCGGTGGCCGTGGGTGGGCCCAGACACATAGCTCCGCCCCTGCTTTTCATTAACTCTGTCTCTGTGTACTGTGGTGCCCTGTAGGTCATATCACTTGTCATTTCTAGTCTCGGTTGTGGCGGTTAGACTGTCACACTCACACACATATGGAAAAAAAAAACCTCACAAAATACAGTACAGTAGGAGCACCCTTGGAAGATAAATTTTCCCTTCAAATATCAAATGTTATACTATCAATATAACGATGAAAAAAATTCAGGATTGCTTTGGGCTAACTCACTAAGAAGTGAAGATTTCGTAGATTTCAGGGCGAGGACAGAGATTTGCCAAGAAGGCCTTGAAAGATGATTCCGTGAAGACGTCAGGCTTCATACTGTCAAACTGTAACAAATCCACAAAACATGTAAGCTATCGATATAAGTCATGGGTGATATCAAAACGTTGCAAGTTTGAACATTTTAACCTTTCCTTTGGGCAGGTGAGCTGCCGCCAGTGCGCTTTCCACTCTCTTCTTATCAGCAGGGAACATCTTGTAAATACTGAGAAATACACACAATATTGACACATTAACCAATGTTAGGCACAATCCCCAAACACTGCAAGTGAGTGGTTAACCTACTTTTTCACGGGTATCTTGCCATCTTTGTTGGTCTGGAGACAAATCCGAACGTAGCTAAAGTATTGCACATAATAACGAATTAAAAGTGAATATTGTGAGATTCATTCATCCGGATAAAAGCTCACACAGGATTTCCACTCACCATTTGTCCAGGAAGATTTGTCTGCAGGCATTATTTCTTGCAGCATTGTAGGCAATGGCAAGAATGTCAGTCGCCCAATTCTGTTGTACATTTAATCAGAGTGATATCCGAGTTTGCAACGTCATCACGTTTCACGAGCAACATTAAAAGCATGTGAAGTGACAATTATGTCATGTTCATAATTTTTTCCCTCATAAAGAAACCCTTTGGAATTATAGGAATATTACCATTAAAAATACATTTTTATACAATAAAGTTTGTGTATAATTTATGTTTCGGATTTATTTGAACGCAACGGAAATATTTATAATTATGAAAAATTTCTAACAACGAAATGCGAGTTGATGAGATGTCATCTGATGTATCAAGATATAAAAACTCAAACACCTGCTCTTAAGATCAGAGGCATTGATATATTCAGTAAAAATTGTACAAATAAGCATGTTAGAAATACACTGTGTTGCAATAATAAAATTTCTTCTCAGGGAGAATTTTACTGGAACGCAGAAATAAATTACATAAATTGTAATAGAACGTGATTATGCCCTTTTCAATTCTGGATTTCAAATAAAATAAGAGAGCTTCAATTGAATATATTACATAACATTTATCCTTGTAATAGTTCACTGACATAGATACTAAACCACCTTCCGTGGAAAATAATCTGAAACGGTTTTGCATTTATTTTATAATTGTCCTGTATCGTCAAAATTGGGGGGGGGGGGGGGGGGGTGAAAAATCTGTGTGTGAGAAAACTGGACAAGTCATTACAATGGACCTAAATGGATTTCATTCATGATAACAAATCTTTAGCCTTTTATTTTATTTTATTAATCTTATGCTCCTATTTGGCAAATTGTATTTGCATAAAATAAGGATTTCCAAATCCCTTCCAAATTTTGATATATTTCTTGCAAAATTGTTTTGTACATTAATTCCTTGAAGTTGACAAGAAACAAGAAAAGTACTTCTACATTGAAAATCCTTAGTGAATTATCATTAGTTGACCTCAATAGAATTATTATTTTTTTTATGCCTCCTTATCTTTATTGTTTAGTTTCGGGTTTTGTCATATATCGAATTGTTGTTTGATTTTTTTCAATAATTTTGAATGTTAATAAGCAAAGATGGAAACTTTGAATTGATGTCTGATGTCTCAATGCTGTGATTGTTAAAAGCAGAGTTTCAATTAAAAAAAAGAAAAAAGAAAGGAAAAAAAAGCATGTGAAGTGACAGAAACTCGCCACAAGAGGGCATTGGCATAATAGCAAGCCAGGAAATGAGATTAGTGCATGGGGAGTTTGAACAAATAGCAATTGTGATTTCATTACTGTTGATAAAAGGCGGATATTGCATTCATAAAGTCTAATAAAGACCACAAACGGATAGAGAGAAGCTCCATTGTTGTCACCGCAATGGATCAGCGACAAGAACCCAACATTGTAAACATGTGGAGGAAGCAAATGGTGCCAATAAAGCAGCCTGTGCTTTATTACCTGTGTCACTTTATCCTTGGAGGCAAAGAAGTTATGATAGGTCAGGTTGACGGTGTCAAGACCAGAAACAACAGTCAGCGTTTTGGCCAAGTGGTTACTGTCTGGGAAATCGAGGTTAAACACGTTTCGGACCTTTGGGTGCTGTGGAGGTAGAAATAAAATTGGTTACAATAAGATGTGGTGAAGGTAAAGGTAATTGTCACGTTTACAATGTACTTTTTTTTTTCCTGATCGATATTTACAACCTAAATTCTCATACAGTAAGTGCACCATTGAAATTGTATTAACAGTCTATTGTTTTCATTTTGTAATATTTCTCTTGGCTGCACTGCTTGTAGCCACTACGGTTTGCATTTTTGTCATGCTATTAGATATAAGTTGATTCGGAGCTATTCCAGATGAGAGATGTGGCAGAGTTCCGTTGTGTTATATTGTATTTTTGTAAACTACTGATGTTTTGTTTTTGTTTTTTCAATAATTACAACGTGGTAGTGGTGGCATTAATCCGGATAAATGCACTACCTGCCAATTGAACTGTACTGCAATAAAGTGTAACAATGACCACTGAACTGTAAATGGGATTTATATTGACATAACATATAGAGACAAATGCTGTAAGGGGTGGGCGAGTACTGATACCAGGAATCGGTATCGGGCCAAAGGTACCGGTACTCACAATGTCGGCTGGTACTGATATTAGCTGCCCTTTTGGGGCCATTTTATGAAAGGGAAATGCTATATTGGGATCTATATAGGTCTTTCTTTCAAATTATCCATAACATCATTGTTTTTTTTTTTTTGATTAAGCAGTTTTATGTATCAAAAGTACTAGTGGTATCAATACTGGGCATCAGTATCGATGGCGGAATCAAACATCTCTCAATGCTGTACAAGTGTTTCTGTCCTAACTGCAATTAGTCAATGGAACAAAAAAAGCCAATTATAAAAATAAATAATAATAAATAATAAAAAATAAATAAGTACATTGAATTAAATTAAAAAATCCTCATCATCATCATCAAGAATGAGTGATTTATTTGTGTTTTTATTTGTTTTTTTATATATATTACTAAATTTATCTGACAATCTTACATGTTATGCAAAACATTTTGTGTAAATTTGAACATTTAATGGCAACATTTGATGACATTATGAATGGATCGTGTTCATTTCCAGTGGAACATTTTTTGGGAGGTTGTCCTGTGTCCCATGAAAAAAAAAAAATAATAATAATAATAAATTGCAGTGATTGAACACCTGGGTGCACAATAATTTGCAACATGCAAATTTGCTCACCGCGACATGCAAACAGGGAACGCACACACTCACACTCACACACGCGCACAAACAAGCACGTAGGCATATGGACTATATGCCACGGAGGAGGCGGGACTTCCGACTTCTGGGTTTTCACCCATCAACTTTGTTTCTGTTTCCGGTTTGCGACGTGTGGGCCGCGTCCCAGTACTTGCGCTTCCCCCTTTGTGCCCCTCGGTTGCGCGTTCCCGTCGACGGGTGAGAGGCTGCGAGTGTGCAGTGTCTGTCTCAGTGTCCGAAGCATTTCAGATAGCAGAGACCCCCTTCCCGCCGATGCGCGGGAGCGCACGGTTGGGGGGCGCAGGGGTGGGGGTGCAAGTGTTGGAACGCTGCCAGCAGTGGCCAGAAACGGGGGCTGATGTGTAAAACCCGGAAGTCCGTGTCATCTACCCCATTATATGCACAGCCACACACACGATTAGGATGCATGTGAAGATATTGATGCAAGCCACTCCCCCCCCCCCACCCCCCACCCCTCAGATTTCACCTCTCACTGAACCCTGTGAGAAAGACAAAGATGGCCGCTCACTGCTACACTCTGCGGAGGCCAAGTGATGAATAAAAAGGAGCCGGGATCCCAAACCATTTTCTCTTGATCTAGAAACAAAAAGATGCTGACACGCTCTTTAAGTCTCCCTCGAAAGGATGACTCAGCACGAGCTGTGTGTTTATGTTGGTGCGTGTGCACCTGTTTCTACTGACGGAGGGCCAGGTTCATGTGGCCAGTGCCATATTTGCAATGCAAATATGTTTCTCATACTGATGGGGCTTGAGAGACTCATTTGCATACCTGCAGATGTTATATAAAAAAATCAAAAAAAATACCATAAATAAATAATACTTACTTTTGGAAGTTTTGCATATTTTCTTGTTCTGGTATCTCTGATGGTAGCAACATCCAAGAACGCCGTCTCCTAGAAACAAGAAGCAGACAGTCATCTCCATTGCAGAATTCAAGACGTAGGCGCACATCCAAATATGGACCAAGACTGGAGAAAAAAAATAACTTGACTTTGATTAGCAAACAACAGCTCACTATTTTGTGTGCGCGATGGGATTGTGCTGCTCTTTTACACAATAGAGTGCCAACATGGCTGAGCTCCGAGACACGAGGCGAGCGTGCGTTTGATTTTTTTCTGGATTTATGATGTGGTGTGCAACAAAATTTGCCTCGTTGTGAGAGGTAGCGAGAGAGAAGCGCCAAAGACAAATCGTCCTCCTCTCCGGCGAGTGCATCGCAAAGTGCAGCAGGATGGCGTGCTGGAATCAGTACCAATCAATAACCTCCACAAGCAGCTGGCACAGCCAGAGGCAGTGCGGCTCTCAGCTTTCTCGCAGTTCTCATGCATCCGGCGCCACTTTCACATATCGCATGTTAAACACTTGCCTCGTGCGCTAAATAAAACACAGCATAGTCGTTCCTGTATTTTATGACCTTGCTTTGGTTCATCCAGTAGAGGTAAAAGCCTTTCGCATCCATCTTCATGGTGACAGGGACAGTCTTGGTGGAGTCCTTGTTGGAGACATGTTTTGATAGAACAACAACTTGATGTTAATGTGCTCATTTTAGTCCTTCGGGTACCATATTTGGTCATTTAGATGAACCAGGAAGTATACTGGGGTCTTAGAACAATGTGATCTTTACAAGCTAGTAGAAAATACCGTAAAATCCCGTGAATAATACTCCTTCAAAATCGAGGCGGGTATATTATACAAATAAATAACTGACATTTTTTACTTTACACTCATTTTTAACCCATTTCATACACAAAGTAACTTATGCTGCATTCAAGGATGGTTCGGAAGTCGGACTTTTCCGAGTTCAAACCAGGAAGTGTGTACGGGAACGGCCCATTGAACTCGGAAATTCCGCTTGCGAAGTCGAGAAAAAAAAGGACCCCGACTTCACCGACGGGCTACAAGTGACGTCACTCTGCCATGGCGACCCCTTTGGAAACAGATCGTGAATGGTAACAATTTACTCGAGTATAAAACTAGATAGCTTTCTTTATTCATAAATATTCAACATACGTGACAGTATGCCGCTATCTCCCTGCATGAAATTATTCGGTGAACTACTGAACTGTATAGAATGTTTACAGAATAAGATAAAAACAAGAAATGAAGCAAAATTGCATGAAGGCAAGTTTGCTGGAGGTCAAAATGAGTTTCGAGGACCAAAATAAAAAAACTATTGATCACTATCTGCCATTTTGGTTGTTTACTTTCACCTCGAACGCTTTCAGGTCAGAACTGGGAAAAAACAATTTGGATATGTCCGACTTCTGACCACCCTTGAATGCAACATAAATATGCTTTAAAAAGCGCTGCATTTAAAAGTAGAAAAGGATTAGGGTCAGTGAAGAGAGAAAAAAAACAAGTTTGACAGAATCCTCACTTTAAAGTCCAAATTCTCACTTTAAAGTCAGAATTCTGAGAATAAAGTCAGAATTCTCTCTTTAAAGGTCAGGATTTGGCAGGATTCTGACTTTATTCTCGGAATTCTGACTTTAAAGTCTGAATTCTCAATTTAATCTCAGAATTCTGACTTTATTCTCAGAATTCTCACTTTAAAGTCAGAATTCTGAGAATAAAGTGAGAATCCTGCCAAACTTGTTTTTTTCTCTCTTCACTGACTCTAATCCTCTTCCGTATAAAAGCAGGTACAAAAAGTGTAAAAGAGATTTAAAGGCAATGTAAAAATAAAAAAAAGGCTTACTAAAATTACTAAAAGAATATACAGTGCAAGAAATACAATTTTCAAAAACATAATTTAAAAAATATATTTTGAATGATCTTAATTATAGGCATTGGAAAAGCACATAGTTTTGAACCTGGATTTAAAAGTATTTAGACTTTATTGGTATGTTTTGAATGCACTTTGATAATTAAGAATACCAGCAAATCAGAGGGTTGTATTAAAAGTACAGACAAAAAAAATGCTTTTTATGGGTACTTTTGTGGAGGTGCGAGTTTTATGCTGTAATATAAAACACAAGGAAATCCCAATGTATCATGGTCGAGAATTAACATTAAAGTTAATTAAATTAAATTCATCCAAAAATGTGCACCACACTACACTTTTAGGACACTGTGATTTTGCCCTCATTGGCAATTTTAGAAAGATAAGTAATAACAGATGAAATATTTTTATTTTAACATCCAGATCATTTTTCTAAATATGCAGCTAACGTAAAAGTTAGCATGTAATGTAAAGGAAAGAGTATTTCAAAGAGTTCAACTCAAAAGTGCAATTCTCTTTAAATATTTACTCACCTCTGACCACTTTGTAAATCTTTCTCCTTTAACCATATAATCTTTGACCACTGGGGAATCCAGAAAGTACCTTTTCTTATTCATTGTCTCTTTGTAGTGACTTTGCAGTCCACTGTTGTTTAGGCTATAATGTATATGTTTAATCTGCAAAAGCCACGTCGCTGTACTCCTCTCCGCTGACTCACTGACTTGGAAAGAAGTCGTGAAGTGAAGCGCAGTCGATGGACACAGAGAAGCCACACGGCGAATATGAATTGCAAATTAAGTTAACACAAGTCAACGCATGCTGTTTGTGCACTTCATTGAGGAGCCCAGTACTTTTGTCGTGCTTACTGATGGCTCATGTTTTGAATATTTTACACCTGGCTGATTATTGCAACCGCCTGAGTTCTCAGTACAATTTGATGTTGTTGTACGCCACGAAAGTAAAAATATTATTAAAATCACACTTCAGTACAACTCGTTGATTAGATTATGCATACCTAATGTTGTGTCAAGCAAGTGCATTTTTAGGGCCCCATTTGGGTTGAACACAAATGGAATCTACAGATTTAAGCCCCTGTGCTATATACACTAAGAAAAGTTGGGTAAAAAAAAAGTAAATTTTTTTTTTAGTTTCAACCTAGCTACTGGGTTATTATAGCACCATCCCAACAGTAATTAAATTGACCCAGCAGGGATGTTGGGTCAACTCAACACTAAATAAACTTTTTTGTTGTTGCTGATAAACTGTATAAACTGGTGTCTACAAATGCTGTCTACATTAAGGGTGTGCCCAAAAAAATCTATTCTCATAAGAATCGCAATTCTCATTTAGTACGATTCAGAATCGATTTTAAATGTCCCAAAATCGATTTTATTTAAATTATTTTATACTGTCTTCCCTTTTTTTTTGTGTATGCCTTTATTGGGAGCGCAGTTCATGTTGTACCTGATTTGGCCACTTAGGGGCAGTGTGATTCCACGCGGTCTGATACACTGTTAAGTTGTAGCCACATTAGAGAGTAGAAGGAAAAAGTCACGATCAAGACCACACCCAACTCCCATTCACAATCCAACGGTCCTCCAGGCCACGCCCCCCTTTGAGCTGTTATGACTGTATTTTAGGTTGGGTTATTGGGTCAAGTCATAGGGTCATTTTGTTATGATGATTGATGTTGTCGGTTCCTTATGCAGTTACTATGTCCCCAGTGATGATAATGCTTGATGATGTATTAGTCACTCTTAGTTTGTCTAGTCTTATTCAGTTTCTTATGTGATAATGTAAGATGATATATTAGACATGCTTAGTTTGTGTAGTCCCATGGAAGTTACTGTGTCCCTAATGATGAGAATGTTTGATGATGATGTAATAGCCACGCTTAGTTTGTCTCGTCTTAGTCAGTTGATATGGCCCTCGTGATAGCCACTCTTACTTTGTACTTCGAACCTTGTTTGGGATTTGGTTTTAAATCCAAGTCTCTCGTTCGCCTTTTTGTTGTTTTGAATTTGTAATAAAAAAAAAATTTTGTGCACATCCTTTCCTCCCTGCTTCCATGCAGTTGGGTCCTCTACCCTGCCCTATTGTGACAGGTGTGAATAATCGTTAGTCTCTCAACATCCTGTGACTGGCTGGCGACCAGTCCAGGGTGTGCCCTGCATCGCCCCAAATCAGCTGGGATAGGCTACAGTTGACTTGTAATGCGGGTGAGGACAAACTCTATAGAGAAATCGGATAGATGGGCAAGTGTGTGTGTAAAGCAACTGTCCATTGTGCTGAACTAGCAGTCAATCAGCCAAACAGATTGCCATATTAAATGCAGGGTCTTCTTTGTATGCTCTGAGTTGAGTTTTAGGGTATTTGTGAAGGTTAGGAATGGCATAATGTATAAATTCTGCTCCAACCAAATGTAATTTCATGAATAATATGACTTTATTGGCACAAATCAGTCTGCTCGTTTAATGCATCACTTAACGCGATAAAGGCAAAGCTTGTTCTCAGCACTTCTGGGGGTAATATTTTGGAGTGATCTCCTTGCTGGCTGCTGCTTCTTCTTTAAGAGTCCCCTCCCCGCCCCCTCTCTGTATTTTTAGCTGAGCCAGCCACTTCATTTGCTGGATAGGACGGTGCGCCGTGTGATCTCTCCTCATGGTTTGATAAATGACATCCAGTCGGACGCTCGCGGACTGGCCAAGGGCCTGCACAGCCAGCACCTCCGTGGACATGCCGTGGGCAGGTTAGGACATTGGTCGGATGCTGCGTCCCAGCCTGTGGATGCTCGCTGGTCCGTGATGAGACGCAATGTTGCATGCACTGGACGCATTTCATTTTGACACCAGGTAAATCCTCGTTTTGTATTTTTATTTTTTTTATTTTTTAAGAGCCCACAACGCTACCTTCCCATCTTCTCTTGGATTGTGGATCAGAAGCAGGCGTCAAGACGGAGGGGGTGGTGGAGCATCGAGGAAAAAACAGGGGCAAGATGCGAGAGCGGGACTTCATGCCCAATATGGAGAGGGGCAAACCCGCTACTTATACGGGGGACAAAAAGGCTAAGATGGCTGCTAAGACCAACAAGAAGTGGGTGAGACTCGCCACGGTCTTTGCTTATGTATTGTCCGTGTCCTTAGCGGCCATCATCCTGGCTATTTACTACAGCCTCATCTGGAAGCCCACCAGCGCATCCTCGTCCGCATCCGCTGCTAAACCGGGGGTCACGGCTCCCCCGGCGAACATCACCGCGAACGTGTCCGAGTGGAACTCCACGCAGGTGCCGCTCAACCACACCGCGAGGCAGGGTTCGACTCCACGGGCTTTTCAGTGGGATCACACCGAGGAGAGCGACGATACGATGGGTGGACTTTACGCATTACCCCGCGGAGCCACGCAGAGATCGGGAAGCGTGGACAGGGAGACGCGAGTGGAGGATGAGGAGGTGGAGGAGGAGGAGGAGGAGGATGCGCTCAATCCGGGAGACAGAACGGAACGTGATCCGGATCAGGTAGCTTCTGATGCGACCACCGTGCCACCGAGCTCCGGGACGAGGTCCGAGTGACCGGGGCCTCCCACCATCCCTCCCACAAAAAGTCACCATCCCACATGTAGGCCTTGTGTTGACACACAGCCGCTGGTCGGACAGAAAACACAACACACGTCACTCATTTGCAAATCCACTTATGGACTGTGAGCTTCACTTTGGACCTGATCCTTTTCTGTGACCCGTGACTGATACATAAGGGGGACCCTGCTGCCTGTTATCAAAGAAACCCCAGCTATGCTGTTGTTTAAGTTGGTTTGTTTTATTAGGCCGTTTGAATGCCTTAAACCCATGTTGGACTGTTTTAAGGGCCTCTCTCTATATGGATGGACAATTGTGGTAAAGATATAATTTGCCTAAAGAATCGAACATGACTTCCATCACTTCCCTTCATGAACGCTGACTTGTTGCATTTTGACATATAGGCTGTATTTACTTTCATGGATCAAGCCTGGATTTCACGTAGAAGAACTTGCATTATTGAGTTATGCTCAGGTATGTGCATATAACTTTGTAAATGTATTGTGCTATTGGTTATGTACATATAGAAGCGGGCATACATCCTTTTTTGGCCTTGATAAATCTATAGTGTAATTAGATGATTTTTATTAAAGGTACCTTATGTACAACAGGTATAACTATATCCCAAATATACAAATAAATAACCTAAAAAATGATTCAGTTCAATGGTTTGGTGATATTGATTCAGGCTCTTCATTTTATACATGAACAAAAAAGACAAGTTTAAAGGAATGAATGAAGACAGCGTCACGACAGCCGATTAAAAATGATGAAAGGCACACACACAATTATATTTTAGGCGACCAGTAGTTTCGTTTTGATGACATTTTCTGCAGCAGCCAATGTAACATTTGATCATGTTTTAAAATAAAATAGAGGTGTAATGAATAATGAAAATTAATCCATTACAAACTAATCAATTTGTATTTTGGATCATCAATTAATGGAAAACCTTGTTTAATTTAAAATTTTACAAATCATCACAATTTCAGCATCTCAACAATAAATATTATCAGATTTCTGTAGCTGCATGAAAGCAGTCTTATTATCTTTATGTTGAATCAAAATCAAACATTTGCAAACATGCTTTTACTTTGGAAAAAAGTGATCCGTATTTTTTTATTTTATTCTGACATTTTACGGAAACCAAAATTAATCTGTGTGTGTGCATTTACTGCATTCTCAATTAAAAAAATCAATATAAAGGTGAAAATTAAAACTTGTTTTAATCAATCAGATAATAAACATTCATATATATATTTATTTATTTATTTATATATATTTTATTTTATTAATTATTATTATTATTATTTTTAAGTTGCAAAACAGAAAACAATATATTTTGGTGAGAGTGTGGGTAAGTACAGAGGATCCATGCATGCCATTTCTCTTCTTTGCTCTCCACATCTTGGATTGGGGCGGTTGGTTTTCCACTTCAAAAATACAGGGGGAAAAAACATCAACGGCAATTTGACAACAACAACAACCGAAGACGACAAGGATTTGCTGTATCAGGCGCGTTTTATTCGAGAGGAGACTGAGGGCAACAAGAAAACGGACAGCCGCTGCAAAATGGACACAGTGGCGTACAACAGATGAGTGTTTGGAGTTACCAACAATGTTAAGAACCACTGCTCTAGTGGTATGTGAAAGAATGAAATACAAATAAGATACTCAAGGCGCTAATTAGCGAACCACCAGGCTTCAAGTTCTGTCTCCCTCTGTTGGTCACCGTTATTTTTCACGTTTCTCGGACGGGTTGTGATTCCTTGCAGGGCTGGACTGGTTATCTGGCATAGAGGGCACATGCCTGGTGGGCCGATATGGTGCAATATTTTCCTCTATTTTACCCCAAAAGAGGGAGGAGACCATTAATCAACAATATAAACAGCAAACGGAAACAGCTCGCTGGCCGGTCTAAGACAAAATGCCGATTTTTTTGGTGCCGGTCCAGCTCTTATTTCTTGTGTTTATACATACTTGGACAATAAATCTGATTCTGATAAAATTTTAACATTTAAATCACGCAATGAAGTCAAACATATTAGAAAATATGATCTATGCATACAGCCTGTTTAAACATGATTTATTTATTTATTTATTTATTTGTGTATTATTATTTATTATTAATCATTATTATTTATCTATTTTTACATCATTATTATTATTATTATTCATCTATTTTTACATCATTACTGTATTTTAAAAGTTTGAATACTACAGCATATAACTGAGTGACATTCAGCTGTAGTTATACCGAAAGTGCTCATGAAATCGTCTCAAACAGGAAATCTAAAAACGACCTGACGTTTAAGAGGACTCCAGATCCACTGATTTTTAAAGAGTGATTTTAACTCCTTAAACTGTCTAAGGCCTCCCCGCCTTTCACAGATGTGTTGCAACAGCTCTCACTGGAACCACTTCACACAGTCACAGGTGTCCAACTATGATGTGGAAATAAGAGCAAGCGCTCGGCGCTATTCGTCAGTAGCATGTGAGGGAGGCGGATCGATCTGAGCGCTGGCTGTATAAAGCAGAGAGGAACACATTACACAATGCTGCTTGGTGCTATTTTTGATCCAGCTCTCTGAAACGAACCATTTGCTTCCCATGTTGGTGTTAACGAGCGGTGACCAAATCCCATGTGACTGACAGGGGCCCTAGAAATAATAATGTCCACTTTGAGTTGGGGCCCGAAGCCAAACAGGAAGTGCTGTCCAGGGAGGAAAACCACAACGCACTATTCAGAATTATTTGTGCTAAAAAAAAAAAAAAATGTTTAAGTGCTGCAGGTGCCATAATGAGAACCCTGTCAATATGTGGCTTCTGTATTAACACGCAACCTTGACATATGTGTTTCCAGTGCCACACGCAGCTGCCTGTGATTTATGAAAGCAGCAATAACTAACCCATTGATTGATTGGGGTCGTCAGTGCTGCTGACAGTTATTACTGAAAGCTACGACGTGTGACCTTCTGACTCCTCTCACCCAGGGAGGAGGATGACCTTTACTGAAATGAAATTACTCATTGGTCATATTAGGGTTAGTGATAATACGTCATGTCAAATAAGTCAAAGATATGCAAACTACAAAACACAAAACCGCCCCTTCTCCCTGAGTAAAACTGGTTGTGTAGCTTTTATTCATTCTTAGAAAGCGTGAACAAAATCATAGTTGCAAAATATAGTTAAAAGTGGTACGATACAGATCAACTATTTTGACTCATTACAACTGCGCAAAAAAAGGAAACAAAGTTGTTTGGTAGAAACGGGCTTTTACGGCCTTTATTTAGACAAGCATAAAATCTTAATAGCACCTGAGGGTTTTAATGCTAATGCATCTGAAATATGTAACAGGGATTCAGTAATGAATCATCAAGTTCCGCAAAAGGGATTTTCAGGAGTAATAAAACTGTCTTTTACTGTACAAGGCAGAAGTAGTTGCATAACAAGCTGAATCACATCCAAAGAAATTGATGTGGATGAAGCTGCTTTGTTGCAACAAAAATACATTTTCTGAGAAAATGATCATTAAAGATTTTTACTCCATGCACAGCACTTTATAATATATGCAGCAATGGCTGTTTTAAAGTGCTTTATAAAGTTGAGTTGACACTAATCACTTCCTTATTCTTGTTTTGAAACATTGAATGCTAGAAAAAATAATATGTTCTATGCGCCATCGCTAGCCTTAATATGGCATTCTGATTAATATTGCCTTTGTGGAACATGAATTAAGCAGCAAAATCTCGTTGTTTTTTTTTTTTTAAACTCCATCTCATTTTGCCACTTGTTGTCGACTGAAAATGACATCACAGTTGCTCAGTCAGGTAACGACCAATCACTGATTTTCTGTGTTTGGTCATGTGACGTACACAAGCTGAGCTGTGATTGGTCATTACCTGAGCCCTGAGCAACTGTGTTGTCGTTTTCAGTCGGCAAGTGGCAAAATGGCCACCATCTAAAATGGATTAAAAAATATTTTTAAAAAGGGTGGATTTTTCTTCTTAAATTATATTCCACAATAACGTATTCACTGCCATTGACGGCTATAGACGTCAAAAATTCATTTTAACTATTTCTATTAGTTAAAAAAAAAAATCCGCTTTTGTTAACAAGAGTATGAAAACCTAGAATAATTTTTTATTGTACTATTAGAACAGATATAAAATGTGTGATTAATTGTGAGTTATCTAGTGAGGTAATGCGATTAATTACAAAAAAATTTAATCTCCCGACGCCCCGAATTTTTTACAATCTTTAAATAGCGTCAGGCGATTCAATTTTTTAATCGTAATTAATCGCATGACCTCACTAGTTAACTCACAATTAATCACACATTTTATCTGTTATCTGTTCTATATGTACTATAAAAAAATATAGGTTTTTATACTCTTGTTAACAAAAGTAGAAACATTTTTAAACTAATAGAAATAGTTCAAATGAATTTTTTGACGTCTATCGCCGTCAATGGCAGTGAATGAGTTAATCAGAATACCATCTTTAACGTACTGTAAAAACATTTTGGGGGTTGACTAACTTCCCTAACAAATTCATTATGTATGGCAAAAAACGTTTACAATCATAACACTCATAAGGTCTTTTCCTTATTGTAATAACTGTTGAACAACCTGACAAATATGTTTATTTACAGTATATTCCTAACAGAGTGTGCGCAATTCAGTTGTATGTCAACAGAACACATTTATTGCACTCCAAATCATTTCGTTTAGGCTCGGGTTACATAGATATCCTGTCGGGGTCGGGAGATGACGCACGTACTCTGCGGGGACCGTCAGTCTGCCTTGAGATTCTGGCATGGTCAACACAGACTTTAAGTGACATGCGTCGCCTGTAATGAAACACCTCAAGAGCCTCCAAATGTTACCTCGCCATGTGAAAAACATGGCTCTTGAATCAAATTGAATCAAATGAGCTTGCATGGTTTGCAGCTGTGCCGCAGCTTAATAAACTGGCGAGTCGTTTTCAGATGTGCGCTTCATTTTATTTGCGGATTGGTATCATCAGGCATGGTGAAAAGTATGTACAATATTAGTTGCAAAAATCAGGAGGAAATACAGTGAAGCATGGCTTACATGTTTCTTTTATGAGCACAAAAAACATGACCACGTTGCGCTTGCCAACCTAGCTAAGCAGCAACCAAGCTAATCTAAGCTAATCAGCTATTTCTTTTTTCTGGACTTATTTGTGTCCAACCCCAACATTTTCTTTTTAATAAAATGTTTGATGCAGCCACACTAGTCTAAACATGGTATTCTGATTAGTATTGAGTTTGTGGAACATTAGTTAAGCAGCAAAATCCACTTGTTTTTATCCATCGCAGCGGGTGGCCATTTTGCCACTTTTTGTCATTTAAAGTCCACAGCAAGTGACAAATACGACGGCGTATTAGGGTCACGTATGAATAGAATTTTTTTTAGAGGGCGGAGTCAACATTCAGAGAAAAAAAAAAGGCAAATTTGCGACTTTATAAAGTGACAAATTTATGAGTTTATAAAGTGGCAAATTTACGAGAAAAAAAACTCAGAAACTTACGAGAAATACATGAAACGTACTACTCGGATGTTTGTGCCGATATTTTTCAGTCAGGTTTTCAAAAAAGGATAGTAAATAAGCATATCATGTTAAGCATGATTTGCGAAGGTCCACATCCTGAAAATCAAGCATTTAAGTGAATTTGTTAAAATAAATATTTACTTGTACATTTATGATTCCAGAATTATTATTTACACATTCATACATTTTGGTGTATTTTTTGGACATGTAACTAAGTTGATGACCAACGAATCCTCACATTAGACCATAGCGACGCTACGTGAATTTTTTGTAAGTTTCTGAGGTTGTTTTCTCGCAAATCTGCCACTTTATAAAGTTGCCAATTTGCGACTTCATAAAGTGGCAAATTTGTGTTAATTTTTTTCTCAGAATATTGCCCCCGCCCTTAAAAATATATATATATTTATACGTGGCCCTAATACGCCGTCGTACAAAATGGCCGCCCCTGGATGGCTAAAAACAGCTGGATTCTGACTCTGACTCATATTCCGCAAACGCAGTGTTTAGACTAGTAAGGCTCCCTAGAACCAACCGTATTATTGTAAAGAAACATTTTGGGATCATTTCTACTTCAAAGAATGTCATTTAAAAACCTTTCGTCTTCAGTACCATAGCCATCGATGCAAATAAGCTGTCATCTCACTCGACCGCCGCTCATTGACCTTGAACAACGTTTTCCTCAAGCAGGCTTCTCAGTGCTGTGGATTGCAGAGCGAACATAATCCTACACTGCACTCGAGCCCTCAAACAGCCTACAGGACTGATTTCCATTATATTAACACCCCCACTGCAGTGAATTGCGTCATACCCTGGAAACTATCGGCTACCTTTGCACCAACGTGCACTCTGATACTATGCATGCAAATCTGCTTAGTTGTTTCAAAAGAACACTTGACTTTGACGGAGAGTAAGGTGTGTATACTTTGCAGCGAGCCAACGTGTTGTCCCCGGAGACAGAAGGCTGCTATGGTGACCGCCACAGGAGGAGATAATTAAAATAGTAGCACACAAGGGAGGACCCACCTGTAAGGCAAAGAGGGAGCAGTTTCCAATTCAGTACCTCTGCAGAGAGCTCATCAGAAATTAATCAAATCCAACATGAAAGAGGTCTCAGAGGGCCAAAGTCGATAGGCATGAAGACTCAATGCATGCCCGTCACATTTTCTGCTATTCTACTCTGATTTGTGTGTGTGTGTGTGTGTGTGTGTGTGTGTGTGTGTGTGTGTGTGTGTGTGTGTGTGTGTGTGTGTGTGTGTGTGTGTGTGAAAAAGTGAGATTTTGTATTTGTTTATTTGCAGGTTTGTGCAAAATCTACAGAACTGAAAGAACCCGTATTTAGGTGCAGATAGATACCATCATTTGGAGCAGTGACCATGATCCTGAAGGTCATATTTTTCTTAGGTACTAATTAAACTCGCTCAGCGGATTCCTTCATTGTGGTGTTGCACTTACAGGACCACAATTGGTCTTCATGAGAGTCTACAGCACAGAAAGGCTGTATTGGTTTTTCCGTGTGTCCCCTTGCAAACGCACGCATTCAAATCACATGAGCAAAAAATGAAGGACACAGCTGCGGAGCCACAACCATCTTTTTTAATGTGCCCTTTGAGACGTTACAAATACATCTAAATACAAAATCACGTTGGACAAACTGCTAAAAATATTCTAAACTCTTAAGCTCCCAAAGACGATAAAAAAAAAGGTAATCGACACTGTCGTCTATGAAATTAGAACAAGACCTAAGAGGGTTTTTGTTTTGTTTTGTCTTTTTATGGTTGCAAAAAGCTTTAAATGCCTTTTCTGCTTGGAATTTGATGATTTTTGACTTTTTATGTAACCACAGTAACTTGAAGTCGTAAGAACCCTGCAATGTGTCAGTTAACAATTGTACTTGTGGTTACATAACTTAAAAAAAAATAAAAAAAATTAACGATACTACAGCATTCTACCAATATCATATTTGGATTAAAGATAAGGCCATGTATCATGATTTTGACTCACAGTTGAATGGAAGCACATTTAACAATAAAAATTAAAATTAAAAAAACTTCCATGGAGAAACGTGAAATACAAGAGAAAGTCTGGGTCGATGAACGCACGCTGTCAATTATATTTGACAAAGCCAAAATACAAGGCACACAGCAACATTCTCAGGATGCTTGTCAAATGGGACCCCCCCCCCCACACACACACAAAGGACAAAGAAAACAGCGTGAAAGGGCAGCTGCGGTTGAATGTCTGTGTTTTAACTACTGACAAACACTCATGGACATGCTTGATTTATTTTCAACATCTCAAGTGATTCCCTTCCAGATGTGCCTCAAGGCCTCAGTGGACAAATCAACATTTGGACAACTGTCTATCCACGCACTGTCTGTTTAAATGGCATAAAAACAAACCCTTAGTGCAAAAATCTTACTTTTGAAGGTTTGACTAGTGTATTTCATATCCCTGCTGTCAAGCCTAATGTGCAAAGTTCCAAGTGCATACAAATGTTACATGGAGCCAGAAAGTGACCATAGAGTTTGACCCAATTATGTTATTGGCTATATATCAACATTTACTGGAAAATCCAGTGAATAACACTCATCAAAAAAATAAAAATAAAATAAAGGGGACGGAATCATACAGGGGGATTAATAGACAAAAAGAAAAAGAAAAAAGGAAAATTCATGATGTTTACCAGGACCTATGGGTTGAAATTTTTTTTTATATATATATATATATATATATATATATATATATATCACCGATTTATGGCGCATTTCATACACAATATCACTCAATATTCACACTCACGCAATATTCATATTCACGCTTTACATGCTGTATTTAAAAGTAAAACATTTAAAAGCAGTTACAAAGTTAAAGAGATTTAAAAGCAACGTAAAAAAATAAAATAATAATAATAAATAGCTTACTAAAATGACTGTGTTAGAACAAGATTTTCAAAAACATGATTTTAAAAAATACTGTGAAAAACCTGAATGAAAGTTATGAGAAAAGAGGATATTTTTTGACTTGGATTTTAAAACATTTACACTTTTTTTGGTATGTTTTCAATATTTCTTCATATTAGTCACTCTGATAATTAAGGAAACCAGCAAATTGGGGGACCGTATTATACTCAGGAACAGAGAGAGCGAAAATAAGCTTTTAAACTGTGATTTGGGGGGGGGGGGGGGTCGTTGTATTATACACAGGTGTTTGTTATTCACAGGATTTTACAGTATATTTTCCATTTGAAAGTTGGGAACATTTCAAAGCGTCAAGCTGAGCGTTGCATGTTTAAGTCAGGTAAACACATATACTCTTAAAACAGTTGGGGTCAAAAATAACCCAATTACGGGTCAAAAATGGACCGATCCTTTACTTCAGGTCAAGAAATAGGTTTTTTTTAAATGTAAAACAACTCATAAATATTGGTCAAATCCTTTTCTTGAAAAAAAAAGAAGAAAAAAAAGAAGGGTAATTTTGTATCAAATTGACCCATAAAGTTGATCGGTCCATTGTTGACCCATAATTGGGTTACTTTCGACCCAATTAATTTCAGAGTGCATAATGGCATGCATATGCCTTGTGCAAATGTACAGCATGAGACAATCATTTGTAAGATGTGCACCCAAGCAGTACTTGCAAAATGCCCTCGTTTTATAGTGTCCATATCAAAAGCACACAGATACATGTCAGTAGTTCCGTCTATAAATCAACTCTATTGCTTAAAAAATACGATCTGTCGTTAATAATGAATGTCTACGAACAGGCGCGTGATACGGGTATAAGGCCTTCGACTGATGTTGGAAGCAGCTGCTAACGCAGTAGCTCCTCACACTGTTTGGGTGGGAAAAGTGCTGATTTGTTTTCCCCATTATTGAAATTGGCCCATGGGCAGAATTAGGCACTACACAAATGGACTAAGTCACAAGTTTCTTTTCAAGGCCAACCTCCGTAATGCCGCCTGCATACAACAACACATGTAAACAATCATTGGTATTGCACACTAACACACGGGAAGTGATGTGTCGCCACGCATGCTTTTGTACTTTTGTACATGCGTTTGTATAAAGTGCTCTGAAACGCTTGCCACGCCTTCATCGGACATCCATATCGGACGGAGCCTTTCAGTATTTGCATCCGCAAAAATGTTAAACAATCTTCCCGTGCTCTCTCGCCTGCAAACAAAGAGCAGAAACTGTGATTACCTTCCCATTCATCACAAAAGTCACCCGTACATCTCGCTGTGCACAATTTAAGAAGGAAGTCGATTCCCGAGGATAGGGGATGAGATGAAGCGCCTGCATGAGACTATTGCTGCTGCACTTCAACTGGCCCCCGGGGGATGGTGAATATACTTAAACTGAAATTGGATATCACACAGCTGCCGTTCACACACGCTGGCCCGGCCGTCCCCCCCTTCAATCTATTTAACATCATCATCCATTTGCACTTGCCATCAGTCAATTTACACGCCTATGGATTCCCCCCGGCCCTCTGCTTCTGCCGCACACTGACCTTGTCGCTGCAGCTGAAGTGTTCCGGGTGTGACTCCCCTGATTCCAGGCTCAAGACGTATACAGGGGAATCGATAGCTTCTTCTGTGAAATAAAAACAGAGTCAGGTAACTTGGTGGCCACGTCAGTCGCTAAACTTGCATGATCTAGTGAACGCTGTTGGGCTCTAAAAACATCTCGAGTAGGAAAAGACCGGTTATCGGCGCCGATATTCAGCATTTTGACGAATATCGGCATTTTGAAGAATCATACAGCCGATAATAGAGCCATATTAAAAAGTGTTCGAGGTAAAAATAATAATCAGGGAACTAATTATTTAAATTAGATTCTTCTGACCCTGGGAACTCTCTTTACCTTCTGTCTTTGTTTGAAATTAAAACTAAGATAAGTCACGTTAATACTTCAGATATTTTGAAAAAAATAAATAAATAATTTACTTATTATAAGATTCCTGAACTTTTTGTTAGATTTGTAAAACAAAGATATCCATTGACTAAGATTTTTTTTTTAACTCCAATATTTTACGAATCCTAAACGTTGTTCAATAAACATATGCTTAAAATAAAATAAAAAAATAAGAGCTGGAGTTTCCGTTTTTTTTTTTTTATGCCAATATTTTCCCTTTTAGTGATAAGTGAAATGGTTATCGGCATCCTTGACTGCTAATAATCGGTATCGGCCCTGAAAAAAACTATATCGGTCTATCTCTAATCTTGACTGCAGAGAGGAACCATTAAATGGGTTAGCTTAGCGCTAGCTAGCTGCTACAACTGACAGGGCACGGATTGATTTTAAAACTTTACCAAAAGCAAAAAAAAGTGCCCAGGGTTCTGCCATTGGCTGGTGTACATCAAGGGATCTTGGAGGTTAAAGTAAGTTATTTTTAACTAAAAATGACAACTTTTCTGTAGGCTGTGTTAGCATGTACAGAACACTTCAATCTCAAAAAATCAATATGAGGATTTTCATGCATTTGTTGTACGAGTCCAGGCTCTACTAAGAACACAGTAGCCCCAAATTTTAGGGGCTCTAGTAGAAAATGTAGCAGGAGTTTGTCAACAATGAAAATTATTCATGAATAACTTCACGAATACAATCTGTAAATGTACTGGTTGCGAATGCCCGACTTGATGAAAAAATTTTAGGGGCAATATGCCACCATTTAGGGGGAGACTGCAGCCCTGTAGTGGTTGTAGGATGTAGAGTGAATGACATTGCAATAAAGTCTCTCTATATTTTACACACACACATACACAAATGTGCTTTCTCTGTGCCGATTTTTGGGTCTGCGATTGGATTCAGAATCGATTTTTGATTAAGAACGATTTTTGCTTCAAAATGATTTGATTGACAATGATTTGTGCTTCAATCTATAGATGTGCAAGGAATTGTAATGATCTACTCCAGTCTGACTTGCTAATGCTAATTAGCGCGCTACTCGCTGCACTTTTATCACTCCAAAGAACGGCTCCACACTGCAAAATAACAACTTTCATTGGGATAGCTTGATCGGGACTTTTTTCTTCTACTCTCTAATGATACAGTGTATCAGACCGTGTGGAGCCACACTGCCCCTAAGTGGCCAAACCGGGTACAACATGAACAGCGCTCCAAATAAAGGCACACACAGACAAAAGCACGACAGTATAAAATAATTAAAATAAAATCGATTTTGGGACATTTCAAATCGATTCTGAATCGTACAAAATGAGAATCGCGATTCTTATGAGAATCGATTTTTTGGCCCACCCCTAATTTTTATCTTTGTGAATGCATAAAAAAATGAGCTATTCCTTTGTAAGGTGTACCTAATGACGTGTCAGGTTAAACGCGATCCGTTTGTGGAAACAAACCATCTTACTGTATCTGTTTTATATTCTCCCAAGATTCAACTCATTGTGATGCAATTAGCTATCAGATACTGTTCATCATTGATGCACGTCAATAGCTTTTGCGGGTGAACCTAATGTTGTGTCTCGTGAGTGTAGAGTAGTTCACCTGCATTAGTGTTACACTTTGTGAGCTCCACAGGCTGGGCAAAGCTTTCCGGTAGACAAGCGCAGGCCTTTTCAGCAGGGGGGCAGCAGGGCGCTGTGGGGGCACTGCTGTCTTTTTTAGTACATTCACTTTCCGAAGCCTGCTGCCGCCAATGACTCGCTTCATCCTTGGCACTTCCCAGATGCTGCTGGAGCACTTTATGGCGGATCTCTTTCTGCGAGGAAGCTTTTAAGAAGCCTGATGGACTCGATTGAGAGTTGTCGGAATCCCGAGAGCCTGCGATTTGCTTTGTGTGAGCCCCCCGGATGAGCTCCTGCGAGAATCGCACTTTCTTCTCTGAAGCTCGAGTGGATGAGGCGTCTCCTTTATCCTGCTTTGAGGTGTTTGAACCTTTGGATCCAATCACTTCTTCACACGTATTTAAAATATCTGGACTGAGCGACAGCTTTGTGTTGGAGTCCTGATCTCTCCGCTCTTCGGCATCAGCATCTCTGATTGCATCGAGTTCCTCCAGGAATTCCTCCAATGGTGTATCTGGAGTCTAAAAACCAGACATAAAAGTTTCTTTAGTTATATTTCTCTGAGCTCAAATTTCCAAAATAGTTGACCTCACCTGTAGATCACCGCCTTCTTCTTGATCTTCCCATCTAAAAAAGGGCCACCAATAAAGTATTAATGAGAGGGATGTTTGTATTTTTGTATGCATATTTGTAGTTTCATTGGCAGCAGGCAATCAGTCCAGCTATACATCAGAAGCACTTTTGGACTCACCTGCATGATCTGTGGACTTTTTTTTTTTAAACGTATTAAAAAAAAACTTTTTATTTATCAATATTTTTGTATTGTATTTCTTTTGTTTTTATTTTATATTATTATATTATTATATTTTTCATGGGACAACACTGAAGAATTGACACTTTTGCTACATTAAATGGTTATTGTAAATAACATAAAAAGTGTACATTTACTGTCTCCTCAAAATAACTCATAGCCATGAGTGTGTAACTTTTCAAATTGTGTCCAAACATCCATTTCCCCGCCCCATGAGGCTAATGTGGTGCTTTGCAATTATTTTGTTAAGCCCCTAGGAAGAAGAACCCCCCCCCCCCCAAACAACTCTCCACTGAGACTGTAAATAGTGTAATTTGTCTATAAAATAGTTCTAGGAACACCTCTGTATAGCATTCCATCCTTATTAAAATTAAGAAAACAATAGAGAGAAAGAAATGTAGAACCAATTACAACAATGGTGTCCAAACTACGGCCCTCTGTCCATTTTCTAGCGATCCTCAGCACAGCTACAAAAATAGCAGCAACATTTTTTTTCATGCAGTGTGAACGGTTCAATTTCCATTTTTTCACACCTGACCTGGGCCTCTTTCATATGTGGATATAAATCGGATATGTATGTATGTCTGCAGTGTGAACAAAAAAAATCTAGGTTTTCATACTCTTGTTAACAAAAATGGGAAAAAAATGTTAAAACTAATAAAAATAGTTCAAATGAATTTTTGATGTCTATAGCTGTCAATGGCAGTGAATTAGTTAATTTACATAATTATAAATAGCGCGTGTTGGCACAGCCAAATTTGCATATGGCACTGATAAAGGTCGCTTGCCTCGGCTGGAGAGAAAACGTTGCGTTGAGTCGATGCCATATTTATTTCCGTAAACTCTGCAATGTGACGTCGTTTGTTTTGGGTGCACATCACTCGACGTGTGCTCTTTGCGCATGCGAGTCACATCACGGGCGCGTTGCGTTCACATTTGTTTTTGTAATGTTAAAAGTCCATAAAAAGATCGTATTTAACAAAAAATACGAATTGGGCATCACGCCCTGCAGTGTGAACGTAGCTTAACTGACTTCAAGAGCTTTTCTAGATATGCAAAAACATTAACAACTAAAATAAAAACAATATTTTTCTTTATTTATTTGTTGTTTTGTTGTCCTTTTTCTTTTTCTTTTTGTATGTGCGTGAGTATGTGCATGTGCGGGTGTGTGTGTGCACGTGTGCGTGTGTGTGAGTGAGTACTCATTAATTTACCTAAAATCTATTAAAAAGCCCATACCGTTCACCTAAACCGAATACTTCAGAATCCAGCCGTGTCGTGAGGTTGTCAGGAGACACGAGGAAGGATCAAAGAAAATAAATATTTCTCTTTATAATGCCTGATAAATTTAGATATTTCAGTTTTATTTCAGGCGGCCATATTGCCACGAGCTGTCGTGCTCAGGTAACGACCAATCACGGCTTACCTGACATTCGCAAGCTGAGCGGTGATTGGTCATTACATGAGCCTTGAGCAACTGTGATGTCATTTTCAGTCGACAGCAGTTGGCAAAATGGCCGCCCCCTGAGATGGATATAAACGGGTGGATTTGGCTGCTTAATTCATATTCCATAAACACAATATTAACCAGAATGTCATGTTGAGACTAATGGGGGTGCATGGAACATATTTTTGGGAAAAAAGTCTTATTTTCCCAAGTGCTACTCTATGAAAATAAATAAAACAATATCTTAAAAATAAAAAATAAAAAGGAAGAAAAGGAAATTCATAATGCCTTTCAGATGTGAATGATTCTCGATTCCATGCCACCAACACACAAGAACATTTCACAACAGAGCAAAGCTACAGCGACAAAGAACATAGCGAGATGTGAATGAAGCCTTCAGGGATATTTAATCAGCTGCCACTACTGTTCAACAATCACCACATCCTTGGGAATTTATGTTTGAGCGCACAGTGCGGAAAAAAGATGTCCTCCCATGTTGTGTGAGACGTTCCGTATCCCAATGGTCGAATTAATTTATTCATCCGGGTGTTGTTTGTTTGCGTGCAAGCTGGTTATAAAATAAGATGTCAGAGCTGTTACACTGACCTTCTGGCCCTTCCAGTCAGCCGATCTTTGCCTTTTGCATTGCTGCTCATTACTTGAACGTTTTTAGTTGACTTGTCTTTGCCTCGCTTCTCATGACCTAGGACAAATGAAAAGTCACTGTCAGCAGGAGCCAATTTTTGGCCCTCAAGATATATTCCATCCATTTTCAATATTTCCTCATTAGAGTTGCAGATGAGCTGTAGCTAACAATATATAGACATTAGACAAATAACCATTCACAGTACATGCACACATTAAACTATAGTTTTCAAAGGTGCCACGCCATACTTGTTTTTCTTAAATAATCTTTGTTGCCCTTTTATCAGGTTTGCGAGATAATTTCGGTTGGAAACCCCTTAACACCTTTTTGTTTTTTTTAAGCGATTCTTGTTTGTCCAAAGCACCTGGATGGCAGCGAAGATAGCTGGATTTGTATTATTTTTCAATAACAATGCTTTTAATGGATCACTACTCTCCTTAACTCATCCACTGCCATAAATTAATTAAAAAAAATATTATTAACTCATTTAATGCCATTGACGGCTATAGACGTCAAAAATTAATTTGAACTATTTCTGTTAGTTTTACACTTTTTCCACTTTTATTAATTAGAGTATGGAAGCTTAAAAAAGAAAATGATTGTACATTTAGAACAGATATAAAATGTGTGATTAATCGTGAGTTAATTATTGAAGTCATGTGATTAATTACAATTTAAAAACAGTAATCACCTGACGCGATTTAAAAAAAAAAGAAAAGATTATTAAAAATTAGGGGCATCAGACGATTAAAATTAATAATTGTAATTAATGACATGACTTCACTAGTTAACTCACGATTAATCACAAATTTTATTTCTGTTCTAAATGTACAATAAAAAAAATTGGTTTTCACACTCTTGTTAACAAAAGTGGAAAAAAATGTTAAACTAATAGAAATAGTTCATATGATTTTTTTACGTCTATAGTCGTCAATGGCAGTGAATGAGTTAAAAATTCGGGGTGTCAGGCGATTAAATTTTTTAATTGTAATTAATCGCATGACTTCACCAGTTAACTCACGATTAATCACAAATTTTACATCTGTTCTAAATGTACAATAAAAAAAATATTCAAGGTTTTCATACTCTTGTTAACAAAAGTGGAAAAATATGTTAAACTAATAGAAATAGTTAAAAATAATTTTTGATGTTTATAGCAATCAATGGCAGTAAATGAGTTCATTGGAATATCGAAAAGAGCATTGCTCTAATTGGTAGTATGCTGTATATCAGTGTCCACTATGGTAAATGTAGTGAACTTATATAGTAATTTATCTACACTTATAATCATGATAGCTGGCTGGGGGACACTATTGGAAAAGTTAGCTGCTTTGTGGCAGCCAAGCATTCATAGCGACGTCACTAATGTTGATCCTTGTCAGCTCATTATTTAATTATTAATCATTACATTCAACTTGAATGTCCCCGGAGAAGTAAATACATCACTCACGCACATTTTGGCTACAGAAACTACAAGCCTTGCTATTTCATCCACAGGCGCATATGACATTTCTAACATAATTATTATTAGTAAGTATTATATAAGTATTATTTGTATTATTTGTAAGCTTTATATAGTGCATTTTCATGGCTTGGTGTGGCGGCCGGCTGGCTCTCGCTCATTTAAAATCTAGAAAATGTATTTGCATATGTTTGTTTGAGTTGGAAATGAGCATTCTGGTTCCAAAATGCAAAGGAATTTATCTCAAAATAAATTGAAGCCAAATAGGTGGGTTACAATTCTACATCACAATAATGCCTGAAAACTCATTGGCTCGTTTTTATACTGTGATCAGCTATTGCATACAATCAACAAATCACATAGATGTCCAACCTAAACCAGGTCATACATTCATTTTGACCTATATTATGCATAAAATGGTGGGCGGAAAATGTGATTTTAATGGCATGGGATCGTTCAATTCGTTCATCCACCATGAATGTTTTTGGAATGTGAAAGTACAAAGAAAAATCACACACAAGCATGCAAAGTCCACACAGAAAGGTCGGAGCTGACATCCGAACCACAAACCTCGGAACTGCAAGTCAGGGGTTCTAATTACTTATTGGCCATTCATTTGAAAATGAAAGGGAGACTAAGACTTTGCTCTCCACACAATGGTTTTAATTGTTAAACTCTTACTTAGACATCAATCAATGCTAAATGGCCGCTCCCTCTTTAACAACCCTTAAGCAGCTTTTGCCGGTTGTTCAAGAACAAGTTATGATGCATAATTAAATTCTCTTTGCTTTGTCTAAATTGAGTAATTATTTATAAAGGCACCACCTCCTGCTGGGTACTACATTTATAAAATCTGTAGAACCTCCAGAGCCCACTATTCAATATTTTAGTATGTTAAATACTTTATGGAGCTCATATAAATGAACAGATTTTAAATTGTTGCCATAATTCAACCCCAACCCTCCCAATAACCCGAGTGCATTTATTCTGTCAATTAGATATCCCGACAATTTATTATGTTTAATGGTATATCAGAGAACTACCGTATTCAAATACTTCCCATAGTTTGAGTAGTTTGATTCTACAAGTTGATTACCCAAATACTTTTATTTATTATTTGATTTATACTTACAAACCATCAATTGTTAAATACTGACTAGGCAAAACAGCTTTACTTTGACAGTTACCTCGTGTGTCAGCACCAGACCTATGCTGTCCTCTTCTGGTGCTTCGTCCTCCTGTTAACATGAAAAAGAAGGATGAAAGTAAAACAACAGTCATAGAACATAATTAGGTTGCGACAATCTCACCTCTACTTGGAGGCACCCAATCTCTGTCTGGAAGCGATTTGCCTAAAAACCTACAGACAAAAGTTCAGTTTAGTTGATCAGTTTAAAAGGGTCAAGAGATTATGTTTAGCTCAGTGAATATAAATTCTCTTTCTCCATTTAAGCGATTCGTCATACTTAACTCATTGAGCATTTATTCAACTTAGCAGATAGTTGTCGTGTATTTATGTAACGAGAATTTCAGAAATGAAAGTGCATCATGATGAAGTTATGCTTCGTCAGCTCACAGCTCACTAATACCATCTCAACAATTGGTGAATCAGACACAAATGTTTTCTGTTCCTCCTGGTGGTCCTCGTTTAAGCCTCACCAAATAAGGTAAGGCATTCCATCCCTCATCCCTTGGCTTAAAATAGCCGCTCCTCCCTTGTCTCTTTACATTTTGATGCTTCCCTAAACAGTACATTCATTCACCCTGCTACGAGTACCAAGTGTCTTGTTTGAAATCAATTGTTGTCTTCTACACCCGCTGCGCTAGTAAATGCATAATATATGAGTTTAAAAACACATGTTCCACTTGCTGCTAATTGGCTCGTTTTAAAATCACAAGAACTACTGTATCAATGAAAACACATTACTGTCGCTAATACAGTGCTTAACAAACTTATTAGCTCATCTGTTAAAAATTAAAAATTAATTAAAGCATCATAAAAGGTTTGGCTTTCATTTTGTACCAATTTGAACAGAAATGAAGAATTTAAACCAAATTCATCTTTTCATACATCAAAAATGTATTCAAGCTTAACATTCAAACACTAACACATAATTTTTGGTAAAACGGTAAATTTAACAATAAATAAATATATATAAATATATATATATATATATATATATATATAACAAGCGAGCAGGAGCAGCAGGAGTGGCTAGCAAGAGAGGCTAGCGGGAGAAGCTAGTAAAAGCTAGTGAGGGCAAAGTAGAGAGAGACAAGCGGCAGGAGGGACTCAGCATCGACCACCTACTGGCCTCAGCTGTGGATAGTAAGCGGCGGTTGACCAATTGGTCACTACCTGCAAAAACCACCAGAGGCTAACTACGTTAGCAAAGTTATTCTCCTTTGGGTAAGATTGCGGCAAAATATGTCAGCCTCTAGGCGCATCACGACCTATTTAATTAACGATTACTAGACCTTATGAGTACAAACAAATGTAAAAATGTACGGTGATGTGATCTTTCTTTTTGCATATTGTTAAAATTAATAGTGATAGGGGATTTTTTAAAATGTATTATTATTTAAATGGCGCTAAAATAATACACACTGGTCTCAACAGGTTCCAGCCCAGTGACAAGCCATTGTACACCTACATTACATGAGAGGCAACAAACATAATAATGTGTGCAGCACAGGTAAGGAATCTTACATGTTCTCTGTTTTGTCAATGTCCCATGCTCTCCTCCACTGTCCCTTGGCATTCTTGTGACGCGCCACTCTCTCCTTGTCAATCTTCTCGCGCTCCTTTTTCCACTGCAGGTACTCCTTCTGCTCCTCCTTCGATGTGGGGATGTTAAGGTCTGTGATTTCCAGCTCCTTGACACAGACAAAAACAGCTCAGCGCTTTTGCAAGTATAAAAAGAATCCCTGGTGGATTGGATTGAAATATTTTGGGAAATGTTGGATCTAACGTTGTGCTGAGCGTTTGATCTGCCGTCATCATCATCCAGATTCAAGACCTTAGCATAGTTCATGATTCTACAAGCCCCAATTCGAATGACATTAGAACGCTGTGTAAAACAAATATAAACAGAATACAATGTTTTGGAAAATCCTTTTCAATCTATAGTATCAAGATATTTAATGTTCAAGTTGCAGAACGTTTAATATAAATAAATAAATAAATGTTCTCACGTTTTGAATTTGATGACAAGTTTCAAAACAACTGGGACAGGGGTGAGAAAAGACTGGGAAAGTTGAGCAAAGAGCAACCCTGAAAGGCTCATTTGCTCACAATCAAGAATAGGGTGAGGTTCACCACTTTGTGAACAATTGCGTGAGCAAATAGTCCAGTAGTTTAAGAACAAAGCATTTAGAGATTTCATGATCTAAGGTTCGCAATATCATCAAAAGATTCAAAGAATCTGGAGAAATCTCTGCACGTAAGCGGCAAGGCAGAAGACCAACATTGAATGCCAATGACCTTTGATCCCTCAGGCGCCACTGTATTGCAAACCAGTATTACTATTTAAAGGATATTGCCGCATGGGCTCGGGAACACGTCAGATTTGTTACTACATCCACAAATGCAATTTAAAACTCTGCCATGCAAAATGAAAGCCATTTATCAACAGCACCCAAAAATGCTGCCGGCATCTCTGGGCCTCACATGAAGTCAATCGGTGTGCTGTGGTCTGACGAGTCCACATATACACAAATCATAGATGTTGTGTCCTCTGGGCCAAATGGCAAAAGGACCATCCAGATTGTTCTCAAAGTCCAAAAGCCAGCAACTGTGATGGTATGGTTATGTGTTAGTGCCCATGGCATGGGTAACTTGCACATCTGCACAAGTTTATCCATCCAGCTAGCACACATTTCGATTTGTACATTTGTCACCATGTTTGTCACTTGTCAAGTTAAGGTGAGTGCACAATGCATTCATTACTCTTGTTTGATAATAGAAAAGAAAAATATTGCTTTAAACATTTCAGAAAGAAAATGGATTATGTTTGACCTAAAAATTACAGTTGTACTTAAATGTAGATTAAAACCACGGTATAGTGCCGACTTAATAGTAATGGCGCATCAGCTAAAGAGCAGCATAAACACTCGTGACATTTAATTTTTGTTAGAGCACATTTGAAGCGTTACTCACGCTAATAAGCACTAAACAGTACAGTGGAGCAGAAGAAAACAATCTGATAAACATGGGCCACCGCAAAACAAGGAGTGCATCTCGACTCTAAAATAGATTAACAGCAACGGCATTGTAGGGTGGTGTTCAAAATGAGATTTTATTATTATTATTCATCCATTTTCCGAATAATAATAATAATAAATTATTATTATTATTATATTATATCCATCTATCCATTTTCTCTTTACAAGGGTCGCGAGGGTGCTAGAGCCTATTATTATTATTATCATTATCATTATTATCGTATCTACATATCAATGCTGCCTTGGCGGAAGATTTGTCCCTCCATGGATGCCAGTTTATGCCCTTTTGGGTTGCACAAAACACAGGGAAAAAAAGCTGCGTGTTTGTTACTGCGAATCCACACAATGGAATATGCTGAGATAATAGACCAGGAAAAGCACAGTGTACAGTAAATGCAATTATGTCCCCTCCCTACATTCTGCTCTTAACCTGTTTATTGATTACAATGATGGGAGCAGAAAGGATTGCGTGTGATACTAAAAGGAGATGTGATGGAAGCTTTTTAACACATCAAAGCGGACTGAGGCTGTGCGCTCTTGTTACAAAAGCCCTGGAGTGAACCAGGGCTACTGAGGGAAATCATGTAAACGCTAACTTCTGAGGAGAAAGTGTTTGTTTTTATTTATATAAAGTAGGCAGAAAAGACAATTGCTGCCGCTTAGAGAACTTTGAAAACGATGTGATTCTGGGAAAGAAGGAAAATCAATGCTCCTCTCAGCACGTTCATTCTTACTGCAACAATAAAAAATAATATGAGCGAGAGAAAACAGCTGAGTGAGGGTGATGTTTTCCCACTCATGTTTGTACCAATCGCAGCCAAGTAAACATGTTGCCTTCCTGGAACACGAACATAGCATCTGTTTTTCCAGCTCCTCTCCTCCTCCTCCTCCTCCTGCTCTGGACCCCAAAGGACTCTGGGTACCACAAGGGAAGTTGCGACTTGCATGTTCCAACTGGCCTGCTGCTATCAAGCCAGGCCACCCTGCTACATATTACTTGTCATTGAACTGCCTTCACGAAGAACAATGCGAGAGGCCGGTTTTCACTGACAAGTATCAACCTCGGAGGGCTGAGATATGACTTATAAAAATAAAAAATAAAGCAGAGCCCCCTTCCCCAGCACTGTTATTAACAAATACAGTTTTATTATAATTAATGTATACATTTGCATGGGAATTCTGAGATTCACTTGTTAAAACTTCTCATAACAGTATCCCTTTTTCTCCCTATGATGTTTATTGCTGTAACAACTTTTGTCGCTGCTTTTTTTTTTTTTTTTATGTTTTTGGGATGTCTGCATTCAGTTTCATCCCAAAAACGCAAAAATAAAAAAATATATTGAAAATAAAAAGGGGTACATAAGTGTTTTTCACATAGCAAAACTGAATGTTCACATTCAGTTTAATCCAAAAAACGTATAAAAAAAATAATAAAATGTACATGTTTGTCACATAGCAGCGACACTTTCTTTTTTGGTTAGCATTTTTGTGACAAATTTTACAAGAATAAAAATGATCATATTTGATTAGAATAAAATAATGATATTACAACCATCAATGTAAAATAAGGTTGTTGGGTTCCTAGATAAGTAAACCAAATGAAATATGACTACTACATTAACAAGAACACAAAAAGTTGGGATGTTAAGCAAACATTCCAGGATAAACCTAAAATGCACTTTAACCTTTACAGCTCATTTTACTTAATCTGATATTTTCTAAACATTGAATGCAGAGTTTCAGTATATTAAACACTTAAACAAGATGCGGAGCAGCAAAATTCAGCATGGTGTTTGAACCATGAGATGCCTATCTGTGACTCTTCCAGTCTCTCTGTATTGCGGTTGCAACCTTCTGATAACACTGACAATTTAAGTTCAGCCGCCACTTGCCTCAGAAAATATCCTGCTTTAAACATCAGATTGGTGAGACGCTGTTGATAAATTTTTACGTGTCATCTTGGTGTTGTGATTTTAAAATGTAAGCAGAAAGATAAAGAGAGCTTTTTAAATGTACTAATTCTAATTGAATAAAGTTCACCACAGTTTATAGTGCATCCCTCCCTTTTTGTGAGCAGCCTAAATATACATTTTTGGATTGCTGGCCAATCACTGGTGGAACCCATTTTTCAACCTCCCAAAGGGTACCAATTGTCCAGCCGTTGGTCCGAATGCAAAGGAGGCAAGGTGCAGAGAAGCAGCAGGGGCACAACTGGCATCACTTGCACAGCGGGCCTTTGAAGCCCTGCCTCTGCTTCCTCCCCACTCAGCCTGTTTATTGCTAATCTGCGAGACAGCTCTGAGTTACTCCAGCGACGTTTGATGCGCTCGCCATGCAAGACGCACATACGCACCAGAAAAAGTGCACCTGCTCTCATTCTTCTGTTTCTGAAAAGCATGCAATTCTTGCGATTGGGTGTTAGTTGTTTCTCTTTAAAAAAAAAAATCTATCTATCTATCTATCCATCCATCCATCTATCTATCGAAAAGAGTCTCATCAATTCTGCAATCAAATCAAGAAGGGCAAGATATAAGGACCAACACTGCACCCAAGTGGATTAAAAGCCTCATAGCAGGGGCGACCTGATTGCAAATTCCCACTGCAATGACGTCATCATCACAGCAGTTTGTGGGCAAGCCACTAAAAATGAAAGGAGTCAAATTGTATTGTTGAAAGCACACCTCAGGTGCAAATATCAGATAGGCTATGTCATAATGAACCCTCATTAAAAATTCACTTTTGACAGAAACACGGAAAAAGTCTCTTCTACCTTTCCTTTCTTCTTTTGTCATCTGTCCTCTGTCTCACACTCTCTGCCTCTCCGACCCTTTCCTGGCAACTCTCCAGACCTCTCTTTTTGCTTGCATAATGAGCCTTTTCATGGCGAGAAAGCAGTCGAATGTTAATTAGATCAAATCGGCCTTTTCAGGGCGGTGAGCAATGCAACACAATCGTGCTGGAGAAGAGAAATAAGAGGCTGGAAGCAGACAGTTTCTCCCCTCGATCCCCTCTATTGTCACTCTCAGTGTGTGAACAGACAGCAGTCGCCTGCTTCAAGACATTACAACCTGCCAGATAGCCACACCCCTTTCTTAGTCACTGTTTATTTCCAAGTACGAAAAGCTGGAAACAGGCAGTGCCGGCGATGAGGATTAGCTGCCTGCGCATCAGTTTAGTGATTGACCGGCGTCTGAGCACGGCTGCATGTGCACGTGAGACGGAACAGCTGTCTCAAGGTTTCTTCATACTCTAGAGAGAGAGAGAGAGAGGGGGGGGGGTGTCCTTAAGGTCAGTGACAGTGTGGCATTTCACACCCGGGCCAAGGGGGCACTTAAAGTCCAAGTGTGTCTCCAAGTGCATTAATGTTAAACACTACAGTAAAATCATTTGTACCTGATGTGACATCTACCATGTCAACACATCAATCACAAGGCCATGCATGAGATGGGACTCGAGACCTTGGATTGATTGACCAGCCTGTTTCAGAGTGAGTGCCACTCAAGTTTCATGTTGTGTGAAAAACAGAAGCGCAAACCAGCTAATGATAAGCGTTCATTTGTAACTGTATGCTATTATTTTTTATTATCCCTTCATACTATGTCAAGCAAAAAAAAAAGAAGAAAGTGGTCAAACGAATATGTGCAATATGAATTCACATGTACAACGGAACGTATGGTGTGCCACATGGTTCAGTTCTGGGGCTTCTGCTGTTTTCATTGTATCTGCTGCTCCTGAGTTCCATCTCAAGAAAACAGCGGTGGTTGTTTTAAAGTACTCTATAAATATAGAGTTGATATGATTTGCAATGCCAATGTGAGCAATTCTAGTCCAGCAGAACAAGCTATCTAGCATAACTAAACAAAAAAAATCCCATTTTATTTTTAAGTAAAGAAGGGTTTGGTGAATGCGCATAGGAAACTGTTGGGGTTCACTACCTCCAACAAGGTTAGTCATTATATTTTCATTTATTTGATTTTGGTGGAAGAAGAATACTTTCACTGTGACGCATGACAAAAAAAGACTTACTTTTTACTTCTTTCGACACATATGTGCCAAGTAATATTGCTAAAAAATGAAACGTGATATGCACATATGTGACCCAAATCAATTTGTCATCATTGAAGCTGCTCAACGCAAAAAGTTATAATAATTTCAAATCGCTACTGCCACCTGTGGCCAAAAAAATGAAACTGCACACACCCATCTTCACGTACACAATGCAGTAAATGCACAAGACGTCGCAGAGAGAGCGTGGGAAATTCAAACCCGAATCCAGTCTGGCTGACGTCATGCTCATCCCCGGGACATTTAGGGTTAGTGTTTGACACAATTGGGATAGAAATGGAAAAAGGTGCAGTTAAACTTTAGACCAGAGGTGGCGGTCATGAGTAAAAAGGTGTCAAACTCCACAAAGTACCTTAAAGGTTTTATGAGAGTATTTTTTATTTTTTTATTTTTTTTACAATGAGGTCAACCAGCATCCTTGAGCGGGTTGTGTTTGACTTTAGAGCCACTATTAAATTAATTTGGCTGCCTGTTTTTGTTTTGGTTTATGAACAATTATGGTTTATGAACAATTATGTATGTATGTTGGGAACAGAGAGACGAGACTTGGCTATTTGCATTCTGAAGCAATGAGTTCAATCACGACTTAAGCAGCAGAAAGAAAATATATTCATTTTTGAGGAATTTTCTAATGTATGCGTTCTCCTTATGAGCTACTCCACAGTTTCATGGAAATGTATTAGGATTTTTTGCTTGTTTGTTTTGCATTTGCATATCAACATTTCAGACAACAGCAGCTGTATTAATAGCCGCCCTATCCTTGTCCCATTCCAGTACCAGCTTTGATAAACTGCCTGTCTGCCAGCTATTGTGCACCACTGCTGGAGGGGCGTGGCCAGTCTGGCCTCTATGTAAAACAGCTCGGTGACGTATGGGAGGGGACACAGACAGGGAATGAGAGAGGGTCGCTGCCTTTTAAATGGCTCATCAGGGAAGAGTTCAAGTCTGCAACAAACCTGTGCTGTAACGTCCAACTTGGTCACGTGACGTGGTTGTTTTCCTATCCCTGCCGTCCCCGCACTGCCAGCTTGTACCTCATCAGCTGGGCTCTTGACATCTGACAGACATGGGGGGTCTGGCCTCTTCTCAGGCTTCTCACACACCACTCTCTTACCCTAGAAAAGGTTTGGTAATGTCATAAATGTGGCGAGGTCAACTGTCACAATACTTTAATAAGTACACCTGCAAAAGCTAATGAGATCCAAATACAGTTTTATTGACACTGTCATAGTATTAATTAATTATGTTGAAGTAATGTGAATCACAAACATGACAACTGAAAATGGGAGTGAAATGCAATATTTGAGTCACAACAAGGTGAAAATCTGGATTTGAATCTGCAACAAAGTTTGAAAATGTTTATTTTTGCTTTGCAGAACTGTATGCATTATTGTGACGAACGTTGTCGCATGCAGCTAAATTAAGATTAGAAACACTTCTCAGAATGATGTTCTATTCCACTGGAAATCATTTTTAATCAGCTCTTGTACACGCACTCATTAGATTCTGCAAGTGTATAATAACGTGCCCTGAGTTACAGTGTTGAATTAAAAGTAAAACATTAAAAGCATAGATTTGTATGATCGGGAAGACATGTTTTTTTTTTTTAATCATGATGACACATGCACAAATATATTTACTGTACTGTATTTTGCAGAAAGAAAGAAAGAAAAAAAACAATTGTGAATATGCCATTCTGCAGGGTGCCAAACCGTGACTATGCAGGGGTCGACTGTTCATTTAAGTTGTAATATCATCATTCACCACCAGATGGCAGGCATGGCTTAGTTGCGCCAGAGCCATATATAAAGAGTTTGGCCAACTCTGTTTCACCAGGGTAACAAGATGGCGTCCATATGTCATGTGACCAGCAGTTGCCCAATCACAGCGTGACCAATCACAGGCTGACGCCATCTTGTTACCATGCTATGCTAAAGCCGAGTTGGCTAAACTCTCTCTAAATACGGCTCTGAGTTGTGCTTACACAGGGTCTTATAGTGCCCAAAACTACAAAGTGAGCAGGACTAATAATGATAAATTATATAAATAATAATACATATAAAATAAATAAGTGAATTATAAATTATGAAAATATGCAAGCAAACATAGTACTGTAGCTAAATGATATAGGCCGATACATTTTGAGTGAGTTGATTTTAGTGGGGAAAAAATGCATTAATTGAGTTGGTTTGCTGTTTAGCAGTTTTGTGCCATCCTTGAATGCTAATTTTCAGGCAAGACAGCCCTTTGCAGTGGAAAACCAAGCTCACAGTATGTGGTTATTTTGTTGTTTGCTTTGTTGTTGTGTTAAGAAAGGAAAGTATTGTGAAAAATATTAAGAACACATATTTTGCATGTATGCATGGATTTTGCCCATATTTAAAATGGCATTTCTGTCATACATCTGGTTAGGAAATGTGTGGTCCTGTATGACCCAGCAGTTAGGGTGACCAAACATGTACTCTTTTGGGAGAACAGACCATTTTCTTACATCCTGTTTGGGCGTCCGGGGGCTTTTATAAATTCATGAAAATGTCCGGTTGGCATTGCGTGACTAATAGGAGGCCAAGTACACTGTGTAACTGCGACTGGTACCACAATTTCAAGACCTGGGAAAGTGTCCTCTTTTTTTGTGGAAATGGGAATATGGTCACCACCAGTAGCACTGAGGCAAAACTGTTCACATTGCACATCCCTTTTCTAGACTCACTCTAAATAATGCACAACTCACCTTTTTGCCAGCCATGGTGACAATGAGCTGCTTCTTGTGCCCTCTGCTTACATTGCCAGCAGTCTGCAGAGTAACTTCCTCCCCTCCGCCCGCTCCTACTTCCTCTTGTCCTTTCCCAGCAGGTGAACAACTGTTAAAGGACTTGGTCACCACCACGCGACTGACCTGCTCCACACAACGGACCACAAGTCGTAAAACATTCCCATAGCTTCATTATGGCGGTACTTTAAATAACGTCCCAACTCACAGAAGCGGACTTGTTTACTGTGATCGTAAGATCGTCAGTTTTTCCCTTACGACTCTGCAGCGCCATTCCTTCTTCTTCTGCTCTTTTCTTGTCCTCTTCCACCTCCTAAAGGCAACTCGACCAAATAGATAACTAATCAGGAAGCATATAAGAGAACAAACACTTTCAACAAAATTCAGAGCCTCGCAGTTTAACGCCTCATGACGACAAGTGAAATTCTCAACGGCGCACAGCTCTCTTCGCCCGCAGGCAACTTGTCCTCACCTTGTATCTCTTCATGAGCGCCTCGTTCTTCCTTCGAAGAGCCTCGATCTTCTTGTCCAGCTCTAAGTCCCTCTCGTGATCCCTTCTGGGCGTCGGGTCGCAGGGTGTCTGGAAAGGCAGACATTATTCAGCTGCAGTAATAATGAAATGTAAAACAGGTGACGTATATATATATGTAGATATATCCATTTCAGCCTTACATCACAGATAGGCCATTGAACGGAGAATGCGCAATGCTACGCCTGATGTAATTGCACACAGTCACATGCCCATTGAGCCACAGATGGGGCGTTCATTATGCAGCTCAGTTACATGCGGAGAATGCACATGCAGGACATCCCAAACATTTCAATGTTATGAATGTGGCAAGCAGGGCATGCTTCCATGCGCAATTAGAGGCTCCTTAGCCAAAGATTCCATGAGCAACTACAAAACGGCAGCTACAGCTGACATAAGAGTTAGGCCCAGAAAAAATATTTGGTCAATGAAACATTTTATATAATTTGGACAAAGTAACATACTTGTAAATATAACATTTGAATATTTGGAATAAAACAGTTTGCAGAAATGAGTGCCTGATGTCTGGAGCTCATGAACATTCTAAATTCTGAATTTCCTTTCTGGTGATGCTTTGCCAGTCCTTCACTGAAGCTACTGTTGGAATGTGGAATATATATTCGTATATAAAGTACTTTGTATGAAATATAAGATTATTATTGATCATAGCCCTGTGCCTAATTATAATTAAGTGATTCGCTGTCATTTTTACAAGCCATTGCTGGTTGCAGGTATAATTAGGTACTCTTGAGTAGTCACCAATACCGATACCAAGTACCGATACCACTAGTACTTTTGATACGTAGCATTTTCCCAAGAAAACAAACAATGATAATTTGATAATTTTAAAGAAATGCCTATATATATCCCAATAAAGCATTTTCCCCAACTGGCAATTTTCCTGATCGTAAAACAGCCACAAAGAACAAATAGCAATACCTTGAAATAGGCCGGGTATTAGCCCGATACTGATATCTAGTATTGGTACTGGTATTGGCCCATCCCTATCCAAAACTATACATGCTATTAAACATTCATAAGACCGGAAAGACCAGCCATTTATATTTTATATTATATTAAATTTATTTTGTCTTCATTAGCCTAGTTGGTATTGGAGTAATCGAAAAGTAATTAAAAGTATTCAAGTTACATTATTTTATGATAATGGAACTTTGATTACATTGTTAACCATTTTTAACAGGTAACTTAAAGTAACCGTCCCGAGTAGTGCTCCGGTAATGGAGCAGTGAAGTAGCTGCTTCTGTGTAGTATTACATGCAAGTGCACACACCATCACATTGCAAAGATTCTTATGGTTTTCCCCTTGCGGCCACTAATCTGAGTAATGGAAAAGACTGGCAAAGACTCTTTGAATTACCAAAATCTAGGAGAAAAGTTGAGACTCACTTTGGGAGGCAGCATGCTGGAGAGGAGTTTTACTGCACCGCTTTTAGTTGTCAGGGAATCCAAACACAACAGACCATGATGACATACCACCAAGAATAGTCGCAAGAGAGCCGACTGTGAATCTCAGCAAAGTCAATGTCAAGCGGCTGCAAACTCTCAGCTGCTCGTCTCTGTGGGGGCTCTCTACCCTTCTGGGTTTATACAGCTACTTCTTTGCAAGGGTGACGTAAATGTGTAAACACAATACCAAACCTCTACGGAGGCATGGTGGGGGCACAGACAGGCAGGCCGAGGGGGACTAGGGTGAGTCTGCAGAGAGAACACTGCCAAGGCGTCCTCCATACCAAGCGGTCTGCCACCTACAGAAGCTCCATGAGGACAGAGAGACCCAAACACGAGTGAAACGCTCGCGTGCAGCCGCAGCTGAATCTGCGACACAGCATAAGCCAACAGCAGGCAGAGGCAGAGGAAGAGAGCGGGCAGGGAGATAAGGCACTCACAGGTCTTTCCATGTCAGCGCTGATAGCGAGGCTGGGTCCAGACGCGAAGCAGCCGAGGCGGCGGCGAGGGCTGCCTGGAGTCCACAATCATGCCTTGATCACAATGAGCCAAGTTTGGCAAGCAGCCAAGGCAGCCAGCAAACACACAGAGCTCCCCTGTTAACAGATTTCACAGCACCCACCCGCTTGTCCTCCCTCTCTCCCCTTCCCTTTCTCCAACACTCCCACCCTCCATCACATATGCTCTCAGCCTCTTTAAATCACTTGCTCTTTCCCCTGTATAATATACTTAATGTTGGTTGCAAGCACTTTTTCTTCATTGGGTTTTAAAAAAAACAACAAGAATATATTCCCAAATATCATTTGGCCGTACTTATACATTCAATACTATATTTGAAGTCCCAGTAAATTGAATTCAGAGATGTGTTTTTTTCCTCCTTTTTCCCCCGAACATGTATATAAAGAAAAAACAAATGGATTATAAAAATTCATGTGTAAAGACAAAATATATATATTTTTAAAACAAAACAACAAACACAACATTCAAGCAATGAAAGCAATACATACCTGTAACCAAGGGTGTCAATCTGGATGAAAAATGTGAAGGGAGCCTTCTATGAAGCCCCGCTCCTTTGCGTCCATTATTCATAATGGGGCCCAAATTGTGCAACACTCCTGCGCTGTAATACATGTTAGAAGAAAATTGATGAAAACGCCAGACTTCAGAAAATGTTACGGTGCTAAATTGTGGCAATGTAGCATTAAACAGTTTTTCACTATTTCAGTTTCAGTTTTTTTTAGACATGGCTAAAACGTGAGCATGAGTCACCCCTTCCCTATATTGTTCACAGCACTGGTACAATTGGTAAAAAAAAAAATAATAATAAATAAAATAAAATATATATCCATTAATATTACTAGGCCCGTACAACTAGCTAGCTCTGCCTACAACCAAAAAAAAAGCCTTTTCCCTGCATACCTCAATTTACAGAACAACTCGGTGTCATTACTTAAATCCCCAAGCGAGGAGGTGACGCCATAGACGAGTTTGCCCTCCATCTGCCGGCCAAAAGGAACCCCCGAAAGCCTGTTAGCTCATGAGCTAGTTGGTAGCTAGCACCTCTCATTGTGGTGTGGAAAGCCCCGTGTTGATAGGTCAAATATGATGTAGGGATGTGTCGGCTAGAAAGATGCTAATTGAAATAGTAGCAATTGATCAGCGGGGTGTGGTTTCACACATTTAGAGGACATGCCTACAGCGTTTGAGAGCCGAGACAAGGGCTTGATTTTTCACGATTTTGAAGCCTTATTTAATATACTTGCAGATTTTTTTTGTTTGAAAAAAGAAGAAGAAGCTCATCATTTTCATTTTGGGAATCCCTCCATCTCAATGGAGATGCTGAATTTAATTTTATGAGGGGAAATAAGGACATATGTGGTCGTAAAGGGCTACTAGAAGCAAAGCAAAGTGGTTGTGCTACTCCATAGTGCTTTTTATCACCTACTCATCACTATTTTCCCCACCATTTTTACTAGTGTTGTTCCTATACTGTTTTGTAGCCGATTCCATACCGATACCTAAGTTGTTGTTTTTCTCAACATGAAAATCTGTCCTGCCAGTAGTTCAGAGCATTCAAGGGCCAATAGGATATCTTAGCTCGGCATGCAGTGAACATGTCACACACATCAGTGAATGTCGTGCATGAGCAAGACACAAGATGCTGCATCCAAAGTCCTATATTAGCGTCAGAATTAATGGTATCGGCATGTTACTTGTTAGAACTCACCGATACCTATACCACTGCCTTAATGACTGTAATACCAGTATCGGTATCGGAACAACACTATTTTTTACACGTCTCTGGACCTGGCACACAATGGACTTCAGCTGAGATATACTCCAGTCCAACATGACCCTGAACAGAAATGGTATAGATAAATAGGACAATAGCTGGATTGACGGCCTAAATATTAAGTGTGGTTGTCCTCAGTGACATCAAGTGTCACGTCGCAGCAAGAGGCCAGACATGCCACGGGCTTCTCAGTGAGAGCTCTGACAGCAAATGCATTCAGACTCAGCAAATTACATATAGCATTACGGAAACATGGCATAGCCTACATACTACAGTCAGTAATACTGTTAATGAGCATACTCTCTGTACAAATGTAATAATTTGTAAATGAAGCATTTGACATATTAACATGCCTCCCTTTCTTTAAAAAAGAAAAAGAACAAAGCTTTAAATAACACTTCTACTCAGGACCCATGGCTGTGACACCAACAGGCAATGAAAATGGGGGAAATATGGAATTGTTGCCCCCTTTACATAGCTTCCAACTTTTATGTTACACTTTACAAGAAAACAAAATAAGCTTCTAATGTTTCGACAGATTGTGTTTTTTATGCCAATTGACACAATAAATGTCTCCATAAAATGCAAAACACAGAGACACATTTTAGATTCATTTGTCGTTGTCGTTCGATTCAAAATACGGCATTTTAGATAAGGGATGATTATAAAAATGATCGATAGCGAAATCGAGGCGGTAATGATCTACCTAGTGAAATTAAATTTAAAAAACAAAACTTAAAACTAGTAACCAGTAACATTATTGGCTATAAAATGAATGCCAGTTTTACACTTTGTAATTCCAGTAGTCCGAGACTCTGGAAAATGCGTCATTAACACAAAGTGTTTGGTCAATTTTGTAACACTGCACTTTCTAAATGTTTACATGAAAAGAAGTACTTACAAAATCAGGAACGCGTCTAATGAAAACTTTATTTGATGACGTCGTAAGGCACTGCAGTGACGCCAAAAAACCACCAGATGGTAATATGATACAAGACTTCGTTGATAGTGTCGCTGTTGGAAAATAGTCGACTGCCTATCTATGTCAATGTAACCTAACCTTTCATTAACGGAATTTTAGAAAAATCATTTACTACACTTAATTCTCCTTTGCCAACTCCAGCAATTAGAGCGTTACAATGCCAGTGTTGTGCCTGTTTGCAGGGGAGGAAACTATTTTTTTTTCAAATGTTTAAAAATGTATGAGAAAACGTGAAACAAATTAATGACTAAGACTATAATAATTATGGACTGCTCGTAAATAACAAACGTCGATTTGAAGACAGGAAGCAAACCGATAGGCGTACACAGGTTTTGTCCAATGGGGTGTTCAAAAATCCGAAGTAGGCGTAACTTCCGGTTTAAATGTCACGTGACTAGATTGAAGTCGTGTGACGTGAGAGTGAATGGCAACGCGAATAACATTACTAACGTACAGTAAGTACCCATGGTCTTTTAAAATCATTCTTGAGTTTCATCCGATGTCACGTATTATTTTTGCGAATTTGTAATATTGTTTTTCTTGTATACGTGTTTTGAACGTGCCTAGCTTGATGCCTTTGACTGGCTCGGAGGTTTACCGTTTGCTGGTGGTAACATTAACTTTCTCGCATAATTTGAGTCTTGATTGCAATTGTCATAAGTTGTAGCTACAAACAAGGAAGGCACAAGGAGTAGACGAAGATAATACAGCAATTGGGGAAACAAAAGACTCTGCCTGCCAGCACATTTCTAAATTACCTGTAATTTTATTGTTCCGTGTGGACAATTACATTAACATATGACTACAATTTATTTTTTTGTACAGTACATCCAGTCTTAGTGCCGTGTCAGAGCATGCAGGTCAAATGGGGAATGATTTGATGAGATACAATGCCAAAAAAGTGTTGTCATCATCTGTATAGCAAAAGGGGACAAAGATCCATCATTTGACCTGTCTCACGCCTGTAAAATTAATAATCTAGGACATGTCATCACTGATCAAATATTTGATGATATGCACAGACAAACATGTTACATGCGGAAGCTAGCATGTTGGTTAGAAAATTCCACAAGTGTTTGGAGAATGTTCATTAAGGCATATTGTACTGCTCCCTTGTGAACAAATTCAAAAAGTCAAGCATCTATAAGTTCTATAGTGCGTAAAAAGACTGCATGTGCATATTTCTTGGAAGGCCAAGGTGCAAGTGAAACGTTTTGTAGTGCATTTAATACTTTTCATGCACTGTTGGGAAATGGTAATATAGATTTATAAGCCATTTGAATGCTTCTCCGAATTGGATCATTGTGCTGCCGTCAAATCCTGGCTTTAGTTCTTTGTGAAACTAGTTGAATTATTATTATTTTCATTTATTTTGTTCTTTTCTTCTTAAATATTGAAATCATAAATTTGATTGTGTATTGGATGTGTTTTTTAATGGACTATGAGTCTGCTGAATAAAGATTCAAATCCCATATGATGCTTTCTCCTGTCTTGCAGGCCACTGGCACATCATGTATCTATCAAGCTGCTGAGCTGCTACATTTTCTCTTGACCATGGATCCTGAACAGCAGCTACCTCCATCTGTGGCCACCTCCCAGGCCATTGCAGAATACTTTCCATGGGACGTTCGATTCCAACTTATTGGCCTGGGTTTTGCCTTCTACGCATCGGTCTTCCTCCTCGCTCACTTCCTGTCTTCATCGCTATCCCGCATGTACAATTGCCTCCAAGCTAAAGAGAAGGTTTTCTGGTGCCTTGCAGCTACCCGCGCAGTGTTTGGCATCCAGAGTTCAGTCGCTGGTCTCAGAGCACTGACTCAGGACTCAAGGTTGAGCAGAGACATAGCGAGTGGGCAGGAGGACTGGTCATGGTTTAATATGCTCACAGCCACAGGGTTCTTTGTCTTTGAGAATGCAGCATTTCATGCCTACAGTTTTATGTTTCGGTCACTTGACCTCGCCCTGGCAACGCACCATTTCTTCGCCCTGGCAGGATACGGAGGGGGAATTATGTCAGATTCCATGGGCCACTTTGTGCCAATGGTGGTGCTACTGTTGGAAATGAGCACACCATTCACCTGCATATCCTGGATGCTTCTGAAGGTAAGACAATATTGCATCGCCTGTGTTTTGTTTATCTTTTTAGGGTGCAATTTGAGATGAAATGGTATGAACATATCCGATCACTATTGTGTTTCCAATTGTAAAATAATGGTTTTGAAATAGTAATACTTTTTTGTACTCCATTTAATATATGTCGTACAAAAGTCGTCAGCTTTCATTTTAAATCATAAAAATATGTTTTATGTTCTTAGAGAAAGAAGTTATATTTGTATTTCTTGTTCTGCCGTTTAAATCACATTCAGTTCATCAAAGCGCATTACAGATGTTAAATAGTCAGTCGTTTTCAATTGTACTTTGTGCAAGTAATTACATTTGGTCTACATGCATGAGGCACACGCGACAGAAGACATTCTTTCAGGAGTTGGACGTATGCTTGTATGTGGCTTACATTGGGAAGGGAAGAATTCCTTTGTCTTGACTAAAGTCCCACTTCTTGCTCAAAACAAAACAATAACTTCAAAGCACAATGCAGGTTTTTGGAACTGTGCAGAAAATACTAATATAAAACACATTGTGTGATGGTCTGAGATTTAATTTTTTTTTAACAGTAATTAAAGCAAGTAGGGCTGGGCAATATGGCCCAAAAATACAAATCTCATACTGGATAATTATGATTTTAATAATAAAAAAACAAAAACAAACATTTATTTATAGGTTTTATTTATTCAAAAATAAATCCTGAGCAAAATGTTCAGACAACAATATTCTATACTGATTTTAAATCAGTTTTAACGTAAACTTAACATTCTTAGCTTGTGCAAAAAATAGCTATTCATAAGAGTATTATTTATATGCACCTCGATTTCACGATTTTGCAAATTTTCAATGATTTGATTTTTAAAATGAAGATTAATCAAATTAATTTAATTTATTGCCCAGCCATAAAAGTTAGTAAAAAAAAAAAACTGCAAACAGAAAAAATATTTATTGTGGGCTAATGTTTAGTATCAGGAAGAAAAAAAAAAGTATATATATATTATATATATATTTTTTTACATTTTAATATTATTGGAGAAAATTTCATTCATTTTAGCAGTTTTGTTAAAAAGTAAAACTCATAGCATCAACACATTCCACATATCGATTCGTGAAATAAGGAAAGATACTTTTCACAAAGCCAAATCCAACCAGTTTCTTACATTTAAGCAGAAGTCAACCCAAACATTTTCTTTACAATATGATGTATGTGCCCCCACTCGTATAAACACGGCATTATGATTAATATTGGGGTGTTGAATGTGAGTTAAGCAGCAAAAACCACCCGTTTTTAATCCATCTCTGCGGCGTCCATTTTGCGACTTGCTGTCGACTGAAAATGACATCACAGTTGCTCGGGTAACGACCAATCACGGCTCACCTTCAGAAAGCAAGTGAGCTGTGATTGGTCGTTTGTGATCTTTTTCTCCATTTGCTTTTTGTTTGTTGATGAAATTGTGACATCCCTAGTACATAATGTACAGGGTTTTTTGTTTTATTTCTTTCCTTCTCGCTCTCTCTCTGTTCATGTTAGGCCGGCTGGGCCAGAAGTCTGTTCTGGAAAGCCAACCAATGGATGATGATCCACATGTTCCACTGTCGCATTGTCCTAACCTACTACCTTTGGTGGACAAGCTTTAACCACTGGGAGGTGATCAACAACCACTTCCCCCTGGCCTTACGCCTCATCTTCTTCATCGGCCTGCTTCTGCTCACCATTATCATGAATCCATTTTGGACCTACAAGAAGACCATGCAGCTCTTCAACCCTGTTGACTGGAACTTTAGCAATAAGCCGGCACCTGGAAACAACCGCACCGAGGATCAGGCTGATGCTGCTGTCAAACCTCATGCAAGTTAAGAAGTAACAGCGAAGTTGATTACCAGGCGCAGTTACTTTTTAAGGTGACTTAAAAGGAACCCCGACTGTAATGACAAGTTTGCTCTATATTATGTATTTGGTTGTTACTAACATAAGTATGAGATTCGTTTTTCAAAAATCATTTCCAGTTTAATACATTTTGTAGAAATTTTATTTACACGTACGGCGCCATTGTTTACGTACGTCGCAACGCATTCGGCGCGTGGTGACGTAGAATGGCGGCTGGCTCTCTGCCGAGCAACGTGAAATTGTAAATAACGTAACGACGTGAATAACAATGGCGCCGTACGTCCAAATAAAGTTTGAATCTCATAGTTGTGTTAGCAACAACCAAATAAATAATATAGAGCAAACTTGTCATTACAGTTGTGGTTCCTTTTAAGCTTTTTTTGAAAGAAAAAAAAACACCAGAATCTACCTACTTTTTATTTGTACTATTCACTTGAAGTAATTCCCATTTACTTGTTCTTCACATTTGTATTTTAAATTAACATATATATATATATATATATATATGTGTGTATTCTGCGCAAATTCGGTAGATCCTGATGTTCCTATGAGCGTAAGGCTGTAAATGCACCAAGCGGAGTGACAATTTGGTGGCAGAAACGCGGTCTAAAGTTGCACTTGCTCTCACCACATCTGTATACTGGCACAGCTGGCGATTTTGGTGACTTCGATTTGATTTTAAATATGTTCTTAGCTCAATTCGGCTCACTGTAATATGATGATTCTCGATCAAATAATCACCCAATTCTACATATACTGCCCTTTGGAAGGTAATCGTTTGGGTGGGACGTAAAAAATGAATGCATTACTGATTGGCACCGCTCCGCGGCCCGGTGATGATGACAGATTTAAACCACAATTATGAGGAACTAAAGTGTGAATTTTTGGCGTGTGTAGAGAAGCTGTTAAGTGGAAACCATGCTTTAAATAGACAAAACGCAGTATGATGTGGTTCTTCTTTTGAATTATAGTTGAAAATAACAGCAGACGACTGAGCAGACGGCGATTCAACTTTTGAGTCCACTATACAACAAAACAGTATTCTCAGTTTTTCACAGTAGTTGTGTCAAGTATAAAACATGTTGTAGTTCATCAATGCTGAATGAACGACTGGGACATGCCCAGACTACGGCTCTGTTGGACGAATGCTTTCATCATAAACCTTAAAAGGGTAAGTCAGCCTTAAACATTTATTGACAATACCATGTTATATGTGACCTCACTAGTCTAAACATTACATTGGTGGAATATAAGTTAAGCAGCAAAATCCAGCAGTTTTATTGAATATCAGAAGGCGGCCATTTTGCCACTTGCTGTCGACTGAAGATGACATCACAGTTGCTCAAGGCTCAGGCAACGACCAATCACAACTCACCTGTTTTCTGAAGCACAGCTGTGATTGGTTGTTACCTGAGACCTAAGCAACTATGATGATGATTAACCAGAATACTGTATTTAGACTAGTGGTGCTGCATGGAACATATTGTCAATATTTTTTGGGGGGAGGGAGGGGGGGTTGACTAAGTATTTAAGTATGTTACCAAAAGATTTCAATAGGTTACATGTGTTATTTTTCACAGTATGACAGAGTGTAGCATGCAATGGTTTTTAATTGCAGAAAATTATTTTAACAAGTGGAAGATGCTTTTTTTCCTTTCTGTGCTCATTATTAACTGAAACAGGTTTGATTCAGAATTACCGCAAAGTGTTTTAAAATGCAATCCAGGTACGTTCATGTGATTGTTGCCGTGTGCTAATTAGTTCCAGAAAAGGTCAAGGCCATGTGGTTGTCCAAAGCACGAGTCATCATTCCACAGTCGGGTTGGCCCAAAATACAGGGTTGCAAAAAGTTGATCAATTTCAATTTTTATTTAAAAAAATCTGTACTATTGGTCAGAACCACACATGTAGGTGTTTTTTTTTTTTAATTATTATTATTTTATTTTTTTACAAATTATTACCCAATCAATAGTGTTCTAAATGGCTTGCTCTGATGGATGCCATGGTTGAACAAACATGCTGTTTTGGGGGTCTCCTGAAAAGTGCTATTTTGGAGGTACAAGGATTTGGCCTGACGCTAGCGAAATGTAGTTGTCATCCATATACTTTGTTAATTATTTGTTACCACATGAAATGAATCACCCCATAGATGAATAGGTCAACGAGGGCCCATTGAATGGCCACCAAAATCACAAGGGGTGTTCAAGTTAAAGTACAGTACTATATACATGAAAACCTCACTGTTGATGATGTGTAAATTCACAAGAAAAGTATGCCAAGGAATTGATTTTCTGTCGAAGTGTGCGTGAGTGTAGAAAGTACAGGAATGTGTAAATGCTCAGGGTCATTAATTATGACAATATGAGGTTGTACTTCATGGCCATTTGTGGGTGTAAGTGCACATGTGACTTAATAAAGCTTTTTTTGAACCGTAGTGTGCTGAGATCCTCATGTATGTTATTAAAATAGGTTTGCTAAGGAACTATACAGTATGCTGGTAATTTGTTGTAAATATATTTTATTACATACATATAAGAAAAGCGTATGTTTATATGAAAATGCAACATTTGAATGAAAATAATAAAAGAGTTACTCTATGGCAAAAATATAAAGAATTTACACATGATCTTATATTTATGTACAATAAACCAATAAATTAGTCAGTGTAAAACTTGAAAAGTTTTGGTTTAAAATATATTTTTTAAATAAAGTACTTCTCATTACATATTTACTGTATAACAGTAAGCAGTATAGTTGTTTCAGATGGCATCCCAGGCCATTGTAGAATACTTTTCATCAGTCAGTTGTTTATAAATATTGCGAGGCTTCCAACAGGATATGTTCTCAAAGGGCAAGTGTTATTATCAGCAGGATGCAACAGAGATGCAAAGAGACTGGAAGAGTCACATGATCAGAAAGTTTAAGTGAACATCCCTGGAAATGTATCTGTGTACATGGATCAGACACCTGTCGTGAATCTTGTCATTCAGCTCCTTGTTAGAAAACTGCAAGCTGTGTAAAAAGCAGTTCAACGTGTGCATTCAAAAGTTTAGAAAAGGGCAAATTAAGCTCCTATAATTGTTTTAATGTTCAAAAATGCCTCATAATGTTTTAATAATTAGACCTAGCATGCAGAATATTGCATTTAATGTTGATGTTTAAAAAAATAAAAACATATGAATAAGTGTTCTGGTTGACCAGTTCACATATATTATCAGTTCACATGGTCCCCAGGTTAATATTTAACTTTTGATTAAAACGCTTCCCAACGTTGTTGTTAAATCTTTAACTGTGTCCATAAAAGGTTGACATTAGGTATTGTAACAATTGTGTAAATGGTTCCCTTCCCTATCATTATTTTAAGCGTATTGAGCAATAGCACATATTATACACGTTAGAAAAATCTCTTGGCACACTACCAAACAAAAATGTCACAAAGGTAACACAATATAATAATGGTCTTGTGTCAGTTTAGTCACAAATTGACTTACTCACATAAGTTTCGAAACCCTTAAATGAAAATGAATAATTTCCTGATCTCACGACACTGTGTTTGGGAAATTAAGAATCACTGCATGGTGAACAGTGAACACTGATGTGTACCTAACGAAAAGTGTGAAAATATTAAAAACGTCTTTCAGTGTGGAAACATAACAATTAGAAAGCGAGCGTCCTATTTCCAGAAGATCATCAATCGATCCCAAATCTTCTCAGGACAGCTGTGCAGTGGGGACTCGGGAGCCACCTCACAAGTCACGTGGCCACATTCCAGTTCTCCCGGGGAGGAAGAAGTTGGCTAATTGATTGACGTCTTCGCTCCTCCAATGGACGCGTGCTAAATTCGCCCATCGACCAATCAGATGATTGCTTTGGACATGAGGGGTTTCCCCAGGATGGAGCCAGTTTGGATCGAAGGGAGACTAGTTAAAACGGACACCAGGCGAAAGTGTAGTGATGTCTAGTCGCTAATCCAACATTGCTTGTAACGGGTACAGGATTACTCCAAAAGGATAAACTGTAGCGCTTGGTTAAAGTCGTGAAATGGTGAGTTGAAAATGTGTTTTATTATTTCTGTCAGAGTTCTATAACTAAAACTCATGTATTTACTTTCACTTTTTTACTAACGTTAAATTTAGGTGCTGGAAAATGTGCTAAGGTTTTTTTTGCTTGGTGCACGATGAAGTTGGCGTGTTGGGACACGGATTTTACGTGGCGCCACAGGTTGTCAAGTTGCCAATTTTAACGCTGTCCAATAACGTTACTAAGTGTCAACGTGTCCGGGTAGCAGACAATTTTTTTTAAAGCTCCAAGTAATTGATTCACCACGCTTTCATAAAGAAAACAACGGAAGTATAATTGTATTGTAATTTTACTGACGCATAATAAATCAAGTTTGCATGTGCTATTTAGTGAGGAAGTGTAAAGTCTTTCTAAACTGGCGCAGCCAAGGCAACAACAAAATTCAAGTAGTCATGCATGGCATTCCTGAGTGAGCAGACTTCCTAGCTCCGGTCATCTGGAACGTATGTTTTTATTCTTTACAGGTAGACAAAAACAAAACATACATTTCCCATTCTCTCAATATTTGTTTAATAAAACTATATATGTTGTCATCCACTCAAGAATGGTACTGTACGTGTACATGTGCAGTCTGCTGTCTTTTGCCATTCATGGGTTAGAGTCTTCATTTGTTTAGCAAATCGCCATGGTGGCTTGGCTGTGACTACAAATGCACCCCCCTTCCCTCTGTAAACATCTTGAGTGAGCTCTTTGGGAGTACAGGTATATTTTTCTCTCACTGGAGTGCAGTTTCCTTCTGTGAGCTCTCAACTGAGTCGTGAATGTTCTGAATCACACCCCACTAATCACACAAGTCAATTTTTATTAATTTGATAGACAACAAAACGGTTAGTGTACAATTGAATAACTAGTGGCATGTGTTGGGAGACTTGGATCATACGGTTAAGTCTGTAAATGTTTGCCGTCAATCCGATTTGTTGTTTTCATCACCACCTTATTTAAGCAAGTTGCTGCTTAAGCGCGCGGGGACAGTTCAGGGTACGGGTGTCTTGCTCAAGCAGGTGTGTCCAGGGATGGCCTTGAACCGCAGTTCCCACGGTGACAGGTGACAATCTTAACTGAACAACATTTTACCACCACAGTACCCTTGTTCCTGACACAGGTGTGCATGCACACTGAAAATCTTAAATATTTGTGAACCAAGCGTTTGCTTTTTTAAAATTATTATTATTATTATTTTTAGTAGAGCTGTAGACGTGGTGTTGTGTTGTTCATCAACACCTTGCTCAAACAAACTACGGTAGTCTTTTTAGGGGACGCGCTGAATGGACTTCATGGTTCTCAGTTTCGCTTTCTCTGAGAAACCGGTCCGTGGTGCAAAAAAGAAGATTGGCGACTGCTACCCTACAGAACTACACCAAATAAGATATCAATTAGATGATCAATTCTTCAAGTCTGTTCCCCTATTACGTAAAACAGGTCTTAATACAAGGTCTCTTGCCATTCTTTGGTCAAAATATAGAAAAACAAAAGTATTAAGCACACATAACATAACATCCTCTTGTAGAGACTTTATTATATCCAACTATTTAACAAAATCTCAAGATATTTCCCAATGCATTCTCACTACTTTGTTGGCTTAAACTTTCAAAGTTTTTGTTGTGGCTTACTGTTTAGGCTGGGACCAGTTACAACAGTGTCACCACATTCTTATACAATTGCCTAATCTTTCATTAGATGACATATTTGGTAGAATTTTCCAGTATTGACTCCATGGTCCCTCATATGAACTTATGAAGTCAACATAGCTTTTTTTTTTTTTTTGTAATAAAATAGTCAGTCTATTAATTAGAAGGCATTCTAATTTGAAACACCGGAGCTGTCAGACATGCAATCCTTTCTTTTACTGTATATACAATATCACATCTCAAGTTTACTTCCGGCAATCCACACGAGTGAGGTCCACAAATATAACTGCCAGGTGACGTACGATACCAAACCGCTGCTTTGATTGCATGTTGATTATTCTCAATGTACGTCCATGGATATTTTTAGAAAACCCCAAACTTTTTTGCTCCGCTGCAGTCACCAGGCTTCCCACCCTGCTTGAGGCGTGGGTGGGAAGTATAGCGTTTGGTGCAGATTTTCTTGATGGTTCATCTAAGTTTGAGCCACACTTGAGATTTAGAAAGGAGGTTTTACTGAAGATTGTTGTTCTGGCTGGAAGTGATCAACTGTTGTAGGTCGTTTTAGTCGGATCCATAAATCGTGAGTGTAGTAATTGTGCTGTATTCTGAGCATGTTTGTCTCAACCACATGCTCTGACTGTAGTCCAGGTCAGGCCAAGGAAATGGAACAACAGAAACTGCTTATTAAGGCTGCTCAGTTTGGACGGTTTGCACTTTTCACTTGGAAATTTGGAATACCCTCATAGTTTTTCTTTAGTTAGAAGAAAAGGAATCTTTAGCTTTTCGTGAACATATTTTTGTGTGTGGCTCTTGAAACTACCAATGATGCGAAGCACTAGGCAAATATTACACAAATATCTGTTCAAATGCAATGATAAAAAACAACAACTTTTAATGTCGTTTAAAAAAGAAAAGAAAAGCAAAATTAGTATGCTGCCAGCAACTGTCTTGTATTGCCTCAAATCTTCTTGCAAATGATTTTCTTAAATTATCTAGTCTTTGTAAACTGAGCTAAATTTACTTTAATCCTGGCTAATAAACCACGATTCAGACACAACACTCAATTAAACAAGCCATAAATATTCCGAAAAAGCAACAAAAGTCTTCCCCTTCTTACACCACCCTCTCCCCAGGCTTTGTTTTAGGGCTTTCAGCTTGTCATTAAGTACACTCCCAAAACATCAGTTGGAGAACCAAACCAGGGCTTTCATTGTGAGTGATCACCAGATGGTGTAAATGTAACGTCATGGAATGGTTCTGACATAGTTGCTTAATCTGTTTCCAGAATGACATAACATTTACTATGAAATATGCACAAGCACTACATTTTTGTTATTTATTTTTCTGAATTTGATTGCGTTAATGAGCGTGACATTCTCTCGTCTTTGGGTGTTTTAAACGCAGGTAATACGCAGGTGAACAATTTGTCTGCATTACACCAGCAGCCCAGATGTTTCCTTGTCTGAAACAGTTCAGTGATCCTAACATGCAATCACATGCTCAACTGAGGCTGTCATCAACCATGGGGTGGATTGGAGTTGTCTTTGGCTCTCTTTTCAGTCTTTGACGAATGGTGCTTGTGTTATGTCCGGAGACGGTTGCCTTCTAAAAAGGTGAATTTTGTTTTCAAAGAAGACAAAGAAATAAAGCAACACAAAACCGAGACAGAATGAATGACTAATCTCATCTTTCTTATCTGTCTGTCTGTCTAACAGGGGAAGCAAATCTCTCCCTTTGTTTAGTTCTGACATGGTACTCAAAAGCAGAGACTGCTAATCCTGACTATTACGGTAACCTCAACTCTCTCTAGTTCAAAAAACACACAAAGATGTCATTGCTTCCTTCCTTTCCACCCTTCCCTCATTCCCTAGCTGTCCTAGGCAACGAGTAGATAGATGAGTCACCCTGTTGAAATTCTGTTTGGACTTGACTTTTCATCTTATAGTTTCAGTGTTATCAATATATTGATACTCTCACAAGCATCAATTGATTAATCAATCAATTAACAAATGAAAGTGCTTGACTTTGTGCCACTTTCCTTGTTCCTCGGTGCTAATATGAATAGCAGCGATCGGGGTTATCCTCAAGACGTTAGCTTTTGGCTAAAGTTGGACCCTCTGCGAGCTTCCGTGATGTCATCAGTGCCACCGGCGTAAGAATGCTACTTCTTGTTATAAACACGGTAGATCGCAATTATCTGCTGGTGTTTACAACCTGTTTGAACAATATATGTAACAGTTGACTTTCTCCCCCTCTTTTTCCATTGTCCTGTTTATCCCCAGGCTATGTATACTTCACCTGCACGTGTTGGCGGTAGCACTGTCCACCAGTCTCCCTACGATCTGTAGACAGACACTGATCCCGTGTTCACACTCTCCCGTCTGGCCTTGTGCCCTGTACATGGGGCGGAGGACTGAAAAGCGGAGGATTGCACATTATTTGCAGACAAAACAAGCTTTCAGACTCACAATGACTTATCTTGGTGACTATGTCCCCACTCTTGTGGCTTTGTTTTCCACATAACTGGACAGTTGGGGACTTATGCTGGAAAGATTTAGTGAATAGCATGCACAGCATACATGCCTCAACAATGACTGCTTTATGCTACACTACAAGCATGATGATGTCACGGACTTGTCATCTGCTCTTGAGGATAATTGGAAACGGTTTTGTTTTTAGGACTTTGGCAGAAGTGTTACCTCTGGTTGTAAATGAACAAAGATTGTGATGGTGAGGAATGCAGTGCCTCTCATGCCCATGCAGGTCTAAATTAGCGTCTCTCTTCTTTCTTGTTAGCATGCATAGATGCTTTCCCCGAGCCCTGCAATTACCACATTGACCTTGAAATGAGTGAAAAAATTACAATATTATTTTCTTCTCTTGGTGGAAGAGCTTAAACATAATCGTAACACTGATTCATATTGCTTTTTATGACGGTTGCTAGTGCTACACAGGGTGCCCAATGCCATGCTATTAAACTATTCATTATAAGGTTATCAACTAAAGCCCCAAGACATTACATTCTCCTAGTACAATTTGCATGTAATTGTTGTGTAAACTACAACTCGATCAATTACTCAGTCGGAACTCAGGCGCTTCTTTTGTTTTCATTCATCCACCGATTTGTGTGAATTGGCACTCAATGGTAGGCATTCTGCTGTTGAACTTGACACAAATTACATAATAGAGCCCAACAAAAAACACAATTTCGCTAGGTGGTTAAGTGATCATTAGACAATCAAAGTTTGTATTGAAATGACAGCTTGTCCCCCCCCCCCCCCCCTTTCTTTCCTTTAGGAATGTTTGTGCACATAGTTGATCCTCTGCATGCTGTCTGAAGAGCTTGTACAGGCGAAGAGCATTAAAGATGGATATGGAAGAATTCCCTCCCCCGCCCGCTGAAAGTAAGGTCAACACCGCTTCTTCACAAATCCTACACAGACTGTTCTCAACAATTTTCATGGCCGGTTAGCTCAGTTGGTTAGAGCGTGGTGCTAATAACGCCAAGGTCGCGGGTTCGATCCCCGTACGGGCCAAAGTTTTAGTGGACTAACTTCCACTTGAAGCTAGTTTTTAGAGAAAGATTACAGTTTGAAGTGCAGTAATTTCTGGACTATAAGTCGCTACTTTTTTCACTTGCATTCGGCCCTGCGCCTAATACAAGGGTGCGGCTTATCCATCACATCACAAGGGGGCGTACTATAAAGGAAGCCCAAGAGCGTCAGGCAGAGCAAAACAAACCAAGTGAGCCCAAATACAGTTTGCGCCCTCATTATGGAAAAGAAAGTAGCGGGAACCCGGTGCGGTAACATTAAAACACTCGAGTATTCCCCAAATTTAGCTAGCGCGGCTTATAGTCAGGTGCGCTTTATAGTCCAGAAATGACTGTACCTTAATCCAACTCATTATGGACTGATATGTCATATTTTGCCTGGATCATTTCTTGCAATGTGCATCGTGAACACACTGCTGTGAGGAGTGGGTAGATGATTGAGGGAGTCACAAGAGTAAAATGTGCTGCGTGTGTACACTAGACAATGTGCCTCAGTGTCGGACTGAATGCTTCTTCATCGCACACAACGACTTGAAGACAGCATTCAGGAAGAGACACAGGTCAGAGAAATCGCCAGCTGGCTTCTCACTTGCTTTTCAGCGGAAGTGGGTATTACCGTCATTTCTCAAGCATCATACGCACGCTAATATAATTTTTGATTTTCCTTTGTACTCATGTATTGTTCGTTCTTCACACTTGGGGAACCACTAGTTGTGCTTTGCCTGTGTCCCGCATGCACAATTAGGATCAAACACATAGAAAAAGACTGATAGCATCTCTGCCTGTAGGTTTGCCATTTCTTAAGCACCTTGAGTGTGTGGTAGATAGGCACGGGGTCACAGTGTTGCCCTGTGGCACTAGTCGCAGCCGGCGTTGGAACGCCCTGACTAGTAGGGTGGAACAACTACGTGTCAAAGTGTGTGGGACTTACAGCAGTTATTTAAAGATGCATGCACGGCTGTGTGAAGGACTTCAAAGCTTCTAGCTTTGCTTATGGTCTGATCGTGAGTTCAGTTTTACTTGCTTGACATTATCAGTCACCTAATAAAAGTCAAATACCTTCACTAATGTGTTTAAAAAAAAATTGCTAGGGTCAAATGTCTGACAAGCAATGATGAAAGAATAGAGCGAAACATTTTCTGAGGGTGGCAGGAGAAGCTGCGTAACATTAGTCCATTAACTCATTCACTGCCATTGACGGCTATTGACGTAATAAATTTGTTTAAACAATTTCAATTAGTTTCAATTTTTTTTGCCACTTTTGTTAACAAGAGTGTGACAACCTAGATTTTTTTATAGTACATTTAGAATGGATATAAAATTTGTGATTAATTGTGAGTTAACTATTGAAGTCATGCGATTAATTACAATTAAAAAAATACTTGTCTGACGCCCCTAATTTTTAATAATCTTTCCTTTTATTTATTTTTATTAGGGTCATCAGGCGATTTTTAAAATTTTTTTGTAATTTAATGACATGACTTCACTAGTTAACTCAAGATTAATCACACATTTTATATCTGTTCTAAATGTACAATAAAAAAAATTCTAGGTTTTCATACTCTTGTTAACAAAAGTGGAAAATAATGTGAACCTACTAGAAATAGTTCAAATGAAATTTTGACGTCTATAGCCGTCAATGGCAGTGAATGAGTTAAAGAAGAGGAACACAAGCCAAATGGCACAGAGAGAAGAAGCAGCTGAATTTGTGAGTTGCTTTGATGTACTGCCAAGATGCGTACCAAAAACAGCTTTTTTTAAAGAGAGATCTGAAGTTGTCACGGAATGTAAGGTTCACATTTCCTGAGCAGGTTGATAGCATGTAAGAATTTTGGCTCAGTCACGCCAAAAGCTGTTAGAATGTGCTCATAGTCATGACCTGGGGTTAGACATTGACCGCTTACCAGTTTGACGGTTTATCACGGTTTTAAAAAGTAAAGGTTTCAATAATCAGCAAAAAATCACCGTCACCAGGGCACTTCCAAGCAGGGCATATGCTGTGATCTTTTTTTTTTTTTTTTTAACTCAATAAGCTACCTCTTTGATAATAATGACAAGAGGCCAGATACAGTTTTTTATTTTTTATTTTTTTAACTCTCTTTCTGGGCTGAACAGAGACAGGAGGGGTGAGCACACACACCACACATATCACACCATACATATGAGAGAGATTTTGTCACAGTGCTACTTAGCTCGCGGCATACTTACGCGGATGCCTTTTTGCCGATATGTTGATGCATTGTCGTTAAAAACGGAAAAAAAAAAACTCATGGTGCCAGCGGGTACCTGTTAGCACCCAAAGACAACATGAGTAGCACAAGAGCCTGTTCTAAAAATAGATAATCAATGACGAGACACTGTGACTTACTAAAGATGGTAACATTTATTTATAATTTTCAAGTTAACATGGCACACGTTTGTACCAATTCATTATTTTGTTTAAAAAGAAATAATTGGAGTTTAGTGGGAATTTCCTTTTGCTTCTCAGATAAAAAAAAAAAAAAAAAGGGCATCTTAGAGCTTTAATTTAAGTATAGCGCAATATTTTTACTCAAGGCATACTGTCAGAATCTAATATCGGCCCATGCCTACCTGGGATATGAAAAAGCATGGCTTCTTATGACTTATTATAGTATAAATATGGATATGAACGGTGTATGCCTTTTGCATATTTAATAACTATGTGGGTCTGATTTTTATTTTTTTTAAAGAACCCTTAACAAAAAAAGAGGAAGAATGTACCCCAAAAGAGATGAGAGTAATTTACCATATACTTTACTTTAACCATGCACCATATTCATATTTAACATCTTAATATTTATGGTGGTTTATTGATTTGACTCCTGTAACAGTTGAGGGACGTGATAACAGTAATATTTTTACAATTTAACCAGGATGAATAGACGCCTTAACATGAAGGCTCAGATTCTTTAAAAGATAATAAAAACATTCCAAGGTACACTTTGAGGGAAACGAAACGCCCGGTGCAAACTTGGAATTTTGTGTTATCTTTGGGAACGTTTTCAGGATTTCAGAGTCAAACTTTAGATTGAAAGTGATGTCACAGATGTTGCTCAGTCACACCCATTAAACCAAGAGTCACGTATAAACATAAGCTGCACTTCTCTCACAGCTGTTTTTAACTGGCCTAATTGCAATGTGGAAACTGGAACGACATTAATTGTGCGTTTCCATTCTGCTGCCGAGCGAGCGATTGCGATGCCTTGAATTACTAACGCAGTTACGGAGCTCCATATCGTCTTTCCTGAGGAGTAGAAAATGCTTTTTTGGAACTACATTATTTTTGGGGTGAGAAAATAAACCCGTTCTTGTCGACTCCACCCTTAATTATGAGTGTGTAAATCTTAAATAGACAGAAATGGAGCAAACACACATGAAAGCAGGAAAGTTATTTTTAAAAACCCATTTTGATTATTTTCACATGCATTTTTCAAAGCTGACAAAGCATTTACCATTTAGTGACGTTGCATTTGATCTCATCATACATTTGAATGTGTTGCTAATTTGCTGTTTGTTTGATGTGCGAATCAAATCTTTACAGATCCAAAGCACTCGCTTAATTTGTTGTGCTTTACTTTGATGTGATGGCGGACAGTTGTGTTTGAAGCCTTTGACTTTTGAGTGTGATCAAAGTTTTAATTTCAAGGGGAAAAAATGAGTTTTCTAAGCATTTTTTTATGTTCCAAATGGGCCTTTGAAACGTGACTGACATTCTAACACTAACCAACTGAGCTAACCGGCCATGTGTAGCGTGCATAATATCCAGTACGTTTGTCAAAGCAAGTGTCTTATTACACATTGGGAGTTGCTAAAAATTGTACACTGATAAGAATGATGTTGTGACTCAATTAAAACTAAAAAGTCATCCCACTAAATTACATTTTAAATAGGAGTAACACAAACACAAGTCAAATTATATTCAGTGAAAATAAAAACACTCAATACTGAGTAACCGGTGATTAACTACTAATTTATTTTCTGAAATTGTGCATGAATGTCAAATAGACAAAAAATATATAGGAATGCCCAAATTCAAATATTGCCCAACGATATCACTTTATAGCAATATTAAAAAAAATACATAAAATGAAATAAGCGAAGCAAAGTTAGCCACAAAGGTATGTTGCAACTACTCTGACAAGTTCAATAGTTACTTAAGTAAATGTGACACAATAAATGTAACCGGCTACTACTACCAAGCTTTTTCTAATCGCAGTTTTGGATGAAGATGAAGATGAAGGGGAAGCCTTTGACTTTGATGACAGTGGCAGCGACGTCCCCGAGGCAGACCGGCCACCCCCAAAGCCCAGCAACGAGGATCAGAGTTACAGCAGCGACCCTGCGTGTCATTCGGCAGAGAGTGAGCAAATATCTTCCATCTTACCTGACGCCCCTCCCTCGGCAGAATCGTCCGGATGCAAGTTCTTGACAGCTGCTGAACCGTCTGCTGCTGAGGGGACTGATGAAAAGGAGCTAGATTTACCACTGCCCCCTCCACCTGAGGATGTTTTCGAAACTGATGCTAGCGCAACAGGTTTGTGTCACACAAATTGTTGGCTTACTTTCTTTGATGTCGCGAATGTCGTATTTCCATGTAAGTCATTAACTTCTGAGCGCTTGGCAATTGGTAAAATGTTGTTCACCGTCCGTTGTCTCTCTTTGCTTTGATGAGATTATCTGATTAATCCTAAATGGGGTGGTATGTTTCTCCCATGACACTTTGTATCACTGACTGATTGCCTGCTGCTGCACTGGTTCTGGTTCTCATCACTAACAGTTGACAGCAGCAGCAATCTGGGCCAGATACTTTGTAGTATTTCTAATGAAGGAATGTGTGAATTGCAAGGCAGGGGCTCAGTAGTGACTGAACACCTCTTACTTGCATACAGTACTCTTTATTTATTTTCTTTTTTTTTTTAAATAATGCATACATCATATATAGAGGCAATTTGACTTTAGTGATCTTGGTGATCGACTGAAATGTCTTCATTTGTCGAAGCGGCTCTGAAATAAGACGCTACATGATATTTTTAATAGGGGTGTGAATTGCCTCGTACCTGGCGATTTGATAAGTGTCACGATTCGATTAGATACCGATTAATCATGATACGAATCTGTAAGTCAATTATTGCGATTTTTTTATTCAAAATTTTGAAAATACTAATCAGTATTAATAGACAAATTAAGCTTCATGAAACACTTGTGACAGTTTGACTCCTCTAGATGGCGTTCTTGGTTTAAATGGGCCAGTTAGCTAGCTAGCTAAACAGCTAACCAGACAGACAGACAGACAAATGAAGCTTTATGAAGCACCTGTGATATTTTTTTCACTCCTCTAGATGGCACTCTTGGTTTAAAAGCTAACCTCAAGTAAGATGTTTTGTTGAATATTTCCATCAAAAATGTATATTTAAAAATCGATACGAGAATTGTGCATGGTAATATAGCGATATATCGGCGAAACAATTTTTTTTTTAACACTCCTAATTTTTTATATTTATAAGCGATTTATGGGGGAACAAAATGGAGTTTAGTTATTTATTTTCCCATTCATTTCAATTGCTGTTTTTGCTATTCAAGGGCTGGGGCAGTTCCTGTCCCCCACAAATGGCAGTGATTGGCTGTAGAGTAAATGTAAAAGTTGTTTAAATAGATATATTACTCATCTTTTGATTGAATCTGTGATTGGTTCCTGATTGTGTAGAGGCGAGAGGCAATTTTTATTTTCATCTAGCGAAGTATTTAACCAACATCATGGTAACACCTGACAGGATGCTGTGCAGTTCTACACCACTGTCAGCTACAAATGCACTGAGTATATTATTGATGAAATGTTTAATACCCCATCTGAAATAAATGTTCTCATTGTAAGCACATATTTAAATGTCCAGTAAGGAATATTTAACAAAAAATAAACAAGAAAAAAAGTTGTAAATGAGCTAACAATTTGCCATATTTTCTCTCATCATTTACAATGCAACACCTCCATGTTTGCATATGAACAAAACACATCAGACAGATCTACATTTAATTTTGATTGTTTCGAGGGTAATGATGTATTTTGCCCTCATTGCGCTCAATGCCACATCTGTTTACTCACACCAGGGAGTGAACATCAGGAAGTGTTCAGCGATGTTCAAACTGTCCCAAGAAGCTCCTCCAAAGTCAACCCATACTCTGTGATCGACATCACTCCACTTGAGCTTCAGCACCACGAGCAGCACGATTGCTCTTCGTCTCCTTCTGAGCCAGGAGAGCCCAAAGAGCAAGTTGGAGAAGCCCCGGATACCCACAGCAGCCCTGGTGGCGTCACCTCAGGCTATTCCGTACCAGTGCCCTGCGGCTACGCAACTCCATCCGGCGTACCGCTCATCACGCCTGCTTACACCACACCTGTCATCATTCGACATCTTTCTGTGGATGAGGATGGTAAAACCATTTTTTCCTCCCTCAGATTTCTCTAAGCGATGTATGATCATTTCAATTAAAGATGCCTTTACATTTATCTGCAGTATTGGAGAAAATATTTCAAGGAGAAACATTTTTCCCATGTACCCCTTTGCCTTGCTACGGTCAAAGGTTATTTCATTTTTTGCCTGGAGTTAAATTCCTCCCAGCCTGCACAAAGACCTACATATCCAAGGTCATGACACGCTAGTGCTTGCTCAGCTTTCTGTCCGGCCTACTTTTCCACCCTCTCTCTTGTTCTTTTTCGTAAAGCCTTGCCACATGGAAATCTATACAGTACTATTTTTAGCCCCCCTGCCATAATATGTTTTGCCCATGAAGATTCTGCTCTTGCTGTAGAGTCTGATTATATTGAAAGTCATTTAAAGTTACAACGGATTAAAACATTTCACATACCGTAATTATTACAGTGCAAGTTATGTTAAGTAAACATCCAACAACAAAGACCATGACTTCCTTACTACATTTAATTGAAGAACACATGGTTTATCTTATCAAGATGATGGCCCAATGAAATATGTGGAAACATCTTTCGAAACGGTGGCAGAAAACTGACCTTTCCTTAAGCCAAAGCACTAATTTAACGTTTCCACCTCAAAATGTAATGTGATCTCGCTTAGCTAATGTGCCACTAGGTTTGGTGAGAATACCCCCCCCCCCCCCCCCCAAATCTGCTGCCAGGGAGACAAAGGCATGTTCTATTAGCAATTTTGGGAATGTGGAACCTTTACTGACACCTTGTGGCACGTTTTGAAATGTACATGTTTCAGTAAAATGCAGTGCTGTTACCTTATTGTAAATGTACACAAGCTAAACGTCACTTAATGACACAAAAATGCTATGGATCGTCACCCAAATTATTATTATTTTTTTAAACGTTTACACACCCCAAGGGTATGTATGTAAACTTTACCTGGTTTGTATCTATGTATGCACTAGCTCAGTGAGTTGGCTGCATCATTTTAGTAGAACAACAATGGTTAAAATGTGCCTAAGAGGTCCATGCTTCTCCATTTTTTTCTCCACAGTAACAGTGATCCGGACTGGGAACATTCCCTCTGACAGGTGTGTGACGCATTTCTATTTAAAACTCTAGGATGAATACCGTTGCAATTATCCACTTATCTTACATTCTATAAGCAGAAAATACTGACACAAATTTGTTTCAATGTCTGAAAGTGTTTTCAGTGAAGAATTTCCAGCTATTAGAGAGGAGGATGCACTGGCAAAGTGGGCTTCGGATCCTGCAAATACTTCATGGATGGAAAGTAAGAACTTCAAAGTACACCATCATTGTCTTCCCTCGGATACATTGCCGCCCTTCAGACTGGTTTTGCTTTATTTCAACATTTGTCTGAGCTCTCGGACCTCCTTCCTATTTTTATTGAGGAAGCAAACCACTGTTTACATCCTCTCACGGCTATGAATTAGTAGTGTTACTTCGCAGTTCTTGATTATTATTTTTTTATGGTTTAAGATCCTGATGAGGTGATTTATGATGATGTGCCCAGGGAGAACTCTGACTCCAACACAGGTATTATGTCATATTTAATTTTTTTTGCATTGTATGTCTATAATTTTAGCAATACACCTCTTCCTTAATTTTAGTTTCATTTTGTAATCTAATATACGATTAATTCTGTAATCATAACAAAACAAATTATTTATCGAAAAATACCTAAAAATGTTAACATTGTCATTAGAAATTCATATTTAGGGTAAATTTCTATTCAGCTTTAATCCATCTTGCTAAGATGTTTCATATCTCTTCAATATTTTAGAATCTAGATGACACTGTCTTGTGTTTTTGCACATGCTTATTTTTCCTCTCCCTACACAGAACCAGATGAGATGATTTATGACGACGTGGAGCTCGGTGAGGAAGGAGGTTATCTTGACAATGGCTGGAGCTCAAGTGAGTTTGAAAGCTACGACGAAGCGAGCGACGGGGAAGTGCGCTCTGAGAATGGCCTGCCCAATGCCTTCATGAAGCCCGCCCAGAGGAAGACCCATGTGGGTACCACAATTATTGCACTTGCTCGGCCATTTGTTTCCCGTTATCTGTATCAATAGGGAAAATAGCTGTGAACATTTTAAAATGTACGCTTGAATTTGAAATGCACATTACTGAAACGTACAGTATGTGAACAAATGACCCACATCATCTTAAATCCCTTAAATTAATAATGTAAAAAAAACCAACACATTTTTGCAATTATAAATGTGTATAATATACTTTTATTTATAGTAATGATACATATTGTCTCTAATTTGCTGCGAAAATCAAAACTTAAAAAAAAAAACCTGAATATTCTGTTCGTTATTTGTATTATTATTTTTTTAAAATGATGATTACCTTCTCATTTGCAGGGAGACATCACAAGGTTAACTTAAGTTGTTGTTCCTAATAGTTGTTCCTTTCTTGTATTATTAACAGCTACAGAAAAATTGAAAGAAAGTTATAAAGAAATATTTAAAACCGGAAGGCAAATAAACATATTATCGCTATATTACATTATGAAACCTAAATGTCATCTTTATTGCATCTCGATATACTGTGCTCGGGCATAAAAATGTCAATGAGATAATGTGAGCTAATGACATGACCAGAAACATTTTTTTTTTTACTTGAAGAGGAAGTCAATCCCAAAACATTTTCTTCACAATATGTTCAATATGCAGCCCCACTAATTTAAATACAGTATTCTGGTTAATATTGTGTGAGTTAAGCAGCAAAATCAAGCAGTTTTGATCAATATCAGAAGGCGGCCATTTTGCCACTTGCTGTCGACTGAAAATGACCAGAGTTGCTCAGGTCTGAGATAACAACCAATCGCATCTCAACTTCAGAAAAAAGGTGAGCTGTGATTGGTGGCAACTGTGATGTCATCTTCAGTCGACAGCAAGTGGCAAAATGGCCACCTCCTGAGATGGATAAGAGCGGCTGGATTATGCTTCATAACTCGTATTCCACAAATGTAATATTAATCAGAATGTCATGTTTAGACTAGTGAGGTCACATAACATTGTCAAGAAATGTTTAAGGTTGACTTCCCCTTTAAACCAAACCTAAAATAATCAAATATCACTCCAAGCAACCTTGACAAGCGTAACCAATAATGCTTGCTTTGCTTTTGTTTAGCTCTCTCAAGATCTGAGCCGTTTGAAAGAACACTATGAGAAAAAGATGAAAGATCTAATGGCAAATACAGTGGGAACTGTCGAGCTGCAGCAGCTCAAACAGAAACACGAGCAGAAGGTAAACTAGCTGCAGCTCGCCTCACCTGCCTGTGTTCCACTAGTTTCAAATTTGTTACTGTTGGTCTAGCCGACTTGACTGTGAGCATCTATTACTGACACTGTGGTACCCCGATTCTGCACTAATGTGAATGTTGTGTGGTGGTACTGGTGATGGGTTTGTTTGCCTCGTTGTCTGCTGCACTGGCCTGTCTCTTCGTTATGAATCCCACTAAAAGTTTAAAAAGTTTACACAATGATGTGCTGCATGCCTGACCTTATACCATAAATTACAACAGTATATTGATCACTCATGGGTGTTCTAGCGTTGCAACTGAAAACAAATATTTATCTACAGGATCTTTTACTGACTCACTTCAAAACTGCAGGAACAAACATTCATTGCCATTGACAGCTATAGACGTCAATTTTTTTTTTTTAACTATACATTTTTCCCCCCATTTTTGTTAACAAGAGTATGAAAACCCCGATTTTTTTTTTTTGGGTGCATTTAGAACAGATATAACATTTGTGATTAATCGTGAGTTAACTCGTGAAGTCATGCGATTAATTACAATTACAAATTTTAATTGCCCGATGCCCCTAATTTTTAATAATCTTTTCTAAAAATATATATAATATATTTTTTTTTATTTATTTATATATTTTTAACATTTTTAATTAATCTTTTTTTAAATCGTAATTAATCACATGACTTCACTAGTTAACTCACGATCAATCACAAATTTTATATCTGTTCTAATACAATAAAAACAAAATCTAGGTTTTCATACTCTTGTTAACAAAAGTGGGGAAAATGTTAAACTAGGAGAAATAGTTCAAAAACAAATTTTTGACATCTATAGCCGTCAATGGCAGTGAATGAGTTAAAAAGCACTTTATATCAGATAGGAAGTCTTTGTTCCACTCAGCTGATGTCCCAGTTACTGTGTCATTCTCTGCTGTGTTTTACTTGCTGTCATCCTAAATCAGCATCCAGATTTTAACAACACTCACACTGTTTATGTGCTGCATTATGCTCAGTAGCACTTTGGCTATGTGTACTCCGCTTTTGAAGGACAGTCATCAGTTTGGAAGGAAAGTATACCATTAAAGGTAAAAAAAACAAAAACAAAGGCTCATTATGTTTTTGCCCCATTTTCAGATGCAAAAGTTGGTGAAAGCAGCTAAAGAAGGGACCAAAGATGGCCTTGAGAAAACCAAGGCTGCAGTTAAGAAGGGACGTTGTTTCATCAAAACAAAGTCTTTCTGTAATGGTATGTCAAATGTAAAAAGGAATATACAGTAGTTTAATCTTGTATGCAGCATCAAAGTAATCACACTCTTGAAGTCAACCAACCCCAACATTTTTTGACAATAATATCTTCTATGCGCAGCCCCACTAGTCTAAGTAAATATGGTTTTCTGGTTAATATTGCGTTAGTGGAATATGAGTTAAGCATCAAAATCTAGAAGTTTTCATCATTATCAGAAGGCAGCCATTTTGCCACTTGCTGTCGAGTGAAAATGACATCACAGTTGCTTAAGTTTCAGGTAACAACCAATTACAGCTCATCTTCAGAAAACAGGTGAGCATCTTCAGAAAACAGCCCTCAGCAACTGTGATGTCATCTTCAGTCGACAGCAAGTGGCAAAATGGCCGCCCCTCGGGTATGGATAAAAATGGCAGAATTTTGCAGAATAACTCATATTCCATAAATGTAATATTAATCAGAATGTCATGTTTAGACTAGGGAGGTTACATATAACATATTATTGTCAAGAAATGTTTATGGTCGACTTCCCCTTTAAGTGGCTCGTTCAAGATGGACCCTTCACACACCTCATTATGAGGAAGTAAAAGCATAACATTTGTCCTCAAGAAGAAGTCAACCCCCAAATTTTCTTTGCATTATTTTGTTGTATGTGCCCCCACTAGTCTAAATATGGTATTCTGATTAATATTGCATATGGGCATATGAATTAAGCAGCAATCACGGCTCACCTGTTTTCTGAGTTTGTTCATGTGACGTTAGCAAGCTGAGCTATGATTGATCGTTACCAGTTGTCGGCGAGAAGAAAAATGGTTGCCCTCTGAGGTGGATAATAACGGGTGGATTTGTCTGCTTTATTCCACAAATGCAATATTAATCATCATGCGGTGTTTAGACTAGTGGAGCTTCATAGAACCTTATAGCAAAGACATTTTTTGAGTTGACTTTTCCCTGGCTTTAAGTTGGCAAAATTGGCCAAATAAAATGTAATTACAATTTGTAACACATTTTACAGGATTTCTCTCTGGCTCGTCAATTATGTAATTCGTTCTTTTCAAATCAAATACATTTTTTTTTCTTTGACATAATTATGATTTAGAGAGGAAGTCTACCTGTTTTGAAGATGAGGAGTCCGAATTCTTCATTGAAGTGGATTGCTTCAACGTTGAGCCAATTTTGGGTCCAGCCCCAGAAGGGCTTTCACAGCAACAAGTAAGTAAAATGTCATTTAGTTCCTATTTTTGTAAAGCGATACATTTTCAAATGATAATAACTATCCCCCTACAGCTGGTGAGACGATGTATATTGGACTCGATACTGGAGAGTGAGAAGAACTATCTTGACGCATTGAAGAGAATATTAGAGGTATACCAGTACAGAAGCAGCAATTAGATTGCGTTGTGTCATGCAGCTTATTACATTTAAAATGATTTGCCTCATCAGCAATATGAAAAGCCCTTGTCCCAGATTGAGCCAAGGTTACTGAGCGACAGGAAACTGAAGATGACCTTTTATCGAGTGCGAGAGATCCTGCAGTGCCACTTCCTGTTCCAGATCGCTCTGGCCAGTCGAGTTGCAGAGTGGGACAGCTTGGCGATGATTGGTGATGTCTTTGTAGCCTCGGTAAGCTTGGATTCGAGAAAGACAATTAACAAATATTTCTGTTGCAACAAACATTATTATTATTATATTATTATGGGAGCAGTGTTCTTCCTTAAGAATATTCCCTGGTTCTTCCACCCTGAGTTGCAATAATATCCACCAGGAAAGGGAGGACACAGGAAGAAGGAAGAAACACTTATTTGCTAATGTAAGCATTGCTTTGTGTCCCCCCCCCCCCTCCAAACAGTTCTCAAAGTCAATGGTGCTGGATGCCTACAGTGAGTATGTGAACAACTTCAGTACGGCAATGTCCGTCGTGAGAAAAACGTGTGCATCAAAACCTGGCTTCCTGGAATTTCTAAAGGTTGGATAATAGATATAACTTAAAATATCTATCATTTCGATGGTTAAATTTTTTTGACACCTCAAACGTACCTAATACGTGGATGTTTATAATTTCTTTTGTATTAATTCCAGCATCGTCAAGAGACAAGCAGTGACAGGATGACTTTATATGGCTTGATGATGAAACCAATCCAGAGGTTTCCCCAGTTCATTCTGCTCCTCCAGGTATGTCAACGAAAGTGTTGTTTTCAAGTGTTGTATGCGTAGTCACCAGCAGGTGGAGGGTTTTACTCATGAATACAAGCACGGATTCAATGCACTCACATCAAGGACGGGCAATAAATGCATGCATGGAGTGTGAAATGTTTCTTCCTTCACTTCTACTCTTTTTAAAGAATTGTGACATATTAGCACCCTGATTACATGCAATGAGGACGCCAAGCTTCTTGCATTTGAACTGAAATCGGAGTCACTTAAGAGTGTGCTTTTTGCCTGGCTTCTCACCAGGACATGCTCAAAAACACACCAGTGGGCCATGCAGACCGCCTGCCCCTGCAGATGGCCTTAACAGAACTTGAGACCCTGGCTGAGAAGCTCAATGAAAAGAAGAGAGAAGCTGACCAGCGCTGCGAGATTCGTCACATTGCAAAGGCTATGAATGAACGCTACCTCAACAAGGTTTGTACATGGTGTGCACTGTTAGGGTGTAGTTTTGTCTTTTTGCTTACCGCTACATATTATCTTTAAATGAGTTTGACTTTTTATTTTTGCTTGATTTTATTCCAAATAGGAGCTAGCATATGGCTTAATGTAACAATTGCGATCAAAACCACCTTGAATGTATAATTTTATATATCTAAAGCTACCAGTTATGGCATCTCAGATATTTTTTTCCATATATATATATATATATATATATATATATATATATATATATATACTCAACAAAAATATAAACGCAACATTTTTGTTTTTGCTACTATTTTTTTACGAGGTGAACTCAAAGATTTAAAACTTCTTCCACATACAAAATATCACCATTTCTCTCAAATATTGTTCACAAACCAGTCTAAATCTGTGATAGTGAGCATTTCTCCTTTGCCAAGATGATCCATCCCACCTCACAGGTGTGCCATATCAAGATGCTGATTAGGCACCATGATTAGTGAACAGGTGTGCCTTATACTGCCCACAATAAGGCCCCGTCCAGACGGACGCAAAGCCGGCTTTCGTTCCTCAAACAAATCTCGTACACACAGAAGCATTTCAAGATTTGCGTGTGTCCAAAAGAAGACGCTGAGGACGTTTAACGGCTGTAATGTATATGCCAAGTCTGGAGTGGCGCTGTAGCGCAGCCACAGGGAGTTAACAGAAAGCATAGAAGAAGAACACTTTTTTTTTCTAACTTTATTGCAATCTACAGAACAAACATGGCTTTGCGTGTATCAAAACAACATGAAAAAGACAAACACAGGAGAAGTGACAATGGCGGGTGATTCGAGTACAACACCTCTTGTTGAACGTGGGAATAAAGAAGCAAAATATTTTGCTGTAAAAGCATAAGCAAGCTAAGGAGGCTGCGCAAAACGACTACGATACGGCTATCTGCCATTGTTGTTGACAGACTGACGGTTCGCGCGCAGACATGCGAGAATTGGCACACATACGTCATCAATCTGCGACAATGCGTCGTCATCGAGCTGCGACCATTACGTCATCACTGGAGGCGTATCCTGCATATGGTGTCCAGACGGACGCGTACGGGGCGCGTATTGAAATCTTTCCATGCTGGAGCCCGGTTTCAAAAGTGAACGGTGTTAAGCTCCGAAATCGCGCCGTCATGTGGTCGAATGGCTTAAACGGTAAGAAATTTGTGAGGATACATTGAAACTGGCTTTTGTGTGAACGTAGTCTAAGGCACACCTGTACACTAATCATGGTGCCTAATAATCAGCAAATTGATATGGCACACCTGTGAGGTGGGATGGATTATCTTGGCAAAGGAGAAGTGCTCACTATTGCACATTTAGGCTGGTTTGTGAACAATATTTGAGTGAAACGGTGATATTGTGTTTGTAGAAGAAGTTTTAGATCTTTGAGTTCATCTCATAAGAAATAGGAGCAAAAACCAAAGTGTTGCACTTGTATTTTTGTCGAGTATACAGTAATTTACATGTAGAATGTTTTGGAATTCATGATCTCTAATGACTTTGCATGCATCTCGCTTTTTATAAATGAAAGCTTATCAAAGGATTAGGAATAAAATTTGGTTTGCTTATTAACCTTTGCGTCACTGTACATTTATTATGAAAGAAAATAACAACAACTCAAGAAGACTTTTTTTCCTCATTTTTATCCTGTTAGCTTCTGAGCAACGGTAGCCGCTACCTGATCCGCTCAGACGACATGGTGGAGACTGTCTACAATGAGCGCGGTGAAGTCATCAAAACAAAGGAGCGGCGGCTTTTCCTACTCAACGATGTTCTCATGTGTGCCACACCCAACATTCGGTCAGTGACCACAAACTACTGTAAACCATGACAACGCTCACCCTTAAATTACATCTTCTCCTGTGCATGGGTACCGATGTACTGTTTTTCCCTTTGTAATTACATTTTCATAGAAATGTGTTGTTTAGTATTCGGTTTTGGCTTTTGTGTATTTCAGTTGTGCTACAATTTTAGTAGTATAATGTAGTAGCAGTAAAAGTGTAAAGAGAGATGCTAACCACTCTGTGTCAGTGTGAGTGATATACTTTGTGTTTGTGTTTAGAAGTACTTTGTGTTTGTGTTTAGAAGCATAGGTGGTAGCCAGTGTACCATTTGAGTTTTGACATAAATAAAGGAGAACTCTAATTGTGTGGCTCACACTAATGCAGTAGTTCTCCTAAAATCTAAGAACATGAAAATGACTTTGTTTCGGGCATGATATGAGAGTTGTACTTGCCAAGGTGAAACTGTGCATTTATGAAGTTACCTTTTTAAGGCCACAGCAAAAGCCACATTGATTTGCAATAAAAGTTATTTGAGGTAGTTAAAAAAATTTTTTTTTTAATTCATGTTACAACTCCGTTTTTTTAAACCATGATCTTTTCTTGCCAGGTGCCAAGATGGCAGTAGCAGTGGTGTTGCCCCATTTGACCAGCGGTTTCTTCTAAAGTGGAGTGTTCCTTTGAGCTTTGTAGAAGCGCTGGAATTTGGATCAAGTGAGGACGTTCCCGACACCACCCGCTACCCTGCCTCCCATTCTGGGGAGAAAGTGGTCATCAACGCAAAGCCGAGTATGTCTGCTTGTCTACTCATTGACTTTGTGTAACAGAGTTCACAGTGGTTATGAATATTGACACCTTTTGGGGCTCTGAGTTTTGGGACAACCAGCCAGCAACATCTGGTCAGTTGGTCTGTGATTGATTGCTTCATAGAGAAGCCAAAATAAGCCCATAGCTTTCACCTTGACTTGTAGATGAAAATCTTCAAGTTATCTCCCACTGTTGTCGTTTGCCTGGAATTTACAGATGTCTCCAAAATTAACCAACGGTTTATCCCGCCAACTGAGTGCATAGTTTCCCCTTTCAGTCCTCAAGACTGTTAGCTGTCCAGTCAAATGATGTCAGTGGAAACGCTTGCTTATTCCTGTCACAGATGACCACTCTGCCACTTTAAAGGGGAACTAAGCCCAAGATGTCAAAACTTTGTTGTCTTTTAAAAGCTACTGTTTAGTATATAATCAAAAAATTAATAATCTGGATTTCTTTTTATGGATCTCATTCACATCAAGAAGTTAGATCTACAACACTTTATTTTATGCTACATTTACTTTGATGACTGCTGCATCTCAGACATGGTGTACATAGGATTGAATGATTAAATCCACTCTCAAAAGCTATCAAACCACACAATTCATAAGCAGCGGGCTAGGCGCAACTGCATCTGCGACATCACTTCCGGTCTGCAGCTAAAGATGATTAAAGTATTCCATTGGGGGTTTGGCTTTGCTTTAAAGGCCCAGATCAGTCTAATGAGACACGACATCAACCTCATTACTGTGTTTGGACGCCGGACTGTTCCTGGGGTCAAAATGTTGAGATGATGTACTCTGCTCGGTGCTCACATGTTTGCATATACAATGTTTTTCAACCACCACACGGCTCTTCATATCCACTATAGAACAAGTGCTAAATAACTAATGACAATATAATCTATCTCATGTTTAGTCACCAGTCTCTGTTTCGTCACTGAGCTGAAAAAAACTGTCCAGCCAGTAGATGAGTTTGTGTAACAGATGGCAGAAACAGACCTCCGTAATATCTGGTCTGATTGAAGGGCATTCACAAGGTTCCAACTGGCAGAATGGCAGCTTTCTCTTGCCCTGATATAACTGTGTTTGTACTTCAAGCCAGGCGACAATATTTTGATCTCCTTACTTTGACATGTTCCGGAAAGAATTATTGGATGGATTCCCCCCCTATTAAATTGTAAGTTGTCTTGCTCTTAATATATACTGTAATTCATATGACAAAGACAAATCAGTAAAGGAAAACATGCGCCTTGCAATTTTAGTCTGTCAGTCAGTTCGATGCATTCATTCCCTAACCAGTTAATCTATTCAAATAATATCTAAGACTCACACTGATATTTAAACTGATGGACAATTTAGAGTCTACCAAGTAACCTAACATGTATGTGGGACAGAGGTGGAAAATTCAGGTCCAGAAAGTAAAAACCCTGCCACAGTTTGGCTTTAGCTCATAGGTGCTAGCTAGCTAGTTTCCTAGCTAGCTCCCATGGTGCTCATTTACCTGCTAGCTAGCATCAGGGGCTAAAGCCAAACTGTGGCAGGGTTCTTACTTTTTGGACTTGGATTTGCCATCTCTGATGTGGTATAATCATGGGAGCAAGCTTGGATTACTCACAGAAAACGCAAACCAACACAGGGAGCACTTTACATGCAAAGTCCAGGTCAGAGCCAAGATTTAAGATGATGAGACATGGTGTTATGTGCCCCCTTGCAGCGCCATTTTGCTTGTTTTAGGGTTTGTCTAATTGCTGGTGTGGCTCTCGTGTGAACATTTTGAGGATGCGCCTCTTGGCCTGTTTTGTTTGAAAATGCTGGCTCTCTCACAAAGAGTCATTCATGAGTTGGACACTAATTTCACAAGCCATCACAATCACAGTTCAGCAGTGAATGGGCAATTTAACGAGCAGAGTTATTTTAATGACTACACCTCAGTCAGAGGTTCTAGATGTATTAATTCAAATACTGTAGCTGTGTTTGCTTGTGAAAAATGTTAATGAAGTATAAACTTATTTTTAATTTACACTAATTGATAGCACATGTTTAAAAAAAACTTTGATACTATTTAAAGACAAATAACATCTGAGTGACCAAAATGGGACTAGATAATGAAACACGTGTTCAGTAAAAAGCACTCTGGTTTGGCAGGCACCTGATTTGACTGAATTCAAATGGGCCGTTATAGAACACGCTTCTGACATGACACGCCGCATATCATTCATGGAGGGTTTATTCAGCCTTTCTGCCTGAATTCCTGACCTGAATTCAAGCCCATTGTGTTGTTTTATTCTAATAGTTGAGCCATGAAAATCACAAACAGCTTCTTTTGTAAATAACTAACAAAAGAGCATAGTGCCTTCTTGGATTTTCGTTTATCAGTCGTTCATGCAAAAAAATATTCATATAGATCATAATTTGAATGACATTGTCAACATCCACAGTAAAGATTACCGGTAATGGGCTACTCACCAAACCACTGCAATCAAGATAATACTCTGATTCTAATAGTTTGCCAGTTTTTGAATATAATAACCATTCAGGGTTGTTATTTTGTATTAATTCATTTTAAGTTGACAGTTGGAAATTAAACTGACCGGCAATATTGCCTCGACAATGTGTTTTTTACTCCAAAAAAGGCAATGCTTAAAGCCATCCGGATGACGGTGTGAAAATGTTTATGGTGCCTGCTCTGAGCCATGCCCAGTTTGCAGAGCTTGCGGCCATTACTGTGAGAAACGGACCCTTTATTGATCTCCTTCGCTCTCTGTGCTGCATTTGTCTTGGGAATGCTCTCTTTTACGGAATACTCTGTGTCACCTTTGCTTCTGTGTAGACAAACTCTACATGGGCCCAGGTCAGCTGTACCAGGATCTGCAGAACCTAATCCATGACCTCAGCCTGGTCAGCCAGATCTCTGGACTGATCGGCAGCCTCAAAGGCAACTACCAGGTAGCTTTGTCATTACACCGTGACCGGGTGCCAAAGCTGAAATCAGTATCATGTAGGGTTTTTTTTTTCTCTCGCCAGTACTGCCCAAACTGAGGTAACAGTACCTGTTAAGCTCCTAGGGAAGCATTTCCCATGTGTGTATGTTAATTGGGACATACTAATTAAAAGAGGCTGTGTCTCTTGACATCAAATTTAATATGCTAAATGACACAGATTCTAATGATAGTTTTCCAAATTGCTACATGGAGTGAAAGATTAAGACATTGGTGTCATCAAATGACTTTATTTAAAACTCATCCAATGACACAGAAGGAGTTAAACCAGCAGCAATGCTAGTTCATTATTTGATGGGACCAAAATACATTTAACTCTCTTTGGTTCATTTTTGTATAAACAGTTCTTTTTGTGTGCAAGTTTTCTAATTTTAGTAAAAAAAAATTGTCCTAAGGTTTTTATTTAAATAAGAACATTAGCAAGCACTTTAAAACAACCCTCGTTGCATACAAAGTGCTGTGCATGGAGTAAAGACCGGTAAAACAAAATAACACTAAGTAAATGAATTAATATATATCATAAGTAGATAAGTGAATACGTAAATAAATAAAAAATATTAACACCAGATACATGTAAAAATAAATAAAAAATCAGTACATTAATAACATATAATAAATACAATTTAAGAACATATACTAAATTGGTCTTCTTTATCTTCAACTAAGATATTACATTATTTAAGTTTTCCAAGTGTGCAGGGCATGGGAACAACTTAAGATATTTGTTTGTGATACATTTTTTGACTCTGCACAGTGTTGTTGTTGTCTATATTCAGAAATCTTCAACTATTGTTTGCTACAAAAGTTAAGTAATGTGTTTTCCCTGTATTGAGTAGCAATGTAGCCTATCATTTGGTTAGTGAACAATATTTTAGAAATGGTTAATTTTTCCTTTACTATTAATCACTCTTCTCTCTGCTTCTGGCTTTTTAAAATCCACTCTGCTTGTTTAGAATGTGAACCCCACTGTGGCCCAGGACTGGCTATCGGGTCTCCAGAGGCTGATTCTGAAGAAGGAAGAAGAGATTAGGGCAGCTGACCGATGCAGGATCCAGCTTCAGCTGCCTGGCAAACAAGACAAGTCAGTTCAGTTTTTTCCCCCGTTTTTTTTATTGCAACTACATTCCTCAACAGTTTGGTTGCCCTTCACATGCATAGGCAACAACATATTTTGAGTGGTCATTTTTTCCCTTTGCCTTTACCCCGTGTTTACCCCTTTTCCTTTATCTACGCTCACTCCATGTTCATAGCTGTAGGAGAGAGAGCATTAGAGCACACTTGGATGAACGTGTTCCTCCATTAACACTAATCGGAGATATGAATCGCAAGCGAGGAAACGTCCATCTTTTACTAAAGGCCAACTAGTGCAGCAGCTGTTTCCCAACATGAAGGCTGATGTCACATTTACACATGCACTGATAAAGCCTGGATGTTGTGCACGTGCAGTCGTGCACCTTGTTTTTGCCTTTTTTTTTGCATTCTCCTTAACTGTCTTATTAGCCTTCTGGCTTTTATTTTTTTATCATTCTCATTATTTCAGCTCGTAGGGGTGTGAGTTGCCTAGTACCTGGCGATTTGATTCATAGGTCACGATTTGATTCGATTCGATACCGATTAATCCTGATGCGAATCTATAAATTGATTATTGTGTTTGTTTGTTTTTACTCAAATTTAGAAAATACTAATCAGTAAACTGTAAGATTTGTATGAAAATGTATTTATTTATCTGAAAATTCAGGTTGCAGTCTGTTTCATGTTTGAACAGCACTGAAATAAAATATTAAGGCTTAATGTTCCATGAATATAACATTCTTCCATGCTTAATGTGTGAATCCTAACCCGAAGTAAGACGTTTTGTTGAATATTCCCATAAAAAATTGATGTTTAAAAATCGATTCGACCGCATATCGAATCGATTCGAGAATTGCGCGCTGTAATATCGCGATATTTTGCTGAATCTATTTTTTCTAACACCCCTATTACCTAGTGAGATTATGCTTGGAAAATAGTGCTTGTTTTTTTTGGGAAAATGCAAAAAAGTCAAAGCTGCAACATTTTTATTTTTTTATGGTCCTCTCTTTGTCAGCAGATTGGGCAAAGCCACATACTTCAGTGCAGTGTTCAATACTCTCAACCCAGCCATCAAACAGTCATGGATCAGCAACTTGCAAATGGCCAAACTGGCTCTAGGTACAGTCCACTACCAGGCTGTAAATTGCTTCCCTGTGTGTGTTTCACAATTATTGTCCCGTTTCAAGTATAAGCAGGACTGTTAAGCATCCTGTGTGTGTGTATTTTATATTAGAGGAAGACAATCTTCAGGGCTGGCTGTTTGCAGAAGATGATGGAAATCAACTCAAAAAGCAGAAACACCCTCTCTTGCTCAAACTGATGCCCGTGGTCATGTCTAAACTGCAAGAGTTCAAGGTGAGACAGGTGTTTGCTGTGGGCAGAAGCTTTGTGCATATTGCTATAAAAGTATTACACTACCCTGAAAGAAAATGTATTTATTTTCAGACAGACTGACAAAAGTCTGCGTCCCAGATTGTGTGTCGAGCTATTGACGTGCCTGCTTGTATTGACTCACTTTGGCAGTATTTGCCTACCAATTTTTATTCACCGCTTGTGGCCAAAAATAGCAGAAAAGCTGCCAATATAATTAATATTGTCCTGTTTGTAGCACATACAATTGATATGCAAGAGAAAAATTAATGACTGCCATCATTAATATCCAAAATATAAGTATATAAGTAACACAGAAGTGAAAATACTGCTAGTGCCACAATTGCTTCGGTTTGTGTGGGTTTAAATAATTTAAAGTTTACACTTCAACTTGAAGAAACACCTAGAGTATATATCCCAAGATAGTATTCCTTAAAATTGCATGAAAATAATGGCAATTTGCTATTCTTCTCATTTCTAGTTCCCTATTAACGGTCGGCCACTGTCGATAGCTACTTATCCCTTTTAGGGGCATTCAACTCAGTCTACTGTATATTTTTGTGTTGACCAGATCCCCTTTATTTTATTTTGTTACCATTTCTAATGAATTATCCTGTAACTCTGTATAATGCTCCATGCTTTCTCCATCTCTGTGTCAGGTGGAGTGTGCGGTTCACAACCCGGAGCCCTACATCAATACCGAGAGCACAGCAGACACTCCTGTTCTGGGCCACGGTTGTGTCTGGGTAAGATGTCTTTCCACCATCTTTTAGATATTAATTTATCATATATAATGTATTTGTATAATTAAATAATTTAATTATATATCATATTTAATCTATTTACATTATTTTAGATAGTACCCACTTCAGCACTATTCAAAAACTCAAGTACTTTTGAACTAATAACTTGATTTAATATACTATTTGTTGAATGGGTCGAGCAGCTGCTGAAGGTTGCTCAGCATCTAGTCTCTCATCCTTTAACTTACAGCAGTTGACTACACTTCAATGGACTATATGCCACGGAGGAGGCGGGACTTCCGATTTCCGGGTTATCACCCATCAACTTTGTTTCCGCGTCCGGTTATGACGTCATTGGCTGCGTCCCAATACTCGCACGAATAGTTTTATGTAGCCTTTTATACTGCAATGACATTTGTGCCGACGGGCGCGTTTGTCACGCGGCGCGATGATGTGCGTGCAATATTTGTCCACATTAGTTGTCATTAATGTGATTTATTTCATGAGGGAGGTGGTAAGCCAGTATTGGGACGCGGCCAACAGTAATCGGAAACATTATTGCTGTGTGTTTTACGGAAGTCCGTGGCATCTAGTCAATTAATCACACATGCCATGGAATCAGAGATTCACAATCAAGATGTTTTTCATTCTCTTTTCAGTGTTATTTCAGAGCATGTGTTTTTGTTGTATGGTTATTTAGCGTCCCCTTAAACTAATTTGCTGCATTTAAAAAAATAAAAATAAATTCAATACCTACATGACATTATGTTCAATAATTATATATAAACCAAATCTGCCAAATGACAGAATAGACTAAAAACAATTAATGTCGACTTTTTTCAAGCTGTAATAAATAGAACTATTTTCTTAAAATACATGAGTTTTTTTTATATTTTTTATATGCTTGGATAACTTAGCTTCAGTGTCAGACGGGGAGGTAACAGGTCCCATTTTCTTTGTCATGACCTAGCCAGGAATTGAACCCACAACCTTCAAGTCTGAGGGTAAGCACTCTACCACTGAGCTGGTACTGAAAAAAGGAAAAATGACCTTAGTAAATAGAACGAAATGAACCATATTGCACTCGTCGGGTTTCATACTTGTATTTTTTTCCCCATTGATCTTATTACTAGATTATGCCAAATCTTAAAATAAGAAAACTCATGAAAGCCCAGTTCAGGGTCTTTGATGTTGGTTAGTTGTCATCTTAAAATGTGGGAAATGCTTGTTTTAATCCTCACAGTACTTAAAACTGCCTGTTAACACTCAATGCCAAGACTGCTTGATCAAATAAGATAATTAAGTAGTAAGTATCTTAAAATAAGCACAATGATCTTGCCTGACAATTTCATTTTAAGTAAAAAATAACTTGTCAAATCAAAATAAGCAAATTTAGGTTAAATTTAAGAAATAATATTTTAAGATTAAATTTTTTGCAGTGTAGATTGTGTTGTTTAAGTTGTTACAGCTGTGTTGTTTTTAGCATAACGCAATGTTTTTGAGATTTCTATTTTCGGTCCTTATGTACTTTTAATTATTTGCTGTACTTTTCTTTTCTTTGCTTTTGCGTCCTCACCAGTCTTGGCTTGCTGAATAGTTTTATGAGCGCAATTAAAACATCCTAAATGCTCCTATGTAAGCACATTGCACTCACATTGCAGGTTGCAAGTTGCACCAACCAGATGGGCCAAATAGCCATCGTTGCCATGCAGAGCTGCAACCCAAAGGTGACGGAGTGCTTTAATGTGGAGTCTCGTATCCTGTGCATGGCCTACGTCCCATCAGAAGAGTTTCCGGAGAATGATGACAAAGTCCAACAAAACGACCAGATCTTGCTGTCCAAAGCCAGTGTTACACCCACTGTCTGCCTGGGCATGGAGGAGGGCAGGTAATATAAAATACTTAAGTCACGTGTCCCCATACATTGTCTAATGTGTCATTTAGCATGAGCTAACACCATCCGTTTTTGATACCGCTTCTCCTTATTAGGGTTGCGGGTGTGCTAGAGCCGATCTTACCTGACTTTGGGCATTATTACAGGCCACACAGGGAGACTAGAGCCAAGATTTGAACCCGAACATCAGAACTGTGAGGCAGATGTGCTATACACTTGCTGCAGTGCTTCTCACAGATTAGCGTCTTTCCAACAAGGTTAAAATCCAACACTGGTTAAAATTTCTGGAATGGTATTATTCAGAGATTTGTTTAAATAAATTGTATACTTTTGAAAATAAGTGCTAATAACATGGGCAACAAACTGTCACCTTTTACTTGTCACGTGAAAAAAACCCACATAATTAACGAAGGTGCATTGTGCCATTTAAAAAGGTCATGTTAAAGCTTTTTTTTACATCACGCAAAGATCCTTTAAGTTAGGCTTGAAATATTTCTGTAAGTGCAGTATAGTGTTACACCACACCGCATTCCAACTTTTGTTTTAAAACGAATAGCCCTCTGACATGATCATAAGTAATAAAAATGTCAAAAATCTAACTTGAAACTAAAGTACTGCGTCTGCTTCTTCTTTTTCTTTTTTTTAGCATTATTGTTTATAAAAGCAGCCAGCGGTCCAAGAAAGTGCGCCTGCAGCAGTTCTTCACCCCTGACAAATCCACCGTCACGAGTTTGGCTTACATGAAACTCTGTTTGTATGCTGGCCTGGTCAGCGGCTCTGTGGCCATCTACTCCAAATCACAAGGTATGTCTCTCAGTGGGTTGGCTTCATGCAATGTTTGTTGACCCTATGAAATGGCCCAAATGAGGCTAATCATAGTAAAGTCACTGTTATTGTGTCAAACAGAAACATATTCACTTAGAAAATTGAAACGTGTTTTAAAACGGTGTAAGCGAGAGCACCATTTGCCGGACTATTTAGTCTGAGCCTGACCTGAATGGATGTCAGTTTCAACCATAACACCAATAATCAGTGCAGTGTTGCTAAGTTGGTGGCGCTTTCAGTCGGTGTTAGGAAATGAGAGGCTCACTGTGCATCGAGCGATCACGGGTCAAGCTTTCTTCTGTGTTGTGGTCCCGTTTCCATTTGCTTGGTTGTCTGGGAGAAGTCGTTCTGAAAGAGGTGACCTATTTAATGTCCTCGCTTCCAGACATACGCAGAGAGAGGAAAGGATCCAAGCTGGACTCTCTTCCCACAGTCTGTGCCATTCTCTGTTTTGTTCCATCTGCTACATGGCTTTCATACATTCGCTCTGGTTTTCTCTGTATTCACGTACATTTTTCATAATGATGTGCATGTTATTTAGTCAAGCAAAAGATATCATTGCTTCAAGTACTTCTATGCCAAATGCACCATTTGTTTTAGTAACTACAGTCAGACATTTCTCAAGTTGTCTTCACATGACTCAAATCAGATGTCTCAGCTTAGTTTCCAGCGACTTTCTTCTGCAAAGCTCATCTGTTAGCTGTCTGTGTGAAAAATCGTGCTCACACTGACACAACTTGCTTTGCTTGACACATATTTTTTTTCTTCCCTTTTTCATCAGAGGTGTCAAATCCAGGTCAAGAAAGTAAAAACCCTGCCAGAGTTTGGCTTTGGCTCCATGTGCTAGCTCGCTAGCTCCCTGGGTGCTCGTTACCAGTTAGGGCGCTAGCTAGCTAGCACAAGGGGCTACGCCAAACTGTGGCAGGGTTTTTTACTTTCTGGACCTGGATTTGACATCCCTGCTAATTAGAAAACATCACAGTAAGTCTCTGTTAGGGTTTGACATAGCTGAAAAATCATTTTTTTTGGCCTTTTACCCTCTCAGCCTGATTTCATCCCTGGAGGAACTCTTTTGCTGAAATGTGACGCTTCATGCTAAAATTTTGACGCATGTGGGATAACGGTTGCTTGGGTCACTGTAGCAACTCATTCACTCGCAGCCTTTTTCACTAAAACAATCCCTTTCACTGTTTTACTGGATTTTGACTGATTTTGCAAGGCCCACAGAATATTGTGTTCTATTGCTATAAAAACATGAAACTTACCAAAAGAAAGATTAAAGTCTCTTCTTTCATCAGGAAAAAAAAAGTATATTTCTATCTGTTTCAGTTTTGTAGCATTTAGCATTGGAATATAGCTAAGTTTCATCATTATTCACAAATCTATTTAGAATTCTGAGTAATTGAGGGTTTTTTCAACATGGTCCTGGTTCATTTCCTGTGCTCTGCTGCCACCTGTTGGCCATTTGTGTAATAACTACCATTTCTTCAACCATTCTTTGCAGTTGAGAAGCTGCATCAATGCGTCCTGTATGCTCTAGCATAAACAAACGTAGAAATATGTCTTTGGAAGACTTAAAACATTTAAAGTAGAACGTATTTATACGTTTTTTGGGAGCAAATGAGTTAAGAACATTTTAACAACTGACTTGGTAAAATTTTTTAAGTGGAGCAGAACATGAAGCCCAAAGCTAAAGCTCAAATTAAAATATGTAGTTAAACTACAACTAACTTAGTTAAATTGATCATTTTCCCACTTCTTTGGCAGCCTGTTTCGCACAAGAAACTAGTGAAGGGAAAAAAACTGTGCCCCTGAATAGATGCTGCCACATATGCCTGCAGTTTTTCAAGACAACCTTGCTGATCCAAACTTAAGAATTCCTAATGATCAGCTAATCAATTATTGATAGCTCACACCGATTCATTATATCTTAAAGCAAAGCTTCTGTGCAGAAACAAGAACACAAGCAGCCTCCATTCCTCTGCGGAGTGCTGTCACGCTGCTCAAACAATAAATTGGGACAAGACATCAAAAAAGTGCTGAAGTGACAGTGACACTGCTTTGCATTCTTCTTCTTCTTGCTCTGGAATTCTTTGTATGTGATGCTGGTCAGTCATCGTCAGTCTGCCCTGCTTGCTTTTGCTTTATGGTTGGTTATGAGCGAGAATAAGTTTTTTTTTATTTTTTATGTTGGTAGCACTGTTGTCAAATGAAACAAATATTCTGTTTTGATAGTTTGTTTATACACATGCACGCGTGAACAGCATATTAAGTTCGTTTCAGTTGACTCAGTCATGAAGGGACCAATGAGAACTTATATAAGACTGCAAGTTAGCACTTTTTTTATTTTTGTGTTTTTCCGGCATGCCTCAATCCTTTTTCATTTACTCTTTCTGAATGAAGATCTGTAAAAATAATATAGCAAGGGCGTTGCTGGAATGCCAATTCCACCTAGCCACCATAGTGTGAGATTACTTCTGCTTTCGCAGTCATTGGTGTACTGCTCTTCTGAGGGAAATCTCTCCCAGCGTGGCACCTCTCCTCCTCTCCTTCCCTTCTTCAATAGCTGCCTCTGTGCCTCCCCTTGAACAAACACTGTTGGTGAGGCCCTGTTCACTTCCTGGTTGAGATTAGGCAAATCGAGGGTGGCATCTGGAGGAACAGAACTTCAATTTTTGGACTCTGTGCCCTTCTTGCTGAGTAATGCACACTGGAGACGCATTTTGATATTGTATATTATAGTTAATCCAAAAAATGTTACTGGTGTATTTAAAAGTATTAAATTACTTATTTATTTTATTTATTTAAATATTATTTATCTTTATCTTATTATTTTTATTATATATTATTGTTTTTAATTTAATTTATTTTATTTCGATTATGACAGACTGTCCAAAAAATCTATACCTATATGGATAAATATTTTTACGACGGTTGAGGGGGATGAATGAAAATACACGGGAGCCTCCAAATGTAAATACTCTGAGATACAAAACTTCAAATTGACAATTGATTTTGTGACGCTCACTCTAAAGACTTGACAACAAAATGAGTTAAAGTGGGAGGAAATGAAATAACTGAATAATTATACCTGTGAAGTCACTTAAAGAAGACTATTGATGATTGTATCAGCTACAGCACACTCTAAAAAGAGAATTGTTGAACCAATTTAAGATTAAACTGAGAATTGTTAACAGCAACTTAATACAATTATTTCAAGTGGTAACACATGATTGAATTAAGTTAATCCAAAGTGAATATATTAAGTTGAATTAATTATGAGTTCATAATTAATTGAGTTTATTAGACTTAATATATTCACTTTGTATTAACTTAATTCAATCGTGCGTTACCACTTGAAGCAATTTTATTCTCTGTTTAATCTTAAATTGGTTCAACAATTCTCTTTTTAGGGTGCAGTGCGTTTTGTTGTTTTTACATTATGCATGGGCCATGTGTCTGGTCAGAGGGCATTCACTTTGAATTAGAAAACTCCAAATATTAATCTTATTAGTGTTTGATGGGCATGGCACCATCACTGTATGTAGGTTGTGCAACACCAAAGTCCACTGTAGATGGGCAATAATGCTGGAACACCAAACTGGCCTTAGTCTATTTTAACTCATTCACTGCCATTGACGGCTATAGACGTCAAAAATTCATTTGAACTATTTCTATTAGTTTAACATATTTTCCCACTTTTGTTAACCAGAGTATGAAAACCTCGATTTTTTTTTTATTGTACATTTAGAACAGATATCAAATTTGTGATTAATCGTGAGTTAACAAGTGAATTCAGGTGATTAATTACGATTAAAAAAAATTAACGCCCCAAATTTTTTCAAATCACGTCAGGCGATTACAATTTTTAATTGTGATTAATCGCACGACTTCAATAGTTAACTCACGATTAATCACAAATTTTCTATCTGTTATAAATGTACAATAAAACATTTTTTCTAGGTTTTCATACTCCTTGTTAACAAAAGTGGAATTTATTTTTAACTAATTGAAATAGTTAAAATGAAATTTTGGCATTTATAGCCGTCAATGGCAGTAAATGAGTTAAGAATATATATTTTTTTTCCCTATGTGCTCTGCATGCAGTGTTTGATCTGTGCGGAGCTGCCACTGCGGGTGCCAGGCACACGGAGAGAGCTGCGTGTGTAGGAGGTGCGAGCAGGATGGAGCATTTGCTATGACTAATGCTTCACAGCACATCTATCTTCATAGATATTCATCGCGAAGGCTATGAAACCCATCGATGGCCTCTCCGCCAGTATTAGAAGTGTTCTTGATGCAAATGACCTTTATAGGTGACATCTATAAAGGCACGGTGTCAACATAACCTCGATAAAGTTCAAGAAGAAGGACCTTTATTGTGAGCTCGCAATGAGCCGTGCGGTAGTACAAGTGCAAAGGTTGCCGTGAATGTACATAACTCCATATTTGAATGTAATATTGATCTGTCACTGTGCATTCCAGATGGGTTATGGATCAGCGATAAGCCCACAGTGGTGAAGCTGGGAGTCTTGCCGATCAAAGCCATGCTGGCTGTGGAAGAGCACCTCTGGGCTTCATCGGGTGGGCAGGTCTTCATCATTAGCACACAGACGCACTGTGTGGAGGTAGGTACTGCAAAAAGAGGTCAAGTCGGTTCTTTTTTTTTTTTTTTGTTAATCTTTGTGAGGGGTAAGAAAAAAGTGCCTATTTTTGTCTTATCTGTCCAAGACTGCCTGTGCAAATCACACAGGAAGCACACTCAAGTGGAAGACATAATGGCAGCCCAAATCATCTCCTTAAGTCTGTGGGAAAGTGTGGCCTATTAAAAAGTTACACGAAAAGGGCAGAATTGATTAAAAAATACACATTTCAAGTGTCATGTGACAATAATAATACTAATATTTGTCTTCCTCTTTCCATATCCTGGAATATGGCTAAGAATGTGTGTGCCCTCGTTTCAAAAATGGATGCACCTGCCATGGGACCAGAAATAGTCCCCCGTCCGTCCCACTGACATGCACTCTCATAATCTGTTTAGCCTCATTAAGCTCATTATGTTGGACCACCTGCCTATCTTTGCTCTTATTCCGTGTGCCACTGAGGAATTGGACTTGATCCAGTCGCACAGGCTGAAACGTATACAAGTAATTGAGTTCTCGTGTTTACATCGTTTATCAATTAACACACGTTTCATGCTTGATTGTAAGACACCTATTTAGTAGCATGTTGCTCCCCAGGTGCTTGTGAATGGAAACCGCTTGACTAAATGTAACTCCGCCTACGTGTAGTGCAATGTGCGGTGAGTTGTGTAACTTCTGCCGTAGCAAATGCCTGGTTTATTGGATTCCTGAATGTGAATTTATTTTTTACGCATTTAAAGCTTGCAAATCTTTTATACCCACATTTGAAGTCTTAAGAAATATTATTATTATTATTATTAATGATCCATGTTTGAATTTAGTACTTAAATACTTAGTCAAATCCAGATGTATTTATTTTATTTTATTTTATTATTAATTTATTTTTTTCTTTATTTTTATGCACCTCCTAATTGCCCTCTCGCCTGTTTTTATTTCCCCCACCCAGAGGCAACTGGAGGCGCATCAGGAGGAAGGTATGGTGGTGTCCCACATGGTGGTGGCTGGCGTGGGCATCTGGATTGCCTTCAGCTCAGGGTCCACCTTGCGCCTCTTTCACACGGAGACCCTGGAGCACCTGCAGGACATTAATGTTGCAACACCTGTCAACAATATATTGCCTGGTAAGATAGCATCATTTACGGTGAATATGAACCATTATTAGGCCTGAAGAAACTTGAAGGGAATTTTGAGCCTTACCGATTTTCAAAAATGTGACACTAAGGGGGAAAAAAGTGTCGAAAGATTAAGAAAAAGAGCAGCACAAGACTTTTTTTCTAATTTTTCTTCAAATATCAATCATTTTTTTCGACATGCATACGTTTTTCAAATGCTGATGCGTTCATGGACAGTGACCTCATGTTTCTACGACCCCTTCAGTCCAAACACTGAACAAGTAAAGAATACAATAATTTGCTAATTGATGGCAAAATCACCACCACACATTAACTCGTTCACTGCCATTGACTGCTATAGACGTCAAAAAATAATTTTAACTATTTCTATTAGTTTAACTTTTTTTTTCTTCACTTTTGTTAACAAGAGTATGAAAACCTAGAAAAAAAATATTGTGCATTTAGAACAGATATAAAATGTATGATTAATCGTTAGTTAAGTCATGTGATCAATTACAATTAAAAATTGTAATCGCCTGACGCCCTAATTATAAAACAAAAAAATTAGGGGCGTCAGATGATTAAAATTTGTAATCGTAATTAATCGCATGACTTCAATAGTTGACTCACAATTAATCACAAATTTTATATCTGTTATAAATGTACAATATTCTTTTTTTCTAGGTTTTCATAAAAAATTAAATAAAAAAATAAAAAAGTTAAACTAATAGAAATAGTTCAAATTAATTTTTGACGTCTATAGCCATCAATGGCAGTGAATGAGTTAATAGAAGCCCAGAGGTGTTTATTGAGAAAGATTTCATGTGTATACATCCAGTGTTTATGAAGGGTTTATTTCTGAGTGAAAACTTAAGACCCCACATTTAAAATAATCAATTCATTTTATGAATCGATAGCAGGCTCGGGAAAAAAAATCGATTCGATATTATTATAATTTTAATTTTATTTTTTAACCCTACACTATATATACCATCACAGGCGCTGGCTTTTGAACTTGCGCTGATAGCAGTCTTGATATGTTTTCCTCTTTGGCCTGGAGGACATGACATCCGTAACAAACATTTACCAAAAATAATAATAATAATTGGAATGTGGACTTGTCGGATCATGGAACACTTTTCCACTTTGCGTCACTCTCAGGTGAGATTGGACACAGAGAAGCCAACGGCGTTTCGGGGTGTTGTTGATATTGATATTGTTTTCGCTATGCATGTTCGAGTTTTAACTTGCATTTGTAGATGTAGCGACGAGCTGTGTTAACTGACAACGGGTTTCTGTGTTCCTTAGCCCATGTGGCAATACCATTTACACAATGATGCTAGTTTTTAGTGGATCCAAGGTCATGGGTGTTCACTGTTGGTTATCAGCCTGCCGCGTGCGTGCAGAGATTTCCATAGATTCTCTGGATCTTCAGACAATATTATAGTTGATGGTGATGAAAAAATTATTTGTAATTGTATATTGGACCATTTTCTCACATAATTTAGCCCCGTCTGCCTAATTGGAGACCAGACGAATACAGGCATTGCTTTTTTGTTACAAATGTTAAACATTAATCTTTAATACATTGTTTTTTAGATAGGTGTATGTCTTAGGAAGAATCAGAAACTTAAAAACCCTCTTTCACAATTGGAAACAATCATCATAATACATTGCTGAGCACGTTTTAATTCTTCAAATTTCCATTTCCCAAACCAAATATAGAATTACCAGTAAATGGTGGTTGTTATGATGTGAGCAAAGGTTTCTGTTTAAAGAGCAATTTAAATACTTTGTCATTTGACCATAATGGCTCTCTTTTACTCTGTGCTTGTAAAGCTGTAATTATTGGCTCATCCAGTCAGCAAAAAAAAGGTGAACAATGGGTCACAAGCTTGATATCTCTTTAAATGCCGATGCTGTTTTATTGGGAGAAAATTCCCGAATCATTCTTGTCCTCACAACTCTGCCGCAAAGTGTTGCTGACAACGTTGAGTGCAAATCAAATTAAACGTCAGCACGGTAAATGTCCCATGCTGAAGTCATCAGAGAAGCTGGCTGCTACTTTGGATCTTTTAATCCGCTGTGTTACATCAGCCTTGACCCAAAAACACGCAGCCTAAAAGAATGAACGCAATCGGGGAGATGAGATGTGTCTGGAAAGTCCGCATGTGCGTCTTACTGTCTTTTGTCTTGTGATGAAAGTGAGTGACATTTAGTCATGTTGGCTGCCATCTTATATGCGTGCCGTGGTTGCTTACAGTTTTGTTCTTCAATCCCTCGTCCGCCTTTCTTTTGCCACAAGATGACAGAAACATTTACAACTATTTGGCTGAAAGAAGAATGCAGTTTCCAGGTGCTCATTTTGCACATCTGGCATTTCTTTCACGTCCTGCAGCATTTAATAGGACATGAAAGTCCAATCCCAAGCCATGAAGTGCATAGATTTGAGGAGGTGGTATGCAATTACTTGGGCGGTGAATACAGAACCAAAAGCGAAAAAAGCTGACTGGTAAGAAAATGGACTGAAGTGGAAAATTGAGACTTTGTTGAAGTGTGTTCACCTGATCTAGTGGTGTGACCTCCCTGTGATAGACACTTACAAATTGGTAGCCTCTTCTTCAGAGACGTATGAATGAGAAAAGCGGTAGCTCATGCTATCAGAGACCAAATTCCTTGTGTTATTTTTTTATTTTATTTTTTATTTTTTGCATAACTAGTCAACAATACTCTGTTTCTGTAAGTGAAGCAGAAAGCTGGTTTCTGCTCCTGCAGGTTTATTCTTATCGAGACTTTTCCAGAATGCTCTCCAGGGGATTTATCACCACAAGTTGTTACCGTAGGCCGGAATTAGACGAGGAAATGTGCTGCCTGTGCATCATCTTTGGTGTAATTAGAGTACAAAGTTGGCTGCAAGAGAAACAGTAATGTGTTTTTGATTTGGAACTGGGTTCAACGCAAGTTAGTAGACAGACTTGATACCTCCAAAAGACCCAAAAGGGTTTGTCCCATGTGGAAATTGACTCAAATTCAGCAAGCATCTCAAGCAGGGTTCCGTCATTGCATCAGATTCGAACCCAGGTCTTTTATTAGATCCCTTTGTAAAATGTTTGTAATTTCTTTTCAGGTTATTATGATATATTAAACGTATGCACACAAAGAATGCACAGTCACATTGAGAAAGTTCAAGTCAGGTAAGGTCACAGATGCGCTTAAAAAAAAAAATGGGGGGCAAAGCGGCTTATTTGTTTATATCGTTAATGTCCTAATTGGGTATTTTTGCAAAATATTGCTGACCCTGACGAAAAATAAAAAAAATAAAATAGGCAATGAAAATAAAAATGGATCACAAATAACTTATGCCACAAACCTTGATGTATATTTTCATAGCCATTGCATTGACATTCACTCCATTTCCATTATTTGTTATTGGAAGACTAGATTCTAAACAGAGGTGTCAAATCCAGGTCCAGAAAGTAAAAACCCTGCCACAGTTTGGCTTAAGCCCCTGATGCTATCTATCTAGCTAGCTCCCTAAAAGGTAAACAAGCACCATGGGAGCTAGCTAGGTAGCTAGCTAAAAGGTAAACAAGCACCATGGGAGCTAGCTAGGGAGCTAGCTAGCTAGCTAGCACCCGGGGCTAAAGCCAAACTGTAGTAGAGTTTTTACTTTCTGGACCTGGATTTGCCACCTCTGATTCTAAATAATAACAAATCTTGGTAATCTTGTGTCCCGGTATGTATTATGCTCATGCTTCAAGGTTCCACAATACGATAAAATCAAATAATGTTGACATGATTTTTGCGTGTGAACAGAATACATACGAGTAATATCAGGAAAATTGGGGTGTTTTTCGTTTATGTGATGGCTTCACCCAGAAGCATTTTTTAAATTTGCCCTTCTCATGTTCAAACATGTTGGAACAATTACACTACTCACCTTCATTTCTGTCTGATGGTTCTTTGTAGCGCCTTGGCATAATATGCTGTAATAGCAGCCATTTTCATGCTTAAGCCTTGTTAAGTGCAGCTCCTATTTGAGAGCAATTCTATGTAATAGTAGTTGGTATTTTTTTTTGTACTGTGCAGTAGCATGAACCCGTTTTTGGTTGTTTTTGCTGGCGTTGTTGTACAGTATGTTTGTAAGAAAGCAAGATGATGGTGGCAGTCAGTCGGGTTGCAGGGTGTGCCTTTTTGTCTAATGCTGTGTGACCTAAAAAGGCAGCCATGCATGTTTTAATGAGACAAACATCAGAGGAGGGGCCAATAAAGTATACCACTGGCTTGTTATTTACATTACTATTATTTCTTATCTACGATCAATTATGATTCTTGGGTTCCCATTTTACAGATCTGCACGCCGGCACAAGTCTCGTCTACCGTAGACTGCGTTCGGGCTAAAAACGGGTGCATCTTCATTTTCATTCTGGGGCAAGTCTAATTTAGCGTGTTTGTGAATTTGAGCACGCCCCCCGCCGTTTCTGGCAATTTGGTAACAAAGTGGAATAAATTTTAGACTCGGTGAAAGCAGGTCTCAATGGTAACCTAGGTGGTACTAAACCCAACTGTAGCACTTGGTCAAAATGGAGCCACAGTCCCCCTGATTTAAAAAGTGAAAATCGACATATTAACGGAAGACACAGAGCACTTTATCAGTTTAAAAGTCTACGGCTAATCCCGAAGAATGCTCTCTTCTCCAACCATAGAGGAGAAGCACAATTGCGCGCACGGTGCTGTTATTCTTAGTGCGAATGAATTGCTGGTGCTGTGTGATATTTAGTCCTCCCTCCTGCTGTTGCTTGTCAGGGCTAAGTGCGGATCAAAGTGTTGCTCCCTGTAGGATCAGCATCGTGTGGATGTTCACTCTGGATTTATTTTAGTTCACCCTCTGGGTGGGGAACTCCAAATATTATGAAAGTTGACCAAACCCCCTCAACCAGCAATGTTGTTTTTCTGCTCACTGTGGGCCTTCATTAGAAGCACATGTGGCCAAGATTGTCAGTCCTCAGTTAGGCTTTAGACCGTACCTGAGCAATACCAGAGTGGTGGCGTGTCCCGTGTAAGGGGTCACCTCTAGTCAGAGGAGGGGGGGGGGGGGGGGGGTGGTCCAACACAGGGACTGGAAACCATTTTTTCTGCAGCCAAAGAAGATTAGCGTGAGGGAGGAAATTCAAGTCAAGCTGTTGACATGACAGCCTTGCCCCGCACCAGTCAACCTTTTTTTCCCTTTTTTTTTTCTTAGGATCATAGATATTTGTAGTCCTGACAAAGCTCTCATATCTGTAATGTGTCAAATTCCAACTCCCACAACCTGTCAACTTGATTGCCTTCCTTCATGAACAGAACTGTAAACACGAGTTATTGTGCGTTCCACTGATATTTGTGAGCAAGATTCAAACAGGTGACATTGTTCTGCCACAAGCTCGCCTGCATAGAGGCACCGCTTGTTGCTTAATTACAGTATTACGCATCAGTCATCCTGTTATGTAACACTCTTGTGTTCCTTTGTGCAAGCGAGGCTTGAAAAGAGCTACATTTATTCAGGATCTGGTCGGCGTTGCCTTGGAGATGGCTAAACCTCATCGCTGCAGAAATATACAGACTCACCTTCATCGAATAACGTTTTATATAGCCTGCTCAAGTGGCTTCTTTTTCATTGGAGATTCACGAAACACTTATTTGGACAAAAGTATCCGGGCAATTTTTTAGCATGTGTGACTCTTAGTTGTGAGATCTCGAATCCGGTCTCTCAACCCTCCTTGCGTTTTCTCTCCAGGGAGCCAGAGAGTGTCAGTGAGCAGTTTGCTGGTTTGCCACGGTATGCTGCTCGTCGGAACCAACCTGGGCGTCACTGTGGCCCTCTCCGTCCCCAGACTACAGGGTATCCCTAAGGTCACAGGTAACACAGTTTGAGAATATTGAGATTTGTAGACATAGGTAGGTGTGTAGGTGTTTACATTATGTGGGAACAAATAACACCCGGGCTAATGCATACGATGAAGAGCAAAGCTAGCCGTAACTTTAGGCACGCCTGCCTGCACAATACTTTTAAGAAAAGTGTTCAAACAATCACTATTATTGATAGTTTACTAATTACCCATTAAACAAAAGAGAATTAAAATTTGATATTTTGAAAGTCCACTAGTTAATGCCAGCATAATGTGAAATGCCATAAACAGTACTGTTAAAAATGTACTGTTCCTTTCACCAGCGTCCAACATGAAACACTAATGCCACCTAGTAGCAGAACATTGCCTCAACACAAATCTGTGAATCAATCGTTTCACACTACTTATAACTGTCTACTTTTTAGCTTCAAATAACTTGAATTAATTACTTTCTATAAAATTACCGTTTCAGTGAACTAAAAGATACAACCCCTTTTGTATTTGGTAACCATATTGGTCTACTTTTTTTTTTTTAATTAACAAGTATGAAAAAATTTGAAAAATATATTTTATTGTACATATAGAACAGATAAAGTATGCAATTAATTTACAATTAATCACAAGTTAACAATTGTAACTAGAAAAATTCCCGCGGAAATTTTGAATGGGCCTGCTAACTCTTTTCAATGAGCTGAACAGTTTAAACTTTCAACCATTGAAATCGGTCAAGAAATGTGGAAGTTAACCATAATCAAGATCAAATAAAGTATCTTACTGCCCCTTTAAGAAACATGCACATTCACGCACACACATTTGATTTTAAGTAACATTTCAATGAGCTGAACAGTTTAAAATTCAAACCATTGAAATCGGTCAAGAAATGTGGAATCTACCATAATTAACAGTATCTCACTGCCCCTTTATAAAACATGCACATTCACGCACACACATTTGATTTTAAGTTGTGAGGAGACGTCACGCACCAACACTCCATTGATTTGTATAGGATTACGCTCACCTCAAACAAAAGCCTCTCGCGACTTAACGGTTGAAGATGCAGATTCCAGACATGGCTCGTTAGAACGGCAAGGGTTTGGGGAACGCGAGCATGTTCTCAGTTTTTTAATCGGATGAAAAATGACCAAATGAGAGCAGGTTGAAAACTTATGATTGATCGAAAATGAAGAGGGAAAATCGGCGAAAATTACATTGAAAAGAGATCAAAAATGTGCGACTTCTCCTCGCTTAAAGTGAAAATAAAGGTACTAAATGACACCTTAGCCAAATAAAAATTAGTTCTTCAGAAAGCAGAGGCTTGTGGCTACAAAATGTGCGAATTTGATGTCTAGTGAGCAAAGATTGTGGCCATGGTGACGAGTTGAAGTGAAACTTTTGGAAATATATTTTTTGGTTCCCGTCACTGAAGCCTTAATTGGGTATCAGAGTGGCGATTACACTCACTGTCTTTGAACCCGCACAGGGGGAAGAGCTTTCATTCCTTAATTTTTTTTTTGACACTGAGTTAAAGATGACAAAAATTCCAACAAAATGAGCTAATTTTCATATCAATCGGTTAACGTATGCGCGCGCAGCGTCTCTTTGAAAAAGGTGCTTGATGTGTGATTTTGTCTTTCCTTTTCCCATTCATTCCTATGGGACTTTTATTTGGGAGTTTTTTGGGAATAGCGTCGCCATGGTAACTGGGAATTCTTATAAAAATAATAGCGCACCGAGTCAGATCGAGCCGCATCGTTTGATACCTCATTTGTCCCGGTGCGATCTACGGTACGGGCCGCATTTTAGCAGAAAAAACGCGGAAGATTAAAAAATAAGAACTAGAAAAATTCCCGCGGAAATTTTGAATGGGCCTGCTAACTCTTTTCAATGAGCTGAACAGTTTAAAATTTCAACCATTGAAATCGGTCAAGAAATGTGGAAGTTAACCATAATCTACTAAAAGTATTACTGCCCCTTTAAGAAACATGCACATTCACGCACACACATTTGATTTTAACTAACATTTCAATGAGCTGAACAGTTTAAAATTTAAACCATTGAAATCAGTCAAGAAATGTGGAAGTTCACCATAATCAACATCAACTAAAAGTATTTTACTGCCCCTTTACAAAACATGCACATTCACGCACACACATTTGATTTTAAGTAACATTTCAATGAGCTGAACAGTTTAAAATTTAAACCATTGAAATCGGTCAAGAAATGTGGAATCTACCATAATCAACAGTATGTTACTGCCCCTTTAAGAAACATGCACATTCACGCACACACATTTGATTTTAAGTAACATTTCAATGAGCTGAACAGTTTAAAATTCAAACCATTGAAATCGGTCAAGAAATGTGGAATCTACCATAATTAACAGTATCTCACTGCCCCTTTACAAAACATGCACATTCACGCACACACATTTGATTTTAAGTTGTGAGGAGACGTCACGCACCAACACTCCATTGATTTGTATAGGATTACGCTCACCTCAAACAAAAGCCTCTCGCGACTTAACGGTTGAAGATGCAGATTCCAGAAATGGCTCGTTAGAACGGCAAGGGTTTGGGGAACGCGAGCATGTTCTCAGTTTTTTAATCGGATGAAAAATGACCAAATGAGAGCAGGTTGAAAACTTATGATTGATCGAAAATGAAGAGGCAAAAACGGCGAAAATTACATTGAAAAGAGATCAAAAATGTGCGACTTCTCCTCGCTTAAAGTGAAAATAAAGGTACTAAATGACACCTTAGCCAAATAAAACTTAGTTCTTCAGAAAGCAGAGGCTTGTGGCTACAAAATGTGCGAATTTGATGTCTAGTGAGCAAAGATTGTGGCCATGGTGACGAGTTGAAGTGAAACTTTTGGAAATAGATTTTTTGGTTCCCGTCACTGAAGCCTTAATTGCATATCAGAGTGGCGATTACACTCACTGTCTTTGAACCCGCACAGGGGGAAGAGCTTTCATTCCTTAATATTTTTTTTGACACTGAGCTAAAGATGGGAAAAATTCCAACAAAATGAGCTAAAATTCATATCAATCGGTTAACGTATGCACGCGCAGCGTCTCTTTGAAAAAGGTGCTTGATGTGTGATTTTGTCTTTCCTTTTCCCATTCATTCCTATGGGACTTTTATTTGGGAGTTTTTTGGGAATAGCGTCGCCATGGTAACTGGGAATTCTTATAAAAATAATAGCGCACCGAGTCAGATCGAGCCGCATCGTTTGATACCTCATTTGTCCCGGTGCGATCTACGGTACGGGCCGCATTTTAGCAGAAAAAAACGCGGAAGATTAAAAAATAAGAAAAAAAATAAACCCTTTTTCTAGGATAGTAATATGTGCCTGCTTGCTCCGCAAGCAGCAGCTTCGCTGCTGCTTGCTCCGCTTAGCAGGCCCATAACTAGAAAAATTCCCGCGGAAATTTTGAATGGGCCTGCTAACTCTTTTCAATGAGCTGAACAGTTTAAACTTTCAACCATTGAAATCGCTCAAGAAATGTGGAAGTTATAATCAACTAAAAGTATTACTGCCCCTTTAAGAAACATGCACATTCACGCACACACATTTGATTTTAACCAACATTTCAATGAGCTGAACAGTTTAAAATTCAAACCATTGAAATCGGTCAAGAAATGTGGAATCTACCATAATCAACAGTATGTTACTGCCCCTTTAAGAAACATGCACATTCACGCACACACATTTGATTTTAAGTAACATTTCAATGAGCTGAACAGTTTAAAATTGAAACCGTTGAAATCGGTCAAGAAATGTGGAATCTACCATAATTAACAGTATCTCACTGCCCCTTTACAAAACATGCACATTCACGCACACACATTTGATTTTAAGTTGTGAGGAGACGTCACGCACCAACACTCCATTGATTTGTATAGGATTACGCTCACCTCAAACAAAAGCCTCTCGCGACTTAACGGTTGAAGATGCAGATTCCAGAAATGGCTCGTTAGAACGGCAAGGGTTTGGGGAACGCGAGCATGTTCTCAGTTTTTTAATCGGATGAAAAATGACCAAATGAGAGCAGGTTGAAAACTTATGATTGATCGAAAATGAAGAGGGAAAAAACGGCGAAATTTACATGGAGGAGATAGGCGCCAAAGTCCGACTTCTCCTCGCTTAAAGTGAAAATAAAGGTACTAAATGACACCTTAGCCAAATAAAACTTAGTTTTTCAGAAAGCAGAGGCTTGTGGCTACAAAATGTGTGAATTTGATGTCTAGTGAGCAAAGATTGTGGCCATGGTGACGAGTTGAAGTGAAACTTTTGGAAATATATTTTTTGGTTCCCGTCACTGAAGCCTTAATTGCATATCAGAGTGGCGATTACACTCACTGTCTTTGAACCCGCACAGGGGGAAGAGCTTTCATTCCTTAATATTTTTTTTGACACTGAGCTAAAGATGGGAAAAATTCCAACAAAATGAGCTAAAATTCATATCAATCGGTTAACGTATGCACGCGCAGCGTCTCTTTGAAAAAGGTGCTTGATGTGTGATTTTGTCTTTCCTTTTCCCATTCATTCCTATGGGACTTTTATTTGGGAGTTTTTTGGGAATAGCGTCGCCATGGTAACTGGGAATTCTTATAAAAATAATAGCGCAGCGAGTCAGAGCGAGCCGCATCGTTTGATACCTCATTTGTCCCGGTGCGATCTACGGTTCGGGCCGCATTTTAGCGGAAAAGTCATGGAATAATAAAAAATAATAATATACACTTTTTTCTAGGATAGTAATATGTGCCTGCTTGCTCCGCAAGCAGCAGCTTCGCTGCTGCTTGCTCCGCTTAGCAGGCCCATAATAATAAACCCTTTTTCTAGGATAGTAATATGTGCCTGCTTGCTCCGCAAGCAGCAGCTTCGCTGCTGCTTGCTCCGCTTAGCAGGCCCATAATAAACCCTTTTCTAGGGTGGATAGTAATATGTGCCTGCTTGCTCCGCAAGCAGCAGCTTCGCTGCTGCTTGCTCCGCTTAGCAGGCCCATAATAATAAACCCTTTTCTAGGGTGGATAGTAATATGTGCCTGCTTGCTCCGCAAGCAGCAGCTTCGCTGCTGCTTGCTCCGCTTAGCAGGCCCATAATAAACCCTTTTTCTAGGATAGTAATATGTGCCTGCTTGCTCCGCAAGCAGCAGCTTCGCTGCTGCTTGCTCCGCTTAGCAGGCCCATAACTAGACAAAGTGCAATTTCTGCAGAAATTGCGCGGGAATGCTGCAAAGCTAAATGCTATAAGCTGAATGCTAAGATTTGAAAGCATGTGCTCATGAAGTAAATTGAAAGATAAATTACTCAAATGTGGTCCGAGCGGGATTTGAACCCAGGTTTTCCGTGGTGGGAGGCAATTGCTCTTAAGTACTGAGCTAACTTGACTTGCTCAAATTCATGGCTAATGTCATATTTGGCATCTGAAGTGAAAAGCTAACATTTAAACATTTCAGTTAAATTATAATCCATTTCCTGATATGATAGTCAGCTGGAATCGAACCATCGAATGTACTCAAATGTGGTCAAAGCGGGGTTTATACCGAGATTCTCCGTGGTGGAAGGTAATTGCTCTAAGCTTTAGGTTTTTAACTCATTCACTGCCATTGACGGCTATAGACGTAAAGAATTATTAATATAACTATTTCTAGTAATTTAATTTTTTTGTCCACTTTTGGTAACAAGAGTATGAAAAACTAGAATGTTTTATTTTATTTTACATTTAGAACAGATATAAAAAAATTATGATTAATTGGGAGTTAATTGAAGTCATGCGATAAATTACAATTAAACATTTTAATTGCCTGAAGCAATTTAAAAAAAAAAGAATATTAAAAATTAGGCGATTTAAATTTCTAATCGTAATTAATTGCATGACTTCACTAGTTAACTCACGATTAATCAAGAATTTGATATGTTCTAAATGTACATTAAAAAAATCTAGGTTTTCATACTCTTGTTAACAAAAGTGGAAAAAAAATTTAAAATAATAAAAATAGTTCAAATGAATTTTTTACGTCTATAGCCGTCAATGGCAGTGAATGAGTTGAAAACGGTACTAAAAACATTAAATTAGTATTGCTGATACCTGCAGGACACTCTCTGCCTCTTCTGTCTTATTTATACGGTGCCTCTACAGTAGACCTCCAGTGCAGCCATTGCATTGGATGTTATGAGTTTGTTATGTACCTAATCAATCATTAAGAATGAGCACTTAAGAGGTTGTGTGCGTCCTCAGGTCGGGGCATGGTATCCTTGCACGCCCACAACGGCCCAGTTAAGTTCCTAACTGTGGCCACAGCGGTGTGCAACCGACCCTCGGGCCTCCCGTCCCCCGCCTCCTCAACATCAGCCCAGCCAGTAGAGCCAGAGGATGGTGACGGCGCTCTGCCCCCCTCAGACTCCACTCCGCCCCCACCTCAGGGCCAAGGACTATGGCTGGGAGAGGCAGGCTGCACCACCATGGCTCTCCAGGACTCGCTGTCTTCCTCATCCTGCGGCTCTTTAGTTCAGTCCCAAGGTTCCATGGAGCACGGGCCCGAGGACGGGGCCCTTTATGACGTGCTCCATGATCCCGCCCACCACCAGAGGGGCCGCCGCACCAGCAAGGTGGACGTCAGCTCTCTCCTGGTGGTTTCCGGAGGTCTGGGCCACCGCAGGGTGAATAAAAAGTCCAAGCAGTCACGCCATGAGGACAACACTTCAACCATCTTGATCTGGCAGATCCCCTTGCTCAACATGTGAAACACAACTGAATTGCCAACAGGCAGTTTCAAAAAGGGACGCTTCATAATCATGCAAATGTTTCCACTCATTTCAGGCACACATACAGTGGTTATAAGAAGTCTACACACCCCTGTTCAAATGGCAGATATAAAAGAATGAGACCAAGATTAAAAAAAAATATATATTTTTAATGAATTATCATCTATTAAAAATAACTAATATTACAGCATCTACTGAATCACAGAAGTAGAAGAAGTATATTCTTTGTGTTTGTGTCTGCATGACAACAATATACAGCTAAGGCAAGCACACCAGAAAGTGCAGCACGTTTTTGTTTTTTTAATTAAGTCGTGTAGGTCATATGAACTCATTCACTGCCATTGACGGCTATAGACGTCAAAAATTAATTTGAACTATTTCTATTAATTTCACATTTTTTTTCACTTTTGTTAATAAGAGTATGAAAACCTAAAAAAAATTATTGTACGTTTAGAACGGATATAAAATTTGTGATTAATCGTGAGTTAACTAATGAAGTCATGTGATTAATTACGATTAAAAAATAATCATCTGACGACCGTAATTTTTTTTATATTTTCTTTTTAGTTTGATTACTTAATTATTTAAACTCAAGATTAATCATACATTTTATATCTGTTCTATATGTACAATAAAAACATTTCTGGGTTTTCATACTCTTGTTAACAAAAGTGGGGAAAAATGTTAAACTAATAGAAATAGTTCAAATTAATTTTTGACGTCTATAGCCGTCAATGGCAGTGAATGAGTTAATCGTGGAAAAGGTTTTGAAAGTAGAATTGAGAATTCTCACTTTAATCACAGAATTCTGACTTTAAAGTGAGAATTGTGATTTTTTTTTCTCTCCTCACTGGTCCTAATCCTCTTCCGTACATTTGACCAGGGGTGTGTAGACTTTTTATGTCCACTCTATGTACCAAAGACGTATTACTTATTATTATGGACAAATGGTGCCAAGCAAAATGCCTTGTTTAAACCATAATGGCAATATTTGCCTCCACTACAGTATTTGATGATACCTTATTGTAAGCTAAATGTAACGTTACTTTTGTGTCAAAACAGACTGCAGGCTAACATCACATGACTCGCCACTTATAGTTTGTATAAATTGTACAAGACCACAGTTTGTAAAGCGGTGTTGAGACTTTATTTTTTTTCTGCATGAGGCCCGTGAAGTTATAATGTGGTTGTTATATAAACAGTTTTTTTTTGTGTGTTTTTTAAAATGATAGGATCAGGTATAAGGAAGTCTGTGGACTTGTTGGGTTGTAAATATGGAGTTCACTCCGAATAGTCTGTCCGCGTTCTTTGAGTAATATAAAATATGTCATTAAACTGGCCCAGTGTTTCCCACTTGTGCGTTTACAAAGAAAATGGATAAAAAAGGTGAAATAACATTGACTGATTTTTGTTTTGGAAAGACTAGGATGTCTGGCTGGCCAGTGTTCTCCACAAGTGGAAAAATATTTTATTGACAAGGAAAGTTTTTTTTGTTTGTTTTTCCAGCCCAGAATTGCCTTTTGTTACTCAGTTAAAAATATTTAAGAGACTGTAAAAACATTTTTTATTTTGTTGTTGTATACATTTGTATGTATTGGAAATAATTTCTTCTGTTATGTTCTTAATCAACATATAAACATTGTTTTATTGAGATTCTTCTGTCCTTTGTGTTATAAAGATGCACCGTTTTCAGAAATTATAACCTAACCTTGGGAATACTGTAGAAACGTTTGCATATGAATGGTCAGATGACTATACAAACAGTAGCGGTTTTAGAAAGAAAAATAAGATACAATTCTCCAGTCATGGCGCCTTTGCTACATGTTGGGACTAGCAATGTGCCCGAGGTAGGCGAGAGGAGCCCGATGCAGCTCTTCTAGGATTTAACTCCTCGTTTTTCCCATTGCCAAGCAGAAAGGGTCAAGCCATTTTCTCACTCCGAACGCCCACGTCCACTGTTGCGCAACCTTTTTCACTATGCACCCACAATCAAAGGGTGCGATCAGCACCAGACGGTTTCCATACTATTATCCGTAGCGCATACTGTCTTCCAGGTCCTAAAATAATCAGATCTGTGCAACTGTTGTTTAAAAACATTTGTGCTGGTCTACTAGTAACTCATGCTAGCTAGTTCCAAGGCTCTTGTTTTGCCACTGAATCGAAGGTTTCCATGGAGACGCACATTTCGTGTGCACACATCTGTCCCCGTCCTGTGTCTGTTCTCAGTGTCTGCCATTTAAACCTCCTATCTGAATACCCCCTAATCTCACAGGCCTGATGGTTGTGCGATACCGCGGCGTCCTTTCTATTTATACATCGGCAGACCAGTTGCTATGAAAGTTTGTCACGGCTATTGTTGAGCAGGAACATATGAGAGGTACTTTGGAGAGGTGGGAGTGTTCTCTAGTATCGTGCTATTAAACACGGAAGCACGTAAAATAGAATGACGGCTGATTTTTTTTTTTTTTGTGCCTGTCCTCCGTCATGTTTTTTCAGGTGTCTGTACTTTAGGTGATTATTTACTTTTACTCTCTACATTTAAAAGCAGCAATGTGCACGCATTGCTTACTTTAAATACTTTTTTTTTTTAAATACTGATTGCGATTGTTACAAAATGTTGTTCTTCTTGGGGTGGGGGTGGCGTAAAAAATAATTGAGAAACACTGCTATCCAGTAATATGGAAAAACAGTTGATTATTTTTGCTAATCAGTTTACATCGTTAGCAACGCTACTGTATGTAAACACGGTTTAATAGTGTGTCTGTGTCCACTGTATTTTCATCATAAGATATGCTATTTTGCGTGAATTGTTTTCCTATTGGGCCCAGTTATCAATATTTCAAGTTATTGATTTCAGAGCTTTTTGTTTGTTTGTTTGTTTCGTTTCTTTTACAGTTTTGCCACCTTATCGATTTCAAACTCACCCATGTCCCTTGGAATGAAATGAGAGTTAGGGAAAATGATGCATGCGCCCCGCGCGCGTCCAACAGATGGAGTATTGCCCTGTACAGTTGAGGGTTAATACTAACCGAAGGGGCGTGGTTTAAAGCAATAGTCAACTGTAGATAGGGGGAAAAAAAAAAAGACATCCCCTGACTAGTCATGCTGCCAATGTTGGACACGTCCAGCGCATGAGGGCACTCGCCACATTTGTTGGGTGGCACGGTCACGCGAGGAGGCTGGTGAAGGAAGGAGGGACGGAGCGACGGAGGCGCGCCCACCGGTGGGGACTGCCTGCTGTTCGATCGCCGCTTTCAGCCAAGCCTCGCCTCGGCCGCGGGGAGACTTGAGCTCAAGGCAAGACCATTCATAGGATCGGGTGGCTTAAGAGGTGAACGGGTGGACGGGATCGGGACGAAAATGTGGATGAAATAAAGTCAGCTGGGGTGACTGCTTGGTCAGGATTGTGTGGAGGTTTTACGTAACGGAGCTTTGCTGATTCTGAGCGCTTTAATCACAGCCTGGAATCGCAGGTAGGTTGCATTTAACTTGGCATGGAAACAAACGTGTATTCTACTATAAGGCTGCAGTAAGACCCTCTTTCATTTGACCACTTATTTGCTGTTTGTTTCAAGAGCAGGATGAAACAAGAAGGCTCTTTGCACCCTTGTCATTTTAAGGAGTAATTTCGCCTTGCGCATGCGCACCAAATGCATCTACTTCTAGCGCTTAATAATGGGCTTCTAGGGTGATTATTTCAGTAGGTCACACAGTTGGATTCTAAAAGAATGATGACATGCTTAGCCTTGGTTTTCTCGTGTAGCCTACTACTTTTTTTAATTGTATTTTTTATTTTACAATCACCTTCATCATTCATATACTGTAATTTATTATAATGATGATAATCCCTCAAAGGGAAATTCCGTTTATATTTTGCTGTACAGCATGCCTATCTATCTATCTATCTATCTATCTATCTATCTATCTATCTATCTATCTATCTATCTATCTATCTATCTATCTATCTATCTATCTATCTATCTATCTATCTATCTATAAGTGCTGGGCCATGAAGCACACTATCATTTCTCCAACAATTTGCCCTTTTTACATTTTGTCTAGAGTGGGACTTGGAACTATAACCGTATGTGTGTGTAAGCTAGTATCCATCTTAATAGTCTTGTAGGCAGCAGGGATGGTGCTACACCGGGACTAGTGGGCCAGTCAGAAAACTGTGTGTTCCCAGTTAAGCCCCTACAGCATTTTATTTGCTATTCTAAAATACATTTATAAATAATTTTCTGGAGCCCTAACCCTAGTTTTAATGTTTGGACTCCCTCCTTTGTGTGCAGCGTTTGCATTTATTAGGTTGAAATGATGAGACAGCAAAGCTTTAGCGGTATTGCATTGGCAGTCGTGTTTTGATAATGATATAATATAATAATACCCCTCGGCAACGGCATCTAAATGAGTCATGTTTCTTCCCCTTCCTCCACGTAGGTGGCAGAAAGACACAAAAGACAGAGGTTTGTCCACCCCGCAGCATGATCTGTAAGGACACCGTCCTCCATTACAAGTGAGTAACATCAAGATGACCGACGGCCAAGGGCCAGGAGGAGTCGCCGCAATCGAGGCCGACGTCATCCGCCGCACGGTCAACCTCGTGGCAAGCACTGACAAGGCCAGGGATTTACATCCAGGTTTTGTCCAAGGGTTCGTGCCGGACGACCCGGAATTCACCGTCCCTACAGTTTTTGAGAAGGAATACCTTCTGGATGGACGACTGATAGGTGAAAACGACCACGATTGTCAAAAAGGTAACGGCTCTCACATGGCAAGTACAAATAAGCTTCATCCCTCTAAAGAAAAGAACGAGATGGACTTTCCATCTTGTGCTGACTCGAGTGCGTCCCGCATGCAATCAAACTGTGCAAACAATCAAATCCCCAATGGCGCGAGAGCGAAAGAGGAGTCACGCTTTGCCGATTGTAAACCAGAAACAGATCAATCAGACTTATCGTGCAGCCTCGAGGGCATCTCAGTTGCGGTCGATTCCTTGTCTGGTGGAAGCGAGCCTAATTTAGTCATCGAAGTTGGCGGTCGGACCATCAACGCTCACAAGTCAGTCCTGGCGGAAAAGAGCGACTACTTCAAAGCTCGGCTGTCGCGAAACGTCCTCAAAGTGAAGGGCATGAGCTACAAGACATTGTCTACCCTAATCGACTATGTTTACACTTGTCAGATGACTGTTTCTAAGGACAATGTCGTCGAAGTCATCACGGGGGCCAAAATCCTCCAGATCCCTTGCGCCGTCCAGGCCGCCACGGACCGCATGACAGAACAGATCACTGCGGCGAACTGCTACGAGATTCTGAGCATCGCCAAAAAGCAGCGACTGAGCGAACTCAAGGAGACCGCCTACGGCTTCATGAGCGACAACTTCCTGCAGATCCTCAAGGACCCCTGTGTGTACGGGCGTCTGACCGGGTCCGAGCGCGATCTGGTCCTGAAAAAGAGAATGGACGGGAGGAAGACTCTCATGGCTGCCGAGATAAACGACGTGTTTGAGCGCGTCGGCAGCCGGCCGCCGAGCCGCGGCGGAAGCCGTCCGCAGAGCCCCTTGTCCGTGGGGTCTCTGGAGGAGAATCACGCCATCTACTCCTTCAGCGAAGCGACGAACGACTGGCGAGCTTTGACAGCCATGCCTGAGGACGTCAACACGAAGGGCTGCGGAATCTGCACTATGTTCAACTACGTGTTTGTGGCAGGTGGGATAAAAGGTTACGGGGACAAGGGGAGGGTATCAGACAAGGTCTTCTGTTACAACCCCAAAACAAACAACTGGACAGAGGTCCGACCCATGACACAAGCTCGCGCCCAACTAAAACTCGTCTCCATGGACGGGTACCTATACGCTATCGGCGGGGAGTGTTTGTTTACCGTGGAAAAATACGACCCTCGCATGGACCGCTGGAGCGCCGTGGCCCCTTTGCCCAAGGGAGCGTTCGCCGTCGCTCACGAGGCGACAACCTGTAACGGGGAGCTTTACGTGTCCGGGGGCTCGCTCTTCTACCGCCTCCTCAGGTACGACGCCAAGAGGGACGAGTGGCAGGAGTGCCCGTACAACAACAGCAGGAAGAAGTCCACGGATATGGTGGCGCTGAAGAGCTTCATCTACCGCTTCGACGTGACCCGCGAGCAGGGAATCAACGTGTTCAAGTATAACAGCATCGTGAAAATGTGGAACGACTGCGCGTCGCAAAGGCTCGGCAGCTCGTTGCCGTTCAGGTGCGCCGTGGTGGGCAACTGCATCTACTGTGTGAACAAAAGCCAGACTCTTCGGTTCGTGGTGGAGGAGGAGAACGCCTTCTTTGTGCAGGAGCCGCTGAGGGCGCCTCTCGAAGCGAAAGGCGTTCTCTTTCCTTTTGTGCTCACTTTGCTTGAAAAGCCTGAGAAAGTTCCCCCCGGGTGCGAGCCGGAGCTACAGAAGTAGAACACAGACCACCATTTTTTTGCTGTCTCTCGTCTGTCAGCTGTCTGTATGTGCGTCATTGCCTGTTTGAAAAAGAATGTGTGTACTGCATGGCAATTTCATGTTTCTACAGAGACAAGCCTTAAAAAGGGAACTTTCAGTATTGAGTGAACGCAACAAAGTGTCTGTAAATTTAATTAGTACTTCTGGCTGGTGTTGTTTGGTGCACTTTTGTGTTTGGATCAGATATTATTTACACCATGTGGACTTATTGACATTTTGATGCAAAATGTGCCGACGAATGATGCGATGTGGCTTCTATGCAAGTGAATCAGCTGTAGGGCTTCTTTATTGATGACTGGAATGTTATTGAGCAGGAATTTACACGACCTGACAGGGACAAGGTCACAATAACAAACTATTGTCTTTCCATACTGTTGTCATAATGGTCCTACGGAAGTGAGCTATAATGGAAAAAATGGGTTTCTAATCGCTAAGCCGGGGGTGACCAGATGTCACGTTTTACCCACTATCACGCAGGTCCCAACCTGCCGTCCCATTTTATATATATTTCTAGTCCAGTCAGCAAGCTAATTGTTTGGGCCAATGCGTATTTCAATTCATAGCCTAGGATAAACCAATTAAAAAAAAAGGAATTTAACTGTTAAATATAACTTACTTCCTTTTTCCATGTCGAAGAATCATGGGAAATGTTCTCCTACTAGCTTAATGCTACGGTCGCTGAGCTGCATATTTCCAATGTTACAATCCGGGACCGGCGCGAGATAAACGGCACAGCCAGCTTCCAATAGCTGCCGAGACCTAGCAAAAATAATGGCTAATGGTGAGTGAACTCACTTGTTTACAGTTGGTGAACTCACTTGTTTACAGTTGTTGAACTGTAAACCACAGGTTTAGCATTAGCTTAAGTAATAACACACCCAGATAGACTAGTGATTACATTTGTTATCAATAGATCCCGGTGAGAATTTATTGTTAACATATTTGAGTTTCAGCGAAAATGTAGTGTCCCAGTTTTTAATTTGGAAAATCTGGTCACCCTAAGCTAACTTTTTACACATCTCTCTCTAAAACTGAGAGAATCATAAAGAATCAGCACCATGCTTTGATAACGTACAAAATTAGGAACCCATCTTACGTAAGTTTATTCAACTGTTCAATTCTTCAACACAAACAAACCGCCTTCACAGGTTCGTCAATGGTATTAGCTTGCCTAAAAAAATGCTAGCACAAACCGACGTGGTGACATCACACATAGGCAAAGAAAAATGTGCACTTGCACTTCACACAAAGAAGCCGCACAGCCTTATTTGATGTCAAGTGGACTGGACCAGTAAAATCTTAGCTGAGTTATTATATAAATAATATATGTTTCCATCCATCCATTTTCTGAAGCGCTTATTAAGTACATGTTGATCGAGCTTTCTATTTAATATAGTGTCACTGTTAAAATGATTTTCACTCCATTTTTTTTTACATGGGCATAATAATGCTCAACATCTTCTCTCCAACACCCTCCACGACATTGTGACTTATGTTTATTTTTCACTTTCAAATTCATCCCGCAGAGATCCCCAGACTGAACCATTTAGCGGCTGTATGTTTGACACTCCTGAAATCAATCATTTAAATTTAGAGGCTTCAATGAAGATACCTAATATGCACATTTTAAGAATGTGGGAGGAATCAGTAGATTCCAGACAGGAAGGACAGAGTCGAGACTCAAACCCAGAAACTGAGAACTGTGAATCAGACATGTGAATCACTATCCTTCATGCTGCCGGAAAAGCACATGAAGCAGCTTTTTTTTCTTTCTTTTTTTTGGGAGGGTGGACGGACTACACATTTGCCAAAGATATTGAATTATCTGTTAAGTCAAGTTAGACACTCATTTAAAGTATTCCTCTTTTTTTTAAGAGTACCATGTTGGCTGCTAACAAGCTCTTTCAGGGATGTTGAATAAAGCTAGAAAGTCAGTATAAGAAAACAACCACAGAGCTTAGTTCATCTGCGATATGTAAAGGTCAAATCAGATGCCACATTGCTTCAGTCAGTCTGTCGATGGCCTTTACTGCTGCCATCACCATCCTTTGGTCTGTATGGCTCTCCATATGATATACTGTATTCTACATGCATAACATAAATTATTTTATTTGAGAAATGTCTTGAAGGTATGTATTTGCTACTACAAAAGCACAATGTGAGAATAGTATGAAAGCTTACGGTATATATTTCTGCTAGCAACAAAAATCTGCTAATGTGCTTGTGTTTCAATGCAGTGAGTGTATATTGGACAAACTGGATGTGGTTTTGCCACGTTAGCTGGCAGGCCTTTCTATTTTTGTGGGTTTTTCCCCCTCAGTATGATGGATTTGTATTTGCTCCTGTGATGACAGCTCAGTGCTGTAATGCCAAGTAAAAACTTTCATTGTAAAAGGCTTTGGAATGGGCTAACTCATTAGGTGTTGGATAATGTTTATCAGTCAAAACAAAGTGCTTCGAATAAATTTGATGTGTGAAAAATTTGTCATTTGTTTTTCAATCCCCCTTATGGCTTTAATGTAAAAAAAAAAAAGAAGGCACATTCTGCCATCTAGTGGACATTTGTCGTAGTGCCAACGACTTCATAAAATGTACGGAGAAATTCCATGTTAAAAAAAAAAGAAAAGAAAAAAAAGAAGGTTGATCTTGTTAAATTGATTTTGATTCATGTAGCTAAAAGTTACAAATGTTAAAACATCATCAAACCAAAATCAATGAACATGTAATTGCAAATTGTGATTTCACGGAAGTCATATCAGGTCATCACTGTTTGATCTCTTGCCAAATTTGGAAATTTTAACACTAATTTTGAACAAGCTCTCATTTTTATGGTTTATTAATTATGGAGAGAGAGAGCGAGAGAGAGAGAGAGAGAGAGAATAGAGTATCAGAATTTTTAAAAAAATAGAATAAATAAATAAATAAAACTAAATACATTTACATACATACATACATCCAGTGCATTGTATTAAGTGAAATAAGTATTTGATCCCTGGACAGGGCAGGGGCATCACTAGGTTTATGGAGGGGCTGTGGAGAGGAGCATACTCTATGACCTTTCAGTATTCTTTTTAATACAAAAGAAGACATTAACAACCCACCGCATTCTAACCAGTGTTTGTCGTCAATTTTAACAAATCAGCCATGAAATTGTGAACAGTAAACATCATTCACTGCTGGTAAGTGCTGAAGACAGACTAGCAGCATTTAGGCATCTCCTTTGTATTGTACTTTTGTTCCCACTTACCTCTGCCTTGCTTTTGTTTCTCTCCTCTTCCTCTTTTTTCTCCTCCGCTGGATGAATAGCTCCTCGTCATTATTTGTGTACCCTCTTGAACTGCTGTACTGATTGTTCAACACTGGGGGGCAGTGTGACCATGGAGTAGAGTTCATTAGTTGTTTTGGTTTTGGCTCAACGAGTAAGTTCAATGAGGACTGAGGAGGAAATTGTTTTTCTGCTTGATTAAAACAAAATAAGGGAAAAAGGGAGGGGGCGAAAACAACAGCAATTTATGACATATTACTATTGTTGCCTGCTTTTGTGCTGAAGTCGACATGCAGGTGTGAAGCCAATCTTCATTCAAACGCGCGTGTTGTTGCCATGGAGATGATGACTGACAGCGATTTTAAACTGACCCTTGACTTCTGAACCTAATCTTACGTCACTCAACTAAAACTAGGCAACAACGATGATTATTTTAGTCCCCAAGCACCTACTTTTTATTATTATTATTTTGACATTGAACAAAACTAAGTACAGACGATAAGCATGTAGAACATTGACTTTACAGCCAAAATAAATTAATAATATTTTAATTTTCAGCTTTTAAATATGGGTTACTTACTTACTTGTAAACCAGGAAATAATATTTCCATAGTGTTTTTGTACACGGGTGTTTGGCCTGCAAAGCACTGTAAACCAGCTGCAAAGTAATCATTTAAAAGTCAATTGACTGGTCAACTACATTTAATTAATTTAATTTAATAATTTTATGAGATCTGTAGAGCAGTTAAGTGCAAACGTTAAAGACGCTCTCTGTTGTTGTGTGTATCTGTCCATTATGTGAGGAAATATGTTGCATTTGTGTACCACAAACCTTGGGAGTAATTTCATAATGTTGTTGTTTTTAGCGCTCTTTGGTTCCTGTCTTTGTGTGCTAACATGGAGTTGTAAAGAAATCTGACTTTCTATTTTCATTTCCAGTTGATTATCTGCGGTTGAGTACCAAAACAGCAAACACGCAAGTCTTTGGAGGCACACAGTGAAAACGTGAAAGGCTGGGAATTAGAATCACAGGAGAAAAGCATGGCCTGGGGAGAAGCATCATGTAATGTGCTTTTGCGTATCCACCCCTCACTTTCTCATTTGAGCCATTTAGATATACACAGAATTATTTACACCTTCAAGGCAATTCCACTGAACTGCACATCAGTCAATTAGTAAATCAGAAATGTTCTGTGATTCCATTTGAGCGTGCAGTCCTTGGCTCCCTCTGGTCCCACCCTTTTAGTCTTCCATCCTGACAGTGACAAATTACTCCTCCGCTTGGTGAGATTGAAAATTAAAAGCATTTAAAGTTGCTCATGCATTTATGCTAATGAGAAATTCAGATATGATTTGCATGCGAAAGAGGCGAGTCTCAGAAGCCCTCATTGCCCAGCAGCTCTTCATTTCTATTGGGTCTGTTTTGCCTTTCTTGTTACAGTATGTGAGTAAAGAACATGTCATGTGTCAACAAAATATGACATTTTTCATCACCGTGTTTTATCGCAAACAGGGAAATGCAATATTGCCTTGGAGAGGGTCTTTGCCGGTGTATTTATGGTGCAAGCTATTATTGGTGCAGCCACTCAGCCAAAGTGGGTCATTGTGTCTGCCCCCACCCCACCACCCCCCTTATTTTTTTCCTCCCATATCTACATAAAAGGAGCAAGCAACCGCTTCGGACATTATGACATTGCACAGTTATCGCTCAGCTGCTTTTCTCACTATTTTGATTATACTGCATGTACACTTAGGTTACAGATTCTAATGTGGGCAATGGTGGATTCTAGTATGTACATTTTATGAGGCTGCACAGGGTAAATCAAAAACATGAGCTGTTCCGAACCTTCATTTCAATAAATTTTGGCCCGCTCAACTTTTAATTGATCTAATGGAATTGGAGTTTGGTGTTAAGGTTTTAATTTGACATGGTGTATCATCACAATGCATCATATTGAGAGGTGTTTCTAATAAAGTGGCGCCTTGACTTGGCTTGATGATCCAAATCATCTTTCCCCATTGAAATGAATAGAAATGCTTGTATTCCGTTCCAGCTCCACATTGTACTCCTTTTGGTTTATACGCTTTAGCCACCACAAGGTAGTTTATTATAGATAAAAAGACACACATGTAGAAGAGTTTCACAGCTACATTAATTGACTCCGTAAACTGCAGTAATTTGAGTAATTTTTAATAGAGGATACACAATATTTATTTGTAAGTATTGTTGTATTGTCTGTCTACATGTGTTGCTATTGTTAAAATAGCATTTGCCTAAAGCCAGGGGTGTCCAAACTTTTTCATTTGAGGGCCACATACTATAAAACGGAAGGACTTTGACTTTAAATTATTGAAAATGCTAAAATGAATAAACCAAGCTTAAACCGGCATAATAGTTTTCTGTTAAAAGTGATAAAGGCAAAAAGTTGCTGATTTTCCAAATTTTGGGTGACCTTAGCCCTCTATACCAGAAGACTAGATCCATCACAGCACTGAACAGCGACCAAATCTCATCTCCATATTCAGAAGCAAAACTTTAACTTTAACAGTTACTTGAGGATGATTAATGTTCACACTTCAAACTATTTCTGCTTCTAAAGTTGAATCATATTTATTCACCACATTATTATTTTAGTGGTTAGGGTTAGACCGATTTATTAGTAAGAATATTACTTTTTTGACAACCCCTTCTCTCTCCGCCCACTGCAATTTTTCTTTTAATTAATTAATTTATTTTTATTTATTTATAATTTTTTTGTAAACTAACCGAGCTGGCCTTGTCAAATGTCATTTTTAGTCAATGCCATGGGCCGCTGAAAAACGGATGGCGGGCTACAAATGGCTGTAGTTTGTACACCCCTCACAACACCGATGCTATTCGCTAGCCTAGCCAATCTGTGGTGTTTTGTATTGTGTGTTAGCGTTAAGCTAGCAGCTTTTCCTAAGGCATTTATTGTAGTTGTTCTAAATACACAACATATAATTCTCTGTTTTATGCTTAGTTTGCCAGTAAACATCAAATAAAATTGGTGAATCTCTTGAATTGAAGCCTCTTAAATTTTTTTTAAATAATAATAATTGTTTACTCTCTGCCAAACTGCTTCTCGTTGTGAAGTCAGCGGAGTTGAGTTTGCTAGCGTCAGTGTCGTTAATTATGCTAGCAAGTCAAAGCAAAAAAAAGAAGAAGAAGCAAAGTCTCTAAAAACTCACAAGTCAAGGTGACCTTACATTTATACTGTACATGGCAGGGGATACATTAGAGCCATTATTCAGAATGGACAGTCCTTCAAAATCGGATATCAAAATATTGAGACGAAAAACTCTTTGTTGACATATGTGGAACAGAGGATTAAAAGTGTACTGATTTGTATCCTCATATGCTTCCATTCATTTGTTGCAGCGAAAATATCAAAAGCCCACGCATGCGTGGTTTAAATTTGTTTGCACCAGTCGCTAAACGATCGTCACCTTGGAAACAAGATGCATTAATGAAGGTGGAAAATGAAATGGGACTTTAATTTGTTCACTGTTCAACGCTGAGGTGAAATGGATTAGCTTTGATTGAGGTGTGCGATGAGGATGGAAAGCGCTGACATGACACTTGTATTTGTCATTGTGCCATTTCAAGGAGGATGCTGCGGCTTTAATGGATACGAGGTACACAGCAATTAAAAGCACTCGGATTCATTAATAATTTTTGCATTAATTTTTCAGTGGACGCTGAAATGATTGCCACCTCACAGTCGCTTTCCAATTATGCTGCTTAATTAGAAATGTCAATATAAAGGAATGATTAAATGTGGGAATACATTAAGGCTGTCAGATATATTTAAAAAGTTATGAGCATCACTCATACTGTGTTTGCTCTAATGTGTTTTGCAAGGTTTTGGAAATTAAATATAAGACTTGTGCGGCAAACTCAGGAATGAGATGCATCATGAATTTTGCATTCCCAAAGAATCATTTTCAGTTTTGTCAGTCAGTCTCAATGTTGCAGCTGACAGAGAATTCTGTCGGTCCTCTGTGTTGTATTTCCTCTGTGTTATTTCACAGCTGGGCTGTTTCTGACTAAATATAAATGTTGTAGTATCGCAACAGAGGCGCTGAGGGGTTTCTTCTTTCCACAAGATTTATTTGGAAACCACAACAAGTTATTGTTGGCCGGAACTTACAGCAAAAACAAAAACAGGCTTCTTATTGTTTCAAACGACAAGCCAGCGCTCTCAACACTCACACATGATGCTGATGATGCCACAAACATCAGCATCGATATTCGTAATTTTATTGTTATCACATTTTACAATTAATATTCATTGTGATTCACCGGCTATCCAAGCCGCATCATTTGTTCCACCTCTACTCAAAACTAGCAGGAAAAAAAAAAAGACAAACAAATCAACACTTTTTGCATGTCACTGCTGCCGGATATTACATATGCTTTTCAGACCTTACCGGACAAAGATACAGATAATCATCTCAACATTATTTTTTAAATAAATATAAAAATAAATAATGATAATAATGAAAATAATAATAATAATAATAATGATGATTATTATTGTTATTATTAATATTAACAACATCATCAACAACAACAACAACAACAATAATAATAATAATAAATATATTTAAAAAATTGTAATACACTTTTCATCAGCAGAATCTCAAATAGCTACAGAATTAATAATAATAATAATATTAATAATAATAATAATAATAATAATTAAGCGTTATAGGCCTTCCTAAATAAAAAAGGTTCTCAGACCTGATAATAATAATAATAATAATAATAATAATTATTATTATTATTATTGTTATTATTATTATTATTATTAACAAGAACAACAACACTAATAATAATGATAATAATAATAATAATAATAATAATAAATTCAATTTGTAATACACTTTTCATCAGCACAATCTCAAAATGCTACAGAATTTTATTAATAATAATAATAATAATAATAATAATAATAATAATTAAGCGTTATAGGCCATCCTAAATAAAAAAGGTTCTTAGACCGGATAATAATAATAATAATAATAATGTATTCCTAACATATTCGGATTCAATTGTGGTTAAGGACAATTGAACTTTCCATAGATTTGTAATACACAAAATAAACAAGTTAAATAAACACGTTATTTAAACAGACATATTGCTCCATCTTGTGAATAGATCGATGATCAGTGATCGGCCCCCAAAATCCAGATTGCGTAAATCCTCAAACCACGACAGTGTTTCCGTACTTGTTTTTTCCTCCATCCTCAATTCCCCCAGGAGACGGAAGTGTAAAAGACCCTCGCGAACCATTGCTGATCCAGGTCCAATGTGAAACATGTGTATGCTTCCTGTGTAGCCAGTGGCCACAGATTAGTTGCAAGAGCCAGAGGAACGGTACTGCTCTCTGACAAATGAGAAAAGCCTCCGTGGCCATGGCCAAAGTGACAGGCCAAATGGAAGCAATTCTTCCCGAGGCGGGGGAGAGCAGCTGTGACCAAGGCCTGCAGTGCCACTCTAGATGGGGGGGAGGGGGGGGGGGGACGCTGTGCATGACTCTTTGTATTGGGTACTAGGTTTGAACCCCGGAGACTCTTGGCATTTGGATGCATTGTGTCATTAACTCAGAGGAAACCCATCAGACGCCTATGACCATGTACAGGACAGGATGGATTTGTACTCAACTTGTTATATCACCAGTTGTGTCTTGTTATTGTGCCCGTGATATCTTCCTCTGAAGACGCTGGCTGAAAGAATAATTAACACTGAACTCTGAAGGAACTTGCCGAAAACTGCTGTGTACCAGTGTACTTCGAAACAGACAATGCGGAAGCACTCGGCGAAAGGTGGTCATCGTCATTGACATTGATGATTGACGGAGGTGCCCACTTCTGGTTAAAAGGTATACTGTACATCGTATCCACACGACGTCACCGATCCCCACCTATCAACCCAGTAGGCATTTGGTGTGGCAAAAAGTGTGGAAAAGTGTGGAGCGCTTGTGGAGCCTACTACAAGTTACTTTGATTCATTCATTTGTTCATTCATTCCGGATTTTCATGAACCGCTTCACAATGGTGCAAAAATAGGGTGAACAAAGATGTGAAACAAAGCTTCTAGATTTTTAGTATTCACACAACGTCGTTTGCCCCACATTGTACTGTAGGTCCAACCGACAAAGTCCACCAAAATGTGTTCGGACTATTTTGATTGAGGTAAGCGTCATTGTAAGATGGTAAACATGCTTTTACCATAATGCGATCGTGATAGATGTGAGCCGCTAGCCGTGGCTAGCTCTGGCTAAAAATAAATCTGGTAGTGAAGATGTTCGATCTTGACCACCAGATTTATTTGTATTCATTTCATTATTTTCTTTTCCCAGCAGACCTAAAGTTGAAATTTTTGTTAAAGTGTACGGAAATAAGTGACAAATGTTGTTGTTTTTGTTGTAACATGCTATCGCAGCTAGCGTAGCTAACGCGGTCGGGGAATTAGCTAATTTGGTTTAAAAATAACCCGAGATTCTTCACCTCGAATTCACAAATGATAAATGCACATAGCAACCAATGAAAGCCGAAAGTACAGAAGATGCAACAATATCCGTGATTTGATTGCCATCCTACCTCAGCGCGTACGTTTCCATGTAGTCCGGTTTGTAATCCGATCGATTCCACTAATCAAACGATTCAACGTGTACCGCTGCAAAGAGCGTTGAGCTAAATCTTCCGCATACAACTTGCTTACACAAGTAACGTTAGAGGAAGCCGAATACTATCTATTAGAATGACCAAGATAACTGAACCTGAATTCAGCCACTGGCGGCCATCTTACGTTGCCACTCGCTAAGCCCGCCTAACTAGAATACATTGACTTTTCACGTTCTCTACGGTGAAAATGCCGCCGTGTATGGCATATGGACGGTTGTACCAAAAAGTCTGGCAAAAGCGCTACATGAATTTCATCACTAAGAATCCATCCATCCATCCATCCATCCATCCATCCATCCATCCATCCATCCATCCATCCATCCATCCATCCATCCATCCATCCATCCATCCATCCATCCATCCATCCATCCATCCATCCATCCATCCAACCATCCATCCATCCATCCATCCATCCATAATTATGTCTTACTAGTTCTTTGAGAGGCTCTCATTACTCCATACAGGGATGCTGGTGTAAAAACAACAACACACACTTAGCAGTGTTTTCATCCCCCCCCCCAAAAAAAGAAAAGCATAAAATGTTAGTGACAGCGGCAACGTAAAATGGCTGCCCTCTGGCTTCATTCATATATAAGTCTGTGAGTCTACCACGGCCAGAGGCTGTGTTTTCTTTTCATGTTGCACTATGGATGTCTTCATTGCACAACAATTTGTGTTGCATTTTTACAAATGAAAAGTGCTATATAAATAAAGTTTGATTTGATTTGAAGCCGTACAATTCAGTTCACTAAGGAGTTGATTGTTCAATGGGAAAGTATCAATTCAGCTGCGCCACAGGAATAGAATAGACACAAAATACTGCATTTAAAGCTATACCATTGATTATGGTTATTCAAAACAGTTTGTTTTATTAACATCTGATGTACAATAACGTGCTGTGCATTTTTCCTCTTTTTTTTATTCCTCAATTAATGTGCAGGTTCCCCATGATGTGTTTGTGTGATGTCACACAATTTTTTACTTGTCCTGTCATAATTTTTGTGACTTTATTTGAAAGGCCTTTTTGGATATCCTTGAAAATAAATAAATAAATAAATAAATAAATAAAGATTCTAAGGTATATATAAGTAACAGTATTATATTATAAGTGTTTTGTATGTATACTGTGCATGATACTGAAACTAGTCACGTGATCGCTTGATAGGGAGTTCATTCAAGGGAAACGACCTCTGGCCTCCTCGCACTCTTTGATCAACGTTTGCTTTAATTAGATAGTTACCCTGATTGAGGCGCTTCAGAATTCAGCAATCACCAAGCATGTTTTTCACATGACTGTATCAGTCCCCTGCTGGGTGCTAACTGTTTGAGGGGGAAATTATCAACCAACTCATCAGTCATGCTACTTGAGTTTTGGAGTAGGAAATGATGTCATTAAACAGACGCTGAAAAACCCTTAAAGACCAGTGCTGAGTCTTTGGCTGAAATGGGAGGGACATGTTTTAAAATATACAAAATGAAAACATGAAAAGGGGTATGAGTTGGTTCCCAGAAGAGAAAAGGTAGAAACACATTTACCCGGTAACGTGCGGCCTGGTCCAAGAGGAACCTGAACATCACCTGTGCGGCACTGGATAAGCCCCTCCCACCAATCTGATCACACATTTGGAAGATAAAACTCCTGCTAGCTTAACAGCATATTATGTCATTAAGTCCTTCTCACATACGAGAAATCAGCGAAGCGGGAGTGGCAAGTCTGCCACTTGTAATTACAGAAACAATTGACGCACAATTAAGTCTTTTGTTTCAGTCAGTCGTCCCGTCAATCAGCAAAGAGCTGTCGCAGTTCCACTAATGTGTGTGCGAACGGCCGTAACATTTTGAATTCCATGTCAAGGGCACCGTCGACAAGCCTGCTAGCAATTAAGCGCAATAATGTGCTGAGTTGAGCCCAGTAACAAAATAGGCAGCGATTTCTTCTTCTCCTGATGAAATTATGCTTATCAGGTACCTTGCCTCGGCAAAGGTGAAGGGTCAGCCTGAGGAGGCGGACTTGCGTTGCTCCACATAATTGAGAGAAGTTGGGATTTAATTGTATAATTAATCTTGTCAAATTAAGTTACACAGAAGTCGGACCACTAAATTAGGAGATCTAGAATATTTTAAATTGCCTTAATGTGGAATCAGGCTCCAGAATGCACTTTGTTCCCTCCTGATGGAGGCGAGCTTTTAGCCACGCTGAACACGGCATGTTGTAATAACCTGTTAACAGCTCTTATCACGCTGTTCCTTTTTTGCATGATTAATTTCCTCACAAAGTAATTGCAATTTCTAAAGGAGTCTCGTTTTATTGAACAGCTTTTTTTTTTGGTGTGCGCCAGAGTAGTGAAGGTATTAAGATAGAATTCATGACGCTCATCAAGCAAAACTTTTCAAACATGGCAGTTAGTCATCTCTGTAAAAGTTGAGGTTTACTTTTTCTAAATTGGCTTAGTTTCTATTTGGAGGTTAGGTTGTCATCAGGATGGATTTGTTTGCTGGTTTGTGTACGCCCTCCTTAACATATGGAACTTTTGAACAAATGACACCATAGTTATTCCAGCAAGACATTCAACATGTTCTTAAACTAACCTGAGTTCTGAGTTGACTTAACCTGAACTGTAAAACTTCGATCATTCAGGTCCAGAACAGCTGATCTGAAATATTTCAATCAATTCTTACTCTCAATTACTTCCCACTTGGAATTGAAGGTGATAATGTAGGCATATAGTGATATGAAAATATATTTTATTTAAAGCAGCAAAGGCATAGGCTAGTACTTGGAAGCAGTGTAATTAAATATAAAACATAAAACACATCTTATTTGGTCATGATTGGACATCATGTAACACCTAACAGTAAAGTAAATATTATTAATATATATTCAATATTTGATTGTAATTTATTTTAGTAGTGTTCAACCAATTAATATATTAAAGAAGTGCATACAAAAAAATGCATTCAATTCACCCATTTTAACAAAATTCGGACACACTCTGTTCATTGAAGTCTTTAAAAATGTTGAGATAAATATATATATATATATATATATATATATATATATATATATATATATATATATATATATATATATATATATATAAATATAAAATGTGTCATATTAAAACATCAAAACCACCATAAAGTAGAACTTTGAGGTTATCATCACCAGTTAATAATAATAATAATTAAAAAAAAAAGGTTCTCGGTGTTACTTCTGCATTATAAATGTCTCTTTTTTTTTTATACAATTCCATTTGTATAGACTTCAACAACAATTTCAACTTTTGCTGCTGGGAAAAGAAAATAAGAGACCTTAAGGTGGGTATTTGGAGAGATCTCATAATCGAACATCTTGACCACCACCAGATCTATTTTTAGCCAAAGCTAGCCACGGCTAGCGGCTCACATCTATCACGATTGCATTATGGTAAAAGCATTTTTTTTTACTATCTTACAATGACGCTTACCTTAATCACAATAGTCAAAACACACTTTGGTAGACTTTGTTGGTTGGAAATCCTTTCGATTCCGGACACTTCTTTGTCGTTCCCATTCGTGAACGGCACACAATGTGGGGCAAATGACCTCATGTGAATGCTATCTATAGTCATCTTAAATGTATTGAATATTTCCGTTTGCTAAATTCAGAGATAAAAATGAATGTTCGATGTTGTTCTGGCCTGAAAATGAGTGGCCTTAGCGGCACTGCTATTACTGTCAGTTTTAGTAAGGGTCAACACATGAGAGGAACTGGTTGGAATGAAGTCCCCAGAGTTTTCAACCCGGGTGCACTTTTGTTGAAGTGTACACTTGCCTTCATGGCTCTGTCCTGCATTGATGTGCTTGTAGTTCTATTAAGTGTACTTTCTTCAAGTCAAGAGACAGGACGTTGCTGCACTTCAGAGTTCTGAGTGGGATTATTTTTAGTCGCTCTTTTTTCTTGTGCCAAAATTCCGCAGGAAACCCATCGGAGCAAATCAATCATGGGAGTTTTCTTGTGACATTCAGTCCTGTGTTAGTATTGAAGGCATTTCATAGGGGACATTTTTACAATTGTGGAAGGTTGGTGTAATTATTTATTTATTTTTTGACAAATGTGGTACGTTGACCGACTGGTTAGCAAATCTGCCTCACGGTTAAAAGGTCACTCCCCATGGACTTTGCTTTTCTCTCACATTTAATTCCTAGCATGCATGGTAGGCTAATTAAGACTCTGAATTGTCCGTAGGTGGGAATACTTTATATATATATATATATATATATATATATATATATATATATATCACCAATTTCAGATTTTCGTGTAATAGTTTGTATTATACAATTGTCAAGTTAAATCATTTGTTTATGTTCAAACATGTCAAATTGTATTTAAACCTAAGAGGCAATTTTTTGGGGGGTAAAATGTGTTCATAAATGGAAAAATTATGGGCAATTGGCTTTTTATTGGGTGTATGCCAATAGTTTTGGTCTCTGGCATGCCTGTATAATTGTGATATCATTATGACTTGTGCCCCAATTTACGAAGGTTGGCACTGTATCTGCTCTATGTGTCACTAACGGCTAAGTGTAATTCAGTGGTTTGGCGATGAAGTGCTGTCTCCATGTGTGAAATTGCAGCCAATGTTTTTACTGTCTTTATGGGGACTCATCTCAGTTCAGTTTGTACTTGCATTTTTAGAGTCAGTGTTAAACAAGTAGCCACCCACAAGCTTTGCCCCAAATAGACATGGCAACCAAAGCTATATTCGATATTGGCCCAGCAGAAAAGGGGGCGGGGTGAGCAATGGCTCATTTGCATGAGAGAGGAACATCAGCGCTCAAAAGAGGTTCATTTCAGCAAGACAAAAAAAACAGTTTTTTTTCTGTATATTTTTTAATCCTTTTTTTGGGCTTATAATATTTATTATATACATTTTATTAGTTTTTCAATTAAAACTTTATCCTGAAGCATTACTGTTAAAAATGGACTTCCAATAAAGTATTGGCAAAAACAGTTTGTCATTTTTATGTTAAGCAGTTGTTGGCATCTACTGAAAGTATTTAATAAAGTAACTTGTAAAATCAAGTAATCAGTAAAGTAACTAAGTTACTTTTAAAAGCAAGTAATCAGTAAAGTTACTTTTTCAACGTTGCCTCGTTTTCTAGTTACAGTTCTTTTGGCAGGCAGAAATGACACCGTTTGTGATTTTGTTTATTTCAACAAAAGTTCCCTCCGATTGCCAGCTTCATTAAGTTGAAATGTAAGATGAGCAAGTTTTTGCTTTAGGGGTTAAAGCATATATTTCCAAACAATTTTGGGTGAACTAAAAATAGAACCACTTTGGAGGTGTCGTGTCATAAAATTGAATCATGCATTAAAAAAAGACTTTTTCCTTATTTCGTTTCAGTCTTTTTGCCCCAGATCTGTCTTTAATTGTTCAGGGAACTCACAAACGGGACCAAACAGAATGTAATTGCTGCGGTGTGATGATTACAAGGGAGAACTAATGATGTCCTAACACTGGGGTCAGGTAGGGTTTAATTAGTGGAGGCACAATCAGTGTCACTCCTCTTTCGTGCTCTCTTGTTCTTGCTGCCTTCCTGGTTTTATGCCGGCAAGCTCTCCAAGAGAGTTGAGAAAATGGGTTGTTAATTTGAGAAGCGAGAGGGGGCAGATATTAATGCAACTATAGGTTCTTTGTTTAGAAGTAGCATCGTTTTTTATTCGTAAGTAGCCTGATTTTGGATATTCAGCTCTAGAAGAAATATTCACTTATCTACAGATGTGGAGGTTAATGAAGGGAGCGGAATAAAAAAGGCCCGCCTGAAAACATTGCCTGGTCGCCTTTTAGCCTCTCGTTGAGGAAACATTGAAACCGAGGCAACCATTAGTGGGAATCTCCTATGCAGCTGACAACAGACTGCCCAAATAAGGAGGCCAGATTGGATTGACGAAGTAGCTCATCCAAGGAGAATAATCGTAGCCAACATTCCTGATTATCCAATCAGCTCTCCAAAAACATCAATTCCATCTGGTCAATAGATAATTAAGAGGGATAATTGGCTGCATGTGCTCTGGGTTGACGAGCACGGCAGCAGAAGTTCCATCCTCACGTGTAGATACATTGCATGATGCATTTAGGAACCAGACGTGCAAATTCTGGAGAAATTGCATGTGAATGCTGAAAGCTGAATATTAATATTTGAATGCATGTGCAATGATTTGGAATGCAAAAAGGATTTGAACCCGGGTCTCCTACATAGGCTACTGGTCATGTGCTCTGACCAATGAGCTATAGCTGACTTGAACATTTTTTTCCCCCAAAATGGTGTGTAATTGTATTGAATGTTGTGGAATAATGAAGCTGAAGATTTTATATGTTTAATCATTTAAATAAAACCAACGGATTTCACTATATGATTTTCAGTAAGTATATATGCCTATCACTTTGTGTCTTGCCCATGGACACATTTGCAATGTGTAGTCAGAATTGGGATTCAAACCCCCGACACTTTGGTTACTGAACAATGAACTTTACCAACTGCACCGTTGCAACAGTATCAAACATTTGTAAGGGAGTGGAATGCTGATTTAGAAAAGTTGAATGTCTGTCCCATAAAAAATGAATGGGATTTTTATTTATTTATCTTTATTTTTTATTATTATTTTTTTTACATTAAATGCTACCTTGTGCGAAAACTACGGAAGAGGATTAGGGCCAGTGAATAGAGAGAAAAAAAGTTTGGCAGGATTTTGACTTTATTCTGAGAATCCTGATTTTAAAGTGAGAATTCTGTCTTTAATCTCAGAATTCAGATTTAAGAAGAATAAGAAGAGAATAAAGTCAGAATCCTGCCAAACTTTTTCTCTCTCTCTTCATTGGCCCTAAAAAAAAAACTGTACATAAATGAAATGAGAAAATTATGAGCCTGGTTGGCCCGAATTTTTGGAGTATCTCGATATTGTAACAGTGTAAATCAGATGTTGTATGTGGGAGTTGAATGAGGACAAATAAGTGAGATGAAAAATAAATTGTATAATAATGATAAAGAATCGGAATAACTGGAGTGTAGTCTTTTTGACCTTTTTTTCTTCTTCTTTTTTAATTAAACATAACATCAACATTAAAACATTTTCACTCTTCTGTGGACAGGGTTGTTGTCAAACCAAGGATGATCTTTCTTGGCAAATCAAGACCTCATTTTGACCTCACCCTTTACAATGTTTCTTATTTTTCCTCAGCCCAGAGCTTTTTTAACACGTCTTGAAGTGCAGGCTAGCAGATCTAACTGGACGGGGCCAAGGATATAAAACATTGACCTGCCCGGCCTCAGCAGCTGTGTACTAATCCAGCCCATTGCTTTGACTCTTTCCTGAGCTTTTGAATAGCAAGGTCCCTAATGAGTGAAATCAAGAGGAAAATGAGGCTTTTCCAAATGGAATCAAATCACACAGAGGCTCGCAGCCAGCGAGAGGGCCACAATAAGATTGAGCAATTGGACCGTAATTCCTCTCTTTGCTATTAGCTGCTCCACAGCTTGTTGTTTGCTCGCTTCACATCTCATCTACCTCCACCTGCTGCACTCTTATCCCATTTTGATTCATTCATTAATTTACGAAAAAAAAAGAAAACGGAATCACACAATATGTTTACTCAGATTGAATGTGGGGCCTAACAATCAATCCCCGCCATCTCAAGGCTCATCTATAAATTTATAAAATTACAGAGTAAATAGATTGCTGTCAAGTTACCTGAGCCATTTGCAAAAAGTTGAAGTTCACATCCTCGCAGGGAGATTTCATTGCAGTTAGTTTGCTTTATCCGAAAAGGAATTAGTTCCACCAGAATTGGTCAAGATGGGAGGAGGGAAAGATGCAGATCCAGGAATTTCATTTAAGATTAGCATACTATTTATACAGTATATATTTATTATAATATTTTGCATCAAAACAAAAACACCATGTTCAAAATAAAAGCCCTGCATAATTTACATTTTATTTTGACTGCAAGGGCCAAAAAGAGACTGCGGACAGGTCAAATGTGGCCCCCAGGCTGTATTTTGCCCCTATGCTGGATCAACGGAACTATAAATAATGGAGTATGTCCAGAAAATAATGCTATGGTCATCTATGGCCACATTCACACTGCAAAAATTGATGCCCAATTCTGATTTTATGTTCTTGCTGATATTTGTATGTAAACGTTCACATTACAAAAACATCCTTTGTTGCCATTATTTTTATGCCGGCTATTTTGTCAAACATTTGTGCTGACTTTTGATGACATATAGGTCAAATGACTGCAGTTGCATCAGATACATATTTGATTTATATCCACATGCAAAACAGTTCGAGATGTGATTTGAAAAAGAAAAAGAAAATAATTGTGTTGTTCACATTTACATGGGGAAAAAAAATCATACATGGGGCAACACTGCAAAAACTAAAATCTTAAGTAAAATATAATTTCTTAAATTTAACCTAAATTTGCTTATTTTGATTTGACAAGTTATTTTTTACTTATTACCTAATTATCTTATTTGATCAAGCAGTCTTGGCATTGAGTGTTAACAGCGTTTTAAGTACTGTGAGGATTAAAACAAGCATTTCCCACAATATATACATAAACAATATCAAAGGCTTTATTTTAAGATTTTGCATAATCCAGTAATAAAATAAATGGAAAACAAATACAATTATGAAAACAGACGAGTGCAATATGGTTCATTTTGTTATATTTACTAAGGTCATTGTTCCTGTTTTCAGTACCAGCTCAGTGGTAGAGTGCCTACCCTCAGACTTGAAGGTTGTGGGTTCAATTCCTGGCTAGGTCATGACAAAGAAAATGGGACCTGTTACCTCCAAGCGTAAAAAAAAAACCTCATGTATTTTAAGAAAATAGCTTGAAAAAAATCGACACGACTTGTTTTTAGTCTGAAAATACTATTTTCAAAACCGCAGTGGTTGATATGGCGCTAGTATTATTTTCTTATTTTTCAAAATCTTACAGGTACATTTAAGTAAAATGTTCTTGTTCTGTTGGAAGATCATTTTGCTTATTTGAAGTCATAATTTTCTTATTTTACTATATTTTTTTCTTAAATTTTCTACAGTCCTTTTTTTGCAGTGAACCAAATTGGAACTGACCAGCAGTATGAACATCAATAAATCAATTATAGCACATTTCACATTGAAAAAGCAACACAAAGTGCTTCACAAAATAAATGCTAAAAAGCGCCGAAAGAAGACAGAGCTGCCCTGCCACAAGCAGACGGCGACTAATGCCAAGACCACCCCCCCTAGCGCCCCCCCAAGAATATTGGCTGTGTCCATGGCAGCACCCACCGCAGCCAGATCTCATCACAACTACCATTAAAGACCGGCCCCGATGTCCTCCGGCATGCTGTTCCACCGACAATGGCCATAGACTTGGAACTTCACTTTACCGTGGGTCTTAGATCTGACTCTAGGTATTACTAAAAGACCGAAGGACCTGAGAGTCAACGAGTGTTAACGATAAAAGAAGGCAAGATAAAATAAGCGGTGCTAAAACACCACGAAGGGATTCATCAATTAATTAAATAACCTTACAAACACGGAGGCAAAACGGCGCTGTGACCACGTGCCTCTCATTCCTCCATTGGCCGGGAAACACTGTGTTCACTCCCACAACGGCGCAATTCTAACTGGGCCCATCTATTAAAATATCGAAAGAAAGAAAACTCCAACCATGCGCACAGTTAGCAATATAACAAAACCAGGCCTGGTAGGGATTTATTGATGTTGGTAATGCGTCCCACTCCTCTCAGCAGCAGCGACAGCCCATGCATTGTGTATCAATTTCAATATTTTAGCCCCCTAGCTTCCATACAGCCCACTGTTTCCCCATGCATTCCCTATTTCTACAATAAGCTTGTTAAATTTTGTCTGTAGTTTGGGGTTTATCAGGATATTCTTCGTGTGCCAGCCAGTATGTAAATATGCAGTATGTCTCGTGTTCCACCTCGACCTTGAGATTTCTAGCCGCTGTGGAAACCTGCTGACGCACCCCCGTGTTTGCGTGCATAAGTCCTCAGAATGCATTCCCCGCCCACCGGCTCCCAGAAGCTTGTCCGTCAGTGTTGCGGGAGGCAGCGGACAGCGGTCGGGGCTGGACGGGGTTTTAACATGCGAAACAGGTGCCGCCGTGCGTACATATTGATCTCACACCCGCTTTTTCCTTTCTTTGCTTGGCAGTGGAGGCCATTCATCAGCCAGGCCATGAGTGGAGTGCTCAAACAGTCGTTCCTGTCTGAATATGCGCTGATACGCTGAACTGGTCTCTCATCAGGCGGGATGAAGCCTTGACACAGTGGCTCATGGATAATCGTCTCTCCTTCCTCTCCAAAGTCGTCCATAGCTTGCTGGCCAATGCACAGTCATGTCTCAGCTAAAGCGGACCTTAACTGCACTATTGGATTGCAGGGTTCTATTCAAACTTAACATATTTTTATCGATTTTGTGGGCAATATAAATTCATAAAACAAGCTTACCTGACATGCATCTGCTTATCTGCTTTATGTGAACAAAAAGCTTTCCAGGCGCCCAGATGGGATTTTCCTTGTTTTTTTTCCGGCAGCGGATTAGTTCAGTTGATTTTTGGACCTATGTCTTTGTCTTTCTTCTCTGTCTTACACATCAATTCCAAGTGGGACGTAAACGTGCCAGACTTTTCTGGTGTTTGAATCGCAAATCTGAAAATCAATCATGTTCACATAGTCAATGCTTTTTTAGGCTTGAGCTCAAATTACGGCCATTTTGATGGTTTTCGTGCCAGAGGGTCACATATGCCCGACAGCATTTCGATATTGTCTGTTTACATATGTTCCTCAGGGTTTGTGTTCAAATATCTGTTGCCCAATGGCTTATAACGCCACCACTGCTGATGCTAATCGTTAGCGCGTCTACATTTTAGCATTAGCAAAAGCATTTCTAAGGGAACGTTGTTTGGTTGTTTGAGAAACACAACTCGTACATCTTCACATGTATTTCATGTTTAGTTTGATATTAAACTTCATTTGATAGTGTCATTAAAAGTCATTCACTCACAGCCATTTTCACTGAAGCAACCCCCTTCGCTCCGGGCTGTTTTACTGGATTTTGACTGATTTTGCAAGGCCCACCCCACAGAATATTCTGTTCTATTGCTATAAAAACAGGGAACCTACAATTAGAGTCTCTTCTTTCAACAAGAAAAAGTATTAGAAAAAAAAAGTACATTTGTATCTGTTTCCGTTTTGCAGCAATTGGCATTAGAATATAGCTAAGTACATCATTATTCGCAAACCTGTTGAAAAAACTGGTAAAACGAGCTTGTTGCAACGTGGGCAGATCTCTTATACTCGGCTGCTACCTGCTGGCTATTTTTTGTAATAACTACCATTGCTTTAAGCCACCTCTTCATGTCAGAAGGTGTATCAAAGCCTTCTGTATGCTCTAGCATATAAAAAAATAAAAAACGTATAAATATGTTTTTGGGAGTAAAGGACAAAGTATTAAAAAAACATATTTATATGTTTTGGGGGTTTGAATGAGTTAAACAGCTTGAGACCTATTTTTTAAATGAAATGTTCACTGTTAACAAAATGCTGCTACTGTGAACTGAGCACTCGTATCTTGCGTTATCGCCCACAAGTCAATGCAAAACAATTGCCCGAACGGTCGGGTAACTTGTATCACAAGGCGCCACTGTCCGTCACGTCCCCATTTCTGAATATGTCTTATCTTATGCCATAACACTTGAAAGAACTAACCATATTTCACAACGTTGAAAATGCAGCACTTAACAAAAATTAAAATAGTGATGCCTTTGAGCAATAATTCATAAAAAAAGGTACAGCCAAAAGTAAATTGGGGCAGCATGCATGTGCCTCTTTCAGAATTTCCACAAGGCTATGAGGTGAACAAGAGGCCACGGGTGAGAATTAAGAATACCCTCACTGCGTTATTGTGGCAGGGTCGGCGAGTCCAGTCCCGATGTCTCTCCAAATATTACCCTGGAGATCTTTGTTGTTGTTTTTCGAGCAGCGCGTCTGCTGGAAAGGAGTGAGGTCGTGTTTTAACGACACGGTGAGAGGATGCATGCATCCCCGAAGATGTATGAGATGGAGACGGGCACAGAGGTTGTTGAGTGTGGAGTGTGGGGGGGTGCAGGAAATAACATGAGCAATTTCATAAATGGAAGGGAGAGGCTGTGACTTCCTAAATCGTCTGTGAAAGACAGAGGGCGGGAGTGATGGGAGGGGGGGGGGCGTACTGACAGGGTTGACAAGGAGAAAGATGGAGAGAAGTGAAAGGCGGCTTGATACAAAGTGTGAAAGATAAAGCGAGATGTGGATGCAGGGGAGAGAAGAGGAGAGCTGGGGCTTGGTGGCAAATGGATATAACTGGCTGAGGAAGGCAGCGGCAAAGTGAAAAAGACAGAAGCTGGAGAGATGAAAAGATGAAGAGGGCAGGCAGCTTTCTCACCAGCTGAGTGAGCAGCGCTCTCTCTCTCTCTTTCTCTCTCTCTCCCTCTCTCTCTCTCCCCCCTTTGTGCCTCTGAGCCTTCCTCTATCTGTGTGTCCCATCAGCCTCAGTGTGGCATCCTCTCACATCAGATTAGCACAAGCCCAGCAAGACTGTTGAAACTCCTCTGTCAAAGTCATTTAAGATACATCAGATGCAGAGGCCAAAACTCGTCCGCACCCTCCCGCCATCTTTATTTTTCTCCATTTGTCCTTGTCATGCCTCAAACTTGGACAAAGGCTGCAGCTCCTGCCGTAGCAGCTCAGCTGGGATTCAAATCTCCAAATGGCATCCAAAGTCAGTATCAATCAAACGTGAAGGCGAGTGGGAGGATCTGGGCGTGGCAGGAGGCGGGGCAGGCAAGATGGAAGACTTGCATAAGTCACCACTCAGGGACAAAGTTGAACATTGAAGGTCTAACCTAATTCTAACAAGGAGCTCATACAGTAATTCCGAATTACTGTATCGTCAAAGATCATCAGGTGTGCCGAGGGAAATTACTGTTTTAAGTTTCACTTATTTATTTACGGGAAAAAATTACATATATTTATGATGCTCAACTCATATTCCACAAATGCAATATTCAGCAAAATGATGTGATTAGACTAGTATGTTGCAAAAAAAATTGGGTTGACTTCCCCTTTAAATGAGAATGTGAGTGGTTGTTTTTTTTTTTTTTTTACAGTATGCGATTGGCTGGCGACCAGTCGAGGTTGATTTCACCTCCTGTTGCCCAAAGTCGGTATGGTCTCGACTCCAGCTCACAAAAGCTAAACAAAATGGATGGATGTTTTCTGTCTCCTCTGTTGAGAGATTTGTTGTTTCCAACGCGTTTTGTTTGCAGAATTATGCAAAAAGTTGAGGTTGGGGCCTGAGCCAAACCAGAACTCATTACATTTTGGTACAAAGCCAAGATTTTTTTCCAGTTTTGTTTACACTGCAAGACAGGATATTTTTTGTTAGTCATTTTGATGCTACAGTACATAAATCTATGCAAGAGTAAATATTCATGAAGTTGTACATTTTGGTGCTGATGGGATGGGGATATTTGTCCTTAATTAAGTTTTCACTCTACAGAGTTTTTCCAGAAAAGAACCAGGATTTGAATGTTGAAGTCAATCATAATTGATATGTTTTTAAGTTCAATTTTAATTTGCGTGAAAGCTAGGCTAAATTTCTGGCAGTAGAGAGATAGAAATGAAAAATAATTCACTAACACTGTAAGACAAATATTAGACAACATTCGTTATTTGGACTTATCTGAACAGGACTCTGGGCTCCTTTTCTACACCCTCATGCCTGTTTTTTTCCACAGCGAGGCTGTCTCCACGGCAATGAGAAGATACGCCTGGTGCATTTGATTCTGCGGGGGACACCCATACACGATCCTGTTTTTCATCACCTGCGCTGTGAAGCACTCGCACGAGGTGCTAATTTAGCCGGGTTCCATCACATTTACCCCCGTCCCCTTACCTTTACGTCCTCCCCGTCTCCTACAGTCTTGAGATTTGTTGTAATGTCTGGAGGTAGGGGGAAGGAGTGTCACATTGTGAAGGATGAGAACGTCCAATGGAACCTTGATGGAGCTTGTAGGTGAGGACAGAGAGATTGAATGAAGGGTGTGTACGAGGTGGGCAGAATGTGGCAGCCTGTCCTTGCGCCTCGTCGTCTCCTCTCCTCTCCAGCCTTCTCCGCTGCCTCTTTCTGCCTCATTACCCCCTTTGCCAGACTTCTCCCTGGGCGACACTGAAGAGAACTGTCCTCCCGCTCGCTCGCCGCTTCCCTTCCCGACAGGCGCCGCTCGAGCGCTGCCTCGCCCTCCCGATATTAATCAACACACACATACGCACTGCTTCAAGTGTGTGCTCCCACTCTCCGAGATGAGCCTGCCTGATGGACAGGCTGGTGGGCAGCCGTCTCCGCTCTCGCTCCCTCACTTGCAAATGAGAAAGCCGACCTCTCACAGGTGCGGGCAAGGGCCAGAGTATTAGAAAACACTTATGGGAAGGAAGGAAGCATCCTTTTTATTTGGTGGGTGAGTGAGTGAGTACAAATGTGAAATATTTAAGGTGGAGCTATTAGATTATTACTCAAAGTAGCACTAAAAAACTTTTCAACCTTAATAAAATATTTTCATAACTCTTCTGATGAAACAGGGACTAGTTGAATGGTACTTTTCCCATGACCTGAGCGGGTCTGTATCATTTTTATTGGCACTAAGTAACTTTGAGGAGGACGGTAGGAACACTGACACACAAAAAACTATAAATGTGCTGACTGCTTTGTGGCATATGTCAAAAGCTACACCGGATGAAAGGACAGGATTTTGCTCGCTGGAGTGAGCTAAAAACAGGCGTTTGCCCTCATGGGAAATGTGGTATTCCTTCAGACATAAGAATACCGCTTTTGTCCATATGGCGCCGCCATAATAACGTAAACTGAAAGTTCCTTAGTGTTGCTTTAATGCTTTCATGTTTATACATTTCAGTGTAGTTATTACAGCATTTTTAACTATTTTCTCTACACTTAAAAAAACCTCACACAACTATGTTTATTTTTTATACACTGTCAAGGCTCGAAATAAGCAGTTTCACATCGCAGTTTGTCAGGCAAAATTTGAGACCCAATAACTTTGGTTTGAATTTCTGTCCCAGGAAGTTTGTTTGTTGTTAGTTTGATTACATTTTTATCTGGGACTTTATTATAAGGACGTTGCTGCTTTACTTGCAAGTCGTCATGTTGTGTCAGAGAAACATTAAAAAATCTTGAGTCTCGTAGTCTGCTAAATAAGCGACGGCTCGCAGAGAAGATGTTTCTCATCGTAATGAGAAAGTTTTGTGTTCAAATGAGAAAGTTTGAAAGTTTCTCATTAGGACAAGAACGTTTTCACTTTCTTTTCACGTCCCCCCTCTTCTCCATGTCACTTTAGGGACTTTGTAATACATTCAAATTTTTATTGTTTAGTATTGTATTGTTTCACTGCTTCAGGTCCCTGGGATTAGCCTGCACAAAATAAAATAAATAAATAAATAAAATACAAAAATGCAAAAAAACTGCTCCACAAAGTTAGAAAGTTGCTCCTCAAATGAAGTTATTGAATCGCAAAACTGCTCCGCAAAGAGAAAAAAAGTATATTTCCAGATGTAACTATTGTCATCACCATATTTAAAGGTACGTTTTTACATTGCTGTTTGTAAACACAACATTCAAAACAGACTCTCGAGAAAGCCGAGGACAGCAGCCAACCAAGAACGAGCGTGAAAACAGTCCACCAATCAGGAGCGTGGGCTCGCACAGCTGAATTTGCATATGCAGACAAGACACAGGAATCAGACTCCTAACCAGTGTTGGTAATGTTACTTTATAAAAGCAATTAGTTATAGTTACTCATTACTTGCTAAAAAAAAGTTAATAACTAAATTACTTTATAACAGAGTCACTTTGTTGCCAGGCAAATAAAAATAACTGTTTTCACTACATTAAAAAAGTTTTATATAATAATAATAATAATAATTATTATTATTATCTTTTTTTATACATGAAATTCAAATTATGTCCAGGCTATAAGGGTGTTTTCATAGATTTTTCTAAATATGTATGACACACAAATATCTTACTTCATGACACATGTTCTACCACTGCCAATTACTACACCAATCAGAATAATAAATAAATAAATGAATAAAAATACTGGATATATGGTGATTTGTGGCACACATGTCACCCTAATATTGGACAGTCCTTGCACAGACAGTTAAGAGAAATAAAATTACTACACTCCAAAAAGAGAATTGTTGAACCGACTTAAGTTTAAAAAGAGAATTGTTGACCAACTTAAAAGAAAATCACTTCAAATGGTAACACACAATTTATTTTAAGTTATGTTAATCCAAAGTGAATATATTCAATTTAATATTCATTAAACTTAACATATTCACTTTGGATTAACTTAATTCAATCATGTATTACCATTTCAAGCGATTTTTTTTTAAAGTTGGTCAACACTTCTCTTTTTAAACTTAAGTCGGTTCAACACTTCTCTTTTTAGAGTGTAGGCAAGTGTTTAGAGTTGTCATTGAGCTTGTGGAGTTGCAAAGTCCCGTAATGGTTCTTGGTTTAACAGAATTGTCAGTAAATTGCTCCTCATAGCGGACGTTTTTCGGCAAATCTCTAACAATGTTATTTTGACCAACGTCAGTCTTGTCAAACGAACCTCAAATCATTTCCAAGAGAGGAACGTGGACTCTTGCTAATAATGCTAACATCTTCATCGTGAAAGAAGACACGTCATGACACGCTTCCCGCGGCACCTACAAAATAAAAGTTACTACGCATTCCAGCTGCCAAGACACCTTTATTGTGACAAGGTGCGACAACAACACTGCTTCTAACTGTTCGCAAAATACATTTTCATGAATGGGCTCGGAGCAAGCCTCCCTTAAAAGCTTATTTCGAGCATTGAAACTAATTAGCGCCTTTCATGTACAATAACAATAACAGCATTTCAAATACGAGGGAAATAATTCGATTACTCCGTTATGAAAAAAGACTGCTCCTTTTTTTTTGAGAGAGAAAGCTCAGTATTGTTTATTCTGTAATTTTACCGATTTGACATGTCATCAGCTCTCTTTTTTATTTTATTTTTATTTTTATTTTGTATGTGGGTGAGTATGTGCATGTGCGTGTGTGCATGTGTGCGTGCGTGTGAGTGCGTACTCATTAGTTCACCTAAAACCTATTAAAAGTCCCATACCGTTCACCTAAACCGAATACTTCAGAATCCCACTTGAGTCGTGATGTTGTCAGGAGACCCGAGGAAGGATCAAAGAAAAGAAAGGAAAGTGAAATCCAGCACCGACCAGACATCACCTACTACCCACCGGGTTACCAACACTGCACTTAACACGGCCACATGAACAGTTGACCAATCAGGAGCAGGCATTCGCAAAGCAAAATTTGCATATGCCACTGAGAGTAACTTGCCTCCGCTACTTGAGCCAAAACAAATCCTTCGGACTATGCTTTCAATGTCTGCCATCTCTTGCTTCCTCTTCACCTGTTTACCCCCACATAAACCAGAGCCTGATGACGGTGTGCCAGGTGTGCCCGAACCCAGAAGACGTGACCAGCCTGTGTCAGCAGGCAAAGCGAGTCCAACCAGGCCTTGAACAGCGGCGAGATGCCAGCGTATATCTTGAGGTGGAGACGACAGAGCCGATCCTTGACGCCGCTGTGTGTGACATTAGCTGGCTGCCTTCCTCGCCGTCTGGACGAGGCTTCCGGACCCGGCCCTCGCCCCTCACATCCTGATTGGGTATGTGACCCGGTGTCCCGGTGGTGACATATTCCCTGGCAGGGAGTCAGAATATGAAATGATCGCATTATTCACGTCCTACCTTTGACATTGTCTGAAGGCTATGCACCGAGCCGTGCAAGAAAAAGTATCACAATCTGCCAGCGCTGTCCGGCCAAGATAGAAAGAAAATACGTCCAAATGTAGAAAAGTGCTGTCTTAAATATTGTGAATGTGCATCCAGTGTGTGTGTGTGTGTGTGTGCGTCTCCTGGATTGGTTGCCGTACTAATAACTTGCCTTGCCTGTTGTGCATCTGTCTCTTGGGTGTCCCTTGACTCATCCTGATCTGATGAGAGCAGCTGGACACTGGGGAGGCGTCGTCTCCTTTCTCAAGCAGACGAGGCAATTTAAACCTGCCTCAGGCATGTAGATATTACTCCCTGGTGGGATGGCTGGAAATTAATGGAAATTGTTTTAGAGGAATCATTATTAACATTCTCCTTTGGATGCCCTTTTTGCGTCTCAGCCCCATCGCCTCGCCTGCTTTATTCTCACGCTAATTTATGCAGCCGTTGACATTCCTGGCGGTGTGTGCGTGTGCGTGTGAAAGTGCTTGAATCTGTGAAGAATCAAAATAATTGGTAATTGCTGTGATACTTCACTGAGCATATACTTAAAGTTAAATTAAAAGAGTATCAATCATGCTTTTATTCTGTCCTTTTAGTTCCCGTTTTCATTGCCTTGTTTTATGTTTTTTAGCATCCAGTGCGTGATTTTTAGTTTAGACACCCACCAATGCGCTGGTTTTATCACGTTCCCTCAGTGATGCTTGCTTGTTTATAATGTAAGATGGTGTAGCAGACTCAGTTTATGAAAAGGCAATACCCACAACCCAGAATGGATTAAACACTCTTAGCTTTCCGGGCCCGCAGGGGAAAATGTACATTTCACACTGGTTTCTGGTGCGGGGAAAGCCGCTATTTAAATGAGGTGTAATATAGCTGACATTTTCCAGTTCATTATGCAGCCCCTGACCTTCACAATGCATGACTTGGATACTTCTCTGGCAAAAGGCGCGAGGCTTGGTTCTGTCTAATGGGAGTTGTTTGACCTTGTCAGGAACTAAGGGGAGGTCAGGGATGAAGGTGGCTGTAATCGGTCAAGACAGATGGGGCGCTGCCGAGGAAACATCTTCAGAATTGCATGTTAAGAAGCAGTCAGATTTTTTTTTTATGTTGCAGATTCTCAACGGAAATAATAAGTATGATCTGTGAAATTTTCAAATGATTATCTCTTTGATATATGTTCTGAGAAACTATTTTCAACATAATAATAATAATAATAATATTATTATTATTAATAATAATAATAATCATCATCATCGTCATTAATAATAATAATATGATTAATAATAGTAGTAATAGTAATAATAATAATCATCCTCATCATAAATAATAATAATAATAATAGTAATAGCAGTAATAATAACAATAATAATCATTATAATAATAATTAATAATAATAAAACAATAATAATAGTTATAATAATAATAATAATAATAATAATGATAACAACAATAATAATAATCATCATCATCATTATCATCATTAATAATAATAATAATAATAGTAATAGTAGTACTAATAACAACAATAATAATCATAATCATAATTAATAATAATAAAACTATAATAATAGTTATAATAATAATAAAATAAAAATAATTTGATGCATTGATTTCTACAACGATTCAGAGGGTTCGATGCATGCTGATGTCATATTTATGAATAAAATACATACATCAAAACACACGAATCAGCGAAGCGCAGAATCTGTCTGCCTGCATCTCCATCAAATTCAACAAAACCGCTACAGTAACTGCGCCACAACTTAGACTTTCTCTGAGCTGGTCTAAAGTGTAGTCTATTTTCTGTCACAAATTGTCAGGTGCACCAGTGGCGTGTAATAGTAAACGCCCTCAGTTTGCCGGAATGCCCAGCGAGGGTCAACGAGGTCTACCAAATTCACAAACATGACACGCAATGGAAGATGGGGCGGGTTCTATGCCAAGCGCACGTGCGCCTGCCTACGAAAATTGGGCCTTAACTGTGCATGTGATTGTGAATATTTGCCCTGTGATTGGCTGGCAAGTCCAGCACACCAGACAAAATATACTTATAGGTTAGTCAAATGCAATCAAATTCAAAGAAAGCAATTTTATACACAGGTACAGTATAATACATGTTCACTAATTACTGTATGTATAATGTCCTCATTTTGGAAGTTCATGTAATTTGCATAACACTAGACATACTGATCAGAAGATGTAAAAGTACAGTTTATCTGTGATTGCTGCCAAAACACATTTACTTATCTCAGACAGATTCAACTAATCTTCATCTGGCTATTGCTTCACGTCCAAGCTGTATTTTAAAGACTCCGCAGGACTCGAGATAAATCTTCCGCAATCACTCACAAAACGTAAGAGAAAGTAATCATATCAGGAGTCTTTCATGGATTAGGCTGCTATGAATGTGATTTATAATCTCTCTCATTTGTGTGAACTACAATAATGTGCACTGGGCGGCTGCCATAGATAATCTTATTAACCAGTTGGCTTTTGTTTTTTCCCGCCTTGCTTTTATTCCATGTTGAAACATTTCGCTGCTAATTTGTGGCTGAGCATAATTGGGGTCTTACTTAAAAAAAAGAAAAGTATCCCCTGTTTAGCAGAAGATTAGGAATTTCATCTTTGGGATTATGTATAGAGCACAGTGAAAGGCCCATGAAATTGTCTTGCTTTCTATTATGTTTAAAGCCACTCAAGCTTATTACTGTGAAATGGAAGTCAAAATTATTTTTGAAAAAAGGGCCATTGTCACATCACAAAACGTGTCAGATGGCAGCTACACCAATAGGAGGGATCGAGTGGGTGATTAGTCCTGGTCCAATCAGGATGCTGCTGGGATCACTCATCAAACCAATCAGCCAGACAAAGAGGAATTCTGCTTCTGTGAAATTTTGGAATTGTTAGGAAAAAGCTCAGCATTTGCTGTCAATGCCACAACAGGAAATCTGCCAAATGGAAATCATTTGAAATGGAATGGCAGCGAAAGTTGGTTCAGCACCAGAACGCACAATGCGAGGCAGATCAAATCAAACATTCACACAGGAACCCTCATTGATCATTGCAAGCTTTTCAGGAGCCTCAGATGTTGCCTGGGAGCTTTCATCCTACGATGAAATAATACTTCACAATGTAAAATGATTCCCAGATATGTTAAAAATGTCAGAAAAGCTGCAAAGAGAATATTGTGTCAGTATTTCAACCTACTTCACCTTTGGGGTCTCGCAAGTGATCACACAGGAATTGGAGGTTTCTCTCCACCATAATGTTGAGCAACTTTTGATTTCATGTCAAAACATATTTAAAATTTTAGCAGTGCCATTGTTCCTTTGGCACGCCGCTCTCTCTGTGGGGCTTGTCGCAGGAGGCGTCAAGGCATGCCGCTCCAATCGCCCAGGCCCGTTTCATTTTTCTGTCTGACATGTTAAGTGTGATGCTACAAAGAGGTTCCATTTTAATTGTTTGGACAGATCACTCTTGGGAGAAGGGCTTTGATATTTGCTGTTGACAGAATAGGCACAAGCTTGCTGACTTGCTTTGGTGTCTGTCTTTCCAGGCCTGGCACCGCACTGTACGGAAGGCTGCTGGCTTTCTACCTCGGACTGCTTTTCAGCTCAATCCCATCTTTTGCTCGGCCTTTCGCTGTGGCTGCTACAGCGTATACAGTTGTGAACATGTTTAATATAGCTCAATTTAGGTTCATGTTATTATTCAGATTTTTTTTTTTTCCACCTATCATGCTTTTCATTTTCTGTGTTGTTTAACCTCTTGTCTGCCATGCTGTTCATTTTGTCCACTCAGCACCTTCCAGGAACAAAATTCTGCCCGGGTAAATATTCATCGATGGTGGGTGGGGTGTGGATGACGAACATGCCCGAATATGGACCAGTTTATTTAGTTCCCTCCTTTCAGTTCAGTCTTCTCAATTATTACTGTTACACCCCTGTAGGAAAATTTCTTTTTAATTTTTTATTTTGTGCCCCCCAAACTCTTGTCTATAAATCTGTTACTTCTGCATAGCATTGTATCCTTAATAACATCAAAGAAAACAAAGAAAAAACAATTTGTGATCAACTTACAACAAAGAAGTTTATTAACATTGTTTTTTTGTTTGTAACAAAACATTTGAAGTGCCTCCCCCAAAAAATCATTACGTTAAAATAAAAAAAGTAAATGAGTGCGCCACTGCCACCTACTGTAATGAATGTGCAATTACTCTTTATTGTAGCACGGGGTTCGCCCAACTATTTGAGAGGGGTTGCAGTAGGAATAAGAAGTCTACACACCCCATTTGAAATTATATGTATATATATATATATATATATATATATATCAATATATATATCACAAAAAATGCCATTTCAAACGGGGTGTGTATATATTTGACCAAGATAAATCATTACAAACTTTTCCTTTTCCACCTTTAATGTGACCTATAACTTGAGAGGGGGGTAAAAAAAAAAAGAGTAAAATAATGGAATTGCAAAAGTGTGCACACCCCCATAAACTGTGATGTGGCCATTTTCAGAATTGATCAATCACTCATTGTAAATGGGAATCAACACACTCCTGCCACCATTTAAAGTGCATCAAAATCCCAAGCAAATGTGCTGTCAGCATCATGCATGGGGCTAATTATCTGCAACCCGAGCTTTTGACGTGGTGAAGAGAATAATGAACAGGAATAGCAGTACATTTTTACACCTTTCGGGTGTTAGAAAGTAAAAGAAAAAACATCGGGCAAAGCAAAAACAGCTTTTTTATTTGGGGTTCATCAGAGGCACGATGGTGGCAGGTGTATGATGACTCACATTTAACACCAGTATGAATGGGATTTCTTAATTCTGAACACAGCCATATCCCAGTTAGAGGAGGGTGTGCACACTTGTGCCCACCCCATTTGAAAAGTGAGTTGTACAGGTTATAGGTCCCTGACAGTAAATGATGGGGGAAAAAAAGCTTATCTTGATCTCATTGTTTAGATCAGTGGTTCTCAACCCCGGTCCTCGAGTACCCCTATCAAGCCTGTTTTCCATGTCTCCCTCAGCCAACACAGTTGTTTCAAACGATCAGCTAATCAGCTAGGTCGACATGAAGCCTGATAACGATTCTCAAAACAGACTGGATAGTGGTACTCGAGGATCAGGGTTGAGAACCACTGTTTTCGATCATTATAAAAACCTGCCATTTGAACAGGTGAGTTGATTTTTGATATCAGCTGTATATATGTCACAGATTCACTACATTTCATGTAGACAAAAGTTTGGGGAAAATGCTTTAAAGTCAAAGCATTTCTTAGTTCCCCTTGAGTGTTATTAATTTTACAATAATTAATAGCCACTACATTTAAGATATGATCTCTTTCCTCTCTTAAAACACATCCTGCTCTGAAATAAATCATAATTTCTACAGTATCGGTTTAGTTCTTGTTGACGTGCTGCCACCCTATGCCTTTACATGTGGATAAGCTACTACGTATAGTCAGGCATCTGAATGCGTTTGCCCGTACAGAGGTGAGCGGCTATGCATCCAATGAACACAATATGACAGATCATCCATTCACCTTTAAGCACGGGCCTTTTGTAATTGTAATATATGCTTTAAATAAGACGAAAGGACACTTGAGCGACGCTGCGCAGGGGCTTTATCAAACAGGAGCATGCACAGATGAAACGTAGTGAGAAATCACTTGTTGATGGGCCATAATATAATAAAATATTCCATATGAATGGGCGGCTACCATAATGTCACACACTCCATTAATATTCCCTTGCAGTTTGGCTCTCCGGTCCTGGGGAATTATTAGGGGGACGGAGGACAAGGCGATGACACAAGAATACAACAACCCCCCCCCCCCTCCCCCTCCGCCTCACCTCCCCTCAACCCTTCAACAGGACTGCCACAAATTACCCACTTTGCCCGCAATATTATCAAGGCTTACTGCTGACCTCCATAATTAGAGTCTTGGTGTCGTTAGCCCCCATTAGGCTAACAATAGCTCCTCGGAGCAAGCAAGGACACTTCGGGAAATAACATGTCTGAGAACACTTGACTTTTGTGAAGCGATAGTGGGTTGGGGGGAGGCGGTGGGGCGAGGGACAAAAAAATCTGAGGCCATTACTGATCCAAACAGCCAGAATGGTTTCATGGCAGGCTGACTCGATGAAAGGCGTGCCATCTCCATGGCAAAAACACATATTTGGACAGTGGATGAAATGAAATGGCAAACAGAGACACAGTCACGCTCATCCTTCTGCTCAAATGGTGACCGTGTTTTCCATCTCTGCACTCATTTCCCTTTGACAGAGACACAAATCAAAATATCATCTCACCCGCCGCTGCTGAGTAGTCGCACTTGCGTTTCAATCACACGGCGTTAGATACAGTCGCTTGCCGCTGAGATCCTTCTCAGGCTCCACAGAGCAAGCGAACACGAAATTCTGTGCCCAAGCTCCGTTTGATCTCCGTCATAGTCCCTCTAAGACATTATTGTGTAACACTGTACAAGCAGACCGGCTCCGTGGTGCGAAGGAAATATCAAGGAAGATATTCATAAATATTAGATTAGATCAAAACAGTCCGTTGCTCTCAGACTTTGAGCTCCTGGGTCAATCCATCCCCATCCCTTTGATTGTATGTTTCCACTCAGACAGAACAGGGAGGATTGGGTGCACATTGAAATTGAAGCCAGGAGCTGAGAAATAAAAAAAAAAGAAGAATAAAACAACTTGCACGGCCCCATTTCTTCACCGCTGAGTTGTTAAAATGGCACACATGTAGAGATTTGTTTAACTTGTGATCAACACAATCATTTATTCTTAATTGTCTTGTTTTGATTAGCTTCCCTAATGCACAATACAGCAAACCTGCAGAGATTAATAGGCAGCTTTCCTCCAAACTCTTCCTCTCTTCCCCGGAACTGACACAAATTGGTGAAATATCACTTTGATGTTTGCTACCGAACAACAAACAAAACACAAACCTAATTAGCCTAATTCAAAATCGTTCCAAATGCCTGACTGTTTGTTATCAAAGCCTTCATTCTTTGTGCTCATGTTGAAGATAAAACTTTACGAGAGTCATTGTTCTAACGCTGCATATCTGTGCAACGCTATGTTGAGAATGTTTGAAAAGTGTGGTTTAAGGTGCATACGTTCCCAATTGTCATTTGATCTTTGACCTCTCTGTTGTGTGGAGCATGAGTTGGATGAGACCGAGCAAACCATATATATAAAAGTAGGAGGCCATTTTACCTACAGCGATAGAAAATTTGGCTGGACATGACTGGATATAAAAAGTCTCAACATCCCCGATCAGGGGCTGACCCAACATTTTGGGTTATATTTTTAACCCAAAATTGAGTAAAAAATAAATACCGGTAACCCATAAAACAAGACTACTCTGAACTTATTTTGTATCAAGATAAAACATTGGGTTGTTTTGTACAAATAAATAAATAAATAAATAAATAAATAAAATACCCAATAAAAATAAAAGTTTTTTTTTTTTAATTAGTTTTGACCCAAAAGTTTTGAGAGTGTGACTTCACTCTCAAAACAGTTGGGTCAAAAATAATCAAATTTCGGTAAAAAATATATATATATATCGCTACTTGGTCTTTTTTGAGCCAACTTTCTTGTTTGTTTTGCACGAAACAACCCCAAAAAATGTGGGTCGTTGTGTATAACCCCCAAAAAGTCTAATTTTGTACACAACAACCCCCCAAATTGGATCTGTTGGTATAAAACAACCTAGCAAGTCGGGTCAAATTGACCCAAGTATAGTGGGTCGGTCTATTATTTATTTATTTATTTATTTATTTTACCCAAATCGTTTTTTTTAAATACCCATCTGTTTTTAGAGTGCACAATTAATAAGACCCATAACAAGTATAACTGTTTTGTTTTTTTTTATGAAATGTTTTAGAAAACGGAAGTAAAAACAACTGAAGATAACATGATGGCGCAAGACCCTCTTGACAAATTTCCAAGGCATATAAATACGCATGGAATATAGTGAAGACAGTCATCATTATCAAGTGTACAGTGACATTACTAAGAACCAAAACGTCCTTCCAAAATTGCTGAAAAGACGAGAAGAAAACTGTCAGGGAGGCTGGCACAATGTAACGCTGAAGGAGCTGCAGAAAATTCTGGCAAGAACTGGTTGATTAGTACATGTGATGACAATCTCCAGTCTTCTCCATATGTCTGGGCTTTGGGGTAGGGTGGCAAGGCAGAAACCGTTTTGTAGAAAGAAAAATGCTATCATCTGTAAAAACACACGTTATATCCAGTCCAGTGTAACCAAGGTTGAACTTTTGTTGTCAAATGTCAAATTTGCTGGAAGCTCCCCCTCGACGTATTCCAACTCGAATCGACTGCACAACAATAATTTATACACTGATTAGACGCCGCATGCTATCCGACTCGACTGGCTCCAACGCACAAATGATGCTCCTATTGTCAACTATTTAATGCAAACAAGAAGATTGAAGAAGACAATTTACAGTATTCTCTATTATGTGACACGCAGCCAACGATATTGATATCTGGCCATTGGGCCATTTTCTGACATCTTCCTCCCACTTTAATTCCATAAGGATCGGAAAGTTGCCTTCCGTCTAATAATGTTAGTTTTCTAACGTAATTTTTGTGATCCTTTTCAGTTATGTACGCAGGCTTGGGGAGGAACGGAATACATGTACTGGTGTTACGTAATCAGATTACAATTTTTAAAACTGTATTCCATTACAGTTACAGGAAAAAAACATCTAATCAGATTACAGGTACATTTATTAAAAATGGGGATTACTTCTAGGGATTACAATTTCTACAATGAGAGAGAGAGGGATAGAGAGACAGCGAGCGCGTGCACGCCAGCGCGAGTGGGACCGTTGCTATATGTCGGGAAGGTGGGCACAAACGAACTGACTTGTCGTGTCCGCCACACGCGGGCAGTTAGAAAAAGCTTCACGGACGGGAGGAGGAAATGGCGACCGGTATTCACTGGAACTTACTCGGAGCGAAAGTTTGAGCTAAGAGTCCAGCGGCATGCTATGCGCTGTGGCTTCTTGCTAGCTAGCCCGCTAGCCTACAACCATAATGTGAGTTATCTATCTATCTATCTATCTATCTATCTATCTATCTATCTATCTATCTATCTATCTATCTATCTATCTATCTATCTATCTATCTATCTATCTATCTATCTATCTATCTATCTATCTATCTATCTATCTATCTATCTATCTATCTATCTATCTATCTATCTATCTATCTATCTATCTATCCATCCATCCATCCATCATCCATCTATCTATCTATCTATCTATCTATGAGGTGTGGTTGCTTTCAGTGACAGTTGGAAAACAACATATGGCCTTCAATCAATCAATCGCCTACATGCTTTTTAATTACACTAGGATTTTTGCTATTTGCAGGCTGCCCGGGTCCCTGTCACCCGCAAATAGCAGGGGCACATTGTATAAAATATATATTGTGGTGATATTTATTTTTATTTTGTCTTCATGAGCATTCTCAATATTGGAGTAATCCAAAAGTAATCCAGTTACATTACTTTAATATTATGTTACTTGGATTACATTACAAATTACATTTTTTAGCAGGTAACTTTTAAAAGTAACCCTCCCAACCCTGTATGTACGCCATTCTTTCTGCCTCAACTATGCCGGCGCAACCTAATGACGTCACCTTTGTTTGTAAACAAGAAAGATGTCAATAACCTTCATCAAGTTGTTGCCTGCCTCCAGTCCAGAGTGAATGTAAAATATGACACACCTCTTCAGTGCCACTGCCATCACTATTTTATTTTTCTTTGGGCAGCATTCGCTCTGAAGCCATGCAGCATGTGAAGGTTTCGCTTACCGCAAGCAGCGTGACGCCTACCTTGCAATGCTAGTGGATTAGCTCGCATGGGCGCGCTAACATATGCAGTGGCTGCCGGCGCGCGCTTCCCCATTAGGTTGGCACATCAAAGGCGATGGAAGAAGTTCTTCACAGGCAGTTAAAAGTGGGCTCAGTGTGGATCTTGTAAATACCGTCTTTTGAGTAGGAGCCTCTCGGGGGACACTTCACACACTCCTCCAGTCAGGAGAAAGGAGGGATGGAAAAGGAGCAGTGACAGGCATCAGAAGGGGAGGAGGAGGTAGATATATATATATATATATATATATATATATATACAGAAAGATGGGGGGTGTTCTGAGAGTCCAGTCCCCTGTCACCATCAGGATGGGATCTGTGGATGAAGAAAATCACTCTCCTCTACTTTCCTCTGCGTCTCCATCTTGCTCTCATCCTCTTCCTCCTCTTTACACTTCACATGATAGCTGACAGGGAAAGTAGAGCATCGCTGCTTGCTGTTGCTTTTGAGTCATGTTTTTCATAAGGCATAAACAGAGCGTGCCGCAACTTGGGAATTCTGTGATTCTATGTTTTAGTATACAGGCAGACACAATAGCATTGACTCCTCTCTAGTGTTTTTTTAATATATATATTTTTTAACATTTTATCCATCGCAGCTGTTTTGAGGGCTCTGGTGAGCCCCTCAACTCTGCAAGGAACCGAAAAGAATGAGAGATGTGTTTTGTTTCTCATATTACGTTTACTCCCAGGCCTCTTGTAAGCTGGCTTTTGCAGACTGATCAATGCAAATGTTGTTATTTACCCAAGCCTGAAATGAAAAGACTTTGGATCAATTTGATGCATATGGCGTACTAGCGGCGTCTGGCTTTGCCTTTTGGCCCTCCCCAGCCAGTCGACTTGCTTCTTGAGCAACATCTTCTCCAACATCACAAATGCAAATAAGGCTAGCGGGCTCTCCCTCGTGATAACAACCCACAACAGTGTATGTGTGCTCTCTCCACGCCTTTCTCTTCTCAATAAAAACTTTTAAAGTGCAGTAAATATTAGGGGTGTCAAATGAGTGCGTTAATTTTGAGTTAATTTAAAGTTCCTTTAACGCCACTCATTTTTTAAATGCGCGATTAATGACTTGGAAATCATGTACTGGGGCAATTCTAGTCGCAACGCAGCAGACATGTCCATGTCGAAATTGAACAGTAATACATTGAATAATAATGCATATATTTGTGGAGTCAAGTTGTATTTTTATAATTTCATGTCAAAGATTAGATAGCTCCTAATATGGAAAGAAAATGCACTGAGATGTCGCCGACGTCTTACAAATGCAATTATGCCATCTAGTGGCAGATAATTCACCTCAACACAAATCAATATCATACTCATTTATTACAGTACAGTACACCGTTTTAATTTTAACTAAATTTTATGAATTATTATGAAATTACTGTATCAATGACTAAAAGACGCAGCCATATTTCTATAGTTTAACATTTTTTCCACTTTTATGTTAGCAAGAGTAGGAAAAGTATTTTATTGTACATTTTATTGTACATTTAGAACAGATATAATATTTTTAATTAATTGTGAGTTAACTATTGAAGTCATGCAATTAATTACAATTAAAAAATGGAATCGCCTGAAATCCCTAGTAAATATTTGTGACTGGCAAATACGTTTGAACGTATTTACAAAAACATTTAATCGTACTTGCATGTACTTTTAAACATATTTAAATACGTTCAAACAATTTGCAAATACATTTAAATATTTTTCCCCGAAATGCCACAGGGTATCAACTTGTGCACACAAACGTTTTTTTTTTTTAAGAATTTGGCCTATATTATATTAAGAAGTTCAAAAATATTATATAGTAAAGATTAATTAAAATATAGTAAACATAGTTTATTTGTTATTTTTATGATTTATTATTATGTCTGCAGTGCATGATTTCTTTTTGACCTTTTGACATCGGCTTGTGCATGCACATACAATGTGGCATTATGGGGAAAAAAATACAAATTATGCACCACCGCAAACATAAATCATACCAATTATTAATTAACAATGTTTACTTACTTAATTTTTGAATGTATTGATATGAAAACAGAGGTCAAATGCTGGGAATTTTTTGGGATTTTTACTTGCTCATTCTTAAGTTAATACGCCGTGGCATTACTGTATGTTTTTAGCATTTAGGTACTTGCAAATACATTTCGCATTTACAATACATAAATACGATTAACGTTTAAAAACATTTGAAAATATGTGCAAACGTACTTGCAAATCCGTTTTGTATTTGCAATACGTAAATACGTTCCAACGTATTTGCTAATACGGTCAAATGTAATTACCAGTCAAAAACGTTGACTCCACATTTGCATTTCCACACTTCCGTACTTCTCAGCAAACATACTCACAGCTCTGTATCTATCTGAACTGTGTATGTGTGCCGGGCTGACCCACTTTCTTTGCTTGGCCGGGCTTCTGCTGCTGTCTGCCGTGCTGGGGGGATCCCTGCAGACACCCCCCCACCCCCCTCCCAGCACAGACTCCAGCCCTCCTCCTGACAGACACTCACCCTGGCATGTCATCCCCCGTGGATTGGAGACCTCTGCCTTTCTGCCAGTGTTTCACATGTACCTCCATGCAGATGCACAAATGCATCAGGCCCAACAGCGTCCTTACCAAGGAGAACACCTACACTCATCCGCATATTCACTGCACATCCCAGTTGTGTGCATTTCCATCCAGCGTCCTCCTTTTCTCCGTGTTTGTCTGGGGTTATTGTTTCAATCTTGCTGCATCAGGGGGCCTCTGAAGGTTATAAATTAAACATAAATGCAAATGCGCTGAGCCATTGCCGCCCTACGCCTGCCTTTCCTTGCACATACACACTCGCCACTTAAACAGATCCGTGTGTCTGCGAATTAATGGGAGAACAGTGGGCTTTTTTTAATGAGCGGGTGAGGGAAATTAGAGTTGCAAAGCCACAGCGCGCAGCACACCCCGAACTGCAGCCGAGGCAACGGCTTGAAAAGCCATCATAGAATATGCTAATGCTCCCGGTCCTCTCACTGTCAGCCTTATAGTGGTTGCTCGAGATGAGATCAGAGCTGAGGCTTTGATCTGCCACTCTGACGGGAGCCAGAATCGGCATGTGTACAAAGTACAGAGCAAGGAAGGGTGTGTGTATGTGCGTGCGAGTGTGTACGTATATGAGGCCTGTGCTAATCACAAAAGGTGCACACAACCAGCCACCATTTCAAGTTCGTTTGACACCTTGCGTGTAGCGTTGAAAGTTGTCTGTTGTCTCTCTCTCTCACACACAAACACACTCTTACGCACGTACACACCAAGGTTATTTTAGTTAACTCAAATTGAAAAAAAAAATGCTTTAAAAAAACCTAAATTAAACTACGCTTTTAATTTAAAATTAACTTACCATAATTATAGCGAACATATCCTTTGTTTTTCTCTTTGCCATTTTCCGGTATTTTAATGCAGTACATGAACCTTTGTGGTTGATTTTAAGCAGCCAATAAAAAAGTGCTTTTGTCACTGAACTCACTTTTGATTAATATATAAAAATAAAACAAATGTTAGGGTTTGTAACATTTAACTTTAAAAGTAATAAACTCATTCAAACCCAAAAGTGTGTAATCACGTTTTTTATTTGTCCTTCACTCCCAAAAACGTACTTATACGTTTTAATGTATTTATATTTTTAAGCAAGAGCATACAGAAGACTTTGATGCAGCTGCTGACATGAAGAGGTGGCTTAAAGCAATGGTAGTTATTATTAAAAAGGAAGCAGGAATGAAATAAACAGGAAGCAGGTGGCAGCTGAGTATAAGAGGTCAGCCACGGACGTGTTGCAACAAGCTCTTTTCCCCAGTGTTTTCAACAGGAATGTGAAAAATTATGATACTTGGCTATATTTTAATACTAATTGCTGCAAAACGGAAATAGATACAAATATATATATTTTTTCCTGATGGAAGAAGAGACCCTAATCTTTATTTTGGTGGGTTCCATGTTTTTATAGTAATAGAACACAATATTCTGTGGGCCTTGCCATACAGTCAAAAAAAAAGAAGTAAAACAGCCCGGAGCGAAGGGGGCTGCTTCAGTGAATGAGTTTTAATCACTGCACTTGTAAAATGTATTTATAAATCTGTATTTGATATGTGGATGGCTGTTTTAAAGAAATGTTTTTGTTGATTTTTTTTACAGTAATTTTTTTCCCACATGAAATACACAAAAAAAATAATAATACTAAAAAAAATATGATGACGTATTATTTCCAATATTAAAAAATGGCAAAGAAAAAAACTTTAAACAAATTTACGCTAAATAAACTCGCATTCACCATGTGCGTAATATTTTGCACACATATTTTTCACAATTTGTTTCTGTTTTTTCTCTCACAAAAATCTGTGAGTTTAATTCTCATAAATGTATAAAGTTTTTAAAGTATAATGAAGCATTTTCAAAAAACACAAAAACTAATAAATATTAATAAACCCACTTTGAAAACTATTTAAAATTAACTGAAATATAAAACAAAACTCGAAAATAAAATAAAAATAACTAACGACAATGAAAATTTGACACACACAGTATACAAAAAGATATGTGTACATCTTTATGAGTGTCTTATACAGTTGGCTAAATAGCCATCTGGTCCCGCCGATTGTATTAAACACTGAACATGGTGCATGTGCATGGCAAGCACCATTGAGACCTTGTTGTTGGACGATAACCACGTTATGGCTTTTATTTTCTGCCATATGGGCACATAAAGGCGAGTGGCTGGGACATGTTTCCAGGGATTCCACTCGCTTTTATTTGACTCCAGTCAATCAGCTTCCATTTGCACAAGTGTTGTTTCAGTGGTCACTACTGTCATATAAATGTTTTTTTCTTTCTGTTTTATGTTGAAATACATCAACAGAATGTATAAGAATTTGGACAAAGCTCAGTGAGAATCCAGGATTAGCCCCACAAGTGTTTTTTGTCAAGCCACCACAGAAGGATAGGAGTGAAGAAAATGTGATGATGATGATGACAGGGTTTTATTGGTACCCAAAAATAAAATAAAAAATCAGCCATGTCATCGGCGCATTTGCATGCTCCTTACCCGCTCTGTAACTGAGAAATCATTGTTTGTCATGTTTGCCATTTACAATCAAGGTTTTGTGGCGTAAAATGCACACATATCCAGAACCTTATTCAACACACTTATAATACAAGCAGGGTCAAGTCTAGCTAAAAAGCAACGTGTTTATTCCTGCTTGTATTATGAATTTGTTGAGCAAGGTTCTGGATATGTGTGCTTTTTATTTTATGAAACTGCGAATGTGGAAAAACAATGACTTCTCAGCCATATTATTTGCTTGCTATGATATGAAACTAATGGATATAATTGACATTGACTGTACGAATTAAACAATCTATTTTAAAGGTATAATTTTTGTTGCGTTCCATTTACACTATATTACAAATCCATTAATGGGCTGCTCTCTCTAAATTGTGGGCAGGTCACTTACGATAAAATGGAGGAAAATAATAATTAAATAGCACCGTACCGTAACTGTTTCAAGTTGTAACAGATGATTGCAATAAATTAATCCAACGTTAATATATTAAGTTTAATGATCTCAAGTGATTAAAAAAAAAGTACCTCATTATTAATTACTCTTAATATATTGACTTAGATTAATTTAATTCAATTGTGTGTTACCACTTGAAGCAATTGAAAATAAATAAATAATATTTGTAATGCACTTTATATTTCAACAGTCTCAAAGTTAGTTCAACAATTCTCTTTTTAGAGTGTAGTGGTAGGATATGAAAGTGGAACATGAGTCTAACTTGGCTGATCATTAATAAAAAAAAAATGTTGACATTAATAATCAATAAACATAACATACAGTTTGCTTGATTTAGTATTTATGTGTCCTCACAGGCACACACATCAAGCGTCCCTTTTCAACATAATATGTCAATAAAGACAATGGTGAGTATATAGCTACACAATATTTTTTGTTTTTGAGCTTTCAATATAGTATGGTTAATTAATTTCCATTCTATTCATTTTTTAAATACATATATATATATATATATAGCACCTCTCCACTTCCCTAAATGTGTCGTCATACAGCTGTTAACTCCTTTTTACACTTGTATCAAATTGAAGAATGTTAAAATACAATACAAAATCATCTAGGGCTGATTCTGTTTTTATTTATTATTATTATTATTATTATTATTATTATTATTATTATTATTATTATTATTATTATTATTATTATTATTATTATTATTATGAAGCTCTGACTTGTACTGACACCATATGTCCACCAGGGGTCTTCCCTTTGTCATGGACATCCAATTGAGCTTCATACTGCACAACATAGATTGTAGCCAATTACATTTTGTTGATGTTTTGTGACCTGAAGCAACACGTGGCTAAAAATATCATACTCACCATCACTATAATCAGCATAACTTTCACCATCATCATCATCATCATGCTTATCATCATCATCATCATCGTCGTCATCATATTTGTCTAGCACCACGGGCAGCAGCAGTTATCATCATTACCACGGCCATCCTCAGCACCACTCATCCCCAAATCCTCACCCCCCTCCCTCCCCCGCCCCTCTTTCATCCACAGCTCCCTCTGTTGATCAAATGCATCTGATCTCATCAAAGCACAGCCTCTGCTTATTCAAGTCCCAGCAGACAGCCAGCGTCGTTGCTAAGCACTATTTTACATTCATGTTTGAATACCACTGATGGGTTAGAGCGTATCTTGTAGACTTTGGTTTTTGTGTGGTCCTAGCCCGCAGCCTGGGGTTGATTTATTTTATTTCATCCTCGCGCCTCTTTTTTTTTTGAAAAATGTCAGTTCACACAAGTTGCTCTTGCAGGCAAAATGAAATGAACTGAAGGGGTTGTCGAAAAGGGTCTTTATTCAAATAAAAGTTATTTTTTGTAGTTTTTACAATGCATTTCTGTATTTGAATATAATACTCTTTTTTTTTTAAATACACACATCTATGGTTCCTACTGTTACAAGGTGACTTTGAAAGAAAACTATTGCAACATAGCGTTACAGCTGCCATAAATTGTCAAGTTGTTCTTATTCCAAAGGCAACATACAGTTTGAGTTTGCGTGTCCGACTCCTGTCAGAGCTGCTGAGAACTGGCTTGAGTCAAGGGACATGAACGGTGGGTGGATGGAAAATCAGAGCCGGATAACCTCCTTATAGCGTCCATTGACAATTACTAAAAAGGTGGCACGTGGGTGTGGAAATCCTTTAAGCATTTGTAAGATAAGTTGTGGGTGTAAATTAGGGTGGTGATTTTCCATTCTAAGGACCAATTAGATGTCAATAATATATTTTCAATTTGGCCACAAAACTTTGGCAGCACCCTCGGTTGTGGGAACAAGATGGCCTCTTATTAAAAATCATGTGATTTAATCCATTTTTAAGTTGATGCAATTTATAGCAGTTATACATTTGTAAAATAAATTGTTTATGGTGAAAATGTGCCATTGTAAATGTAGCACTAGGAGCTGGATGAAAACACCCGAGAGATTGATATTTTGTTGTCTTTAATTGGCCACATGAACTGCCCGAGACACAACATAATCACACTATTTCATTGAATGCATACTACTAAATGACTACTGACTACTTAATCACCCTTTTGTTTAATCTTATATCTCCATTTTAGTTCATATGGGTGGATATTGTTACCAAATTGTATTATCCTCTACGTGTGTTTGTAAATAAATAAACAAACAAAAAACAAATTGATTACGAGGACCTGTGAGCCCCACCACCCCCACCCCACCCCCCGGGGTGCCTTCACGTGCCTGACTAAAACTGTTAACACGAGTAATGCAAATTTGGCAGCATGTAGCCTAATAATTACAAAAATAATATTATATACAATTTAAAGTGGACTGTCATTTATAATTAGGCGAAAATTATTCTTTATAACACATAAATTACAGTTGGCTTTATTTACAAATGACTCTGGAGGTTTTTCATTGGGCGCCTTCCAAACAAATCCAAACGTTAAATAAACGCACGCCAAAGCAGCGTGAATGTCGAATCCACTCCGGGTTTTCCAAGTGCGTCGCGCTGGAGCCCTGGAGGCGGATAAACTGGTCGAGCCCGCTCTCTCTCTCTCATCTCATGCTGGGCCACAAGGGCTCGGAGAGACGCGGCCACATATCACCAAGACCCGGGATGGAGAAGAGACGGAGGGGGGAAGAAAAAGTTCAAACCTGGAAAGACCAACTTTCAACATGACGCTTCACTGACGCGCACTTTCACCACCACCGCTACGACGAGAGCACCGGAGCTAGATTAAAGTTTGTGAAAATATCCTTCACCTTCTTGTATCTTCTTCTTCTTTTTTATTTGCTGCGTGCGCGCGCAAGGCTGGCGGAAGGTCGCGGTGGCTGCGCGCTGAGATGTTGGAGTGAGCATGGCTGCGCAAGTGGCTCTCGCCAGAAATAACAACAAAACCAAGAAATTATCCAGCGGCTTGGGCACGGAGCTCAATTCGGGGAAATCCGGAGGAGGAGGCGGCGGCGGCGGCGGCGGCGGCGGCGGCGGCGGAGGAGGAAACGTACAGCAGCGCAGCGGGCAGATGCTGGGTGCCGGAGATGGGACTCTGAATAATGTAGACCATCGCCGCCGAACGGAGCCCGGCATGGTGCGTTCAACTCCCGCGGGTCACGGCAAGGATGGGAATAACCTCACATCGTCTAATTCCAACACTTCCTCCATGGAAACGGGACTGATTGCCAACCATAAGCTGAAATGTGTCGGGAGCGGAGACCCCCCTCAGTCCCAGACACCGCAGCCGCAATTCGGCCAGTTTGCGCCGCATCCGCAGCGGCAGATGCACAGCAACAACAACGGACAGGGACCGCGAGGGGTCGTCGACCACCACGGCGGTAAGGAAAACCTTCTGGGGGGTCAAGTGGAGTCACAGCAGGTGCAAGGTAAAGGTGAGGGACATCCTAAATCCACAGAGGGGATGATGTCTTCAAGGTATGATCACGCCAACTTGGGGCCAACCAGCAACAATTCAGAGTACAACAACAACTATTACTCAACAAGGTCTTATGAGCAACATGGAGGACAGCAGCAGCAAGGAATGGGGCTATCATCTGCACATAACACAATGGACAACTCCCATGAAGCAAGCTACCAGAACAGCCAATATAACCAATACCCTCCCTATAACCGGACACGGTACGGCGGCGGGACCTACAGCATGATGGGCCCCTCGGGATGCAGGCAACCTGAAAACTTGATGATGAGTAGCAACTCCTCAGCAAGCCACAGCAAGTCCACACTGGGATCCTCTTCCGGTGGCTTCCAAAGGTTCCCGGGACCAACTCAACAACAGCAGCATCCCTCAGGGGCCACGCCGACCCTCAACCAGCTGCTCACGTCACCAAGCCCCATGATGCGAGGCTACGGCGGGGCCTACCAAGACTACAGTGGATCCTCGACACAACTGGGGAAAGATGTGGGCTCCCAGTATGGAACCACCACAGCCCACGGCTGGGGAGGGCAGCCCAGGAACCATCCACATTCAATCAGTCCGGGCAATGGAGGGCAAGGCCTTGGGAGGAGTCAGGTAAGATCATACAATATATTTTATGTATACAGCTGTGGGTTTGCTGGGAATTTAAGCATTTTTTTCTGATTGGTGTTTTTATGTGTTCCTTGAATGTAAAAATTAAAGGTCGATCGATATGACTTTTTTTTTTTTTAGGGCAGATATAGATACCAATTATTAGTAGTCAAGGAGGCCAATAACCGGTATTTGGAGCATATACACACTTTCGCTAAAAGGGAAAATATTCAATATTAAAAAAGAAAAACTCCTAACATTGTTGAAATGTTTTTAAAAATGTTTATTGAACAACTTACCAGATTTGCAAAATGATTATTTTTTAACATTTTATTTTAAACAATAAATCTGAAGAAAAGTTTGCAGAAGTTGTTTAATAAACACGTTTAAAAGCATTTCAAAGTTAAGAGTTTGAGTTTTTTAATTTAATTTTTATATTTTGACACCAACATTTTCCCTTTTATTGAACAACTTCTGCAAATTTCCACAATGTTTTTTTTTTTTAATCTTAGACAATAAATCTTAGATATCTTTGTTTTAAACGTTTGACTTTTTAAGACATGACAGTGGCCTGTCTTGAAAAGTCAAACGTTTTTAGCTCCCTTTTGGATTTTACAGTAAATGAAGTATTCAAAAATTTAAAAAATATTCAAAATGTTAAATTAAAAACAAAACAAAAAGCAAAAAAACAGAAGCTCCAGAGAGTTCCCAGGATCAGCAGCATCTCTTATAAAGTTCACTGAAATTTAATAATTCAGTCAACGCAATTTTAAAGTGAATGTTTTATTGGCCATTTGATTTAGAAGGCAAGCTGATGCCGATATTTGTCAAAATGCTGATAATTGTCACTTATAATTGGCCCTAGTAAACATTAATTATCCAACATGATGACAATTATTTTTTTTGGGTGGGGGGGGGGTGTCAACAATCTTCATTTTAAGTGCCCTAAACCCAAAACTGTGTCTAACAAATCTAATGCCCACTAATACAGTAATTACTTCTCCGTCTTATTAGGATACAATTAGAAAACGTATATCAAAAAAGGAAAAAACGTATAAAAGAATAAATTACATTGTGAAATATTTAATATGAGCTAAGTTATACTTTGCATGTGAAATACACAATAACATCCTTATTTATACGTGGCTGTTAAATAAGATACAGGCAATATAATCAAATATTGTACAATGTATAGGTGACTTTTAAACGGAACACGAATAAATTACCATCACTTATGTATAAAATTAAGGAAAGTAGTGAGCAACAAACTAAGTGGACTAAGACTTTTGCAGGGTACTATATGTTTTTTTGTAATGCAGTAGTGATCCCTACCACATGGCCACAGGGTAGATTGTGTTTAAACCACTCATCAAGCAATGTAAGACAGCTCCATAAAATATTAATTCACATTATATTCCTTATGAAATGCTGGAGTTGGTGTAACATTCCTCTCATCTTATGCAACTGAGCTGAAAATCCAAACAGACGACCCATCGCCTAAATCATGATCATTAATGTCAAGGTCCGTCCAAAATGTTATATTTGGAGGCCTGAAAGATTTGTCTCACATTTGTCACCAGTCTGTCATCAAGGCAGATAGCACAAGGTGCAGGTGTGCCTTATGAAGCTAATGTGTGGCAGCCCAATCAAAAATGAGCATCTTGGTGTTGTGTTTTCTGTTGAATTAACATTTAAGAATTTGAGAACATTTTGTTTTGTGTATTCTTCTTTTTTTCTTCATCATCTGACTAATGTTGTGTTCCATAAAAATGTTATTCACATCCCTGCAAGCTAGCGTCTATTCTTGGCTGCAGCTGGCTGTTGAATGCCTTGCTTTAGGGCACATCAGTGGAAATAGTCGTGGGAGGAAAGTCAGGGGACCAAGTGTTTCGAAATAATTATTCCCTGGCCCCTCCCCCTTTTCCAGGCAAGAGCTGTCAACATAGTCTGCTCTCATCCCTGAGATCGTCACTCTTCTTGGGGACATTGTGCTGAAATACTGCTTGTGTAAGCAGCGTGGGGACCTCACCATGAGATTTTTTTTTTTAACCCGAGAATTGTTTTAGATGTGCTAAATTATGCGCACTACTTAATGACACATCTGGACAACTGCAGGGCAAAAGGGGTTAAATGCAGCGTAAACTGAAAAAAAAAAACCATACAGTTTTAATAGAAGTCAATTGTTGGATGTGAGGAAAAATAATTTGTTAAACGAATTAAACTGTGCATAAATAGAATGGTGACAAGAAATGATAACATTTAGATAACTACAATAACAGTATCTGACTCAGTTCCTACATAATGAAGCCCAGACAGTGCATCAGTCTGCTCTATTTTACTGCTTTGTTCAGTTGTGTTGTGATCTTGAATGCGTATTATTCCACCCATCCAGCCCCCTAAAAACAAATCTAGCCTTTTCTGTCTGGACAACATTTGAGCAGCATTTTCACGCCACAAAAGCAGTATGTTTAATTCATATTTGGAGCGCCAACAACTGTTCTTGTGCGCTCTGACAAGCAGTGTGAGAATGGCGAGCGGCGTTGTGCATAATAGCGCATCCAAATTGGCCCGTGATTCGACTGTGCTTCACTTCAGAGTGTGTTTGGTTGGAGCACGCCTCTGTCACCTGTTGGCACATTTTCCCCTCTTTCAAATTTAATTTCCCTCCTCACTGCTTCTCTTCAGGAGGGAGCAGTGAGCGAATCCACTGCGCCTCATTTACACTTTTATTCCCCCCTCCCTCCGTGACACATACTCACATACACCTTTCTCACTTGTCTGGCCAATCACCAAAATGAAGACGGGGCTTTGCCACTTGTTTGTGTAGCAGTAGCAGTAGGTCCATTTGGAGAAGAAAATATTTCACAACCTTCCACCGTGACTATAAATAGTGTCATTTATAGTAGAAGTGATGCACGAAGTACACTTCTGCAAAACAGTGTATATATGCCTATAGAAGAAACATCGATTACTGTATATGGACATTTATTAACATTGTGTTTTTTTTGTCTCTTGCCACCTTTCTTTTCATCCCTGTTAACTATTTTTCCATGGTTTGTTCACTGCACTTCATATCTCCTGCTCTGTGCTGTGTGTGAGCTAATACTCGCTGCGCACGCTCTGGCAATGAGAGCACCACTGCCACCTACTGTAGTGGACGTGCAATTACACTTTATTCGAGTTACAGTGCAAAAAAGCACGTTACCTGGCGTCACACAAAGTGTAACCAGCTGGGATGGGCTCAAACTCTAGTATAAAAAGGTGATCACTAGCTAGCTAGCTAGCTAAATCAATAGCTAGCTAACTAGCTAGCTAGACTCATGGTGAAGTTGTCTTCCTGCGATACATTGTACCCCGATTTCGTACGCAAGTTGTAACACAAAGTATCACTAACCTGTGTCAGGTCAGAATTACAATAAATATTTATATTTATAATTACCCTATGCCATGGATATAAAATACCCATTGTTTTTTTTATGGGAAGAAAAAAACAAACAGTATATGACCAACACAAGCTGCATTTGAGGGGTAAAAAAAATACATATCTAAGCAGCTAATGAACACAAGCTAAATATTAGCTGGCCATTTGCATTTGTTTGTCGACCCACTTATTTAGTTTCAGTTTAACTTGTTGGCATTAGACACATTTTACTTACCTGATTCTGACTTCAATGTGGTTGACCTGGCTGAGGAGTCACATGAAGAAGGAAGGTCAAAGACTGGGCACTCTATCTACTCTATTCCTTTTATCTGGAGGTGTTTTATCATATTTTATGATACTTGTGAGCTTGATGCTCATTCACACTTCCTGCTATTTCTTCTTCATTCATGTCTGGTAACGTGTGTACAGTATTGTTGTCATTTCCTCTTGGTCCTTCTTTGTTTGTGTTTGGTGACTTCCACGCACCGAACTAGGCATTACAATTCTCTAAAACTGTGGTGGGTGGGCAAACTTGGTCCTCGAGGGCCGAAGTCCTGCAGGTTTTGGATGTTTCCTTTCTCCAACACAACTGGTATGATTAGCTCATCAGCAAGCTCTTCATAAGCCTGATAACGATCCTGTTGATTGGAATCAGCTTGTGTTAAAAGAGGGAAACATAAAAAATTTGCAGGAGGACCGAGTTTGCCCACCCCTGCTCTAACCCCTTATTCACTGTATAGTCCCTCACTATATACGTAGTAGCCAACAACAACTGAAAGAAAGCATTGGACCCCGCATGGGACCCCGACTTCACCAACCAGTTTAATTCCGACGTCACTCGACAATGGCCAACCACGTAGAGACAAAGACCGTGAATGCCAAAACATAATTTGCACAATTATAAAAACATTTATTAGAACTTTATTTTTTATTTTTTTATTCAGCCATCTTTGTTGTTTAGACGCTTGGAGGTCAGAATTAGGAGATTCCAAGTGGGATATGTCCGACCTCCCGCCTTCCTGGAATGCAGCATTAATGCAAACAAATTGATGAGACAACAAGGTACACTTTGACAGTTTGTGGCTGGAGCTGATTGGTTGACAGGACCGATGCTAACAGGTGTAAACAAGAACCTAACGAGCAAGGCAAGACGTGAAATAAGGGACACGGGATGAGAGACAGAAGGAGAAAATACAGAATTAAAACAAAGTCGATAAAAAAAAAAAGATCATGACAAAATGGTCTGCTGTATGTTTATTTTTTATTTTTTATTAGCTGTCTCAATTACCCAGGTTATAGTTTGTGCTGCCTGAATGCCAAATCCATTTTTTTCCTGTGAGCCATATGTACATAGTAATGCAAGAGCAGCTGTGCCGTCCTAATGACTTATTAAAGTTGAAGTCATAAATGATATAGAGTTTTCTGTGTCATCCTACATGTGCAACACAGATCTGTCTGTTATCCACTAAACTGAACAGACACACAACACACAGAGCACAATAACAGTAATTAGTGTATAATAATGAGTACGTTGGAAACTGTTGTTACTCAGATCATTATAGCAACAACGTGATCTGGTAAAAGAAAAATGAAAGCGCATTTCCAGTTTCCACTCATTTCCACTATTGTGCTCCATGTTTTTGCGTATGTTGTTTTGGTATTTTCGGAACATATCAAAGGCAAGAACATTCCCATCCACGGTCGTGCTGCGCTTACCTTGAAATGATCCCTACTTGCGTTCCTTTCCACTGCATACTGTTTACATTTCTCTCTTATGAATTATTAGTGTGATACGAACAAAGACTTTATAATGGGAGCAATGCATCAATGTCACATTGTGTTATGCGCCGATCGCAGGGAGCCTCGCGCATAGTGATGGGCCTAAACGTGGCTGCCGCCGCCATTAAATTCCTGCAACATTTTCCAAGTGTGTGTTTGCATTCTGGGTATTCTCTCCATCCCGCGACCTGATGCACCTTTGTCGGCACGTAGCAGTCCCGTCTCATTCCCGCCCCTTTCCCCATCCATCCTGCCCCGGCCCGCTCCTGTCAATCATTTGTTTATGTTGTTTTGCGTCTTGGCTAGCAAGCACGGTGCTGATTAGCAACACCAGAGTGAATTTTTAATTTGCTCTGTTCCGTCCGATAAGGGCCCTGCTCAGCGGTTTCCATCCTCCGCAGATGAAACACACGGCCTGCCGAGGTAATTGGCAAGCTGGGGTTATTCCTTGACTGCATATTCTTTCCACGGAATACCAATTCATTCTTTTACTAAATACTAAGCGTTAAGTATAGAATCGAATAACACAGTGGCATCACGAGGTACGTACTGTACTGACATGTGTATAATATTAGGTGGCTAATTAAATAGTTGTGTTTTTTAATGGCTTGCCCAACTGTCATTTTAATGTAATCTTATTTCTCTCTCATCAGGATTGAGCAAAGCAGTCCAAGCGAAACTTTATTTGGCAAATTACATTCCATTTGGGTACATTTAAGCTCTCGAGTGGCTTTTTAGTTTGATTTGATTGTGACATCAACGTTAATTTTGGCAGTTTGGGATTAGTGCAGGTAGACTTCACACAACCTGACAACTTATTAGCATACCGGTGTCCCATCAAATCAACATTATTTGACTTTTTAAATGCTGCTTAGATCCCCCCAAAATATTGAAGTCCTTCAAGGTATGTTTAGTAAATTTGGGGGATGGACCAATATGGATTTTTTTTAGGCTGATGTCGAATCTGATTAATGACAAATCAGCCGATTAATATAAAAAAAATAATGCATAAAATATTTTAATAATAATTTAAAGAACTTTATAATCATAATTTCATTATTTTTTCCCTTCCAATGCATTTCAATGGGTGTCAATTATATGCATGTAATTCCTGGCAAGTAGCGGGTATCAACTGTATATAATATATCTATACATATATAATAGTGTATATTGTTAAAAACTTTCCTTCGCTTCCCAGAATGCATTGTGCGGCCCAACACATTTAATTGATGAAATTATAAAATACATGAATCCTTCTCATATGTTGAATGTGTGTCATATTTAACGTATTATTGTTAGATTTATGTTGCATTATGTTTTAATTCTATTTTTAAAGTTTTCTTCTTCTGTTTGAAATACTTCCACGGTTTGCAATTTGCACACGCAGGCGAGGAGGGAGGCGCAGCTGCTGTAGAGAGAAGGGCTGAAGCAAGGCCGCAGATGTAAGAATGTAGGCGATATTTGAAGTGAGTCACACGGAAGGCTGCTGACTTCTGAGAAATGTTCCGGGCTCAGTTTAGACCGAGAGAGGGAATCAGTAACAGAACTCAGGCAAATGTCAACTTAGTTAAAATCTTCTCTCCCGCTGGAGCTCACGAGGCTTGTGAACAATGAGGAGCGGAGGGGAAAGTGTTGGTCTCCTTCACACAACAGTAATTTAAATGGCTTCTATCCATTTAGTAGCGTACACGTGTGCTTGTGCTATGGTGGCGCCCCCACCTCCCTCCCACCCTGCCATAGCCTCCACCCTGACCTTCACATATGCTAATTAGCCATGTGGAGTGGGCTGAAGGGAAGGACCCTCCTCTTCCCCCCTCCATCCCACAGGGCAAATAATATTTCTTTCTTGTCCTCCCGCGTGGGCTTATTTGTGTATTTGCAAAATAAGTCTTTTAGAAACAGATGGTCCTCTTTACAGATAGCTTTCAATTTTGCAGGCGTGTTTTTTCACCCCTATTTTTGTTCTGTCAGTGTTTCCCGTTTCTTTTCATGTGTCCTGGGTTCTCAGTTTGCAAGCTGTCTCCCAAGGGACCTGCAGTCAGTTCAGAGGTATTTAGACAGCCTGCATCTCCCACTGAATATTTATATACCTTACTCAACACATCTGTGGACTATTGTGCTGCCATCTTTGCTTTAATACTGCCTCCTTTTACATGCTCTTTAACCGCCCGTGATGATATAAGAATCTTTTTTGGAATTGCAATAATTCATATAAAAAAAAAAAGAAGAAAAAAATCCGGGCATTTTCTTAGAATCCGCAAGGATGTTTTATTATTCAATGAAAATTTACTGCAGATGATTGCGTTTTTATATTAATACATATTTATTTTTAATGTTGATGTTGGCACTTTGAAGACGCATCTTCATTTTTAAACTGGGAAGGGTAACCAAAAGCAGACTACATTTTAGACAAGCTAAAAGCAGGTCTAAGTTGTGGCGCGTGTGATGTAAAATGTTGTTCCGATACCGTTTCTTGGCCCCCAATACCGATACCGTTTTGCAGTACCAATACCTAGTTTTTTTTTCCAACGTGTAAAAGCTGTCCTTCACGCACACACGCACACACGCACACATACACATACTCACCCACATACAAAAAACAAAAAAAATAACAAAAAAATAACAAAAAACAAAACAAAAAACAAAACAAAAAAATAACAAAAAAAATAACAAAAAAAATTAATACAATTAAATAAATAAATTTAAAAATAAAAGCGCAATGATGATGACATTACCGAATGAACAATACTGAGCTCTTTTTAGAAGAAAAAAGAAAAGAAAAAAGAAGCTGTCCTGCCATTGGTTCAGAGCATTCAAGAGCCAATAGGATATCTTGGCTCGGCATGCAGTCAGTGAATGTCGTTCACAAGCAAGACACAAGACATCTAAAGTCATATATTAGCGTCAGAAATAATGGTATCGGCATGTTATTTGTTACTTGCCGATGACGATACCACTGTTTTAATGCCGCCTCTCCCGATACCGGTATCGGAACAACACTAATGTAACACAATCTTGTGTAGATGGAAGCGCAGGCAGACAGATTCTGGGCTTTGTGTGGTGCATACATAAATGTGACAACAGCATGGGACAATCCCTCTGGATCATTGTAGAAATAAATTCATTGAAAAATGTTCTTGCCATTATAAGGGTTGCCCCGATCACAGTTTTTTTCCCAAGTGACCTGCTTTTGGGGATCTACCGATACCGAGTCCCAGTCCGATACCTTGTCAATGTAAAAATGACGTGATCAGGGTTGATTTCCGATCACGTGATCGGGATCTTGACATCCCTAATCATTATCTTAAAAATATTTTTAATAACACCTCCTGATCACGTGGCATAACTATGCAGGGTGGAATGCGGTCTCCAAATGCCCATCCACAATTTTCCATCATCCAAATTGGAGATCTTCTTGCATTTTTTCCCCAATGTACTCTGTGTTCTCTTCGCTGAATTTAAAGGGACTGAGGGGAGCTGCTTCGATTGGCCGGGAGTCGGCTGCATTCCCTCCCAGAATGGCGCAAATATCCATTTCTACCAGTGTTAGTCTAGGAAAATACCAAAAGAACTATCGCAGACTTGCATGTAAATAGGGCCGATTGTGTTTACATTCTCACTTTACTCATAATGAGATCACATACAAATTGTATTTGAATGGGAAACAACATATTTTTAATTAGTTCCACTGAATGTAAAACTGTTTGGACAATGCACATTTTTTGTACTTTTGTTCGTGAGTTTTAGCTCCTTTTTTTGTGCTGCTGCAACTCAGTGAAAACCGCGGCAGCCTGTTGCATAATCAGACCACATAAGTCATTGCATATTTAATGCATTGTTGCAGAGAGGCTTTTTTTGTATACCCTTCAATATACAGTACTGTGTCTGCTGTTAAACCTATTTTTAATAGGCTGCGAGGAAAAAAACAACATCACACACCACTTCGCACGTGTAAGCCTCCTGTTTCTCAGAACTACACGGGGCGCTGCTGCTGCTGTTTGGTTTGAGGTGATTCTAATCAGTGCTGGCATGATGGGATTGCATGCTCAATAAAAAGAAAAAAAAAGGAAAAATATCAAGCCAAACTGTACTAGCAAGGACTGTCTGTTTTGTGGGAGGCACAGTGAGACAAACAGAAAAAAAAAGGATGGGACTAAAGATAACCTGAAGTTCTTTTAATGAGTTTTGTCTGCTTCCTTGGGTTGTTTCTCTTCAAAGTCCCACTTTTATTTTTATTTGTTTCTGTCACTGTTTGTTTTCTGTGAAGCAAATAAATACAGACTCGTAGGCGCACAGCTCTTGTGTGTTGACTGGTTCAACGCATTGTCCTGTTCTGTTGACCACTTCAGTGTGTAGGTGTATTAATAAGGGAACGATGCTTGTGCATGAACACACTATAAGCGAAGTGCGCATTACGTTTGCGAGAAAATCAAGTAATTTTTTTTTTTGTTACCAAACAAAGCCGTCATTTGAATGGCGGCGAATGGAGTGCTGAAACTGCACACCTTAAAGCTTGCAAGCATTGTTTAAAGTGTCCTAATGGAGTTTATAGGCAAAAAAAAAAAACACCATTGCAAAGCTCAAGACGACGGAAGTGTACGCTTGTAAAAAAAGATCCAAACAGACGTATAAGAGGCTAAAATTGATTTTTGGTTAAACAAATTGATTTGGTCAATAGCCTCAAAACCAAAGGAGCAGACAGAAGCATCACGAAGCTTGCTAGCGGATGTACGTGTAACCAAACTAATGGCGTGACAGTCATCTAAGAACCTGCTTTTCACCCCAATTGACTCCTTCAGTCAAGAAAGCTCCTACCCGTCTCTTGATCGCGTCCCGGTGTTGTGTCTCGGTCCAACTCCCGGTAAAGTGCACACATTCAGTCAAATAATAAGCACTTAAATAGGCTTAACTGTACGTGTCCCGGAAGAGGGCAGTTAGTAACGACATGCTATGCGTGTTTAGAATAGATTCAATAAAAAACGTCAACTTTCCAATGGTTGAAATGGTGCAAATCAGCGCTTCCCCCCGTTAGACTCCATTAAACTCCGTTTTAATGACAAGTTGGTAGCAGGCTACCATAATGCACCGCGCTCCCGAGATGCGCACTTCGCTTATAGCCACAGGTCGCAGCAGGATGCTAGTAATCATTTCTGAGTGCAGTCCAAAAATGTACTGTATATCCCACTACATATCATTTTAGTTACTGATAACGGTTTATAGCCTGATATAGTACTTTTCCTTAAAATTACATAAAATAATGCACATTTTCTGGATTTTTTTCTCCAATTAAAAAATAAAATCCTTATAGATCACATAAAATGAAAAAAGAGATGAATACAAATTTGTCATACCAAAATACAGATATCTTCTTCTTATATCACTTTTCAAGTAATGCAGTAAAGATAATAAAAACAACACGGTGCTTCCAGTAACATTCAAGTATGGCTCCCATTTACTCAGTAAGTGCTAATAAATAAACTGTTTCAGATTTTGAGTTATAGTAAAACAAGATTGTTAGCTTGTCCTTGTACTGAGCAGTTTTGCTAGCTATGCTAGTCTTAGATTAGCAATTAGCATCGCTTCTCCTTCTTTCATTGCCATCCTTTACCTGTCAGAACAGAAGTGTAGCTTATTTGCCGCCACAGAGGTGACGATTACTGATTTGGGAGCGACTTCGTAATGTGTTTAGCCACAGTAGTAGCCAGATGTAGCTCTTTGCTACTTGTAGCTAGCTGGTGCAGCATATGTAGCTCCAAGATACTCATGCAGACTACTGAACTGAGCTGAACTGTTGATTCTCAATTTTGTGATTCATTGTGTTTCGATGTGACGTAAAAATGCTAATTTTGCCTCGCAAACTGCGATGCAAAAGCACTTATTTCAATCCTTGGAAAATTAGGAGCAACATATAAAAGGAGTACGTAGATAAGCCATGAATAAAAATATAGTCCTGTGGATGGATAGTGTTTAAAAGTACATAGATGATGCCATGTTGGCCCTCTATACTGGGAAAAAAATAAATGCAGATGATCGCCAGCATCTTAGTGGAGGAAAAGGAACTACAGCATTTCCTCAGTAGAAATCTAACAATTGATGATGAAAAAGATCTTTCTGCTAAATTTGGTGCAGGCATCTCTCTTATACACAAAGTGGTGCCTGATTTTCGACTCTATACACATACACACAGTCAACATACATTTGTGGAGATTCATTAGCAGATGTTGGACACGCTGCAGATGAGAGGACGAGGTCATTTTGCTGCTGATGTTTTGGGATTGATGTCCAAAATAGCTTTTAAAATGGCAGCCATTCTCTCCTCTCCTCACATTCGGCAGTTCCTTGATATGGCTCGACTTGCGTTCCACATTCCAGACACTCCTTCAGCTGAAACCGGATGAACTGGATTTGATATCGACAACTCAGCTGAACTTTATTCTGAAGTGTGTAATGTCTTATTGCTCCATGATGTTAATTCGTCTGAAGAATGTCAATACTGTTTTGGATGAGCATATGTTGTGCACACTCTGCTGTGTATCTGTGTGTGCCGGCGCGTCTCTTAGTGCACACACTCGCATGTGTGTGTCTCTCTTTTCAATGAACATCCATAGTTCATGTTGGCTAAACATGCAAAGGTTACTGTAATGTCAGACGCATGCCAGAGGGGAGTGTGGAATACCACATTACCATAATCCATAGACAACTGTCCCATTTACAAAGCTTGCTGCGCAGGGCTGACCAGTGCTGCACTGCAGGAGCACATGGCTGCATGTGTTCGCTCTCTGCATGAGACTGGAGTGAGAAACTTCCTATTTCACTTGGATATATTTTGACTTGAGCAACACTTAGATTTATTTGTGTTGTTTTTGTCTTACATTTTTAGGGCTGTGGATTTATGCAAAGTATTATTGTATATTTTTGTGCTGGTATAGTATAGTATTTTATTTCCCATCAATTTCTTATGTACACGTATTGTATTATGTATAACTTGTATAATATATATTAAAAAACATATTGTAATCCCCCATCATTGAGTCTAAGTGCTCAATGGAAATTTTGAAAATTTGAATTTTTGGTAGAAACACGGAATATTGTTTCCAGACATGGCAAATATGGTTTTAAAATTCAACCTTTAAAAAAATTAAATAAAAATAAATCCCAACCCTAATATACTGATATATGAGTATAATGGATTTTTACTTCATTATATTTAATCGTAGCATTATTTATGTAAAGCTATTATACTTGCTTTTCTGTGATGGCTGACTTCATTAATATTCATACAATCACTGAGAAGGAAATTATTGCAATGCTAACAAAAGTGGTAACAAATCCTGGATCTGTACCAAAATGTAATAAGCTCTTCATTGGCCCCTGCTCCACCTGACTGTAAAGTTTAGTGGAGCACAATCCTGCAAACTAACAGAAATTGTAATGAAAAATAAATACATATATATTGTCTAGTTAAAAAAATAAATAACAAAGACATTTCTCTGTATAATTTGCTATTTGGGAATCACTAGCTTTACTGAAATCACTCATTTGCAGCATTTAGTGTTAATTATGCGTTTTATGGTACTTGAAGTGGATAATGCTTATGTTGCCCTCTTACCTGCTCTGCAAAAATGGTTCTTGGTAAAAGGAATTATTCTTTAGATAATGATGTGCTATAATGGAAACTACATTTTATATTCACATAGGATTTCTCTCTGCTGAAGCTGTCTTTCGTTTTGAGATATTGACGGTTTGGACTTGCCTAACATGTTTCGTAATTATGCTTCTCTGGAAATTCCCTCTGCGTGTTGTGGTTTGCATTGGACAACGCAGACCGCCACGGATCGCGATCATCGCTCATCTTTTCACTCTCTGGGTTTATTTTCGAAAAAGCAGAGTCTCATCCATCCTTTGTGTTCATCTCCAGTTATGTCCAAGTTGCTGTGTTTTTGTCTGTTTCTGCTAGTCGCGGTTGACCTTGACTTGACTGCAGTGTCTACTCATTAAGTAGTAAAGATGAATGATTCTATTATGGGGGAGGAAGGGGGGGGGGGGAGAGTCGACGATTAGTGGTAATTAAGAGTGGAGAGGGTGAGGCACGCTGGAGGGCACCCTGACACCAACTCTGGAAGGGGCAGAGGGGAGCACAGGCTGTGTGTGCAGAAGAGGTTTAAGGCAAGAAAAGTGTCTGTAGATTTAGGGTATTGATGTGTATTTGCGTATTACAGCGCAACAAGGTAACAGTTTGTCACCACAAAATGTTGATGCCCTTTTCTAGAGTTGTATTTAAATTTGGAAACATAATTACCAACATTCACTTTGGTCTGCGTGTATCAGTGTGATTTGAAAAAGAAGCTTTAGTGTAATATTTCTGTCCTCAACTCAAACACTATTTATGTTGCTGGCAGCTGCTGTATTGAAGCAGTAACGGTGGTTGGCTCTTTGTTGACGTTTTAGTCAGTCTTCATGGTTTGATGGACACTTGTGACAGCCACTTGATGCCTTGTAAACTGTCACATTTGGATGACAGCCGTCAATGTCACGCTTCTGATTTTCCAAAAGAAAACATAAAAGCACCAGAGACATACATCTGTATTTTAAGACCTATCACTGTATGTTGTAAGTTTATCTTTTTTTCGAACAAAATTAGCTGTTCATATTCTTTGAAGGTTGTAATCTTTGATAGTAAGGTTCAAAACAGGTTAACATAAGCACGAAGATGGTATTTTCATTGAAATCAGCACAAATCTTAGTTTAATGGTTAATTCAGCCATACATCAACATCACTCAACAAAGACAAATGATTAAAGAGGAACTCAATTCAAACATATCCTTTAATATGTTTTAGGCACCCCCACTATTTTAAACAAAGCATTTTGATTAATACTGAATATGAATTAAGCAGCAAAAATCCACCTGTTTTTGACCCATTTTAGGGGGCGGCCATTTTGTTTTGTGCTGCCACTTGAGACTGTCGACTGAAAATCTGAGCCCGACATCACAAATCGGCTTCAATCTGACGTCACTCATATAATGGCGACCCCCGTTAGAGACACAGACCGTAAATGGCAAAACATAATTTATATGATGATAAACGTATTTATCTCTTCATTTATGATATCATTAATTTAGTTAAATGAAATAGGTAACTTTACATAATCCACATGATTCGGACTGACTGCATTAACCAGAAAATAATGTTGATTTTGTCAGCGAAAACTAAACAAAAATAATTTAATAATCAGTATGAATTAATTAATGAAGACTGGACTAAAATATATGGACATTTTAGATCATGAACAAAAACGAGATGAACATTATATGATTGTGTAAAATCTTGTCTCTGCTAATCGTGACATGTGACATGACATTGTCATGTGACACACAGTGACACACCCCCTTTCAAATTGGCAGCTAGCAAAGTGCAACATGCAACACATGTGGCAGACAGGAGGTGGATTCACGGTAAAAGGTTTTACAAAATAAAAAAGTAAAATATAGTTAGAACGTAGTATTAATCCAACCGCTAACTAATGCTGGCTAATTTACTAGCTTATAACATGGAGCCATAGTAGCCACTTGTTGATATACTGTAATTGTGTGTGAAGTTGTTTTTCATCATAAAGATGAGAGGAAATTTTATGTGAAATAGTTTTAGAGCCAAAATATTCCACATAATCTGCTGACAAAAAAAACAAAAAACAGTTAAATGAATGTCCCGACTAAAACTAGACTAAAATGTTAACATTTTTTGTTCACTAAAACTAGACGAATAAAATGATGTTTTCTTAAAACGCAAGATTGATAGTCGAATAAAAATGGACTAAATAAAAACAGGATGAGGCTGACTAACTATGCTAAAAACTAACAAGGGGGATTGAAACTGGTCTACATTTAAAAAATGGCGGATAAAATGAACACTACCAGAAAACAAACAATGTATCGGTTTCAGCCATCTTTGCTGTTTATATTAGCCTTGAACTTTGAATAGGACAATCAGAGTGGGATAAATCCTACCTTCCTCGAATGCAGCATTAGGCACTGTGATGCCGTTTTCAGTCGACAGCAAGTGACAGTACAAGACAAAATGAGCTGGAGATGGATTCAAAACAAATGGATTTTCTGCTTAATTCATATTCCACAAACATATAAATCAGAATGCCGTGTTTAGACTCGTGGGTCCACATACAACATATTATTGTACAAATTAAATCAGAATCCCACTGAATTGAACCTTTTATTGGTTCGATGCCCAACCCTCATAGACAAGCCAGAAACCATTGGAGACTGCCCGGCGAGATACATCGTGGTCATCTCTGGTGATATTGTTCTGATTTGTTTTCACAAAGCTTTTTGAAATGCTGCAACAAAGAGGTCGGTTTCCTCCTAATTACTCTACTGTTTATACAAACAAACCCTACTCAATACTGGTGAGAACAGGCTCAAATTGAATTGTGTTTAAAGAGTCTACCTCGGAATGCGTGTTGTTGGACAAAGTCTGAGAAATTCCTCTGTGCTGACAAATCATGAGGGGATCCAGCTGGAGTGCGTAGAGGTGAAATGTCAACAGCCAGCAAAATCTCTGTTTGACTCTTGACCCGTAATGTGATGTCACTCCCTATCCTGGAGCTCTTTGGCGCGGCCGGGGAGCTTATTAGGCAAAGGGCTGGGAATGGAATAACCTCAAATGCCAAGCCAATACAACATCAAGTCTGATGAACATATTGTGATTATTTTCCTTCTTAATTGGGGATTTGCTTTGTGCTGATTTGCGCTATTTAAGCACCTCAGCATCAAGGAGAAATTCAAGGTTATTCACAGTCAGACTCTTTATTCCTGGCGCTTGTCCTTCTTTTTCTCAGGAGTCGAGTTTGATTTATTCACTCTGCCTACCTTGCTCTTTTTTTTTTATACCCCCCCCCCCTCCCCCCCATCAGATCTTGAGTTAAATTGTCAGCCATGTAATCCTTCAGGTACGACTACCGGGGATCCCTTACACGTGAGCCACATACTCTTCGAGATGTGTGTGTGTTTGTGTCAGCAACAGTAGACGGCACCTGGTCTTGTGGCCAACATGAAAATCCATTAAAAATCAATAAAGTGATTTTCAATACACTAAGAGATAAGACTGCTGTCACTTTCAGAATTTGGCAGTTTGCGAGTGAGAGTATTTGTAAAAGCTGGCCGTATTTGAAGGTATTTTGCAAATTGTCTGCAAAGTGCTGCTTCCAGGGCCTCTGAAATCACCAGGCCTGGTAAATAGCTGCTTTGAGGAATATGCAATGTTGAAAAGTCAATTGTGCGTGCTAGCACCCTTTTTCCATCTCGCTAGCTCTCACACACACACACACACCCACACCCACGCGCACACACGCCGTCTGTGTATTTATTCACCTGTTCATTCTGTTTATGACTTCCTCAGCATCCCCCAGCTCATGTACGGGATTGTCTTTACGGTAGTCGTGGTGATGTCTGGGGCTGGGGGTGGGGGTGGGGGGGTGGGGGTGTGTGGTTACACCGCGGGGGCCGGGGCATACATCAAAGACTATTACCCATAATGACCTCTTATTCCACACTGCGCATATCCATTTCCTTTTCCTCTTCTGACATTTATTTTATGACTGCTTACATATCAAATATTTAAATAAACAGAATCTGGTGCTTGGGCTGAGGTTTGCCCAGGGGTGATGGGGGAGAGTGAGGGAGGAAGGGGATGGATGATGACATTCATTTCGGAAATGAGCAAAAGAAAAAAAGGCAGGGTTGAGGCGGCGAGAAGGGAGGATAAAAAAATGCTTCGCTTGGCTCCAATCAAAGCGGGCGGAGGAGGGCAGCATGTTTTTACGCTTACGCCTGGCAGCGGCGGTGACAGACGGTTGTGTATGCACATTTGTGCATGATTGCGAGTGTTGATGCGTGTTTGCACACTGTCGCGGGGCTCATCCGTCAGCGTTTCCTGGGGACTCGCGAGGACGTGGGAGAAGGCCCTGGTGGCTCGTAAAAAGCAGGCCGCCGCACTGAAGCAATATCAATTGCACGGCAGCCGCAAAGGAGATCAGAGCGCCATGCAAAGTAACCCGGGCAAAGGAAACATCAAGAAGGCGAATGGAACATGGCAGAGAAGGTGAAAAAAAAAAGGCACAGATGGATGCAAAGGTGATATGGAGGTTTTAGTTTGTGTATTTAGTCATTTGGGGGATCAAAGTAAAGCCAGCCTAGGTGGTTCTCTACATCCGTCTTCTGAAAAGAGAATATCAATCTTTATTTTCAACTAAAAAGCGTGACTTAGGCAGAATTCGCACATTTGTAGCAGTTGTTATGTATGGCTTGGATATCCGCCTATTTAGCATACACTGTCAGGAAGTCACTTGTTAAACCTTACAATACAAATAATATATGGACATCAGTGCCTTGGCATGCTCTTATTTTGAAGTTGTTCCCGGCCAGCGTATCACAGCGTAACCACGACTTGACTCATCGCCGACATCTTGAAACCAAGTTCAATCGATAAAAAAAAATCTACTAAACACATTCACTGCCATAGATGGCTATAAATGTCGAAGATACATTTTTAATGTGTCTAGTGCCGCTAATGCTAACGCAGCTAGCGTTGCTAATGCAAACGATAGAACGCAGTGTGATTTTTCGCTTTTGGTGAAGTTTTAAATCCATCCATGTCATGTCTGTTGTACTACTAGCTAGCTAGCTAGCACTAAGCTAACCTATGACCATTTCACCTCTCCAGTCCAGCGTCCAAGTTTGCTAACGACAAAAACGTTCATACACTGCCTGGATGGACTTTATTGACTGACTGCATGTCAGTCAATAAAGTCCATCCAGGCAGAATGTGTTTGTAAGCGCATGTTTTTAAAGTGTTTAGGGATTATAGTTTGTGGTGTGGCAATTATGATCCCGTTTGGTGGAGCGTTCATTATTTGCGGAAGGTGACTATTTGTGGTTCACTGCATCCACCTTGGTTGACACTGACATCAGTGCTAGTGATACTGGCAAGAGTAGCTGGCTCTTGCTGTATAGGGTATCACAGTGAAAGGATGAAACAGTAATTTTTCTCTCCTCCACTCTATTTTACTCAAGACAATCATAAAAGATCAAGATATTTTTGATGTGTTTTAAAGCAAATGAATTAAGACTAAATAATAATTGCTTTGAATTGAAAAACAGTTTGAGGGTGTAGACATTTTGAATAGATAGATTTTCAAAAGAAGTAGGAAGAGGTGTGTGCAGTCAGTCCTGCACCGGCTGGCGTCAGTGGGAGGCCCATTACTGTCAGAATAATCTTAAAATAATTAATTGCCAAGTTGACGCTTTTTAAAGAGTATTGTAATTGAATCCTAAATTAGGCTTGGGAAAGGGGACGTGTCCTGCTTTGCTGCAAGTCTGCTCCCGTTCTCTGCTCACGCATGCACACGCACACACGCTCACATACACACTCTTGCACTTCAGTGGGTCATGCTCACAAGCATGCAAAAACATGCGAAGGAAATGCTAATGCAATGCATATTTGGAGGGGAAAGGGGCCATCTATAATTTAGCTGCGCTCTTTGAATGTGAATGATGTGTGTGCAAGGGCTGTGATTTATTTTTGTTGTGCAGAGGGATAATTCTGTCAGAGTAGGCTTTTATTGTTGTAAACAAATGTGGGGAAAGAGCAGAATAAAAGGGGAGTCATAAAGTAAACAGAATTGTATGAATGCGATTAGCTGCTGGCATGAATAATTTGCAAGGGACGGAGGAGTTTGATGAAAGGAAGATGACAGATTGGAGACCCGGGGTATTGCCTGATGAAAGTGTAGCTTTGCCCCCAAATACTTCAATCATTTATTCGTTTTTTAGCTTTTGTGTCTTGCTTCTTATAGTCATGGATTACAATTATGTATTGCTTCCTTTCCCATACTACTGCACTTAATGGACTCGAGCCGTCACAGGTAAACGTATCCCAGAAGTCTAAAAACCTCTCAAATCTGGATCATACTGGCCTACACGCTGACCTGCCCGGCTCAATGTGCTTTCACTTACACATGCCCCTGCCCACGTGGCTCCTGCTGCTTGACCCCACAAGATCTGCAGACTATTGAACTTTGTGGATCAAAGCTCCAGGGAAAGGTCTGCCCTCCATAAACGTCGGCCCCGCTCCATACTTCTGGCGGGGGTCTAGAAAGAAAGATGGCACTGGGTGGAGGGTCAGGGATACACTTTATCAAGGCAATAAGCAGTCAACAGATGGAAATGGTTGAAAAGTCACTTCGATAATGTGCAGGTGAAGCTCTGAGTTCAAGGTTTATAGAGATCAAAACATTTGTTAATTATTTGATATCACGGGTAGGCAACTGGCGGCTCCACTCTGAGTGGCCCTTTTGTCTTTTTTTATATATTTATTTCAAACATGACAAATGCCCCCCCCCTCAAAAAAGAAAGAAAGAAAAACAACGCTGACATTAAAAATAGATTTTTCTATGGTAAGTGGGGGTTAAAAAAATCCTGGGGAAAAATTGGAAAAAAAACATTGAAAGATTTTTTTTTTTAAACAAACAAACAAAAAACTATTATGCAAATTTGCAGTCTGAACTGTGAATATGCATCGACTATAGTTTTAATATGTAATATCACCATTCACCACTAGATGGCAAACATGGCTTAGTTGTGCTTACACCAGGTCTTATATTGCCTACAACATGATTAGGCCTAATATTTATTTATTTATATTTTGCTGATTTGGATGATACACAGAAAAAACACAGTGCCAAACACAATAATATTAATATTATATTAAAATTAGGCTTTACACGGATCATGATTTTTCGTCTGCTGCCTTTCACGCCATTTACTACATATGAGTGAAGTCAGATGAAATGCATGGATAAAAAAAAAGAAGTAATAAATGAATAAAAAGGACGTGTGATGTCCTATTTCATGGAGCCCATCAGTGACACCATTGATCAATCAGGCAAGTTACGACATTACAGCCGATCAAGATTTTGCATAAAATGCTAAATATCGTTCGATTGCAATCCAGCTGATCGGTGTAAAGTCTAAGTAAAGTTTTGACTGAGTTGATTTTTGTGAAAAAATGCATAAAATGAGTTATTGCACTTAATGTGGGGTGACTGAATGTTCAGCAGTTTTGTGCCATCCTTGAATGGTAATTTTTTCCCCCAGTATGTGATTATTTTCTTGTTTGCTTCAAGCTCTAAGTTGTTGGGTTCGGATAGTGGATCTTGAAAATCCTGATGAAAAACTATGGCCCCCTCCAATCTTTAAGTTGACCATCCTTGCAGTTTTTTTTTTTTTTTTTTTTTTTTTTACAGTACATTGGCAAGTCTGAATTTCGAGTTGTGTGCCTTCAGCGCAGTATCATGATGTGCTGCAACATCATTGAGGTCGACTGTAAGAGATCTGAGTGCTGTAATATGCACGGTTTGTATGTGCTGCTGCTCCGTGTGTATTTAAGTAGCATGTCAATGCTATTTCCGTTAGCCTGTCAATGGCGTGTTAACCATGTATGTTAGCGTTTTGCAAGCAGACATTTGTTAAATGTAATGTTATAGTTTGATTTGACATTTTGATGTTTAAATGCGCAATGTTGAATTCTCGTTGACCTGTGTGAATTAGAGAGTGTTTTCATCATCAGGCATCAGGATTACTTTTAAAAGTGCCTTGTAAAGATGTTTTGATGTTTTTAAAGCATGCAGTAAAACGAAAAACAAAGCATGCAGTGTGAACATTTCTCGCATTCCTACTACAGGAAGCAGTCCAACTACTCCACCAACATATTTACCAGGGCAGATTTAAAAATCCCAATCAAAATCCAAATACCATGGAATGGTTTCACCGTGCCTCAGGAGTACGGCCGCATGTGTATGACAAATCAAACATTCCTCATGCTTCGTTCCAAATGTTTGAAAGCCATTCAACTCTGATTTGGCCCATTTCTGACAGCTGTAAACTTGGCTCCCAAGCTGCCATTCTCCCCCGACTGACTGAGATGAATAACAGCCGACAGGACAATATTGTGGTCGAGCTGAGCATGGCTGACTCTTCTGCCTCTGTGATCCCTCTATCAATAAGGAACACAGGCCTGTCAGAAGGCCTGCCAAGCGCCTGGCTGTGCTCGACACAACATCTGGAAACAGATGGTGCGCACTGATCACAGACACACGCAAGCACACACACGCACCATACTTACATTTGACTGATGCAGGGGCATATTTGTAAGACATGTTGTAACCTTACTGATTGGTTGACTTGTGTAAGTGCTCCGAGGTAACTTCACATCCCGCCGAACACGTTTGCAACTCTGTATTGCCAGTGGCACGTCTGAAATCGAACGGCCCCCTTGAAATTCAGCCCATGTTTTGGGGAAAAATATGGCTCTGGAGTTGCATAAAACTTGTGAGCTGCTATCATGCACAGCATAAATTTGTTTTTACATTTTATTGTTACTTGCATGACAGTTAACACTATTAAAAAAAATGAGATATGTGAGGCCAATCGGTGATGCAACTCCCTGTTCTCATTAAATTTGAGATAAAAACATAGCAGCTCATCCTATTGTGGAAACTCAAGCTTCTTTGACACACAAGTCTTTGGTTTTAAATGGATACTTGCAGCATTTTTAGCAGTAAAAAAAGTTAGTATTTTGTCCAGAATGAATATGAAAACTATAATATTTTTATATATATATAAAATAAACAATTTTTTTCCACTTGCTGGCGACTAAAGATGACATCACCTGTGCTGAGGAAGTAGGTAACGACCAATCCTGGCTCACCTGCTTTATGGGTTTGGTCAGCAAACTGAGACATGATTGGTCATTACCTACTTCCTCAGCACAGGTGATGTCAGTTAGATTTTAAAGGCATTAATTGTACATTAAAAATAATGAAGTTATCAAATTCATTATGGACCAAATATTAATGTTTTACTGCAGAAATTGGCTCAATGAGTCTAGTATCCCGTTAAGGATCTGCCGATACTTAGTCCCGATCCAATTCCTCGGCAATACATTAAAAAAGAAAAATGGTTTCAAGTTAATATAGAAATGTACATACAGGCACGTGCCAACACCAGCCTTAATTTAAGGTATCGGTACTCTCGATGGCAGCTGATACCATTATCGGCTGCTCTCTTCTGGCCATTTTACAATCAGGAACTAGAAATCAAAATGAGAAGAATAGAAAATTCACGTTAATTTCATGAACTTTTAAGGGAAACGTTGTATTAATATATGTCTTCCTTTAAAATGTATCTGTCAATGTTGTTGTTTTTTTTTGTATAAATGTTTTGCATCGTGGTATCAATACTTAGTATCGGTGATTACTCAAAAGTTGAGTACTCAGACTGGTATTGGTCTGGAAAAAAAATATCGAAGATACTTAGTTTTTAGCATACAATTAGCAAATACACAAATTATAGCTATGACATTTATGATTTTATGTGAATGGTTATAGACATTCCTCGGGTTGTTGCTCCCAAACTATGTGGTAAACTGGTTTAAGATGTACCATAAAAGTGGCTGTATTGTTTTTAAAACCACTTCATTGGTGGTTTACTATATGTACCCTCCCCCCTTTTCACTTCACCATGTTATTGCATGCAGCTGAATTATGTTTCCACACCTGGGAAATATGTCCATCCCTTTAATATGTCCATCCATCCATTTTTCTTTACGGCGCGTGTGTGTGTCCTCATTAGGGTCGCGGGTGAGCTGGAGGCTATCCCAGCTGATTTTGGCCCAGAGGTGGGGTGCACACTGGACAGGTTATTAGCCAATCACAGCCTTTAATATGTGCAGTTTTTAATACAAAAAATGCACATAAAAGGTCACTGAAGGTTTAGAGCCATTTATTCTGGCCACATATGTTCTGGACCATATTTAGATTCACTGTGTGGTTACACTGTTGTTGAATTATGCCTTGAGTAATTCTTAAATGTAATAATATCCATTGTTAATAGTAGAAAGAGAGGCGTGCATAATATAAAGAGTAATTATGAGAATAATCCAATCCAGCTTTGATTTGATTCAGTTTGCTAGCGTACTATAAATAAAACTTCCTTGCTGAGCCTTGACAATGAAAGGGTGAATGGTGGTAGGCTATTGCGTCAGGGCCCCCACAGGCCTGGAGCCTTTCTCACCGATCGACCCCGCTCCTCCACCTCACGTTCCTCCAGCCGCTCTGTGATTGATTCCCAGTCAGGGTCGAGGAGATGGAAGGCCTGACTCAGGCTCACAGGGCCCGGGGGCCTCTCACTGGGTGACCTGGAGAGGTTGCAGTGGGGGGGGGGGGGGGGGGGGTTCTTGGGCCTCACTATCCAGGCCAGGGAGCTATTTTGGGTCGGGAACGCTCACATTCATTACAGGGGAAAATGAAGGCCCATGTCTGCTGCAGCTGCTCCAGTGACCTCTAAGTGGAGGTGTGCGGGGGCTGGCCAGGTTGGGTGTTGCTGGAGTTGACGTCGTCTGCAAGTGGTTGCAAGGTTGAGAGACGTGGATTACGTTTACATGCAGTCAATTGTCATTATGCAAATAAACATCATTAAAAGACATTATATTGATGTCACCCATCACACTAATAAGGTAGTCGGTCTCCTGCGTCGTCATATTTCGCTATTTGGTTTACCTCTGCTTGTGTAGTTCCATAGGGTTGCACGCCAGACGCACGGACTTACATATGTGAATTTTCATACACAGTGGAAATAATGTGAAAACTCTGTGTAAAAATCAATGTATTCACGTTTAACGAGTGGCAACGTAAGATGGCCGCAGAAAAAGTAGATAAAAAGTAGTTCAGACCAAGATTCGTTGCAAATAGAGCATGCGCAGAACACAAAACAAATTTCCATTCAAGAGAGGTACCCCGATATACGTATATATGACCAAATATTTGGGTTAGAAAAGGGGTAATCCAAAAGTCTTATTTGGGATTTTCTAAAAGAAAATTCAAATTCAAATTGTTATTTGACAGGGACAATGCAGTCAAACATTGTTACAGACGGGTACTTCCACAACATTGCAGTACAATATCAAATGTAAAATATAGATCAATTAAAAAGGCCTTTAAAAATACACACATTTCAAAATCAATAGTTCAGTATTACATTTACAGTATAATAATAATAATAAGCCTATTCGGATTTTAGCGCATGTCCAAAACCCGAATATTGCCAATATTTTCGTTCTGAAAGGGCTATTGACTCTGTGCAAACGTAGTAAAATAATTCAACGGAAATATAAAATGAACTGAACTTGACTTGTACTGTAACTGTGTATCAATCACGAACCGTTCTCCACGTCATTTATAACAGATAGTATGAAAGCAATTGTGTCTAATCCATTATTTAATGTAAATTTCCAGCTGAGTTTTCAGAATTGGAGCCCTCGTGTGTCATGCTGGGCCCGATAATGAAATCAATTTGGTTTAAATTGTTTCAGGTGACTTTTAATGAGTATCTAATATCCGCCTCAGGTGAGGTTAGGATATCTGTTTGTTTGTGTGCTTGTGTGTGTGGTTTTTTTCTAAAGTGATGGATCACCCGCCGGAGAAATATGGATAGTTCCACCCTGGAGGACTGGGCAGTGCTCCAAAACAAACTGCCTGAATGTAAATCCTTGTTTTTAGTGGGGAGCCTCTTTAACTACACCATGTGTGTGACCTACTTTGACAAATCTGTTGTTTATAGGTGCAACGCATTTGCTATTTATCGATTATTTGATGAAAGACGTTTCCATTGAAATCCTTTGCCTGTTTTTTAAGGGTGCAAAAGAAAATCAAAGGCTGAATAACAAAGATGGAGGAGCGCTATTGTGTTGTGGCCTTAGATAACACATTCATAATTCACAGTGATCCCACTCCCCCAATGGCCAGCCTCAGGAGCTCGTTAAGCTTTGCCTTACAGTGTTGACTAATGGATGGCAGAGAAAGCCCCCCCAGGACCCTTTAGCATCATTTGTGTTGGTCTGCTCACTTAGTATTCACTTATGTATTTTCACCCTACTCTGAGCACAATATCATGAATAACCATGGCTAATTCATAAACACACTTGGCAATACACGACTTGGCTCATAATTATTCAACCTGTAGAAACACACTTCCCCTCTAATACCATTCCGTTAGCAAAGACGGTGATTCCCTGGAATAGGAAGGGGAATCGAGCCTGCATGTTTACTAGCGGTGATTCAGCCTTGACTGCTGGACAAGCAAAAGGGCAGCATTTAACATGTTTGCTATCTTCAGGACAGATGGTTTTATTCACCAACAGGTGTCAACAAAACCATTTGTTCTTACTGTGTTTTTCTTATTACTATTTTGGGAGACATTTATTAATTCTTATTTTCAAAATAATGTTATGACAAGAAAGCAAGAATGTTGACATTGAGGCCATGTTTGGCAGTTTTATTAACCTGCTGGCCTGTAAAAAAAACAAAAACAAAAAAAGCACACTCGCAATTGGACATTGGGATTTTCTAGGAATGTTGTAGTAGTGATCATTAAAAACTGGTCGGTGCTGGATTTCACTTTCCTTTCTTTTCTTTGGTCCTTCCTCGGGTCTCCTGACGGCCTCATGACTTTGGCTGGATTCTGAAGTGTTCGGTTTAGGTGAACGGTATTAGATTTTTTTATAGGTTTTAGGTGAACTAATGCATACACACATACACGCACGCACACACGCACATGCGTTTTTCACATATAAAATCAAAATGTATAAAAATAAAAAATAATAAAAATAATAAAATAAATAAAAGAGCAATGATGATGTCAAATCTGTAAAACTACCGAATGAACTGAGCTCTCCAGAAAAAAAAATAAAAAAATAAAAAATGTAAACACTTAAGATTGTATGTGGTTGTGGACCCAAGTGCACGAAAGCCATGCAGGAGAGTTCTTATAAAAGGAATTTCATAACAGAAGGTCTATGGATTAAAAAAACAACTACGGTACTAAATTAATATTAGTCCAAAACAACACGATTCAAAGTAACAAACAGAAAGATAAGGCTCTACATGACATGACATTGTGACAAATAACAACAGATAGCAAACATAAACAAGGAATTGACAATGCCAGAAAGAAACCAGGGAAATTATGCTACATTCGAGGAAGATAGGAAATCGGATTTATTGCACTTGGATTGTCCCTTTTCCAACCTCAAAGCATTTGAAGTAAATGTAAACAACAAAGATGGCTGATTGCAATGAACTGTTTGTTATTCTGGTTAACGCAGTAATTCCATATCACGTTGTGTTACGTATTTCCCCCCAATTTTTTTAAAGTAACAATAAATAAATATGAAGAAATATCTGTTTAAAATTTCTCCATGAGGCTCGCCATTGTCAAGTGACGTCAGATTGAAGCCGGTCAGTGAACTTGGGGTCCATTTCCCCCCCCCACCTGACTTTGCAACAAGTTAAAAGGTGTATTCCTGGTCTGAAGTCAGAAAAGTCCAACTTTCCACTTTCCTCGAATGCAGCATAAATACAAGCAAACTGACGAGACAACGAGGAACACCTGGACAAGACACAAGTGTTCGAAGAAGCTGATTGGAAGACATAAGGGACCGGCTTGATGAGCACAGGTGGAAACAAAAGACCTAACGAACAGGACAAGACACAAACCACAAACAAATAAAGACATAATATGAAACAAAAACAAATGTGAAAAAAAATTCAGATCATGACAGTTTATAGAAATAAAGTGTTAAATATTTCCTACCATGTTAAATCATTGTTGGTCATTATTGAAGGAAATAATTGACATAATTAGCGTGTTCAAAGAGGTCAATATTTCAAAATAAGGTGATTTAAGGTCATTTGTCTTCAAACTGGAAGCCCTTCAAATGAATCAAAATCCAAAAAGTAGCTGCCAGTTCCCAAAAAGTTGTTGACCCCTGAACTAAAGCCTTAAAAAAAAATGCATCCAGTGGACCAATATGAGGCAATTAACACCACCAACATGATGGTCAACGCTAACGTCACAGTCCATTTTTTGGGGGGGTGAGGGGGATCATATGAATTGGAAGTAGAGATTTTGCTGCACATTGGGTTCGAGGCCCATTATTTTCTTTCTCTTCTTTCCCTTTCTGTTTCATTTGGTTTGGTAAGAGGCTCCCTCCATGGGGTTCTGGGGGCCCGAGGAGCACATTCCTCTCGTTCCTCCATGGCCACTAAATGAAATGGGTCCCAGTGTCGAAGCGGGCGGAATGCATCAGGCCCGGTCCGCGTCGGTAATAGGCACCATGAAAACAAGCAGGGAGCATCCATAGTAGTGAAAGCACTGGCAGTCTGTCTTCAAGCTTTCTATAGGGGATGCTACTGATATGTGGGAGATGTGATTCAAAAAAAAAAAACATGAGAAAATGATGGAATATTATATTTGCATGTGACAAATCCAGCCTGAATACCTTTAGTCTTTGAAGGAGATTTAACTGGCAAATTTGAGGTCTCTGCTCTCGCTCAGTTTGCTTCACACGTTTTGGTTTTATATGTTTTCATTTTCTAATGGGGTGTCGCAGGCATGTCAGATGAATCTCGTTTTGTCATTGAGTTCCCCCCCCCCCCCTCCCTTCTCTTCCTCCTATTTTTGTCTCAGGCCCTCATTCAGCAAAGGAAAAGGGCTCCGGTGACCCTTCGACCCCAATCTCACTTGAGACAGATGAAGCAGCCGCTCTCCTCCCTCCCCGTCTCTCCTCCGCTCTCCTCCTCCTCCCTTCTCTTAATGACGTCTTTGTGATGGCCGTGACGAACCGTGCGATCTGCAACTTTCCCTCGTGCTGGCGGGAGGGGGGGGGGCTGGGAAGGGTGTATTATGAGCATGCGCGTGTGTCTGTGGTATAAATATTGGTGTCAAACGCAGAGGGCACACCTCTCGCCCAACACTGAGCGACACAGCATAGAGAGCAATTATGTGCATTGCGGCAAACACAAAAGCGTGCCGGTTGTCTGCATTACGGCAGCCTCTTATCTGACTTCTCTCTCGCACTCAGTCTGCCTCTCGTTCTAACCTCCTCATTGCCGAACATGCGCTGTTTATGTGGGAGCCTCCACCCACCTCCTCCTCCGAGGCTGCCGTCTCCTGCTTTTCCCTTGGTAAATTTCGTCCTCATATGCTATGTAGGCATATTGAGCTAAAGAAGGGCGCCAGCTAGCTCCCTGTGGACTGGAGATACTTTTCTCACTGCCGTTTGTTACGGGACTTTTTCCTAACAAGGCGCGCGTGCTGAGATCGGATTTATATAGCACTTTTCTAGACACTCAAAGACGCTTTACGATGGGTACATTATTCATGCACTTATACATTCACACTGCGGCGGCGGTAAGCTACTTAAGTAGCCACAGCTGCCCTGAGGCAGGCTGACGGAAGCGAGGCTGCCAGTGTGCGCCTACGGCCCCTCCGACCACCACCAAACATTCGCACCTTCCATACACCAGTGTGAGTAGCACTGGAGGCAATGTGTGTGAAGTGCCTTGCCCAAGGACACAACGACACATGACTTGGGGAGAGCGGGGATCGAACAGCCGACCTACTGGTTACTGAACGACCGTCTCTACACCCTGAGCTACGGCATATTGTTCAAAACATATTTGTATTGGTTGGCCATATTTAAATACGTTCAACGGGAAACCTAGCAGGCTGCCGGCCTAATAAAACGCTGGGGGAAACTCTGGTTGCATCGTACTTGTAGGCTCAATGCTAAAAACTTAGCTTTTCCCCCACAATGCTACGAGGTAAACACTTGTATTTAATTTGTCAAGTAAAAAAAACAAACTCATTTTTTTAAGCATTTGGCCTACATTATACCAATACGCTAAAAAAATTAAGTAAATAATCACTGCTTATAATTTTTATGATTTATTATTGTGTCTGTAATGAATGATTTCTGTTCGGCATTTTTCAACGTAAATCATGCACTACAAAACATAAGAAATCATACAAATTACGAATACTGTAAACAAATGTTTGCTTACTTAATTTGTATTGGTGTAATATGGGCCAAATGCTTAAAAAAATAGCAGGTGTGCATTATGGGAAATTGTGTTTTTAGCATTTAGCCTGCAAGTACTATGTTTAAATGTATTTGCAAATACTTAATATATATTTAAACATATTTAAATATGTTCAAACATATTTACCAGTCAAAAATGTTTACTGTTTACTCCACATTGGCAGTTCCACGCTTCCGTAGTAATCTGGCAACAGTCGCTTAAGAATTTTCCAAATAGAGGCCGGACAGGGAAGAGTTAACACGCGGCGCTCCTCTGCTCTCTGCTTGATGACATCAGTATTGTCTCTGCATCCATGAAATTAATTTTTCTAATCTTAGTCAGCAGGAGCGGGGGAATTTGCACACATGAATATGGAGCTTGATCTAGTCGCCCACCGCTCCCGTCTCTCTCTGGCGTTCTCCCCTCCTCCCCTGCTTTTCCTCTTTCCCTTGTTCCTATTTTATTCTGTTTTCTAAAACAGTAGGCCCAAACGTAAAAGTGTTTTTAAGCCTCAAATGCGTAGCTTTGTTCTGCAGGCGGCGGCATCGCAAAGGTCCGCTGTGTAATAGGAATTGGAGAGTGCTTTGCTGCATGGTATAAATAAATAACATAAAAGACAAGAGTGATCGTCCCAGCAGACCGAGCGGCTCTGACTGCAGCATGTTGATTCTCCAGAAAGAGACGCACGCTGCACAGAGCGCACAGAAGATCCGTAGACAATAATTATCCTTATTTGTTTCTACTCACAAATTCACACGGCTAAAAGGTTTCATTACCCGAGAAAAAAAAGGCAGGCGGTATTTGCTCCAAGAGAAAAAGAGATCGTCAATAAACGGGATTTGATGCGTTTCCTTTTAGGTGACATCGAAAGCTATTTTAAAAACGATGTGCCCTGCAAGCACCCGCCATGTTGTTAAAGTATAAATCCGAATAGCAGAGAAGTACATTGAGCTATAGAGAGAAAAACAACAACAACAATACTTACTGTAACAATTGTAACAGTCAACCTGAAATGGTTTTATGGAGCCGTCCGAGAGGAAAAGCATACTTGTTCCACACAGTGTTAAACTGCCAGGTACTATAAGGAAACATAATAGCCCAATGAATTGCTCTTTGGAGGATTAAACCATTTCTGAAGTAGCTTTTGCTCAATAAAGCAGCTTGTAGCCCATAAAGAACATCATGAAGGTTACAGGAAGACCACCATACCGATGCAAACATATGGAACCACAAATGGAAACACTCAAGTTTTGTCACTGGAAATGAGCGTTGTAGCTCTGGAAGGTTGATCATCTATGTTTCCATGGTAATCAATATTCTCATTAAGACAGTGAAAGCCGCACTCTGACCGAGATGGATTACTTCATCATATTACTGTTTTACTTGATCCTTTTATTGGTAAATTTCTTTTAATGTTGAGTTGTGCGATTTTGCAATTTTTGTTTAACTCCTATTATTGCATTATAGAATCATTTTGTGACCACAAAAAACAACAACTTTAATCCTCCAACTTTTGTTGTATCGCAATAGCCAATCGGTGTCATGAATGTATTTACTGCATCACACGCAGTAGCCGCATATAACACAGACACACACATATGGCGTGGTGAAATCAAAACAATATGGGACAATATTGTTGCGGTCTGTGGGTTCGAGAGGTAAACAACACAGCCATCTTCCAATACTGGCCAAGACCACGGCAAAATGAAGCAGGCTTGGGGATGGGGGGGGGGGGGGGGGGCGTGAGGAAGCTGGCTTGATTATGTATAGCTGTTGAACTGTCAACCAAGTTAGCATTTAGTGGCTAACGTAATAACAAAACCACCGGTCACCAGATTATGTTCGAAGAGGAGCCCCTCCTCGTCTTCACGAGAAGAAACCACCGTGTAGCCCCCCCCAAACAAACGCACATGAGACACGCAGGGCAATGCAATAGTTTGTGTTTGGCCTGAACCTTAGCATACTGTGTTTTTTTTTTTTTTACTCATTCACTGCCATTAATGGTTATAGACGTCAAATATTCATTTTAAACTATTTCAATTAGTTTAACATTTTTTTCCCACTTTTGTTAAGAAGAGTATGAAAACCTAGAATGTTTTTATTGTACATTAAAAACAGATATACAATTTGTGATTAATCGTGAGTTAACACGTGAAGTTGTGCAATTAATTACGATTAACATTTTAATCACCTGACGCTCCTAATTTTTTAATAATCTTTTTTTTTTTTATCGCTTCAGGCAAAAAGTTTTTTTTATTGTAATTAATCGAATGACTTCAATAGTTAACTCACAATTAATAAGAAATTTTACATCTGTTCTAAATGCACGATCAATTTGGGTTCTAGGTTTTCATACTCTTGTATGAAAAACAAAAGTGGAAAAAAATGTAAACTAAAAGAAATAGTTAAAATGAATATTTGACGTCAATAGCCGTCAATGGCAGTGAATGAGTTAATGATGTGCCGTGTCGAAATTCTATTGTGATTTCAATTTTGCCTTATCACAACCATAAAAAGAGAAAAACGATTTATGTGTTAAATAGCGTCATGTGTGTTTGCTTACAGCATACGCTTATTACATTATTTATTTTCTGGTTGTTCTTGCAAAGTTGATCTTTGGCAGCTGAGTAAATAAAACAATTCGAAATCAACGAATCATTGTTTGTTAGACGTGATTTCAATATCAATCAAAATATACGTGATACTTATTTTTCCCCATAATCCTCAAGTCCTGTTAGAATGTTCTGGAGGGATGCAAGGGGGAATGTGAGAGGATGATACTTGGAGTGTGACATGTATTTCATGTAAAAAAGAAAAGAAAAGAAGAATTGGTATGAGCAAGGTTGTTTTTACAAAACACTATAATCAAAGTATTGTCGTCCAGCTCAACAGTGCACTCACTACATGTAAACAAATGTGTTGTGTTTTTGTACAGCGAACAGCAGTGGGGGAATAATAGGAAAGGGAATGTTTTGGACATGCTTCTTTCTTTTTTTCTGCCTCGTCTAATAATAATAAAATAATATGAATCAGAAGCATTGACCAATATTGTTTTTATGTCTTGTTTCATCCCAGCGTGTCTCCTAATCCACATATCTGAGCCTTTTGTGCCTTTCTGCACAATAACTGGCTACATTAATGCGTGAAGGGGTGAAATCTGTTTTTCCCAAATAAAACTATTGTCGAATGAACTCAAAAAGCAATTTAGCAGGTTTCACCCCGTAGTAATTTCACCATGTTCTGTGTAATGGCTTTGTTTTGCAAAGAAAAGAAAAAGCTCCTGAGAACGAGAATGCGAGCGAGAAAGAGGACTTCATAAATTGAATTTTAAATTTATCAGTTGAAATTCCATTGCCCCCGCCTCTCCCCTTCTGTTGATAGCATGCCCAGATGAACCAAACAGAAAAACACAATTGTTTTGTTCTTTGTATGTGTTTTTTTTTTTTTTTTATTATCCACTGTCCCCCCTGGCGCAAACATGATTTTGTTCATGTCATATTCATATTTTCCCCCTAAGTACACTCATTTCTCTTAGGGGAGGAAAAAGGGAACGTTTCAATTTGTCAAGAAATGTTTCTTTGTGCTTTGAGGGAATCGGTGGGCATATCTCAAGGAAACCTTCAGTGGACTGAAATCTCATTTAGTGGAACTTGTCATGAGGGCAGATATGAGGCTGTGTTTGGGGAGGAGGAGAGTTAACTGGCTGTGTTGATAATGTCACATGCGGAAGATGGACTGATGTGTCTGCCGGCGCCATGTAATTTCACCGCGGCCGCTTTATTTGACAAATCCTCACTCGTGTGTGTGTGGAGGGGAAGAGGGGGGGTGGGGGGCATATTTGCGTTTAATCGAGCATCCACTTCTCCGTTCCCAAAACCCAGAAGTTATTTTCTGATTCCAGTGCATTTTTAAGTGTTGCAGTTCACTTTTATTTATTTATTTTTTTTAGTGTGTGTACACACTTGGCAGCTGTGTGAGGGGATTTACTTGAGTTGGCTCAGTAGTTGTTACAAGTGGAGGAGCTCTCGAGATGGGGCTGGTGAACTGAGTGCTGTTTGGGTGTTGCTGAGTGCCGCTGGAGCTTAGCGGGTTAAAGTATTTTAGGTGCATGCGGTTTTGGGTGTTTATTGCCCAATTTCTTTGCCACGTGCGGTTTAGTTGTGTATATGAATGCAAGGCATTCTATTGTTCAAAAGGTCAATTTGTTGTAGTGAACACATCCTTTATAACGCATGACAAATATGATTGTCCGAGACCATATTCGGGGACTCCATTTGTAGTGTCATTTTAAATTTTTATTTTAGTCCTGAAAGAAAGTTTTTATTGTGAATTTCTTTACAAGAAGCTACAATTTAGACATTAATTACTCTAGAATGGCTCTCTTTTTTTTAATATACTTCCTTATGTGTAATTCTGTGTTTAGATATCAACTTTTTCTTCAGCCACATGCAGCATTGTGGCTCGGAGAATATAATGAAATGATGATGAAAGAGTTGTAATCAAATCTGAAGATAATGCAGTAATTACTTTTATTTCACGCTGTCAAAGAGATATTAACTTCAAGATATGTTAAAGGTTGAACACAATATGTTCCGGGATACTTTAAATAACATTCGGAACGCCGACTGTCAGAACTATAAAACGCCAAATTCTTGATCTGATTGCTGACTGATTAAAGGGGAAGTCAACCTTAAACATTTCTTGACAATAATATGTTATATGTGACCTCACTAGTTTAAACATGACATTCTGATTAATATTACATATTGTGGAAAGCAAAAGGCATACATTTCCATTGTGCCGCTTGCTGTCGACTGAAGATGACATCACAGTTGCTCAGGGTTCAGGCAATGACCAATCACAGCTCACCTGTTTTCCTGAAGCTGAGGTGTGATTGGTTGTTACTTGAGACCTGTGATGTCATTTTCACTCGACAGCAAGTGGCAAAATGGCCGCCTTCTGATATTGATAAAAAAACGGCTTATCTTATTAAATGGACTTTCATGCTGTTCTAGCACCACATTATGTGTTAAATGTACCACTCGGCTTTTTTTTTTGCAGACTGGTCACCCTGGAATGTGAATTCCCTGGATTCCCCCTCTTCTTTTTTCCCCTCATATGGGGTTTTTGAGTTTTCCTTGCCCTCTTTGGGGGTTTAGATCAGAAGATGCCATTGATACCTACATTTTAATTGACTTTAAGGAGTAATGTGAAAAAAAATAACATAATGCCAGCGTACTTACATAAAATAAGTATAGTGCTGCAAAATAGCCTCCTCTCATATTTCTTGTTAGACTTCTAAAATTCTGCTGGTGTTGACCTTTGCAAGATAAGCCTCTCTCAAATGAGGCCTCAAAACAACTCCGTGCTGCGAAACAACTTTCAGACCCCCCTCGTGTTCTCTCCTCACGCCCTTTCCGGCTGTCTTTCACCATCTCTCTCACTCGCCAAACACCCTTTTGCACACACGTTTCCTTCCTACACCGTGAAATAGCCCAAACTACTCCAAACACATGCCTCAGTAGACAAAACCACTTTAAGTGGCAGACCGGCGAACGGTCCGCACGTAACCTGCTGAATAAAGTGCTTCCATCCCCTGACATGTCTTCTTGATATTAAGCCTGGCAATATGAGGCAGTGGCAATTTCTTCTCCACACTCGACGAGGTGATATTGAGCTGGGGAGGAGGGAGTTGGCAGCGGTGGAGTGTGCGTGTGTGCGTGTGTGTGTTATGCTCAGTGGAGACGAGAGAAGGAAAGAAGTGAAAGTGTGTGTAAGGAACAGTCGGAACAAAATGTCATAAATCACACATGATCCAACACGGTGAGACAAAAGGGTGAAAGCCTGAGAGGAGAAAGGCAGCGCAGGGGAAGTCGACATTATCTGCCCGGACGACACACAAACACGTCGCTACAGGTGACGGATTAGCCTGGACTGATCCAGAATTTTCCAGTGTCTCACCAAGACCCCCTCAAATCACCCCTCCCCCCCCCCCCCCAACCCCCCCCCCCCCCCCCCCCCCCCGCCCTTCAAAAGACATTGAAATACTCACTGTGAAATGAATTGATGGCAGCTCTTTGGATAGCTGCTACTTGGACTACTTGACTTCCCCCGAATTGCCTCCAGGGATTCTAACTTGAATTGCTTTGTCACTTGAAGCAGCTCCCTTATTTTATAATTCATAAGAGTAGAATGACTACTTTGTGCTGCTTTGCTGTAAGCAACAACAAGTGAGGTGGCGGTGTTGTCAAGTGATTATTGGCCCTGTTGGTCTGCGGTTGTGGGGGAAAAGGCTATAAAGTTTTTTTTTTATTGCTATTGTTCCTTGTTGCTTTAAACCACTTTTACCGCCATTAAAACCTTTTCAGGCATTATAATAAAGATGTGTTATAATTAAATCATTTTATTTTGGCCTTCCGCCACCTCCCTAAAGCCATGCAATAAACATCGTTGCTAAGTAATTCCATTTGTCGTTCATTCATGACCTGCAGACATCCATTGAAGGCCTCCAATCGGCATGTCATTGTAGCATAAATCAATTGTTGATGTGGTTTGGAGGGTGTGCACTTAGTTGACTTATGTCAAAGGCTGCAGCGTGCCAATTGATGGCTGAATTCACTTTAGAATATAAAACAATCACAATTTTCACTCTTTAATCCGTGGGATGTGCCGATATCCAAACGTCACTACATGATAATTATCAGGATATTGTGAGGAGGTTGACGATATATAAGAAAAAGCTCTATGTAGTTCACAATGCTTTAGACGGCTTAAGTGGGTGAAACGTTTTTGGCAGAGATGTTGAAAAATATTTGCTGGTACGACTGCAAATAAAATAAACGTGACCCATTGAATGTAAATGTCTTGACTCTGCAAAGCTAATTAGCAGAGGTCATAGTTCAAATAGTACAAGTAACGCAATGTACATAAAAGGCCTAGAATCAGTTAATATTGAGGCACTTTCTAATGCACGCACACATTATGAGTCGAGTCAATGTGTGGAGGAACTCCAGCATGTCATGTTCCCCTTCATTCTCTATTAGTATTGGTCTTAAACATAGGTGGCCAAAACATGCCTAATTAAAATTAAACTGCACTAATAAACTAACCACGAGAGGGAGCTGGAACTGCCCACATGGAATGCAACCTCTCATTTTTAACAGATGTGCTGCTATTAACTCATTCACTGCCATTGACGGCTATAGACGTCAAAATTTTATTTGAACTATTTCTGTTAGTTTAAATTTTTTTGCACTTTTGTTAACAAGAGCATGAAAACCTATAATTTTTTTTATTGTTCATTTAGAACAGATAAAACATTTTTGATTAATAGTGAGTTAACTAGTGAAGTAATGCGATTAATTACGATTAAAAAATGTATCGCCTGACGTCCCTAATTTTTAATAATCTTTTCTTTTTCTTTTTTTAAATTGCGTTAATTTTTTTATGGTAATTAACTGCATGACTTCAATAGTTAACTCACGATTAATCACAAATTTTATATCTGTTGTAAATAAATAAATAATATTTTTCTCGATTTTCATACTCTTGTTAACAAAAGTGGAAAAAAACTAATATAAATAGTTCAAATACGTTTTTGACGTCTATAGCCATCAATGGCAGTGAATGAGTTAATATCATGACATGACGATAATATTATTGTGGTTATTATAGTTACGTCCCCTATTTACTATTTTGGTTGCTTAAACATTTCATTTTTCCTTCACAGGTGTCATCCATGGACTTCATGGCGATGAAGCGCTCGCAGCTTTATGGTATGGCCAATAATCCATACTCGGGCCCACAGCAGCCAGGGGGCGGGCCTTACCCGCCAAGCCAGCCGTATACTTCACCTCCCTCACACCGTTATCCAATGAGTATGCAGGGACGAGGTCAAATGGGTATGGGAAGCATGCAGTATCCCCAGCAACAGGTACGTTCACAAACCAAAAGTGTGTTTTGTAAGGCAATGGGAGGCTTTATTAGCAGGCTTTACATGATTAGGATTTTTCGGCCGATCATGGATTTTCACTTGTTTTATGTATGAAATGCATATTGTCAAAGGCAATTTTTTAACAGTCAAACTTAACGAGAGACATTGACAAAAGGAGACACAAGGAAAACTAAAATTTAACTGAAACTAAAACACGGATCACGACACAGCTATTACTTTGGAAAATAATGATAAATATAGCCCAAAGCACTTACTGAATTATGGAAAAATGGAAATTAAATTGCTTTCATTAATCAATTAATCGAGAAAAATAATCTCTCGCTCTCTCTCTTAAAAATTTAATTAGGCTTATATGAATGTACAATATGTATGTTTTGCTTAGATTTACATTCTGACCATGACTACAAGCTGAGACAAAGCAGGGATTTGAGGTTCCTACATAAATGCATATCCTCATTCAGACACAGACTCCGCGTTAAAACAACATTAAACATATAACATGTGATGTGGTGAGTGTGAGAAGATAGATTTATGTTTCTGGTGCTAAAGCTGTCTAATAACAGTCATTTGTGGTCGTTGTGGTTTTATGAAATGCTTCACCGTCAAACAAGTTTTTTTTCCCCTTGCTCCTGGAAAAAAACATAAATGTGACATCCATGCTTGTCATCAGATATATTTTTTCCCCCCTCAAAGGCTTTATAGGTTCAATTTGAGACGAGGTCTAAATTACCAAGCTGTGTGTATCACAGCCTGTGCTGGTGTCACTCCTGCTCATCACTTTTGTTTCTTTAGACGCCCACTGGTGCGGGTGAGGTGATGCTCGGTGCACATTTCTCCTTTTATCTTCGTTCCGATAAGGGTTTCATTTCGCGTTTCTGTGTGATGCTCACTTTTTCAACAGTTTTTGTTCCTGTCCCCATTGAAAACATCAAGACATCGCATTCAGTGCAACTAGCATCAAAGCCGCTCTGTGTTGTCTGCTTTACTGAGTCCTAAGTAAATCTCATTTTGATGTATGCGAATGTGAACATGCGCTTGGTATTAGTTGCTAGTGGGCTACAGTAGATTTGTAAAACATTTACAGGATGAAGTCAAACGTCATATTGTATTGGGTTTTGTGTGTGTGCTCATGGAAAAAAGTGTGTGTTTGTAAGAGTGAGCACAAGGCAGACGGAGAGGTGCACAGTGTCCTATGCTGACGCTGCCTGCCATTTACTGTGACAGCTTGGTTGCTTCCATTGGACTTGCTGAGGCCAGTGAGCTTCTAAATATAGCAAGACGGGAGGGAGAGAGAGAGAGAGAGAAACATGGCAGATTCCTTGCATTTTTAATTAATATTTGAAGGAGATGCATGTACTACTGCATGTGAGCAATTAAAGAAAATATATTTGAAAAGTGTGGGGCGAACCCAATCTGCAGCAGATGCCTGATTTGCAGTGGCATGATTGACACATTGAACATCAAACTGAAATATCACTATTACATTGGCTATTATTGATTATTGGTAAGTATGACTTCATTGCCTGTATCTACAGCAAAAAGTGAAACAAAGTAAACAATTATCAAGAACTATTAGATTATTTCCAAATGTCTCATTTTGCCATAGTACTTTTGTTATTGTATTTTTTTGCTATGTACATTTGATCACATTGATTGTCAGGTTGATCATTCTTACATTTTAGTAATAACATTTATTTATAATCTGCTGACGGCAGACTGGACAGAGGATGGTAGAGTAGTGTTACTTTAGAATAATACAACTCAAGTAAAAGTAAAATGTTTTTCCTTACAATAATTACTTGAGTAAGTAAGTATCCAGTGAAAAAAAATACTCACATGCTGAGTAAATGGGGGTAACTTCTGATTAATTAATTTATGTATGTATGTATGTATTAATTACGGGTGTCAGGCGATCACATGACTTCAATAGTTAACACAATTAATCACAAATTTTATATCTGTTCTAAATATTTCATACACTTCATACACTTTTTAACATAAAAGTGGGAAAAAAATGTTAAACTAATAGAAATATCGCTGCATCTTTTAGTCATTGATACAGTTATTGAGTTAATATTAAAAATATATACTGTACTGTAAAAACATAAAAATAACGAATGTGATATTGATTTGTGTTGAGGTCATTTTTCTGCCACTAGATGGCATAATTGCATTTCTAAGAAGTTGGGGATAGCTCAGTGCATTTTTCTTTTCACATTAAGAGCTATCTAATCTTTAACATGAAGTAACTTTTGAATGAATTCTGCATATTTTAAATATATTTTGAGCCCAGTCTCCACAAATAGATGCATTAATATTCAATTTATTACTGCTAAATGTTATTACTGCAAAATTTTGACATGGACGTGTCTGCTGCGAATTCCCCCAGTACAGGGGCGACATTAATCGCGCGTTTAAAAAATGAGTGGCGTTAAAGGAACTTTAAATTAACTCAAAGTTAACGCACTAATTTCGACACCTCTAGTATTAATTTTTAATAGCACATCATGAATATCATATCGATAAACCTGACCATAGGAAAATCGCTGGCATCGGGCTGAAACCTTGTACCTCCAAAATGGTCACTTTTCAGTAGCACCATCAAAAAACAAAAAAATGCATGTTTGTTCAACCATTAGCATTGCATTGTCAAAGAGAGAAAGCCATTTTCAACATTTTAGCTTGGTCAATAATTTGTAGAAATGGCACCCATACATGTAGACTGACCAATAGTATACATTTTTGAAAAAAAATATTACATTTACCAAATTGTGATTTATGATATGCTAATTCTAATTTCCCCAACAAGTTTACATGAAAAATAGAATACAACTGGCAAATTCAGCCACAATAAATGGTCTGAAATCAATTTTATTTGTTTACAAATGGGAAAGAGCATTATAGGCACACTGGGTAGAGATTATTAATTGCAGTATAATTGTACATTATTTGATGATGTTGATCTTCAACATCATCTGCAATTAAAATATTGTGTGTTCTGCTAACTTACATTGTTACATTCAGCGCATGCTTTCGGGCAAACTGGTTCCCAGTAATTTGATTCCTAGTAAATGATTTCTCTTACGTAACAAATGAAAAGTTAGCTTCAGCGACTTCAGGGCCAATACGGATTATATGTAGTCAAGGAGGCCAATAAACAATATTTGGAGCCTATATTCATTTGCATTAAACGGGAAAATACTTTTATCAACATTTTGCAAAATACAAACACCAACACTTTATCCTGAAACTTTCTTGAGTAAATCTAACAAAGTAAATGTAGCTGCTAGCCACCTGTGATTAGCAGCACTATGCTAACTCACTGCTACACTATTAAGATACCCTCACACTCCCAAACAGATCTTTATGCGAGGTTTGCAGAGCGCTTTTACGTACAGTCGCTCACGCAGTCCAAAATACATCCGTTGTACTTTTCAGTGTTGAGCGCCTAGAGCGTATTACATAGGGGAGGCTGCGCACCAGCATAGCAATCACAGCATAGCGCTATGGAACGTAATTAGTTCAAATAGAATTAGTTGTTCACTCTGGCTATAGCCATGGGAACTGTGCTTCTAAAGTTTCTAATTATCTGGTACTGGCTTTAAACGCAGCACCACCACCGCATTGACTGCATTACTGCAGCTGCTAGAATCAGCTCACAGTAATGAGTTTGGAGGAGGAGGTTTAATTCCACACGCTCACATGAGAGTAATGAGCCTCACCTACAGAAACAAGGTCACAGGTCACGTCTGAGAGAAGCGAGGGGGGGAAAAAAACTGCGGTATGCTTCATATCGATCGCTAGCATGACTTTTAACTCATTCACTGCCATAAATTCATAAAAGAAAACAAAGATTATTGAAAATTAGGGGCTACAGGCAATTTAAAATTATTAATTGTAATTAATCGCGTGACTTCACGAGTTAACTCGTGATTAATCGCAAATTTTGTATCTGTTCAAATGTACAATAAAAAAAATCTAGGTTTTCATACTCTTAACAAAAGTGGGAAAACATTTTAAACTAATAGAAATAATTAAAATGAATTTTTGATGTTTATAGCCGTCAATGGCAGTGAATGAATATAAAAAAAAAAGACAAAATTATTAAAAATTTGGGGCGACAGGCAATCAATTTTTTAAAATTGTAATTAATCGCATGACTTCACTAGTTAACTCACAATTAATCACACATTTTATATCTGTTCTAGATGTACAATAAAAAAATCTAGGTTTTCATACTCTTGTTAACAAAAGTGGGAAAAAAATGTTAAACTAATAGAAATAGTTCAAATGAATTTTTGACGTTTATAGCCGTCAATGGCAGTGAATGAGTTAATTACAACACAGTAAGATGCAGAAAATGTCATAGGACCCGTGAGAGGAGCCCCCTAGCCACCGTATCTTATCGTCACATGTTGCAAAGACAGTTGAGGATGTCAGCCTCGCTATCTCGGCTGTATTGGCAACACAATCCCCCATGATGCATTGCGCCTCAGGGCTGAGACCCCAGCTTGTCACAGCCAAACATGCTGCGACGTTGCCAGGCAACCTGTCACAGATATGTGTCTACCTCTGTGAATTGTGGTGTCTGTGCTTGTTGGGGTTTAGCGGATGGACAAAAGGTCCTCTGCTTTTCATTATGATTAAAGCCGGCTAAAATTAAGCCTTACTTTTTTTTTTATTAATAACTGCATCAAGTAGAGGGGGGAGTCAAGTTGGTTAATCCTTTGCCTTCTTTAGGCCTACATGAGGAAAGCATTTTGTTTGATCACAATAACTGTAAATGTGTCCTTTTTGTTTATTGATTTAATCATAATTAAATTTGGATTGTTTACAAACATAATGTTATGTCAAAATAATGCATTTGACAGTGTAGATGGCTACTGAAGTGTTTTGGTAGTTGAACACGAGTCAATCAGAGGATGGAAAATGCTGATGTCATTGCAAGGAGGGAAATTTGAAATCTGATTGGTTCAAGAAACAGTCCCATTGCTAAGGTTTCGTTGGCCACCACTAATGATTATAAATATTAGATTGGCAACACATAGTGGCTGAAGTCTGGTTGGACAAAAAAAAAAATCTAGCATCTACCTACCGTAAAGGAAACGATTGAGAATGGATTGAAGGAAAGTGTGATGTTAAGATCTTACCATTGGGAACTTCCAAGGTTGAATATGATTTTCATTTTTTTTAACGATGATGATTTAATGCAAAGGTGCGTAGCTAAAATGGCTTACATAATGGACTATATGCCACGGAGGAGGCGGCACTTCCGACTTCCGGGTTTTCACCCAACAACTTTGTTTCCGTTTCCGCTTTGCCACGTGTGGGCCGCGTCCCAGTACTTGCGCTTCCGCCTTTGTGCCCCTCGGTTGCGCGTTCCCGTCGACGGGTGCGAGTCTGCGAGTGAGTAGTGTCTGTCTCTGTGAGCGGGAGCGCGCGGTTTTGGGGGCGCAGGGGTGGGGGTGCGAATGTTGGAACGCAAACGGCGCTGATGTGTAAAACCCGGAAGTCGCAAGTCCGTGGCATCTACCCCATTTTTAACAATCTAATGTAAAAAGAAGTAAATGACAGTAAAAAGTAAAACAACAACTACACAACCTTTATTTTAATGATGACTTTGGACAAAACATTGACTTTTAAAAAAAAATACTTGACCAACTTTTAGTGGTTAGTCATTTTTCCATTCCTGATACTTTTGAAAAAGAAGAAGAAAATATGGATAATCCGAACGGAGGCAACAAAAGAGAACATACCCACATTTGTTCCCAATTCCCAATTAGCCATTTCCTCTCACCGGTGACTTGCTAGTGTGAAGGTCTCTAAAAAGATTCAATAAAATATATAAAATAAAATAAAACGATTTTTCAAACACCGCATGTCTCGAGGTCTCACAATGGAAGTAAGTGTATGCTTGTGCACATGATCGGACATGCGTTCGCACATGTTCTGACACATTCCTAACTCTCTGCAGCTTGCTAACATTTGGCTAACCCTCTCCTGGGTTGTTTGGCTTAATCCTGTAATAAGAGGCAAGCATAGACACAGATCTGAGCGATGATGGCTCAGGAAAAACACTGCCCCGTAGCCTCTAGCTAATAAGTCGAGAGAAGCGGTGCTATGTCGATCATGCTGTTAATGCATGGTGTTAGTAACGTGTGGATCAATGTTAAAGTATTGATACTGGCAGGTATTGCAATTACAATTCACAGTTTTCTACAAATCAAGCTTCAGTGCAGTATTCACTTTGTGCAGTAACGCTTACAGAAAATGTCATCAAACGATCAAAACATTAGAAGCTATTAGTTCCATTATGCAACAACACCAAAGACTTTGTTTAATGCAGTCCTATTTTTTATTGTTTAGATTACTTCAACAAAGAAACAACTACTACTAGATGTCATACATTATGTAAATATGTGTATGTGTAAAAATAGCCAGTCATGTTTTAAATTTTGCACTAATGCTCATTGTATATAAATGTAAGGTTGCATGTTAAAAAAAAAAAGGGTTCATATTTTTATCATATACTTAATTGCTTCAAATGAAGACGATATTGGCTAAAATTGTTTATAATGTAATAAATTGAATTCCTTCCCAGTTACGGTATACATTGCAATCTAAAAATATAAAGTATAAAAATGATAAATTAAGTTATTTCCGAATGGGGTATTTAAATGTGAAAGTTGTACGTACCATAATGACATTAATTTAACAAATTAAACATATAGACACTTAGCAAAGCTAAATTGTGTAAAAAGAATAACAAAACAAACTAGAGATATAACATAATTTCGGGACGTTTATTCGTGTAGGTCTCAAAACTCAGACTGACGCAGGCTCCCTCTAGTGATGCGTGAAAGAATCGCTGAATTAAATGTTTAAACTGTACAATTTTCGCATTTATATTTAATCTCTGAGAATATTTGTTTAGGTACAATTTTTACTTAACTTTTATATGCAATTTATTTAAATTTAAATAATTTACTAATTACAGCTTCTTAAAAATTCCTATATTTTTGCCTCACTTAGGCCATGTTATTATATTTTAATGGCGGTCATTGTGGTGGTACTTGGAGAGGCAAATATTTTTTGAGGGGAGAAATGTTTTGACAACCATTGCGGTGACGATTCATTTCATTAACTAAGCACTTATACTGTGCTTGTGCGACCCTGCATTTCACATTAGCTTAGCAATTAGCATTGGCTTCTCCATCTCCGCTTGTTTTCACCTCTTTGCTCAGTGTGGCTATTTCAGAAGAAAAATGGTAAGACGTCGCAGCAACACAAGCCTTGGGAAACACTTCAGGTTAAACCTCAACACAGGAAACAGTACGAGGCATTTATGATGAGGCGCATCGCGGACGGAAGAGGATAGCATGGGTGCTCTTCCTCCGGTGCTGCATGCAGGTAGAGAGGGAGAATATGAGGAATTTTAAGCTTTATTGCTGTTGGAGTTGTTCCAATGAATAAATACGGTTATGAAATAAGTAACAAAATAAATACATGCCTCAGCAAATAGTTGCATGAATTCAGCTTGGAGTAATAAGTCATGTAAGTATGTACAGTGAATATTTTAAAATGTAGGCATTGACAAATGTGTCAAAATTATGTGGCATTTATTTATTAAATGAAATGTTAACTGGAAATGTCAATTTGAGTCGCCTAGTAACATAAAATAGCAAGTGTCTGACTGTTCGTAACGGATTGGAAAGGAAATTGGTGGCATTGAGAACAAGCCTAGGTTTTTTATTTTGTATTTTAACCAAGTTAAGCATTTTGTGTCGTATCTATGGGAAACACTTCATAAATAAAATACTAACGGACGGAGTGAAAAACAAGGCAAAAGTAGAAGAAAGAGGAGAGGGTCTTTGGGATGAATGACATGCCACACATGAGAGAAGTGTCTGTTGGGGAAGTGAAATGAAGTTGAAATGCAAAAAAAAAAAAGGGCCAATTTCAAGCATAATTTCCTGTGATGTCAAAGTTGGCAGACAAAGAGGAAAGGGAATTTGAAGGAAACATTAGCGTTTGATGTGAAACGTGGGGATGGTGGATGAGTGGGAGAAAGATAAAATAAAAACAAATATCCTGGGCAATGAAGACAGAAGCAGTATGTGAGTTCATGTGTGAATGAATAAAGGTGAGTATGTCCAAAAGTCTTGCCGAAAAACAATCACCAGCATTGGCTGTTTGTCTCCAATACTGTATGTACACTTACTCGATAGAGGCCAATACGTTCACCTTCACTTTATATTATTGTTTTCTTTGTCATGTGGAACAGAAACCGTTTTCTTCTAGTTTGATACGTCACAGCTGGATTGACTGAATTTCATTTTATATTGTCAGTGGGCCACACAAATGGATTTATTGTTATTGTCATCACATTTTGTACTAGCTTCTTTCCTGATGAAACATAAATATTATGATTGTGTGTGATTTGAGAAATTAGGCTTTCACTCACGCAAAAGCTGTTGTGGTTCAGTGAGATATTTTGTCCAAGCAACATTTTCCAAGGCTTTTGTTGAAGAAGATTGTGTTCAAAGCTTCCATGACCTCCAGTTTCTTTCTTCTTTTTTTTTAACGCTTAAATTACAGTTGTTGTCTACCAACAGTATCTATCATATGAAAGAGATATTTGGTTATGTTATTAAATCCATCATCATACAAATTTGGCCAACACAAACGAGCTAAACTAACTAAAAGGATGCCCAGAGACAGTCTATGTTGAAGGGCTATAAACATCATCATTGAGTTGCTCCTCTTTGATTCATCTATATTAGGGGTGTCAGGTGATTACAATTTGTAATCGTAATTAATCACATGACTTCAATAGTTAACTCACGACTAATCACAATTTTTTTTATTAGTTCTAAATGTACAAGTATTCGTACTCTTGTAAACATAAAAGTATTTTATTTTTTTATTAAACTAATAGAAATATGGCTGCATATTTTAGTCATTGATACATTAATTTCATAATAATTCATAAAAATTGAGTTAAAATTAAAACAATGTACTGTACTGTAAAAAAACTAGTGTAATATTGATTTGTTTTTAGGTAATTTTTCTGCCACTAGATGGCATAGTTGCATTTCTAAGAAGTTGGTGACAGCTCAGTGCATTTTTCTTTTCCTATTAAGAGCTACCTAATCTTTACATGAAGTTACTTGGGAAATTCTGTAAAATTGAACTTGAACCCAGTCTCCACAAATATATGCATTATTATTAAAAGTATTACTGCTGAATTTTGATGTGGAATTCCCCATGTACAGGCTTTCCAAGTAAGGGGCGGTCATTAATCGCGTGTTAAAAAAATGAGTGGCATTAAAGGAACTTTAAATTAATTTAAAATTAACACACTCATTTTGACACCCCTAATCTATATACAACTGGCGTGTACTATACCGTTTGTGTCTTTGAGATGGAGTAAAACCAGTTCCTCAATCTGTATGACAACCTTGCGTTACATTTGCACATTCAAGTTTGCCTCGTGTATTAAAGTACAGCTTGTAAAATCCTCTCCTGGCCAAACATCATCCTGTGGAATATCGACTTGAGAGTGAGCGAGATGGGTAATTTACGACATTGATTGCACCGGGGAAGCGGGGGTTTTCACCAGTGGGGGGAGCAAGGGCCACTCGGAAGCACTTAGGGGCCCCCGGGTGCTGGGGTTGTCTCGGGGGTTAATGCAGCCATGGCTGCAGCCTCTTACCGGTGACTGGGAAGCCCCAATAAATCAGCCCCTCTGCCAGGAAAGCTGGAGGGGGTGGAAGGGGTGGAGATACAAAGGGGACCACTCCAGCCTCTCTGCGCCCCTCCCTTTTTGAAAGGCTCTTGAAATATTGAATGCTGGCTGTTCAAAGTACCCATCTCATCCACGCGGTCACACACTTGTGCCTATACTATTTCCTCGAGAACTCAGACCTGCACTCCTTGCCGACACGCGGGAGCCTGGGCTTTCTCCCTTCACAATTACAGAGCACATTAGGGGTGGCGGCGGGGGGGTGTAAAGGTGGAGTTGAAAAAGGACAGAGGAAAAGTCTGAACGAATAGAGGACAGCAATTTGAAAGCGGCTTGAAAAAGGCTGATTAATTAAAGGTTCCTCTCTGGCTGCGGAATAGATGAAGTTTCAGAATCAATTAATTAGCAAGCTAGCCTACGCACATCAATGGCTCTAATAGCCTGCTCTCATTTGTAACTTTTATTACCCCTCGACTGTGGAGTGGCCCTCAGCCAATCACACGTAACGTTGAGCCCATGCTGCATGGCCATTAAGTGAAAAATGAGGGTGAAAATCCCTCCCATTTTACTCAGTTTAAGTGATGTTATTTATTTGAATAAAGGAGATAAGAGGGATTTTGTTCATGGCCTCTCAAGTCAGGTGCTGGTGCTTTTTTTGTGGTATTTATATGACCATAGTAGCGGGTTTCCTCAAACATCTGGGTTTAAATTCGGGCTGTGGTTATAGTATACAATCATTTTGTATTCGAGTATCCTAGTGAAAATAACCCGGTATTATGAATTAATTATGTATACACAAGAGAACATATGACATTTCACTTAATAATAAACAACTAATTGGTTTTCTTTTTTAGGTCAACTGTTTTCTTACATATAAATTGTCTGTGAACTTTCAGTGGATGAGATTTTGGGATATGGGATACAGTGACGTACGTCCGAATCACAGTCGACCATTAGCCCACCGCAGCTAACTGGCTAACACCACTAGCAAATTTTCTTTCTTTCATTGTTTACCGTTAGTCACAGGCAGTAGGCCAATGTTGCCGTGCGTTCTCCAGCCAGACCAATCACCTCCCAGGTCCAACTTGCTTATTAAAGTAACGAGCACAGTGATTTCAATCATCTAGGGCAGGGGTCTCTACCCACCATGTGTGACTGCACAAGGCTGAACAAAATAATATTTTATTGAGGCGCTGTGAGTTGGTGATTACGTTTTAGCTGCGATTTCATTGCCGGATTATATCTTTGCTAGCGGACTCTTTTTTTTTTTTTTTGCCACGTGTTTACAATGCTTACCGACAACTGCGAGTTGCGAGTGACTCTGCTGCTAACAGTACATGTTCCCATCCGGCATCTTTGGAATATTTTGAAGGTGGGGGAAAACGGGACTGTCTCATTAAAAATAACGAGAGCAGTGAGGCAGTCTCCCACCAATTATAACTACATTCTTCATAATGACATAATTTTTAGTGTGTATTTATTTGATTGTATTTGTTTTTGCCCTTCAAAGTGGAAGTGTAGCCAGAGAGGTCCGCACTTCCCCACTGGTCGACTGCAGACTGACTGTGCTCCAAGATATTTTCAACATGTGCTTTATCTTTTTCATGGATATCAATGACATTCACAAGTCTCAGGAACAATACACAGTCCTTGATCTGAAGTCAGCCTCAGATGTTAGCGAATCATCAATCACAAATCACGATTCACGTTCACAAACAAATAACATTAATGATTTTATAAATATTTTATAGGTTTACTTTTAAGATCATAGCCACTCCTCCAGGCTGAAGTATGCTGTTAAGGAACTTAATTAATTTCCAGTTTTTGGTTTTGTTTTGTGAATATGATTTTCTCTCCATATTCCAGACACAATTAATTTGCCTGCTATTTCGCTGTTCAAAGTTAGATACACTCCACTTGAACACATTTCCAGACAGACTAATATGAAAAGTGTATTCAGTCACCCAAGCGCTTAATTCCAGTGGAAACAATCACGTCAATTTTCGATTCTTAGGTTAGCTTAGCAATAGCATGTATTCATCATTCCTTGTAATCCCTTCACAAGAACGATACTTTGAAGTGTATCTTATTCGTCGCCATGGAAGCGATGATTAGCGACCCTGCATTGTATTTAGCTGCACGAAGCTTTTTGGGCCCACCTTGACGGTTCAATTATCAGAAAAACGTAAGAGTAGAAGTCTGTGATTCTCATTTTTGTGATTGAGTGAGTTTTGTTAAGATATAAAATGCAAATTTTGATCCGCAAACTGTGATGCAAAACAACTTTTTTTTCCCAGCTTTGATAATAGGAGCAAGTGGGTTATGTATTTTAAAGACATCTCTTTCTGAGATGTCTTGCATTAGTTGCATGAGCTGCGAACTCCATCATGCTCGCCCAGGCAGGTGAGTTGGTGTTAGGATTTAATACAATTTAATGTTGAATGCAGGAAAGCGGTGTAAAACATCACAAACTGCATGTTTCCGAGCGCTGCGCGCTCGCTGCTCCCTGTCTTCTGCGCTCTATATATGTCTATTGATAAGATAAAAGAGCAGAGAGATGAAAGTGGAGCCAGATGGAGGGAGCAAAATAAAGGGGGAAGAAAGTCTGTGTGTTGCAAGGGGATTATCCCTTTTTTTTTCTCTCAATGAGAATTCATCTGACTTTTCATCCAGACTGTTTAAAATATTGTGAAAAAACATCATCGTCATCATCATCAAGTTAAATCGGCATCATACAGATTATACACCATTTGTGTGGCTCTGCAGATATCCAGCTAGCGCTGGATTGGAATAAAAGGGTGTGAAGAAATGAAGAGAAGAGAGTTAATTTTTGTTGTTGTTGGTAATTCCAGTGTTAAACATAAAAGTTCACAGTTGACCTAATTATTATTATTATTATTATTATTATTTTCATAGCTGTGATGAATAGCCACAGAGAATGCTGTACAGCTTCAACAAAACAGCAGCACTAGCAATACAGTACTGAGCTAGCATTAGCACTAGAAACAAGCTGTTGTTAGCCTCAAATACTATGTTGGTAACATGACTTATCGGCAATAGTGTTAATTTAACACTAAATTATATCAGTTTGCAGGGTTTTTTTTGGGGGGGGGGTGTAGAATTAAATAAAAATCAAAAAGGGGTTGATAAACTCAACTGTAGAGCAGAAAAGCTGCTAATTGCAAATCTCCTGAGCTCCTCTGCTTTACTTCTTATTGCTAGTCTCATGACCAATTGTTGGCAAACAAGGGATGGACATTTATATTTTTTAAATTATTTATTTTCCCAGTTGACACCTGGTTCATCACGCCCGCTGTCACTGATTGGTTGTTCCTACTTGGCCGCAATGCTGTCATTAGCTGGTTTTAGGAGCAAATCCTCATGCAGTGAGCCAGTCATGTTTTGCTCCTCTTTCTTCGAATGTTATAATTTAATATTTGACATCATTGGAGCAGCATGAGTTTCTTTCTTAGAACAAGTATTTATCCCTTCTCATGTTGCTACGATCTCATTCACTGAAGGCAAGCAGCGGATCAAGGCCAAATTGTGGCTCAAGGACGTTTTATACGGTTTCTCTGCCCAACAGAACTGCTTGACTGATAGACGACTCACAAACAGGCTAATGTTGTGAAGATGAGAATTGGCGCTGCTGATCCTTTTAAAGTTGTCAGTGTCTGTACTGACCCCAAGCCACTTGACTGTTTAATGTGTCAGCATCATTTAACACATTGGCACATTAGAGTGCCAGCGACTTAGGCAGCCTCCAATGTAATAGCCTGCAGTGATGATGCTGGTTCACAAGCTTGTTATTGTTCCTTTTGTTCCTCCTCCCCCCAACTATCCTCCCCATCTTCGAAAATACTGTGCACACATATCACATGCAGCGGAGCAGTTTTGGGATTAGTAATTGGTAGCAACCACCATAACTATTCATCTTAAATAAAGTAACTTTACCATGCCAACATCCAATGTCTCGTATTCTTTCACCGTCTTCTCCCTCTTTCCTGATTCGCAACTACTTGTCTGCCTGTTTTGGCCTCTAAATCGGGTCAGGAGTTTAGTGGGGGAAAACATTTGGAGTTGATGGCAAGGGGCCCAGAGCCGCTTTGCAAAAACTTCACTTGCAGCGAGCGTTAACACACCGTAAGCATTAAACTCCTTCCAAGTGTCTTTTTTAACAGCTCCGCGCTCAAACATGAGCAGCACAAGACAAAGCGAGCCAGCAACAAAACGCATGTGACAAACTTCTTTTTTTTTTCCCACCGCATGATATGAACGTGACAAGGGTTTGACCTTGAGCGAAACAAGGGAGGAATGAAAAGAATGTTTCTTTAGAAATAGGAGCTATAACAAGGCACATCACGTGCACTATTATTTTATGATTTAAAAAAAAAATAAAGCATCAGCTTAATGTGTGACTTTTAAACCTTCATACAACATACTTTAAAACACATACATATACATACGTATCTCTCACTTTATCAGCCTGTGCTCAATGAATCTGATTTCGTGTGCATGTGACTGTTCTGCATATCACAGCCGTCCCCTCCCTCCTCCAAGGACAACCCCCCCCCCAACCCCCACCCACACTCTTCCATATATGAGGATGTAGAGGGAGAGATTGTGAGATCAAAAGGAGGTGCGGAGCATCAAGAGCGCCGTCACCTTGGGGGGAGAGACGCGAGGACGGTGACGAGTGCTCGTTCTTTTCCTGATGTTTAATCATGAGCCTGTTGATGCAGATCCCCCTTCAACACGCTTGTTGTTTGAGGCCCAAAAAGCCAGCACGGATGGGTGGATGGACTCTCACCTGCTGATGATATCATCAGACGGGACTCGTTTTGCTTTTGATTTTAGTGGTTCGAATCTGTTCAGGTGACAAATTGGGACAGTATATAATGATATGTATTAATTAATGTATGTATTATAACTCTTTTGTTGTCTTATTATGCAGTGAATCAGCGCTGGAACTATATACAAAGAACATTTGCTGATCATGCTCAGCATACTGTATAGCATAAATATGTAATATGGAAATAGGGATAATATTGTGTAATTTTAGCTCATTATGTATTTTTATTGGCGGGTAACTTTTAAAAAGGGTAAGGTGAACTACCGGTAACTCTTTAAACATTTAATCTGGCATCGGAATATTTTAATCTAATATCTTGCCACTGGCATTATAGAATGTATTATTGTAAATGTGCCATTGCAAGAAAAAAATCGGATTAAATTCTCTGGATTTCTGCATAAATTGGTCCTAAAATGCCGATTCGCTAAATGTGCCTACATCAGCAAATAAATACATTTGACTTAAACAGTAAATGGAAAAGATTCATCCGTGCTTCATCGACGCCATACGCTGCCCAAAGCATTTTACAAAGCTGACATTTTTGGAAATCATATTTAGACAATCGCACTTTGCTGAAATGTTGAATAGGTTAGCCTGCATGCTAGTTGCTAGCGGCGGAGACCATAGAGCAAGCCTTAGCTTATTAACTCATTCACTGCTATTGACGGCTATAGACGTCAAAAATTATTTTTAACTATTTCTAATATTAAATTGTTCCCACTTTTGTTAACAAGAATATAAAAACCTAGAAAAAAATTAGTATTGTACATTTTGAACGATATAATATTTGTAATTATTCATGACTTAACTATTGAAGTCACGCGATTAATTACAATTAAAAAATGTAATCACCTAAAAAGAAAAGATTATTAAAAATTAGGGGCGTCAGGCGATAATTTTTTAAAAATTGTAATTAATTGCATGACTTCACAAGTTAACTCACGAATAATAAACATTTTTATATCTGTTCTAAATGTACAATATTTTTCCCCCTAGATTTTCATACTCTTATTAACAAAAGTGGGTGAACTAATAGAAATAAAATGAATTTTTGACGTCTATAGCCGTCAATGGCAGTGAAGGAGTCAATGACGCGCATATAGTGCCCTAAAGTCCCCTTTAGAGATGACACTCTCAGTATTCATTATTTATAACGCATCTTCATTTTTTTTCACATTGTTCCCAACTTTGTGCTTGACTCTTGCCCCGCCCCTTTTTCCTTCCTTGTTATGTTCACATAGCTCACTGTCACTATCACGGCCTTATCATGTCAAACATCACTTCATAAGTCAACATCCTCCCCATCTATCTCCTCTCTGCCTTGCGCTCTGTCTCAAGCATCTTTCATTTAATCTTTTAACCTGTCTGTTGTTTTTAGCTGTCAGTTATTTTATTTATTTTTTGCACTATGGTGTTTAAGTGACTCGACTGATTGTTCACGTGTAATACCGGTAGATGTGTTTTAGGCGTGCTTGCTAGGTCTAGTGGTTGGATGACCTCATCTTGTATTGGAAAGTCCCGGTCACCCGCCTGGTAATCGCCCCATTTGGCGACATTATCTCTCTTGATCAATGGCCCAATTTAATTACAAGCTGTATGCTGTTCGGACTTTTCAACGGTCTATTGGTAGAACATTAAAACCACATTATTATTGGCAAAGTAAGTCTAGATTTTTAGTTCATTTGTTATGACTTTTATGATTGAGTTCAGCAATGTGTTCATGTCTTTGGCTTTTTTTTTCTTTTATATATATATATATATATATATATATATATATATATATATATATATATATATATATATATATATATCATCACACTCTCTTTGCAGTTTATGCTAAATTATTTGCTTCAAAGGATGCCTATTATGTGTCATTTCACACCTAGCATCTGTTGTCATTTTATTATATTTGACATTGTATACATGCCAAAACATTGTGGGTAAAGCATACCAGAGTGCAGGGAAAGGCAGAAAATTGCCTTATTTTCTGTGCGCAGGCATTTTTTTATTTTTTTTTAAGAAGAATCACCAGCACAGCAGGTCTACTTATCTCTGCATGCATATGTACACTGCTTTGTACGGTTATTGTGCATAGGTGTGTGTGTGTGTGTGTGTGTGAATGCTTTTCAAATGACAAAATAGACTTGAAGGCTTCTTTAAATGGTTTATTATTGAAAGTTATTTTCATTGTTGGGATGTTGGCTGACCAACATTGTAATCTGCCATGCTTGATGTCATGGTTCTTTTATAGTCGTGCGGCACTGTGTCATCGGGTGCGCTGTATTTTTAAGTCATCAAATGAAACAAGCATTTTGAAGACAATAGACGGCAGTGAACGTCTATTTATTGATTATAGCTTGACACTATTTTTTTAAGACTTGCTCTGCGCATTTCTTTGAGGTCTTCTGCCAGTTGAACTGTCAGCACTCGTCTGTCAGGTTGCCTGTCATGTGTATTTGTTTGAGAATTGACAAAATATGAATTATCGTTTTGGTTCAGGGGTGTTTACATACTGGTTGGCTGTTTTTTGTTTTTTTTCTATTTTGGTGATTACCGATGCAAGTAAGCAAGTGCGTCGACTGCTCTCACCGTCAATTTTCTCATGGTTAAGTTGCTTTTTTTGCATTTTTATAGAAGTCAAAGCAAGTCACCCCCCCCAAAAAAAAACAGCCTTTGTAAATGCGCACATCTTTTTTACATTATTACTAGTGTTGTTCCGATACTGGTATCGGCAGGAGCCCCGATACTGCATTAAAACAGTGGTATCGGTATTGGTAACATGCCGATATCATTAATCATTAATTCTGACGCTAATATAGGACTTTGAATGCAGCATCTTGTGTCTTGCTCATGCACGGCATTCACCGATGCGTGACGTGTTCACTGCATGCCGAGCTAAGATATCCTATTGGCCCTTGAATGCTCTGAACCAATGGCAGGACAGCGTTTTCATGTTGAGAAAAAAAAACCTTCGGTATCGGTATGGTATCGGCATTGGCTGATACTGCAAAGCTGGGTATCGGAATCGGTATCGGGGGCCAAAAAACAGTATCGGAACAACACAAATGAATACATAGAATTACTAGGGGTGTCAGGCGATTAACATTTTACAATTAACACTTTAATCGTTAACTCACGATTAATCGCAAATTGTATAAATGTTCTAAATGTACAAAAACATTTCATACTCTTGTAATAGAAATATGACTGCATCTTTGAGTCATTGATACAGCATTTTCATCATGAATCATAAAATTGAGTTAAAATTAAAACGATTCACTGCGCTGTAAAAAACAAGTGTGATATTGATTTGTGTTGAGGTCTCTTTTTTCTGCCTCTAGATGGCATAATTGTATTTGTAAGACGGTGACAGCTTAGTGCATTTTTCTTTCCATAGTAAGCGCTATCTAATTCATCTTTAACATGAAGAAACTTGTGAAATTCTGCACATTTTTAAAATTGTAAAATACAACTTGACCCCAGTCTCCACAAAGATATGCATTTTTATTACATTTATTACGGCTCAATTTTGATGTAGCCGTGTCTGCGACTGGAATTCTCCCAGTACAGTCTTTCCAAGGACGGGGTGGTCACCGTGTAAAAAAAAAAAAGTGGCTTTAAAGGAACTTTAACTCAAAATTAACACACAAATTTTGACACCCCCTAATAATTACATGTGCAAAGTGCATTTCAGAGCATTAAGAGTGTGTGTGTGTGGTGTGTTGCCCTGGCTGGCGGTAATGAATCCAGTGGAGCTGTTGGCACGAGCAAGGCCACGCTATTAACCTCTCTGCCAGCGAGACTGATCTCACCCTGTCTGTCTCGAAGGCCTAATGACACACTCACACAATGGGCGCTACGCACACACACGCACACACGCGCACACACGCACACATATTAACCTGTCCTTTCTAATCAAATTCCCATTGAAGTGGAATGTATTCTATATTGCCCTATCAGTTCTATTGTAATCGTCATTGTGACAATGTCCATGGACGACTTATTTTCACCTACTACTATTTCACATGGATTCATCTCCATTTGCCATCGTGTACTGTGTTCGTGAGTAAGTTTCCTTGCTAATATCATTCACGATAAAAATACAAATGTGCTTTTGATCTTAGTAGTTGTTACATCATGCTCATGATTGTTGATATAAATCATTTTGTCCGTTTACTTTTTTGTAAAGACGATTTAACTCATTCACTGCCATTGACGGCTATAGATGTCAAAAATTCATTTGAACTGTTTCTAGTAGTTTCACCATCCAACCAATAGCATGGCCAAAACCTCATAGAAAAAGACGGTATACATGCTGTAATTCGTGCTGGGTGTAAAGCTCATAGGTCACGTCCACTTTTATGAGTTCAACTCTGAAAGGACCTCTTAACTCATTTACTGCCATTGACGGCTATTGACGTCAAAAGTTAATTTGAACTATTTCTAGTAGTTTTACATTTTTTTCCACTTTTGTTAACAAGAGTATGAAAACCTAGAAAAAAATTATTATCCATTTAGAACAGATATAACATTTATGATTAACTAGTGAAGTCATGTCATTAATTACAATTTAAAAAAAATAATCGCCTGATGCCCCTAAAAAAAAAGAAAAAAGGAAAGATTATAAAAAATTAGGGAAGTCAGACGATAATTTTTTTTAATTGGAATTAATCGCATAACTTCAATAGTTAACTCACAATTAATCACACATTTTATAACCGTTCTAAATGTACAATAAAAATGATTTAGGTTGTCACACTCTTGTTAACAAAAGTGGGAAAAAAAAGTGAAACTAATAGAAATAGTTCAAATAAATTGTTGACGTCAATAGCCATCAAAGGCAGAGAATGAGTTAAGAGGTCCTATCAGAGTTTAACTCATAAAAGTGGACGTGAACTATGAGCTTTACACCCAACACGAATGACAGCACTTATACCGTCTTTTTTTTTTTTTACAAGGTTTTGGCCATGCTATTGGTTGGATGCTGTAAATGATGGAATAAGCAAGTAATGTGACATGAGGGGAAAAAATATGACATAAAAAGTGCTGTCATGTTGCTTTACCGCCAGCTGTAAACGATGTTTAGTCATCTGTTTGGGTTTTGTCTGCGTGTGTGTCTGTGTGTGAAAGAGACAACCCACACCTCGGCAGAAATCCTTAGAGGAGTGAGGAGCACCTGGCTGTGTCTGTAGTCATAACAAATGACAAGCGAGCATTAAGACTACATTTGTACGTGTGCCAGCCTCTCTCTCTCATACTCTCTCGTCTAACCGGCGTGTAATGCAGCAGCGACGCTTGGCAAGCTACTTTCTAACTGCCCTGGAAGGCCCCGGCTCATTCGCATGTCCCTCATTAGCGTTACGGTCCAGGACGGGCGCGCCGCGCTATCCCCCTACACCTCATCCCAGCTGCGTTCCGAACTGAGATGGGGATCATTTGAAGAGGATGACACATTTGGCGAGCCAGAGGACATTGCGTTAGAGTTCTTTGCGCTGCGAGTTCATTAGGCACAGGACAGCTGGGAGTCCGTCGTCAGCATGGCCGAGCTAAATTGAGATCCTTTAGCCAAGGGACATTCGGATGAGTTGGAAAATGGAGACAAGCCCGTTTGTGCTGCCCCGTGTGGGATGTTTGTGTTTCTCCATCGTAGTTGAAGTTGCAGCTTAATCACTTCCTGATGTGACCGACAACATATCTGCACCGCTCTGATTGAATTTAAAGGGATTGTTGACCCTAAACATTCCCCATTCTGTGATGTTTTTCTATGGCAGGTGGCGCCCTACGGCCAGCAGAGCATGGCCGGGTACAGCCAGCAGCAGCAGCAGCAGCAGCAGCAGCAGCAGCAGCAGCAGCAACAGCAGCAGCAGCAGCAGCAGCAGCAGCAGCAGCAGCAGCAGGCAAGCCAGCAGGGAACGCCGCCCTATTTCAGTCCCCCGCAACAGACCCCTCCGGGTCCGAACCAAACGCCTTACCTGCAGTCACGACCACCGCCTCAGGTAACAACACACGAGCTTGAACACTCACGGTCCACGATATGGCACACCTGCATACCCTGATTGACATGGTAGCCTAATTGAAGTCCGATCATTTTAAACCGATTATCGGCATTTTGACAATTATCGGCATCTGCCTTTTTGAAGAATCGTACGGCCGATAATATATCAATTTAAAAATGTGTCAACTTCAGGAAACTATTTATTGAAATTTTCAGTTAACGTTATAAGAGAAGAAGCTGACCCGGGGAACTGGAAATTATAACTAAGATAAGTAAAAATGTACCACTTAATTTTGGAAACTTTATTTACTGTAGAAAACAATATTACATTTTTATTTCACTTTTGAAGACATGCTACTGCCCTTGGGAGATGTCTGAACTTTTTGCTAGAATTTTAAAGCAAAGATTGAAGTGGGTTGACTAAGATCAGTGGTTTAGTCCAGGGTATACCCGCATATCCGTATACCCGCTTCTTTTTCAGTCAGTTTTGAGCATACCCACTTCTAAATCCGCCCAGATATACACCGTTCAGCCGTTCAGACATTTTTGTTCATTGTTCACTAAGTATGACATATACTTTGTTTGCCTCATGATAAATACATTTGACATTATTTCAGGCTGCTTTTGTTACCAAACTGTTCAGTCATGATAACTTTATTACTGTGAGCAAATACAAATGACGGATTTTTAATTCTTATTTGTCACCGTTTCTGAAAGAGGACGGTTTTCTGGACTAATTAAAAACATATTTTTTTTAATTGAGAGTATACTCACTTCTCCAGGGACCACCAGACCACTGACCAAAAACATTTTTTTTACTCCAATATTTTACAAATCAAAAAAGTTGCTCAATAAACAAATGCTTAAAAATTGAACACATTTAAGAGCTGGAGATTGTATTATTGAAATGCCATTTTTTCCCTTTGAGTGAAAATGAATATCGGCGTCCTTGACAGCTAATAATCAGCATTGGCGCTGAAATAACCATATCAGTCTCTCTCTAATTCACACAATCACAGATGCCAGAAGCAGCCGTCTTCACTCCAAAGGGCGCTGCTGTCTGTAAATAGAAAGCGCTCGCTGGTGATCGCGTAAGCAAGGCAATAAAAAATTCTCATAATGACCAAAAGAAATTTCCTTGGAATAGAAAGTTTCCTTGGAGCGGTCTGCCAAAATCAACCAATTAATTAGGAAAAAGAAACACTTGGCCTCTCAAAAACAAACACACTAACAAAATAATCAAGAAGTAGAGCATTCATTTAGTGTCTCCCCTAGAATTCACATTATATTTCATCAATAATTAAAAACGAAAACTAATGTTGCTTTATGTGAGATAGTAATAGTTTAATAGATGACATTGGGATTTTAATACAAGCATTAGAATTTTTTTTTTTTAATCTCGTTGACCAATTGGAGTCATAAATGACTTACTTTTATGATATACTGTATCAGATAAAATACTGCTTTTTATTACTGGAGGATGTCTGATGGGATTTGTTGTTGTGTTCACGACCATGCATTTCAAGTCTCCTGTACATTCTTTCCCTTTGTCTACACATGCACATCAGAAAAAAAGAAAAGAAAAGAGAGTCATAGTTCATAAACAGCCTTGCCCATCCAAACCTAATCATAGTGACAAAAGACCTGTCACACATATGAACTTATTTGAACTTGAATGGCCAAGTTCAGTCTGTTGCTCGGCAGACGTTGTTTTCCTCACAGTCAGAAGCGGGGTTCAAGTTCACGTTGTTTTGGAGTCCAGCGAAGGCTGCCCATGTGTTTTCCATCCACTGTGCAGCCAGAGTGGAATGACTGTGGCCTGGATAGAAACAGAACAAAATGGTGCCGGGAGAAACAACACAGCGAGACGGGAGAGATTCCAATGAAAATGGACAGGCAAGAATAGCTCTGAAAAGACAGGGTGAAGCAAAGCACAGCAATGTAATAGATTAAGATTAAAAAGAGATGTTTTAATGAGACGTTGTGGACGCTAGACAAATGCATTAAAAATGTTGTACGAGTATGCACTAACACATAGTACTCCAGACACTATTCAGATACATAGATAGATAGATGGATGGATGGATGGATGGATGGATGGATGGATAGATAGATAGATAATGTAGCTAGCTAGATAATATAGCTAACTAGCTAGAGAGAGAGAGAGAGAGAGAGAAAGAGAAAGAGAGAGAGAGAGAGAGAGATAATGTAGGTAATTAGATAATGTAGCTAGATAGATAGATAGATAGATAGATACTTAGAGAGCTAGCTAGCGAGAGAGAGAGAGAGAGAGAGAGAGAGATAATGTAGCTAGCTAGATAAGCTATACTATAGCTAATTACCTAGAGAGCTAGCTAGCTAGCGAGAGAGAAAGAGAGAGAGAAAGAGATAGATAGATAGATAGATAGATAGATAGATAGATAGATAGATAGATAGATAGATAGATAGATAGATAGATAGATAGATAGCTAGAGAGATAGATAGGGAGAGAGAGAGATAGATAGATAGATAGATAGATAGATAGATAGATAGATAGATAGATAGATAGATAGATAGATAGATAGATAGCTAGAGAGATAGATAGGGAGAGAGAGAGACAGATAGATAGATAGATAGATAGATAGATAGATAGATAGATAGATAGATAGATAGATAGATAGATAGATAGATAGATAGATAGATAGATAGATAGATAGATAGATAGATAGATAGATAGATAGATAGATAGATAGATAGATAGATAGATAGATAGATAGATAGATAGATAGATAGATAGATAGATAGATAGATAGATGGATAGATAGATAGAGATAGGAAAGAATTGTCAGGATTAATATTTATGCCAACTATTTTTTCTCACACTGAACAAAAACCAAAGTCATTTGTTCTTTTTTCACATTTCGAACACACACGAATTGCACAGCCAAGTGAACAAACATTGTTCGCTCCCAACTCTGAAGTCCATTGCCCGGTTGACATTTGGTGATTGCAACAATGTGTTTTCTTCATTAGCTGATGATGCGGCAACAATTGACCCATGCTGACATTTGCACCCCAGGTTCAGTACTTTTACTCGACCGTTCTGACTGGCCATGGCTGTTTTTGCACCTGTGCTGATATGTTCTTTATTGGTCATTGTGCCAACCGCTACGGTTTATCTCAAGCATGCTAAGAATAATGAGATAAAAATTAAGTCACATCACGAGCCTCTTAATGTCATCATTGCTGTCATTAAGAAAGCATTCCTGCTGGGAATTAAAGCACTTTTCACAAAAGAAAATGAACATAAATCCAGTACATGTGCATATACGCAATGCAAATATCAATCAAAAGTGAGTTCTATTATTGTTTATGGGAATTTGCATGTGTGCTTAAGGTTGTGCCAAGTGATCTTTTTCAATTGACTTGAATGCAATTTCACATTTCGCTTTCCACAACAGACTGTTGTCATTGTGTTTTTTCAAGATTTCAAGTAATATGAAATTATTGATTGGTAGAAAAACATGACATTTGTCCACAGACCAAAAAGTGCACTTTCCATCGATTTGAGTTGGAGAGTATTTCAGAGAGTGGAAATAATACCCCCCAAAAAAGGCCATGAATCCATTTAGGATTCAAGAGTAAACATGGCTGGAAATTGAACCAACACAGTACATCTGTCCGGGATTACAAATAGAGGATTTGGTGATCTTTCAGATCAGAGCTGTTCTTTTTCCCGAGTGAGCGTGCGTCTTTTCTGTCAGTTTTGTGTACGTGTGTCAGCGTAAACACAAATCGGCTGAATGTGCTGCTGCAATTCTGAGCTGTGAAAAGGTCAAATGGTGACCTTTATTTGTGATTCGGGGCTAAAATGAGGCATGATGTGAGCCGCATTGAACAGATTACACACACGCACAGACGCGCACACCCACACACAAAAAAATTGCAGCAGATTAGGATGTCATTGTGGTTTCGACCCCTGCTTTTTGACCCGACATTAAATTGAGAAATCCAAGCTGCAACGTACTTTATGGTGATCTTCGGGCGTTCTGTGCAGCATCCCACAGCCCACTTCACTCCCATTAACCCTAGCCAGAGGACATCTTCACACTGATGGAACCATTCCAGTTTCCTTTGACAAAGAATTAGCTCTGCAACCAAGCACTATTAGCCAGTTTAGTAGCAAATCGAACTGAAAATAGCCCATTTCTTTGAGTCTGTTGTACCGCTGTGACCTCATCTGATTGCAAGGAGCAGCACAGGTTATAAAGATATTTCTCAGATGTCAAAGCTGAAAGAACAGTCAGAAAAATACTAAACCGAGTCCTGGAGAGAGGTAAACTTTGAAAAAAATATTTTTTTGTGTGTGTACTATAGTGTGTACAATTTTTTAAATCTATCCATCTATCTATCTATCTATCTATCTATCTATCTATCTATCTATCTATCTATCTATCTATCTATCTATCTATCTATCTATCTATCTATCTATCTATCTATCTATATATCTATCTATCTATCTATCTATCTATCTCTTTCTCTCTCTCTCTTTCTCTCTCGCTAGCTAGCTAGCTCTCTAGGTAATTAGCTATAGTATAGCTTATCTAGCTAGCTACATTATCTCTCTCTCTCTCTCTCTCTCTCTCTCTCTCTCTCTCTCTCTCTCTCTCTCTCTCTCTCTCTCTCTCGCTAGCTAGCTCTCTAAGTATCTATCTATCTATCTATCTATCTATCTATCTATCTATCTATCTATCTATCTATCTATCTATCTATCTATCTATCTATCTAACTAATAGTCTCTTTAAACACCACTTCCTCTGCCCACATTACTTTCAAGGAATAACATATTTCTTTTTAGGGGCCTTTTAGTTTTATAAAGTCCACCCATAATGTATTGCCTTTATTTAAAAAAATGCACGATTTACTATATGATGTGAGTCTATATAATGTTGAAGATGTAGCAATTGAAAAATGTTTTTGTGGGTCATTCTATAAAAGTGTCTCTGAAGTTTTATTTGTTTTTAGAATAGCATAGCTGGCTGGATCAATTGCTCTCATGGTTGGTAGACGGCCCTCTGGCTATACATTGCCCCCTCCCTTTCCTCTTGCGTGCATGTTGTTACTGTCTAATATGTCCAACCTCATAAAAAGCAAAATGTGAGAATGTGTGAATGGGAGCGCTGTAATTTCACAACTTTTCAGCTGATTTTTTATGATGTGTTCCTTTTATTGAGCAGTAGGCACACAAGCGTGGCAGACCTACAGACTTGAGACATTGGCCGGCTGCCATCTTTCAACTCATAACAATGTCAGAACATGTTACTGGAGCACATGTGAATCAATTTAGAAACGTTAAATTTATGCTTGGGGAGTAATTACATGTAACCGAATACAGTCCGGTTATTTTACGGCCTGGTATATAAACTGTAAAAACGTCACCGACTTGTATTTGGTTTGAATTCCTGGAGGCGAGTCATCCCACATGAGATCTATCTAGACTCAAGCAAAGCCCATCCATCCATCTGTGAAACGGATCCTACTGGTCCTTTCCTCTATTGGTCTTATCTATTTCCTGTTCCTGTCGTGACAGTCGCCTCTTGGGAGCTGTTTTCAACTGATTGGAGGAGACAAGCTCCCTTCATGGAAACCTACTGAACTGATTCAGAGGTTTATCTTTGCCCCGCATTTGTGTTGAGCGCTTTAAACGCACCCTATCAACAAAATGTGTCCGTAAAAGCATGTGCACATTCAAATAAAATGTGCTCATTATGTTGGGTGCGTGCAAAATTGCGCAAGAACAATCACACATGCAAAACATTGCTTTGGGACTGTACATTTTAGCCACATGCTATTTTCTTTCTTTGACATTTTGGAGTTGTATTGTGGAAAGAGAATTGTAAGGATATTCCAATATTATGCACATAATAGAACATGTTTAAAAAAAAAATTCTCACACAGGAAATTAATTAAGACAAAACAACCTCAGCGCAAGATCAGATGTTACGGAAAATGTGATTATTTTGAGTCCAAAACCGCCTTACACTCATCTAATCTGTTCTACTTTTAATTTCTGAATTTTATTCAGAAAAAAAATACTTTGTTGTGGATTAGCTCAAAATAAATGTTGCGGGTGATTCTCCTGAGTCGTTTCCCTTTCACTACCAGTTTGCCATTTTCCTTTTCCTTCCACTCCTCCACCTCCCCTGCTTTTAATCACACCGGGTTAATTAAAAGGTTGCCGAGCCTTTCTGCAGCCTGGCCCCTAGCTTTACAACCCCCTTGCTGTGGTCTGCTGCCTCCTTCAGACCCCCCCCCCCCCCTCCTCCACTCGCGGCACACAAACAAACACACGCACACACACACGCTCACGGAAATTGGAGCTCACCTTGGCTATGGGGAGGTGGAACGGGGAGGTTGAAGGGACGAGACAGAGGAAATGAAAGTCAGCGAGGAGAGTGAAAAAGGGGTGGTGGTGAAAGTGGAAGGTGCAGCGCGCGTGGGAGGGGGCGCCCAAAGTTCAGTGTCATTAATTGGTCACCATTTGAATATTAAGTGAGGAACTCTGTTAATTAGCGTGATAATAAAAAGTGCTGGCGGCTGGAAGGGGATGGAAGGATGCGGGGACGACGGGTGACGGCAACCGAGGGCAAATGGCAGCCGAGGAGGAGAGGCGGAGTGAGGCTGGGTGTCGGGCGATAAGGAGGAGAGAGAGATGTCCGTGGGTAAAGGTCTGGCAGTGGTAATTTGCGGAGAGCTGCGTTAATTGTCATAACCTTTTAAATGGCAGAGTTTATCGGAGCACTCTAAATGTCCCCACGTATCGCCACGGCAACCCAAGGCCTGCCGCACTCAGATTGGCTGCCTCTGACGAGCACTTAAGCTTGATGAATTTTACACATATGCCTTCATGTGTGTGTAGACACACAGCAGTAAAAAACATACTTGCAGGACACTTGATTAGGGACCCCTGTGAAATATTATAACATATAATGATGTGACGAGAAGCATCAAAAACTCCATGCACAGTGTATGCCTCCTTTAAGCATCTTGTTAGGTTGGTTTCTCAAGAAAACTAATACAGTAACGTTCCTGGGTCAATTTGACCCATTTGTTTAATGATAAAAACACATTATTAACCATTTCCATTGCAAATATTGAACCATTTGGAAGAAGTTTCATTATGAAATACTACTATTTGTAGTTACTTTACTCATTCACTCCCAGTCATTTTCTCTGCAGCAACCCCCTTCGCTCCCGGCTGTTTTGCTGGATTTTGACTGATTTTGCAAAGCCCACAGAATATTGTGTTCTATTGTTATGAAAGAAAGATTAGAGTCTCTTCTTTCATCAGGAAAAAAAAGGTATATTTCTAGCTGTTTCCTTTTTGCAGCAATTAGCATTAGAAGTTTCATCATTATTTCCCAAACTGTTTAAAATACTGAGGAAAAGAGCTTGTTGCAACATGACCCTGACTGATCTCTTATACTCTACCACCATGTGCTGTCCGTTTTTTTTTTAACTACCATTGCTTTAAGCGACCTCTTCATGTCAGAAGCTGTATCAAAGCCTTCTGTATGCTCTAGCATAAAATATATATATATATTTATTTTAAACATATAAATTCGTTTTTGGGAGTGAAGGACAAAGTATTAAAAAAATGATTTTGGGTTTGAATGAGTTAACTTTCGAAATGGGTCAGTTTGACCTGTGCCATATTTAAGTCTCCAAAAGCGCCCTGATAATGAATTATAGCTCATGATTAACAGTTTTCAAAACAAATGGTCTGTTGATGAAATGTCTGTTGGTCTTATACTTTAAAACGGGTCAATTTGACCCAGGCTATGTTTAATGTTTCAAAAGCATTCCGATAAACATTATTAACCATTTTAAGTGAAAGTATGTCAATATGAACCATTTTAATTGATGAGAAATTTCAGAACAAATATCTACTCATTTGTATCATTAACTTTAAAATGGGTCACTTTGACCCGGGCTATGTTTAATGTTTCAAAAGCATTCCGATAAACATTATTAACCATTTTAATTGAACGTATGTCAAAGTGAACCATTTAATTGTCTGAGTTTAGTTTCATACTAATATGTATACCTTAAAGTGGGTCAATTTGACCCGGAATGTTTAATATTCCAAAACCAACCCAATTAACATGGTTTATAGCATTTTCATTGCACACATCAAACATAACAATTTCTTAGTCTGTTGATGTGAAGTTTCATAGCAAAAACAAATAAAATAAAATAAAAATGTTGGGTCAATTTGACCCGGTATATCGTCAATGCTCCGAAAGCATCTCAACTCTTTTTTATTGCAAATATGTTGAAATTAAATGTTTTTTATTGTCTGTTGGTGCCAAGTTTGATAATGAAGATAACATTTGTTCTTTAACTTTAAAGTGGGTCATTTTGACCCACAACATAATAGGAAGGAACCCTATTTTGATTGATGCATTAATTTTGACTATGTGGTTGTGCTTTATAGTCGTTGAAGGTAAATATGTAATAAAATATTCTCCTTGCACTACAGTGCAGGTCTACATCCCTTGTTCTTTAAAGCAGTTTGTTTTTTTCCTCCACTCTTGACTGACATTTGCTAATTGCTCGACCGGAATCCACCTCTGTTATTTTCCCCCCGTCATTTTTTTCCTTCCCTTTTTTGATTTGTGTTTGTTTTTGTGTAGCCGTACGGCAATTCAAATGCAAATGACCACGAATGGGAGAGCTGTTTTGGATTGGTTAGGACAATCATAATAGCTCTGAACAATGCAAGGCCAGTAGTTAGCAGCGCGGCACCCTGGGGGCCTCATTTAGCTGCCATTTGTTAGGAAATGCCGTTACATTTGTTTCTGGATACCGACTTCACAGACGGGGAAAGAAATCTCACAAAATGTCAAAGTCAAGCTTGCCAATGTTTGGCCATTGTTCCTCTACGTTGTAGCAAAAGTCATGTGGGTGTAGTTCAGTTAGGGTGGGTGTTCGCTTTCATTTCAAGCCAAAGCAATTGAAGTGTGCGGACAGATGCGGGTCGTGGTGACAGGGACGAGCAAGGGATGTGTAAGATTGACAAATAATCTTATTTGGTTGGCTTGAATGAGAATAAAAATATGTGGTCAGGTATTCACTCACGATATAATCATTAGCAAATTATTTTTCGAACAATAATGATACTATCGAAACTCGACAATGATGAAAAAACACAGCGTATTACAGAGTATTAAGATGTGCTGTTTTCTTTGCCGCTGAGAGTTGTAAGATTCCTCATTGTGCACAACGGCACAATATCAATTACAAGATTTTGTCCCATAACTATAGAGATGCCAAGTGTTCCAATTTCTCAGTATTTATATTTATAGGCAGCTTTTATATGTTTTGACAATGTTCTGGAGAGGAAATTTTGCTTGCTAAGTTATAATGCGATATAGAAACATCTATTGTGCCATTGCCACACGGTAGCGTCCAAGACGGTAACAAAATAACAGTCGCTTTTCTATGACGTCATCCTTGTGCCTCATTCGCTAGACACGACTAATCGATTTATGCAATGAAGATGAAAATTAAATGAGCGAAATTTACTATCGAATGTTTTTAGAATCGCATATCGATTATTTAATCGATTAATTGACTAATCAGATTCATTTTAATTTCACATTAAAGTGTATTACAAGAGCAAGTTTTTCCCTGATTACTGTTTAACCAGTGATTGGTGTTTATCTCGTACTTCGTATTCGTAAAGTGATTTAAAAAAAGTGGATTGATGTTGAACTATGTAACCGGTTCGGTCAGTGTTTTCCAAAGTAAAAACAAATGTTTTCAAATGTCTTATTTTGATTAAACACAGAAGAGAAGATCATCAGTTTTCTTTCATGAAGGACTACAGAAATCAGTGAACAATTATGCTGAAATCAGAGGATTTTGATAATTTTTAATTAAAAATGGCTCCAAATGATTACTTTATTATTAAAATAGTTGTCGATTAATTTGGTGATCAATTACTTGTCGATTAATCGATTAATTTTGACAGCTCTGGTGAAATTATTTCATTAAGAACATGTTGGTTCCGGTTGCACAAAATCTTTGAAATTGAAATAATGCAGCAGGACATGACATGAAGGGTCATATTTACTTCACACTACGCCACGTGGCGTCATGTGATGTGCAAATGCGTGCCACTTCATGGATACATTCGATTGTGATGTGATTGACTACATAAAATTGTTTATTTAACAAACAAATTCACTCCGAAGTGTGAATATATTTTTAGAGGCCACACTAACATCGTATGTGAACATTGAATGAAGGTTTATATGATGTATATAACATTACAATTGAAAATGACTTAATGCTGACATTTTGGATGATTTTGAATGTTTATATTTGGGTTTTTTATTTCATTGTTCTTCCTGTATATAATAAGCATTTTAAGGTAACAATAAATGGAGAACAGATCAAGGAAAATAGCCCTTTATTTAACGTTATATTAAATTCTGTAAATTTCAATATGTTGGAATTTTGGTCAATAAGTTAATTTAACTCATTCACTGCCATTGACGGCTATAGACATCAAAAATTAATTTTAACTATTAGTTTCACATTTGTTTGAGTGTGACAACCTAGAATTTTTTTATTGTACATTTAGAACGGATATAAAATTTGTGATTAATCGTGAGTTAACTATTGACTATTACAATGAAAAAAATGTAATCGTCTGACGCCCCTAATTATTAATAATTTTTCCTTTTCTTTTTTTTATTAGGGGCATCAGGCGATAAATGTTTTAGAATTGTAATTAATCACATGACTTTACTAGTTAACTCAAGATTAATCACAAATTGTATATCTGTTCTAAATGTACAATAATTAGTTTCTAGGTTTTTATATTATTGTTAACAAAAGTGGAAAAAAAATTAAAACTATAGTTATAATAATGCAAAAAAATAAATTTTGACGTCTATGGCCGTCAATGGCAGTCAATGAGTGCAGTGATAACTTCCTGCTAAAATACGAGTGTTGTTTGCCGTCTTTTTGGTGGTGTTTGTTTGTTTGTTGTGAGTGAGTCACAAATGTTCCTGACATAATCAAAATGTTCCTGGCAAAATATTCAGAATGTTCCAGAGAGGTGATGATTTGGGATGACATCTCTGCATCATGTCAGTATATCTGACATCATCCTAACGGGAAGATTGGCACACACACTCAGACACACCGTGTCAGAGTGTGTGTGAATGTGGTTGTCTTTGTTTATGGAGGCAAAGGAAATGCTTGCTTGTGCGTGCATATACAGTATGTGTGTCTTGTGGCTTCTTGTAGACTCTCGTGTTAACTCATTCATTGCCATAGACGGTTATCGACGTCAAATATTAATTTGAACTATTTCAATTAGTTAAAAAAAAAAATCCACTTTTGTTAACAAGAATATGAAAACCTATAATTTTTTTATTGTACATTTAGAACAGATATAAAATTTGTGATTAATCGTGAGTTAACTCGTAAAGACATGCAATTAATTACAATTTAAAAAATTAATCGCCTCACGCTCCTAATCTTTAATAATCTTTTCTTCTTTAAAAAAAAATTGCATCAGGCGATTAACATTTTTAATTGTAATTAATCGCATGACTTCACTAGTTAACTCACGATTAACCATAAATTTTATATCTGTTCTAAATGTAATTTTTTTTTTTTTTTAGGTTTTCAAACTCTTGTTAACAAAAGTGCAAACAATGTTAAACTAATAGAAACAGTTCAAATGAATTTTTGACGTCAATAGCCGTCAATGGCATTGAATGAGTTAAAAGTCTGGCGAATCACTGCGTTTGAATCTAGATTGAAGGACCCGCACAAACACACACACAAACAGCGATGCAACAGGCCATGTTTCAAATGGACCCACTAAGTTCAACACACACAGATATACACAGGCGGTCCCGTGGCTATTTCCACTTTTAATGGTCACCTTTCCCGTGGTGATAATAAAAGTCTCCAGCCTGGCATGAATGGCCATCATTTGCAAGTCCAACACTGCTTATTTGAAAAAGCAGTCACAGCACATGAAAGTAGATCCGCTCTATTATATATTAACATCTTATTCAGAATACTGAGAATGTAAAATACGGTGTTTGTAAAATGGCAAAACCTTGATTGTTTATTTTTATTTTTTTCGCAACACTGCAGCTCCAATTATGGTTTGGTCAGTGTGATTAGCAGGAGCATGCGTTTCAAAGTCAAAACGTTGTCATTGTGTGTGTACGTGTACACATTCATGTGTGCACGCCTCTCATGGTTTTGCCAAACGGCTGCGAGAGGTTCCCTGTCCTTGGTGTCACTGTGCAGTGTGTCAGCAGATTGACTGACTTGTATGTTCTCCCTCTCTCTCTCTCTCTCTCTGTATGAGCTGGGCCCTCTCTCCCAAAGACACACAATTAAGCTTAATTTTTAATGAATATTAATGGCATTAGTGTCAGATTTTGTGAGATGCGCATCTTCCAAGGTGCCGCGGAACAACAGGGATGACTCATTCATTTGGTAGTCATGAGGCTTGCGGGGGAGGGAGACACAAATAGAGAGGAAGGGGGGGTGGAGGCTGAACTGATGAAGAGGAGCCGAGTGGTACAAGGGCTGTAGAAATAGATGTGGAAAGAAAAACAGACAAACGTTGAGAGGGAAGACAAGCGATTGGCATTCTCAGAAAACAAAATAATACTTATTCTATACAGAATTGGCTTACTAGTAACGGCCTACTAATGCTAACTGGACAGATGATTTGGTCAATTTAAGCACTTTTCCTCTTAGACACTTCAGAGGCTGGAGTAATTAGAGCGCCCACGTCAGGTGAAACATCAAATTACATTACAAGTCTGGATTCATTTACAACATATGTCACGCACTAATATTGCAAAAGAGACTTCCAGAATGCTGTCGAATGTATATATGGTTTTTTTTACGCTTGACTAAACTTAAGATGCACCCGTTTTTAGGCCGAGCTCAGTCTACTTTCTTTAACCAAATTGCCGCAGCTGCGTCCGCCGGAATGCCCAGAGAGGGGTCGTTCCACCTCAGGTCACCCAGAGTGGAACCCTAGTTTATCAGATTTGGCTGTAATTGTGTGTGTAGGTATATCATAGCATGGACATTTCCAAATTTCAGCCTGATCGGATCAACAGTTTCTGATCAGTTTGATTTTGTCACTTTTTTTTTGTTGCAAAAATGGCCGCCACATTTTTAGCAACCACTGATCCGATTTGGAAAAGAAAGGTATTGCTAGAAAGGGGAAATCATAATAATTCAAAATTTGGTATTTGTTTATGCATGAGAATACATTTGACATAATTAATATTTTTGCCTATACTTTGACTTTGAAATTCAAAATAAAGGGACACGGCCAACCGCAATGACACAAATACAAAAAATATAACTGTAAAACATATGGAGGGGTATTATCTTTCATATCCCTCGAATATGAAAAAGAATACCCCTCCAGTGGCCAACTTCACATCACTGTAGATCTTCCACTTCCATTAGCCAGAAAGCAAGTCAGCTGTGTTCACTCCCACAATGGTGCAAAGGCTTATTTCGAACCGTGCCTTGTCTGCAAAAATACCAAAAGAACGAAAATTCCATCCATGGACAAATTTAGGCTGCACTTTGCACTTGACTTGCATTGAGCATGAAATTAGCCCCATCGCTTCTTTTTTATTTATTTTTTATTTTGTATTTATGTAAAGCACATCTTGTAAATCTGCACAAATACACAATGTGGCAGATGAGACGGAATTGAATTCATTTCCTACAAGTGCTAGGTAAAAAAAACAAACACCCAATTCGGGTCAAAAATTGGACCGACCCACTAACGTGTGTCAATTTGACCCAACTTCCTGGGTTGTGTACAAAACAACTACATTTTCTGTGTTGGGTAAAATTGGCCCAAGATAGTGGGTCGGTCCAACTTTTGACCCAAAAGTTTTAAGGGTGTAACGTTTTCATTGATTGATTGATTGATTGATTTTATTTTTTACTGCTTGGTTTATAAACAGAACAATCAAAGAGTGTCATCCTTTAAACACCCTTTTTGTCATAAATTGGAAAGACCCTCTACAAAAAAAAAAAAGTGGTTGTTACCCATAAAGTAGAAGGTTCGGTCTTTTATTTATTTTTTTATTTTTTTAACCAAAATTGGGTTAGTTTTGACCCAGCAGTTTTAAGGGCATAAAGTTGATTGATTGATTGATTGATTGTTTTTAGTTTTGACTAGTTGATATATAAACAGAAAAAGTAAAGGGTGACCGTTTAAACACCCTTTTTGTACCCAACTTGACCCAGTATGTTGGATTTTTTTGTAAAAAGAAAAGAAAAGAAAAAAAAGTTGTTTTGTACAACACAACCCAGAAAGTCAGGTCAAATTGACCCAAGTAGCAGGTAGGTCCTTTTATTTATTTTTTACTAAATTTGGTTAGTTTTGACCCAGCAGTTTTAAGGGCATAACGTTGATTGATTGATTGATCGATTGATTTTTTGACTGCTTGATTTATAAACAGGAAAGGCAAAAAAGGTCACCCTTAAAACACCCTTAAACCCTCAATTTTACCCAACTTGACCCAGTATGTTGGGTTATTTTTTTTCAACAAAAAAAAGTTGGGTCAAATTGACCCAAATAGTAGGTTGGTCCTCTTTTTTTCTCCCAAAATTGGGTTCGTTTGAACCCAGAAGTTTTAAGATTGTATGCAGTTTTCATGTTCAAAATTATTTATACACAATATCCAAAATAATAAACGAGATTGAGTAGAAAGTGTAAATTTGCCCTGCTCCCTGTTTTGTAAGATGTTGGCCCCGTCATGCCCTGGTAATATTTGTTATTTTTTTTCGAAAGTTCTTTCATTGCTTCTTGAATCGAGTTGCTGAAGACAGGCAGCCGCGCAGATTGAAAGGAAGGCAACAGTTCACCTCATCCTTCAAAATGGTGCAGTGCAAGCAGTCAAAAAGGCCAGGTGTATTTCTTAAATGATGTGAGAGATGAAAAATGTCAAACAGAGAGAAAAAATAAACTGTCGCTGTGTGACGGTTGGATCACTTTTTGGATCAGCGATCCCTTTTAAGAGCTGGCGTGTCTTTTGAATATCAGACAGTTTCAGGGGCCGCCTTTGACCCCACCCTTTAGGAAAGGGAATTTTTTTTAAAAATTCTGGGATTAACAAAGGCGAACGTCACGCTGGCACATTCGAAGCGGGAACAAGCGGGCCTTATGTTCCAAACGAGTGTCGGCGTGCAACATTTGCGAGCGTCTTCCTGTGACTGAAAGGAACACAGTGCTGCAATATTGATTTACGTCGGCATAAAGCCTCTCCGGCTCTATATATTACACCGCATTCAGCAGTCATCTATTCAATCAAATCTAATATTACACTGGCTCTGCACACAGCTGTCTAATAGCATTTAACTCACAGTTTGATTCCTCTGCATTCCCTCATGTACTTCAAACGCTTGCTTTCAATATCCTTCGTTCGTTTCCACTACGCCAAAGATGAAGTCTTTTGAAAAGCGCCGAGGATGAATGAGTGTGCGCGCTTGCGCAAACGTGTGCGCGGAGACAGGATTAGCCGTGGCCTTAGGCTTAAGGTATAGAGCGGAGTGTATTTTAGAAGCTTCTAAATTAGCTAGGAAATGGGATTTTGAGACAATGGAGTGTGTGTGTGTATGGGGGGAGGGGGGGGGGCTTAAATGAAAGGATGCACTCGGAACACTCCTTCATTTGCCTCTGATGTTTTATGACTTTTTTTTCTTTTAATCAGCGCTCCTCTCTTCATCTTCTTCTCCTCCTCGCTATGCAGTCGCAGTCGCAGTGTTACCTTATGTTTTCCCCTCTCATCCTCTCCTTGCCCTGTCTCTCTCTCTCTCTCTCTCTCTCTCTCTCTCTCTCTCTCTCTCTCTCTCTCTCTCTCTCTCTCTCTCTCTCTCTCTCTCTCTCTCTCTCTCTCTCTCTCTCTGCCTTTACAGTTGACAGCAGTGATGTAAGAAACAAGAGCGTAAACAGCAGTACGAGGCTAACCCCACTTTGACCCACTTAAAACAGAAATTCCCTCGAGCATACACACACACACACACACACGCACACACACATGCACTTAAGCACACGCGCGCACACTACAGACTCATATGCCTGAGTAAATATTGGAGTTGTTCGAACCGACACTTTGGGTGTTCTACACTCTATTGTCTGTTTATGGCTTTTTTTCATCTGTGAAAAGGTGATTTTGAGCATATTCCTGGAAATATTACATTTAGAAGAATAGGACCATACCAAAACCAGTCACGACTAGCCTAGATACTTTTTCCATGTAGCAAAGGAGTTATGGTTTTGGATCCATACTCTTCGGTCCCCAGTTTCATCTGGTGCTGTCACCATGCTGTGAAGGTGTATAAAAAAAATATCGCTGGTTGTTGATAATTATTTTCGATAATCGATGAATTGTTTGGATACCCTATTAATTTAAAATAGCACACGTGCTCACAATTTCAGCTTCTCAGCAGTAACTGTTTTCCGATTTCTGCTGTCCTCCATGATAGGAAACTGATTATGCCCTCGATGCACACATGCAACATTTACAAACAAAGCAATTCACAGCAAAGTAAAGAAATAACAAGTAGCTTACTAAAATAAAAAAATACAAATACAAATAACAACAACATTAAGGAAAAAAATAATAATTATAAAATTATTTAAAAGACCTTAATCGTGGCTAGGCAGGAAACGCAAGAAAAATGTCATGCACGAGCAACTCACAATATGAAATAACATCAACAAGGTAAAGAATCAAATTCTATCATTATTATGAAAATATGTAATTAATGATTCCAAAAATGTTGCAGTCAGGGGTTCAAGGGAACGCCAGTATGGCTGCAAGTTTCAAGTGATGAAAATGCCACCTTGTTACTGCTTCTGGGGTTTAATTGGCTGATAATTGAAACGTGGATTCCCAGGAACTACTCTGGGGCTTTTAAGGTCATTACATTACCTTCTCTTAATAATGAATGAGTGAATACATTAACTTTTGTCTCTATGTACGCGCAGCTGTTCCGGCAACTCGCAAGCCGAAAACTTTGGCGGGAAAGTGGCAAGAATATTAACTTGATATCGCATTTCACACGAAATCTTCTCTTAAGTTCTGCATGAGAGTAATTCACCTCTGCTGCACAAATGACTACACTATTAATTTGTTAATAATAGATTCACTCCAGGTCTCCGGCTGCGAAGGGTAATCTCCTGCTGCAACACGATATCCGCTAGCTGCCAGGAGTGTTGCCCAAATACTGCAGTCTAATCGCACAGCAGATAAGCTTGAGGAGGGGAAAACTGATTTTCAAAGTAGAAAAGTCAAGACGTGTGGTGCATGTATGCACGTATGACGTGCGGCGCCTGCCAAAGTTTGGGCGTGCGCTCACGTGCGCATGTGATCCTTTGCCTATCAGTTATCGCTAATCCTTCCACTCAGAGCTCCATAACAAGTCGCCATTGTGCTGCGGACGCTCAACATGTCGGAGGAACGACCTCGGTAGTGAATAAAGGCAAGGAAGAGAGGGAAGGAGACGCTGATATGAAGCGAGAGACAGAGATAGGGAAGGGGGGGCAACACCTCCGACAATGGAGAGAAAATTGCATTACACGATAGGCTGGTGATTACACAGGGAAAGAAAATGACTTTGATTGAACAATAAGACTGAATGCATGTGTGTGGGGAGGGGGGGGGGATGTATTGGGCTGCCCGTGTTATGCCCCTGTTTGCCCTCCATTTATGTTTTCGGCATTTTTTTCATCATTGCATGCCCATGCTTGGGATTTGTTATGTGTCAAGTAGTGTGGTTGTGGATCAAGACTACGAAATGTCATACCGGGTGTCATGTGATTACCAATTTACCATTGATGTTTGGATGGATTCAAATTTATTCAAAGAACACATTTTTGGTTTTGTTTTGATCATCAATTTGTGAGTTGTAAGATTCTTTTTTTCTTTCTTTTTTTTTTTTTGACAATATCATTTCTCAGCATTGTGATTTATTGTTAAGCTGAAAGTCAATTACCCAATTTTACAGCTGTTAATTCTCCATTTTGATATATATAATTTTTTGATTGAGTAAAATATATTTCCAAATAAATGTTTCACGCATCATCTAATATACTGCTGGTGTTGGGCGACAGTGTCCCATTTACTAAACTATCTCAAGTGGTGAGCCATTAATGGTGTATCTTTAAAGAGAATAATCAATTTTCAACACTTTATATTGGTCAATAATAATAACATAAGTGTTAGACTACATAGTATTGATTTGTGGAAAAAATATTAAATTAACCAAATTTGGAAGTATGAGGTTTTGGCCTGACACTGTAAGCAGCTAAAAGTTATTAGACAGGGACATTAAGCCCAAGAATAAACGTTAAGTTTCTTTGGTAATTATAAATGGAACCATTAATTTTTGTAATGTGCTGTAATATCAATGTTGCTATTATTTAGTATTTATTTTTGCGACGTCTAAAATAACATGTTATTAACGAGTTCAACGTCTTTATTTGCTTCTTTTTTTTTTAAACACAACCCTTCATTGCCTTCATACTTTGCAGTTGTGTGCTTTGCTACTGTGCTGTTCCTGCTGAGCATGCCTTGGCCTCTTGGGGCAGTGTGGCACACGCATGCAGATTAACAAAACGACACCAACGTAGAAGAAATTAGCCAGAGAAGCAAAAACTAAATGTTTGGATAGAAGGTGACTCAGTACGACGGCATTTTAGGGCCACATATAAGTTTATTTTATTTCTTAAGGGGGAAGATATTCCGAGAAAAAAACTCGCAAGAATTTTTTTTGTAAATTTGCCAGTTTCTTAAGTGGCAAATTTGTGAGAAAAAAACTCAGAAACTTGTGAGAAACACACATAGCGTAGCTGTAGTCTGGATGAGGTGCTGGCTATACAATTTGCGATTTTATAAAGTGGCAAATTTGCTAGAAAAAAACTCCCTCGCAAATTTGCCACTTTATAAAGACGCCAATTTGCCACTCTATGAAGTCATAAATTTGTGAGTTCTTTCTCGGAATATTAGCCCCCCCCCCCCGTTAAGAAAAAAATATACATGGCCCTAATACACCGTCGTAACTCAGAAAGAATTGAAGGCCGTTCCTCAATATGAAGTACCGTCCAAGAAAGTAACTAATTTTGGTGTGTGTTTAATAGCATTAAACATTGTGTTTTACAGTAACAACGTACAATACATTAAGTTAACATTCCAGTTACGGTTTTACAGTGCATCTTATTAGGCTTGAATTTTAAATGTTGCAATAATATATATATATATTTGCAAAAGGTATGACCTAAAACTTCCATCCATCCATCCATCCATTTTCTAAACCGCTTATTCCCCACAAGAGTCGCGGGGATGCTGGAGCCTATCCCAGCAGGCTTCGGGCAGTATGACTTAAAATATCTATTTTTTTTAGAAAAGATACAAAATGTGCGATTGACTGCGCTTTTACTATGGAAATCATTGCTTAAAACGACCTACACCTCTAATTTATTCATCTTTTTCTTTCTTTTCAGGAGGCACAACACGAGATTTACAGCAACAGAGGTCCAGGTCCAGGGAATTCTGGGAAGAGCAACAATGAGGATGGCGTCTCCTCCCAGGACGGTCCTACTAGTCTGCCGGTAAGCGAGTAAAAGTGCTCAATAAGAGAAACGGCTGAATATTTCCATGTCTTGAAAATACTTTGTGTGTTTGTGAGCGTCCTGTAGAGGGAAACGTTACTTGAAGGCTTTCCAGTTCCAGCGTTCGCTCACTTCCGAGTTCTTGTCCAATCAAATGCGTCTTGCTCTCAAGTTTGTGTTTTTCCTGCGTCCACAATGAGGGTGGAAGAAGGCATCGGCGGTTAAAGCGTCATGCACTTTCTCACAAATACACCCACGGGCGCAGAGAAGCATATGCACGGTCACAAGCTCTCGCGCCGAAGCGCGCAGTCACACATGGAAACCCACGCGCACTGCCTTTTGGCATTTAGACTTGCTCAAACTTGTTAAAGGGGCTGACTGCAGCAATAGTTGAGAAAAACATTGGTAAGGGCAGGATAGTCTGTTAGTTTGGGCTGCTTGGATTTTTTTTAAAAACGAATCAGTTAAGTCGTCACGTGGCTCTTTTGGATTCTGAAGAATGTCATGAGACAATGTTTAAAAAGGATTTGGCTTAAAACGAGTTTGTTGGGATATGAGATGAAGGCTATACACTTTGAATAAATAAAATCAGGACTTTTGACATTGTTGAGGCTGATGTTGATTGCGAGCGAGCACACAGAATGCAATACATGTGGAATGCAGATAAGGACTTAAAGAAGCAGGAAGGTGTCAGCAGATGTGTCTTCTGTCTTTGTATTCCCGAGCTACATTCCATTAGGCGCACATGCACATTTTCGAAAACCACCTCTGTCCGCATATTACACAGTTTGTCATCTGTTTCTTCGTTTTCCTTTGCACTCTGCTTTTCTTGCGAAAGCCTTCATAAAAGCAGCCACACTTTTGCCGCGATGTGTCTGTGTGAATTCGGAACGAGAGCACCACTGATGTCACAGGGGCGGAGGCTTTTGAATCGATACCCTTCGGAATTGAACTGCAGTTTTTTCACCCTGTACTTCTGTTGATCATTCGCACTGATACTATATAACACAATTTCAAGTAACTCTTTTTGCTTTGTTTGTTTTTACAGGGAAAATGTAAATGTGTAAAAATGTAAATGTGGGGCCTCAAAACCCGATTCAAGGTCGCAGTTATGTTACAGCGGGCCTGTAGATTTGTTCAGTTGTTTGAGACAGGCCTAAGAAATATTTTTTTAAATGGGTTGGTTAATAAGTTTTGTTTTTAAAGCAGGGGTCACCAACCTTTGTGAAGCTGAGAGCTACTTTTTGGCTACTGATTAGTGAGAAGGGCTAAAAGAAAATCCAATCATTTCTGCCTCGAAACGGTAGCAGGGCAATTATCCAACTAATCGATAGGATAATCAATCCTAAAACGATTTGTTAGTGACGGCTCTAGTAGTTCTTATTCATAATAATTAATGACATTTAGTCCATGAAGATACTGATCGTGTTATTGATTTTTCACAATTAGGAAACAGATAAGTACCAATATGCAACACAATTAATTTCTTTGAAATTCCTTCATTGTTTCCATTTTGTATTGAATTCACTTGACAAAAATTGATGTTTTTTATCAGTAATTTGTTCCCTTATTTCCTGATTTTTCCCAGTATTTGATTTTTTTATGTAATTAAATTTTTTGAGTTTATACTTTTTTTTTAGATAGATTTAAAAAAAGATAAGAAATATACAAAACAAAATCAGACCCCCCCCCCACCACCAAATAGTTCATAAAAAAGAAAAAAAAAGAAATATTGAGAACAAAAACCTAAATTAAAAAAAAAAAAACTCTGAAAAACCAAACTTTTTTTCTTTCAAGTGAAAGCAATATACCATACCTCCATACTTATACAACTTCTCTAGAAAATCACAATGTGCTGGTGAGCTATTTTTGGAAGAAGCCTGTGGTTACTTACGTTGGTTGACCCCTGGTTTAAAGCGTTTGGGATAAGGCACAAGGCTAAAAATGTGTTTGTCATATATGGTCTCTATATCACTGATTTTCTCCTATTGCTGGTGGGTCTGACTGAATATGCATTCACATCCCATTATGGATTGGTTTGTCACATTTAAACAGTACTTACATGGTACAGCTTGGAATGGTAAACTCTCATCAGTGTGAGGTTAGGATGGTGATAGATGCTATGGCTTATGACTTGTACAATCACAACATTATAACACTTCAATAAATTCAACAAAGAGGACCATAACATAGTGAACAAAGAACAACATCCAGCACTTGATGTTCTTTCATTTTGACCGCTTTTTTTTTTTTCTATGTTTCCACTAAGTAGTTGGTTAGTTAGTTTTGTATGGTTGACATTTTTTTGGTGGTTTCATTGTAAAAGGTCCAATTTACTGTAAGTATCTGTTACCGTGTCTGCAAAAGCTCAAAGTGGAAATCGCTAAACTTAACTGTATGGCTTCATGGACATGCGCATTAGTATATGATGAAGATAAGCTTTGTTGTGTTTGTTCCATTGGTGTAGCTCCACTCATACTGTGCAAGTGCGCTTGCCAACGATGATATTTGATACGGGTCAGTTATTTCGGTACCCTTCACAACTTGATGATGGAAACAATTGCGTAGCGAACCAAACTTTAATGCTTGGTGAAAATATAGAAAGAGAGCAAATTTGCTTGGCATTGCTACGTTCTCCAGCGAGCTGTCACGGTGCAGTTGTAACCCCCCCCCCCCCCCCCTCCCTTTTTCCTCATCGCTCTTTCTCTCCCTCTCTCGCTCACGTTTGATGTCAGATCTAAAGCTGCTGTCATCTCTTCTTCTTCTTTCTCTGGCAGGTGGGAGGGAGAGCAGGTCGGCAAAGTGTCATGTTGTTGTTTTGGGACGCGTCTGCTATGTGATGTGGCGGGAGTTTTGAAGAGAGACTAAAGGGAACTTTGGTGACTTATCTTGAATGCAAGTCACAGTGTCCCGTGGGTCTTTAATGTGTTGTACTTGAGATACAGATACCTCAAATTTCGTCACATTGTGCAGTGTCCGTGCAGTTAACAATGTTGGCAAAACCCACTTAATGGTAACTACTTTCCCAGTCACTGTAGAGAATCTGTGTGTTTTTTCTTCTTTCCTTTTTCATCCAATAAATGAAAAAGTGACTCATGATTTGTTATCTGTTTATAAATCCAGCACAAAAAGTCAAAAATTGACTGATTTCTCATATCTATCATATCAAAAATAATAATTAAAAAAAAACCATTTGATTTGAATGTTTTATTGGTCATGTTTACATGACCCATATGTTTAGTAGCTAAATACATTAGCATGCCTCAATCAATTAAGACCACGACTACAATCCAAATGACCCATTGGTCATATTATAATATGGACAATGTAAGCATGGTTGTCAAACTCATTTTAATCACGGGCCACATCCTACGTCAGAGGCAGAGGTGGCAAATCCAAGTCCAGAAAGTAAAAGCCCAGCCACATATTGGTTTTAGCCCCTGATGCTAGCTGGCTAGCTAGCTAGCTCCCTTGCAGGTAAACGAGAACCATAGGACCTAGCTAGGGTGCTAGCTAGTTAGCACCTGAAAGTAAAATCCCTGCTACCGTTTGGCTTTAACACCTGATGCTACCTAGCTAGCTAGCTAGCCCCCTAGCAGGTAAACAAGAACCATGGGAGCTGGCAGGGTTTTTACTTTATGGACTTGGATTGGTCTGCTCAGAGGGCCATTATGAGTGTGAAAATTATATATGTATAATCACCTCGCCATATTATTACGTTGACACACTTGTCCCTTATAATCACTGTAGAAAAGTGAAGAAAATAAATGCAATTTTGGGACATGTTTGTATACTCAAAATGAAAAGAACAAATCAATTTTGAAATAAACATCGTAAGTAGTCACACTTTTTTTTTTTTTACTTAAATGATGTGGTGACCGAGATCTAGCCCACAGGCCTCGAGTTTGATACGTGGTTTACAATAACAAAATGTGAGACAATTCAGGAGGAAGGCGTGATAATTGCTCTCACTGCTGTTTGTCTATCCGATAGCACTGTTTTCAAATTCTCTTCTACCACATTTAGTGAATAATCCTCAGATATGACTCACTTAACTGACTTAATATGTGCGTTTTTATTATTATGTAAATAATTATTAAATTGCTTCCATCTAAACCAACTAAATTAGGGGAATCAAAAGTCCTCTTTTGCCCGGACATGTCCACTTCTTTACATCCTGTCTGGGCATCCAGGTTGGTTTTATAAATTCATGAAAATCTCCAGTTTTCATTGTTTTTGTATTGAATTTGACTTGACACTCTACAAAGGCATAGTTAAAATTAGTTATAATGTATGGCATCTTTGAGTAAACTTTGAGTATCATTTAAGTATCTCGAGGCCATGTGACCTCTTTTTTGGAAATTAAAACATGATCACCTTAAATCATGTCAATATGATGCAGTAAAGTTGTACGCCATTGCAAAGTACAAAGTACACTTTGATATCTATTAGAAGAGTAGAAGAGTAAAGACTTACTGTTTTACAAGCCGGGCCATTGAGAGGAATTTCACACAGTTCCAAAAATATTTTGAAAAGTTCCAAGGGCACTCTTGACTGCAATCATCTTTTGGAGTCACGCATCTTTTTGTACAGTATAAATGTGTAGGTTTTGTGAAATCTGTTTTGAATAGTTGTGTTTGTTCATCTTCACCATCCTGCGGGGCTGACACATTTTATTGAAAAAAAAAAAGAGTTTTTACTTACAGTGGAATTTAAGAGCTCGACCAGTCATTTTACTGCAGGCCATACTTTGAAATGTGTTTTCTTATAAAAATTAATGGAAATTTGTCAGTACAATTGCCCTTTTGTAACGGCATCCAAAGAGAACACACAAAATGCCAAACACGTGGTTAATCCTCACTGAGGGGATGTCGCTGATGCCTTTTAGCTTTTTATTTTGTTGACTTTTAGCTCTTTTAAGTCTCTTGTACTGGAGGGGTTGTCCTGGAGTACCGGGGAATGGTCTTTGGTTGGGGGTCTTTGGGATGGTCATCCCTCTCAGTGCGGATCAGCTGCCTGCCTGCCCAATATTGGGCTAGTAACAGACTAGCTACTGATAGAATCGCTCTGCTATTTCCTGCTGTGTGCTCATTGATTTAACTGTTGTCTTGCCCAAAGTTGCATGGTAACAATTCTTGCATTGCAAAAGCAGTTCCGTGAAGAACCCAACAGCCACGCACACACACACACCCTCGTTCCAGTCACTACACGTTCCCGGCTCCCCATCCCTCCCCTGACAGCCTGCCAAGCTGCCTCGCCGCCTCCTATGCTCCGAGACATGGGAGTGGATGGCCAGCCATGTGGAAAGACAGAGTGAGAAGCGGGTGAGGAGGTGAGGAAGGATGGGAGGCAAGAACAGGATGAGGAAGCAAATAAGAGGAGAAGAGCAAGTGTGTGAAGCGTTGAGGTGAAACGTGGTTATCTTTTTGTCACTTGTGTGGGGTGACCAGGATGCTGAATGCAGGCCAGGACGGGGTCTGGCAGCAGCATTTTTTCACTCACATTCTAAGTTCAATATTCCTGGTTGTCTTTTTGCACTCATTTGCCCTACTTATGTTTTTTTTTTTTCATACAAGGAAAGGGAACGTTGTCAAATACTAACTATCCCTCCTGCTAGTGTCCAGCTTGCCCTTCCTCTGAGTGTCAGGTCATGAGTGATTGACAAGACACAGCTGGAGAGGCCAGCTAACCTACTCTCTCTCTCTCTCACACCTCAATCAAACACGGACGCACACACATCTTGCCACACAAACACGCATAAGTGCACTGATGCACGTTCTGCCAGTTGCACACACACGAGTGCGGCGAATGTGCGCATGCTCTAACGGAGCATGTCGGTCTGCTTCTACAGTATGTGCCCTGACCGGCTCAGGCGCACTGCTGTGTTTTTATTTTAGAGTCCCCAAGCAGGCAGACAGGCCAGCGGGCAGCGCACAGTGATGCCATCCAGCAGGGTTACATTCAACCTCCGCATTAGCTCACACTGGGGGGAGTGCGTGAGGGCGGAAAGGAGACGAAGGTATAAAGGAATGACACAATGAAAAAGTCTCCCACTGCATTTTCCATATAGGAATAACTGTAGTATGAGTTTCCTTTAAGCATTTTTGATGGAGGCGGGGCATGTGAGAGAGCGCTGAGACGAAATGTGCCCTGGATGCTGCCGCCTATTCTTAGAAGGTGCAGCAGCCCCGAAGGCCACGGCAGCTCCCGGCCACGGCCGCCAGCAGCACGTCGCATGTCCGAGAATAGGAGTGCTAATCTGAAGCCACTTTCACATGGAGAGGAATGCTCCCGGTCACACCACAGAACTATAGAATCAACGTGCAAGATGGTGTCCTTTAAATGGAAGAATGTCTGAGTCGTTTTTGTTAAAGGCATTTTTTTGATTTTTATAATTGTGGCTCACATGTAATGTTGTTGTTTGGATTTGGACCCAAGGGTTCCTTAGATTTGCTTTATGGCAGCAGATCTCATCCTGGGGCCCACATTTTCTCATGGTCATCAAGTCACAGCCTATTTTTAGAGTGGTCAAAATAAACACATACGTTTCAACTGGGGAGTGAAAATAAATTGTCTAACACTAATCCACCAGTTGTGCACAAATGTATGTAGGTATTTTATTTATTTGCATATTTATTAGTGCTGGGGTTTGTACACCACATCCGTGATACCTGTTGATTTACCTTTTTAACCACCGAATATAGAATGAATTCAAATTACAATTCAAATGACTACTTTTACTATTAATTGTACTTTTGCCACACACCAAACAAATAATTGTCCAAAAAATGAAAAATCCAATTATACAGCACTTGATTTACTCGATATGTTGTCCAAGCCTCATTTTCACTTTCTTGAAAACATGTTGGAGTGTACCAAGACTGTACACGGCCGAAGCACTTCCGCAATCTATTTTTTTAAATGTATTATTTTGTTTAAAATAAGCCCTGGATTGGCTGGCAACCAGTTCAGGGTGTACCCCGCCTACTGCCCGAAGCCAGCTGGGATAATAATAATAATAATAATAATAATAATAATAATAATAATAATAATAATAATAATAATAATAATAATAATAATAATGCATTGGATTTGTATAGCGCTTTTCTATCTAATCAGATACTCAAAGACGCTTTAAAATGGAACGGATACATTATTACATTATTTAAAATAACATATCTCAACCTCCAGGATCTCTCACCGTTCACTAGCCAACGGTAAAACCCAGAGTGTTTTTTTTCCCTTTTGGTAAAGTTTTAAATCCATCCGTGCTCTGTTGTAACAGTTAGCTAGCGCTCAGCTAACTTAAGAGTGTTTGTCTCTCCGTTGTCGGTACCAGATGTGATCGGGCTGCCAGATTGTATCGGGGTCGCCGACAGATGACGTCACGTTACAGGATTGGCTGAAATTGTAAAAATGTTAATAAACCTAAGTACATAAAAGCAGTATACTTTAAGATTGAATAAATAATAAAATAGATAGCTTGACGCGCCTTCGCGCTTACTGATGATGTCAGCGCTAACGAAATGCGCGAGTCAGATGTGTTCTTAGTTTGGTTTATTTTTTAGCTGTTCACAAATCACAATACATCACAAAAACAGTCTTAATGATAATAGGAACACATTAGCGATCTAAACAGACAATATTTGTCAAATCTCAGTAAATAATAAATTAATGTGTGTATTTATTATTTGTTCAATCTATTTGATTATTTATTCAATATATCTTGCTTTTATATTCTTATGTTTATTTACATTTTTACAATTTCAGTCTGTACATTTGTTATTTAAATTACATCTTTAATATTTCCTTCCCAATGTTTGATGTCAACCGGATTTTTCCATTCAATCCGGTAGCGTGACGGTAGGCAACCCCGATCCGATCTGGCAGCACGATCACATCTGGTACCGACATCTGTCCAATGTCCAAGTTGGCAAACTCCCTTCGTGCTAGCATGGCGTCAAAAGCCTACAGCGAAGCAACAACAAAGGCGTTAATGCTCTGCCAAGATGGGCTTTATTGACTGATTTCTTAACAGTAGCCTATAATATGCTGTCGTGCTCATTACCTGACATGACTAATCACGGCCCACCTGTTTTCTGAAGCGGAGCCATGAAAATGTCATTTTCAGTCGACAGCAAGTGGCAAAATGGCCGCCCACTCAGATGGAGATTATTAGATGTATTTTGCGCTTAATTCATATTCAAACACAATATTAATCAGAATACCATCTTTAGAAAAGTGAGGGTGCAAATAAACATCATTGTAAAGAAATGTTTGGGTTTGACTTCCCCTGTGTGCAGTATACTGTATATTGCAGTTTTGTGAATGAGTGCGCCACAGATATATGCATGCTCTTATTTTTTATTTTACATTTGCATCCTGCTTACTCACATGACTCACTTCAACTTACCACCACAAACAAACAATCTGCTTTTTAATCATCACAGCTATCATGACACTGCCGGCCGGTCAGAAGAAGTAGCTTCATAGAAAATGCAGACAGTCTACGTTCACGCTTGTACGCCGACTTGTTTCCTTCTACTCCTCATGAATGATTTACCGCACACGCAGTTTCACATGAGCATTTCCCCCCCCTCCAACTCTTCAAGAGTGGTGAACACGTGTTTTTGCATGGGCGTACCATGTGTCCCCCCACGGCTCGGAATTATAGCTGCGCAGGAAGCGGAAATGATCTGAGGTGAAACTCCTTGCCGTGCCATCAACATCCCTTTTTGAGAGTTCACATGTCTGGAGTCCAATTAGAGTCGCCAGAAGTTCGGATCCACAGTTGTGTCCTTTAGTAAGAACATGATAGACGTCAGGTTTGAATTGAAGAAAAGTTGAAAAGAAACCAGCCATTAGTTGGACCTTTCGACTGGTGTGTTAACTCTGAATGCCTCCCTGCGCAAACCCACCGCTGACACTGCGCTCCTGTGGAGGAGAGAGATACACTAAAAGAAAATATCCCAATGGGGATCTGTAAAATATTTTCTTTTCTGAAGGCTTTTAGTTGTATCTTGATGGCTAGACATGGCTCTACCTACTGGGAGCTCTGCTGGCCAGTGTAGATTGTTAAAGCAAGTTGGCAACACAAGGCTGAGCAGCGGTAGCAGGGAGACGCGGGAGGTCATGTTTTTTACCCAGCTGCCCCTGACAGGCCAGTTGGAGAGAATGTGTGCTTTTGCATTCGTACAGCCCCAGAATGTGACAAGCTTTATGATTTGAGACTGAGGAGAAATGGAGAGGGATGATCTTGCTTAAGGAAACACTAGTTTGGTTCCACTGGCGCCTCTTCATCCGCTACGGGGGCGGAAGGAGGAAAAAGATGGGGAAGAAGGCAGTGCAGACTGATGAAGGAAGTGAATGTCCCCTAAATAAAAAAAAATCTGATGAGTTCTTGTGAGTTCACTTCATCGAGTTGGTGTCTTCTGATGAGGCGAGTGTGTACAATACAACACTCAGTTGTACCGGTAGATGCTGTTTTTGACACATTTTAAAGGGATACTTTACTCAACCATTTTCAGCAGTAAAAAGTTAATATTTTTGTCCAGAATTAATGTGATTATTTTATTTATTTTATTTATTTTATTTTAATTTTATTTTAATTTAATTTTAATTTAATTTTAATTTAATTTTAATTTAATTTTAATTTAATTTTAATTTAATTTTAATTTAATTTTAATTTTATTTTAATTTTATTTATTTGTATATTTTCATTATTATTCTTTATTCATGTTTTGGGGGTTTGGTCAGCAAACTGAGCCATTGTTGGTCGTTACCTATTTCCTCAGGGCAGGCGATGTCATGTTCAAGTGGAAAAATTGGTTTCTAAGACAAAATATTATCTTCTTACTGTTGAAAATGGCTCAATGAGTATCAACTTTAAAGTTGTTCAACATCAGCTTAGCTAATTTTTAGGGCAAGTACCAATACCTGGTCTTATTTCAAGGTATCGGTACTCACGACGGTGGCCGATACCAGTATCAGCCGCCCTCCTGTGACCATTATGTGATCAGGAACTAGAATTGCCATTCATTTTAATGCAATTCCAAGGGCAAATTGGGATGCATAGGTCTTTCTTTAAAATTACATTTTATTTATGTATCGAAACTACAGTAGTGTCGGCATCGGTGGATACTAGTATCAGTCTGAAAACAAGTGGTATCGAGCATCCTTACTCATTTTATTCAAACTATGCTGCATTTTGGCATTTCTAAAATACAATTAAAAAGTATTATTCCACAGTCCACACCTCAATTACATTATACTTGACGTCGATTTCATATTCAGCAACACTAAAAAGGCTGATCTATCTTTCAGGCTCGAAGCTTTCTTTTATGAATAGTGATTTTCTGTAATTACGGCGTGAATTTTGAAATGTGCAGTTAAAATGGTTTCAAATGTTATTTAGCCAGTTTGAGCAGAAGATTGGAAACATCGATTTTATATTCATTAATAGTCCGCACATGGGAAGTATCCATTAGTAAATCACTTTGTGAGTCTTTCTCGAGTTTTTCCCATTTTAGTTACAACATAGTTGTGTAAAATGAAACATTGGAAAATAATAAGAAATGTAAGCGACACCTCCCCGTTTCTATTTGTCTACTGCGTTTCGTGACCTCTCCTTCACTGCTTCCCCTGCCTCACTCCCCCTCCCCTCCCCTCCCCTCCTCTCACTCCCTCTTTTCCTGCCTTCAACCCTCCATTGGGTTTATTTTTACGTCTGATCCTGGATGCCTGTCGTCCCGACCCATTGGCGAAAATGCAGGAAGGAGCCCACAGAGGACTGAAGGAGCTCAGCTAATGAATGTGGAGAGGGTTGGATGGAGGAAGGAGCCATTTAGAGGAGGAACCCGGCTGTCATCAGCGTGGCTCCCTCTGGCTGCTCGGAGGCTGAAATTACATCTGACTTTGAAGTCGGGGGCAACAACAACACCAGCGTTGCTGTAGTGAGAGGAAATGTGTGTGCGTGCGTGAGCACTACATGGGAGGTTTATTATGCATGATCCACACTGTGATGAGTCCTGATGGCACTATATAGCGCTGCTATTAATCTACCGTCATAAAATATGTGCGTGCTCCTTCACTCATACACGCATCAGACGCATCAATGGATCTATGCGGAAAATACATTCACACAAACACCTTGCTCACTCACGACCCAGTTCGCAGCTGGATTCCAGCTTCACGTCGAGCCTTTTAAAGATGAGGATCAAGTTTTTTTTCCTCTCGTTCTCATTATCTTTGAGAAGCTTTAGCTGGCTGCACACTGTGCTCACAGGCAAAACGTGAGTGAAATTACACACACGTACATGCAAAGTTGCACAGATTGGTGATAGCTGTGTTGGGGCTTGTTTGAGCTGCTAATACTCCAATGAGTTCAGTGAATACTTTTATGGCGTTTTTTTTTTTCTTTCTTTCTTCCAGCAAACACTTACGGAGAGGATAAGGAGAACTGGATAGATAGCGGACAGATTAGGTGCAATGTTAAAAAGATACAGCCATTAGGCGACAATTGGTGTACAGGAAAAAAAAATCTATGATGCATCACAGTATCTATTGCATGCAATTTAGGCGCAATAATCCAGGACAGTATCTGCGTGTATGTGTCATATGACTTTGGTTGCCATCGTAATGAGCAGGTGCTTGGGTCACATGACAGGTGGTGAACGGTGAATACTTTAAAGAGGTGTGCTTACTGCTTATGAGAAGTCAGCTGGAGAGAGTGGAGCTAGTTAGCCATATATTTTGTTGTTATTCAACTTTATATACCATAATGAGTAAACAAACATATATATATATATATATATATATATATATATATATATATATATATATATATATATATATATATATATATATATATATATATATATATATATATATATATATATATATATATATATAAATGTGAAATCCACTGTTTCCAGAGGTGGCAAATCCAGGTCCAGAAAGTAAAAACCCTGCCACAGTTTGGCTTTAGCCCCGATGCTAGCTACCTAGCTCCAATGGTGCTTGTTTATCTTTTAGCTAGCTCCCTAGCTAGCTCCAATGGTACTTGTTTTACTTTTAAGAATCTAGCCAGCTAGCATCAGATGCTAAAGCCAAACTGTGGCAGGGTTTTTACTTTCTGGACCTGGGTTTGCCACCAATGTAAATCACTCATAGTGCATTCAGGACTCTGTGCTTCTTTTGTTAGACCGGCATTACATTACAAAGCAGAGATTAAACAATGACCAATTAAAGTAAGTAAATATAATTTAAAAAAAAATACATTTATGGTTATGATAGTCTGTTGACATTACATTTAGGAAAATACTGTGAAAAAAATGTCTAAATTTCTAGGTAGCTAGCTGCAAAGAAGAATTCACAAATTTCTTACTCTGTGCACAATTTTAAGCGGATACGCAAAATCATTAATCTGCGTACTGACTAATTTTCTTGGCGCCGCCATGCACAAAAATGATTGGTAAAAGTTACCCTTTTAACAACTGGCATGTGGTGGTGGCATTTCGACATCTTGCGGTATAACATTTTTTATTTTGATTATAATTTCACTTGTGTGGCTAGCTAGCTTGTTTTGTTCAGATGGCTAATTGTCTCATAACTTTGATAACCATCAGCTGGTGCAACCATTGTAGAAATCTTTCCATGACAGTCCTAAATTGTACATAATAATACAATTGTAGATGTCAGTACATAATAATAAAGAAAACGTATTTTGTGTTTTTATAATAAATTAACTGTGCTGCATCTGGTGAAATCCTTACCCGTCAATGACCCATAAATCATGCCCCTTTTTGCCTCTGAAAGTGCATCCGTTGGATGCATCTCTGCTAATGCACTGAGCTTTTAAGTCAGGAGAGATGACCCTAAAATGGAACTTTCTTCATTTTTATCTTAATTTCAAAAGGTTGATATTATTGGAAAGCCTACTAAAGACGGAAACGGACAACATGTAATAATGATGTTAACCATGTTACAGAATTGTCATTGACAAACTGCCAAAGTTATTAAAATGCACAGTAAATCTTACACAGCAAAGAAGCATTTGCCGTTGATATTTAGCAGAATAGCCAATGAGGGTTGACAGATTTGTGTTAAATGTGTGTACGCGCAATTTAAACACATGTTGTGCGTACAGACCGTTAAAGATTGAGGCCCAATAAGGGTGGATTGTAATCATGTATTTAATTGAGTTAGTCTTTAAAGGGTAGATTGACTTTGAACTGACTAGTTTTTACACTTAGATTAAAGATTGCCCCCCCTTCAAATGTGTGCCAGCGTTCGTGTGTTCATGCATGTGTGCACGTGCCATGTACCACGAATTGGCAAGTCTTATGATTGGCGATGTGATCAGCTGTCGCTTGCCAGCCACAGTTATTACATTTGTCAATATGGTGCTATGAACTTTATACACTCTGGCAACATGATGACTGGACGTTGGCCAGAGAGCGTGTACGTGCGTGCGTATGTAATTGTCAAATTGCTTTCCATATATTTGTCTTTCTGCCCGCGCGTGGTCCCGTGTCTACACGATCCTCCTCCTCTTCCTTCTTCAGTCAGTCTTGAAATGCTGAGCATTGTGTCACTTTGTTTTGTATTTTGAGCTATGTGGTTCATTTTAGCCTGACATTTGATTTTATTGTGGTTGTGTTACCGAAACGAATATTATATATAATTGACAGTAAAATATGTTTTACTTTTATCCCGTCAGTGACCGTGTCGGGCTACCTGAAGTTCCCTGATGCTAATTAAATGTACATCTGAGTACTTTTGCTTTGCTACACTATTGATGGCCTTAAGATCGTGAAAGGAAGCGCCATATAAGGGAAATGCTATTGCGTCTTGAAAGAATGGAGGGAGGACAGAAATCTGCTGGGCTTTTCTCCCTGTGGCATTCAGCCCTGCCTTGATGACTGTCCAGTCCATTTCAGCGTGTTACTGACCTGCCAGCCTGATTACTAACAGGATTTGGCTCCCGGCTACTAATGTCCAATGGGACCAAAATGGCGCTTGAGTAACATTTGCTTTGGTCACACTGAGTCACGCAGTTATACTTCCCGTACAGTAAGTGTGCTCGCAAACACTCTCACACACATGGCCAGAGTCAGTGATGTCACTGATGGCCCATTTTCGCAGTCTCATTGCTCTTTTGGAGGTGTGCGGCCATCTGTCAGACTTGGCTAAACGATAAATCCTCCACACACTCCATCACTGAAACTGTGAGATATAATAATATTACCCGCTGTTATCATCAACCTCTTGCCTTCTATACTACATACAAAGAGGACAGAACAGCTTCAACGTTCGTCTTTCTAAAGATAATCATGCACAACATTTAAAGGAATCTCTATAATGACAAACGGGTCTCAAAATACAACCGCTAACCCCTACGATTGTAAGTTAAAAAATGTGTTTGTTTTCACACACAATACATTTTGGGATGTTGTTGTGCGATGGTTGCTGCCCACATTGCCGCTCTGTCCCAAGCTAAGTAAAATAATTGCTAGTCATGCTAGTCAATACTAGCATCAATGAAAGGGAGTCAAATTGTCATACTGTGCAGCTTTCGGATGTCGTTTTCAATGAAAGGGGGATAAAGAAAGCGAGGAAAAACCGCCATAGCTTTTAAAAAGAAAGTTAGGAAAACTGTGAGAACTTACGGTTGGAAGAGTCCACCTTGCACATGCATGTCCAATGTAGCTGTAGATGTGGCTTTATTGCATTGCAGGTTATACATTGGATTCATAGTTGTCCGTCGGGTAACACCACAGATTTTTTTTTTTCTTGTTGTATGGGTGGACCTCATTACTGGAACATGTTTTTTTTTAAATATATATATAGTTTTATATCTAGTGTCTTAAACAATAAGATGGAATGCATTTCTAATATGATACAGTGCAGTTCCAAAATAATACAGACTGTAATCACAATAGGGAAATATTTTCAGATGAATACATATTTAAAAGTAAGAATCAAAATGACAATGATTTTCTTTCTAAAGGCTTTTTTTTTTATATATACCTGTAGTTGTTGTATTGATCTCATATAAGTGTGTTCAAAATGCCCCTAACAACATGGCCACATTTAAATGTATTATTATTAGTATTTAAAAAGTATTCTAAAATGTGGGTAAATTCTTTCTCATCAAGTGAACGTATCTTTTCCTAATTGTTCCAATGTTTCCTTTTTTTATTTTTATTTTTTATAGCTCTTTGGTTTTTATTACTTGTTATATTTTACTTTCATTAGTTATATAATGTATGTTTGAAATGTGCCGGCCCTTCACAAACAACTGTCTAGACAGACATCATCCTTATCCGGGCAATTTAATAATTTTGCACACAAACACAAAGCTTTCCTACTCTCATGCAGGTTCATTTGCTTGTTGTTACTTTGCATAGCATTTGTCCTAATGGCTTGTTTCACCCTAATGTGTCAGATCCATTAGCAGACACGTCGCTGCCACATCACGTCTTATTGTTTTGGAGCAGACGTTAGGATGGGAAAAAAAATCACAAGAGATGGAGAAAGCTGTCTCTGAATTGTGTTATAGTCGATATGATTTGTTGTCTCTCAAGTGTTTCTGTCTCTTCTCGTTTTCGTTCTTGATTCTCATCTTTCTCCTCCCTCAGGGCTTGGGCGGTGTTTAGCCCTCTAATGAGCTACCAATGTGCGAGTGTGTGCGTGTGCGCGTTTTTTTAAGTTGTCGTTAGCTCGTGCATTTTGAATGAAAGGTATTTATCATACTTTCAAGTTGACATTTGCATCCTGTCGTCGCAGGTTCATGCCAAGGCTTTTGCGTAGTTTGGCACAGTGGCCCTCGTCTCGTCTTGTTTTAAACCCCCTGCCTTATCAATATGCATCTCGCTGGGAGCTTTGCACTTGACGTGATTGCTCGAAAAGGGCAAGTATGTTTTGTAATGTGCAAAAACAAAAAACACACATCTTGCATGCACTTGGTTGCTCACAGCAATGCTAGCTCCAAATCTGCTGGAAATATATCATTTTGTCCAGGGAATGTGGGCTTATTGAGCGTTGCCAGGTTTGACTTTTACTGAACTCTTCTTCTCCGACACTCTCATATAGTACAGTATATTTTATTTACAAATACATATTGTACACACAGCCAGACAAAGAGCGAGAGAAAGGAAAACATTGAGGATCATCTTTTATGAGGCCAATCGAGGTCTAGATCTTTGAAGACATGCTTGGATGAGATTGGTGTGGACGGGCACCAAAGCCCTGACCTCAACCCCCCATCAAACACCTTTGGGATTAACGGAGATTATTGGGCCATAAAACACATGTTGTAGAGAGTTGAAGCTCTTAGCTCAAAATGTCCATTCATTTTCACTTCCTCAACTTGTGATGACCGCGGGCCATATTCCCCCTAAAGATTCTTAGTCCAAAAGTTGCTCCCAGTGGACAAATTCTACAAAAATTCTGAGAATCATGATTTCCTTTTTTTTTGTTTTTTGTTTTTTGTTTTATAATTTCCCCTAAAAGAGAAGCTTAGGAGTTCCTTATGCGAAGACAAGTGGCCAGGTGGGATGTGTGTGCAAAGTTTCATGTGTCTTCCCAATTGTAAAGACCATCAAAATAGCGTCATTCTTCTTGGCAAACGGCGCATCGCCACGGCAACAGCATTCAATGAAATGAAAACACTTTTGCTTTTCATCTTGACCATCTTTAGATGAAACACTCAAATTTTCAAGACAATCCAATACAATTTCTAGAGGTACTTTAAAATGTGACCCCTCCAAAAGGCCAAAAATTAGTTTTTTTGATTAGAAAGATCATCCTTTGTCTATTACCCGCCAAAAGTGTATTTTTTATCTAGCTTTAACAATCAGCCAATCACAGCCAAGGTTATTTTACTTAATGAAAACTAACGGAAAAAAACTAACGGAAAAAAACTAATCTGTTAACGAAATAAAATAAAAACAAAATGTCATTAAAAAAAAGAAAAAACTAACTGAAACTACATTTTTTGCTAACAAAATAACTATAATTAAAGCAAAACAATTCCTTTGTTTTAATCTTTGGTAGTTAATTTATTACATGAGCCTTTGGGCATGATTTAAAAAATGATTTTAAGTACATTTATTTCAATATTAACCAGAATAAAGACGTTTGAAAGTGTGTCACACTTTGCCTGCTTTTTCTTTTAACTCAGCCGAAATACAACGCTAGGTAAGAAATAGGTTACTTTTTTTCATTTTCATTAAATATTGTGCACAATTAATACACATAAAAAAATGATTAATACTGAAACTAACTAAAACTAAGCATTTTTTTTTAATTAAAACTAATAAAAAACTAACAGAACCACCCTGAAAAAATATCAAAACGAAATAAAATAAAATGAAAATTCCAAAACTCTAATAACCCTGATCACAGCTTTTGAAATGATGCCTCTCACCTTCCAAGCAACACACGCGTGTGTGGGTGTGTGTGGGTGTTGGTAGTCTACGGTTCGAGCTGGAACAGGGCACAGATGGAGGAAGACCTGCTGCACTCGTCTAACTCCTCATCTCCCCCCTTCCATCCATTACCATCAAAGACGGGCCTGGCTTAGAGGAGCACTTGTCCTTCCACCATCAAGCGCCTCATCAATGAAACGCAACGTGGGGCAGCGGAGAGGAGAGGCAAGGTCAGCGGGCAGCAGGAAGGAACCAAGGATAGGAATGAAGTCCTTCTTGGCGAAGGACAGAAATGAATTGACTCAGACGGAGAGGGTAGGTGCCCGAGGTGAGGACGTGTCAGAGAGACAGAAGAGTTCTCATTTAGGCATGGTGACCTTTGACATCCTTCTCAGGACGGGAGGAATTGAAAGAACAGAGATGGGACTCTTTTGATCAGAGCTCCATTCTCCACAAGGGGAGTTTTAATGTAGGAACGCGAGGAAGCGATGGAGCGTGGGTGCCATTCATGGATGTGTTACTTATGATGAAATAGTTGATTGCCCCTTTATTTTTGTATGTTTGTATGTGTGTGCATGATGAAAAAAAAAATCATGACTCCCGCTGGCAAATAAGTAGCAGACTTTGGTATAATACATTTTGATTGGGAATAGTGCACACATAGTACACACAAACACATCAATAATGAAAACCTAAAAAAGAGAATATATGCATGACGGAATTCTTTTTGTGAACATCTTTTTTTCCTCAGGATGTCCCTCTGAAATTCAATTAAGTCCTAAAAGATTATTTAATTGATGACAAAATGTGTTTTGGAAGGGGGGGAAATGGCTGTGGTGTTGTTTTTGATTTTCACACAGAAAAAAAATCCAAATTATGGAACAAATAATTATGTTGACAACATACAGTTGTAGCTCACTTGCTCACTTACAATGTGAGACATATATATATATTTTTTTATAGTTAGAATAATATAAAATGAGTGATAGTGACATTATTAGGCCAGTGCTTCACAATTATTTTCTGTCGGAACAAGAAAATTGTTTTAAGTAAACCTATATGCATAACATTGTATCCTTATTAACATTAAAGAAAACAAAATACATATATAGAAAGAATAACTTTATTAACATCTGTAACAGGAAACCTTCGAACACCACTGTCAGATACTGTTTTGGGTGCAATTACACTTTATTTTATTTTATTTATAACCTGGGACAGTCTTTCTGTCCACCAGAGAAGCAGCTGACTTTGAGTGAAGGGTGGGCGGCCAAAGAATGGCAGGTGAGATATAAACAGCCATTCACACTCAAAATAATGCTTTTGACAATTTAGAGTTGTCAATTAACATGTGTGCATGGTTTTGCTAGGGATTGGCGAGTACCGATATCAAGAATTATATCGGGTAAGGGTGTTAGAGAAAATCGATTCGGCAATATATCGCGATATTACAGCGTGCAATTCTCGAATCGATTCGATATGCGGCCGAATCGATTTTTAAACATACATTTTTTATTGGATTATTCAACAAAACGTCTTACTTAGGGTTAGGATTCACACATTAAGCATGGAAGAATGTTATATTAATGGAACATTAAGCCATAATAATTTATTTCAGTGCTGTTCAAACATGAAAAAGACCTGTTTGTTAAATGCAGTGGCTCAGTTATAAGCCTGAATTTTCAGATAAATAAATACATTTTCATACAAATCTTACAGTGTACATGGACAAGTTTACTGATTAGTATTTTCTAAATTTGAGTAAAAAAAATAATCGCAATAATCAATTTATAGATTCGTACCGGGATTAATCGGTATTGAATCGTGACCTATGAATCGTGATGCGAATCGAATTGCCAGGTACCGGGCAATTCACACCCCTAATATCGGGCAGATACAAAGCCTTATTTCAAGGTATCAGTACTCGCGACAGCATTCAATACCACTGGCGGCTGGTTACGATCAGGAACTAGAAATAAGAGGAATAGAAAATTGGTGTTAATTTCATAAAATGTTAAGGAAAAATGCAATATTGGGATATATAGGTATTTCTTTAATATTACCTGTCTTTTTTGTGTGTGTGTGTGTGGGGGGGGGGGGGGTCAAAAGTACTAGTGGTATTGGTACTTGGTATCGGTATTTGGGACTACTTGAGTTGAATACTTGTAGTGGTATCAGTCTGCAAAAAAGTAGTATCGAGCACCGCTATTTTGGCAGTATAGAATACAGGAACGAGCCAAGACTCGTACTCGCGGCCACAGCTCCACTAGCCACATCTCAGGTGGATGAATAATGGGAAGGAAATATTTGGCACTCGAAAGCATTCTTGTAAACGTTCGTAAAATTCGGCAGTGATATTAAAAGAAATATAAACGCACAAAATACACTTGCAATAGAGGCGAAAAATATTTGGACTGCAGGAGAAGACGAAAGTTGCCTGCGTTTATTGCCAGGCCAAGAGACAGCTTGCATTTTTCCCCACATTCTTCTCATATCACATATATTGTCCAGCAACTTAATTCTGCTCTCTTTATGGGGAGAAACGTCCACAGGAGACGCTTTATTCACAACACGTTGACCTCATCACCTACTTTATTCGTTTACTCATCTCTGCTTTTATTCCGTTTACCTTCTGTCTGCAAGCGGAACTAGATTTTAAGTAATATTATTGTTCCTTATCTTTCTCTATTTCTTTTACCGCTCCCATTTCACCAGAAAACTAGCGAGCCATCCAGCTGACCTTCGGGTCAATTGGCTCCAAATAGGTTTTCCTGCTAAGCTGCAGACTGGTTTAACTCAAGTTGGCTCCCTGAAACCGACATCTCGCTTTCGTTCCTAGCTAACAGCTAGCTAACTTGGCTAACATTAGACGAAGAAGGTGGCTTTTGGGTTTGCATTGGTGGTTCCGGGATGTGTTGTTGAAGGGGCCTCAGAAGACCACTGGAGAAGAAAAGGCCAAATAAATTAAGAACTGCCGAAACTAAAATGTAACCAATATTAAGTAGCTTAAATCAAGGTTAAATATGCATCTTTTTCTTTTGTTCAGAAACTTCTTTTTACCCATTAATTTCTATGTAAGAGCACTTTGCTTGCTTCATTTTTTCTTAAAAACTTTAGACGGTATTTAAATTGTCAAAGAGATTTTATTACTAGTTTGAGTATGTTTTAGCTTAAAATAAGAAATATCAGAATTGTATGGCTACACTATACACTTGTTATTTTATGATTATGCACTTGTTTTAAGAAAAAAAGCATTTTCCTATTGGCAGACTATTTTGCTGACATTAACTAATCTATTTATCTTTTTAATATGTTTAGGCCAAGTTTTTGCAGTTAATGTTCAATCAGAATCTCACCCTTTTGCTCATGACATCACCTTGCGGCATACACTGCAAAAAATGAATTCTTAAGTAAGATATAATTTCTTAAATTTAACCTAAACTTACCTATTTTGCTTTGACAAGTTATTTTTACTAAAATTAAAATTGTTAGACAAGATCTTCCTGCTTATTTTAAAATACTTACTACTTAATTCATCTTATTTGATCAAGAAGTCTTGGCATTGGGTGTTAACAGCTTGTTTTAAGTCCTGTGAGGCTTAAAACAAGCATTTTACACATTTTAAGATGACTAAACAACATCAAAGGCCCTGAACTAGGGTTTCATAAATTTAATTTTCTTATTTTAAGATTTTGCATAATCTGGTAATAAGATGAATGGAAAAAATACAAGTCTGAAAACAATCAGACAAAAGTGCAATCTAGCTCTTTATTGTTAGCATTTTCTTTTTGTGTAAAAATCATCATTTGTCATTTCATTATATTTACTAAGCTAATTTTTCCTCTTTAGTAAATACACTACCAGCTCAGTGAAAATATTAAATATTATTTGTTTTTAGACTAAACGTACTATTGGGCCTAGAATTATTTTCCTTATTTTTCAAAATTTTATAGGTAAATTTAAGTAAAATTTTCTTGTTCCGTCGGCAGTCATAATTTTCTTATTTTACTAAAAAAAAAAATCTGAAATGTTCTACTGTCCTTTTTGCAGTGCTATTTTTATAGCTTATGTTATGAGGTTATGTAGTAATGTACCAACAAGTCTATTTCTCCAAGAGAATTATAATTTCTTCTTGGCGTCCTAAGATAATGCTAATGCTGCTGTCGTAATGGTCAGCTTCTTGCCAGATGTAAATAGCGTCATCGCAAATCCCCGTACACGACACACATCATTAGCGCCAAGCAGTCAATGAAAAGGCCAGACACAAATTCCCCTGCAATGTGACGTGATTTGAATTTATTTGCGTAAAATATGAGAGGAAGATTAACGCAGCTGTGGGAAATAATCACACCTGTGATTGGAAAAAGGATTATAGATCCTGAGCCTGCTTTAATGTCTGCAGGACAGCACAGGACGCTACTCAAACATGAGCCCATCACTACTTTTGCTTTTAGTTTCTGACAAAAAAAGAGTTTCGTACTCATATTATTGTTACTCATTGTGCAGGTGTACCTAATTTAACTAAGTTAACGAAGATGCCTAAATTCCTGGCATGTTATTTTCTTAATATGCTTCATGGCAAACTTTAACACAATAACGACAATAAACAGCACAAAATACATAAAGGCACCAGTTTTGCATATGGTGTATTAAACCTCTATCTCTGTCTTCCCCACCAAACACGGCCTGCATCCGCCCTCAGTCGCGTCCTCCCGCGCAATCGCCATCCCGGCGGCGACGGCGGCGGTAGAAAATGTCCAAATGTGACAACGTAAACAAACAGGCAGACGGCTCTCTGTCTCTCCCTGTGAAGTGCTAATGTGTTCCCCTCACTGTTTTTGTTTTCATGCTAATGAAGTGGACCACATTGGTAATCACTTTCAGAACCTCCGCCAGGGAAAAGGAGAAACGGCAAAAACAAAGGCTCAAACGAATGGATGCCGAGCTCTGGTTCGTGTGTTTGGGAGTGTGGCAGGGAAATAGGTTGTTCTCGCTGTTGGAAATAAAAAGTGTACGTGTTTATAAGATGGCTTTCCAGTCCTCCAGCAATGTTTTGGCTATCATGGATGGATGCAGGAGCAGGTTAACAATAATATAGAATAAAATGAGCAGTGTATTGCTGTGTGGTCTAAGCCCCTAAATCACAGGGGTCCGAACTTTTTTCTCCAAAGTCCGCATACAGAAAAGCAGAAAGATTTGCATGGAATTTCTTTTTTTTTACTTTAATTTATTAAACACAGTAAAAACCTTTAATCAATCAAACAGTCATACATTGTTTAAATAAAGTTTTTTTTTTTTAAGCTGCTACTGTTAAAAGTGATGAGGCAAATTGCTGAGATTTTTTTGGGGCGGGGGTTTGGGGTGACTCGCGGCCCTGTATTAACTCATTCACTGCCATTGACGGCTATAGACAACAAAAATTTATTTGAACTATTTCTGTTAGTTTAACATGTTTTTACCATTGAAGTCATGTGATGAATTACAAAAAAGAAATGATTAAAACTTAGGGGCGTCGTGCGATTACATTTTTTAATTGTAATTAATCACATGACTTCACTAGTTAACTCACGATTAATCACACATATATATATATATATATATATATATAAATGTACAATTTAAAAAAATTCTAGGTTTTCATACTCTTGTTAAAAAAAGTGGGAACAAAATGTTAAACTAATAGAAAAAGTTAAAAATACATTTTTGACGTCTATAGCCGTCAATGGCAGTGAATGAGTTAATAATTGTGCTGTATATGTTCTCTTTTATTAACCTTGGCGGAGGTTAGATGGACCAGTAAATTCATCAACAAATTTTAAAAAATAACAAGTTAGTGTTTTTCCCCTTTGTTTTAATGCAAAACAATACAAATACATATGGAAAATCTTCACATGTCATGAATTATTGTTTTACAAAACATTAAAAACAAGCTCCGATTTCTTTAACTCTTTGACTGCCAGACGTTTTCAGAAAAGGGATGCCGTCAGTGCCAGCCGATTTAAGCATTTTGACTGATCTTTCAAGGTCCACAGAAAATGTTCTGTTTGGACTATGGAAACACACGTACTACCAAATGAAAGATTGGACTTTCATCTTTCATCAGAAAAAAAGAGTTTGTTTCTACCTTATTCCGTTCTTTAGTAATCAACAATAGAAAATGGTTAGTTTGACCCAATTTCGCCTGTTTTGGACCAAAATACGGAGAAATCAAGCTTTTAGTGAAACGATATTATTTCATGCATTCTAGTGAATTTTACACTTCTTTTTGTCCATGAATGATGCCACAAACACCTAAATAGTGCTTTACTTCTATAAAACACTACCACCAAGAATGAAAAAGTGTTTTTTGATAGCAAAATACGTTTATTTACATTCAACAGTGTAACAATTTGACAACAATTTGGCAAACTATTTACAAATGTGTGCAACTGTGGTGCTATTTACAAATATGTGGATGTTTCAACGACAGTTTTTCTTTTTGTAACACTCTCCTGCGTGCAAGGAGACGCAACAGCATTTGCACAACAGATTGCCTCTTCGCGTGCGCCACTTTCTTGCAGGCCGTTTTTTTCCGGGGAATAGCAAGTATATACTGCAGTGTGTCATCAAGTCTAATATCAGGATCATGCTACGGTTTCGTTACGTCTCGCTTCCCCGTGTCCTTCAGTTGCTATACCGGGTGGTAGGAGATGTTCTGATCCATTTTATCCACTCCATTCATGGTGGCATCGTAGTCCAGAAACAGTGTCTTCTCCGTGATCAGACTGTACCCGCTCCTCCGATGAATATGCATTGGACTCGGGGTACTCTTCATTGTCCGATCGAATGTCCGCTTGTGCAGCTCCGCGTTTTCCGGCGTTAGCAGCGCTAGCCGGTGAGGCTTTATGACGAGAGAATAACGGCCGCGTCAATGCTTCCAACTCCGGCGTCAACCTCGGGAGTGACCATCATCATCATCATCAATGTGCATTGGTCGATGCTTTTCGACTACTCTCCATCGTCCGATCGAATGTCCGCTTGTGCAGAAGTACCCGGCCGGCTATTGTGCGCGTTTTCCGGCCTTAGCCGCGCTAGCCGCGCTTAGCCGGTGAGGCTTACTACGTGATAGTAACAGTCGCGCCAAAGCTTCCAACTTTGGCGTAGAGCTCGGAGTCATCATCATCGTCGACATCAATGCGCTTTTTAGTATTGATTGATGCTTTCCGTCTTTGAAAAAAATGCTCAAGCGTGAGCTGCTTGTAACCGGTTGCTTGGTCAAGCCATTGTGGCTTGGATCAGCCATTGTCTCCTCAACACTCTAGCTCCGCCTCACGTCTTCTACTGACGCCCACGGTGGGCGGCCCATCCAACCTTGTGCAAAGAGAGTCATCGCTGCCCTCTAGGGGCCAAAACGAGTCTTTGACTAATCATATCTGCCTGATACTTTCAGCACAGCTGCCCAAGGCTTTCCTGCACCCGTTTTTGAAAAAAAAAAAAAAAAACATAGGGGACGTCTTTTAACGTCCTCGGCGCCCTTCCCTAGGTTTATGCTAAACGTTTTATAACGTTTATGGCAGTCAAAGAGTTAAGGGGAAGTCAAACTTTTTCTTCATAATAAAATGCTTTAAAATGAATTAAGCAGCAAGATCCACCCGTTTTTATCCATCTCAGTAGGCGGCCATTTTGCCACTTGCTATCGACTGAAAATGACATCACAGTCGCTCAGGGCTCAGGTAATGACCAATCACGGCTCAGCTTGCGAATATCACATGACCAAACCCAGCAAACAGGTGGGCCGTGACGGTCGCTACCTGAGCAATGTCATTGTAAGTCATTGGCAAGTGGCAAAATGGCTGCCCCCCCCGAGATGGATAAAAACAGGCGGCTTTTGCTTCTTAATTCTTATTCCACAAACACGATATTAACCAGAATACCTTGTTTAGACTAGTTGAGTGATTTTATTTTTTTTCAAGTGTGTGAGTGTGATGTAAATGTTCACTCAATAGTCACTGCTGGACATCTGCTACCAAAACAGACTCATCTTATTTACTTGGGAGAAATACGGTTAAAAGTCCCGTCAGTGTGGCGGGTGTGATTGAAGAAAACTCACTTAATAAAAAAACTGTCTGGATGTTTCATCTTCAATGATCACATCACTTGTAAAAGTATTGCAACATCTGGACTGTGCATCCCAACAGCTCGAATTATTCTCAAAGCCATTTCAAAATAAAATATACGGACAGTTAGTTATATTTTACCCGTGTTGTTCAATTGCCCCTGTAGCTTGTAAATAAATAGCAACGCAGACAACAGAATTGAAGCATCAAGCATCCAACAAAAAGAAGTTATGCATGACTTATTCATGCTGGAACGATGGAGGCTGTTTATTGAACAGGGATTGTTTGAAAAGCAAAACAGGTGTGCATATTGTATTCTTGTATAGGTCGAGCTTAAATACTTCATACTGTACAAATATATATACGTGTGCTTTTGATCATCCGGGCTGCGTGTTAGCGCTCTCGATGCAATGCCGCAAAGCAAACTGATTGCTGATTGTGCTGGGCCATTATGAACAGACGACAAGACGCGTACGTACACATTTGGCAATGCATGCAAATGTGCTTTAATAATAAGTCGGCCCGCGAGTGTTTCTTACATCTTCCTTGTGGTGTTGATTACATTTGTTGGTGGGAATTTCTTTCAACTCACCTGCTGTAAAAGATCCCCGTACTAGACAGTGTGTATTTTAATAACGAAGCAAATCTCTCTCTCTCTCTCTCTCTCTCTCTCTCTCTCTCTCTCTCTCTCTCTCTCTCTCTCTCTCTCTCTCTCTCTCTCTCTCTCTCTCTCTCTCTCTCTCTCTCTCTCTCTCTCTCTCTCTCTCTCTCTCTCTCTATCTATCTCTCTCTATCTCTCTCTCTCCCCTCTCTCCTCCCTTTCTTTTTCTCCCCTCTCTCTCTTTCTCTCTTTCCTATCTCTCTCCCACCTCTTTCTCTTTCTCTCTCTGTCCTCTCTCTTACTCTCTCTCTCCCTACCTCCCCTTTCCCTCTCTCCCTCCCTCCTCTCTTTCTCTGTCTCTCTCTCCCCTGCTCTCTTTCTCTCTCTGTCTCTCTTTCCCTCCTCTCTTTCTCTCTCCCCTCTCTGTTTTTCTCTCTCTCTCCCTCCCTCCTCTCTCCCCAATCTCTCTCTCTCTCTTCTCTCACTTTCTTTCCCTCTCTCTCTCTTTCCCTCTCTTTCTCTTTCCCTATCTCTCTCCTCTCTTTCTCTCCCTCCCCTCTCTCTCCTTCTCTCCCTCTCTACTCTCTCTCTCCCTCCCTCCCTCCTTCCCTCCTATCTCTCTCCTCTCTCTTTCTCCTCTCTCGCTTTCCCTCTCTGTCTCTCTCTCTCTCTCTTCCTCCTGTCTCTTGCTTTCCCTCTCTCTCTTCTCTCTCTTCCTCCTCTCTCACTTTCTCTCTCTCTCTCTCTCTCTCTGCCTCCCTCCCTCTCTCTCTCTCTGTCTCTCTCTCTCTCTGCCATGATGTTCATGTCTCAAAGTTAATTAGCTCAAATATCTGCAATACCTCTGTCTAACCTGAATGAAAGGAATACCCCTTTTTCTGTACGTGTGCGTGTGCGTGCGTGTTCTTTGTGACAGCACATGCTTATAAAGTGCGTTTGACATGCTTTTATGTATGTGTCTGTTATCACCTCCCCGCACACAGTTCTTTCGACATGGCTGTGATCTTACTAATAAACCTGAACAACAAGGGCATATATGATTATCGTGGTGGGACGCGCTGTCTAAAACAAACACACACACACACAGGCTGAGACGAAACGCGTGACGTGTGTATTATGGAGGAGCTAACATGACAAGGCTGTTATCTGCTATGCTCTTTATGAATATCACTAGATGGTCTTTAGGATAGATGGCAAGCTTTGATGACGGTTGTGTCACCGCAGTGACATTTTGTCAGTCGTGTACACACGCGCGCTCAACGGCAGCGCTACATAATACACTAAGATCAAACGCCAACACAATCACAAACGCGGGGATTTTCACGCAAGCTGTCGCCAGCTTTCTCACATTTTGGGGGAGAAAAGTGTGTATGTCGTTACATCTCATTCCTTCAAACACACGTACACTTTTTCCAGCTCAGTGTGTGTTAGCGGCTGCTGTGAGCGGTGTGCAGCCGACTGAGTTTGGCTTGTTTATCCTCTTCCTGTGTTATCTATTTTGCTCTAATATGTTGGAAAAGAAACGCCGACTGAAGGCTAAATTTGAGATCTCCTGATTTGTGTTTATTTTCGATGGCTCTTTGTCATCAAATTGCAAATTGATTTTCCTTTCATGGACTGATTCATTTGTACTTTTTAAGGATAGAGCTGACATCCAATTTAGGCTGACCATACATCCCGTTTTAAATTATTATATTTTTTATTGTTTGGCCCACGTGCCTGTCATAGCGATTCACATGATAAACCAATTCAGAAGGAATGTAACTGTTAAATCGCTAGCAAGGCTTTTTTTGTCATACCAGAACTTCCTGATTCCATTTTTAATAATCATGGGAAATGTAGTCCTAATACCCAAATGCTGCAGTCGCAGGTCAGACTCAACGCAAGCTGAGCTTTTTTGGCTGATAATAATGAGTGCAATGCTTACGAGCTAAAGTAGTAACACAACCACACTGGCGAGTGATTAAATTTGCTATAATTAGTTCCTGGTGAGTATTTATTGTATATTTTATTTTCAGTAAAATTGTAGTGTCCTGGTTTTTAATTTTGAAAATCTGCTCTTACAAGTTCTCAGAGCTAACTGCTAATGTGCTAAACACCACTTTGCCATTCTTATCTATGACCACCCTTGTTAATATATTTTTTTGTAGGATTACACACTAAGAGTAAAGTCATGCGATTTGCATTAGTTTAAAAAATATATATATTTAATTATAAAAATGATGACAACAAAAATCTGAATATATATGTTGTATTTTTAATTATGTTCATTATGTTTAGTTTGAATTATATTTTAGTTTGCTTTAATTTCCTTGGCAGTTTTATAATAACAATAATAATAATTATAATATATATATATATATATAAATACAATTATTATTATTTTATTATTGTTAATAAAATAATAATAATAATTATTATTATTACTATAGTTTACCCTATCTACAAGATTTTCATATAAACACTATACTGTGTATAACCTTTTTGAATTTGTCAGCTGTTATTTGTGTACTGATTAATGTAAAGGGATACCAGTTTGATACACATTTATGAAATAACACAATTGCTCAAATAACCTCTAACTATATGTTATTATTATTATTATTAGTAGTAGTAGTAGTAGTAGTAGTAATGATATCCATCTATGAGGAGACGCTGATCATGATTATGATATTTCACAATAATTATTTGATTCAACATGGTAGGAAATAGATACTATAACTGTCAATATGTAAAACTTTATCTCTATAAATCTTTCTAAGTGTTTACATTCTCAAATGATCAATTCCACTACAGAAATTCACAATGCCCCACAACTGGTGAGCTATTTTTAGAACAGGCTGGCAGACTACTCATGTGGTCCTTGGAGGCTACCACGGGCACCATGTTGGTGACCCCTGCTCCAAACACAGCTCTAAATCAATTACTTAATGAATCTGGTCCAACACTCGTGACCTTTGCCCTCACAAATGTTCCTCTGGATGACTAGACAAATATTCCCACAGACGAGCTCCAGTCGCTTGTACAAAATCTCGCCAGAAGCGTGAAAGTTATTGCCGATGCAGGGTGGAGCAACTACATTATATGCTTCCTTGATCATTTCCTGATGGTGTTGTGATCATGTGGTCAAACAGGCTTTTCTATACAGTATAGTGTACAAAATATACTATAGGTGTCTGCTGTAAAGGAAATATTCCTATGTGTGTGAATGTGTGTCTGTTACTGTATGCAAACGCATTATTTGCTCGTGTTTTTGTTTTATGTTAATTGATAGGGGCTGCATGTGCCTTGCAAACACACCAAAGAACTTTCCTTCCTTCCCTCCTTCCTCCGCTCACTTTCAAGGCACACATGGCATAGATGGAGAGAGCATCCACAGGAAGGAAAGGAGATAAAAAGAGAGGGAAAAACTGCCAGGTTGTTTGCTCCCACCTGTCTCCATTTGCAAGAAGGAACAAAAGCAGAGAGGGGGGAGACAAAGACGTGCAGACGCCTGGGAAGACTCGAAAACGAGAACAAAAACAATAGGAAGAGAGGAGGGGAGGAAGAGATCAGATATGCGTGTAGCCCCAAAAGGCACGTCGCTGTTTGAAGCCAAAGCGCTGGAACAAGCGGCGGCGTCGACTTCATAGAAAATGGGTCTCCGGGTAAAGAGGCTCCGTGGAGGGAGATGTTGGTATACTGGGAACCCTGGAAAGGAAGGATCATGGCACATTAGACATCCAAGAGGCTGCATTTCCTGCCATAGCTAAAGGATTTAGATATGTAAACAAGATGAAGCTTTTCCCATCAATTTGATGAATTTCTCACCAGCTGATGTCCCCGTTTTAGCTTTGATAGGCATTAACCTACTACAACATTTGGTCAACCTCCACCATCTAAAAGGAGGAGAGAAAGAGCTATGAAAATAATCAGTCTGTAATATGATTTTTTTTCTCAATTTAGCTCAGTTTTTATTTACACTAGGCAAAATCTCTGCCGTTTCCAAAGTGGGAATTTAGTGTATTAATGAGACTGTGGGAATAAACTGCACCTTTGCAAAATTGGAGGAAAAAAACAAATCAGCATAATCATGTTTAAGACAAACAGATGTAAAGAAAATGCAGTTGAAATTCAAATCTGAACCCGGCATGTCTCAGATAGGGATGTCGTGTGTCATCCTCACAGGACATAATATATATATATATATTTATAATTTTTATTATTGTTAGATTTTAAAGTGGTAAAAAACGTGCATCAAATTCTCTATTTTGCTCCTTTCACTGCTAAGAAAGGTACCTGAAAAAAAATATGATACATTTGCTGTATAGCTGATTTCACAATTAGTACTATTTGAAATAGCAGGTTCACTGTAAAAAAAAAAGAAGAAAAAAAAAGCCAACTTTAAGCAAATTTTAAGTTGGGCAATTCAACAAAAAAAATTAAGTTTTGCTGTTGTTAGAATTGTCTTTCCAGCATTTCACAACAAAGAAATACAAAATTAATTGTCCCTTGAATTTGGCCACATCTTAAACATAGAAAGAAAAACAACTCGGCAATTTGTTTGAAAGGAAAAAACTTTCGCTAACTAACACTGTTACCAAAAATCTCCATTTATATTTTAAAGTTGTCCCTTCTTAAATTACTGTTTTAGCTAAGGCTGGATTAAAAAAAAAATAATAATAATAATCAATATGGAATTTATTGTCCTTTTTTAATCCAATATATATATAATTAATGTTTATATTATTTAAATATCTCTTTCTCCCCCATAAATTCTTAAGAAAATAGGATTTTAAAGGGCATTTTTTTGTTTGTATTTGACTGTTTTCTTGAAATTTGCTGTCCATATGAATTTCAAAGTATTTTCTTACATTTATGGAAGACATGCACTTTAAGACAATTTAGAATATGTTTAGTTTATATTTATAATTATTGAATTTGAATTGTGAAAATATTTTCATCTCATCCTTGCTGACGTCAATGTTCGTGCAATACATAAGTAATTATATCATGTTTTGACCAGTTACTGCCTCCGCAAAATTTTATTTTATTATTAAATTAAATATTTGTGGAGTTTTTATCATGTCTTTCATATTTAAGAAGAATTGATTTTCCATAATTAATCGATATCGGATTGAACTGAAGTGAATCGAAGCAAATTGGGAAAAATCAAAATCAAATCGAACTGAACTCTTGTGAATCAAAATTGAATCGATTGTGGAAATTAGAATCGATACCCAGTCCAACTTTTAGCCCAAAATATATATACTGTATGTATTTTATATACACAGTCATGGCTTTTATATAGGCCTATATTTTCTTTTTCTTTTTTGACTTCTTTTTTTCTTTTTTTACTTTAACAGCCTACGTCTGCTTCGGCTTGTTTTCACTCCAGATGAACTTTCTCTCACTTCACAGCACCAAAGCACATGATGTGTCCTTGCACTTAAAGAAGTGTTAGGACAAAGCATTGATAGTAAAGCAGACACACACAAAAAAGGAAAAAAGGGGAAGGATCACAAGGGAGAAAAGACAAGAATGAGTGAATAGAATATAAAAAGAAAAAGAAGTGACTGAGAATAACAAGTGAGGGAATTATTAAAATGTCTTTAGGGGGGATAAAAGCACCAAATCATTTTCCAACGCGAGCAGGGACCGGTCGGGGAAGAAAAACACATTAGCTGAACGGGGTTTTCAAATGGGAAGACGTAGTACTGCTGGTTTTTACCTTTGGAAAAATGAATGCCTGCACGGCTGCTGTTTTGTGTGTTAGAAAAGCTCCAAAAGCCACCGACTTTCATGTCACTCTTTCTTTAGTGTGTCTATGATCTCAACTCTGGAGGATTTCACCGCAGCACTTTAAAAAATATATATATATTTTTAGAGCTTAGTATTGTTCATTCGGTAATTTTACCGATTTGACATGTCATCATCATTGCTGTCTTGTTATTTTTTGTTTTTTTAATATATATATATTTTTTTAATTAATTTTTATTTTGTATGTGGGTGAGTACGTGTATGTGCATGTGCGTGTGAGCGCTTTTGAAATCATGTCCCCTCTCTGCTTTGCTTTGCTTTCGGGCTGCCACTCTGTGTGTTACATGTCTGGCTAACAGCAGCGGCTACGCAGATGCGCCGATAGGAATCCAAAGGAGCAAAAGCTCTGAGGGCCAAACACATCCACAATGTGACAGCAGGGACACGTTCACCCTGGGAGATTGAGAACGAACACGCTGATGCATCCTCGTGAGGCGCAGCGTCGCACTCTCATGATAGACTCACACACAACAATTCGCAAGAGCATATTTCACGTGGAGCACGGTCGCTTACCAAATGCGGGTTTGCATATTTGTTTAGCATTTATTCACCAAACTCCAAATCCATTGGTTACGAATTATACTTTTGCTAAAAAAAAAACAATGAAAAATTCAATTTGATCATAGAGTGCACTTACATGGCAATTTATGTACCGGTGCACCCAAAGCGCGTTACCAATCCTCATATTCACTTTTTTTTTATATATATATATCTGAGTGTACATATGCGGCTGATGCGCTAACACAGCCGCGTCCACCTATTAAAAGGTTTTCTTTTAAAAATACTTCAAATGACTTACTTTAATCTCCAGGATCCCTCACTGTACAAATGCAGAACTCTGGATTTTTTTGAAATTTTATTTTGTTTTTGGTAAAGTTTTAAATTGATCTGCGTCGCGTCTGTCGTAGCAGCTAGCTTGCGCTAAGCTAACCTATTAATTTCACTCCCCAATTGCCCCCCCCCCCCCCACACACACACACATTTTAATTTTTATAATTTTTCTCTTGCTGACTGTTGGGGCAGAGGGCAAGATAAAGGTTATGACTTAAGTAAAGTAGGAAGGAAAAGATCTAGGTCAGGTGTAGGCAAGTTTGGTCCTAGAGAGCCGGAGTCCTGCATGTTTTTGATGTCTTCCTCCTGGAACACAGCTGAGAGGCTCCTGCAGAATTATGAGCTGATGATTTGAAACACATGGGTTGGAAGCAGGAGACACCAAAAACATGCAGGACCGAACTTGCCTATCCCTGATTTAAGGCCTCGGATTTATTATTGGCCAACATGTACGCCTATCAATCACATAACCAATCAAAATGCATCTTTTCTATCCATGTCTCATCATCATGAAAAATCAAGTTTTTTTTTTAAGTTACCTAATACTTGTAGCAACAGAACTTGTCATGTGCAGTCATTAGTTAACACACACATTCAGTTGCGCTCATAAGTTCACATACCTGGGTTGAATATGTAAGATGTTTATCATTCTTTAAAGAAACCATGAATGATCAGGCAGAAGACGTTTATTTTTATTGGTAATGGTAGGGATGGTGAGTACCAATACCAGGTATCGGTATCACGTCAATAGCAGGCAGTATCTGTACTCATGTATCGGACACCCACTTGTGGTCCTTTTATGAACAGAAACTACAAATGAGAAAATTGCCATTGATTTCAGGCAATTTTAAGGAAAAATGCTACATTGGGATATAAAGGTCTTTCTTTAAAATGATCTGTCTTTTTTTGGGTCCAAATTGTATGTATCAAAAGTACTGGAGGTATCACTATCTGGGGAAAAAAAGTGGTATCGAACATCCCTCGTTAATGGGATTCAAAGTGAACTTGAAGGCATTAAATGAATCATTAAACTAAATAAACATATCAACAAGGAACGTTCAGTCAGAAGTCATATTTTCCCCCAAATGACCGATTTTCACAAATGGTGCCAGGAAATGTAAACTTAGGAACTCAATTGTACAAACATATACGCACATACTTCGCACCCATACTGTATCAACTTGCCTAGTAATGAGAGTCTTTTCTTGGATTTAGCTAACTGAAAACAAGCGAGATCTGGCAATGTGAGCGAGTCCCTCTGAGGGTCCAAATCAGGCCTTATCTCAGAACCCTGCATGCCCACTCAACTCTGACACTGAATATGCCCCACGCGCACACACTGGAGAGCGCATCCGCACGTTATTCACACTAAATGACTAAATGCCAGCGTCTGTGCTCTTCAATGGTTGAATGGCGCGGAGATGTGACATTGAGAAGGCATTGTGAGGCTGCGCGAGTGGCTGTAAGGGACGTCTGTGGGCGCTGCTTTCGAGATAGGGCTGTCATGTGCCAGCCATGAATTAGAGAGGGTTTTTATTTGAGATGTGAACTTGCTCATGTGTAAAAGGGGGACCTTGCTTGATGTCAGAAAGCGCTTTCCTTAACTCATTCACTGCCATTGACGGTTATAGACATCAAAATTCATTTGAATTATTTCCATTAGTTATTTTTTTTTCCACTTCTGTTAACAAGAGTATGAAAACCTTGGGGGAAAAAAATTGTACATTTAGAACAGATATAAAATTTGTGATTAATCGTGAGTTAAGTAGTGAAATCATGCAATTAATTACGATTACAAATTTTATTTGCCTAACGCCCCTACTTTTTTATAATCTTTTCTATTAAAAAATATATATATTAATAATGTTTTCAAATTGTTAGTAATCTTTTCTTTTTTTTAGATACTTTAAAAAAAAAATTTAAGAACTTTTCTTAAAAAAATTATTTTAATTATTTTTTTAAATCTTTTTTTATTTATTTAAATTATTATTATTATTATTATTATTATTTTAATCATCTTAATGTTTTTCTTTTAATTTTCAATAATCTTTTCTATTTAAATATATATATATATATATATATATATATATATTTTTTTTTTTAATAATCTTTTCTTAAAAAAAATATAAATAAAAATGTTTAAATTAGGGGCGTCCGGTGATTTATTTTTTTTAATCATGACGTCATCACGGATGACTTCTCTAGTTAACTCACGATTAATCACAAATTGTATATCTGTTCTAAATGTACAATACATTTTTTATTCTAGGTTTTCATGCTTATGTTAACAAAAGTGAAAAAAATAAAATAAAATTGTAGAAATAAAGTGAGTTTTTGACATCTATAGCCGTCAATAGCAGTGAATGAGTTAATATGATGACAGAAAAAAATGACACAAATAAAATTTAGTTTGGGATGGATTACATCATACATTTACTGTTTAGGCCAAATAAATGTTTTGCTCCCAACCAGTGGCTGTGCTATGACTTAAGCTAATGCTAAATGCGATCTTGGTTGACAGTTAAACAGCGCTAAACAAGCTAATGCACTCACCATCCTTAGCCAACTTTTTTTGCTTGGTCCCGGCAGCTAATTGAAAGCTAGCTGTGTTGTTTACCTTGCGCCAGTCCCACATTATAACATTGTAAATGTGCCACCAGAAAGGCTCAGTCAGCTCTGACTGGCAACCGCAGCGTTAGTCCAGTAGGACTACATTTCCCATGATTCTTAGACACGGAAGCAGGAAGTAGTTCTAGTTCTCGTATGATGAAAACACACCTGCTCACAATGAGTGTGAAAGTAAATAGGAAGGAATTTAACAGTTAAATTCCTTTTTAATTGGTTTACCGTATGAATCGCTGTGACAAATGTGTTATTGACATACACATGGACGAGTTGGCTTGCTGACTGGACTAAAAACGTTTTTTTTAAAGTGATGCCGGGATCACGAAATCCGCTGGGATCGGGACACAAGGCTCAAAATCTCATTAAAGTGGGACTAAATATGCATATCGCCTGTATGTGTTATAACTCACGGAAATAAATGGATGCTCAAGCATGAATGGATTACAAATATGTACTTCTCAGAGCTTTATTCATTGTGAATTTGTGGGTCAAGATTATTTCATCTATGGATAGACGGATAATCGGCCCGACTGTCAACGCCGATATTGGGCATTTTGACTAATATCGGTATCGGCCTTTTTTCAAAATTTGATGGCCGATAAAAGGCAAAGCTAAAACCATTTTAATCTCAGGGCGCTACTTATTAAAAATTTCAGTTCACTTTATGAAAGATGCTGGCAACCGTTTGAACCTTTTGTTTTTGTTTGACATTAAAACAAAGAAATGTAAAAGTTTAAGATGTCTGGTTTTTTTTGGGAGGGGAGGGAGCTATGGTATTTACTTCTTTAAGTTTCTATTTAACTTTTTAAGACGTACTGATAACATTGGGAGCTCCTGGAACATTTTTATTTAGAAATGTAAAATGATATTGTCTAAAATAAAAAAAAATAAAAATAAATCTACATTTTGAAAAGTCTGAAAAATTGTTAAATAAGCAGTAATGTTTTAAGACATTACAACACAGTCAAGATCGGCAATTGTTTTTAAATTAAATTATATGATATTTAATCATAAAATGTTGACACCAATATGTTATGTCCCCCCTTTTTTACTGAAAATGAATATCGGCTTCAAATATCGGTTATCGGCACTAATAATCCGCATCGGTATCGGCCCTGAAAAAAACATATCTGCCAATCACAAGTTTTGTCATTTTCCTATAGATCATGTTGTAGTTCATGTTAATACAAACAATTCAAATTCCAAGCAGACTTGGAAGGCTCAACTCCAGGAAATCACATGCCTTTTCATTTTTTAACTCATTGCACCAGTGACCTTCCCTTCTGAGCCATCCCCCCATTGAGACGTCTTGCCCTAAACCCTTGTGTACCCAAAATCAATAAGCTAATGGAAAATGCAAGTCGGTGGCTCTGTGTAACGATTTAAGCGCGTCAGTTCGGAGGGTATTCACCTCTCAAAGCGAGCTCTGCAACCACACTGGTTATTGCTCTCTGGTAAAAGCGGGATTTGGGATGATTTAGCTGACTATTCCCATTGCATCCAAGTCCTTTTAGCCACGGTGGAGTGTGCAAAGAGCAAATAGCTAACCTTAGCATTGCTGCGGTGGGACGCAGCTGCCGCTCCTCATTCAGACTCAATCATGTCGTCGGGGAGAGGGAGTCAGCAAGTTCTAGTGGTGTGGAAAATATGTGATGTGGTAGTATTCTGTGGAATTGCCCCTCAGCCCCTCCCCTTCTTGAAAATGCTCACACACACCTTTAAAGGATTTATTGCAAGCGATTAGATGTTGGCTTTGTCCTACATTCTACTTTTGGGATTGCTTCTCCCTCCCTTTCGCCCAGAAATGATTGTGCGACCCTCCCTGCTTGCTTCATCCCCCTCCGGCCACAGGAAACTTTGCTTCGGTCCCTTGTGTGCGGAGGCCCTGGTGGACGACTGAGAATCTGTCACAGTTACACATATTAGATTAGAGGAGCGCTGAAACCAAATTGCCCTCTCCTCCTGCTCTCCTTCCAACCCCGTCCTTTATCCTCCTCTCCTCTGACTCCTCTCCGTTTCCCATCGGGTTTAGTGTCATTGTCCTCTGCTGGGTTTTTAACCTTCCAGTCTTCATATTATTCCCTCGTCAGTTTGGCTCCTCTGCCTTGCTGCCATATGTTGGGCGTACAGGGACCAAAGCTCAGTGTTGTTCTGCTGGATTTAAATTGGAAAGGAAGAGTTGGCGAGTAAATGGTCAATTACCACTATGTTTACATTATTGTGAAAATACTTTAGCTGTCTTTCATGATTTTGACCAGTCCACACTGTGATTTCCATTGACGCCTATATACGTCAAAATTTCATTTTACATTTTTTTTATTAGTTGAACATTTTTTTCCACTTTTGTTAACAAGAGTATGAAAACCTAGAATTGTTTTATTGTATATTTAGAACAGAAATAAAATGTGAGTTAACTAGTGAAGTCATGCGATTAATTACGATGACAAATTTTAATCCCCTAATTTGTAATTATCTTTTCTTTTTAAAATCTTTTTTTTTAAAGAAAAGATTATTTCAAAATATATATTTTTTCTTTTTTAAATCTTTTTTTTTTTTAAAGAAAAGATTATTCAAAATTAGGTGCATCAGGTAATTAAATGTTTAAATTGTAATTAATCACATGACTTCACTAGTTAACTCACGATTTTAAAAAAATATTAAAAATTAGGGGCGTCAGGTGATTAAATTTTTAAATTGTAATTAATCGCATTACTTTACTAGTTAACTCACAATTTATCAGAAATGTTATACCTGTTCTAAATGTGCAATAAAAAAAATCTAGGTTTTCATACTCTTGTTCACAAAAGTGGGGAAAAAAATGTTAAACTAATAGAAATAGTTCAAAAGAATTTTTGACGTATATAGGCGTCAATGGCAGTGAATGAGTTAAGTTGACTTGACAAAGAAGGATTCCCTCCGATGGGGACAACCAGGCAAGGAGCCATTTTAAAGGCCCAGAGACAAACCAACAGTAGAGGAGGACCGCAGTGTTCCTCTCCACCCCACACTGTGCTCCGTTGATCAAAAGATGAAATGAGACCGAGAGAACGAGAGAGAGTCTTGTATGAGAGGCCTAATTATGAGGGTCTGATCATTTGCATCAAAAATAATGAAAGTCTTGGACAGACTCCCAAATCTCTCTTGAGCATTTGCAAGTCCCCCAACCCCCCCCCCCCCCCCCCCCCAACACACACACACACACACACACACACACACACACACACATGCCCATATTTAGATCTCTCTGCTGCACTCTTTCTCCTGTCTATCTCAACAGAGGCTGACGCCACAACCTCACATCGCCTTGCAGATGTCAATACATCATTTCATAGTAACACCTCGCACTGAACTCATATTTCAGCATTTAGCTCCAGCTGAAGTATGAAAAGTGAACCGCTCGAATGTCCTTCGCTGGGCTAATGGACCTAGAAATCATTCAGCCATGAACATTATGCTAATACTTGCAAAGCTCGCACCCCCTGCCTCCTATTGTGAGTGTCTGTCACTCTATTTAGCCTGATAAACAAGCCTGATTTTCAATTATCGCTATTCAAATGAAGCCTGCGGCAGTATTTGCTTAGAGGCGTCCAAATTGGGGGGGGGGGGGGGGGGGGGGGGCTCATTCAGTGTGTGCGTGTGTGTTTATGACTACAAGCATGCATTCATTCAATGGACCGGAAGCTCTTTCTCTGCGTGTAGTACTTGCGTGCTATATGGACAGAAAACAGGCCATTAAATGCGCACACTGAGAAATGAAAAAGAATGACATTGTAGTTGTCACAAGTGCGTGCGTTCATCCACAAGAACATCTTCTTGACCTCAGACGATGCTGGGATGGGGCCTGAGAGAGTTGATTCACAGTCTCTTTTTCTGACCATACAGAAGGCTTAGATAATAAAAATGCATTGGATTTATATAGCGCTTTTCTAGACACTCAAAGACGCTTTACAGAGGAATGGATACATTATTTATGCACTCTGACCTGAAGAGGACGCTTCAATCGATGGTAGTTATTACACAAAACGGCCAAAAGGTGGCAGCAGAGTATAAGAGATCAACCAGGGCCATGTTGCAACAAGCTGTTTTCCCCACGGTTTTAAACAGATTTGTAAATAATGATGAAACATAGCTATATGGTAATGCTAATTGTTGCAAATAGAACACAATATTCTATGGGCCTTACACAATCTGTCAAAATACAGTAAAACAGCCGGGAGCGAAGGGGGTTGCTTCAGTGAAAATGGCTGGAAGTGAATGAGTTAACCATCAAACCCCAAATCAATCGAATGGGTTACTAATTGTTGTTGCTGAAAAACACGTCATAGTCCAAAAAATGGTCGATTGGAGTGCACTTATATTGCACTTTATCTTCACAATATGTTATCCAAAGAGCCCAAAGCCCAATCCTAAATATTCACTTTTTTGAAAACTCATTGGAGTGTACCTGGACTGTTTTCAGCCGCAGCGCTAATGCTGCCATGTACACCTATGGAAAGATTTTTAGTCTTTTAGTTTAAAGTCTAAAGTCTAAAGTTTAAAATATCAAATTTAACCTCCAGGGTCATTCACTGTACAGCGGCTAACGGCAGAACCCAGGGTGCTTTTTTTGCTTTTGGTAAAGTTTTAAATCCATTCATGATATGTTTGGCGTACCCCTCCAGTTGCTAGCTAGCGCTAAGCTAACCTAGCCAATTCTCATCTCAACGAAACTTTAACTGTCCTCTTAACATCTCTTTTTGAAACATACCAATAAAAATAGTCCAGCTGGGAATAGTCATTCAGACAAACTGATATACTGCTTATTGATCAGGTGCCGTTACTCACTTACCGAGTCAATCGCGGCGGCACAATATGACCGAACGTAAGATAAGAGGACAGCATGACTCATCTTCCTTTCTCTTGCTCTCATCTTCCAATTTCTGGAAGCCTTTCCGCTTTCCGCTCCTCTACCACCCCCCCCCCCCCCCCCGCTTTGCTTTTCTGTCCTCTGTTTATGAATTCCCCTTGCTTGGCACCGGTGGAGAAGTTTTTAGTATGCAGCCTCTCTCAAGGACACAGCCTTGTTAGAAAGCCCTATTGAGCTGTGCAGCATTAGCTTGCCCCAGCGCAGCGCTGTAGTCGGTCCCGCCTCCCTCTCTCCCACCCTCATTAATGATGTATTCGTTTATTAGGCGTTGGATATTGGGCCGGGGACCCTGTGACGGACTTCATCACTGTGTGGAGAGAAAATAGCGGGAAGGAGGAATGGAGCAAGCCGAGATGCATACAGATGCTCGGCCACACGCACGCACACACATCCGGCGCAACATACACATTGGCAAACGTGCATTAACGTCACATGCACTCGCCTGTGTCAGTATTCATGAACACGAACTACTTACTGTGGAGTGATTTAGTTGAAGTGCCTGGATTAGTAACTGGCGGCGCGAGCGGTAAACAATGGCATCCACGCAGGTATTTCAAATATCGCCGGTTCTTTAGACATTCGTAAACGCGAGGATATGAGGTTGAAACAAGGAAGGGCCGCCTTTTTTTTTTTTCATCCCTCCTTCCTCTTCCTCCTCCCCTCCTTTCTGCTAGTTTTCTCATCTTCCGACTTTAGTGCTCAATCTCTGTCTCTTTGTTCCCGCACGGATGATTTTGTTTACCTACTTGTCATTGCTGAAGTGCTGGGTCTCTCCATTTGGCTTTGAGGAGTGAATAGGTGCACGCGCACACACATTCGCCTCAGCACAGCCTCGGCTCTCTTGGCTACAAAGTAGGCCTTGAATGCCAGCCAGCCCATCACATTTTACCATTTTTACTCTCTCTCAGACACACACACACAGTTCATCCTATTTTGTTTCTTGGTGCACTATCCTTGCTTCACTGCTGCTCTCCCTCGTGGGAAAAAAAAAAAGGTGGTATTTTAGGCCTAAATGGGAAGTTGCACTCACAGTTTGGCTTTGGCCTTCATCTTGGTGCCAAAAAAGACGAGAGAAGCGCCGAGTAAGTGTGTATGCGTGTGTATCTAAGTAATGCTGAGGGATTTTCAAGTTGTACTAAAATTCGGGCCGAGACCTCGTAAGTCACAATTTGGTGCATATTTTTTTCAAAAATCGATACTGAATGTCATTTTTACAAATTATTGACCAATCTAAAGTGTTGAAAAATGGCTCTAATATTCTCTCGGAAAACATCTTCTGAAAAGTGACTTTTTTGGAGGTACAAGGTTTTGGCTCGACACCAGCGTTATAGTCCAACAGACGAAAAATCGCATTAGAATGGTAAATAGAGCGCTCTTAAATATCAACATATGGTGGGCGCCCAAAGAGTTGAATAAAACCTCAAATTCAGTTATTTACCAGCTTAATCTTTTGAACTTCAAAAATCTTAAAATGGTTTACTTTAACCCCAATCCTGGTCCACAATTACGGCCATGGTTGGAACCCAAGTCAGTTATTGAGTACATTGGACTCTATTTAGAGTGGGACCAAATAGACTCAGTGTCAGAGTAATATTTACACTTGGAAGAGAGTAAAATAAAGAATTGGAAAAAATAAAAGTGACTCAAGGGTGGAGGAACAAACTCAGGACCTTCATCTTAGGGAGACCAATCTACTCCCTGAGCCACGCACCTCCTGCTTTCTGCACATCGCTCGTGTCGGCTGCAGCTGATTCCATGATTCCATGCAATCGTCCTAACTCCAAGAGACCAAAAACTATGTCTTTGGTTTCTTGGAGATAAGCAGACAGTAAAAGGGGCATAGCTCAGGTGGTAGTGTGGCAGTCTCCCCGGCTGAAGGTCATGAGTTTGTGCCTCAACCCTTGAGTGCCTTTTATTTTATTGTTTTTATTATTTATTTATTTTACTCTCTTCCAAGTGTAAATATTACTCTAAAATGGAGTCTATTCTGTCAGTCAAATATAATCTTTTCTGTTTACAAAAATCATTCCTCCACACTGGCGGGAATTGGCAGCATCGTAAAGCTAAGCTAACTAGCTGAAGATACATTTGACGCATGCACACTCCCCACATAGCTACATCATACATTGGCATTGGCGTGCTAAATATTCAGGCGAAAGCGATCTTTTCACAAGACCTTGTGGGATTTTTTGTGAATTGTTAACATGCTAGCTCAATGTGAAATTGATTAAGAGATTTATAATTGATTAAGAGATGTGTCTCGATACTTGAGTTTTAAAGATTTAGTTGCTTGGAGTACTTTGTGTTTCTGCTCATGTGGCCCCATGCAAGTCTGCCTAAGCCTCTTCTTCGCTTCAAGAAGGACATCAGAGGAGTCAACACGCGTCCAGGGTTGGGAGGGTTACTTTTAAGATGTAATCCATTACAGTTACTAGTTACCTGCTAAAAAATTTAGTTAGTAACGTAATCCAAGTGCCATAACATTCAAGTAATGTAACTGGATTACTTTTGGATTACTCCAATATTGAGTATGCTCATGAAGACAACATAAAAATTAATATCACCACAATATATATTCTATACAATGTGCCCCTGCTATTTGCGGGTGACAGGGACCCGGGCAGCCTGCAAATAGTAAAAATCCTAGTGTAATTAAAAAGCATGTAGGCTATTGATTGATTGAAGGCTGTTTTCCAACTGTCACTGAAAGCAACCACACCTCATAGATAGATAGATAGATAGATAGATAGATAGATAGATAGATAGATAGATAGATAGATAGATAGATAGATAGATAGATAGATAGATAGATAGATAGATAGATAGATAGATAGATAGATAGATAGATAGATAGATAGATAGATAGATAGAATGAAGATGATGATGCGTGACACCAACTGCAAAATGAACTTGAAAAATGAAAGTTTAGCCGTGTATATGTTGTGCATGATGTTTAAATAGTGAATTGGTGGGAGGAAGATGTGTTTGGAAGGCGTAACTCACATTATGGTTGTAGGCTAGCGGGTTAGCTAGCAAGAAGCTACAGCGCGTAGCATGCCGCTGGACTCTTAGCTCAAACTTTCGCTCCAAGTAAATTCCAGTGAATACCGGTCGCCATTTCCTCCTCCCGTCCGTGAAGCTTTTTCAAACTGCCCGCGTGTGGAGGACGCGACTAGTCAGTTCGTTTGTCCCCACCTTCCCGACATGTAGCAACGGTCCCACTCGCGCGGGCGTGCACGTGCTCTCGCTCTCTCTCTCGCCCTCTTTCGCGCTCTCTCTCATCGTAGAAATTGTTATCCCCATTTTTAATAAATGTACCTGTAATCTGATGACATGTTTTTTCCTATAACTATAATGGAATACTGTGAAAAAAAATTTCAATCTGATTACGTAACGGCGGTACATGCGTTCCGTTACTCCCCGAGCCTGCACGCGTCACGATGCAGCAATAAGCCACAGAGATCCTGTATACACAGATGCCTCGGCTCGCAAGAGAAGGAGAAAGTATTCACTCACACCTGAATTTGCAGCCCAACATGCCGCTGAGAAAACACGTGGCAAACATGCAGGTTTGACGTGTCCTTCGTTCTGCGATTCTATTATCGACGAACTCTTCATGTCGCACACTGAAACAATAAAGTGTGTGTTTCTGCTTTGTACGGTGTGTTACAGTCGCTAGACTTGCCCGCTTCTCCCTCGTCAAGTATTTACCGCCTATTCTTTGGAGAGGATGAATAGCAAATTGCTTTTCCTATTAAGCAGACAGCGGTGGGAACCAGGCTTTTTTTTTTTCATGTCGTCTCATCAGACTTGAGGGTGTGGGGGTTGTAAGATTGCTTTTACCTGTTGAGTCTTGAATTGTTCCGACATACACACACATGACCTTAAGTGTCATCAACACAGAATTTGGCTCTTGATTACTAACAACATCTTGTGTGCAGGCATCTTTTGCTCTCGGCTTTTTTGTCGATTGTCAAGAGCGCCGAGGCTAATGGTGGAAGAAAAAAAAATGGCCTCTGTAATTGTAACTAAGTCGCTCTCAGTCATAACATAGGATGTGTACTGTGGCCTATTCAGTCGAATCTCGATATCTAAATTTCCATGAGGACGTCATTCTCAGGAAACGTTCACGTTTTTAGTACAAACCAGCATCATGCATGACAGGTCGTGAAATGTCCACGTATCGCGCCAGGTCTCACATTTGAACTTCAGAGACGGATGAACAATTTGGCTTTTATTTGTGAAATTTTGGAGGGAGTGTGGACAGGGGCGTAACTAGAATTTTTTTTTACTGGGGTGGCCAAAGTAAAACCATGACTTATATAAGGTTATAACTCAAATGTCTAAATAAGTGGTTCTTAACCATGCAGCCATAGCGTTTGCATGTTGACTTTGGGCTGCATAAAATAATTTCAGAGCATATGTTATGAATTCAGTGCATTGGAGCGGTTACCATTGTCAATGAGTTGCTCAATTACAATACAGCTTTCTGCCACTTGGCGGCAATAAGGCAAATATCAGTTATAGACCTGTACACAATAAGTAGACAAGGAAACCAAAAAGCAAAATTCATGACTAAGTATTAAAAAAAACAACAGTTGATTTTGCACACGTTTATTTGTTCAAAACACTGAACATGAAACAAATGAATAAATAACGAAAACAAGTAAATTATGCCTTTTTATGGACTAACATAGGCTGACATTCAGGCAACATGACAGTTGTGTCCAAAAACACACCTGCAGATGTGACACAGTTGTTTGTTGATTTTATTTGATTTTTTAATATTGAAGGTTTGTAATAATAAACTTAGGTTTGTGTGCACGCCACATGTGGGAGCTCTGAAATTTTGGGGGGAATTATGTTTCTATCTGCTTCAGAAGCTGAGATATCAATTATTTAGGAGGCATTGAAAATATTGTTGAATATCCAGGATCCGGGGGGTGGGTGGGGTGGCGTGGCCACCCCTGGACACCACGGGCATCCGCCATTGGGTATGTATATGCTAAACAGTTTAAAGCTGCTCTTTGTGGCAATTTGCCCCAAAACATATTTTTTATTTGAACATTTATGACTCAAACATCTTCTAATTAGCAGATTAACACTTTAGCTGTTCACAGCCTCAGGCCAACAGTTTCCAAACTGGATTCGAGTTCGAAGTTCCCGCCCTAACATCATTTGTGCAGTGTGTATGTGAAGAAAAGAATTGCAGTTTAATTTTTCGGCCATAAGTGGCAGTAGCGTTTCGAAATTCAATTCCCTGCGTTGAGCATCTTTAAAGTTGGAACGCTTTGAATTTGTCAATAAATGTAGGATTTAAAAGAAGAAAACAAAAAAAAGAATCAAAATGGGCTTTTATTTTGAAATGTTGAAGTATTTAGCGGTAGGGATGAGATTAACTTTTTTTTAAAGGCAAAACATGTAGAAATTAGAGGGAATAAAAATCTTAAATTGTGGCTTATATTTTAAAATTTTGAAGAAAAAAAATGGTTAACCTGAACAGTTTAAAGTTGGAACCATTTGAACCGGTCAAAAATGTAGAATTTAAAGGGAAAACCGGTCAAAAATGTAGAATTTAAAGGGAAAAACTTTAAAATATATATATATAATTTATTTAACTTTAACAGTTTGAACATTAGAACAGTTTGAATACGTAAAAAAAAAAAAGAGTAGAAAATCATGGGGAAACTAAGAAACAAACAAACAAACAAAAAAACTCAAAATCAGTCCCCAAAAAAGTAGAAATTAGAGGGTCAAACAACCTTAATTTGAGGCTTTTATTTTGAAATTCAATATTTCCACCAAAAAAAGACAACTTTATTGAAATTATAATATACAATCAAAACACAGAATTAATATTTTTAAAAAATGAACTAAAGTAATTAATTGGGACACTGTATAGAAAATGACAGTACTGGATCACAGCTGCCAGCAAAATAAAAGCTTTATAGTCGATGCTTCTGTTATGTGCAGTCATGCTCTTACTTGATCACGTTTAGCGGCGGCACACGAGAAAGATCTCTTGTCCCACTTGTCCATCTGCTTCCTTTTTCCTTGGCACGTCTATCCACCTCTAATTCTTTAATTCCGTCTCTGTCCCGTCCCTTCTGTCGTTTTCACTGACTTGATGGCGCTTGTACTTTTCTGCGCCTTTCCCTGGGAGAGCACAAAGGCAATAAACAGATCCGCGTGACGGTCGTCGGTCAGCCTGCTTACCGGATGAGAAAGTTTTCCTCCCACCGAAGCCACTTGAAGATTGAGAATGAGAAAATGATCTTGTCCTTCACATATTTTGCATGTACGAGGCGTTTGTTCATCTTACTACATTCATGCCAGGGTCCAAAAATGAACTCACTCGAGAGTCGTGAAACGTCACTGCAAATAAGAAGAGAGCGATGGCGGCGCACCTGTTAAGTCAACGCTGCCGGCGTTCTTTGTATGCGCGCCGTGCAGCGGGCGAGCGGCCTTGGGTTCCACTTGTAGCCCGAGCGTTAAATGGATGTGCAGAATTGGTATTCGCCGGCTCGCGCCGGGGCGTTTGGGGAAAAACAGGCTGAGATTGAAAATGAATGTGAACTGCATGATAGTCGGCCTCCTTCCGTTCTGCTATTGTTCCGTCTTCCGTCGCCCTCCTGCGTTCCCGTGTCGCCCTCTCGCCTTCCTCCCTCGCTCGCTTTCTTCTCTCTCCGGAGGGATTTGACTCTAACTGGCCCTGGCGCCCGTAATGAAACCAAATCTATTTAAAGCCAAAAGCGATGCAAGTTTTAATTTCCTATTCCAGACTTAACCTTTTTGGCTGCGCTGCATTTTCACATCCACTTAATAACTTTTTACCCCCTCCTCTTTTCCTCCAGCCCCCTCCCCTGTTCGTTCTCTCGCTCTCTGTCACTTCTCCTCCTCCATCACCCCGCCGAGCCCCCCCCCCCCCCCCCCATTGCTCTCAGGAGCTGGGCGCAGGCTGCCTCTTCAAGGGCAATATCTGTCAAATGATTCCCTTGTGAAATTAAGACAGAGGCCATGAAGGATGAGAGAGAGGGTAAAACCGGGGGGGGGGGGGGGGGGTTCTCATTTTGGGGTAAGTGCAAAATATGTATGTGACAGAGGAAGTTCGAAAGTCAGGTGGAGACCCTTCTCTACAAACTCTACGGCGAAGGCAAGAGAGCTCTCACAACAAATGTATCTCTATATATATATATATATATATATATATATATATTAGGGGTGTCAGGCGATTAAAGTTTTTAATTGTAATTAATCGCATGACTTCAATAGTTAACTCACGATTAATCGCAAATTTTTTTATCTGTTCTAAATTTGCATTAAAATATTTTTCATAGTCTTGTTAACAAAAATGGGGGAAAATATAGTCAGTCTGCTTTCATGAAGGAATTCATAAATAAAAAAGACAATGACTTATGAGAAGGGGAAAGCAAAGGATTTGGATCATTTTAAGGTAAACGCGGCTCTAAAGTTTAGAGCAATCGATTACTCGATTAATAAAATAGTTGTCCATAAACTTGATAATTGATTAGTTGTTGATTTAATTTTAAATATGAGTTTATAAAACATGGGATTTACAGTGCTGGTGTGGGAAAAGTTCATATTTTTTAATTAACTCAATATCGAACCCATTTGAGAAAAAAGCAGTTGTTTTTTCCACAAATTGATTTGGTGAATTTAAGTCCAGGCAGAGTATTACTTGTATTTATTTATTTTTACAACAAAAGAAAATCATCTCAAAGGACTGCTCTGAAAAATAACGGTCCATCTGAACAGATTAGAAAAATAACGACGTGCTTTCCTACCTGGACAGACTTTTTAAATGTTCTGTTCTGTGCAGCAATGTGGCTCCATTCAAAATACACCACATCACATTGCCTGCCCTGCTCACAGAAAAGACAGCGCCATCTGCTGATGGATTTTAATATTACATGTGGTGAACAATAGGCCTGTGCTGCAACCTCACCTGCATCACATCGTCATCTCACATCAACTTTTTTTTTTCTCTCCACATAATGAACGGCTGACATGGAATCAAACATCAAGATCAAATATCTCAATTATCGGCGCTCGCCAATCGGCGCTCCCCGGGAGCTTAAATTTACGGCCTCATTCCGTAAATGCCTGAAATCAAATTAACTTTTAACAGGGAGTCATCTGTGGCTTTTGAGCGCGGAGATTGAAGCCCCTCCCCCCTCTCGGCAGACACGCGTGCTCACCTCATAATGAGAAGCCATTATTAGGCCTGTGATTGCAGTCGGGGCGCAGATATTAAAAGTGGCAGGAGAGGCAATAACAGCGCGACGTCTAATCCCCTCGTAGGTGCGTCACTTATTTGACGACAGCTGCTCTGCTATTTATAATTAATAGCAATTTAGTCGCCCTTAACTATTTCACTGCCATAAATTCATTTGAACTATTTTGTACTAGTTTAAAGGGGTTTTTTTCTACTTTTGTTAACAAGATTAAGAAAACCTAGAATTTTGTTATTGTACATTTAGAACAGAGTTAACGTGAGTTAACTAGTGAAGTCATGTGATTAATTACAATATAAAATTGCCTGACGCCCCTAATTTTTACTAATCTTTGATTCTTAAAAAAAAAAAAAAAAGATTAAAGAAAAGATAATTAAACATTAGGGGCATCATTAATTAATTAACCAATTCACTGCCATACATTCATTAAAAAAAAAAGATGATTAAAAATTAGGGGCAAGAGGCGATTAATTTTTTTAAATTGTAATTAATCACATGACTTCACCAGTTAACTAACGATTAATCACAAATTCTATATGTTCTAAATGTACAATAAAAAAATTATAGGTTTTCCTACTTTGTTAAAAAAAAATTAACTAATTGACTAATTGACGTTTATAGCCTTCAATAGCAGTGAATGAATAAAAAAAATGAAAAAAGAAAGAAAATATTCTTAAAAATTCGGGGCGTCAGGCGATTAAAGTTTTTAATCGTAATTAATCGCATGACTTCACTAGTTAACTCGCGATTAGTCACAAATTGTATGTACAAAACTAAATGTACAGTAAAAAAAATCTAGATTTTCAACAAAAGTGGAAAAAAATGTTAAACTAATAGAACTAGTTCAAATGAATTTTTGACGTTTATAGCCGTCAATGGCAGTGAATGAGTTAATCATTACTAGTTAAATCATGAATAATAAGAAAAATGTATATCTGTTCTAAATGTACAATATTTTTTGTTCCAGTTTTCATACTCTTGTTAACAAAAGTAAAAAAATTAATAAAATAAACTAATAGAAATAGTTAAAATGATTTTTTTGACGTCTATAGCCATCAACGGCAGTGAATGAGTTAAAAACGGAGAGATGCCATTTTATTAAGTGCAGATTCCGAATCTGTGCCATAAGCGCTATTGTGGGCGGTCCAATATAAATACCACAAAGCCCAATGTGTGTTTGAGTCGGTGTAAAAATAACAACAGAAATGAAGTTGGCCTCTGAAGACACATGAATAAAAATAATCTGTCTTTATTTCTCGTGCCTCGCAGCCATAAATCACTCCCTCCCCCAAATGACAGCCTTATAGGCAGCGTATCACGGCTCTATCTTATAATAGCAATGTAGCACGTAGCAATATTATCTGCTGGGGAGCATTGTAGTGTGCGTGCGTGTGTGCCCTGCAGCCAGATTACACCCAGCCCGGCGACAGTCTTATAATAAGACTCGGCCATTAAATCATATCAGCGCCGCTTTTTATATCCCGACACCTCAGCTTCGACACTATGAAAGTGTCGATCACACAGACGAGCGTGTGCGTGCGTGCGTGTGTTTTATGTGCCGGGGAGGCGTGTGTGTTTTAGCAAAAGTTGTCGCCTTTTGTGCTCCTGGTGCCTCGCCATCGCACGCCGCTTCATCTTCCTCTTTTATTAGATCAACGGCGCGCCGCTGTCACCTCGCCTTTCTGCGGGCTTACATCACGCACACACGCGCATGCGGGAAAAATCGGCGAGGACGTTCTGCTTGGTTAGCTGGTGTTTGCTTCGTCGGGTCTGGTAGAGGGTATGCGCGAATATGCAAATGGCGCCGATACTGATACCAGTGATGAATCAGTGTGTATTGTGCGCTTATTTGTAGATGGAATTAAGATGGTGTTATGTGATGTCGCGGCTCTCGTTTGCTATCAGGGGGTTTGCAAAAAAAATAGGAGCCTTTAAAAGATCCCATTTTATCGCAAATCAAATGCTTCAAATTGCTGTCAGTTGAACTGGAATCAAACCAATCGGAATTATAAGAATAACTCACATGTAAGAATGTGTTATTTCCTCTCACATTTAGCTTACTAAATAAATGACTGTATGGCTGTAACTAGAGCTGTCGAAATACTCGATTAATCGACAAGTAATCGATGATCAAATAACTCACATGTAAAAATGTGTTATTTCCTCTCACATATAACTTACCAAATAGTTAACTGTATGGCTGTAACTAGAGCTGTCAAAATTAATCGATTAATCAAATATTAAAATAATTGATTAATCGGCAAGTAATCGATGATCAAATAACTCCCATTTAAGAATGTGTTATTTCCTCTCACATGTAACTTACGAAATATTTAATTATATGGCTGTAACGAGAGCTGTCAAAATAATCGATTACTCGACAAGTAATCGATGATCAAATAACTCCCATATAAGAATCTGTTATTTCCTCTCACATGTAATTTACTAAATAGTTAACTGTATGGCTGTAACTAGAGCTGTCAAAATTAATCGATTAATCAACAAGTAATCAATGATCAAATAACTCCCATATAAGAATCTGTTATTTCCTTTCACATTTAGCTTACTAAATATTATTTTGTATGGCTGTAACTAGAGCTGTCAAAACAATCGATTATTCGACAAGTATTAGATGATCAAATAACTCCCATTAAAGAATTTGTTATTTCCTTTCACATTTAACTTACTAAATAGTTGTTTGTAGGGCTGTAACTAGAGCTCTCAAAATTAATTGATTAATCACCAAGTAATTGATGATCATGTTCATATGCAAAATAAAATGTTATCCAATTATTTGATTAATCTATGTAATAAACGATTCTAGAAAATGGTCGACAGTTACAGCAAGGGCTGTCACTGAATGATTATTTCAGTAATCGATGAATCGGTTGATTACTTTTCGATTTATTGATGAATCGGATAAAGCCGATTGCATTTTCATCCCTTTAAAAAAAACCTGGACTTTATTTCAAATTGACAGTGCACAAGCATAAATTAATTATGATTCAGTTGCCAGCTGTTGTTGGCTACATTGTTTACGCTTTTTAAAAATGCTTTGATAATACTGTTGAGGAGCTGAAATTCCGAGGTTTTGGATCATTTTAAATAATAAAAAAATAGCTAAATGATTCATCGATTATCACAAATAATCATTGATTCATTTGACAATTTGTTGATTAATTGATTAATCGTTCCACCTCTAGTTCATTGTTGAACATGTTTTAGCCTGCAATTGCCATTTACTGGGATAGAAAATGATTTGAAATGTATTTGGTCTTGATTGATTCTCCGGCAAGGAACTCCACGTGTGTATCGTCCTCCCAAGCAGAGTTGTCATGTCATGTTTGTCATCTCTGATGGATGATGTCGGGCTCTCACAGAGGGAGTGTTAAAGAAACAATCCCACGCAGCACATATTCATTTGGACAAAATTGACTGGCATGTTTTTGTTCATCAACACTTTGTACCAAACCTTCTGGGGGGGTTTTGCAGGCATCTTGCTTTACTGCATAATAATGCCGCAGCAGTGACGTTGACGTCGTGTCGAGTGTGTATATGAGTTTTAGATTTCAATCTATATATATATAATATATAATATATAATATATAATATATAATATATAATATATAATATATAATATATAATATATAATAATATTATTAATAATATTATTAATAATATTATTAATAAAATTATTAATATGAGGAAGAGCTGTGAGAAAAAATCTAACAGCCCCACCACATTCCACTGAAAAAATAATTAAACATAAATTAAAATTAAATGAAACAACAATCTGACAAAAAACATTGGGTCAAAAATGGGTCGATCCACTACTTGGGTCAATTTGACCCAACTTCCCATTTGGAGTAAGAAAACAACCACAATTTAGGGGTTGTTTTGTTCAAAACATCCCCAAATATTTATTTGCACAAAACAACTAAATTTTTGAATTTGGAAAGTTGGGTCAAATTGACCCAAATTGGGGATGATTAACCCAAATTATTATTTATTTATTTTTTACCCAACTGGTTTTTGTGTATTTATTCTGTGAAACCTTGGACTATTAACAGCCAAAAACAGTCGTGTAGTGATTGATCCACTACTTGGATCTATTTGACCCAATTTGGATTTAAAACAATTTTGGGGTTGTTTTGAATAAAACAACATTTGTTTTTTTGTTTTGTTTTTGCACAAAACAAGCCCCAAAATGTGGTATTTTTGTACATAACCCAATTTAAAAATTTTGAAATTTGGGTCAATTTGACCTAAGTCGTGATTTTTATTTTTAACCCATTGTTGTGATACCTTGGATTATTAACAATCATTGGGTTTCCATCCACCCATTTTTCAAAAAATGCGAAAATAAAACTGGATGGAAACGCTAGAAATTCAAAAAACGATCCCCCAATTTGCACCCCAAAAAGTTGTTGCACTTGTAGGGTGTGAATTTTGAAGCGAATCGAAAAAAGAAAAAAAGCGAATTTTAGCGATGGAAACCAGTTTTGCGAATAAACGCTGACAACACCGGATACACGTCACACAAACAATGGCGGATGATAAAGTAAGGAAACCTTTTTGGAATTAATTAAAGAAGTGAATATTAATGCTATTTTAGATGAAAAACATCAAAGAAACGCTACGGTTTATCAGGAATTACAAAAGAAAAATCATATGACGTCATTGCACGGCACAGTTGCTTCCTGGTCTTCTTCTTCTTTTAAATTACTGCTGGATCACATCTCTATGGTGTATACCGCCACCTACAGCGGCGGAGTCCCCTCTCAATATTCGCAAAAGAAGAATGGATGGAAACGGGCATAAGACACACGTTTTGCGCATTTTCATTAAATTTGCTTGAAAATTCAAAACCATTGGATGGAAACCTGAATAATGGCAGCTAACGTGACCGAGATTGCGTTTGCTGCGATTGTATTTTATTTATGAATTCACATCATTTCAATTTCTAATTGCACTATTCTTCATGCTGGTTTTCATGTACACGCATTCAGACAGCCAAACCGGCATCACACAGATACACACCAAATCCCAAATCAAGCGTTAGTCAGGCGGAGACGCACATCAAGTGACGCCGGAACACGCCGCACGGACGGACAGCCTGACAGACGTTTGTGCACAACACACACGCGTACGCGCCATCCCCGCGTCTGGCTTAATCCGAGCTGTCAGTCAGCGCTTAAGGGCCCGCGCGCACGCTGCCGTTTGATTGTAATTGCAAAAACCCGGCGACGGTGGCGGGCGGGAGAGCGGCGGCTGTCAATAGGCTGGATTCCTACCGCCTTACCCACAATGCTCGGCACGCCATGTGACTTGACGTCACCGGTTTGAGGTTTCGATTAATTTAGATGTTCCTGGGGTTGGTGAAAGAATCTGGTTGGTGACCCGGTGGGTAGTAGGTGATGTCTGCTCGGTGCTGGATTTCACTTTCCTTTCTGTTCTTTGATCCTTCCTCGGGTCTCCTGACAACCTCGCGACTCTAGCTGGATTCTGAAGTATTCGGTTTAGGTGAACGGTACGGGATTTTTAATAGGTTTTAGGTGAATTAATGAGTACACACTCACACGCACGCACACATGCACACACACACACGCACCCGCACATCCTCACGCACATACAAAAAAAAGAAGAAAAAAAAGAGAGAGACAGAGCAATGATGATGACATGTAGAATTGGTGAGATTACCGAATGAACAATACTGAGCTCTCTGAGAAAAAAAAAGATGTCACCGGTTCGTCCCATGCATAGCTAATGATGCATCTTTCTTTAGTTCTGAGATGAGATCGTGCTGGAGGATCAAGGCCATTGTCGAGTGTGTGTCTTCTTGATAATAGTAAAAAAAAAAAAAAAAAAAAAAAAAAACTCGCAAGCTGTTCAAGACCCAGAGGTTTTTCCCCCTCACCCACTTCTTTCTTTGCTCCATCTGTCTTCTAATTTAAGTTGCGGGCCGTAATAAACAGCAGTGAATTATTTTAATGAAGAAGAAGAAAGGGGGAGATATAAGGGGCGGGGGGGGGGGGGGTGGGGGGGGGATCCAGTGACAGTGAGGAGCAAGAATTTGGAAAAAGGGGGGGACACTTTTTCCAATTAAGAAGTATTTTTTGTTTTGTTGTCGTACTCACGGACGGTCGGTCCCGTTTGCTTTTGTTGAGTGTGTGATGAGTCGCAGCCCTCCGCCGCTTCCCCTCCGTCTTTGTTGTGGTGAACCTCCGACTGTTTGCATCTCCGACTTGCTCGGTGAATTCCCCCGCGCCTGTTTACCGAGCGAACGGGCTTCTGTTTGAACTGGAATGGAGGAATGGCTTTTTGAAAAGTCTCTTTGATGGTGAGCCTAATTTGTTTTCACCATTTAAAAGTTAGTTGCAACACTCGCAAGTGTGGAATGACGCCAGTGCCGTGTGTGGATTCCGTGCCCTCATAACAGTCCGATGTCCAATTGAAATATCTGATGGTGGTTCAAGTGGCGTATAATTGATGGTTTTTGTGTTATGTTTCCTGCGTGGAAATTTGCATTGTGTTTTATCTGGCACAGCTTTATACGTCTATTAAGATGCACTTTTTTTTTTACTTATTCACTGCCATTGACGGCTATAGACGTCATAAATTCATTTGAACTATTTGTATTAGTTTAAAATTGTATGAAAACCTAGAAAAAAAATTGTGGGGTGCATTTATAACATATATAAAATTTGTGATTAACCATGAGTTAACTAGTGAAGTCATGTGATTAATTATGATTAAAAATATATATATCACCTGACAACCCTACAGTTTGATAATCTTTTCTTTAAAAAAAAAAGAATTTGAATAATTTTTTCAAATTTTTTAATAATCTTTTTTTTCAAAGAAAAGATTATTAAAAATGAAGGTGTCAGGCGATTGCCATTTTTAATCATATTTAATCGCATGACTTCACTAGTTAACTCACAATTAATCACAAATGTTATATCTGTTCTAATAAAATACAAAAAAATCTAGGTTTTCATACTCTTGTTAACAAAAGTGGGAAAAATTTTAAACTAATAGAAATAGTTCAAATGAATTTTTGACGTCTATAGCCGTCAATGGCAGTGAATGAGTTAATGACCAATTATTTTATTTTATTTTTATTAATGTTTACTTTTGTGAATGTAATTTAGCCTTACTACCATCAACTAGGATTTGGAAAACAATGGGATTTTGTTAGTGCTATGGGAGCTTGCTTGTTATTAATTATCTGTCCACATAAATGTGAAATTTGTTGATAAAGTCTTTCTATGGTCTTGTCATTCAAAACAAAATTAAATCTCACAACCTCACGGTGCAATGTGTATCACGATACAGTGGTCACAGTACGATGCGAATCGCGATACACATGGCTAATCTGTTTTCTGGGTTTGGGCAGCAAACTGAGCCATGATTGGTCGTTACCTACTTCCTCAGAACAGGTGATGTCATCTTCTGTCGACGGCAAATAGAAAAATCTGTTTTGAAAGGTATTAATTGTACATGAAAAAAAACAAAGTTATCAAATTAATTCTGTTCAAAACTTTTTACTGCTGAAAATGGCTCCATGAGTCAATTATCCCTTTAAGGATGTACTTTCCTTTCCTGCTATATAATTGCAGTTGGTCCCATGTGCAATATCACATATTTCAAAAGAATGAAGACAAAATGTACGTGCAGGCAGTCTGGAGTTTAACTTTCATGCCAGTTGAAGGTCACATTCATTCACAGTCAGTCGTTAATTTTCATTTTTTTTCTCCCCGCATGCACATATCTCCACAAGGTATGCCTCAGAATTTCACCGATCACATTATTGATCAGCAGCGGGAGCTGATGGATTACCGAGGCGGACGCGCTGACAAGCATGTCCAATAGGGGCAGTGGGTTTGGGGGTGGGGGGGGGGCATAGCATCTCTCCAGTCAAGCCGTCTCTTGCCTTGCCTTCGCTCCCTCCCCGTCGCCCTCCTTCTGATCAGTCATTTTGACAGTGATACATACGTCTCTGCGGCACGAGGTTGGCTGTCTGACAAGAAATGCCACAGAGCCCCAGAGAGTCGTGGAATGAGGGATTAAACTGAGAAAGGCACCCCCTTAAAAAGGAAATCAATATTTTCTCCCTCTGTAGACAGTGGGAAATGTGTAAAGATACTCTTGTTTTTTGAGGAGTATTTATACAGACAAAATAGTTTGAAAAGTTCATATAACGATTTAAATGATCGGTTGTCGGTATTACCACAACATTGATGAAATTTAAATAGCATGAACTGTAAAAACATTGCATCAGGTTTTCTTTCGAATCCAAGTATGCACGTGTATACAGTTACTAGTTACCTGTTTAAAAAATAGAGTAAGTAATGTAATCCAAGTACCACAATATTCAAGTAACATTACAGTACTTTTGAATTACTTTAATGTGCCGGTGCAAACTCCATTGTCTTACAAGGCAGGATGCCAAAGCGGAAGAGTAATCTGTTTAAAAAATGTAGTTAGTAATGTAATCCAAGTACCACAATATTACAGTAATGTAATTTGATTACTTTAAATTACTTTTGGATTACTTTAATATGCTGGTGCAAACTCCATTGTTTTACGAGGCAGGATGGCGAAGCGGAAGAGTAATCTGTTTTTTAAAAAAAATTAGTAATGTAATCCAAGTACCACAATAATACAGTAATGTAATTTCATTACTTAAAATTACTTTTGGATTACTTTAATATGGTGGTGCAAACTCCATTGTCTTACGAGGCAGGATGCCAAAGAGGAAGAGTTTAAACAATTTAGTTAGTAATGTAATCCAAGTACCACAATATTAAAGTCTTGTAATGTCATTACTTTAAATTATTTTTGGATTACTTTAACACCTACGGAGCACCTAAAGTGACATGTGGAGGGAGAAAAGTGAAATATGTTTCTCACTAGGACAATAAAGTTTCTCATCCTAATGAGAAACATTTTACTTTCAATGAGAAACGTTCTCGCCCTAACGAGACTACTTTCTCATCCAAATGAGAAAGTTAGACAACTATAGCCAAACTGTTTTTAATTTGATCTTAATTTAACTTAACTTAAGCAGATATTAACTGCAAACCTCTTATGCCGAGTTTGTGCCCCTGACATTCCAAAATCCTGTTTCAAATCATGACTGTCAACTTCTTTGCTACCCTTGGCTGCCTTGCCACCATTTCACCAAACTGAGATTGAAAAACAGCCACTTAGCACAAGAGGCTGGCATGATGAAAGATGTTTGGGTAAACATTCAAAGCCGCTGTGAGAATACAAAAGGATGGAATTGCAGATATGAACTAACCTTGTTCCTTTATGCATTTGAACACACCTCCAGCATACCCGACTCGCTACATCATCCCTTTCTCTCTCTCTCTCTCTCTCTCTCTCTCTCTCTCTCTCTCTCTCTCTCGCCTTCCTTTCCTCACTTCATCCTTTTATTCAGCATGTTCAGAGGACGCCACCAAAGCCTCGGAGGAACGAGGAGTTAGAATGTATTAAAGCAAATGTTGTCTCACAAAAAACGGTCATTCTCCTTTGAGCTGGAAATCCAAAGGCTGCGCAAAACTGTGCTTCAAAGCTGCCCGGAAAACTTCTCATGAAACGACTTTGATAGTCTGTTTCTAAAAGGGACGAGTGGGGGAATTTTCCCCCTTGTGTGTCTGCAGCCTTTCTTCTATGCCTTGACTATGACTAACTTTCCCCTTTGTTGTGTATTTAACAGTACTTTAGACTTGAGAAAATGTTCTTTAATCGGCCATTGGGAAAATTACTCGTCAATGGTCTATGAATTGGTATCTATTAATTGCCTTTTAGGCACCGAGTAAAGGAAAAGAGTCGATAACGACAATAGCTGTGCAAGTGGAGAAGCTTCAGGTTAAACTGCACAATTTATTGTAAAGTTGACTCCAATGAGAAAAAAAAAAAGTATTGTACAGTTGGAACATTCGTAGAAAGTAGCAGAGATGCAGAGGTATAGTTGTGCTACCTTGGTTTACCTTCCATTTTTATGGGAATGGATTGAATGAAAATGTATTAGGAACAATAAGAATGAATGGCTGTTTAATAAATAATTAATGACAGGAAGTAGAAGTGTATTGCTTTCACTTGGAAAAAATATCATTTTTTTTCTGAGGATTTTCTTTTAAATATTTTGGTTGTTTAAAAAAATAAATGTTTTGGAATATTTGTTTTCAGTTTTTAGGAATTTTGTTTTTTAAATGTTTTTTGCCCTTCTGCTTTTTCAGAATCCAACGCGCGTGCGCACACACACACACACACACTGTTTTTCAGAATATGTTTTTTCTGTTTTTCAGATTTTTTTGTGTGTTTTTCAGATTTGTTTTGTTTTATTTTATTTTGGATTTGTTTTCATGTTTTTCAAAATACTTTTTTATGAGTTTATTTTTAAATAATATTTTTGTTATAAGGAATACATTTTCGTCCTGGTATTTTTCTTTTTTCACCTGTTTTTAGAAGAAAAAAAATTATGACAGAAAAAAACTAATTCCAAGAAACAGAAAAATTAATTATTCCAAAAAAACGGAGTAAAATATCCCATAAAATAGGTAATAAAATGTTATTCAAACAAACAAAGCCCCAAAAAATACTCAATACAAATAACTGTTTTTAATTTTTAATTTAATGCAATATCCTTCCATACATGGAAATAATTCCTCAAAGTTGCAGGGACTTTGATAATTGTGTAAATGTGATGCCATTATGAATTTTTTTTTTTTTAAACCACTTCTGGCAATCTTAAACTCTTGATCCACATTTTGAAAGCTGCAATATTAAAGTGAATAACATTTATATATATATATATATATATATATATATATATATATATATATATATATATATATATATATATATATATATATATATATATATATATAAAGAAGGAGGAGAGTGTACATAAGAAGAAAGTAGAAGTTAGATTGCTTGTTTAAATGTATTAGTTTGTTGAAGTTAAGACTGCAGTCAGATGGACTGTCACACACACACACACCCACACACACCCAAAAGCATCCAACCTCTCCCCCCTCGCTCCTCCTAACGGCCCTGTCGGTGTGCCATTGTGTGTGATTACCGACACTCTCCCCCAATTATGGGCTGATTATTCCGCTGCACTCTAATTGACTGGGGAGATATGCAAATGGGTGTCATTTGGGATGATAAAGGATGCGGGTGCTGGATGCCCCTTGCATTATTTAGCCTCGGCTGTACGCGGCGTGAAGGATGTGGCGTGTGCGTTAATTGCTGAGAAGAGAGAGGTTAAGCTGAACGAGCAGCTGAATTAGAAATGAGGAATTTGGGCTCTTTATTTCTTTATTTTTATGTTCCTTTCCTTCCATCTCTCTTGCACATTATTGATGTTGCATCGTTTCTTTAGTTCTCTCAGGGTGAGGTATAAGTGGGCGGCTGGATGCTATGTGCTCGGATGCCATAAGTAAACACAGCGAAACATTATGGGAAAAATGCGTACATTAAAAATGTTGGAAAGTAAAATGATCACGTTCAAGGTGCATGCTCAATCTATGTCAATGTGAAGAGTCGGTTGGTTCGGCATGATGATGGCTAAGAACTGCTACTAGCTGCTTGGCATATTATCAGGAAGAATCAGAAGAACTCAACACTAATCCCTCAGCAGACTTGAGTGTCTTGGGGGTAATGGGGCCACACATTCAAAGTAGCCCACCCTGTATCACACTTCACAAGAGGCTTAAGCGTCTCGACACGTTTCACTCCGCTAGCCCGCTATCTTTTAACAAACAATAACGGCTCGTGCCGAGGAGTTACTCTTACTATTATAAACAGATTAACTCAGTCTGTCCAAATCCTGAGTCCACAAAAAACGATTGACCCCCAGCAGCATTTCTTGACATTTCATTTGTTGCTTGCAGTTGTGTTATTGTTAAGAAGTTGTTTGGGCTTTGTGAGCCATAAAGTTTTTTTTACTTTTAAGACACTCTTAGTTTGCTATATTATTCAATAGTTTACAATACAGGGAGGATAAAATATGTTCACATTGCATGAAGTAACAATAATATGTTCTAACAATAATAATAAGAAGAATGATAATGTGTTTGTAGAATAAGAATAAAGCCGCGTCATCCACCGTCCATCTCATGGGGCAGCCATTTTGCCATTTACCGTCAACTGAAAATGACATCACAGTTGCTCAGGGCTCATGCTAATGACCAATCACAGCCCATCTTGCAATAGTCACATGACCAGACTCAGAAATCAGGTAAATTATTACCGGTAATTATTGACTCATTCACTCCCTGCCATTTTCACTGAAGCAACCCCCTTCGCTCGCTGTTTTACTGGATTTGGACAGATTTTGCAAGGCCCACAAAATATTGTGTTCTATTACTATAAAAACATAGAACCATCCATCCATTAATTTTACCCCAAAAAGATGAGTCTCTCCTTTCATCATGAAAAAAAGTAGATTCCCTTCTGTTTCCGTTTTGCAGCATTTAGCATTAGCAATTAGCTAAGTTTCACAAATCCGTTCAAAACACTGGGGGGAAAATCTTGTTGCAACATGACCCTGTTTGATCTCTTATACTCTGCTGCCACCTTTTGTAATAACTACCATTGCTTTAAACGTTCTCTTCAGTTCAGAGGCTGCATCAAAGCCTTCCGTTTGCTCTAGCATAAAAAAAACAACAACATAAAAACGCATAAATACTTTTTGGGGACCATAGCAATATTTCAAATAGAACGTTTTTATACATTTTGGGGAGCAAATGAGTTAATGAACATAATCCAAGTTAAAATTGTGTTTCTGTTAGTAATCACTGATAGTTTAGTGCTTCACACATTTTGCCTACATGCAGGCATTGCCAGCCGTGAGAAGCTGTTATGTTGTCCTAACCAGTGTAAGCAGTATAGAAAATGAACTTTTGGAAATATTGCCCAAAATCACAATTTTCTCAATTTTCAACACTTGTAGAAATCCACTGCATCAGATGGAGGGATATTCCTAATATTTTGACTCTTATCTTGGAGGCAACGGAACTAACTGAAATTTAGAAACCGATCTACACCACTGCTAACTACAACCACAATAATACCTAGCAAACTGTTAGCTATTTGACAGTCAAAACTAATCAAAACTTGCTTAAAGTTTTTGTTTTTTTTCATCACACCATAATACATTTTTCAACTTGTGCTCAGGAGATTTTATTCATATTTGAATAGGGGTGTGTAGACTTTTTATACCCGTTTATTAGATCATATTTAGCATTGTAAAAGCTGCTATCAATCACACACACACACATTCTGCAGCATGCTGCCATTGTCCTACATATAAAATGTTAACAAGCTTTTTTTTTTTCTTCTTCTTTTTTGAACAAGTTTAATAAGCATCAGTAGTTGCCCATATGACCTCCAATTGTTTCATAACAAAACAGCTGAATGGCATTAAAACATAAATTTATAGATAATGTGGAAGTGGTGTTAAAATGCCATCCAGTTTGTTTTTCTCTCTCCATCTTTTCCCACTTAATAGCACTTAGTGAAGGCAAGTTCAGTTGGTGCTCTATTGGGGTGTTGCATTAAAAAACCTTCTTATGCACGTACACACTCACAAACACACACATTAAGAAGTCCATTCGGATTCATTTGCATGGCCTTTTATTTGGATTTTGCCTCAGACGACAGTTGTGGGGAGGATGAATAAACATCTTTATGTAATAGCCTTTCCCTTCAGTCTCCACAGCGCCGTAAAGATGGAAAGCGCGGCGTCCGGAGCCGACAAATGTGTGCGTTGCTGCAATGAGCAGAGTTGTCCCTCAGGCCTACCGAGCGTAGCTATTGGACTTAATTACAGTTCACATCATCATATTTACCCGGAGAAGAGAAACAAAGAATAAAGCTCACCTCTGTGTGCGCAGAGGTCTTATTTCTCTCCATATATTGAGTACCACAGTGTGTATGTAACATTATAATGCGCTTTTACTTTTGACCCAGACAAAACAGGTCCTATGGATATATAAAAAGAGATCAGTAATAATATAAACTCTGGAAAAGTTTTCGGCAGTAGCTGCAGTAGAAGGCAATGCACGGGGTCTTTTCTGTATGTATATAAACACCCGTCCTGTGCATGTCAATTGTACATTGTTGTGCATGTTGTTAGATCGACAAATACATTATTTAGACAGTGGTGTTTTATAATTTTGCTTTTATGCACCACCATACGGCAGCTTGGAACTACCATTGTAGAGTGAACATTTTTGACTGGCAAATATGTTTAAATGTATTTAACGAACAATGCTCCCCAAAAAAAAAATCCCATAATGCCACTGGGTGTATTGACTTGTGCATGCAGACATAATAATAATCATAAAAACTATGAATAAACGATGTTTAATTACTTAATTGGCAAACGTATTGGTATAAAGTAGCCCAAAAGTGGAAGTCAATACCCTGTGGCATTATGGGGAAAAAAATGCTAAGTTTGTAGCCTTTAGCCCGCAAGTACGTTTATTTTTATTTTTATTTTATTTTTTAAATTATTATTATTAAAAAAAAAATCTTAAGATCTCAGTATTGTTCATTTGGTAATTTTACCGATTTAACATGTCATCATCATTGCTCTCTCTTTTTTTTCCTTTTTTTTTTTCTTCTTTTTCTTTTTCTTTTGTATGTAGGTGAGTACGTGCATGTGTGTTTGTGTGTGCATGTGTGCATGCGTGTGAGTGTGTACTCATTAGTTCACCTGAAACCTATTAAAAATCCCATACCGTTCACCAAAACTGAATACTTCAGAATCCAGCTAGAGTCGTGAGGTTGTCAGGAGACCCGAGGAAGGATCAAAGAAAAGAAAGGAAAGTAAAATCGAACTAGTGCTGTCAAAGTTAAAGCGTTAACTAATTAATCAATCGCAAAAATCGATCGCATTAATCATGTATTAATGCAGATTAATCACACTATTAATTTTGACCACAGATTATATACTTTAGCTTGACAACGGATGGCTACGTTAAAAGTTGTGTTTGAGCAATAAACATAACTGCATGCATTAAAGTAAAGCATTTAATAAATGTTTGTGTATGACATTCAAGAATATTTTTTGTCAAAATATTGGGGTCATTTTTTTCCCATTTTAAATTATGCAAGCAATGGATCAAAAAATGTTGAAGACGTCCTCATAACGTTAAACGTCGAATTAACACATAAGAGGTGCTCTTCAAAGAATGTTGATTAAGAAGCCTTTTTAATTAAATGATAAATTTTGATTAATCAAAATTCTAAAATGGGATTATTCTGATTACAAAATGTAATCGTTAGACAGCTCTAATTCGAACGTACTATAAGTATGTTCGAATGTACTTGCAAATGCGTTAAAACTTGGGGTGTCAGGCGATTAACATTTTTTATCGTAATTAATCTCATGACTTTAATAGTTAACTCACAATTAATCTGTTCTATATGTACAATAAAATGCACAATATTTTTTTCTAAATCAGAATCAGAATCGATTTTATTGCCATGTAAGTGAATAAATTTCACACAAAAAAGGGACTTTTGTTTTGCTTTGTTTTACTTGCAAATGTGCATGTCGATATACCGTGGCATTATGGGAAAAAATGCTAAGTTGTAGGCGCATTTAGCCTGCAAGTACATTTATACGTAAGTATGTTCCGATGTATTTACAAGTACTTTAAAAATGTTTCCTCCACCAGAGGCGGCAAATCCAAGTCCAGAAAGTAAAAACCCTGCCACAGTTTGGCTTTAGCCCCAGGTGCTAGCTAGCTCCCATGGTGCTCGTTTACCTGCTAGGGAGCATCAGGGGCTAAAGCCAAACAGTGGCAAGGTTTTTACTTTCTGGACTTGGATTTGCCACATTTGTCCTCCACTTTGGCGGGCCCACACTTCCGTATTACCTCAATTGATTTGTGGTCAAGGTGTGATTAAAGTTAGCTTTGACGATTTTCAAAAATGTTGCTAAAGAATTAACTTCTTTAAAAAATAATAATAATAAGTGATGGCATTTAAAGGTAATTTGAGAAAACGTAGCTCGCACTTTAAAAAAGGTTGGTGACCCCGTCCATCCTCTACAGGGTTGAGATCAAGTAACTGATCTGGCTATTGAAAAATGTTCCATTAATTTCCTTTTAATCAGTCTCATTTTATGAAACCCAACTAAAACGGATGACTGCAAAATCCATTTTGCTTATCCAGCCATTGTCCAAATAATTCTGCGCCATATTGTACATTTGTCTTTGGCACTCTAAACCATAAATCAAGTGGATTGTGCAATATGTATCTAAATCCCGAACTGTTTGGCACAGAGCTCTGTCAACCCTCCACATACTGGTACTTGCACACACGCAGGTGTCATCTGTCCCCCTTGGCTGCATCAGTAGCCAAGCACGTCTCGCTGTGACAGGCCAGCCGCATTGTGTGTCTGTCACAAACACACACACACACACACACACACACACAGGCATTGTAGACAGGTGCCAATGCCAGCAAGGTGAAGGGTCACGAGCGACTGCCTCTCCAATGTTGTGTGAAATATGTCGATGGAAGTCTTGGGCCATTATGTACACACTCGGCGTGTATGTGTGTGTGGGCGGTGGCTATCCCAAAGTAACTTGTTATTATCACCTCAATATTTTTCTTATTATGACAATTACATGCTCCAGGAGTGAATTAAGCGGTACAGGACGCCAAGCAGGAGAGGTTGACAGCTATTTGGAGACTCAATACACAGAGCAATTTGCAGCCTGGAGCCAAACAAATTGGATTTGGGCCACTTTGGATCGGGGCTGCCGATTGTGGGGTGTTTGGATGCGGCAACCGCGCGTCTGTTTGGGTGCTTAGCTCGCTGGCTGGGCTTGTGTGACTGCAGTAGACACAAAACTCTCTGGCCCGTGACAAGAATTAAATGTAAAGTACAGGAAGCGCATGGGGTTGCAAAACATATTAAACTAAAGGAGCGTTGTAATTTTTTTTATGGTGGTGTTTCACTAATATAATGGCCGTATTTGGAATGGGCATTTATATAGTCAAAGGGTGTTAAGGTTTACCACCCTTTTATTGTATTAGTGCTGCTACTTTTTTGGTCTTGGGCCACACAGCTGTGCTCAAGTGTGTGTATAATCCAAACGAGCCTCTAAACAAATTACTGATACGCATTTCCCCACCCCGAAACTGCCACTGGAAAAGCTGGCAACAGCACCCAATTAGGCGGAATGCAATTATTCCCATCCATTCACATGATTAGCCCATGGGTTAACAACCTAGCTACGCAGCACGCTAGCTCGTGGTTACTGTATTTGGAAAAAGCCATCGCCATGGATACGCTGGCTGTCATGGTAACCTTGTAGTGTAAAGAAAAATTCAAGTGGGCGGCTGCTGATTGGAAAAATAACTTCAGTCCTTTTAAAACAGTAGTTCTGACTGAACCCCACGAGTTTCCCGCCCCCCCAAAAAAAATTTGACAGTAATATATGTGACCTCACTAGTCTAAACATAATATTCTGATTAATATTACATTGGTGGAATATGAGTTATGAAGCTGTTTTCGACCACGTCGGTGGCGGCCATTTTGCCACCTGCTGTCAACTGAAGATGACATCGTTGTTGCTCGGGGCTCAGGCAGCGACCAATCACAGCTCACCTGTCTTCTGAAGCTGAATACTCCACAAATGTGATATTAATCAGAATGTCATATTTGCATATTTTATAAACATATTATTGTCAAGAAATGTTTATGGTTGACTTTAGAAGGTCGCTTGCTCTGCTCGGACAAGCGGCTGACCTGATTGGCTGGGACAGGGAGTTGGTAGCGAGACAGGAAAAGAGGGGAGTGTTAAGTCAAACGAGGTTAATGATGCCAGGCGACAGGCTGGCAGAGTGGGTGGGCACTCATTACAGTGGCATGATGGGAAACAAAAGCTTTTTTGTTTGGCTGTTGAGATGGCATTAACCACAGTAAGCAAACGCCGACCGACAGGCGCTTCTGTTAAAACAGAAATGACACGGCGACATGAAGACACCAACGAGTCCTTGTGTTGAATCACAGACGGTTTTCGCATTTTGATCCCAGGGATTCTGGACTGGAGCTTCTCACGTCATTCTTACAGATGAGGCTGCCTTTTAAAGAAAATAAAATTGGGGGGGGGGGGGGGGGGGGGACATACGCGTAATATTTACAATTTAAAAACCTGGGTATGAGAAGTGTGAAGTGCACTTAGATATGTTCCAATTACGATAATAAAACTAGCACAGGCTAATATTAGATTCTGAAGGCTCTAAATGTATTTTATAAAAATATTTGTGTTTATAAAAACAGCATTTTTTTCCCCATTAAACAAAATCTATATTATTATTTTTTTTGGAGCAAATAGAGAATATATAGTCATTCACTACCATTGACGGCTATAGATGTCAAAAATGCATTTGAACTATATTCGTTTCACATTTTTTTCCACTTTTGTTAACAAGAGTATGAAAATCTAGAATTTTGTTATTGTTCATTTATAACAGATATAACATTTGTGATTAACCAATTAATTACAATTTAAAATATTTCCTCCTCTGACGCCCCAAATTTTTTTCTTTTCTTCTTCTTTTTTATTAGGTGATTAGAATTTTTAATTATAATTAATCACATGACTTCACTAGTTAACTCAAGATTAATCACACATTTTATATCTGTTTTAAATGTACAATACATTTGTTCTAGGTTTTCATACTCTTGTTAACAAAAGTGGAAAAAAATAAGTGAAACTAATAGTTCAACTTCATTGTTGACGTCTATAGACATCAGTGGCAGTGAATTAGTTCATAAATATGCACCATGTAATATTAAAATAAATAAATAAACATACAAACACACAAATAAATACCATTGTTCTCCTTTTTTTAATTGTTCTTAGTTTCGCCATCACTGAATTAAGCTATTTTTAGAATAAACTTTTGTACTCATGTTGTCCTTGAGGCTAACTACTACACAATGGCATCGTTTGTTTTAATTATTTATTTATTTAGGACAATGCTCATTTATCAACATAGCAACAACAACAAAAGCATCCGCGTATGTATGCTGGAACTAGCGTTGTGGCTAATGCTCCGTGTGGCATTTGTATACAAGTTACCGTCATTGCTGGCTTAATGATGGCATGAACACTGACTGAAAAGCCACCAGGCTTGTTGAGTGGGGCTTCCACAGAAATACACGTTCCATCAAAGCAGATGTATACATGTCAAGTGCAATCAGACACACTCTGCATTTTGTTACATTTTGAAAAGATGCCAATAATAGTGATGACCTTATTATAAATTCAAGGTCCAGTTTTAATTAACACTGCCAAAGAGGTATTCATTTGCAGCTCTTGTTATTGACTATTGCTACATTGCACAGCATGTTTTTGCACCAAAACACAACGAGGGCAAAGTTGACTATTTTGAGAAAACGGGATGACAAACCGCTGACACGATTGTGGTCTCAGGTGGGATCAGACTGAGGTCACTGGGCCTGTTTTAGCTGGTTGCATCAGCTGGCATTCACCCGCTACTCTTCCTCTTCCTCCCTCAGTGGGGTTGGGGGGGCGGGGTGGGGGGGGGGGCACTCACTACTGACTTCCCCTTCGTTTTTGAGTTACAGCTCAGGCTCAGCTGCCAGAAAATCTGTGCACGTGTGTTTCAAGTGTGTGTGTGTGTTTCGGGGGCAGCCGTCAAATCATCATCCCATCTAGCCCTCTCTCACATTCTACCATTTGTGCCGTTGTGTTGCCACTCGCATTGATATTGATGGGGATTCCCTGGATTGAGATAAAAGCACTGCTAAGGACAAGCACACACACATGCAGGGCTCTCTGCTCATTTAATTAATTTTGACTCATTTTCTTTTCCAGGACCTGTCTGGCTCGATAGATGACCTCCCCACGGGGACAGAGGCTGGTCTGGGATCAGCGGTCAGCAGCAGTGGTAACCAAGCAGAGCAAGCAGGCGCCAGCAGCCAGCGACAGTCTCCTTTCTCTCCCCACGCCTCGCCACAACTTCACAGCCAGAGGAGCGGACCTTCGCCCTCCCCTGTGGGCTCACCTGCAGGCTCTACGCAGTCGCAGCAGTCCCGTTCAGGCTCGGGCCCCATCTCCCCGGCCAGCGGCCCCAATGCTGGCGCCAACACACCAGGTACAGCTGCCGAAGTCACACCTTGGTCAATTTTTGTAGCACACCGTGTTAGTCTGATCAAAAAAGGTAAAGGTAACCGTACCGAACACCGATACCACTGGGACTTTTGATACCTAAAAAAAACCCAGATAATTTTAAACATAATATATATATATGTATATATATTTGCAGCAAAATATTTTGCTTCTTTATTCCCACATTCAACAAGTGGTGTTGTACTTGAATCACCCGCCATTGTCACTTCTCCTGTGTTCGTCTGCTTCGCTGATTCTTCTTCTACGCTTTCCGTTAACTCCCTGTGGCTGCGCAACAGCGCCACTCCAGACTTGGCATATACATTACAGCCGTTAAACATCCTCAGCGTCTTCTTTTGGACGCTAGTCTTGAAATGCTTCCGATTGGTTTGAGGAGCGAAGCCGGGCTTTGCTTCCGTCTGGACCGGGGCCTAAATATAATGAGACAATGAGGAACACCTGGACAAGACAGGGAACTGATTGTTGACACAAGGGAGGGACTGACGAGAACAGGTGGACACAAAAGCCTAACGAGACAGACATGAAACAAACCACAAGAAAACAAAACAATAACATGAAATAAAACTAAATACAATCTAAAAACAATTCACATTTATTGGTTGATTTGTCATATTATAATAGTAATATCGAGCATCCCGGATATTTCTTTTTTGCTTTGTTAGTTAGTTAGTGATTATTCAACAAGTGTCGTGTGAGAATTAGAGATGTGTGTGTGTGTGTGTTTGCTGGCCTCCCTCATCATCCGGCCACCTCTCTGCCCCAGCGAACGCTTGAGCGACATATCAGCGCGCCTCAGAGCTGTCATTCAATGTGATGAGGCGGGGCAAAATGTCTTCGCTGATGTCAGGCCTCCTCCTCCCCCCTCCTCCTCCTCCTTACCAGCGTGATTGACGCTAATGAAAACTGGGACAGTAGTTTTGCCGGCTCTCTTGCCAACAATCGTGCCGAGAATCCGATTAAAGCGGCGAAGATGGGGAGCGGAAGCGATTGCTGGGACGTGATTAATAAGAAAATATTTGAAAGTATTCGGCGTGCCAAATAAATGGTGATAAAGTGTGGAGCGGTGTGCAACATTTGGCGCGTCTTAGCGGCTTTACTGCGCTCGCTTTGAATTAGATCAATGCTCAGCCAGCCTGGGAGAGACACACAGGAGGACTGATGTGGTTACCACATATCTGATTACTAAAGCCTCCACATTCTAACTCTTCATCACAAGTTAAGACACTTTCATTAATGCGCTTGTTGGCGTCGCTGCAACACGGGGAGAGAAAGAGCGGGCAGAGCAACACTGCGTGTGTGCGTAATCCTCTTCATCATTCAAGTTTTATGAACAACAATGTCCACTAAATCAACAAAACATTAATAAGCGACTTAATTAGTGAGTATAACAAATTGTTTTAAGCTGCATTACTGACTGCGCTTCAGTTGTGGAAAAGTCATCACAACATATCTTGGGGCCCCGTTTCACTGTGTTGTATTCATCTTACTGCCATACGAGTGGCAGCGCTGGCTGGCTCCCTCGTGATGGATTACGGTTTACCAATGAATTTACACTGATGGTGTGGGTATTTTGATTAGACTCCATTGTGGCTGCGCTTGAAATGCCAACAAGTCATATTATGCTGTGTTTTTGTTAATTACACTCAAACTCTTCCTGTAAAACACAAAAAGTGGCAACTAATGTTCTCTGACATGCCAACGGAAATCGGAGTTGTTTGACGGCAAAAAAAAAATGCAGCAGATGTCACTTCAACATTGCAACATGCTTTGATGCAGCTTCTAAAATGAAGAGGTGGCTTACAGCAATAGTAGTTATTACAAAAAAAAGGGCCAACAGGTGGCAGAAGAGTATAAGAGATCAGCCAGGGCCATGTTGCAACAAGCTGTGTTTTCACCACCAATGTGAATATTGATAAAACTTAGCTCTATTCTAATGCTAAATGCTGCGAAATAGAAACAGATATTAAAAAAAAATTAAAATCCCGGTGAAAGAAGAGACTCTCATCTTTCTTTTGGTAGGTTCCATGTTTTTATAGCAATAGAACACAATATTCTGTGGGCCTTGCAAAATCAGTCAAAATCCAGTAAAACAGCAGGTGAAGGGGGTTGCTTCAGTGAAAAGGGCTGGGAGGAAATGAGTTAAGCATCACTTTTAGGCATTTTGTTAAATTAAATAAAATTAAATTAAGAAAGGCTTGTAAGGTAGTTATTTAAAACGTGATTTATTGTGTGGGGGTTTCGATGTTAAACTAGATGAGGGAGGGTTGGCCGTCGGTTATACACAGGCTTGGGGAGTAACGGAATACACGTACCGCCGTTATGTAGTCAGATAAAAATAAAAATAAATGTAACTGTATTCCATTACAGTTACAGGAAAAAAAAACATGTAATCAGGTTACAGGTACATTTATTAAAAATGGGGATTACAATAACGATGAGAGAGAGTGCAAAAGAGGGGGAGAGAGAGAGAGAGACAGACAGACAGACAGAGAGAGAGAGAGAGAGAGAGAGAGAGAAGGACAGAGTGAGAGAGAGCACGTGCACGCCTGCGCAAGTGGGACCGTTGCTACGTCTCAGGGAGGTGGGAACGAAGGAACTGACTAGTCGACTCCTCCACACGCGGGCAGTTTGAAAAAGCGACACGGACGAGAGGAGGAAATGGCGACCGGTATTCACTGGAACTGAAACTGAAAGTTTGAGCTAAGAGTCCAGCGGCATGCTATGCGCTGTAGCTTCTTGCTAGCTAGCCCGCTAGCCTACAGCCATAATGTGAGTTACACCTTCCAAACACATCTTCCTCCCACCAATTCACTATTTAAACATCATGCACGGCTAAACTTTCATTTTTCAAGTTAATTTTGCAGTTGGTGTCACGCATCATCATCTTCATTCTATCTATCTATATATGTGGTGTGGTTGCTTTCAGTGGAAAACAGCCTTCAATCAATCAAAGCCTACATGCTTTTTAATTACACGAGGATTTTTACTATTTGCAGGTTGCCCGGGTCCCTGTCACCCACAAATATAGCAGGGGCACATTGTATAGAATATATATTGTGGTGATATTTATTTTTATTTTGTCTTCATGAGCATACTCAATATTGGAGTAATCCAAAAGTAATCCAGTTACATTACTTGAATGTTATGGTACTTGGATTACGTTACTAACTACATTTTTTAGCAGGTAACTTGTAACTGTAATGGATTACATTTTAAAAGTAACCCACCCAACCCTGGTTATACAGCGTTAGTCGGTAGAAGTACATTAGACCAATGGCATAATTAGCATAATCTCTGGAACGTATATAATATTCCATTGTCAAAGCATAAATGTCCTTTTATTTTTAAAACCATTTTACGGATGCCAAGCATTTAAGCACCAGTGTGATGTTGTCAACCTCTCTCAGCCGTGTGACGTGACACGTCACACGGCTGAGCTCTCACAGGACGACACGCGCCGTGCCAGCGGTCAGGGAGCAATTTCATCATGTCATCCTTTCACCTGGCTGTCAAACACCTACACACAATATATTTGAAAAATAACACCGCAGCCAGGCAGGGCATGCATAGCGGCACACATGGCTGCACATACAAATCACTTCTAAACGCTTGCTTGCCGGGATGTGACTGTGATCGAGCCGCAGTCAGAGGTGAGGCAAGTGGAGGACTGACATATTGCCGGGCCATCATACAGCCGTACACTTACACAAATCTATCAAGGCATGCCTGTGATTCCCCCTTTTTTTGCCTTTCTCTCTCTTTTCTAGTCTCTCCATGAAGAAAATCCAATACACTTGAACATTATCCGGCCCTCGCCTTGCTCTCCTGGAGCCAAAAAAGGCACACAGTGGGCCAAATAGATTTTTCTGCTGCGCTAGATTTGTGACAATCGAGCAGAAATCACATTGCTCAACCGCCGACCAACCTCCTCGTATCCACGTGCAAAAAAAACCGGCTCGATTTCTCCGTCAGACATAAACGCCGTCTTCACTTTGACTCGTGTGGTTTGAATAATTTTGCCCTTTCGTGAAACATTGGCGAGAAGGCGAGAGGATATTTGTCTCTCATCCAGACGAATATAAAGAGGAATGAAGCGGCAAAGTTGGGATGCGTGAAAGAAGTCAAAGAGTCAAAAAGCTCAAATGATGTTTATTATAACATTGAGACTTGGTTTTGACAAGCAAACCATATAAGTAGACTCAAAGATGTCAAATGTGGAAAAATATATTTTAAATATAATAATTACTAGACATGACGGTCATAACTACGGACTTGATGAATAGTTTTTTTTTTTTTTTCTTAAGAGCTCAGTATTGTTCATTCGGAAATGTCATCATCATTGCTCTTTTTTTTTTTTTTTTTTTTTTTTTTTTTAAATATATATATATATATATACACATATATACATACATATATACATATATACATACATACATTTTTTTTTTTTTGTGTGTGTGGGTGAGTATGTGTATGTGCGTGCGTGCGTGCGTGCGTGCGTGCGTGCGTGTGTGTATTTGTTAGCTCACCAGAAAACCTATTAGAAAAAAAATCTCATACCGTTCACCTAAATCGAACACCAGGAGACCCGAGGGGACCGAAGAAAACCAAGGAAGGTGAAATCCAGCACCGACCAGACACCCCCCACCAGAACTCCTCCCCAGCCCAAGAAACATCCAGACCCCAACAAATCCAAAAAACATAAAATCAGGGAGGCCTCAAGAGACCAACGGAGAGACCGAGAAAAGGAAGGAAGGACAGACGAAGCCGCGTGAGATCCGAGACACCAGCCTCCACCGATTCAATAACCTGAGGAGGAAACAGATTGTGTCTGAGTTTCGGTAGATGCTGGTGTGGTGGATCTGGCATGCATGAAAATCTCCACCAAAGAGGGGAGCCGTCGACCCCCGCCGGAACAGAGCAAGCGCAACACCTCAGGGCCCCCCAGGCCGCGGCAGCGCCAAAGGACGACCCCCGGGCCCCACCAGGGCCACCGGCCGGAGAGCAAACCCAGGAGCAGGAGCGCCCCCCGCCCCAACACGGCCCGCGCCCCCGGCCCAACGCAGCAGGACGGGGCACTGCAGGCCCACCAGGCACCCCACCGGCCCCCAACCCCCGCCCCCCCCACAACCCCCCGCCCCCCATCCACCCCCGCCACCCACCCCAACCCAGCCCCAGCCGCCCCCATGCCCCCAATCCCCCAGACACCCCCCACCCCCAGCACCCCCCACCCCGCAACCCCCACCACCGCCCCCCCCCCCAACAAAGCCGCCCCCCCCGACCCCACCCCGACCAACCGGCAGCCCCCCGACCCCCAGCCCCCGGGGACCACCCGCACCCAGGCACCGGCGCCGAAGAGGGGCCGGACAGCGGAGCGGAGAGGGCAGCCGCGCCCACCCCACCCCCCGCCGTGTGGAAGGACGGAACACCGGGGGCAGAAGGGGGAGATGGGGGCACCGGAGGGCGGCCGACACCCCCGAACCCCAGGCCCAGCGGGGGAAGGCCCCGGTCGTCACCCCAGCGTTCTTTGTGAAAATTAACCCCTGTTACTGAGTCCGCCAGCTCTTGATGAATAGTAATCGACACCGTATGCACTCCCTTCCGCCATCGACGAACAACGAATATTGCTGGTTTTCGGCCAGTTTGTTCCCACTTCCCAGTCTGTTCCTGACCACCAGGTTTAGAAAGTTGAAAAACCCTAGAATATTCTATGTTCATGATGTAAAAACTTTATTTTACATAAAATGCGCAAATGGATCACTATAACGCAATTTAGCAATAATAAATAGCAATCAATCAACTTTATTCAGCAAAGTCAAAGTCCATTAAAAAAAACATACAATACACAATTTTAAAAAATGGAAAAGGATATGCATTTGTGGGGACTGCTATATAGTTAATAATTTACAATCAACACAATGTTCCAAATACAAATTTCTCTGAATAGGAAGAAAGAAATGTAATGGTTTTGTTACAAACGTACAACATGAAACACAAACGACACCAAGTGGCAGAAAATTACCTCAACACAAATCAATGAGTTATTGTTTCATAATCATTTGACCTGTTTATTGTATCTTTTAAACTTCATATAACTGGAATTACTGAATCAGGGAATTTAAAAAGACACTTTTATGTTTAATTAAAAAGGGTGTGAAAAACTTAAAAAGTATTATTGTACATTTAGAACAGATATAACGTGTGATTAATTTGTGATCAATTGTGAGTTAACTGTAGAAATCATTTCTCGGTTTGTGGCTCCCTGTCAATGTACACAACTAGGACGAGAAAAGAAGTAGATAAGAGAATTGAGACCTGCCCGCAATTACGCCATCAAGCTAAAATCGGTTGACCAACATGATTCCGTGGTCATCGTGTCTCAGAACGTATTTTAACTCATTCACTGCCATTGACGGCTATAGACGTCGAAAATGGATTTGAACTATTAGTTTCACATTTTTTCCCACTTTTGTTAACAAGAGTATGAAAACCTAGAAAAAAATGTATTGTACATTTAGAACAGATATAAAATGTGGGATTAATCTTGAGTTAACTAGTGAAGTCATGTGATTAATTACAATTAAAAATTGTAATTGCCTAATGCCCCTAATTCAAAAAAAGAAAAGAAAAGATTAAATTTTTTAAATTGTAATTAATCGATTAATCACAAATTGTATATCTGTTATAAATGCACAAGAAAAAATATCTAGGTTTTCATACTCTTTTTAACAAAAGTGGGGAAAAAATGTGAAACTAATATTGTTCAAATGAATTTTTGAGAAAATAAAATAATGTTGTACATTAACCAAACTCAAAAATGAATGTGACGGCAGAAAAAAACAAAACAAAAACAAAAATTGTTGATAAAAAGTGATGGTCACTTTTGGGATATATTATATTAAGTGGTAAAAATGTGTTTGATAGATTTATTTACAATCAGGTGGCTTTATTTATTTAATTTATGTTTCTGAAATACTTTAAATATTTTTTTATATTCTCTGCACTGTGCTCACATTTTGTTTAATTGTGTTGGTGTATTTTTAAACATTAAATATTTATATTTCAAATGAAATTCTCAGCCTTTTCTTTACCTGATCCTTTTTTAAATAGAAAAAAAAAACAATTGCAACTGTCAATAACGACTAATAAATACTTAAACTGTGATACATTTTTCAGTCATATGGCCCAGCCCTTTTTTGCAGTCTATTTAAATAATTGATTCAGTGTATGAAAATACAGGAGACTGTTTTTTTGGTTGTTTTTTTTAACATGTTGAAAGCTACTGTAAGAATTTGTGGGGGTTTTATGATTGTCTACAAGCAACAAATGGCAACTATAATATTGTTTTGAATATTGAAATGAATCGTATCAAATCGAAAATCGTATCGTTCCCAAATTCGAACCGTATTGAACCGTTCTGCTCTGAAAGATATCGTTTTCCAATCGAATCGCAACATGTGTATATATATATATTGAATCGGACTCATGTTAGAGATTCCCATATGCAGTACAATGTGGGCATTAGATTAGTTTTAGGTTGTACAAAAAAAAACATTACCTCATTCACTGCCTTTGACGGCTTTAAACGTCAAAAATTCATTTAAACTATTTCTAATACTTCAACTTTTTTTCCACTTTTGTTAACAAGAGTATGAAAACCTAAAAAAATTTTTTTTAATATATATATATATATTTTTTTTTTTTTTTTTTTTTTAAAGAAAAGATGATTAAAAATTAGGGCCGTCAGGCAATTAAAATGTGTAATTGTAATTCATCGCATGACTTCAATAGTTAACTCTTTGACTGCCAGACGTTTTCAGAAAAGGGATGCCGTCAGTGCCAGCCGATTTAAGCATTTTGACTGATTTTCAAGGTCCACAGAAAATGTTCTGTTTGGACTATGGAAACACACGTACTACCAAATGAAAGATTGGACTTTCATCTTTCATCAGAAAAAAAGAGTTTGTTTCTACCTTATTCCGTTCTTTAGTAATCAACAATAGAAAATGGTTAGTTTGACCCAATTTCGCCTGTGTTGGACCAAAATACGGAGAAATCAAGCTTTTAGTGAAACGATATTATTTCATGCATTCTAGTGAATTTGACACTTCTTTTTGTCCATGAATGATGCCACAAACACCTAAATAGTGCTTTACTTCTATAAAACACTACCACCAAGAATGAAAAAGTGTTTTTTGATAGCAAAATACGTTTATTTACATTCAACAGTGTAACAATTTGACAACAATTTGGCAAACTATTTACAAATGTGTGCAACTGTGGTGCTATTTACAAATATGTGGATGTTTCAACGACAGTTTTTCTTTTTGTAACACTCTCCTGCGTGCAAAGAGACGTAACAGCATTTGCACAACAGATTGCCTCTTCGCGTGTGCCACTTTCTTGCAGGCCGTTTTTTTCCGGGGAATAGCAAGTATATACTGCAGTGTGTCATCAAGTCTAATATCAGGATCATGCTACGGTTACGTTACGGTGGTGTTACGTCTCGCTTCCTCGCGTCCTTCAGTTGCTATACCGAGTGGTAGATGTTCTGATCCATTTTATCCACTCCATTCATGGTGGCATCGTAGTCCAGAAACAGTGTATTCTCCGTGATCAGACTGTACCCGCTCCTCCGATGAATATGCATTGGACTCGGGGTACTCTTCATTGTCCGATCGAATGTCCGCTTGTGCAGCTCCGCGTTTTCCGGCGTTAGCAGCGCTAGCCGGTGAGGCTTTATGACGAGAGAATAACGGCCGCGTATAGCTTCCAACTCCGGCGAGGTTGACCATCATCATCATCATCAATGTGCATTGGTCGATGCTTTTCGACTACTCTCCATCGTCCGATCGAATGTCCGCTTGTGCAGAAGTACCCGGCCGGCTATTGTGCGCGTTTTCCGGCCTTAGCAGCGCTAGCCGCGCTAGCCGCGCTAGGCCGGTGAGGCTTACTACGTGATCGTAAACACGTCCAGGCTTCCAACTTTGGCGTCAAACTCGGAGTCGTCGTCATCATCATCATCATCAATCTGCATTGGTCGATGCCAACTCTCCATCGCCCGATCGAATGTCCGCTTGTGCAGAAGTACCCGGCCGGCTATTGTGCGCGTTTTCCGGCCTTAGCAGCGCTAGCCGCGCTAGCCGCGCTAAGCCGGTGAGGCTTACTACGTGATAGTAACAGGCCAAAGCTTCCAACTTTGGCGTAGAGCTCGGAGTCATCATCATCGTTGACATCAATGCGCTTTTTAGTATTGATTGATGCTTTCCGTCTTTGAAAAAAATGCTCAAGCTGAGCTGCTTGTAACCGGTTGCTTGGTCAAGCCATTGTGGCTTGGATCAGCCATTGTCTCCTCAACACTCTAGCTCCGCCTCACGTCTTCTACTGACGCCCACGGTGGGCGGCCCATCCAACCTTGTGCAAAGAGAGTCATCGCTGCCCTCTAGGGGCCAAAACGAGTCTTTGACTAATCAGATCTGCCTGATACTTTCAGCACAGCTGCCCAAGGCTTTCCTGCACCCGTTTTTGAAAAAAAAACAAAAAACATAGGGGACGTCTTTTAACGTCCTCGGCGCCCTTCCCTAGGTTTATGCTAAACGTTTTATAACGTTTATGGCAGTCAAAGAGTTAATTTTTTTTTTTTATATCTGTTCTAAATGTACAATAAATTTCTTCTAGGTTTTCATACTCTTGTTAACAAAAGTGGGGAAAAAAATGTTAAACTAATAGAAATAGTTCAAATTAATTTTTGACGTCTGTAGCCGTCAATGGCAGTGAATGAGTTAAATTCGATTTGCTGCTACCTGCAGAAAAGCACATCCCTAGATAAGAACTCGGATCAGTACGATTGGGGATGAGGAGATGTAAGCAGATGCGTGGCAGTGCGTGAACAAGGCTGGGTTAGCTCAAGGGTCCGACTTGTTTTACATCCCATCTCCATCCTTTGCATCATAGCCTGTGGTTTGCTTGTAATTTGGGCAAGAAAACACATTAGTATTCCAATCTGTGATCATAGCGGCACCGCAGATATAAAGATATCTTTGCGGTGTATTTTCCCCGCTAAGGTCAAAGGTCGAGCACAAACGCCCGGAAGGGATCCAGCACAAATGAGCGCCGCATGCTCCGAGGTGGCCGTTGTTGATAATGCCGTCAGTTAAATGACTTCCCCGAGCACAGACAGGAACTCATTTGCAAGCTGCAAAATATCCGAGTGGAAAACACGCCACGGGAATGCTCATCCAAACTTATTTTTCTTCTGCTAGGGGTGCAAGTTATTACAAGAAGGTTGTGGGAGAGAGGAGGGGGGGTTGAATTTTGATGCAGCGTGAAGGGAGCAGAACAGATTTTCTTCTTCTTCTTTTTTTTTTTCCTGGTCGCACCACTCCCAAAGAGCCTGCATGGGAACAGCGCCTGTGGCACTCCCTGTCCCTCTCTCGGCCTCATATTACTTTCATCACGCTCGCGCTCTCTTGTGTCTCACTTTCCCTCGCATCCAGCCCTCGAACCCCCTCCCCTCTCTGTGTTTGCATTCGCTCGGAGCATTGCTGCGGTGCTGGCCTCCCGCCGAGGTACCAGGCCTATTTTTCCACCCATCGCCGTTCTGGCCCGCTTTCCCCCTCCTCCCTGTATTGCTCCGTACTACTCCTGCAGCTCTTTTTTCCCTCTTCTGTCCTTCTGTTTTATCTTCTTCCTCCCTTTCCCATCTGCACATTAAAACCTCCCACCATCCCAATCGTCCCCTTCTCCTGACGTAAAAAACGGCAAAATGTCCTCCCCTCTGGTTACAAACTCACACAGCACAAAAAAAACATGTTTTTTTTTCTAAAGAAGCTTGTGTTAGCCATTTTGAGAATATATTTTCTGACTCCATCCAAGTGGAGTATTCAAATTGGAGCGCGGTGTTCAATTATTACGCTCTCCCCAACATCTACTTCTCTCGATCCCGCTCGCCGCATTTTTAGCTTAAGCTGCACTTTTGTTTTACTTACACTTGCTACTCAGCGCTGAAAGTAATGAGGATCTCTGGAGAGTGAGAGCGCTTGTTTTGTGAGCCACTGCAGGCCCGCGCTCGTCCCCTGCAGGGCTAGTTAAACTGGCATCAGCCCCTGGCTTGGAGAGGCATTGGCTTACACCCATTGAGAGCTCAACCACCATTACTGGAGTCTCTTGTTTATTTTCCTCTCGCCAATAAAGTCAAGGAGGAGATATTACCTTGTTGTGGGTGTGTTGGCTGGAGAAGGTGTGTGTACATTTACGGCCTAAGGGTTGCATTAAGAGACCGTGCTGAAGCAGGATTTTCTCTCTTGAGCTCGCTGTCATGTCTTCACTTTTGGAAAAATGTCCTCTGTTGCTTGAAGAGGGCCTTGTCCTTCCTCAAACCCTCTTATAAGTTTGTTTTTCATGCTCACATAGTATGCTCTGGGTCCATTTTGACCCACACCAGAAATATCATCATTTATATATATATATATATATATATATATATATATATATATATATATATATATATTAGAGGTGTTAGAAAAAATCGATTCGGCAATATATCACGATATTACAGCGTGCAATTCTCGAATCGATTCACTATACCGCCGAATCGATTTTTATACCTCAATATTTTACGGGAATATTCAACAAAACGTCTTAATTAGGGTTAGGATTCACACATTAAGCATGGAAGAATGTTATATTAATGGAACATTAAACCTTAACATTTTATTTTAGTGCTGTTCAAACATGAAACAGACTGCAACCTGTTTGTTAAATGCAGTGGCTCAGTTATAAGCCTGAATTTTCAGATAAATAAATATTCATACAAATCTTACAGTGTACATGTACAAGTTTACTGATTAGTATTTTCTAAATTTGAGTAAAAAAATTAATCGCAATAATCAATTTATAGATTTGTACCGGGATCAATCGGTATCGAATTGTGACCTATGAATCATGATGCAAATCGAATCGCCAGGTACTAGGCAATTCACACCCCTAATATATATATATATATATATATATATATATATATATATATATATATATATAAGGGGTGTGCCCAAAAAAAATAAATTCTCATTTAGTACGATTTAGAATCGATTTTAAATGTCACAAAATAGATTCTATTTAAATTATTTTATGCTGTCTTGCCTTTGTCTGTGTGTGCCTTTATTTGGAGCGCTGTTCATGTTGTACCCGGTTTGGCCACTGAGGGGCAGTGTGGTTCCACGCGGTCTAATACACTGTTAAGCTGTAGCCTCTTTACAGAGTAGAAGGAAAAAGTCACGATCAAGTTATTCCAATAAACATTTTCGGTTTTTTTGCAGTGTGGAGCCGTTCTTTTGAGTGATAAAAGTGCTGTGAGTAGCGCGCTAATTAGCATTAGAGAGTCAGACTGGAGTAGATCATTACAATTCCTTGCACATCTATAGATTGAAGCAAAAATCATTGTCAATCAAATACATTTCAAATCAAAAATCTTTCTTAATCGACAATCGATTCTGAATCAAATTGCACACCCAAAAATGCCTGTGTTAAGGCACTTTCTGACAGCTGTATGGCTTTTGTTTCTTATGTTTAGTATTTATGATCATTCTCATGTTCTTTTACTCGTTTAGTGTTAAGTCCATTTCTTTAGATACAGGTCAAAGTTACCATAAACTCCAGTTTCGCAAATGTAGCAACTGTTGAAAAGTAACAAATATTGTTATTATGGTATTTAGGGTCACTTCAGGAAAAGTCATTAAAAGTATGAATAGTATGCTGCTGTAAAAATAGCTCACTAGTGATAGGACATCGTGATTTTCTAGGAATGTTGTAAAGTAGAAGTGATCATTTAAAAATGTGAACATTGGTAGAGGTTTATGAAAATAAAGTGTTATAATATTCATCTGTTTCCTAATTATTGTGAGAAAACATTGACATGAACAAATGGATATTAACTCATTCACTGCCATACTGTAAATTTATTTGAACTATTTCTATTAGTTTAACAGGTTTTTTTCTACTTTTGTTAAAAAGATTAAGAAAACCTAGAATTTTTTTTATTGTAAATTTAGAATATATATAAAAATTGGGATTAATCGTGAGTTAACTAGTTAAGTCATGTGATTAATTACAATTAAAAAAATGTCATCACCTGACGCCCTTCATTTTTTATAATCTTTTATTCTTTAAAAAAGGATTTTAAAAAAGAAAAGAAAAAGATTATAAAAATTAGGGTCATCAGACAATTAATATTAGTAATCGTAATTAATCGCTTGACTTCACTAGTTAACTCACGAATAATCGCAAATTTTATATCTGTTTGAAGTGTACAATTTTTTTTCTAGGTTTTCAAACAAAAAAAAGTTAAACTAATATAAATAGTTCAAATGATTTTTGGGAGTGAAAGAGTTAATAATGCATAACGATATTAATTCAATACATTTTAATCATATGCAACCGATGTACATGACCAAATTAAGTCAAGTCAAAGGACTTTTTTTCCAGTGCACAGAGCGCGATATCTGCACACAGACATGCATGCATGACATACTGTACCACAAGGGGACTTGTCATTGATTCTATATTGGACTTTACTTTGTTGGCACCACAACACACACCACGTCACGTACACTCATATGAGCACACACACACACATGCAGTTCCTCTGAAGCTTAATATTAGCCGAGCCCTGAAACAAAACAGAAATATGGCCACAAGTCCTCCCCCCCTCAGCTTTGAACTTAACAAGCTTTTGCGTTTGAAATCCTGATGAAAAAAAGCTTCAAAGACTACATTCCGTCTCTTCAAACGAAGACTCCGGGTTGCCTTGACAGTACTTGCGGAAGAGGAATTTGAAATGTGTTTTTGGTTTTTACCGAAGAGTATTATTTCCCCATAATAAATGCAATGAACTTTTATTACTTTTGGCCCTGGTGCCTCATAGGAAAATATATTTTTTTATACTGATTAGTTTACTGTTATTTAACTCCTCATTGAATTATTGTTTTTTTTAACAAAAAAAAACTCAATAACCTCCTGTTGACTCTCACACTCAGACTTTAACATGCAGCACGTTTGTTTTTTCTTAAACTCCGAAGATGTGGGAAGAAAGATTTTGAAGTCACTGTCAGTAAAAAAAATAAAATAAAAATGTGAATATTGTACATAAAAATAAATATTAATCATTTCAGCGTGTGGATTGTGTAAATTATGAGTTGAAATTAAAAGTTAATAAGAGTCAACTTTGCCTTTAATTATGGGATTGGGAGCAGACGGGAGCGGGATTATCCAGTAGGAGGAAAAAAATCATAACGGTGCAGTTTGTTTTGGGATTTTTTGATATGTAGCTGACCTCCACAATGGTAATAATATGGAAGTGGGAGTCATTCTGAATGGGAGCAGGACGGGATGGGAGGCTATTTTTATTATTATTATTATTATTATTATTATTATTATTATTATTATTATTATTATTATTATTATTATTATTATTATTATTATTATCATCATCATTATTATTATTATTATTATTATTATGGTTTGGGACGAGACGGGATTTTTTTTTCTTTCAGAGTAGTTCATGTGATGGGAGTGAAAATCCACTCTCGTGTCACCCTCTAGTGTAAATACAGTTGATATAAAAAGTCTACACACCCACTAAAATGATTAGACAATATTTATAACTAGGCTTTACACGATCAGGATTTATCAGCTGATCGGCGATCAACGAGTTAAAACCGATAATCGATTACAGCGATTGGAGCAATATATCTATATTTAAAAAAACTTTTATATTATTTACTCTACAGTCGACCGCCGCCATTTGCGGGGGAAAGGGACGAAGTCAATTGAAATGCAATTGGGGGAGCGGGGGGGGGGGGGGGGGGTCCTCAAAATATGCTGATAAACATTACACATAAATGTCATTCATTGATCGAGCGGGCAAATAAAGACATTACAGCTGATCACCGATTTTGCATAAATTGCTAAATATTGTCCGATCCAGCCGATCAGCTCGCTGTCTATTTGTAACATTAAAAACATGTACTGGTACATCTGATGATGCCTCTTGGACAGTTTGTCAATGATGTTCCTGGAATCTGCATTTTTTTACGTTGTGAATATTGTCTAACCATTTAAACGGGTGGGCAACAATTTATTTAAAAAAATTGCATATTGTTGCTTTAAATTGTACCTTTATTTTGAGGCAGAATTGCACCATGTATTCACTATTATGTCATCAGTGGAGGAGTATCGGACGCGTACGGGGCGCGTTTTGAAATCTTTCCACTCTGGAGCCCGGTTTCAAAAGTCATCGGTTTCAAGCTCCGAAACCGCGCCATCGTCTGGACCAATGGCCTAAACGGCAAGAAACTTGTGAGGATACATTGAAACTGGCTTTCGTGCGGACGGGGGCCTAAATACACCAACACTAATGAGACACACCTGGGGAAGGGAAGACACGCACAGGTGGTGATGTGGTTAGACATAACGAGAGAAGGGAGGAAAGCAGGAAGACAAAAAACACCAACCAAAAAAACTAAACATGACACATGCTAATGGCACAGGCCAACTTTTCTGTGTTTTTTCTTTTTCTTTTTTTTCTAAGAGCTCAGTATTGTTCATTCGGTAATTTTACCGATTTGACATGTCATCATCATTGCTCTTTTTTTTTTTATTGTGTATGTGCATGTGCCTGTGTGTGCGTGCGTGTGAGTGTGTACTCATTAGTTCACCTAAAACCTATTCAAAATCCCATCCCGTTCACCGAAACCGAATACTTCAGAATCCAGCTAAAGTCCTTGTGTTGACTTTCCAATCACAGTAGCAACAAGGTTCGCTAACGTTAGCACGTGTTTATTGTTCTCATCTCTTGCCAACGACTGTGTGGTCAAATATTGTAATGATGAAGCGAGTAGTGCTGGTTTCCGTACCTTGTAATATCTTGTTTTGCCAATGGAAAATGTCTATAGCACTGGTGTACATGCATGAGCAAAAACATACGGGCTGTGAGATTGATTCACGTGTACAGTATTTGCATGCTAACGTGCATAGTTAGAATAGAAGAGTGCTCAGTGAGTCTTCCGCAATTGGATAAACACAAGCTTTTAAATGACACGCGCACACACACACACATATGCAAAGCTCGGAAGACGACCTGCATGGCAGAAGCATTTCCATACAAATTATTATTATTTTGTGTGTGTATACAGGAAATGATATACTGCTGACATTTAGCTCGTCCTCTCTCTCTCTCTCTTGCTCTCTCTCCCAGCAGCACATGGTGAAGAACTGCGTGTCAGAGATTCAGTGTATGAATTATTAATGGTACAGATTAAGCGTGCCAGGACTCACTGTGGAGCCTGTTTGTTTTATTTAAGCATAATTATTTAATGGCATTTCGGGTGAGGAGAGGAGGGAGGACAGGGGAGAGGAGGTTGTCGGGGAGAGATAGGCTTTGTTTGGACACTAATTGGTAGTGAAATAATTACCAAGCGCTGGAAGCTTAACTCGAGTCAGACAGGGCGCGGCCGAAGCTTTATCAAACTTACGCTCGTCTTCTCTTTTCACTTCTCGATGTTCTCTTCGTCATTGAGACTTTCTGTTTGCGATGCTTTTTCATTGTCATCTCGCGTAATCACTGTCACGTATACGCAAACGCCTCGTTGTTGTCGTTGCCCGCCTCGTCGAAGGCGAGACATCGCATGGTTTTGTCGTACACACAGTGGCGCGTGCGCGCGTGCGCGCGGGCGCAATCTGCTGCCAGCATCAGTCTGCCATCCAAGCAAACAGGGTCTGACAGCAAAAGCTGATGCCTGGCATGCATCCCTGCACGCACACACGCTCGCGTAACAGCAGGTAATTTCATTGTTTTGCCGTCTAATTTATCTGCCAAACTAAACCATTGCTGTAATTCACTCAGCGGGGACAAATAGCTGCTAGTTATTTTGTGGGTACAGATTACTAGTGTTAGATTTTTATACAAAAAATGTTGGGATTAGCCATTAAGGACCTGTTATTTTGTGTAGTATCACTCTGAAACAAGTAATAGAATGCAGTGATGCCGGTAACGCATTACTCAATAATAGCGGCCATTTTGAGTAGAAATGAATTCATTCACTGCCATTGACGGTTATAGACGTCAAAAATTTATTTTAACTATTTCTATTAGTTTAACTTTTTTTCACTTTTGTTAACAAGAGTATGAAAACTAGAATTTTTTTAATTGTACATTTAGAACAGATATAAAATTAGTGATTAATCATGAGTTAACTAGTAAAATCATGAGATTAATTACAATTAAAAAAAATTATCGCCTCACTCACGATTAACAACACATTTTTATATCTGTTCTAAATGTACAATATTTTTTTCCCTAGGTTTTCATACTCTTGTTAACAAAAGTGGAAAAAAAGGTAAACTAATAGAAAAAGTTCCAATGAATTTTTGACGTCTATAGCCGTCAATGGCAGTGAATGAGTTAAAGTTACTCGCATTGCTTTGTAATTTAAAAAATAATAATCAAAATGCACAACAGAATGTTCATCTTCAGGTGTGTCATTAGCAAAAAATATTTTTATCATCAGGCACATGGCCAACGTGCTACTGAAGTACTGTATCTCAATATATATCTCAATAGCAGGTGATGGCCACTAGGGTGCAGTAGTGAGTAACATGAGGCGCAAGTCAGCGCAAGTGTTTTAAATACGTCAAATTCAACTAAACATTTGGAACTCTGTGTCCCTGAATTTGTAGTTATATTATCAACTATGCTTGACATGGTTTGTATATATAAAAATGAGGGCTGTCAAAACTAAAGCATTAACTCTACAGTTAACTCAGTTTTATTCACTTCCTGTTAACTTAGCCACTGGCGCGAAGACGGATATATATACACTATTTGATGATTTTACATTAATTCCAAGATTTTATTCAAGTAAATATCTGTAACACTCTTTGAAGAAAAAAGTAGAAGCATAAGTAGAAAAATTTGATAAACTCATTCACTGCCATTGACGGCTATAAACGTCAAAAATTCATTTGAAGTAATTATATTAGTTTGACATTTTTTTCCACTTTTGTTAACAAGAATATGAAAAGAAATGTACATTTAGCCGAGATATAAATTTGGTGATTAATCATAAAGTTAACGATTGAAGTCATGCGATTAATTACAATTAAAATTTGAATCGCCTGATGCCCTAATTTTAATACTCTTTTCTTTTTCTTTTTTTTTAATGATTATTTTAAAAACGAAAAGAAAACATTATTAAAAATTAGGTTTTTGAAAAATTATTATTTAAAAAAAGAAAAGAAAATATTATTATAAATTAGGTCGTTAGGCGATTACAATTTTTAATTGTAATTAATCACAATACTTCAATAGTTAACTCACGATTAATCACAAATTGTATATCTGTTCTAAATGTACAATAACAACTATTTTCTAAGTTTTCATACTCTTGTTAAAAGTGGAAAAAATGTTAAACTAACAGAAATAGTTAAAATGATTTTTTGACGTCGAGACGTCAATGGCAGTGAATGAGTTAATCACAATTAATCACAAATAATTTGGTAATAATGGAAGTCACGATTAGGAAGACCATTTGTTTTTTGGTGCAAAAAGAGAAAATGTTTACATGTAAAAAAATATTAAGACTAATAAATGTCTTTGAAACATAATTATGCAAGTTTCTTATAGACCAAGCAAGATGTATTAAATTAGTTATCTTAAAATAAGCTAAGAAATGTGCAAACATATACATTTAAACAACTCAAAATTTGTATTAATAATCTTTTGTTTTTGTTTACCATTATGCCAATTTTGTAATTGTGAAGTGTAATAATTGAAATTGTAATTGAAGTTAGATTAATTGCACAGCCCTGTGGAAAAATTGTGCAATTTCATCCATAAAAAATGAATCGCTTGACAGAACTAATAACAATATACAATACAATACAATCATAATAAAAACTAATTTTACTGAGCTTCCCCAGTAAAGTAAATAAATAGTCATGAGATGTGAATCTCCTTCCAATTGTTCCTGCAATGTTGAAGCTGTGCTTCAAACCAAACTTTTGATGAAGTATTCTCATCCTATCCACATTGTGGCACGTAGATAATGTTTCCGCTGTTATCTGAGAGTTGCTTCAACGATTGCACGGATGTTTTCCCTTCCCTCCCGCCACATGTTAACAGACTAACTAATCGAATATTCTCTCTTTGAAGCAGTGCCGCCGGATCCACTCATGTGTGAGGCAGGGGTCCGCGCGTGTGTGCGTGTTTGTGTGTGAATGGGAGTTACATTTTTTGGCACATATCCAATGCCTTTGTGCTCTTACGTGTGTCCTCTCGTGTACTTGTGAGTGTTTATTTACATGTGTTTGCGCAATTGCTTTTATTACTTTCACGTGTGTGAGTGCTTGTGACTGTAGGCGGCCTGGTGGAATGAAATGTTGTTTATGCACTTTTATGCCAAGCAATTATGTTGACTTAATTGGGTTCGTTTATGTGGAGAGTGTGCCACCTCCAGTCATGTATTACCGCTACTTTTGGCAGCTGCGGCACATGCACACACGTGAATAAATTAGGGGTGTCAGGCGATTAAATTTTTTTAATCGTGATTAATAGCATGACTTCTATAGTTAACTCGTGATTAATCGAACATTTTATATCTGTTCTAAATGTACAATAAAGTGTTTGTTCTAAGTGGTCATACTTTTGTTAACATGAAGATAGGGGGAAATTGTTAAACTAATAGAAATGCGGCTACGTCTTTTAGTCATTGATACTGTAATTTCATAATCATTCGTAAAATTGAGTTAAAATGAAGATGTGCTGTACTGTAAAACATGAGTGTGATATTGATTTGTGTTGAGGTCATTTTTCTGCCACTAGATGGCATAATTGCATTTTTAAGACATTGGTGACAGCCCAGTGGATTTTTCTTTTCATATTAAGAGCTATCTAATAATAATAAGAGCTCTCTCTTTGTGAAATTCTGCACATTTTTAAAATGGTAAAATACAACAGCATTATTATTAAATGTTATTACAGCTAAAGTTTGACGCAGGCGTGTCTGCTGCGTTGAGACTGAAATTCCCCAGTACAGGCTTTCCAAGTAAGGGCTGGTCATTAATCGCTCGTTAAAAAAAATGGTGGTGTTAAAGGAACTTTAAATTAACTCAAAATGAACGCACTAATGTTGACGCCCCTCATATATATAAATGAATAAATGAATGAATGAATGAATAAAAAAATAAAAATAAATATAAATATAAATATAAATATAAATATAAATATAAATATAAATATAAATATAAATATAAATATAAATATAAATAAATAGTCAGACAGATGTACACATTGTTACTGCTGCACGATAGCATAACGTACACAAAAATAATTTTGTGATTTTGTAACCGACACCGTTTTTTTGTCATGCTGACTTAAACAGTGAATCACGCACATCATCAACAGCCAGTTTGGAGCCTGAAACTGTTTAAAGGCCCGATTCCAAAGATAAAAGGGGAAATTTGCCGCTCTGTCTCCTTGCTGCAAGCCAAATCAATCCACTATGGTCCTTGTCTGCCATTGTCCTAATCAGACTCTCAACTTCTTATTGGATTTCAATGGAACCTACACAGCCCAAAGACACGCGCGAGCACCTAATCGATGATCCCCAAATGGCTCTGGTTTCCTACAGGGGATGGTTCCCATGTTTGAATGCTTACACAAAGAGCTGCCACCGGGTCAAAAGACTCAACATGGCCTTTGGAAGTGCATTTGTCATTTAACTGATCATTAATAGACACGAGTTCATGGATAGCGGTTGTGTTGAGTACTCAATGTGATTGTGAAGGCTCTTTTCACTCGGCAAAAGTGAAAGATTCGATAACACTTTATAACAGGGGTGTCAAACTCATATTAGGAAAATATATTACCAAGAAAATATATTACCAAGAGGGCCAGATCGGTAAAATCATGCTATATAACTTAAAAACAATTGCCGTCAATTATACGCAGATTTTCGCTATTTGTGGGCCAGCCCTACATTACGGGGCTCAACTCTAATTATATTGTTTCATTAAATAACATGAATGCAAATGGAACGCAGCAACACTTTGCCTGTGTGAGTTCCGGTTGTGTTGTAGTTACCCGTTTTGCATATATATTGTTCCCAGAATGTATTGTGTGGCACAGTTGATGAAGTTATAAGGACATTAATCCTTGTCATATAGTAATTGAATTTGTGTCGTATTTAACACGTTTATGTCGGTCTATGATTTTATTTTATTTATTTTTAACAAATCATAAGTTTAGGTGGTGTGTAAAATATTGCGAGATTACGAATATATATGTTATATTATATTAACTACAAATGTTTTTTTTTACCTTGCAAAATCATCTCGCGGGCCGGATTAAACCCCTTTGTGGGCCTGATTCGGCCCGCGGGCCGTATGTTTGGCATAACTGCTTTATAATAACTATCTCTTATAACTAGGTAATATATCATTTATAAACTGGTAGGTAATGAGTTGTAGTTAATGATTTATAACTATACCTACTAAATGAGTAATAGATCATAAACAAGCCATTAATAAATTACTAGTGATTTGCTGAGTTTCAGTTAAGAGTTTTTATACATTAATGGGACATTATTCTTAATTTGCAACTATTCCTCATTAACACTTAGTTAATAACCGATTAATTAACAGTTTACTAATGATCTGTTAACGAGTTATAACAGATAGTTATTATAAAGTGTTACTGAAAATTCATTTGGCAATCTATATAATAACATTGTTGGATTTCTGAATTTTCATATTGTGACTTTGTGTCTTCCTGAAGGCTCCGCCTCAAACTCACAGAGTTCTGGGAATGGATCGGAGGCATCCCGCCCGCCAATCACCCGCTCACCTATGCCTCACGAGCGAGGTATGTACTGTACCAGGCCTCTCCTGTAACTGTCTTTGTTTTTTTGTTTTTGTTCTTGAAGCATTTTCCCTTCACTTTTGTCTTTCGCAAGTGAAGTGCAAACTTAATTGGATTCAGGTCAGATGACTGACTTGGCCATTGCATCACATTCCACTTCTTTGTCTTCAAAAACACTTTTTTTTTTCACAAGAATGCTACCAGTCATTGTCCATTTGCACTGTGAAGCGCCGTCCAATGAGATCTGAAACATTTGACTGAATGTGACCCGATAAAACACTTGACGCTTGAAACACTTTGTAAATATATTTTTTAATACTTTGGCCTTCACTCCTAAAAATGTATTCATACGTTTTTATGTTGTTGTTTTTTAATGCAAGAGCATACAGAAGGCGTTGATGCAGCTTCTGACATGAAGAGGTTGCTTAGAGCAATGGTAGTTATTACAAAAAATGGCCAGCAGGTGGCAGCAGAGTATAAGAGATTGGCGTGTTGCAACAAGCTCTTTTTGACAGTTTTCACCAGGAATGTAAATATCGATGAAACTTAGCTATATTATATGTATAAACAGATACAAATAGACTTTTTTTGATGAAAGAAGAGACTCCAATCTTTCTTTTGGTAGGTTCCATGTTTTTTGTCATGTTTCGGTTTTGTAGGGGTTTGGGTTTGTTTGTTTGTTTGTTTGTTTGTTTTGGGCGTGTTTGTTGTGTTTGTCTGTGGTTGGTGTTTGTCATGTGTTCTTGAGTTCTTCCCCTGTCTCGTTATGTCTGATCACGTTCTCCTGTGTGTCTCTTCCTTTTCCTAGTGTGTGTGACCAATCAGTGCCCTCAGCCTATTGTGTTCGCCAGGTGTGTCTCATTTGTGTTGGTGTCTATAGGCCCCGCCCACACGAAAGCCCGTTTTAATGTATCCTCACAAGTTTCTTACCGTTAAAGCCGTTCGTCCACGTGACGGCGCGATTTCGGAGCTTGAAACCGATCACTTTTGAAACCAAACCGTCAGTCTGTCAACAACAATGGCGGATAGCCGTGTCGTAGTCATTTTGCGCAGCCTCCTTAACTTGCTTATGCTTTTGCAGCAAAATAATTAGCTTCTTTATTCCCACGTTCAACAAGCGGTGTTGTACTTGAATCACCCGCCATTGTCACTTTTCCTGTGTTCGTCTTTTTCATGTTGTTTTGATACACGCAAAGCCATGTTTGTTCTTTAGATTGCAATAAAGTTTTAAAAAAAAAAGTGTTTGTCTTCTTCGCTGATTTGTCTTCTACGCTTTCCGTTAACTCCCTGTGGCTGCGCTACAGCGCCACTCCAGACTTGGCATACACATTACAGCCGTTAAACGTCCTCAGCGTCTTCTTTTGGACACACGCTGAGGACTGTGTGTTCGAGATTAGTTTGAGGAACGAAGCCGGCTTTGCTTCCGTCTGGACGGGGCCTAAGTCTGTTGTGTTTGTCCAGTCTGTGTGGAAGCGTCGTCGATGTCAACGTTATGTGTGGGAGTCTGTGTTTCTCGTCACGTCAAGCGAAGCCCTCGTCGCAGTTAAGTCGTCTTTGTCTCAGTCGAGTCGTCCTGGCCACAGTCAAGCCAGCCTCCTCTCGTTCAGTCAAGTCTTGGCGACCAGTCCTCTCACGTCCCGTCAGTCATGGCGTCCAATCCAGTCACGTTCCGTCCAGTCCTTGGCCACCCATCAGTCAAAATTCAGTAAAACAGCTGGGAGCGAAGGGGGTTGCTTCAGTGAAAATGGCTGGGAGTGAATGAGTTTTGATTTGATTTATTTTTGGTAATTATAAACATCAGTATGCATCATTTGAAATCTTGCCCCAAACGCAAGACAGAGGCCGCGATCTAACATAAATGGAATGCGGCCCCCCCCTGTGTCAGCATCAGTCAGACAGACAAGGGGGAGTGGAAGAAGGTTCTTTCCCAGCAAGATGAAAATCCAGCTGGAGATTTAATGCTGCTTTCTAATGCCTCTAAACTCTCCCTATTCCAGTCAAGAGAAAATACAACGCTGGTTAAAAGTGCTGTTGTTTGTGTGGCTTTTCCTAGCAAGAATTACGCCCCCTCGCACACACACTCACACGCAACTCTCTCACCCAAACACACCCACTTTGCTCAAGCGCTCGCCTCCCTTAAGAGCCTCTCTCATCTCTTCATTTCGATAAATATGCTGAATGTCCCTTCCCACTTTTTCCCATGTATGCTTTGCCGGCTGCCTGCTTTGTTCACTCTGCCAGGAAGAGGGAAGATTGTGCGTGTGTGTGTGGGGGGGGGTCTTTGTGTGCATACAAGGGGAGTGAACCAAGCAGAAAGACAAAAATCCTTGAATGTGTTATTTGCTTTTAGCGCTTTCTACACATTGTTCTTCTCCTCCATCTATTTTCCAGGCAATTTAAAGTGAGGTATTACACAGTATTTTTTTTCCTCCTCCACATCCTCCTCTCCCAACATCCTCTCATCCTAATGGAAGCAAAACATTACAATAATGTCCTCGCTCCTTAAACCCAACACTCGCAGCCTAAGCACTTTCAGGCCCCAATCACTGCTCTTTCCCTCCCACACACACTTTTTCTCCAACTGTCTTGGCCTCCGTCACTTTCACACACCCGCACACACACACACACGCACACACATTTAATGCTTATCTGCCCCCGTAAAGTCAGAGACACAATTATGTGCACACAAACATGCAGACACATTCACCAACAAATGCATTAGGTTAGGGATGTTCGACACCACTTTTTTGTTGTCGCCGATACCAAGTTCTGATACCACTAGTACTTTGGATACATAATATTTTCATTCATTCAAAAAAAAAAAAAACACCTATACAGTATATCCTAATATAACACTTACTGTCGACTGAAGATGACATCACCTGTGCTGAGGAAAGTAGGTAACGACCAATCATGGCTCAGTTTGCTGACCAAACCCAGAAAACAGATGAGCCATGATTGGTCGTTACCTACTTCCTCAGCACAGGTGATGTTATCTTCAGTCGACAGTAAGTGAAAAATATATATTTTAAAAGTATTAACTCTACATGAAACATAATGAAGTTATCAAATTCATTCTGGACAAAATATTAACTTTTTAATGCGGAAAAGGGAGTTTCTGACATGAAGATGTGGTTTAAAGCACCGGTAGTTATTACAAAAAAGGGCCAGCAGGTGTTAGCAGATTATAAGTGATCAGCCAGGGCCATGTTGCAACAAGCTCTTTTTGACAGTGTTTTCGCCAGGAATTTGAATATTGATAAAACTTAGCTATATTCTAATGCTAATTGCTGCAAAATGGAAGCATACACAAATATACTTTTTTTTCCTGATGAAAGAAGAGACTCTAATCTTTCTTTTGATAGATTCCATGTTTTTATAGCAATAGAACACTATACTCTGTGGGCCTTGCAAAATCAGTCAAATGAAGTAAAACAGCCGGAGTGAAGGGGGTTACTTCAGTGAAAATGGCTGGAAGTGAATTCAAATCAATCATTAGAATTTTTTTTCGCCACAAACTGGTACCTTGCACTTTCAACTAACAAATCCCCGAACTCACAAAAGAGTGGCTGCATATCAAAATTTACATCCAAGCGGACAAATCCATTCTCACCTGGTCTGTCATCCGACACGTACACTTTTTTTCTCTTTCAAGGGCCATTCAGCGACCTTTCCCCATTTTGTGTTGGATCATGAGACCTTTCTGTGGGTTTTGAAAAAGAACACGGTGGCTCGAGAGTGCCGATCCCAGACGAGGATGGCTCCAAATGTCAATTTGAATGGTAGAGGCCAGTTTTAGCCCGAGAGGCTTTGAGGCACCTATTGACAGAGCGGCTTAGAATAATGAAGTAGCCATGGTCAAATCGGCAGCTTATTCTGTACACGCAGAGCTCTTTGCCCACTTACACAACAATGTTTAAAGCCTCCCTTTGCAGGGGGGAACTCACGCAGTGTGTGTTTGCGTACTTTGAATTCATTTTGCAAGACATTCTGTGACTTTAGTCCACGTTTTCCTAATGCTTGTTTTCCGCTGTCGAGTGAGAGGTATTCAATCAAAATTCAAGTCCAGTCCAGGAAAATTGTCAAGGGAAAAATGTTGAATGCATGGAGACAATTTAAATACGCTGCACTGCATCGATACCAGTAGGACTTTAGATACATAAAAAAAAAGACAGATTTTTTTTAAGTCCTATGCATATCGGATGTTATTTATTAAAGAAAATAAGTATTCACAGCTGTCTGGGTCTTGAGGGTTTTACTAAAGAATAATCAAGAGAAAGCGTCTATTTACATCAGGTGATTACAATTATTCATCGTAATCAATCGCATGACTTCAATAGTTAACTCATGGTTAATCGCAAATTTTACATCTGTTCTAAATGTGCAATAAAATCTACAATTAAATATTTTTTCTGTTTTCATACTCTTGTTAACATAAAAGTGGGAAAAAAATTAAACTAATAGAAATACAGCTGCATATTTTAGTAATTGATACAGAAATTTCATAATAATTCATAAAATTGAGTTAAAATTAAAAAGATGTACTATATTGTAAAAAACAACAACAACAAAAACAAGTGTGATATTGATTTGTGTTGAGGTCATTTTTCTGCCACTAGATGGAATAATTGCATTTGCCAGATTTTGGTGACAGCTCAGTGCTTTTTTCTTTTCTTATTATATTATATCTAATCTTTAACATGAAGTAACTTGTGAAATTCTGCACATTTTTAAAATTGTAAAATACAGCTTCGGTGCGACTGGAATTCCCCCAGTACAGGCTTTCCAAGTAAGGGGCGGCCATTAATCGCGCGTTCAAAACATTTGTGATGTTAAAGAAACTTTAAATGAACTCAAGATTAATTTTGACCCCCTGTGTCACTCTATGTGAATTTCAGGGTTCATGCCCAACATGCCAAGGAACCAAGCTGGCTCTCAGTTCCCATTGTTTCCCGGGATGGGGCCCTACTCCCAAAGTGGCCCCACAGGCCCCTACGGACCTCAAGAAAGCCCGTACGGAGGGCACCAAGGTTAGAACATTACAGCACCTCGCACTAAACTGAATGCAGACGCATGCCGTCATGTTTTGTCTAACATGAAAGTCCTTGGAGATATTTTATACTCATTTTCCATCTATTATAAGGTTTTGTTTGAAATATTGATAATGAAAAGCACTTCTTGTGTTTCCTTGTGTCGTTCAGGCCTGTTAAGGCATTAGAGGATTTTGGCCTCTGATGGGAAAATCCCATTTGATTTGACTTTTGATTTATTGATTTCTTTATTTTACAATTGTCCCGTCGTTGGCAGTCGCGCTGGGCCTTGGCATCAGTGTCATTGCTTTCAAAGATAGCGTGCTAATGAGGGAACATTAAAGGATTCATTTTGGAAGACACGTCCATCCTCATTTTTGTCTTCTACTTACACACGCGTGCGCACACTCGCTCGCGCGCACGCCGCTCGTCTCGTGTGGCTCTCTGTGGGCGTGACTCACTCAATATTAATGAGACATTTGAACTGCAGACTAACCTCTTGGCCCTCGTGCAAAAGATGGTGAGCTAGCTCCAGAATGATGATGATTTCATCAAAGTTTAGCTGCGGAATGGTGATATAATAGCCCATGTTATTGGATGGCTCATGGCGCGTTTTAACACCAGCTTGTCACAAAGCGTGACGCCGTCTGATTGGTATGTCACACTTCCTTATTCTTCTGGGTTTGACCTTTTATAGTGTGTACTTAAATACTTAAATTATATTGCAGTCGTGTGTAAAATATTTTCAGTTCTTAGTCTTTCATCATCAAATTTTCTGAGACTTAAGCTCAGTCATCATCGAGCGCAGGAATGACCAAGTCTACTAGCATATAGCCCCAAAAATATGAATGCTAATTAATAGGAACGTTCGATACCACTTTTTTTTCAGACTGATACCTACTAAACTCTTGAGGTGCCACTGATACCAAGTACCGATACCATTAGTGATTTTGATACATAAAATAAAAATTTAAAAAATAAGCATACTTACATACTTACAGCAATATATCCCAATATAGCATTTGTCCCTAAAATTGGCAATTTTCTGTTCTTCTCATATCTAATTTCTAGTTCCTGATTGTAAAACGGCCACAAGAGCTACAGTATCGGCTGCCGTCACGAGTACTGATACCTTGAAATAAGGCCAAGTATCAGCCCGATACTGTTTTTAGGTATCGGTACTTGCTCATCCCTACTTATTAATACTTAATCATAAAACTGAAAACGAGGTTAGATTCAATTTCCATTCCTATATATTTTCTTGTCACTAGTGGTAGATACTATAAAAGCTATTAAAATGTATAGCTAGCTACATAGAGTAGCAGATTTGGTCAACACACTGTGTTTGTGGAAAAGGGCACTTTCCTTACAATTCAAAACTTAACTGATTTGCTTCCAAAAAATGTATAAAAATTTTGTATTTTAAATATTGTCATGGTCCCAGAAACATATTTATACGTCTTTTATGGGGGGATTATGCTACAGCAGGGGTGCTCAAGTTCGGTCCTCCACCTGATTCATGATCAGGATCGTTATCAGGCTTCTGCTGCAAAGCTTGCTGATTAGCTGATCATTAGATTCAGCTGTGCTGCAGGAGGGAAACGTGGAAAACAAGCTGGATAGGGGCTCTCGAGGACCGAATTTGAGCACCCCTGGGCTAGAGCATACAGGACTCTTTGATGCAGCCTTAAAGCACTGGCAGTTATTACAAAAAAGGGCCAGCAGGTGGCAGCAGAGTATTAGAGATAAACCAGGCCCATGTTGCAACAAGCTCTTTTTGTCAGTGTTTTCACCAGGAATGTGAATATTGATGAAACTTAGCTATATTCTAATGATAATTGCTGCAAAATGGAAACAGATGCAACTATACTTTTTTTCCTGATTAAAGAAGACACTCTAATCTTTCTTTTGGTAGAGTCCATTTTTTTATAGCAATAGAACACAATGTTCTGTGGGCCTTGCAAAATCGGTCAAACATCTGAGAGTGAAGGGCGTTGCTTCAGTGAAAATGGCTGGGACTGAATTTAATGATTAAAAAAAATAAAATAAAATTTTACTGTCTCCATTTGTCATTCTGTCTTGCAAACCAGACTGGAGTAGATCATGACGATTCTTGCCAATCAAATGATTTTGAATCAAAAATAGTTTTGAATCGAAAATGTATTCTGAATGGAATCACAGACCCACAAATCATAATCGAATCGTGAGAGTCAAAGATTCCCCCACCCCTAGTAGATATGCACAGCAAACAAATGGACTGCCAACTCGATGACATCATAGCTGATGTTGAGAGAAAGTGATGATGTGTTAGAGAAAAATATACGCAAAATCATGTCCCTCTAACAGACATCTTGTACTCGTCAGCCTCGGCCATTAATTGTGGAAATACGGCAATAAAGAGTTTTAATGTGAGACCTCAATATAACACTGCTAAAAGGAATTTCGAAGTCCACACCGTATATTGGCAATTTCCTTATAACGCCTACTGGTGAATGAAATTAGGCTTTCCAGGACATAGCCAGGACCTAAACCGAAGTAATGAACAGAGTGGACAGCTGTTGATAAATGTTCTCACTGGATGACAGCTCCATCTGCTTCCCGTCCCTTTCCCCAGCGCTCTAACAAATTAGTAAGCCATTATCCAACACAGAACGGCCTCCAAGTTCCTGAACTCTGCTCTTTGTTTTCCTTGGCCCGCCTGCTGACCTGAGGCCGAACATGGGCCTGTGCGTGATGTGCAATAGAACATTTACAGCAAACGAAACCCGCAGACTAGAATATAAAACACTCCGACATCCTCGTGTCGGTTGATCGGAAAACGGCAGCCGTGCAGTTTTTGTGGTCAAGAAAGCTCACTGCGGCACAGTGTATGCCCATGTGTGCGGATACTGGAGGATATTTTGTTGATATTACTCTTCCAGTCCCAACAGCTGCTCTACAGCCCCGTGCGTGGTCCAGAGCCAAAAGAGACTGACGGGGGAGGAGAACGTCATACCATTACAGGAAAAGATTATCAGTCCATCTGGGCTCTGTTCTTTCTTCCACCCATTGCTTCACTTCCTCTACCACCACCACCCCAACTTCTCCTCCAGGGGTTAAGCGCTCCACTACTAATGACCGTGCAAGCAGCACTTTTGAAAACCTCAGTGTCTTGTCGAACCTGCAGAGTTTCGCAATTTGGGCCACACACACACACACACAGAATAGACAAGTCATGACTCAAGCCACATCCTGAGGGAGGGAATGTAGTATTTGGGAGAAAATTGTCAGTGTGTGGAACTCGTCAGCCCTTCTCTGGTTTGGACATGTCAGGAAAAGTGCTGAGGCGGCTGAGGCTGGAAGTTGCCGAGGCAAAATGCCAAAATAGAAATTGCAATCGATAAATACCAGCAGTCATACAGTAGCTCACAAAAAGTGAGCACACCCTGCACTTTGCTGCAGATATTTTCGTACAGTGGTTCTCAACCTTTTTTTTTTAGTGATGAACCCGGTACCTCCTTTGAAATTGTTTTTCAGCCAAGTACCCCCTAATCAGCGCAAAACATTTCTGGTTGAAAAAAAAAAAGAGAAAGAAAAAACTTCCAACCAAATGCTGTGCCATCATTGTCTGATTTATTACACTTTGGAACCCTATGTGTATTTATGTGATGTCTTGAAAAAATATATACAGTGGTATCTCGGAGTAATTCGTTCCTGCGAAGTGTTCAAAGTCCAAATTGTTCAACCTCAGATTTCTAAGGGGAAATAATGCAAATGCAATTAATCCGTTCCCAAGCTCTAAAAACTAAGAATTCCTATTTTAATTTCTATTTATGTTTTTTTACATTTACACCCTGTACATTATTTAAACAATAAAAAATACCTTACCTTTTTTTGTTGTGGTGTGATGGCATCAGTGGATGATACATGCTAAGTTAATGCTTACTTTAGTTCAGTGCTGAGTTTTCGGCTTCACTCCACTGCCTGTTTTCAAGGCACGTTCGGCTTAGCTTGCTTTGCTTAGGTGTTCGAACTCCGGAAATGAGTTCAAACTCCGAGGCATTTTTTACTCCGATTTTTGGGTTGAAGTCCGATTTGTACGTGTTTCGAGACGTTCGAACTCCGAGATTCCATTGTAACAAAAAAAAAGAAGAAATAATTAATTTAATTATAAATAAAGATGTGTGCACATAAAAATTAATATCAACATGAAGTGTCCTCCTTTGAGCTTATAGTAAAGCTTTCAAAAAGAAATAATTAACTGAATTTTAAATAGTAAAGTTTTCAAGTGATTGTCAGTTGGATTAAATCATTCTGGTATGGGGGAGATGCTTGTTTTTTAGGACACTGAAATTGAATACCCAACTGAATACATATATTTTTGTTTGAATTTATATTTTTCTGAAATATTAACATACGCTCTTTTGAAATATATTTTAATACCTCCCGCACCACCTGTAGTGCCTTCGCATTCCCCCGGGGGTACACGTATCCCCAATTGAGAACCACTGTTTTAGTATATCTTTTCAATGGCACTTTGACACAATAAAAAGTAGTCATTGTACAGTGTAAATGTATTGTTCACTCAAAATACATCCATTACCAGCTCAACCCCTGGCAACAAAAGTGAGTAGACCCCTATGTGAAAATGTCCCAAGTGAGCACAGTTTATTGGCCGTCAATAATACATGGAATTTTGATTTCCACTGTACAGCAATCAATACAGGTGGTCTTCGGTTTATGACGGTGGCAACACAACCAAAATTCGTATGTAAATTGTAACGCCTCGTAGTCTACCTACCATTATCCTTCACTAACTCAATAGCAATTTGTGGTTGACAGGATTATGAAATGGCACGTCTTCTTACTTGACTATCTTTCATTTTCTATCCACCAGCTAAAACAGGATGTTATTCATCCTTGGGTTCAAGTCATGCACAGTGTGCCGGTGCTGCTGTCCTTGGCATCTCCTGCACGCAGTCATGTAATCTGCTTTCTAATCTATGTTGATGGGGCTCACAAATGGAAAGTGCATTGTGCACCATCACACGTTGCTCCATCATAGCCGGGGGATAGGGGTGGGGTTGGGGGTGGGGGGGGGGTGATGACTGTCTCGGCTGTTAGACATGCCCAGTCCATCCTGCTGAGGGAGCAATAGGCACTAATCTGTTTGGTCACACTCGAGCTCTCCCATGCGACTCCAGAGATTAAGACCAGCGCTGACTATAGTGTGCGACCAATGCGTGACTTTGCTGGGAATTTCCATGTAATTTTGAACGAAGAACCACGAGCACTATGACTTCTTCTTCTCCCTCACATTATGCTATAAATACTACCAAGATTCCCCAAAGGCGGCAAGCGCCCGAGAAGCAGGAAGGAAGTTGACAACGAGCCACACGGACAGAAAAAGGGACAAATAAAGAAATTGTATGTGGAACTGCAAATCTGGAGTACATTTTATATATATATATATATATATATATATATATATATATTAGTGCTGTCAAAGTTAAAGCATTAACTCGTTGATTAATCACAAAAAATTATCGCATTAAATCATTTTCTCCCAAAAACGTATAAAAACGTTCTATTTTAATTATTGCCATGGTCCTAAAAACGTATTTATACTTTTTTTATGTTTAGTTTTTTTTGTTTTATGCTAGAGCATACAGAAGGCTTTGATCAGCCTCTGAACTAAAGAGAACGCTTAAAGCAATGGTAGTTAGAGTATAAGAGATCAACCAGGGCCATCTTGCAAAAAGCTTTTTTCACCACAGTTTTAAACAGATTTGTGAATAATGATGAAAGCTATATTCTAATGCCAATTGCTGCAAAACAGAAACAGATAAAAATATAGCCTACTTTTTTTTTCCTGATGAAAGAAGAGACTCTAATCTTTCTGGTTCCATTTTCTTATAGCAATAGAACACAATATTCTGTGGGCCCTACAAAAGTAGTCAAAATCCAGTAAAATAGCCGGGAGCAAAGGGGTTTGCTTCAGTGAAAATGAGTTATGAGTTAATCATGTATTAACGCAAATTAATCACACTATAAATTGTTTACATTAAAGGTAGCACAGGTTGTGTTTGATCAATAAACACGAGTACAAGCAACAAATTAAAGCATTTAATAAATGTTTGCATAAGACATTCAGAATATTTTTTCATATAAAATTATTAGTGTCATTTTTTTTCCCCATTCCAAATGATTCAAGTAATTAACTGATTAGAAAAAGAGGAGGATGAGAGTGTGCATAATAATAACATGTTGAAGACGTCCTCATAACATTAAATGGTGAAAGAACTCAAACATAACAGGTGCTCTTAAAATTTTGCGGGCAAAAAATGTTGAAAAGTATTTTTAATGAAGTGATTAATCGTGATTAATCGCAATTCTAAAATGTGATATTAATCTGATTAAAGAATTTAACCATTAGACAGCTATAATATATATCTTTTTATTATTATTATTTAAACTTGAATGTATTTGCAATTACGTTCGAACACACTTGTAGTCTAAATGCTAAAAATTTTGCATTTTTTCCCCCCATAATGCCATGGGTTATTGACTGTGAAGTTTTTAGCATTTCGGCTACAATTACATTTGAACATATTTGCAAGTGTGTTCAAACGTATTGGCAACTGCAGTGTTCCCTCGCTACTTCACATTTCACTTATTGCAGATTCACTGTTAAGGAAAACCATTTTAAGATTAAAAAGAAGAACTTCATCAGCAGCTCTGTATTTATTCTACATTTTGCATGCTAAAAGTCAAATTTATTAAGCGTAACAAGTGTTTAGAAGTGTGGGAGCCGCGCAACGGCAGTTCATAATAGCCTAATAGAGTCCCCTATAAAAAAATATATATATTTTTTTTTTAAGTCAATCTCTACTTTGTAGAAATTCACGCATTGTGTTTGTGGGGCTTTGGAACGTATCACCAGCAAAAAGTGAGGGAACACTGTACATTCCAAAATATTTTCAAGTACGCTCTCACTTAGTATATCTGTCCTTGAAGACGATCTCTCGGCAAAGTCAAAGAGTGATTCTTGTCAGAATAGAGTACGACTCTCAGGAAAGCTTCGTCCAGAAGCTGCTTTCTCTTTTATTTGTCTGCTGAGCCAACGTCGTCCATGACTGGAACAATTTAAAGGGTGCTACATCAGGGCAGCACTCTGTTTAATGACGTCCACCACCACAAAGCTCTGCTGTGAGATTTGGCTTCACCTCACCTCCAAATAAAGTCTCGTGAAAACTTTTCGGACACGATAACTGACTTTTGAAGCTCGCCCACTAAAATAGGAAAAGAATGCAGATTGTCCAGCTGGGATTTAGTCATCTTAACAAGTTTGTGGGAGGTGCTCTGCAAGTGAAGTCTGTCTCAGAGGCCAGGAAGTCCAAATTGTCCACCCAGCCATGACCTGGGGCGGAACAGCTGTCCGAAGACGGCTCGTGAGAGCTTCTTGAATGGGGCCTTATTCATCGGCGTCAAACTGTCCACCAAAGACACCTCGGGGGGCCCCATTCCCAGAAATGTCCACAGTGTTGGAGCCAGTTGATTATGAGTGCAAGAAAATATGTCTCAGTCTGAGACATGGTGAGAATGCATGATGTCTGAAGCAGTGCCATGGAAGCAGGAAATTATAACTTTCAAATTCTCCATCCAGTCAAGAACTTTTGATCATTTTCCCCGCAGTGCATCCAGGAAATAGTCAAATGTACGCTCAAGAGCGAACGTGTTTTCTTACATTTCGTCCTATGGTACTTGCAAAGCCTCGACAGGTGTCAGCTTACCGGCTCAGCAAAACCTCCAAAATGATTCGCTTCTTCTGCCCCGTTCCCAATCGTGGATTTGGTTACAATTTCTGGACAAATTCGACCACAGCTGTTCGCTTTAGGGGGAAGACTTTTATTCTGATCCGATTTAAATCCTGTCTTCTGTGCTTTGGAGGACAGACATTTTTACCCTGTCTGCATTACTCTCACTCTCGAAGAAAGAGAAGCCTTTTCCATTTCCAGAAACATTTTGTGGAATATTGTCATTTGGAACCCCATCGGAGGAAAAGCCTTCAGGTTTTAGAAGGACTTGATCCCCTTTTCCAGACATATTCTCAGAGGATTAAGCAGGGAGGCCCTACTAAAGTACCCATAATCAAATCAAAATAAATAGCCCCCATCACAATGGAGGATGCCGCTTTTCCATTCTATACTTTTCAGGGGATTTGTCCCGTGGCGGAAGCTCATGGTGAAAACAGCCTAGTAGTTACAGGGCGTCATGTAATGTTCTCTGTTTGTGTGTGTGCCTGCGCGCGCGCGCGTGTGTGTTGTGTACCGCACTTACTGTCTTTTAGTGAGACTGAATGTACGTACACATTGTCTTTGACAGCCTGGTGATTTTCTGTCAGCTCTCGTTGCAGCAAGTGCTGGAGTGAAACTGAGCTTTCGGAGCCAAAATGGAGGGGTTTAAGTGTGCCTTAGGAAAGCCTCTGGCTTGGCAGGCATGCAGCACACCAGGGTAGCAAGAAAGCATTTACTGCAGATTAAAGCTTGTCTCGAGTGTTTCGCAAAGTCAGCCTTAAGCTTGGCAATCGTCCCCCGGGCGAATCGGCAACCTGCTGCTGTGAACAATGTCGCCAGACCAACGCCCGCAAATTATTTTTGGCCTCCAGTGGAGGTTGTGATGGCCGTGAATCGGAATTAAGATCAGTTTCTTTAAGTTTTTTCATTCTTCACCCGTGGAGGGATTGCTAATTTGATGGATGATGTAACCGTACGTGATGGAGGTGGAAGGTGAAATTTGATTGGACAGTTGCAGTTGATCCGTTTTTCTTTTTGAGTACATAACAGAAAATTAATTTGAAATGGCAACTTTTATGTATATATTAGTGTTGTTCCGATACCGGTATCGGAAGAGGCCTTGATACTGCAGAAAAACTGATGCTAATATAGGACTTTGGATGCAGCATCTTGTGTCTTGCTTGTGCACGACATTCACTAATATGTTCACTGCATGCCAAACCTATTGCCTTTGAATGCTCTGAACTAATGGCAGGGCAGGTTTTTCATGTTGAAAAAAGAAACTCTAGGTATCGGTATGGTATCAGCATCGGCCGATACTGCAAAACTGGGTATCGGGGGCCAAAAAACGGTATCAGAACACTAGTACATATTGAAAAATGAGTGTTAGATATACAATTTTTAATTCACTACAAAAAAATCACTACATTTTTTTCAGACCAATACCAATACGAGTACTCAACTCTTGAGGAGTCACTGATATCGATACCACTAGTACTTTTGATACCTAAAATTTCCGCCCAAAAAACTACGAAGATTATTTTAAAGAAAGTCCTATTTATATACCCATAAGGCATTTTTCTTAAAAGTGCATGAAATTAATGGAAATGTTCTATTCCTCTAATTAGGGGTAGGCAAGGACCAATATAAGGTATCGGTATCGTGCTGATACCAGACTTTATTTCAGGTATGAATTAGAAATGAGAAGAATAGAAAATGACCATTCATTTTGTAATATTTTTAAGGAAAACTCTATATTGGGATATATAGGTCTTTCTCTAAAATTATCTGTCATTGTTTTTTGGGGGACAATTTTAAGTATCAAAACTACTGGTGGTATTGCTACTTGGTATCAGTATCAATGACTAGTCGAGTTGAGTACTCGTACTGGTATTGGTCTGAAAAAAAAGTGGTACTGAATATAAGTACTTCTAATTTCTAGTTATATTTACCTTGCTAAACTGTTTTAACTTAACATCTGGTTCTTCAGTTACAAATAATATGTATTCTATAAATGGTAACATGCCATATATCAAATTGAAGCTTGGACATTTGCGGAGCTAGATGTCAAAGCTAATAAACAAGAAAGGGGTCAAAACCAAAACCATCTGCCTTGTCCAGCTCTCATTTCGAACATTCTTAGCCGGCTAGCCTAGCTAGCATATGCTGACATCAACCACCAGGGCCGATAGCCCTTTAACTTTCAATGTTAGCTTCTGGCTAACATTGAAAGTTAGCAACAGGAAGAGTGGGACAGAATCCTGACTCATCGCTGACTCATCTGGAGTAGCCAATGTGTTGCCATTGCGAAGCCCTTGTTTGGAGCTAAGGTAGCCCGACCAAAAAACAGTCTATAACTCATTAGTCTTATTCGGCTGTTGTTATTGTTATCGTTACCGTACTTGCGTTATTGTTATAGCTATTTCTGTTTTTTAGCCTTATTGTTGACACTGTCTCAATGACTTTTTTTGTTGTGTTTATTTAAAGGTCAGTGCATTAAAATGAGTCATGACGATGTATTAGCTGACCACTGCACGCTGTCTTCACTAGGAAACTACTCGCGGAACTACAGTGGGACTACAAGTGCCAACTACAGCGTCCCTGGCCCAGGTATGAACAACAGCCTGGCCATGAACGCAAGCAGCCCAGTGCACGGCCATGGCCCCGGTCAACCCATCCCCGCAGGACGCAATCATGGACCGGGAAACCACAACAGGGGGTATCCCACCGTGGCCCCCAGCTCCCCCAACATGCCTCAGCCAGCGGGACCGGGAATGGGCCCTCCTACAAACCGCAAGATGCAGGAGGCAACAGCAGCCACCATGCCAGGCTCAATCAATGCAACGCACAGCAGGTACCCGCAACTAACGAGATCATAATGGTCCTAAAAGTGATACTGTCAAAGAAAGCAAAACACTTTATGGGTTGTCTCCAACTGATAGCTCAAGGACTGAATGGAAAAGTTAGAGCAATATGCTGAGCTCCTTTGAAAATTCCACTTCACCAATGCCAAAGAAAGGAATTAGGCCTGTAACAGCATTTACTCCACGAGATTCATCACTCAAAATTCAAGTCAAAGCTCAGGACTGAAATCATACAAATAACATTACTGATAAATTATGAATATCTATTTTAAAGCATATGGGTCTCGACTCCTGGCTGACATACAGCTTGATGGAAATGTATTCATTTCTGGTTTCGGTTCAGTTTAGCGAGTATGATTTTTACTCCACAGTCCAAACACCGACTATTTTTCTTATAATTTTGCTGTGTCACCGATCACCCAAGCACTTAATTGTGGTGTTAAACGCGCTAGCCGTGTCAATCTTAGGTTAGCTTAGCATTTAGCATGGCGTCACCATTTTTTCCATCATCGCGTTGTAATTTACAATGAACAAAATGACCTGGAGTCCACGAGTTGATTCATGTTCCAAATACCAATAGCTGTGAATATGAAAAGAAAAACGTATTGTTCCTGTCACTAACGTCCAACATGAAACACAAATGCTACCTAGTGGCAGAAAATTAACTCAACACAAATCAGTCAGTCAATGTTTCACACTTCTTTCAACCGTTAGTTTTTTTTTGTTTTTGTTTTTTTACCTCAAATAACTTTATGAATTACTGAATCAGTGAATTAAAAGATACAACCACATTTGTATTTGCTAACCATATTTGTCCACTTTCCGGTTTTGGTTCAGTTTAGCGAGTATGATTTTTACTCCACAGTTACACTTACTAATTTTCTTACAATTTTGCTGTTCAAAGTTTGATACCTTACACTTTAAAGTGGTTGTAGGAAAGCGGTGAAAAGTGTAATCGATCAACCAAGCACTGCTGTTAAACGCGCTAGCCATGTCAATCTTAGCTTAGCATTTAGCATGGCGTCACCATTTTTTTCTGTCATCTAGTTGTCATTTACAATGAAGTTGCTTCATGTTCCAAATACCAATAGCTCTGAATTTAAAAAGAAAAATGTATTGTTCCTGTCACTAATGTCTTTTTTAGTTTGCTGTCTAGCAGGAAAAGTCCAATACTTCGCAACTACTAAAATAAGACAAATATTTCCCCTCTTACGTCACTTTCAGTAAAGGGTGGCTGTGATCGAAAGAGTTCATTCTCAGTGATGCAACACTTCTATGGGCCATTTGTCAACGATCCCTATTTTCACAAAACTAGTAAAAAGTGTGACATTTTGATAGCAGACACTGTACACCGAGTGTCATTTCTCGCAGACAGAGAAATGATGGCTTGTGCGAAAACCTGAATGCTGCACTGTCGAGACATATAAAAAAAAGAAAAAAAAAGAAGAAGAAGTAAACCACAGGTTTGGCAATAAAAACACTCGAGACTGAGGAGCCGCCGAGCACCTTCACACGACTGCAAAGCGCTTTGATGCCATAACAATATACGAGTTTAGGGATATTATTTTTCCATGAGGGCTGAATATATATTTAGTGTTTGCAATGCTGGGGCTGCTGCGGGATCCTATGTGTGGGGGTGTAAACTCCTACTGAACCTAACCGAGGGAACTTGTGCAAACATGGCCACCTTGAGAGAAGAAGGGCGGGTGTCTGTGTTTCCTCCAGTTGGTTTATGAAAACGGTGCATCAGGAGGGTAGGCTTAATATGTCCCAAATTTGGATGGAATACATTCCAGCTCGCCTGCAACCCCATAAGGGTTTTTTGAAACCTTAAAAGATAACTGACAGAAAATCGGATCCAGTCCTCCAAAGCTGAGCTCTCTCGGAATCGTTGTAAGATGGCGGCGTCGGCAACAAAAGTCTTGCTTTGGAAAATACTTCCTGCCATCTTGGGAAGCCATGTTAAAAAATGAAAATAAATAAACAACAGCAGATGCGGCATGTTTGGTTGTATTTACTGCCGTTGCAACTCTTCTTACTACAGTCTTGCTACAGCTAATCAGTGGTTTTGCTTATCTGAAGGGTAAACTGTGGAGGAATAAAATTCTTGTGCTAGAGAAAAATGTACTGCAATTTTGGAATCAGCATGGCAATTTTAGTTTTAATTAGCGTAAAAATCCGATTTTTTTTTCAAATTGTAATGTTATTAGTAGGGATGTTTAATATCATTTTTTTAGACCGATACCGATACTCAAACCTTCACTATTCACCGATACCAAGTGTTGATACCATTAGTACTTATGATACATACAATTTTTAAATATTTTTTTTAAATGACATATGACATAACTATAGCAAATTTCCTTAAAATTGCTTGAAATGAATGGCAATTATATTTTTTCAGTTTTCAAAAAATTGATAAATAAAATGAAAAAAAATAATCCAGTGGCCAGGAAAAAAAGTCTCAATCAAAATATGTGTTTGTGCAACTTCCTTTTAAGGAATACGGTGAAGTGCAAAGAATTCAATTCAAAGTAATTTAGTCATATCTATAAGAATTCCTCAAGCTGTTTAGTGTGTGATGTTTAATTATCTTGTTTTGAAATCCATGCTTCTAATTTGGAAGGCTGCTCTGTATTTCCATTTCCTGTTTCACGTTCGCCGTTCGTCATTCGTCTCATAGCAGTGCAGTAGTTAATGACGATATAATATACAAAAATCTGTCTGCACTTCATAGCTAATTAAATACCAGTATTGATCCCCGTCGCGAGTACCGATACTGTGAAATGTGTCCTGGTATCGGCCCGACACCGATACCTGGTATCAGTACTCGCCCATCCCTTTGTAGGGCATTCTTATAAGACATAAAATAGTCGTACGTTTGATCTCCTTGGTTGCGAAGGAGTAAAATCAGGACAAAAGCATTTGATTGTCTTTATGTGTGTACCTGGCCTAAGAGGACAGGTGATAAAGAAAACATATGGGTGGAAGTTGTGTATAGCAGAACCTGGGAGTTCCAATGTCTCGGAACTTGTACAAATCGGTACAACAACAAAAAAAATCGGAGTAAAAAATGCCTCGGAGTTTGAACACCCAAGCAAAGCTGAACGTACCTTGACCAGGTAGCCGAGTGAAGCCGAGCGATGCCAAATGCTCACGTTGCGGTAGCGGAGACGAAGCTCTGCTCATTTCCAGTCAGAGCGGGTCAATACTCCCGCAGGTTCTCCGTACATTCGCGAGTGCATTTTGATTTTTCCACGACAATTTTCTTCATCACGGGCCCAAATAAAGACAGAAGTTCCAGTGGCAAAAAAGAAAAACGCACAGCGCTACGAATCATAGTGGATTTAGGAAGGAGATTATCACGCCGACTGTGACTACTTCCGTAAATACTGCACAAGGACCCCCCTTAGCTGTTCCAACAATGTGCCTGACGCTAAACAGCACACAAGGATCCCTTAGTAGTCTAACAATATGCCCCATGTAAAATAAACCAACTCAGCACTGAACTAAAGCATGCATTAACACAGCATTTTTCATCCACTGATGCCACGACAAAAAAGGTAAGGGATTTTTTATTGTTTCAAATAATGTATAAGGTGTACATGTTTTTTTCATAAATAGAAATTAAAATAGGATTTTTTTGTTTTTGGAGCTTGGGAACGGATTAATTGCATTTGCATTATTTCCTATGGGAAAACATGTTTCGGAGGTTGAACAATTCGGACTTTAAACGAATTGTGTTCAAACTCCGAGGTACCACTGTATAGTAAGAAAATGAGCCTTGAAATTCCAAGTCAACTTTTGTAATCACCATAACCTGTAAATAGAAGGGTGAGTTCATATGTTCCCATTTCTTTGGAGCTTCATTACGCAAAGTGAATATTATTTCCTCTGCAACATCTTCGTCCTATAAACACAACTGAAGCATTTTAAAAAAAGGAACTCTTGGGTCTGCTTGCCAGAAGTGTTGTTCTGATCTGCTGTCAATCATTCCGCCTGCTCGTGTTTTCCCTCCCCTCTCACCTGTTTCTCTCTTCTTCTTCTTCTTCTTTTAAAACCAGCTCTCCCAACTGTATCACCCTCTCGCTCTCTGCTCTGTTATCCTGCCCCAGACTCTTTTATCCCATTCCGTCTTTCTTCCTCCCAATTTGCTTTTTGTTCTCCGCTGTTTCCAGTGCCGCCTTGTTATGTTTTCCTCCCTCAGATCCCACTTTAAATCATCTGAGGGAGATCAGGAGAAAATTGGCCTTGGAAAACCTGCAGTTAAAGGCTCCAGTGCCCCGTTTGCTCTCCGGATCTCAGCGCAACATTCCGAAACGTTCACACTTAGTTCCTCCCCGTCTGAGAAACAAGTTGTTAGTCGTTGCACATGGCGGCTTTCCTACTTTGATGCATCGACCCGGCGTGAACTGCACAGCTGCATGCTACCTTCGTTATAGCAAAAGAGAGCGAGGGGGGAAAAAAGTGCATCGTTGTCCTTGTCCTTGTTTTGTAACTCTCAGGGATCCTAATTTTGTACCGCTGACATTTGACCCTAGCCTCTTTACATAGATATCCAGCAAAAATATTCAGCAAAAACTATTGGTGAGGGGTTTGTGTGTGCTTTTGTCTTTGCTACATTGTGGGGCCCATACACACCTTTTTCCAGGTTTAACTACCATTGTGGGGACCAACTTCAAATTGTGGGGTCCCCACAAGTTCAGACCTCTTTTTGAAGGTCAAGACTTGGTTTTAGAGTTTCGGTTTGAATTGGGTTATGGTTGAGGTTAGGGTAAGGAAGAGGGGTAGGCAATGCATTATGTCAATGAAATGTTCCCACGATGATACAAAGACAAGTGTGTGTGTCAAAGTTATTATAGTTCAGGAAAACGAACAAAATAACTCAAACTAAAATTGAAAAAAAGAAAAAAAATTCCATAACGAACTAAAATGCTTTTTTTTTTTTTTTATGATTACTGAAATGACATGCTAAAATCCCCTTTGTTTTCATCTTCCATTATATTCTATTATATTAGCTTATATTCCTTTCCGTATTAGTATATGGAAGGAATGTCAAACTGTCGTTTGGGAATGGTAGTTTATCAGGATAGACGATTATCGGTCGGGCCGATTATCGGGATCGCTATTTAGTATTTTGACAAATATCAGCATCAGCTTTTTTGAAGAATCGTACTGCCGAAAATAGATACATTTAAAACTATGTTAACTCCAGGGAACAATTAATTTAATTTTTCAGTTAACTTTAAAAGAGATTATGCTGAATCTGGGAATTCTGCACTTTCTGTTTTTGTTTGAAATAAAAAATTAAGATAAGTAAAAATGTAACATTTCAGATATTTAGAAATGTTGGAAAACTTTATTTATTGTAGCAAACAATATGGAGCTATTTACGTTTTACTAGCTATGACCCTGGGAGGTCCTTGAATGTTTTGCTAGAATTGTTCCTTACATTGAAATGAATATCGGCTCCAAATATCCATTATCGGTAGTAATGAAGGAGGACTATTAAAAATTGGTATCGGCCCTAAAAAAAAACATCAGTCTATCTCTAATAGATTACTTTATTACACAATAGTTACTTTTCCCAATCATTCATAATAATTGGGGAGAGGCGAGTACCGATACCAGGTATTGGTATTGACCGATACCCGGCCTTATTTCAAGGTATCGTACTTGCGACGTCGGCTAATACCGGTATCAGGCGCCCTCTTGTGGCTGTTTTACAATTAAAATTACAAATCAGAAATTAGAAGAATAAAAAAATTACCATTTATTTATGCACTCAATAAAATTACATGTTAAGGATATATCGGTTTTTCTTTCAAATTATCTGTCGTTATGTGGGGGGAAATGTTATGTATCAAAAGTGCTGGCGGTATCGATCACTAGTCAAGAGTTAAGGACTCGTACTGGTGTCGGTTTGAAAAAGTGGTATTGAACATCCCTAACATTGCACATGGATAGAGTAACAAGTCCAGTCAAAAGTCAAGTTGTTTTCGTTCCTTTTTTAAATAACTCTGATGATGTCATTCTGCCGATATGGAGGAAGTACAATTTTGCTTAGCCAAAAGCTGCGAGAATTTTTTTTTTTTTAGGGGCTATGGATTGATGGTGGGGAATTATGGAAAGAAGAGCAGCCGGAAGAATTAAAAGGTATAAGCTTTTCTTGGCAGCATCATCTAAGGACAGAATGGGCTTTCCAAATGACTTCCAGCGCTGCCGGTGACACTCAACAAAAAGTTCCTGGAGCTATAGGAACGACCGCTGTCGAAAAAATAAGCACTTAGTAGAAGAAGAGCAAAGCTTAGAGAGAGAGAGAGAAAAAAAAGCTATAAATCAAAGGGAAATTGCAGAGAGAAAAATGTAGGAAGAGAAGGAGAGAAGTGCTCCCAGGCAAATCCTCGCCAAATAATTCATTTCTGACCTCCTTAGTAAGTAAATTTCCTAAATAAATAAGAGCAGTGCTTGAATGTCAGGAATGGGGATGCAGCCTGTGGCACTTTGTCGCTCGCAGTCTTGGCAGGCTTGCGGAGCGCCGCGTTTTCATTAGATGGGCCAAATAAATGGCTTCTCCTCCATCCATTCTGAGTTGTTTGATGTTTGGGGGGGGGGGGGTGTAGCAGAATAGAGCGAAGAGAAGAGCAGCTTTTCTCGGGATTTAACTCTTTGACTGCCAGACGTTTTCAGAAAAGGGATGCCGCCAGTGCCAGCCGATTTAAGCATTTTGACTGATTTTCAAGGTCCACAGAAAATGTTCTGTTTGGACTATGGAAACACACGTACTACCAAATGAAAGATTGGACTTTCATCTTTCATCAGAAAAAAAGAGTTTGTTTCTACCTTATTCCGTTCTTTAGTAATCAACAATAGAAAATGGTTAGTTTGACCCAATTTCGCCTGTGTTGGACCAAAATACGGAGAAATCAAGCTTTTAGTGAAACGATATTATTTCATGCATTCTAGTGAATTTGACACTTCTTTTTGTCCATGAATGATGCCACAAACACCTAAATAGTGCTTTACTTCTATAAAACACTACCACCAAGAATGAAAAAGTGTTTTTTGATAGCAAAATACGTTTATTTACATTCAACAGTGTAACAATTTGACAACAATTTGGCAAACTATTTACAAATGTGTGCAACTGTGGTGCTATTTACAAATATGTGGATGTTTCAACGACAGTTTTTCTTTTTGTAACACTCTCCTGCGTGCAAGGAGACGCAACAGCATTTGCACAAGATTGCCTCTTCGCGTGCGCCACTTTCTTGCCGGCCGTTTTTTTCCGGGGAATAGCAAGTATATACTGCAGTGTCATCAAGTCTAATATCAGGATCATGCTACGGTTACGTTACGGTGGTGTTACGTCTCGCTTCCCCGTGTCCTTCAGTTGCTATACCGGGTTGGTAGGAGATGTTCTGATCCACTCCATTCATGGTGGCATCGTAGTCCAGAAACAGTGTCTTCTCCGTGATCAGACTGTACCCGCTCCTCCGATGAATATGCATTGGACTCGGGGTACTCTTCATTGTCCGATCGAATGTCCGCTTGTGCAGCTCCGCGTTTTCCGGCCTTAGCAGCGCTAGCCGCGCTAGCCGCGCTTTGCCGGTGGGGCTTACTACGTGTTCATAACAGTCACGTTGGCGTAGAGCTTCATCTTCTTCATCATCATCAATCTGCATTGGTCGATGCCAACTCTCCATCGCCCGATCGAATGTCCGATTGTGTAGAAGTACCCGGCCGGCTATTGTGCGCGTTTTCCGGCCTTAGCAGCGCTAGCCGCGCTAGCCGCGCTAGCCGCGCTTAGCCGTGAGGCTTACTACGTGTTCATAACAGTCACGCCAAAGCTTCCAACTTTGGCGTAGAGCTCGTTGTCATCATCATCGTTGACATCAATGCGCTTTTTAGTATTGATTGATGCTTTCCGTCTTTGAAAAAAATGCTCAAGCTGAGCTGCTTGTAACCGGTTGCTTGGTCAAGCCATTGTGGCTTGGATCAGCCATTGTCTCCTCAACACTCTAGCTCCGCCTCACGTCTTCTACTGACGCCCACGGTGGGCGGCCCATCCAACCTTGTGCAAAGAGAGTCATCGCTGCCCTCTAGGGGCCAAAACGAGTCTTTGACTAATCAGATCAGCCTGATTCTTTCAGCACAGCTGCCCAAGGCTTTCCTGCACCCGTTTTTGAAAAAAAAAAAAAAAAACATAGGGGACGTCTTTTAACGTCCTCGGCGCCCTTCCCTAGGTTTATGCTAAACGTTTTATAACGTTTATGGCAGTCAAAGAGTTAATATGTTAAAAGCCGCTTTTATTCGTGTGCAGGTGTGCAGAGGGGTCCATTTGTGTGTGTGTGTGTGTGTGTGTGTGTTTTAGACGCCGCCAGTCCGGCTTGCCCTAAGAACAGATTGGCTGCATATATAATTCATGGCCTCCAGCCGATCCGGTCCATCCAGCAACCTTCTTTGTCTGGCTCCTTTTCTGACACTTTCCGCCACACACACAGAGCGCTGGATCGATGGCTTGCCATCTTCACACTCCTCGCGGTCCCAGTGCGTGCGCTGTCTCGTCCAGTTAGCAGCGCTGGGAGGCCTCGGCCCGGCCTGTCACCGCCCGGAAAGGATGCAAGGCGCCGCCGCTTCTAGAGAAGTGGAGTCTGATGGTTGGCTGGCACCTCGTAACCATGGCAATCCCTTGGCAACAGCACACACCCCTGCGCATCAACACAAGGACAGGCTCCAACACTCATTGACACACGCGCATGCACTGGCCCACGGTGTGAAAATGGCCTGTGTTGTCCTTCACATGTTTGGGGCAATATTGTGGTCACATTTTGTGAAAGGAAGATGCAAGCTTGTAGTTCCTTAGATAAACTAATGATCTAAGTTCAATAAAACTAGAGATGCGCGATACCAAGTGCCAATATCGCCGATACCGATATAAAGTACTTTTAGGTTCATAAAATATGATGGTATTTTAAATGATTTGTCCTTTTAACTCATTCACTGCCATTGACGGTTATAAACGTCCAAAAAATCATTTTAACTATTTCTATTAGTTTAAAAAAAAAATCTACTTTTGTTAACTTTCGAGTCCTATAGTGTTAGGAATCGGGTGTTTCTCTGTATTTTAATATTCACTAGTATTACCAATTCTTTCTCACTGGTGCCTCCTGCCGGCGGCCAAGTGTTACTACATGCGCTGCCAAAAAGTGCCACTCTCTCAAATACTCATGTTCCTTACAGACAGACGCAAATATATTTATCAAAGTGATTTACAATGATATCAGAATAGTCTGATTACTTGACTGGAAATTGGAGTTACTAATTAACGCATTACTGGCATCACATTTGTGGGACCGACTGTGTGTGCCTTCTTTCTTGCATCGCCACTGCCTCCTTTTTTTTTTTTTCCTAGCCTCACTCCATCTCTCTCTGCGTCAACCATTTTCCCCTCATTGGTGCAAAGGTGCCTGAGAGCAAGATGAATTCCTTTTTTCCCCCCTCCCTGATAGTTGTGCATGCATATATTAAGTGTGATTAAACACTGTGCGCTGCCTCCATCAAGTGCTCGCTAATGGCCTTTTTTTATGACATGAATTAGTCATAATGGGAAAGCGGCACAGTCAAAAGCGTGCAAGCGCTGTTGTTGTTGATTTGATTGTTTGACCGTTCACAGGAGACCTTGTCTCCCATTGCTGTGAGTGGGTGAAAGAAGGGCTGGAAAAGCAGTTCCGAGGCACTTGGCTGCAAAGAAAACATTTTTAATGTGAGAGGTGTAAAGATCAAAATGTGCATTTCTGCGCGTTGGCTTGTGCGTGTTTATATAGCACATATTATCGAGAATTGGGGCCAGATAAGCGTGGTTTTGGTGCGAGTTGGTGTCTTTTCCACAAGGGCCCCCACTATACCTCTGCCCCCCCCCCCCCCCAATAGAGGGATTACATATGTATCATCACCCGTGCTCTATGACTAATTACATCTGTGAGATGAGATTATAGGGAGGTTTACCATGCCAATCCCTCCTCTTAGGCTAAATGTATCAGTTCCAACATGAGGCATTACCCCGTGTATGAAACAGAGACTGATGCCAGTGAGAAATGATTTGAATAGCTCAAACCCAAATAGAATTTTTGCTCTTGTCGACAAAAAAAAAATCATAAAACCTCTGCTGGTGTTCTTACATTGTCTATTGTCGTTTGCTGTTCAGTGCAGGGGTGGCTCTAGTCTAGAGTGATACAGGGCCGAGGCCACCCCAAAATCTTGAAAATCCTTAAACAATTTTCCTTGTCATCTTAACAGAAAATTGTTGTGGCAGTTTTTCAGAATAACTAGAAATTAGGGCTGGGTAGCCATTCAGATTTCTAAAATCGATTTGATTAGATTCAGAAGATCCCAATTCGATTCATGATTCACATTCATTTTCGATTCAGGTAAGGATTTCATGCAGTACCAATTTTACTTTTATATGGAAGACATTCTCAGAAGTATCAATGTTGCGAATAGTAACTTACTTGGTGCATTAGTATAAAAAAATATATATATATGAATGTTTACCTTTAAAATTGAATCCAATGCAGTTACATTAATCATGTATGTTTTATTGAACATGACCTGATCAAAACTAAAAAAAATTGAAATCGATTACAACCACAGCACTATGTAAATAAAGAGGCAAGAACACTGGGCTCCTCTTGGGGTACTCAGAATAACAGAAGGGCATATTTGCATTTGGGAGCCATATTTTAAAGTATCAATTCCTGGTTTTATGAATCAATATTGCGCTCTGAAAAGGAATATCGATTTGATATGAATATATCGATTTTTTTTTCCAACCCAGCCCTTCTAGAAAATATCAACAATATATAACTGCTTGCTTTATTGATTTCAGTGTGTTTAATAAATTAAAGTCAAAACCATTTCAAAGCGTCCGTAAAATAAAAAAGTTTGGACACCCCCGGTATTCGACCTTTTTGTGCCATGTCCTCACCTAATGTTACATCTTTGAATATGCTCGTCCAGGAGATAATCTTGTTTCAGAGCCAGATAGGCCAAATTGTTGCAAACAGTATTCTCTTTCAACTTTTATGTCAGTGGCTTTGGACTGCCCAGCATGTAATGAAATGAAAGACACTGTCACACACACACACAGGTTTGTTTTACTATCTTTGTGGGGCCATCTCATTGACATAATGCATTTCCTAGCCCTCTCCCCCTAACCCCAACCATCAAAAATGATTGCCTACCCCTATTCCTTACCCTAACCTCAACCATAACCCAATTCGAACCTAAACTCTAAAACCAAGTCTTGACCCTCAAAAAGAGGTCTAAACTTATGGGGCCCAGCAAAATGGCCCCACATGGACCATGGACGGGTGGGCCCCACAACTCTGTGAAATCGCAGAATGTTGGCCCCACTATGTGACAAAAACAAGACCACACACACACACACACACATGCATCGGCGGGGCTAGCATTCAGCAGGTTGCAGATAAGCCCCTCTTATGTCACCTGCAACACTGCATGATGAGCCGTGAGACGAGGGAAGCTGAAAGGGGGCGATTGAGCGGAATAGATTTTTTTCCGTTGCCATGGAAACAAATAATATGAGCCTCTCCAAAAGCTCACCTTAATTAGTTAAATTAGGACTTGTGCGATGGGGGGAGATGATTTGCAGAGGAGACGATAGCGGATCTTATGCGCAGATCAGCCGTCTGCAATCTCACGCAGGAACTGTTTGATCGCTGATATGTTGTCGACTGTTTTTTTAGAAAAAAGTCCAAAAGTTGCAACAACAGCTTGCCGAATCTCATTTCTATACAACCATGTGACATCTGCTCTGTTGTCTGCCATCATAGCTGAACATTTGAAGCTACTTTCTCGCAAAAGCGTCCAAATAAATCATCATCTCGCCCTGTTTTTGTCTAGGCAGGGCAGCCATCATGGAGCGAGTGTCACCCAGCCAAGAACCGCAGTCGCCTACAGCCGGCCAGCAGTCAACAATATTTCAGCCATGGGCAACGCACAAGGTCCGGCCTACAATGTGATGCCTTCAGGTAGGATTGCGAAATCCAGCTGGCAGAGGGCGTATTGTCTCGTCTTTGTTCTCAGTCATGGACGTTATAAAAGATCAAAGGGAAAACTACAACACTCAGCTATTGTGTTGTTGTTTTCATGCTATTTAGTTAGCGATTCTCTACTTTCATTAGTTTTTACATTTTGACTAAACATTGCTGAAGATCGTTATCAGGCTTTTATGCAGAGATGAGATTATCATTTGAAACCCATGTGTTGCTTGTGGGAGACATGGAAAACAGGCTGGATAGGGGTTACTTGAGGACCAGGGTTGAGAACCACTGCATTAGAAAGCTCATCATCCTTGTTGAAGCTGAGAGCATTTTCTTGGGTACTAATTAATGTGAAGGTCTACCAGCTTGATACACATTTCTACACACATTTGCTCAGAAGGGTGAGTACCGATACCATGTTACGGTATCAGGCCAACACCCAGCCTTACTTCAAGATATCGGTACATGTGACAGCAGCCGATGCCGGCATCGGCCGCCCTCTTGTGGCCGCTCTTCGATTAGAAATTAGAAGTTAGAAAGAAAAAAAGACAAGAAAAAGACTAGGGTTGTAACGATAATGGCAATATTGTGATATCGCGATTTTAAAATTTCCACGATATCATCGCCGTCATGTCACAATATTAAAAGCAGCACATCACATTCAAAAGTTCAGGTTGTTTTCATTTCTGCAGTTCCAGCACCCTTTTAATTTTAATGAGGCATGTTTTGGCCACCTATGTTAAAGACCCGTGTTACTGACCAGATGAAGGGGAACGTCACTCCTATTATTATGTACAAAAAAACAATAGTGTGCTTTTTATTTCAGTATGACCTTTTTTGTTTTTTGTTTTTTACAATATAATGACTTTTTATGCTGTTTTGTGAGCGTTTTTTATGTTGCCAACCTCCCTCTAATATGGTGATGATTATCGCATCGTGAGATTCATATGGTGGTTATCTCGTAATGTCCATCCACCTATCCATTTTCTGAACCGCTTATTGTGACGTGAAGTGAAGGAACTGATCAGATTAATGATTTCTCACAATAACTAGCAATCAGATGGAAATCAAGAACGCTTTATTTCAATAAGTCTCTGTCAATGTTCAAAATTCCAAGTGATGACTTATACAACATTCCTAGGAAATAACAATGTCTGACAACTAGTTAGCTTTAACTCATTCACTGCCATTGACGGCTATAGACGTCAAAAATGTATTTGAACTATTTCTTAGTTTCACTTTTTTTTCCACTTTTGTTAACAAGAGTATGAAAACCTAGAACAAAATGTATTGTACGTTTAGAACAGATATAAAATGTGTGATTAATCGTGAGTTAATTAGTGAAGTCATGTGATTAATTACAATTAAAAAATGTAATCGCCTGATGCCCCTAATTAAAAAAAAGAAAAGAAAAGATTATAAAAAATTAGGGGCGTCAGACGATAACGTTTTTTTATTGTAATTAATCGCATTACTTCAATAGTTAACTCACGATTAATCCCAACATTTTATATCTGTTCTAAATGTACAATAAAAAAAATCTAGGTTTTCATACTCTTGTTAACAAAAGTAGAAAAAATGTGAAACTAATAGAAATAGTATTAATATTGATTTTTTGACGTCAATGGCAGTGAATGAGTTCAAACAAGTTTGCAGGCTACTTGTGTGGTCCTTGGGGGCTACCTGGTGCCTGCGCACACTACGTTGGTAACCCAATTTTAAAGAAAGACCTATTTTGGCAATTTTGTATTCTTCTAATTTCACATTTCTGGCTCCTTGATTGTAAAATAGCCACAATATCGGTCCCGTCGCTAAAGCGACGATAGTACTATAGTACCGATACCTTGTAATAAGGAAAGGTATCCATCCGATATTAATAACTGTTGTCGGTACTCACCCCCGTCCCATTAATTCAAAACGTGGCCAGGACTTAACTATGTACTCCCCCCTCTCCTCCACCATTTAACATCAATGTTATCGTCATGCCAAGAGACAAGCTTTACTTTGAAGGGTTCTGACCCAGTGTGCTCCACTGACCTACTTCCTAATGCAATCTTTATTGGTATGAAAAGTGTTGCCGCACGTCAGGCCAGTCAAGATAACCTTCCAGATGTCGGTTGTGTTTATGTTGAATTTACAGAAATCTCTTATCAGAGAGGGATTAATTACGATGACAAATTTTAATCGGCTGATTTTTTCTTTTTTAAATCTTTTATTTTCAAAGAAGAAAAAAATGTTTGGGACATTAGGTGATAATTTTTTTTAACTGTAATTAATCGCATGACTTTACTAGTTAACTCACGATAAATAAATTAAAAAAGAAAATATAAAAAATTAGGGGCTTCAGGATATTTAAATTTGTAATTGTATTTAATCGCATGACTTCTAAATGTGCAAAAAAATCTAGGTTTTCATACTCTAGTTAACAAAAGTGGGAAAAAAGTGCTAAACTAATAGAAATAGTGCAAATGCAAAAAATAAATAAAAATAAAAAATAAAGAGCAATGATGATGACATTTCCGAATGAACAATACTGAGCTCTTTATAGAAAAAAAGGAAAAAAAATAAAAGAAAATAAAATAAAATAAATAAATAAGAAATAGTGCAAATGAATGTTTGACGTCTATAGGCGTCAATGGCAGTGAATGAGCTAAAGCAGAGATGTCAATGTATTTATACTAAACCCGGATTTACCACCGGGCTACATATTGATGTCGCAAAAGTTTCTTTCAGCCCTTCACCTTGCTGCATTGCCGTTGAAGGCACCTCCGAGGGCATGGAATGAATAGGCCCCTTTTATTCACAGCCAAATATTAGAATGTTTGATATTTGAGGAACTTGAAATGAGTACCAAGGTTTCACAGCGCTTTGCCCAAGGAAGAGTGAAAAGCTATTAGTCAGTTAGCACAGAAGGAAAAGCCTTGCGTCCAAGGATTTTCTTTTGTTTTTTAAGAACTATACGGCTCCCGCTATGAAATGTAGTCTTGATGATGTTAGCGCCTCTTCAACTTGAACTCAAAGGCAGTTATGCCAATGCCTTTGAAATGAGAGGACTGTCTATCATGTGAAGGCAAACCCCGCCCCCTTGCCATTGTGGCGCCACTTTGAAGGCAAACTCACATTTTGGATTCCTCCCAACAAAATCAAAAGACAGCACCGACCGGCTTTGTTTTGAGCAGCCATCTTTTTGGGGATATTTCTTCCTTGCGCGCGTGAAGAACTCGCGGCCGTACTTTGCCAGCGACGCTTTTGAGGGGGACAACATGTCAATACGATGAAAGGCGAATGTCTGTGACGTCATACAAGCCATTATCCTGAAGCTTTCACACCTCACAAAGGAACTACCATTTGTTTCAGAAATGAATGAATCACACAAAAACAGCAGCGGCGGCAGCAAATCCCTTGAGAGAGCGTTGAGCGACCATGGTAAAAAAAAAAAATAATAATCATTTATTTGAGGAATCTTTACATTTTTCGGTCATTCTGTCATTAAATGTTTTCATCGTACTCTTGTGAAGGAGCCATCGGAATGTCTGGGGACGGGATGATGAGCCCGAGCCCGGAATTGAAAATGAAAGCAGATGTAAAAGATGACAACGGCCCGGCCAACGACACTCACAAGCCAAAGGTAACAGAAATTCTATTTACGTTTCTTATTGTCCTCACTTTTATCCTCTTTGGTTTGCTCTTGCGCACCTAATAACTTCTCATCCACACATGTTGCCTCAGCACACCGGGTTGTTGTTTCTCTCTTGTTTTTGCACCATATTTAATGATTTAATTAACATTTGCCATTCCGAATGTTTCCCCCGCTTTGTTTTGGCCGCCACCTCTCTGTCGCTGGTGTTTCGGCAGCCTGAGCTCAACTCGAGGGTTCGGCACACACACACACACACACACCCACACCCCCTTGGACACACAAGAAGTCACACACGATTCTTTTACTTAAAGGGGAAGTCAACCCAAAAATGATAAGGTCTAAACACAGCATTCCAATTAATATTGCGTTTGTGCAATATGAATTAAGCAGCAAAATCAACCTGTTTTTATCCATCTCAGGGGGCGGCCATTTTGTCACTTGCTGTCGACTGAAAATGACATCACAGTTGTTCAGGGCCAGTGTTGGGAGCGTTACTTTTTAAAAGTAATTTGTTATAGTTACTCATTACTTGCTTCAAAAAGTAGCTGAGTTAGTAATTTAATTACTTCATAATAAAAGTAACTCATTTGCAGCCAAAGTAACTACTTTGACTACTAAAAATTGTTTTATATCTAACTATTTGGATTATTATTATTATTTATTTTTTATTTTATTTATTTTTTATACAAGAAATTTTAATTTAATCCAGGCCATATAGGGTGTTTTCATTTATTTTTGTGAGTATTTATTTAGTTAGTTATAGTTACTCATTACTTGCTTCAAAAAGTAGCTGAGTTAGTAATTGAATTACTTCATAATAAAAGTAACTCATTAGCAGGCAAAGTAACTACTTTGACTACTAAAAATTGTTTTATATCGAACTATTTGGATTATTATTATTATTATTATTATTATTTATTTATTTATTAATTTTTTATACAAGAAATTTAAATTTAATCCAGGCTATATAGGGTGTTTTCATTTATTTTTGTGAGTATTTATTTAGTTAGTTATAGTTACTCATTACTTGCTTCAAAAAGTAGCTGAATTAGTAATTGAATTACTTCATAATAAAAGTAACTTGTTACTAAAAATTGTTTTATATCGAACTATTTGGATTTATATTATTATTATTTTTTATTTTATTTTTTTTATATAAGAAATTAAAATGTAATCCAGGCTATATAGGGTGTTTTCATTTATTTTTGTGAGTATTTATGTCACACAAATGCCTCACCCCATAATATGACATATCATATAATAATAATAATAATAATAATAATAATAGTAATAATAATAATAATCAGCATATGGACCATATTCTACCTGGATGTGAGGTACTAGCCAAAACGGAGTACATGTCCAGGCACAATAATGCTGCAGCATATCTCCATTGGTGCATCTGTCAAGACCGTGATATCGAGATTACAGAAAAATGGTACAAACACGAGCCAGAGACAGTGATGCATAATAAAGATAACAACATCACCATCATGTGGGACATGCCAGTCAATACTGATAGAACAATAACAGCGAACAGGCCAGACATCATCGCTAAAGATCCAGTGAATTCCACCTGCAAACTGATTGACGTGACTGTCCCGACAGATAGAAAGAAAGGTGTGTGCTAGAAAACATCACGAGAGTATCAGAGAGAGCTACTATGACAGAGATTCAAAAGATCTGCATGCTGGGATCTGCGCAAATCCTCAGAAAGGTGCTTAGTATACGAACAGAATAATTGACTTGAGTGACTGACGCCCTCGGTGCATGGTTTGCACCCGGCTGATGCATAAAAGGAACTGCAGCAAAGACTGTGAGACAAGAGATGATAATAATAATAATTCATTACATTTGGAGTGGTGATGTTTGTTCTACCACTGCCAGTTGCTACAGCAATCAGAATAATAATACAAATAAAATAAATACTGGATATATGGTGATTTGTGGCACATATGTCATCTATTGGTAATTTGACAGTCTTAGCCAGTCCCTCCAGGATTTCGCGGGCATTTATATTTATATATTATATTTATATTCTTATAAATTCTGTTTAGTCCAAAAGGAACTTACATAATTATAGTGTTTCTATTTTTTGAAATTGGTCTTAATATTCTTAAATGCTTAAACGTTTTCTTGTTTTGTACCAAAAAATAAATAATCGGTAGAATAATTGTGATTTTGATTAACTCATTCACTGTCATTGACACCAATAGACATCAAAAATGTAAAACTATTTCTACTAGTTAAAAAAAAAAAAATCCATTTATGAAAGCCTAGAATTGTTTTGGGTACATTTAGAACAGATATTGTGATTAATTGTGAGTGAGTGTGTGAAGTCATGCAATTAATTACGATTACAAATTTTAATCGCCTGATGCCCCTAATTTGAAATAATCTTTTCTTTAAAAAAAAAATTTTTTTTTTGAAAAGATTATTAAAAATTAGGGGTTTCAGGCGATTACAATTTTTAATCGGAATTAATCGCATGACTGCACTAGGTAACTCACAAATTTTATATCTGTTCTAATACAATAAAAACAATCTTGGTATTCATAAATGTCAAACTAATGGAAATAGTTAAATTAATTTTTGACGTCTATAGCCGTCGATGGCAGTGAATGAGTTAATGCAAAAATAATCGCGATCGTTATTTTTTCCATAATCCAGAAGCCCTATGCATTATTGATCAGAATTCCGTGTTTAGACTAGCAGCGTTGCATAGAACATAATATTGTTTAAAAAAAACGTAGTGACTTCCGACCTCTCATTTGGCCCTCAAATTGCACCGTGACATGGCAGCAACAAAACTGCTCTCTGCTCTTTCTTTCCTCCCCACTCTCAATTGTTTTTACTGACACATGCACCTCCATCACATCCGCTACACTTCTTTTCGCTCCAAATCCCTGTCTTTTCTTCTGCTGATGATGGTAGTAAGGGCTTTTTGAATTATTTAAAGGCATTCAGAGCAGCCATAGAGACCCCTCGTGCTCTCAAAAGAGATGATCTGTCTGCCAGGAATGAGTGCAGGAACACAAAGACACACCGATCCACGGAAGACAGACTCAGGGAAATCGAAAGCCGGCGAGATAAGCTTTTGCTGACTTTAACATTCCATATAAAGACCCAGAGCACTTGTCAAGCTCTGTTGTTCCGTCTTTTGCAGTTAACATGCGTGTGCACATTTATTCATCTCGATGAAATGTAAACTCACTCGCGCCTATTGGGGAAATTGTATGCATGTGTACATGCAAAGAACACCAATCTGTTGGATTTCCTAGGGATGTTCGATATCGCTTTCGTTTACCGTTACCAAGTACCGATGCCATTAGTACTTTTGATAGATACAATTTCCCACAGAAAAACAATGAAAGACAATTTTAAAGAAAGACCTATGTATTTGAAAAATAGAAATTAAGATTGCATGAATTTAATGGCAAACATCTATTCTTCTCATTTCAAATCCGTAATCGTAAAACATCCACCAAGAGGCCAGCTGATATGCGTATCAATACAACTTTTTCACTCACGATACCGATATTGCAACCTACATTACTGTCCGATACCGATATCAAGCCAATACAAAAAAATGATACCCGATTTATTTATTACCCATATTCCAAACATTTGAGTTACATAAATTCAACCTCAAACATGAGAATGGACTGCACTTGAACAAAATAAATCGCTGCAATTGGTAAATTTTCAAAAATCTGGTGTTGTTTTTACAAATTATTTATCAATCTACAGTGTTGATAATGGCTTACTTCCTTTAAGGATTGCAATGTTAATGGTTGAACAAACGACATTTTTTAGGTCTCCTGAATCGACAAAGAATTTTGGGGGTACAAGGTTTCGGTCCAACGCCAGCCAAGTACAAAATAAATGAAAGGACCCTGAGAAATAACACTAATAAAGCGGAGTCTGGATGGGTGCTAACATCTGAGATTTTGGATGTTGACCTTTATCATCTGATGCTGGTTTTTTGGGGGAGGGCTGATATTGGACCGATATCCGATATCAATAACGGATTAGGATACCATACCAGCTGATATCGTGTACTTGGTATCAGTTCTCAGTCATCCCTACTATTTTCAATTTACATCATATTTCAAATACACCAATTGAGGGCAAATTTGGTACATTTGCAATATCTAGTCAAATCCAATACGAAAGCTGTATCAGTTCAGCTGTTACAATATTTCATTTGATTTACGCAGTCACAGAGGTATTCATTTTACACTAATCTGATGAATGTGGAGCCGTTTCTGTTTTAAATATTTTGGTTGCCTCATTTAGCCATGAGTGTGTCAAAATATGAAACTCAGCTCTCAGTGCAATTTTACTCCAGACTACAGCAACAATAATACAACATCTTGTTATATTATTCAAAACTAGCCCCATAAAGCAAGATTAGATTTATGCAATTCCTATCATCTGAATCTCATTATATTGTGCAAGCAGGCTTGTCAGCGTCAATGCCCTAATACAGTGTGCTTAAAAAATTTTGTTTCGCATAAAAACTGAACATAGCGTATCAATATTGAATTCCAACATTCCATAATGTTCATGTGGATGTAACCAATGTCCAGTGATTTTGCTTCCTCAGGGTCAGACATGTTACGTTAAGATGTTTGAATCATTCTTTTATCCACTGAAGCTGTTTTTTTTTCTCTCTCTGTGCACACCAGTTACAAGACAGTCACAACAACAGCACCTCGGCCCCCCAGCAGTGCGCGTCGCAGCCGGCCACGCCAAGCAGTGCTGTGCCCGTCCCCTCCCCACTGTCGCCCAGCCCAGCCAGCTTGTCCTCCTACCACGGAGATGATAGTGACAGCATAAGCAGCCCCCCTTGGCCCGTCAAGGCCCCTCCAAGCCCAGTAAGTACCACAGGTTCAATATGAATGGATGGATGGGGGGGGTCCATATAGGCCAGGTGTCTGCAACTTGCAGCTCTTTAGTCCCTCTCCAGTGGCTGCCTGCGGAGCTAAAAAAAAATAAAAATGTAGAATTGATCTTTTTTTTTTACATATTTATTTTTATTTTTTAGATAAAATATTCTTTAAATAAATTAATGATTACAATAAAAAAACAAAATTTTAAATGTCTGGGAGCGCTAAAAAAAATTGTAGAATGTATCTTTTTTTTTTTTTACATATTCATTTTTATTTTTTAGATAAAATATTCTTTACATAAATTAATGATTACAATAAAAACATTTAATGTCAGGGAGCTCTAAAAAAAATTCAAATTTAGCTTTTTTTTTTTTTTTACATATTCATTTTTTTTTTTTTTTTGATAAAGTATTCTTTCAATAAATTAATGATTACAATAAAAAAAATTAATAATGTCAGAATTAAAATTTGTTAGGGGGGAAAAAGGAGATGTAAAGTAGATGATAAAGTGTTAAAAAATTTAAAAAGTGAGCATAATATGTCCCAAAAGGAAGAGGAAAAGCAGGGAATTACCATAAAATGTCCACGAAATTGCCTAAAAATGTGAGAGAATTGGATTTTTAAAAAAGTCCAAAAACAAAAGAAAAAAATCCTGAAAATTACCATAAAATGTCGACGTAATTGTCAAAAATTATAGCAAAAAAGGCAGAAAAATGTCAAAAAATAGCCATAACCATAAAAAGGAAGAAGAGAGGCAGAAAATTAGTAATTGTCCACGAATTTCCCATAAATGTCAAAATGAAGAAAAAATAATATGAAAAATAAAGTATGGAAAATTACAAAAAGGGAGAAGAAAATGGATGCTGCATATTCTTGTGTTCTGGTGCAGCTCTAATTAGCTTTTGGGCCCTCAGTACTTTTTAATTAAAATAACACATTGTTTCATTCATCACAATGTTCAAATGTTTTGCAATTCCATACAGATTTTTTTCATTTATTTGGCATAAAATGGCTCTAAATTTAGACAGTAAAGGTTGCTGACCCCCATGTTACATAAGGCCAGATCCTAAATCTGCTGTAAACGTATAAATTAAATTCTTTCAACACACTGTGTGTACTGTTTTAATATATCCATATAACCAAGATTCTCGTTCGCTCTGTGTAAATATACAATGAAACTTAATGACTCCCAGGGGAGAGACAATTGTTAAAGTACAGTACAAGGTACAGCAAATAGCCTGTGTAATTGCCACGATACAATTCATATGAAATGGTCATTTAGGAGGCGAGAGGTTGTGGCCGTTCTCGGAATCCAAGAGCTATATACATTAACTTACCTGTATTTTGCCCCCTCCATTTTTTTTTTTTTGACAGAAAGCCAACCCAAATTCGTCAACGTCCAGCAGCGAGCGAGTCTCGCGACTGTACGAGCTGGGTGCGGAGCCGGAGAGGCGGATGTGGGTGGAACGCTACCTGTCCTTCATGGAGGAGAGAGGAACTCCCGTTTCCCAGCTGCCCATCATGGGGAAGAAACCTCTGGATCTATGGAAGCTTTACGTTGCTGTTCGGGAGATTGGAGGCCTTGCCATGGTAACTCGTGTTAGGATTTAAGACCACAGAACCACAGAATTGATGTAAACATGTTCTCAATGGGATCAAATATATGTAATCCTCAAGTAAATTGTCATTGTTAAACAATTGTGCACTTAAATACATTATGGGGACCTGTTTTTGAGGACAGATGCCACTTTCATGCCAGAGCTAGTCTAGATTAGCGTATTTGGCAATATGGTGACCAAAGGTAGGCTAGATTTTACTGTAGATAAGCTAAAAGCAGGTCTAAGTTGTGGCGCAGGGGATGTCATCGTATTGAATTCATAAATATGACAACAGTATGTGAACATCACAAAATAGATGACAAAAAAATTACATTTTGCCACCCTCCACAGGTAAACAAGAACAAGAAATGGCGGGAGCTGTCCACCACGCTGAGCGTGGGAACGTCGAGCAGCTCAGCGAGCTCGCTGAAGAAGCACTACATCCAGTTTCTGTTTGCCTACGAGTGCAAGATGGAGCGAGGTGAAGAGCCGCCGGCCGACAGCAGCAGCAGCAGCGGTGGGAGTTTGGCTGCAGGGGACAGCAGGAAGCAGGTCAAGATCCAGCCTCCCTCACCTGGTAAGGACCGGTTTCAGCTTCTTGCCCACCTGCGTGCAATTCCATCAAGCTACAGGTGTCAATGGTCTTGCAACTTTGGCGAATGTTCCACTTTTGCACCGTTGCCAGGCCCGTCCGTCATTGAGTGTATATCAATGCTGAATTAGCCAAGTTGTAATTTTTTTTCTCCATGCATAATACTAATTAGAATGCTTGTATGTAACTTAGATTTAGTAAGAATTAGGGATGGGCGAGTGCTGATATCAGGTATTGGTTTTGGGCCGATACTCACAGCGCCCCCTTGTGGACCTTTTACGATCAAGAACTAGAGATTACAAATTAGAAAAAGAAACATTTGCCATTGATTTCATGCAATTTTATTTATTTATTTATTTATTTTGTCCATCCATTTTCTTAACCGCTTTTCCTCACAAGGGTCGCGGGGGGGGGGGGGGGCTGGAGCCTATCCCAGCTGGCTTCGGGCAGTAGGCGGGGCACACCCTGAACTGGATGCCAACCAATCGCAATGATTTATTTTGTGTGTGTGTGTGTCAAATAAAAACTAGTGCTATCAGTACTTGGTGTTGGTATCAGTGACTACTCAAGAGTTGAGTAGTCGTATTGATATCAGTCTGAAAAAAGTGGCATTGAACATCCCTAGTAGTAAATGTTGCGTCATTCAAATGTGTTTTTTTTTTTTAACAAATGATGACAGATTAGGCCTGCTGTGTTTCAAAATAGCATTCACACACTACACGAGTTCAGATGAGGTTGAGCAAAGCTTGAAAAAGAAACAAATGATCATCTTTGAAACTAGTGTTGGGTTCTCTAATGTGTCAGAGGATACAGTAGGGTTTAACAGTGTATGTGCTTAGATGAAAAATAAAGTCATATCTGATACTTGATAATATTACTGACTTTGCACATTCAATATGCCGTATTGACATGATATTAAAAAAAAAAAGCAGGTAGCGCAAATAAATTGCACATCGACGAGTGTGAAGTGGCTTAGTAAGAAATATAATTGTCTCCCACCAGGGGATATGTGGGCTTCAGAGCAGCCTCTCTGTCTGCTGCAATTTTTGTGCGTGCTGAACTTGGGTCTCAGTTTTATTTGGAGCAGCGTTATGATTATAAATCCTAAGTAGTGCTAAGGTTGTACATAAGTTGAATTGAGTGACTATAAGTACTGTACTCACAATTTATATTCTATGCATGAACACCAACAAAATTAGCCTATGCTAAACTGTTAGTAATCGTGATTAGCATTAGTGCGCTCGCGATTAGCACTTCAGGTAAACAAACCCTAGCCACCATTTAGTTCACACGTATGTCATTATATCTACTTTACACATGTAATAGTGTCTAAAAAGTCACTTATAAACGACGCTTCAACATGTTTCCATGAGTAAGGGTAGAGCTAGCTGTTAGCTACATGAGCTCAATAACTTCATGTTCCTGTGTTCTTCTAGGCAGACACGTTTAGTGCATGACTGCCCTCTACTGGTTAAGTGATGAAGACCGAAAACTGAGTGGCTGATTATATTTTGTTATAATTGCAAGTGCTTTTTAGGACGTTCAGAACTTCCTTTCCTGTGTTTTGGGGAAGCGCAATGTGCTGAATTGTCTTTCATAAAACCCTATTAAATAAGTTCTAAGTCAGTGAGCGTTTTTAATTAAGCAGACAAATAACATCCGCCATTCGGCCACTAAATGATGCACTAACAGAAGAAATAAAGATCAGAGTCAACTTTCTTTCTCCAGCCAGCTAGTCCAAAGGCAAATGCAATGTTTTTATTCAAGATGACTTTCTTAATGTGATTTAGTTAATTTTTTGAAGTTATTGCATACATACATACTCTTACTTACACTCATACAGTACAGTATGTTAAACAATGGAAAATGTCCACCTAGACACATTGTACATTTTGGAGGTCGATGACCATGCATTTCCATTAGGAACTGGAGCATTTCTGCTAGAAGGTAAATGAAGTTACAGAACATACCAAACTTCTGCATGCTCTCTTGTAAGCCCATGAAATACTGTAAGTAAACAACACTTTATGAGACAATTTACCAGTTAATGAAGGTCAGCTACGATACTATCCCATTTGGACCTTTTATTTTTGGATTTTTGTGTGAATTGAGGTTAAGGGAGGTTGTGTTTGGGTAACTTTGTTTGTATATGTTTGGTATTGATATTGTGAACAATTATGACACGAGGATCAGGAGTGTCGAGGAAAGAAGAGAGTCGGTGCATTAAGGGCACGCCTCTAATTTGCAACTGAGATGAGAAAGGTGACCCCGGCTTTTGAAAAGAACCTCAGCGTGAGATATTGAAGATTGCTTTTCCTGCTTGTGGGAAAGAAAATTGGCCCTGTAGACATGGACATCACACAAAACACATATCTTGTGTTTATAATGCATTATAATTCCGCCTCATATGTCTTGTCTTTAAGTATAAAAAAATATATATAATCATCTAATGGGACTGTCACTGTTCATGTAAGGCTTGGAGCACCTTGCTGACATAAAACAAAACAAAACAATCTCACAGTCCATCTTGCGCATTTGGTGCTCAACATGAAAGGCGACCGTGCCTTTATTGTTTGTAGTATACCATCATATCATAAGTGTTAGAAATAAAAAATAATAAAAACAAAGTACCCTACATCAACTTTAATCAAAAGGAAAATTATTGCGTCAATAAATTATTACATTCGATGTCACTTGTGCTCTCTCTCTATTTTTTTCCTCCTTTTACATCATAAGCCATCTGCCCTGCAGAGACCCTGCCAGTCTATTTATAGACTCGACAGAGCGGTGATGTCACAGATGGAGCGTGTCCAGCGGGCTGGTAGCGGCGAGAGCGTGTATGTGGAGGAGTGATTAATGAGGGCTGGAATGCAAAATGTAAACAAACCTGACCTCCCCGTCACCTTTCATTCACAAAAGGGGCTCGGCTGACCGACTCCCACCCATGGCCCCTCCTCTCTGCCCCCACCCCAGTGGATTATGTCACCCGCTGTCACACACACAAATGTCAACCACGTGACTGAAACGCACACATTTGTTTTTTTGCCGCTGTCATTCTTCTGCCTGGAAATGTGGAGCAAAAGGGCGCTTGCGTCCATCTTCATCTCACATCGGAATATTTGCATCATGCTGTTTGCTATTGAAGAGTGGTAATCTGCTTCTGAACCTTGGTTAAAGCAGATATTGTTTACATGTACGTGAGCGACACTTCAACCTCTGCCATTATTATAGCATAAGCGTCCTCCCCTCTATTTCAGCCTCGCTGTCTCCTACCATGTAGACGCAGGGGACGTCATTGAATAATTTAGAATTAGTATGAATTTTTAAAGCTTTAGTCTGTGTTTTTTTCCTATTGGAAACGTGTGGCGCGGTAATGGGCCACCAAGGCTGTTCCAGTGGAAGGCTTCTTACGCTAAATGCTCATTAGGCTGTTTTCATATCCTCTCTTTGTCGTTGTCATCTTTTTAGCAGAACGGTCCTCATTTTGCATTAAACTTGCTACGGGGAATTTGTATCCCTTGGTTTTATGAGCTTGTGCTACCAGCCTCTTGTGGCTCTTTACTCCTAGAATTTGCACAGATGTGGCGTTAACAACTAAATAGGCTAACCCAGTTTTACCTTTGATTTATCAATTATAACTCATGATCCAGGAGGCGTGTCATTTTCAATTTCAGTAGGGTTTTATAGATTTGAATATGTATTTGTATAGCAGTGTAGTCTTCATCATCATCATGCGATTGACTAGTTCATTTTTCGATACAGTTATCGATATGTGGGATGTGAAACGGTTCAAATACGGTTCGATTTGAAAGTGGAAGAGTTCGATCCAGTTGGACTCCAATTTGGTATGCTAATGCTCTGTTCGAGAGGATATGATGCAATCACTTTTTTAGTGCCATTTTACATATATTTAAATAAACTTGTCAGTACTGTAGATGTGCCATTTCCTTTTATACATATCTCAAAGTGGAACGATTCAATTCTGCTCAATTCGATGCACTCGTATCTTAACTTATTCACTTGCAGCCATTTTCACTGAAGCAACTCCCTTCACTCCCGGCTGTTTTACTGGATTTTGACTGACTTGCAAGGTTCACAGAATACTGTGTTCTATTGCTATAAAAACATGGAACCTACCAAAAGAAAGATTAGAGTATCTTCTTTCATTGGGGAAATATATATTTCCATCTGTTTCCGTTTTGCAGCATTAGAATATAGCTAAGTTTCATCATTATTTACAAATCTGTTTAGAACTGTGGGTAAATTAGCTTTTTTGCAACATGGCCCTGGTTGATCTCTTTTGCTCTGCTGCTACCTGCTGGCCGTTTTTGTAATGACTACCATTTCCTCAACTGTTCTCAGCAGTTGAGAGGCTGCATCGAAGCCTCTGCATGCTCTAGCATTAAAAACAATTATAAATACATCTTTGGGGCACTTAAAAACTTTTAAAATAGAACGGGTTTATACATTTTTGGAAGCAAATGAATTAAAAGGGAAATCAACCCCACTTTTCTTTACGTTAACTCGTTCACTGCCATTGACGGCTATAGACGTAAAAAAGAAAAAAATCATTTGAACTATTTCTATTAGTTTAACTTTTTTTTTCCACTTTTGTTAACAAGGTATGAAAACCTAGAATTTTTTTATCGTACATTTAGAACAGGTATAATATTTGTGATTAATTGTGAGTTAACTACTGAAGTCATGCGATTAATTACGATTAAAAAATGTAATCACCTGAGGCCCCTAATTAATTAATAATTTTTTAATAATCTTTTCTTATTTATTTTTTTAAATCACGTCAGGCGATTAAAAATTTTAATTGTAATTAATCGCATGACTTCACTAGTTAACTCATGATTAATCACAAATTTTATATCTGTTCTAAATGTACAATAAAAAAAATTCTAGGTTTTCATACTTTTGTTAACAAAAGTGGGAAAAATGTTATACTAATAGAAATAGTTCAAATTAAAAATGTTATGTCTATAGCTGTCAATGGCAGTGAATGAGTTAATATCTTCCATGCAGTCTAGTCTAGTCTACTAGTCTAAGCACAGTGTCCTGATGAATATTGTATGTATTATGAATGAAGCAGCAAAATCCATCCGTTTTTTAATCCATTTTAGGGGCAGCCATTTTGCTACTTGCTGTCGACTAAAAATGACATCACCGTTGCTCAGGCCTCGGGTAACGACCAATCACGGCTCAGCTCGTGAACATCATACGAACAAAGTCAGAAAACAGGTGAGCCGTGATTGGCTGTTACCTGAGAAACATTGATGTCATCTTCAGTCGGCATCTAGTGGCAAAATGGCCGCCCCCTGAGATGGATAAAAATGGGTGGATTTTGATTGCTTAATTCATATTCAACAAATGTAATATTATTCAAAATGCTGTGAGGGCATACAACATATTATTGTCAAGAACATTTTTGTGTCGACTGAGACTTTTAGAAACTGGTGTATATTTGGTCAAAAGCTGAAATATGAGCATTTGGCAGCACCTTTAACTTTAATAGAAAAAATCTATATCTGACGTGTCATCAGATCAGGTTGTCATTTGTTTTGCTTTTGTAGGACCTTGGACGAGCTTGTAGGAAGGTGCCAGTATGACGACGGCTTTAAATGATCAAGAGTGCTCGCCAGAAAATCTAGCCAGGCTGCAGCGTATTAAGCATCGGCAGTTTAATGGCGGGGACATCATTTGCTAAGTTTTTGCTTAACAGCAGTTAACTTATGTAAAGTATATTCATTTATATGATAAGAGCTATTCATGTAGCCCGTTGACTTCGGCACCTCAATCTTCGCTACTCCCACACTTCAATTAATGGAATATATTGTTTTGAAATAAGACCAAATTGTAATCAGGCGAGCAGCATGTGGTTGACTTTATTTCCCTTGATTTTTTTTCTCTGCTGTTTTTATCTGTCCTTCTCTTCCTCCATGGGCCCCTCATTAGCCGCCATGTTGTTCCCATCCCGATGCCCATATGTGGGCTGTTTGCTTCAGCTCACTTCTCATGTAGGTCATTACTGCCAGCGCTTTGGCCTCAATTCCAAAATATTCTCTCTCTCTCATACGAAACCTCTGTCGAGCCACGTTAGGAGTTGTGTGGACAAGCAAGCTGACTTAACGGTTGTCCTGATTACCTTTTAAGTTGATGACATAACTTTTTGCTCCAGTCCTAACATCCCAACATCTCAACCTTGCAGCTAACTCAGGCGGCTCCCTCCAAGGTCCTCAGACGCCGCAATCTTCTGGCAGCAGCTCCACTGCGGAAGGTGCAGGGGACCTCTTGCCCCCCACCCGTGCGACCACCCCTTTGGGACAGGGCACACCTGTGCCTCCAAACAGGTACCTTAAATCCTTCTTTTACTCGCTCTACACATAATGGCAATATTATTTGTAGCGAGATTGACTGCCTTTCTCACTGCATGCATCATCAGTCACTACATTTCACACTTAATGTAACCACTTTTCCCTGTAAAATATCATTTGACACTTTCAAATTGATGCATATCTCAGAAAAGGAAGAGGGGAGTTGATTTACAGACCTAAAAGGTCACACGAGACGGATGTGTAGTACGCTTGATCAGTTATGATTTGAAGCCCGGATTGCACTTTACTGCATTTGAGGATGTTAGTCTTGCAAAAGACGTAGCTTCTCATGCGCTCCTGGATTTTTCCAGTAGCTCGAGGTAGTCGTTCATGCCAACTATAAAATAAATTTTTCATAGGTGCATCTGGGCATGAGGTGGTTTTGACATGCTTTTGACACGAATAATACGCAATTACCTAATCACATTTGTAGGGATGTAACGCTAACTGGCACAATGTCGCCGTCATCATGTCACGATAGTAAAAGCTGCACATTTGTGAAGTTGCAGCACCCTCTGGTGGTTAGTTTATTAGTGCAGATTAATTTTAATTGGGCATATTTTGGCCACCTGCATTTAAGACTTACTGTAAAGGCCAGATGAAGATATGAGCCTCTTTTTTTCCTTTTTCTTTTTTACAATATCATGAAATTTCATACTTATGAGCTATAAAGTCAGAATCCTGCCAAACTTTTTATTCTCTTTTCACTGGCCCTATAGCTCTTCCGTAAATTATAATATGTCATTATTTAGTACACATTTCTTACACAGTTCCCGATTCCACTTTAGTACTCTACTTCTTGTCCCTCCATTCCTAATCCCACCCCCTTTCCAGGAGCAGCGTGAGCGTGCAGGATCCCTTCTCAGAAGTCAGTGACCCGGCCTTCCAGAAGCGCGCTGCCTCTCTGCCACCCTCTGCTTCATACCAGCAAGGCCTCATTATGCCTGACATGATGATGAGGATGCAATACGATACCAAGGATCCCTTCATTGGCATGAGGAAGAGTGAGTGAGGCCAACACGAAACACTGGCTTGTAGACAAATAGTCGTCACAATGAAATCAACTGTTTCCTTTTATACTTTTTTTTTTTTTTTTTTTTTTAAATCAACATCACAATTCAAAACATTGTGGTTGAAAATGGACAAGGAGCTTGTATTGCTGCGATTGGGAGTCTCAACACAAAAAGTTGTACAACTGAAACTAAATAATACTCAATAATTTACCACACACAAGTGAGCACACACACCTTCACTAATGACATCATCATCTTTGATGTTCTTGTAGCTGAGTATTTTTATCATCTTAACGTGTTCATCATGGATAGATGGACTTAATGGACCTCCCTAATAAAAGAATCAGATTAAGTGGAGCAATTAATGCAGCAGATAGCAAGTTATTTATGCAGTTTACAATATAAGGCCTATACAGTATAATATACAGGTTCCTGTACACACACACACACATATATATATATATATATATATATATATATATATATATATATATATATATATATATATATATATATATATATATATATATATATATATATACAGGGTCTTAACCAAGTTGAGAAACTGGTGAATATTTGAGGACATGCTGCCACCTGCTGGCTTGCAGATGCCACAACTAAATTGTCAAATGCATTTTAGGCCTCAGTTGAGCATGACTTGCTAAACTTAAGTTTAAAAGTATTTTTTGCTAATATTATCTACGTTCCTACATATGTGACGTACTTACATACATATATTTACCTTTTTTGATTTTTGTTCCACTCAGTGGCAGGAGCGGATCCCTTCATGCCTGGCCAGATGCCGCCTGGAGGTGCGCAGGACATTTATGGTCGGCCCCCAGCAGCAATTAGTATGACTCAACGCACGCAGTATTCATACGGACCAGGCTATGACAGGAGGTGAGCCAGACCAAGATCTTCGGAGGATGGACAGTGGAATCTTCTCAATTCTGGTTGACTCAGTCTTTCCCAAAGGGAATAATGGAACTTGAATTCTTCTCTTCTAGGGATGACAAAGCAAATTGTAAAAACATTCAATGTAAATGTAGATGAAGAGTAATCTACATTGTGACAAAGGAGGACTTTTTATTACTTGCGATTAGGAAGCGACTCTCTTCACAATATAAAACACATATTCAGGGTTTGTTGACCTTGGGTCTCAGGTTCCGTCCACTTTGAAGGTTCCACTGTCTTGCCGTTGTAGGGGTAAAAGCTTAACTGTTGTTTACTCTACAGACCAGACCACTTGATGGGGATGGAGGGCGGCTTGGGTCCCCCCGGTAGTCAGAACAACATGGCGCCTCACAGTGAGGGTAGCATGTATTCTTCCAGTAGATACCCCTCACAGCAGAGGTCAGAACCTGTGTGTGATGTCATAGTTTGGTCATGTGTTGCATTTTTCGTAGCCATTTGGAAAGCAGTAAGTTTTACATGACCGCTTGTTTTATGTTGAAGACATGATGGCTACAATCCGCAGTATCCTGGCATGCCATATGGGATGCATCCTTCTGGGATGTATCAACAGCAACAGGTGAGTGCAGTCTGTCGTCATTCATTATCTTTAATGTAAAGTTATGTATATATATGTATGTATATATATATATATATAATCTTGCAGCACTAATATATATACACGTACAGTACATATGTATAAATGTACTATATATTTAATCACAATTTTCATTATGAAAATTACCAAATGATTATAAGTGATTTTTGAAACAATATTGCTAAGCAACATCCACTTTTGCTTCAGCAGGGCTATAAACGATCCATGGACGGTATGTACGGTCCTCCACCCAAAAGGCACGAGAATGAGATGTACGGAATGCAGTACTCCAACCAGCAGGCGGACATGTATAACCATTATAGTGGGGGCTATTCAGGCCCAGATCCCAGACCCATCCAAGGACAGTTCCCTTATCTCTACCCCCGCGATCGCATGGGTTCTTCAATGCCAAACCAGCATGGAATGATGGGAGGGGGGCCTGCTCCTAACCACACCGCTGATGGTCCCAACATGTGGCCATCCAGGACAGACCTCGGTTATCCCTATCCCAATCGGCAAGGGCACGTTTCCCAAATGCCGCCTTACGGCTCAATTGGCAGAGAGGACATGGATGGACGACCGGGACAGGATCAATGGCACCGGCAGTCTCCGTATATGTCGTCACCAGGCGGTATGCCTCCCTTTTCATCGCGCCACCCCCCGTCCTCCTACTGCAATTCACAATCCATGGCAAACCACCTGCCCAGAGCCCCCAGTCCAGGAGCGTTCCAACGTTCCTTGGACAATCGCGTGTCGCCCAGCAAAGTAGCTTTCCTGTCAGCCATGAAGATGTCAAAGCCTGGGATGTCCATGATGGGCTCTCAGGGATGTGGACCTCTGAGTCAGTTCCCTCACAACATGAGGAGGGACCTCAACTACCCACCGGGTTCAGTGGAGGGCACCCTGCCAATTCTCAGGCCTCGACGCAAGCTTACCTCCAAGGACACAGGTGAGACACAACATTAGTCTCTATGGACGGATGGATGGATGATGGCTGGATAAATGATGGATGGACAGATGGATGGATGGATAAATGATGGATGGATGAAATATGGATGGATGGATGGATAAATGATGGATGGATGGATTGATGGATGAAATATGGACGGATGGATAAATGTTGGATGGATGGATTGATGGATGAAATATGGATGGATGGAGAAATGATGGATGGATGGATAAATGTTGGATGGATGGATTGATGGATGAAATATGGATGGCTGGATGGATAAATAATGGATGGACGGATGGATAAATGATGGATGGATGGATTGATGGATGAAATATGGATGGATGGATAAATGTTGGATGGATGGATTGATGGATGAAATATGGATGGATAAATGATGGATGGATGGATTGATGGATGAAATATGGATGGATGGATGGATGGATAAATGATGGATGGACGGATGGTCACAAAGTACAGAGCAACAAAATTGAGGCACAACCCATCCAAGAAATATTATAAATGATGGATGGATGAATGATAGATAGATGGATGAATGGATGGATTGTCACAAAGTACAGAGCAACAAATTTGAGGCACAACCCATCCAAGAAACATGATAAACGATGGCAGAAAGACCTGTTGGTACTCGCTTTTTCAAATCTTAGACATGTCAGGAAGATGTTGGGGACGGTGATTGGGAGAAAAGACAAGGCTCGAGCCATGCTTCTTAAACGGGAGCTTAGTATGAGCCTAGTAAATAAAAAAAATAATAAAAAAACTCAGCACCTACACAGCCACATCAAAAAGACATGTACAACAGATATGGAGAGGATGAATTTGAGTTTTTGGAAGATGGCTAGCAGCTTAGTCCAAGCTAGCGCTCTATAGCCCAGGTGCCATCACAGCAGAGGAGTGTGGGATCCAACAAAGGTGGTGGTGATAATGGTGTGTGTGTTATTGAGAATGTATATGCATGGCCAAGTGTCCCCAGCTGATGCGCCATGCATATCGTCTCATTGCCGTGGAGACAGTCTTGTTTATCTTAGTCAAGAACACAGGAAGGAGGTGGGAGGCGATAAGGGAACACTAATATTCAAAGCAATCATTTTCATCCCAGGGAAAAGCCCAGATAGCGGATGGTTTGGAAGCAGGCCAACAATTTGGTTGTGACTCTCAGTGGGGCTTCAAATGAGCCGAATTAGCAAGTAGAGTACAAGTTAGTGTAGTATATAGTAACACAATTCTGGAAATGTTTTTGGGAAGCTTCTACATTGGCATGCGTGTATCTGATGCAGACACAGTGAATCAACAGTTCTTCAAAATCTACAAACTATTCTAAACATTCGAATAATCGATGATCAAGTCCATCCCAAATTTCAACGCAATACAGTGTCATCATACCTTTTTGCGACCCAACGACTGTTCACTTTTCTCCCACGCTTCTCATCCCAGGAACGCCCGAGGCGTGGCGTGTGATGATGTCGCTTAAGTCTGGCCTGCTCGCCGAGAGCACATGGGCGCTTGACACCATCAACATTCTGCTTTATGATGACAGCACTGTTGCATCATTTAACCTTTCCCAGGTAAGGCAGTCTCTTGACAACACCTGTGTCCACCGTATCAGTGAAACAGCAAATGGAGCGCATTAGAGTTGTCAAGAATAATCGATTAATCGACAAGTAATCGATGATCAAATTAATCGACAAGTATGTTAATAATTCAGTAATCTTTTGGAGCAATTGTTTTTACTCATTTCATTTGAACTATTTCTATTTAACTTTTTTTTCACTTTTAACAAGCGTATGAAAACCTAGAATTTTTTATTGTACATTTAGAACAGATATAACATGTGTGATTAATCGCGAGTTAACTATTAAAGTCATGCGATTAATTACGATAAAAATTTTAATCGCCTGATGCTCCAAATTTTTTATCTTTTCTTTTACTTTTTTATTCATTTCACTGACTTTGACGGCTATGAATGTCAAAAATAATTTTTTACTATTTCTATTAGTTTAACATTTTTCCCACTTTTGTTAACAAGAGTATGAAAACCTAAATTTGTTTATTGTACATTTAGAACAGATCTAAAATTTGCTAATAATCGTGAGTTAACTAGTGAAATCATGCGATTAATTACGATTACAAATTCTAATCGTCTGATGCCCCTAATTTTTTATAATCTTTTTAAAAATATTTTCTTTTTGAAAAAAAAAAAAAAGAAGAAGAAAAGATTATTAAAAAATTAGAGGCGTCAGGTGATTACAATTAATTGTAACTAATCGCGTGAGTTCACTTGTTAACTCACGATTTAAAAAAATATATATTACAAATTAGGTGTCAATGGCAATGAATGAGTTAATTGGAAAATGTCAAAACGATCATCTCTACATTCTTCTGTGTTCTGTGTAAGCAATGACAGAAACGGCAACATAATCAGTTTCATCACCCCCCCCCCCCCTTTTTTTTTGTCACTATACGAAATACGAAAATAAACAACAATCATTGATTAAAAAACATTGTAAAGCACTTTTTTAAAGTTACGTTTATTTGGTTATAACAATAATTAAAAAATAAATATACATATAAGAACAAAAACCTAAATGTGTAGAAGCCAAAGCTTCTACTGTCTACACTTTTCACACGACACTACATCAAGGTAACAGACCTATCACAAGTTCATATATTCACATACTGCACCTACACACAAGTCCAACAATATACTGCATATACATACGCATGCATTTATCTACAAAAATATATTATTACTGATATACATATATAGAAAATTATCTTTTGTCCATATTTTTGCAATAACTATAAACTACATTGCCATTTCGTAACTATTTATATTTTTGCATTTATACATGTATTTGAAATTCTTAATTGAGTTACACAGTTTCAATTCACAATCCAAATTATTCCACAAGTTGACTCCTTACATCTCTGTTTCACATTTGCTTTGCTTTTTGTTTTCCTAAACATCGAGGTTCCTCTCAGCTCATAAGTGCTAACTCTTTGTTGGAAGAGCTTCTGAACACAGCAAGGGAGCATATTATTATTTATTTTAAACATAAATTGTGTGGTTTTAAAGTCCACCCGTTGGTTAAATTTTATTATATGTGATTTTGTAAATAGTTTATTAGTAGGTGCACGATAATCAGCAAGAATAAATTATTCTGATTGCTCTCTTCTGTAAAACAAAAACCGTGTTTGTTATTGATTTATATATATGTCTCCAAACATCCACACAATAACTCAAAGTGCGCATTCACAGTGGACAAAGTTCAGACATGTCAAGGAAGCTGAAACATACTCAACGTAACACACCGCTTACGCTCAGGCTAACTTCAAAATAAAGTTTGCTTACATTGATGGCAAGGCAAATAGCCTTAGTAAACATTTACTTTGAAAGTGGCCCACATTGTGGCATGATGGAGTTTTGACTGAAATTTAATTTTTGTTGTTTTGTTTTTATTGACATTAAAGTTGCGACCAACATCAACACAACGCTATCCCCAGGACCCAAACTCATATCCAATCGCTAATTTAGGACGCTAAGAATCTCGCTAATTATTTACGTCGTCATTGTATGAGACGACGGAAGTCTCCGACGGAAGTGGCTACTTGCTAGCATGCGGCTAGGTGTTGGCATTAACTACGGGTGACTGGATGGCCATGAGAATGTTTCTGCCTCATATTGCACTTAAAGTTGTGTTCCTAAATCCTAAACGGCTATATTATACATTTTGTTTTGTTTGTTTTTATGTGGAAAAGCATTTAAAAAACAAATGAAGACAAAGTACTATTTATCTTTTTTTGTGTGTGCTAAAAACGATCCGATCTATGGCTCAAATCCGAGACCAGATCCGAACCGTGACTTTTGTGATCCGTTGCACCACTGCAACACTAAAAAGAGCATGTCAGAAAACTCAAGAAAAAAACTGCTTACACAGCTATCTGCTCACGGTTAACGCTTACATTTTGTGTCCGTGTAGTTGCCAGGCTTCCTGGAGCTCATTGTCGAGTACTTCCGCCGTTGCCTGATTGAGATCTTCGGCATCCTGCAAGATTTTGAAGTAGGGACGGTGACAAAGAAAAACTTGTTGGACCTCAGCTCCAACCAGAAGGAAGAAACTATCTTTTACAATGAAACGGAAAGTTCGGTACAATCTACATCTGAGTCTGTCCCAGGTCTGGTGGTGCCAGAGGACCAACCAGAAAATCCTCTGAAAGACTTTCTTGCTGTTACTGGAGAGACTCTCTCAGCTGCCACGATGAATAAACCTGATCCGAGCTTAACAAAGGATGAAGACAACGCAGAGAGTAAAAGTGAGCGTGATCTTGTGCTGTCTGTTACTGAGCCAAAACCCAAACAAGCCAGCAAATACGATAAGCTCCCCATCACCATCGTTGACAAAGACGACCTTAGCGAAGGCATGTTGGATGACTTTGTCGACGAATTCACCAGTGGGCTGCTCCACTGGCAAGCCGGCGGAGGCGACACCACGGCTCACATTCAGACATACTTGGAACCCCGCTGCGATCCGCCGAGAGGGGAGGAGCACAAGAAAGAAAACAAGGAGGACGGTGAGAAGGAGCAACCGAGAAAACGGATCACGGCTACCATCGACGACGTCCTGTGCGCGCGGGTGGACGCCCTCTCCAACGCCCACCCCGCTCGCTCGCTGCCGTCCTACCCGTTCAGGGTGCACCCAGACGGAGAGCAGGACCACATCACCTTGCTGGAGGATGAACCCCGCTGCCTGGATGAAGCTCCGCTGTCCACGAGCTCAGCCTGGCAGGACTCGTTAACCAAACGCTGCCTCTGCATCTCCAACATCGTCCGCGGCTTGTCCTTCATCCCGGGGAACGACTCGGATATGTCCAGACACCCCGCTTTGGTTCTTCTCCTGGGCAGGCTCCTGCTGCTGCACCATCAACACCCGGAGAGGACCAGGTCGCCCCCCAGCTATCAACGAGACGAGAATCAGGACAAAGGGCTGTCGAGCAGTAAATACGAGTGGTGGTGGGAGTGTCTGGGTCAGCTGCGGGAGAACGCCATGGTAACTCTGGCGAATATCGCCGGCCAGCTGGACCTGTCCGCTTACGCCGACACCATCTGCCTCCCCATCTTGGACGGCCTCCTCCACTGGATGGTGTGCCCCTCGGCAGAAGCCCAGGACCCCTTCCCTTCAGCGCTGGCCTACTCCCAGCTCACTCCTCAGAGGCTGGTTCTGGAATGTCTTTGCAAGCTGAGCATCCAGGAAGGGAACGTGGACCTCCTCCTCGCCACGCCGCCTTTCAGTCGACAAGAGAAACTTTTCACCGTGCTGGTCCGCTACGTGGGTCAGAGAAAGGCCCAAGTGTACAGGGAGATGGCGGTGGCCATCACCTCCCACCTGGCACAAGGAGACCCGACGGCGGCGCGTGTCATAGCCATGCAGAAAGGCAGCGTGGGTAATTTGGTGGCCTTTTTAGAGGACGGCGTCAGCATGGCGCAGTACCAGCATAACCCTCACAGCTTATTGCACATGGGGCACCCCCACATGGATCCGCCCAGCGTGAGCATGTTGTGTCGAGCTGCCAAAGGCCTGTTGGCCATGGCCAAAGTGGAGGAGAACAAAACGGAGTTTGTGCTCTACGAAAGCAGATTGTTAGACATTTCCATTTCTTCCGTACTGAACGCTGGGGTCGTGGCCATTATTTGCCAGATTCTCTTTCACTTGGGGAAGTTATGACAGGAGGAGAGGCGGGACTTGCTTGGCAGACATTGAGATGGACAAACTACTTCACTTGTTTTGCTATTTTTATTCATCAAAGGGGTTCATTTGAATACAAATATTTAACACCTGCTGGTGTCGATATTATGTTTAACATTTGTTTACTTTTTTCACCCAAAGCTACCACCAAATTTTGGTGCTGACTTAACGTTGAGGAGTTTGTTTTCGGTTTTATAAAAGCTAAAATATGCTCATCTACTTTTTGTTATTGGAGAGTATTTATTAAAAAAAAAAATGTGACACTGTACAGGAGTTTGAACTTTTTGTTAGCACTTGTGGAAAAAATAACACACTGACTATTTGAGTTGAAATCTTTATGTGTCGGTCTCTGGAAGAGAACTTGTGCAATAGGACGAGAACAACGAACCAGATGATGAAAACACGCCTGCAGTGTGTATTTTAGGCCACAAGGAGGCAGCTCGCACCAGCCAATCAACTTGAGAGAAGCGCAGCTGTCAAAAAGAAATGTCTAATTTATTAACTAACCATTGCCTCAACGACACTGCTTGTTTCATCTTGTCTGTATTATTTCATCACTGTATACAAACTACGATGGAGGCACATGGTTCGGTTATCTCAATCAAGCATAGCAAGACCTGGGACGATCAACAAATGCGTTTATTGTTGTTAAACATTTGTTATTGTTATGAGTATTTTGTTATTGGGGTCTGATATTTGAACATGGTAACCAATGTTTCAATGTAAAATAAATAAATAATAAAAGCCTGTATGCATTGTATTATAGCTGAGTGAACAATCGCTTTGGTAATCAAACATGAACGTGCCAGGGTGAGAGGATATTATAAATGAGGTCACGGAAGAAAACTGAACACATCCGTTTTTGTTCATGTCCTCCATTCACATTAGTGGGCATATTTTTTGAATGCCCTGTAAAAGAAATGTGTTGGGAAACCTACAAGGTGTTCAAAATGCTTATTGTAAAATTTGCCTTTTTCGTATGACTGCAGTACGTCTCTTTTATCTGATATATACATTTATACTCTGTGCTGCACATGTCACAAATAAATGTACTATGGACATCACAAAGCATCACAGATACTGTATTATGTTCGGACAATCTACAGGCCAATAAAACATTAGATGTCTACAGAGGTGTCAAGTAAGTTACCTGAGCAGACATTTCAGCCTAATTTTTACTTCTGCTTCTAACATTTCGCACAAAGTGAGTTTGTCTGTGTCACCCCAAATACATGAAAGGTCGGATAATTGGAAGCTTCAAAACTTGCCACATCGCTTTAATGTTTTGTGAGTGATTTGTGACCCAGCAGCTTAAAGTGGATAAAAAAAAGTGTACACAAAACACCCCAGTTAAAATGCAAAGCTAGTGACATAACAAATATGATCATAATAGGTAATTTCAAAACGTATAATATACTGTACAATATACACATAAATGTGCACTCTCTCTTATAAGTGGGACTATAAATTCTCCAACATGTCTTCGGGAGATATCAAGTGGGTTTTTGTTTTTTTGCTAAACATCATAGCCCAAAATTTCACTCCGCCACTTTGTGAACTGATGAGAGCAAGTTATGTCAAGAGAAGAAAGTACAACATAAATTGGAGATAAGGAGCATCAATGTGCTGACTCCAATTTAACATGAACTTGAATGCGATTTGCTCATTCTGGACACAGCCACGTCTGAGTTATAAGAGGGTGTGCACACTTGTGAAACCACACCTGAGTTGTTTACTTGCCTTGAGAAAACATTTTGGGGAGGATAAAAAACAATTTTGAGTGTCCAAGTTATGAAACTTTAAAAATAATTTACAATTGCCTCTTTTTTATATACCGTATATCACAAAAACATTTTCTTTGAACAGGGGGTGTGTAGACTTCTTATATCCGCTGTGCATAAAACCCTGTAGGCTTCAGCCTTGGCATTAATCCCATCCTGCTTGATAGATGTGGTACGAATAATACCAGCAAAACGTATTGACATTAGATAAAAATGTCATTGATAATATAATATTTTTTATAGCATACTGTATAACAGACATTTTTTGAGGGTCATTTAAAAATAAAGAGTCATTTAAAGACAGTTCATATTTCTCCTAACCTAAAGCCACAGTTTTTCGTTAGAAAAAATGAAAGAAAGTGCTGGGAGAAAAAAAATGTGGTAAAGTAATGAAAAGTAGTGAAAAAAAACTTGCCCTCTCGCTTCTTTTCTTTTTAGGACCGTGATCAAGCACTGAATGACACTTCAATGACATTTCTGGTTTTGCGTCAGCACAAATGGTACTCATGCGCTTACGGTATGTTCTTATGAAAACACTGTTAAAAACCGCATCACACAGAGATGTGTCGATTATTTCCTACCTCTCTTGTAACTAAATAACCAAAATATTAACCTTTTAGTGTGATGCTGTGGAAAAAGTCCTACACTATTGTAAACTATTGTAACTATAACCTATGTTTAAGGAAAGCAATTTGCATATTTAGATTGTAGCAGTAGTAGTAACCCCTTTTGTATTCACATAATGTACATCTACTGAACGTTATCAATCACTATGTATTTGTCTGGCAGGTGTTACTGATAATATACACCAATAACACACATTTATTGCAGACTTAAGTTCATCATTGTCTCATTTAAGCTCTGTATGCAATTTAGGTTTCTAATGAAGGCATGTTTTTTTTATGAGAGTGTTATCCCAAGGTGAAAGTCCTGATTACGTATTTCTTACGTCGACAGCTGTGCTAAATTATGTCCTTCAGTTGATCTGTATGGCGGGATTTTCCCTTTTTAATGGAATTCATCTGCCCTGTCTTTTGTCTATTCAAGGAAGGAATTTTTATTTTTTTTTTAATTATAGCATTCCTCAGGATGACAACACCCCTTAAATGCATCACAGACTGGGCTTTAAAGAAGGAGAAGCTGAGTTGCAGAACAGGTATTATCGCTAGGTATAGTCATTAAAAGCAAGCTGACTGCATACAACTAATTATAGCCTTCCTGAGTGTACTTTAAGTGCATGTCAGGGAGAGAGGTATGAGTTTAGTGAGGAAGATGTTTGAGTGTCTGGGGTCAACTTTTTAGTCAACTTTATTCCAATTCGCCATAAAACATGTCAACATTCATTTCCAAGCAGTTTGATGAGCAAAGCTTACTAAACTGAATGTGCCTTGAGTAAGATCAAATAAAATATTGCAAAGTATCATTGTTATTTTGTTATTGAAGTGCCAAGTTGTCTGTCACATCTTGAAGATACCCATGAAAACGTGTTTGACCCAGAAAATTTAATTTCGAGTATGCTACTGCCACCTATGGCTGGAAAATGAAACTGCATTTTCTCTCTCTCTCTCTCTCTTTTTTTTATTTTTTATTCTTTATTCACATATTACGAAATATATCAAATAAGGGAGAATATTGAATACAAACATTGTTTACATTACAATACAATCAACTAGAACATAGAACACGCCAGGGAGGTTAGAACATATAAAAGCCAAACAGTATCACAATTTAACAAAAATAAAACAGAATAAGATAATACAAAATTATATAAATAAACAATAACGTTTACAATAATTGTAAGTTTTTACAGCTTTTGGACACATGCAACGAGACAATGATGAAAAATAACTCATGTATATATATATATATATATATATATATATATATATATATATATATATATATATATATATATATATATGCATTTTCTCTTCTTCACATAACAATTCGCATATGACGTCACATCTGCCAACAGAGGGCAGGTAATTCGAACCTGAATCCAGTCTGAAAACTATACAGGAGTCCCCAATGTAAACAGCTAAGGTGTTAAGTCTAGTAATAAAAATAAAAAAATTCTGTCATAAATGGTCAAATAAAAAGGCTATTGTAAAGATATTTTGGGCAAATTGTTACAAAGTGCAGCTTTAAGTATTACTTTCTGCCTCAATCTGCTTAAACAGGAAGTCACCTCCAAAATGTTCTTCATAATATTATGTTCTATGCAGCACCACTAGTTTAGTGACGGTATTTATGAAGCATCAAAATCCTCCTGTTTTTATCCATCTCAGGGCAGCCATTTTGACACTTGCTGTCCACTGAAAATGATATCACAGTTGCGTCGGTAACGACTAATCACGGCTCAGCTTGCGAATGTCACATGACCGCACTCAGAATGTCACATGACCAAACTCAGAAAACAGGTGATTTGTGATTGGTTGTTACGTAAGCCTTGAGCAACTGTGATGCCATTTTCAGTGTGGCAAAATGGCCGCCCTCTGACATGGATAAAAAATGAGTGGATTTTGTTGCTTATTCATAGTCCACAAACGCAATATTAATCACAATGCTCTGTTTAGGCTTGTGGGGGCGCATGCAACATATTTTTCAGAATATTTTGGGGGGGGATTGACTCCATTTCAAACATTTCAAATAATTGTATCACATTTGCAGCAACTATGGATACAATTATTGAAATGTCTTTCAGAATATTTTTTTTATGTTTTCTTTTATTAACCTGCAAGACAGTACTGTATTTTCATCCTGAAAAAAAAAGGAAATATCAGTTTATTGTTGAAACTTATTCCATAACATAGTACTGATAGATTGTTGTAACTAGACTGTATTTTGTTATTATGTTATTGTTTTAACCTTTAACTAAAAAATTATTCTTCAGATGTTTTTTTGCTTGTTTGTTTTGTTATAGTTCATGTTTTGGAGTTGTTTCCATATCAGAAAAGCGTATTATTTTAACATGTTCACTTTGTACAACCATTGTATGGCTCTGCACATTGAAAACACAGACCCGCTCATTTTAGTGTTCCCCTGTCACTTAAAGTGGGTCACACTTCTTGCTATGGCGATGCCGGATGTGTTTCAGGTAGGCAGACGCCATGCAGGAGAAAGCCTCCTACACTTCTTTGCCTCTAAGAAGCTGAGTCATCACACTCTTGACAGTGTAGATGTGATGGCTGAGAGGATGCTGCGCTTGCTTGGTTACCTTCACGGAAACTGCCTTGCTGCCTCTCGCCACCGGTGTAGGCAGGTGTGAGTAATTGGATAAGGACGATGAGGTGAGATTCACAAGTCGGGTTGCACCCACTGAGAAACGTAATCTGTTCTTTCATTGTGCCCAATGCTAAGCAATAATGCTTGGGTGCCATTAAGCCTCAGGTTGTTTTTGGAATACTCTCTCAAAGGCTCTATCATGTCCAACCGTTGCCTGCAAAAACAAACAGTGCCGCTCACTGTTTAATGAAGGCTCATTTAGATACTCAGCTTTAAAAGTGATACATGACCTTCACAATGGTCATACAATGTGTGCGTGTACGTGTGTGCCTGAGAGTGTACTAGAGAGTGTAAGGGTGTGAAATGGCAGACAGATGAGGCTGGTGATGCAATCAATCACACAAAAGGGGGCGGAACAGGAAGTTGCAACAACACAACCACTGCAGCAGTTGGCATCGATGTAGGACTATGTGGTAACTGCTTGACTCATTTCTCAGCACTCTGTTTTGATTTGACGCAAGATTAACTCGTCAGAGCCTGCTTTTGCGAAAACAAAATGTTTGTTTCAACAATTGTTAAACAATCTCAACACTGTTGAGAGGACAGGAGGAAAGACAGGGATTTTCAACATGAAAGAAGAAAATGTCACGATGGGGGAGGTTGGTGATATAAAAAAGCTCACGATACTGTATAAAACCTCACAATATCGTAAAAGAAACTCATATTTGGGGGCTCGGAAAGCACAATATTGTGGCTCAGTGGCACAAAGAATCATGGTCTATGTAGTTCACAATGTTGTGTTTGGCTGAAGCGAGCAAAACGTCACGTCTTTCGATGGAAATGTTTAAAAAATATTTGCTGGTATGACTGATTTATTGGAGCGAATACCGCCGCAGTGGCCAAAACATTCCTAATTAAAATGTAACTGCACTGTTGGGAGTCGGAGAGCTACTCGCAGGTTTGTTGGAAATAGAGCAGAGCGGGGTAAGAAGCCCCCCTTGGGTAAGACCCCATATCCATAAACCCTTCCCTGACCACTAGATGAAGCCAATTTGAATCTTGTCTCGTTCCCTGGGCCCAAAGTGGCCTTGATCAACTTTGTTTAGCGTTGAAATAATTTTACTGGTCAGCCAGGGATTGAACCCACTATCTCCCAGTCTCAGGTCAGACACTCTACCACTAGGCTACTGAGCTAGATAACCTGAATAACTGAAGGAATAAGTGATAGGATAATCCATCCATCCATCAATTTGAAAAAATGTGTTAGTGACGTCCCAACTCCCTAGTTTTAATAATTATTTATATTGATTTACATGAAGACAGTGATCATGTTAGATTTCTCACAATAATTAGGAAAGTGATACATATGAATATGTAACACTTTATTTCTATCGCTTCCACTGTTTACATTTTCAAATGATTACTTGTAGGCCCTCCATCATTCCTGGAAAATCACATTGACCCTTTGGGCTACTCCTTTATTTAACAAATGGAATTGTTCAAAGCTAACTGTTGTACAAACGTGAGGGACGCAATTATGTATTCGTTAATGTGCAAAAAGAAAAAGAAAAAAACATGAATGTAGGCCAGATGGGTACCCTTTGGGAAGCGGGGCGCCCCCTCAGTGTCGACGTTGTCTTCCAAGGGGGAGGAGCAGGCTGGTAGGCTCTGCTCCGCTCCCATGGTGATGGTGCTAGCGAGGGTGGCACTTCAGCCCGCGTACCGGGAACGGAACGGCTGGTCAACCGGATCGCCTCAACTCTCATTCGGGGAACTTTTCTATTCAACATGCGATGGAATGCTGAACATTCGCGGTGACTCATCGAGGCTCGTTTTGGGGAAACGCTGGCGCTTTGTGGACGCGCCGGCAACGGCTAGTCGGGATGCTACAGCTCGCCTGAGAGCACCCCAGCCGCGTACGTCGTCTTTTTCTTCGGATTTTTCCTTCGAGGGTTTTCGACGACAAAGTCCACATTCAAGCATTTCAACTTCTAAAATGGTGTGTTTCGCCTTGTCCTCCGCTCGTTTCAAACCTGGATAAGAAAGGGAGGAGCAGCGACGACGTGACAACACCCCGACACGACGACCAGCGTTACTTTCCCTCGGTAAGGCAGCGACCTCAGCCAGTGAGTGTAGTAGCCTCGCTCAGCAGAGAGCACGAACACATCCCGGACGAGGAAGAGACGCGGTGCTGCTTATAGCACATTGTTGACAGCCCACACACGAACGAACGTCTTTTAGTTTTTAGGCTGTGTGTAAAAGGATTTCCACAGTTGAATAAACAGCTCAAGAGGCGCAATTATATTTCTGCCTTTCCGTAAACTAGTCGCCAGTTGTACTAGTTAAATAAAATACAAACCCAAGTTCATTTGTTAAATTGCTAGTCGTGTTAGCGTTAGCTGCACTTCAGATGCTAGGTGAGGCTAGCCAGGTTGCTTGCTAACAAATATCGACTACAGTGTTGCCAAAAGGGAGATTAGACTTGGTAGCTAACGTTTAATTATGTATTTAATTTTACACATGCTCTATTATTTTAAAAGAAGGTCAGTGTAGTTCGAGTTGAGACACACAATCTTCACTTTATTTTTTTTTATATATATATCCCAGGTGTTTGTGTTAGTTGAACTAACTTCCACTTGCGTGTTGTCTTCACAGTGGCTCGTCTAGCCCAGGGATTCACTCGATCAGGGCATTTAAAAGAGCGATTGATGCATCTTGGAGTGTCCGAGTCAATGAGAGAGTGCGAGTACAGCCAAATAAGCACTCGCAGCTCCACTCCAATGGAGACCCCTTTCAAGAAGAAGACCCCCAAAAAGAAGAAGTGGGAATCCTTCCCTGGTCGGAATAAATTTTACTGCGATGGGAGGATAATGATGGCCAAGCAGACAGGGGTTTTCTACCTCACCCTTGTCCTTATTCTTGTCACTTGTGGACTTTTCTTCACCTTTGAGTGAGTATTGTTTTGAGAACCTTTATGATTCAATCTGCTATTAACGTGTGCACTTCGACCTAGAGGATTAGCGATTTCATGGGTTCACCAAAGTTTAAATGATAGAAGCAGGTCAGTTGAAGTTGCGTGTGTTTCCAATGATCCCTCTGGACTCAGTGGGATGTGTGCCTAAAAAGACTGGGTATTAACCCGAAGCTTCACTCTTTTTCCTTGTAAACAGAGTTGTAGTTGAGAGAGTGGTTGTCGTTTTTTTTTTTTTTTTTTTTTTTTTACTGCCGAGGCACATAGCTGATGAAGACATGCCTTCAGCGGCAGGTTTTTAGATTCTCATTCATTCATGCCTCTACATGATGCATGCAGAAATAAGAGTGTGGCTCAGCGGTAGAGCGGTCGTCTGCCGACCCTGAGGGCGTGGGTTCAATCCCAGGCCAGAGTAACTTTGTCAAAGCATCCTTGAGGAACATACTGAACCCCCAAGTTCCTCCTGATGATATGTCATCAGTAATCAAAAGCACTTTGAGGGCCTTATAAGGAGGAAAAACGCTATATAAATGAAGTACCTTTTATTAGATGGAAGTGTTAGTTTGGTGTAAAAAAAAAATGGTGGTCAATTTTTAACACTGACAGTAGTGTAGAGTACTTTCAACACTACTCAGTGTTTACCAATGTAGATATTTAACACTATACTGTGCAAGACTTACACTGGTTAAGTGAAAAAAAAGAAAAAAGTACCACTTTGAAAAGTGTCAGATTTACACTCATTGGTGTGGACGCACATAAACTAACTTTTCTAATGTTAGATAACACTTCTTGGTGTTAATCCAAAACTAGCAATTTTGCTGTATGGTATTACCAAATACCTGTAATTCAAATGGTCACTATTGGTCAGGATGGGCAGGTCACAACTAGAGATGTCCTGATCAAGATGTTTTGGCTTCTGACAAAGAAAAATAATGAAGATAACTAATCAAACTTTGACATTCTATATAAACCCATAATGTGGTTTGAAAAATACAGAAAATCTGAAAATATCAACATCCTCAGGAACTTCTCAGGAACCACTGAATGGATACGGCTGAAACATAAATGTCTACTATTGTGTGAAAATATGAAGTTAGGTCCTGAACAGTTAATTGTACTTAACACAACTCTTGTGAGGATAGGCGGTACAGAGAATGGATGGATAGAGGATGGCTCTATATGCCTCAAGTTGTAAGACGCCCCCACAAGGTTAGTCTTTCGTAACCTTGCCAACAACATCTTGTGAAATACTCATTATAAATGGTCGAAAATGCTTATATGCATTAAGTATCATAAAAACGCCATCAATATTTAAAGCTGTTATCTTGAGCACACAGTACAATGTATAGATTATCTATGCTTGTTGTGATAGTTTATGCCACACCGCCACGGGCTTCCTGTTCAATGTCGGCATTCTTGAAAAAAATTACACAAGACAGTGAATATTTTACTGAACGACATGAGTAGTATTATTCAGGTAAATTCATTCACATCAATACTTGAGTTCAGTGTGGACCAATAGTCATACATAGCTTAGTTAATGGTTCATGCTTGTGTCAAATATACAAGACTACACAATCATTGCCATTTTTATTAACAACGACATCAGCACATTTTCTTTTTCCCTCCACCTCCTGTGGTGACTTCAAGTAGAGAGCAGTAGGGTTGGTCTCATCATTAGAGGCATCTGGGAAGTAGATGCAACCGCACTGTTATTTTGGGATTTACAGGAGAGTTTTGTGATTTGTTAGTGGAAGAGGCAGACAAATATATTACTCAGTCCGATATTTGAAGGGAACCCCCATGTTTTTTAACCCGCCCCGAGGACATAACAATTGAATGTGCAGGTGTATGGGGATATGCGAAAAGTCTCATCTTGCAAAATCACTCGTTTCTAAGTTCAAATATGGCCTGAAAACTCAATCATACATGACATTTTGGATAATAATATTTGGTTTTAGGGAACATAATATACTGATACCTGAACAGAATGTCAGCACTCGCCCAAAAAGGCTCAATTTTCCATCAACTTTGGAGTCATCGATCATTAAATTTTGTCTGCTACTCGTGGAAACCTTTCTTTGATTTGCTGACAAGTTTTAGCTAATAATATCCACTAAAAAGCTCATACGGGCCACAATTCCGAGGTGGTCTCGAAGTGGGTTCCTTAAAATGACAGTGATGTTTCAAACTTTGCCACTTGCTTTGAAAAAAACATTAATAGCGCAAAATAAACATTATTCATGAGAAGAACAGTGTAGGCAAGACAAAGTAGCTTTATTTACCGTGTGTAGCACAGTTACACACAACATACCGGTAACTCAATGTCATTTACATAATTAATGCATTAAATGCATTTATTAAATGTAACAAGTGTTTAAAAGGGTGGGAACCATGTGGCGGGGGTTCGTAATGGCTTAATAGAGGCATAACCGCCCCACCCCAGAACATGTGTGGCGTATGGTCTGAGCGTTGACTGATCATGGCGAGACCTGTTCTGAGTGGAACCTGTCCTGTTAAAGCACTGGATGGTCTTGGCTACCGTGCTGCAGCTCAGTTTCAGGGTGTTGGCAACCTTCTTGAAACCTAGTCCATATTTACGTATTTATTTATCTATTTATTTATTTTGTCAGATCTTCAGCAAGTGCTTTGCCATGAGGTGTGCCATGTTGAACTTACAATTAAATACAGTATGCATGGGAAATGTGAGGGATGTACTCACTTTTGTGAGATACTGTAAATAGACACTGACCTGAGAACCGCCAACACATGGGTTTACCACAGTGCATTGTTTTTCTCACCCTCTGACTAATCACTGTCATCACAGAAATCCGATCAGCACTAGATAGATAACAATCCTGCACCATCATGGATCTAGTTACTCAATCAAGGCTGCCTGTCAGGGTAAAGTGCTTTCTAATACATATAAACAGAGAGAGCCTAATAGGAAAACCACTGTGTGTGTAGTGCATAATGGCTACTGTTCACTATATTCATGATGCCTTTGCTCTTTGTTCCATTATGTCATAGGACCATAAGACCAAATTTTGAGACCAGGACAGTCACATCTGAAATGTTGTCAGTGCTTGAGTGTGAATTATTAACAATTTTCTATGACTTAGATGATGTGTACTGTATTTAGTTTGTTGTTGTTGTTGTTTTTTTTAGCTTGTTTTGTCCTGTTGTAAGACCTGAGATTAAGAACGAGCTTTCTGACACCAGGTAGCGCATTTCAGTCTAGAATGCCTTGATAATCGTGAAATTTCATTCTACCCTGCACAGATTCAAAACACCCTGTGCCGGATAGCAAAGCAGCCTCTGAACATAAGTTATGTTCAGAGGCTGCTTTGCCAAATAGGTATAGTTTTGTCTATTCTGTCCAAATGACATTTTCCCAGCTTTGTTGCTTGTCAATATGCATTGTGGCAAATTTCAGTCCGGCGTTCTTATGATATGCTTTCAACAGTAGTGTCCTCCTTGGTTATTTGCCATGAAGTTCACTTGGACAGAGAAAGCCACAGATTTGTGCCATCTGACACTGATGTGTCTTGACCTTGGAGTTACCTTATTTCTCTGGAGGTTGTTCAGGGTTTTATGGTTACCTTTTTTAATCCCATTAGCCGTCTCTTCAATTTGTCATCCATTTTCCTCTTGTGGCCGCGTCCAGGGAGGTTTGACAAGTCCCACAGACCGGAAACGTCTGAGTGATATATGCAGCTGTAGTCATAGGAACATCAACATAGACATGGTCTTTTTTCTTTAATCCTTTACACATTTGTCTATATTTTTCTTTCCGGTCTCCTGAGACAACTCTCTTCTTCATTTTCTATGGTTCACTGTGGTGCGCACACTTAGCCAAATAGAAACCATCCAGATCAACTGACTCAAGGCTCCTGATGTTTTTTTTGTTTTGTTTTTTGTGCTGTATTTTGCAGTGATTGAGGCGCGAAATCGTGTGCATTGTGTGCACATGCTGTACATTAACACATCTATCACCATTGACCTCTGGACCACTTAATCTTTGAATACATTGTCACTTTAGCCGACAAACACATCCGTGGTCAAAGGACAGTCTATCAAGAGAGCACGAGTGACGTGTCATGCTAAATCTTCACCCTCCACCCTAATTCACTAGATTATTTTATGGATTTCCACTTGCAATTCATGTTACACTTATGTCAAAGTTTGGTTGATTCAGAAATGAACACAGTATGTGAATTTAAATTGATTCACTGTGTTCAGTTACAAGTTGTAATTGTTAATAGTTGCAATCAGATTTGGACAGTAACATATAAACAAATTGACTTTATGTAGAAAAGATGAAGATGTAATTTATCATTTCACAGCTCTGGGCTAAACACACAGATTTAGTTTTCAAAATTATCTTTGTTGAGTGAGTCACAAATTCAATCAGACATTTCACAGTACAGGACAAATCGCTCTTGGGTCAGCAGGAAGGAACGTCAGTACTGATTTGCAGTCTTTTTGTGGATCATATCCATCAGTAGCTCAATTATCAACAGCCAAATAAACTGTTGATCAATTAACATGGCGGCGTTTTATGCCCTTTCATGGGGTTTTGTTGTTGTTCTGCCGAGACAGCTCATTCATGTTGCTGTTTCCAGGGTAACCACGTTGCATTTCAAACCTGTCTGACATCGGATAGGTTGTCTCCATAGCAACAAAACTCCCAAATCTTAAATAAATGTACGATTTTCTAACAGACGTGTCCATTCATTCAATATCCCTCTTTTGATTTCATCAAAGGTTGAGGATGGCTCATCGTTTGTACTGCTCAAATTGTTCTCAGATGGGAAGATCTTTGGCACATATTTATTGATTTGTTTGTGGCCCTCACAATTGCATCCATCCTGCTAGAATGGCTTGCATTGAATTCTGACCATCGCTTTTGGTGGCATGACAGCCTATTCAAAATTTTGTTGATATATCATTCACTCTGCGGGCAAGCTTTACACTTTTGTCTCCACAACTGCTACTGTCCAGTGTATGGGGAAGTGAAAAACTGTAAACTTATTACTGTTGTCAATGACCACCCCCTCAAAAGATGTAGATAGTCAAGCTGTTAAAGGTGTAGTCCGACAGATTTGTTTTGGGTTGTCCGGGACGTTTATGGGCGGAGACTCAACGTTTTCCCTCCAACCAAGCCGCAGAGGCAAGTGACCATCCGTGGCATATGCAAATATCGCTGTGCGAACCCCCGCTCCTGATTGTTGGACTATTTCCGTGGACGTGTTAGCAGTCTGATTCCTGGGTCTTGTCTGCATATACAAATTCAGATGTGCGAACCCCCTCTCCTGATTGATGGACTGATTTTACGCTCATCCCTGGTTGGCTGCTGTCCTCAACTTCCTCAAATGTCAATTTTAAATGTTGTGTTTGCAAACAGCATCAGAAATCCGTCGGACCATACCTTGAAAAAACAAAACAACTCTTGTGTGGTTTTTTGTTTGGGTGGTGGGGGGGGGGGGTGGTCTTTAAAATGTTGGTCTGTCCACTATGGAGCAATTTTCACCATTATTTTTGTCAGTTTGGTAATTAGGGTTACCGTAATCATTTTTTTCTTTGCGTCATAATTGTCCAAGATGTGAATGGATTTGAGATAAAATCCTGATTTACTCATTTTATTGGCAACTCTTTTGCATCTGTTATTGGTTTACTGCTTGGGTTTCTTATGTTGGCTGACCTTTCTCTCAGGACAGAGGGTGCTAATCCCCAGCCGTTTGCGGGAGGAAAAAGGAAGACTGCTAATGATTCTTGACTTTAATTAACATGGACCAGCAATCTATGTAAATTTCCTGGGTTCATGTTTCCTGCTGTCTGCTTTTGTGGAACCCAACCCGGCGAGCCTAAAAATAATTTGGCTCTGTTTACGTAAATAACTGAGGTTGGCATATATACGCGGATGCAACTGTATCACACTATACTCCAACCCCCATCCCACCTAAGGTGTTGCCATATGAGACGGAAATGTGATTTTATTTACTAGAAACGCGTTACACATTATATTGGGAACTAATTGACTTACTGGTAATAATGAATTTTGTAACACAATGCTTTTTTTTTGGGTCTTTTTAAAAATACAGTACATCTGTCACCACCTCAGTTTTCCAAGGTATGATTCAGGTTTAGCACTGCTTGCTGCTTGTCCTTTCGCAAAAGCGTTATCCGCCGCGTATCGCCCAGAAAAATGGCATTTTGAAACCCCACCCCTTCCAATTTCAGTGATTGTATCTACAGTCACTGAGATATCAAAATTGTAAAGTTTTTCCTTTTTTGCGAATATACTTTACACTAATCTTATTTATAATAATTGTATTTAGTTAATTCTGTGATCTGCTGTAATGTAACTCATTGGTTCCATCAATGACGTTGACTTTGATCAGATCCTTGAATTGAGACATTACAGCCGCAGTGTTTCCAAAATATACATGTATCTGTGGCGGGCTGCTACAAATTAGATTTGGATGTCACTAATAGATTTTGGCACAACCTGAAAACCGTTGTATTAACTTTTAGCTTCTTTTTTAATTTTTTACTGCACGGAGATTGTGTTGCTGGGCTCCTTGTGTGCTCATTGTGTGAGGCTGCTAATCAAGACCCGTATTGCTTTCTTTCTTGTATGGTACTGCAAATACAGTACCTCAAATGACTGAAGTATTAAATGTATTCTTGTATAAGTTTGCGAAGCAATCTTAGTGGTATCGGAGGCATTGGACAGCTGAAACAGTATCGATCCCCATGCCACTCCAGCAGGCATAATGGCCATCTCGTCACAGCACACTCAGTTGTTGTCTTTGTGTGTATTTTTGCTTGGGAACACCACTCTTTGTTGGACAAAGCCTACATGCAGTCGTCAGATATTTTGAATTTAGTTGCGTAAAGACTACTATGAGAAGCGAGCCAAAGATGCAGCACCGGACTCTGCATGGTATTTTTTTTTCTCTCCACTTTTTCTCCTTTCCTCATTTACTAACGTGAAGCAAGTGTACAGGAGTGCTAGGCCAGGATGGCAGCGCTCATGACAACCGCTTTTTGGTACACTTTTGTTTTGTTTTTAAATGACTTTTACTCGATTCGAGTTTGTCATGTCCTTCCAGCGTTGCAGTAGCCAATCATGTTGCAGCGGGGCTAAATTCATAATGACGCTGGCGACACTAAGCTGCGATTGCTGAGTCTTTATCTATCAAACGCAAAATCTACTATTTTTTACATTACATGTTCAATTTCTTGTCCCTGTAACAAACAGCACAAGCGCCTCCACAGCTGACTCACTAAAACGCATTCAAATATAATGGGCGGTATCAACATGTGCCTCCACCTCTGTACAACTAAATGCGATCACCACAAATCATTGTAGGGTTAAAGGGATTACATGGGATTGTTTTATTACAGCAGATTACAATTTGGGAGACTGACGTATGTGGGAATTCTAACCACTTACTGGTCATTTAGCAGCAAAGTGCTTAATCTGTATGCATTACACTTAGCGTGTATTAAGGCTTGCATTTTGGTGTACTTTACAGCACATTTGCAAGGGTTTGTTTTAGTGCAGACAGAGACAGGCCTGGATTATTATTTTGTCATTTGTTCTTCTCTCAATCTTATCGCTTGTCTTCTCAGCTGCCCGTTCCTGTCTGAGAATTTGACGCCAGTTATCCCAGTCATAGGAGGAGTGCTTTTTCTCTTTGTGCTGGGAACACTGCTGAGAACCAGCTTCAGTGATCCTGGGGTGCTACCCAGGGCCACTCCAGACGAAGCAGCCGACCTGGAGAGGCAAATAGGTAAGAAAACCCACCAATTCCATGTTTGGTCATCAGAATTGTTGATTTGAAGAGAGATGAATAGAGATGGGAGAGTTCCGGAGCAAGGATTGCACACTTCAGAGGAAATGTCTTAGATTGCTTTTTTGTTCCTATTTGCCAAAATTGTCTATGAAAAAGTATCCCAGACACTACCTAAACAAATGAGGTCTCACAAGACAAGATGCACAAGAATGGTTCATTTATTTTGATTTCGGAGTTGTTTTTATAAACCAGTTAAGGGTCCCACTGTACATTCAATAAGTGAGGCATTGTTGCTTTTTTTAAGCCAAGTCCTCATCCACATTCTAATGACACAGCAGCAGGAACAACTGAGGGTTCGAGGACACAGCAGCATGGTCCCAGGGTCTCTGGATTGAAACCACAGTCTTTAGATTGGTAGACGACCACTCTACCACCTGAGCCATGCCTCCCCATATTCCACTTCAACCATTAAAATTATTTCTGATGCATTTTAAATCCAATTCACAATCTATAAGTCTAAACATTGGGTGCCTTAAGAAAATGAATAAAAACATCTTACCATGCAGTAATATGATTCTTGTGTGTCAGTTATGAGTTACATATTGAAGATTCCACTCTATTTGCAGTCTGTAGTGTGACGTGTCTTTTTCTGACTGCCAGTTCTTCAGGTTACTGAGACATCATTAAACAAACTCTGGAATGGTTTAATTACTCTAATTATAAGACTAAGCTCCTAATTAGCTTTTGCTTTAGTGGTGATTGGTGAAGCACGTAGTGCAGAGCAGTGCACGGCAACAACACACTGAAGACAACCCAAGTGACACTTTTCTGAGAATAAACAAATTATAAATTGAAAACATGTACAATGTCGACCACAAACTTTTCACGTCACTGGTTATGTTGTTCTGCCTGGAGCCAACTTTGCTTGTACATTTTTTATTTTTTAATAGAAACAAGTGCTATGGTGGAGGTGGGACGATGCTGCGCTGTGTATTGTAACAGTCACTACACTGTTTAACTGTTAGTGCCACTGAGGCATTACACAGTACTATATTACATCTCCCTCCTTTCCAGGCCTCTTTGCTATTGTTTGTTCATCTTTCCACAAACACTGCACAATGACCAGCCATCTTGTTATCATGCGTCATTATGTACAGTGTTAATGGTTTGACTGCACAGTGCTAGGTTGGTCTGTTTCTCTTTGTATGCAAACAACATGTCATTGCATCATACCAGATGATGTACAAAAACTCTCCTGAAACTTTCCAAGGCAATTACCATCCCCTTTTCTCTAGCTTTGTTGTCCAGTGTGTGATGCAGCTGGCCCCAGTCTTGGCATGGCAGATTTACATGCGAGACTTCCCAGGCACATCTGTTTGCTCTTATCCTGATCATCCAGCTTCATTCCGAACTCCAATAGCAATCAGCCTAGCTGTGATTTGCAAGGAAAAGACTTCATGTCCCTGTTTTTTTTCTTGTTTTTAATTGCACTGCAGGGTGCCTGACTGTGTTTAAAAAAAAATGATTGGACTGGATTAACAAAATCTACTTGCATGTCAGATACTCGATTTAGTAGATCATTTGTTTGTACTTAGGACAAATTGTTCCTGCTTTCTGATCCTTTCCCTACCCTATTCCGAGTATTCCCTTCTTTTCAAACAGAGAAATGAGTACCGCACTCTGTGTGAAATTTTACTCCTTTTCTGTCTTTGCTGTAATCAGATGTTCACTCCACTAACCAATTATTTAGACTAACCGAGTCATCCTTACATTTCGCAGGCGTCGGGCAGAATAATCATAATTCCAAAATCAACACTTTTCAGGAGACCCCAATAATTGCAGCTAGGTATGTCCCGATCACATGATCGAAAAACGGGCAAGATAACGTCGTTTTCAGCTGATTGGTGGTGAATCGAACTTGGACTCAGGTGCGGAAAAGTGTGATCGGGACATCTCTAATTGCATTTTTGTACAACCATTAACATTGCATCATCATAAACAAGCCATTTTCAACACTTAAGATTTGTCAATAATTTGTAAACAAATACAAAATAAAATGAATAACACCCACAACACGTGTTTTGATCAATAGTATAGATTTGTTTTTTTAAGTACCAAATTGTGACATAGGAGGTTCTGACCCAACGGCAGTAATATCTTAATGTAAATTACTTTACTTACAATAATCCATCCATTATCTGAGCCGCTTATCCTTACAAGGGTCACGGGCGAGCTAGAGCCTATCCCAACTGTCTTCGGTACACCCTGAACTGGTTGCCAGCCAGTCTACTTACTATACAATCAATTGGACTAATATCAATCATGTACTGTACTGTATGTACAGTATACCCGTCATTTTGTTACGGATACACTGGCCACCAGTAAGCCAAGAACATTAGCAGTGTTGTCAAGTCAATCCTATGGGGTTCAAGTTCAACACCGGTGCTATTGATTTGCTTGCAAAACAACAGTAGACCTAATGTCTGAAAAAGGAGTGACATCATGGTATAGGTCATTCTCCCTGTAGGGAGCGTATTGTGATGGCCATGACTAGGTAAAGATTTCTGTGATATATTGCAAATGTTGCCCTCATTGTGTAAACAGGCATCTTGCTAATTCCTTCATTTTGACACTTTTATGTGCTTTGGCTACTACAATTGGCCACAACAATAAGCACTAAAAGCTCAATCGCACAAACTAACGGCAGTTCATCAAACGAAGCCATACACATTGACTTTACTATAACATGAATCCTGTAACATGAATGACCAGACAACATTTAGTTTTTTTTAATTTAATTTAAGGTGAGAAACACCTCTGCTTATGTGAAAGGCTAGGTTAGAGATAATTTTGTATTTTATTACTAGTGATGGGCGAGTACCATTACCATTCTTCGGTATCAGGCAAATACAGCCTCATTTAAAGGTATCGGTACTCATGAAGGCCGATACCAGCTACTGATACTTATGGCAAAAACATCCAACATCAAGTAATTAATCGCTATCAGTTGGCGCTACACTGCGACGAATCATGGCTGTCAGAAAAAGGTATTTTTTTCACAATTATGTCATTGTGTTAATTGAAATGTTGTGTATCAAAAGTATCGAACGTCCCTATTTAATAACAGTGGAATCACTCTTAAAGTGGTATGAGCCAATGCGTGCATAATAATCAGTTGCCTTGAGAAGAGCCATTGCTGATTTATAATGTTACACGTTTCTCGAGAAACTTCACAGACAAGGAATGACATAATCGATAACTTGAAGCAATGGTCACATCTTGACTTTATTGACTGATAATGTGTGTAAATAAAGTATGAAATTCATTGCGATAACTGTAGAGTCAAATGTCAGTATGGCCAAATTTAGTGATACATTGTCATAGTCTTGCTCAGTAGCTTTAATTGTCTTTGTTTTGTATTGTAAAGAAAATATAGCCTAAAGACAATGAATAGCACACTGTTGATTGAAGAAATTGTAAAATGAAGGATCACAGCCCCCCCTTAAATTGGATGCAATTATTTTTTCTTCATTGTGCCCAATCTAATATCAATGCTTGCTTGATGGCTGGCATGTCCTCTCCGCTACAACTTGCCAAATCCAAACGGCTCCCTAAAGTATTAATCAGACTGAGAGATGGCCAGAGCTTCTTTGCTTCCATCTAATACGGGCCAAGCTCGCTGCTGAATGTTAGGGCAGTATTGGTGCCAGCAGAGGAAATTGATTTTTGATGGCTTAAGGCTCAGATGAGTGGAAAAAGGAAGGCAACATCAGTCAAAGATGCTGTGACGTTTACGTGTCAATCAACAAGGATGTTTGAAGTGGACACTTTACTGCACAGAAGCCTTATTTTATGTTAGGGGACAGGATTGGAGTTCCATGAATTAGAGCTCTTGCACTTCCCTTAAGTCTTACACCGTCTCACCGAAAATAGTTGTGTGAATCAAAACTGTTGAACCGAACTATGTGGAGTCAGTTAATTCCCTCATGTAAGATGGCAATTTAGTGCCGTCACATAAAGTTCGATATTAAATGTGCAGGTTCTGGATCTCTATTAGAGAATTCAGCTGTCAACTATTATGGCTTGACTGCATACACCTAAATATGTCAGGCTATAACATCCCTCTGCCTCTATATTTTGGGATGTCGGTTGCACTACTGTAAATATACTTTTCTGTAACAGACAATAGAGCAAGGAAGTTTGGGTGTTGAGCAGCCGCACACCTCCCCTGACCACCCAGATGGCAGAACTATTGTATCCAAGTTATAATCATGCTGTGATCGCCTTCGGTTCAACTGATTAGACTTAATAATGACACAACAGGGGCAACTTTTTTTTCCTACACTAGCTTCTCGCTTCTTAGAGCGATGCATGTCTGAACAGGCGCGTAGTCACGGCTTTGTCCACACCCGTAAATACTTTTTTTTCCATAGCATCTGTGATTCATTCACTTATTTTGTGTTTAAACAAAAAAATACTTGTTATTTAAAATTGACAATGGCAGTCTTTTTATTTATTTTTTTACGCCCTCTTAGTCTTCTATGATTTTCAGTTGCTCCGTGTTTATAGTAGCACGTAATGAAAACAATAGAAACAAAAATAGATTCAAGAAACTCACTGGTTCAGCAGTAGGAGTTGATATGTACCAGAAAAGGGGTTTCACTGAGGAGAGAAAAAAATTGCCCAGTCAATGAACTTTTTTAACACAAGCATTCTATCTTCATACAGAACAAATGGAAAAACTGCAACCAGTTTAGGGTTTACCCTACCTCTCTTCCAAAATCAGTTGAGATAGGCTCCAGCTAACCCGTGACTCTTTTGAAGATAAACTGTGTCGAAAATCAATGAATGGATGGACTTAATATCCTTTGAGCCAAAAGCACTTTGGTCTTGACAGACTATGTATAAAAGGCTGTGTACACTATTGGTATCTACAGTAGATACCAATAGTGATATAATATAGATGTTACTTAAATTTGCATGTAGCCTCAGCTAATGCTGCATTTGAGGAAGGTGGGAAGTCAGATTTATCCCACTCTGATTGTCCCATGTCCATCCTCAATGCGTTTGAGGCAAATGTAAACAACAAAGATGGCTTATTGCGATAAATTGTTTGTTGTTCTGGTTAATCCAAATCACGTTGTGTTACATGAACCTATTTCAAATAATTACATTAAAGTAACAATACATAAATGTAATTAAATACCTGTTTAAAATCTTGTAAATTAGGTTTTGCCATTGTTGGGGTCTCTTTTTTCCCCCCGACTTCGCTACTCGGTTGTACGAGTTTAAAGGGACGTTCCGGTGCGCACTTCCTGGTATGAAGTTAAAAAAAGTCAAGACTTTCCATTTTCTTTGAACGCAACATTAGTCTGTGACCAAAGCCACGGCCTTCAGTAACATGGCCGTGCACAAGACTTGCATTGTAAACAAGCTGATGTTAACCGCCGCTACTACATTGCCAGCCTGACTTATTTGTGATGGAATATTGCAGAGTGGCTGCACCACATGGGACCCCCAATTACACATGCTTATCCTTGTTTTGGATCTGTCCAATTCATTCTTTTTAACTTTTGTTGCTAACCACAGATGAACGTTCCCCTTAAACCTCAGCTTAGCTCCCGAACCGCAAGGAAAGAAGTCAGTGCAAGGCTGTGGGGAGATACGACAGGCTGTGATTGTACAGCAAATGATTGACAACACCTCAAACAATAGGTTGGAGTTATTTTGTGACCATTGGAAATTTTTAATCTGATTTGAATGGCCACAACATGTGCGAGTCCCTTAAGGGTTAGTTCGTTGACCCCTTTTGTTCAGACTGTACATGTTACCTTTGGGTCAAATTCTTTGACTTAGACTAGATTTTATTGTCATTCAAATGCACTAATTATACTAAACGTTATGTCGTTGCACAGCTCAAGCAGAAGAATAAAACTAAATATTGTAAGAAAACCAACAAAACCGACAACCACAACTAATCTTTATCAGGGTGTCCAGTGGCTTACTTACATGAGACAGGGCCACCCTCTTAAAACAAGTTGATTTCAACAATACTTTTTTTTTTTTAATCCTTTTGGTGTTTTGACAAAAGCATTTAGCATTTTATTTAGATAACTTGAAGTATTTAATGTAATTGAATTGTAAAATGAAATTGTGTCCGTTGTTTTACAATTTATTTATTTATTTATTTTTTTCTAATGCTAATGCGAATAAAGCCCTCTGAAAACATCAGCTACTGTCTCTCACGAGAGACCTATTCTTAAGTCTGTGTGGACCTAATATTCATATGATTGTGCAAGGAGTCCATTATCATTAATAAATTAAGTCCACTCTCTCACATAGCACAAAGTGGTCATACTAGGAAAATGCGGACTCTCGATATTACGTGTATTTAAACATGGCATGGATAACTTGCCGTGAGTGCAGCCTAAAAATGTCATGGTAAGCATAATGGATTATAATTTGTTTGCAATAAGAGGTTTGACCAACATTTGTGCAAGTACTCCGTTCTCACCTTTACATGCACAGCTGGGTAGCAATTCGTTTCCTGTTGTACGCCAGCAGGCAACAGTAAGTGTAGTTTGGCTGACATTGAAACCTCATCTATGTTGTTTTCATCACTTCCCAGTCTACTTGGCCTCTATCCTCTCATATGGACCACTTGCTTTTGCAGCCAGAAGTGTGGAAATGCTTAGGTCTGCAGAAAGCAACTTTATTGATAACTCTACTCTCGATTAGTTTGCATGTTGTATAAGTGAGTGTTGTTAGTCTTGATTGACAGGTTGATATGCACTAAAGGTGTGACCAAAGATGACAAGCCTGTTGTTCTACACTACATATTTTGTTTTGTTACACGAGAGTCTGGCTGCAGACCTCACCTTTGAGTTCCCGCCTCCTCTTCACGTCTCCGTAGACCTCAACCTCTAGTCTATCAATACGTAAATACATTGAATAATTTAAAAATAAAATTGCTTTCTATTTTCAGTTTCAGCGTTTTAATGAAATATGTCAAAATCAGAGGTCATTATATTGCCATAAAGATTGATTAACAACAGGAATATCAGTCTACAGTACTTTGATAATGTCAAATGTATTCTTTATATAATTAAAAAATAACAATGTTCACAAAAAAGAAATATATGAATTACCTCAAGTTTACTCTTATTATAGTTTAAAAATAACAATGAACTGTAAACCCCCCAAAATAACAACAACAAAACAGTACAGCATACAGTGTGTGTTGTCTTCTCTCAAATGCTTATTAAAGGGTATCTATTACGTTTTAAAAGAAAATAACCTAAACTACTCTTTTTTTCTACAGCTCCTTATTTTGAATAGTTAAAAAAACAATAACTAATTCTTTGTTGTGCAACAGATCAAGAAACTCACGATTGGGATCAGATCACGGATTTGAGTCGTGGATCGGATCGTTTTTATCAGCCAATTTTTTTTTTAATACAACAAAGTAAAACAAGATAAATAGAACCTTGTTTTCATTTATTTTATCAAACACTTTTGCCCATAAAACAAACAAACAAACAAAAAACAAAAGAACATTCAACTTAAAATGTAAAATATGGCCATTTGGAATTTCGGAACACTAAGTGCAATATAAGGAAGGATACCTTCTTATTTTATTTATGGACCATTGACTGCGTTGATTGTGTCAACAGAAATGAATACAGGGTGTTTAATCTTAATACGTCACTTTTACAAAATCTCATATCTCGGTAACTGGCAAAAGTAGCAGGATAAAATTGGTTTAGTTGGAAAAGTAAAGTCTGAGCTTTTTGCGTAAAATGCAATTTCCACCGATTAGTCTCTTATGTGTGTGGTGTGCAACACCACTCACTCATCACAGTGTGAGTTGAATTTCCCCTTGAGGGACACCAATGAGTTAATAATTTACAACAAAATATAAAGTAGCTGTCACATTCATCTAAATGAGGCCTGTGAAAAATATTAGGAAACTGGAGGCATCATATATAGCCTAAGCAATGTGCTAAAACCCTCGAGGAATTCTTCCAAAAGCTGGCTATTCTACTAAGAACTAAAGTTCTTGTCATAAAGGGATGCAATCTTTTTTTTAACTGTACTTGTCACCAAATGTGATTGTTCTGAATTAAAGTAGTACCAACCACTTGTAGTATGAGTGTTGAGCTATTTATATTATTTACCTGATTCATAATTATGGTAAATTATTGAAATTTTTGCACGTCTAAGGCAAAGTTTGGTTACAACTGTGTCAAATTTTGTGTCATCTCCCAAAGCATAACGTTCCTATTAGTGAGACTTTTACCAATCATCTGTTGCCTGTGGGCCAAATTCTCTTTCACTTACGCTTTGTTTTCTTTTTTCCTCGATTGTTAAGATGTGGCGAATGGCAGTACAGGCTACAGGCCACCACCCAGGACCAAGGAGGTGGTCATCAATGGCCAAACTGTCAAGCTGAAGTACTGTTTCACTTGCAAAATCTTCAGACCCCCACGTGCCTCTCACTGCAGCCTCTGTGATAATTGTGTGGGTGAGTGAAACACTTCACACTATCTGTCAGCATTATGGATTTTAGTGTCTTCTTTATTATAGCCAGCACATATGAACTAAACTGAATAAAATGACTGATTACATGCACCTTTACGCACTGCTCCAGCTAAACTATGTTGAACATCAGATCGACAGATTACGGACATCCATCCATTTATCCGTTTTCTATACCACCTCTCCCAGTCAGAGTCGTTGGAAGCTTGAGTGTCTCATCTCGTGCTCATGCTCACTTCAACCAGACATTGATAATTAAAGACATGAGTAGGTTAGTTGTGGATCTGCCACTGTGGCCAGCTGGGGGAAAACCCCACTCCAAACTAGAGAATTTATTTGTTATGACTTTATGAGAGTAATCTTGATTTACATCAGACATTATTAATGTCTGCTAAGTACAGTATAATTGTTTTCTCCTAAGAGTTGCCCTTTAAGCACTGAATTAGATGCTATTGGATTAATCCCCAGTCATTCTCAGATTCCAAATCATCAAAGTATAACAGCATTCTGACTTTTGATAACATCTACTTCTTGCACTTTTTTTTCTTTTTTTTTACAGCCCCCGTCATATCTAAAGGCCATAGTTTAGTCACAGTCACTTTTCCATTCATTTTGGACCACTGCTATTTTTTTCTACAGAACTTATTTATTTTTTATATTGTGTGTATATTTTGCCTAGGCCCAGTGGGACAGTTCACTTTGCCCCACATTTTGCACAGATGTGGACTCCCACTGTGTAGTTACATGCCTGCAAGTAACTGGGGTATTATATTCAAACAAGCAATTTTGTGTCCTCGTAGGAAGCCAAGAATAAGTGACTCATGTACACTGTCTACTTTAGTTTTTCCAAAATGTGTATTTGTTTCATAAATGTGTTTCACATGTACATTTTTGTAATTTTTTAAAATTTACACATTGTATACCTTTTGGCAACTGGAAAATACACTGCATACTGTACTACAATTTCATTCAGAAGAGACAAAGGAGAAAATGCTGCCCCCCCCCCCCCCCCCATTACACAATAACCCTACAAATAGAGAATGTGGTGCCCAGAATGGCAAAAATCTTTTGTGAGTAGTCAACCCAAAAATGTCCTGCATTCATGATTTTACTCTTTCCCTATCCACACAGAGCGTTTTGACCACCACTGTCCCTGGGTTGGGAACTGCGTGGGAAGGAGGAACTACCGCTTTTTCTACATGTTCATCCTTTCGCTGTCCTTCCTCACTATATTCATCTTTTCCTTTGTCATCACACACATCATTTTACGTAGTGAGTAAAACACACAAATGCACTCAAAATAAATAATGTATATGTATGTATGTATATGCATGCAGACAATTGTCTGTGCTGGGGCATCATCATCCCCTACATCATCTATGGATGTTAAATTGGAATGTCAATTTAAGTAGGCATTCTGACTTGCATTTTCCTCAGACAATAACTCAATGTTTGTGTGTGTGTGGGTGGGGGGGTGTATGTGTGTGTGTACAACCCAATATTTGACACTGTTAGAGCTGCTTAATAATTTCATATACCATTTTGAACACAACTGCACTCTTCTTTATGGAACCTGTTCCTCTCTGTTTCTACAGGCTCCCATCGAGGTGGCTTCCTCAATGCTGTTAAAGCTAGCCCAGCCAGATATCCTTTCACTGCAACTTAAAGTTTGCCTTATACTGTCAAATGTTGTTTTCCCCAATAAGATGTTGCTCTTCTGCTGTTCTTAACTCCTACTTGTACATTATTTTATACATAGGCGCAGTGATACTTAAATATTATGAAGTATTTAAAAAATATATTAAAATATGTATTAAAAAAACATGTCATGTGTTTCCAAAGTTTTAACTTAAACACCATTTTACATGTATTCAATTGTCATGTTTGAAAAGTGCAGAAACTGTTATGGTAACTGTTCCTGACACACAGGAGTGCAAGAAAAACTCCTGTCACAGAGCTTAACTTTAAGGGCTTCAAATGTTCCAAAAGAATGTGAAAAAATGTGTAAACATAGAGTAACTCTTAAATGTGCAATAACAGCGGCTTCTTAGCATAATACTTTCCCCTAAAACTTAACCTATCGCTATTCTACTATTCTAGACTAGCTTCGTTGAGGGACAGAATGATTCTTGTTCAAGAACAAAAGCTGGAGAGAATACACGTTCAGCATGCACCCTTGTACCCGGTATACATAAGTAGCATTTTGATAGCTTTGCCAGAAGTGGATCGTCATTGCAGTGTTGTTTCCACCAAACGAATGGAGTTTCTTTGTCACGAGTCAAGACTATTAATGTTCATCATATTTCCCACCTGCAGGGCTCCCTTCTTTTTGAACTCTATGAAAAAAATGGGACATTATTCCCATCCACTTAAAGCAGTTCCTCATCAGCAGGTTCACATCCAATCCAAAGGCCAAGCACATGAACCACTGTCAAATCTAGCGGAGCACCCAGAGCTCTCTTTTCCTGCCATCCTCTCAAAGGCTGGGTGCCATAACAGTTTGTCTGGCAGAGAAATGAGTGACAAACTGAGCTGAGATGGGCCTGTCCAGCAGCACTTGAATGAAATGTGTGCTGGAGTCAATACTGTATAATCATGGCAGTTCTTTTCACAAGATGAAAAGCACTGTGTGGACAAGTTACTATATGTCCTTTAGAAGAGTGCCGTGGTTTGAGGACTATGTGAAAGAGAGGAGAGAAAAAGACAGTCAACTAGATTTATCAGGAGTCTTTACAGACTGATGTGTGTTATTTATGTATAGATCACGCAACGGTAAGCTTCAAGACGCCTGCAGGGATTTTCCTGTGCTGCATGTTTTTGTTAGCCTCTTTGTTGATCTCATTTGAGGTATTGTAGAATGATTTGCGAAGCAATATTGTAGGTCAGTTGCAAGGCAATAATGTATTCACTGTATTCATAAGCTCAGTGTGCTTCATGTGGACCACAGCAAATGAACAATGTTCTGCTTTCCTGGTAAAGTGAGGTGATAACAAAGATCTATTGGCAAGAGGACATCAGTCCTCAGGCTATAGGTCAATATGTTAGCTCGTTAGCTATCAATTGGCCGTGTGACCATGCGTGTGTCCATGCTGCACTGTCCATTTTGTGTTTCTTTGTGTGCATGGTGTTCATTAACTTAGTCCAGAAAGAATTCTTCCTTGACTGCACTGTGTCACTGTGTTGGAGGTGGTGGTGTGTTTCTTCTCTGTGTGGTCTATCGTTGGCCTTTCAGGCTTCCATACGTACCTTATCAGCTCCAACCAGACCACCAACGAAGACGTAAGTACAGGATATTATAGACGTAAGTGCACTTACATAACTGATTTGCATTATTTGCGACATTATTTACTGTATTTAGTATTTACAGCTATATGTATAATATGTATTTGACAAATATAATTACAGTCCTTTTTTTTTTTACACAAATATTTGCTTTTTAAACAGAACAGTGCCAGTATGCCTCTTGCATTTTTTAGAAACAGATACATTTACATATTAGATGACAGCTTGCCCACTTAATTAAAATGTTACCATAAAAATAAATAATTAGCTATTATTATTATTATTATTATACAGTCTATGTATCTGCCTGTCAAAGCTTGAGCCAGGATTGACACAAACTGCAAGTCTACTCCGCACACATGATCTCTGAGCCAGCTAAAGCTGTGACTGATGTCTCCTCCAGATAAAAGGTTCGTGGTCTTCTAAAAGAGGGAAGGACAACTATAATCCGTACAGCCACGGCAACATTGTCACCAATTGCTGTGCAGCACTGTGTGGACCTCTGCCACCAAGGTACGATGTCTATCACTGAACATTCATCATAACTGTGCCATGATTATCTACAGCTTGTAGCAGTACAAAACAGTTCACACTCAGGAACAGAAATGTTCAGTTCTCAGGGATTGGCAGTCCATTGAATTGATGTGAGAAGTTGCTGTGGGTTGAGTCGCCTGCAGTCTTTTTGCCCTGCATAGCCACTAATATGACTGCAAGAGCTGAATTGATTTCAAGCACGTCCTCAACAAACGTTGGACTCGACTGCCATGGCTACATTCGTGCATCCATTTGATTTGTAAATGTCAACGTCATGCCTTTTTACAGCATCCATCAATTTCTAAAGTTAGAAAATGTTCCTGACCACCTGCACATAATTAAAAGACTTGCTATCTCCTCATATCTTCTGTACTCCCATTCGGAGAAAAATAGCCACGAGCATGTCAATATGCACATTAAGCCAGTAACAAACACACAGTCGCGAGTTGAGAGCATAAATGCCTTCTGGAATATGTATTTTTCGCATGCATACTCATCTTGTGAAAAACAAAGAAAGTACGGGGGATCTTCGTGACATTCTTTGCAGTTAGCTGCTTTGCCCTCGCAAGGCATGACTCATCAGTAATTAGTGGCGGTTGGCAAAGGAGAAACGTCATGGTGCAGGTGGCTGCCTTCTGGCTGCACGCTCATGGCTGGCCACAGTTATTGCACTGTTGGGCCACCGGTGTGGAGGGAATGTTTGAACTCAGCCTCAGACTATGCAAGTAACGCATCCTTTCACAACCCCAAACACACGCCCGTGGGGAGCAACCTGCTGCTTTTTTTTCTTTTGCTGAGGACTTAACTCTCACACTCACTCTCACTGTTAATATGCTCCTTTGCTTTTATAGTAGGGGTTCTTAAATGTTTGGGTTCCAGGGGTCAGATTTTCTCATAACCCTGAAGCTAATAACACCTTGCTTCTTTCTCCCTATAGTCTCATTGACCGACGTGGCTTCATCCAGCTCGATACGCCGCAGCTGGCACCGCCAACCAATGGCATCACTGTGTACGGTTCCACACAGTCTCAACAGAGCCACATGGTAAGATGTTGTTTACACGCGGCTTTTGTCAGACTTGCAGGAGAGGGACATATAGGACATAAAACGGCATTTTGGGTGGCTTCTTGCAAAAAGAGGGATGATTTAACCAATGTTTACAGGTAGACTGATAGTTGAGTGGAGTTATTGCTGTGTCATTTAGAAAGTAATTGCATTTCCTTTCGCATTGTTTTTGTGGATTTTCAAGGAATAAATGCACATACAGTATACAGTTATTTGATTGTCTAAGGCAGGATATTTGTGTGTGTGTGCGTGTACATATATCTACAGTATATACCGGTACATTTACTAATCCCTTCTCTATCGACGGGGTTACATTCCAGGTTTACTTCTTGGTGCTGGCGTTCAAACTCATCGCACGGGCAGGCCTTAGTTTTCTTGAAACTGCACAAGGAACGAAGATAAACACAATTATTATTTTTCTTTGTATTACTGTGTAACTTCATTCCTTGTGCAGTTCATTGCAAAGAACTTTGCTTCACATTTTATAATGCTTTTATTTATTGTTTGTATTATTTATACTTAACTATTTGTAAAAAAAAAATTAAAAAAAAACATCTTTATTTGTTATAAAGTCCTAATGTTGTTTTATTTGTTACACTTTATTTTTTGAAAAAAAATTGTTTTTATTATTAAATAAATTAACATTTAATTACCATTAACACACAACCAAAGTGCCTAAAATTGTTACAGTCGAGTACGGTACCGGGTATCGGAAGCAAACCAGTTTAAATGTTAACGATACCCATCCTTACTGGTGATGTGGAATATGTGTGTACCTTCAAAAGGTGGACCAGGCCTGTTAAGTGACATGAAAGTCATCAAATGATAATGTAGAATTGGCTGGCTGTTAACCGGCTAAACATCAGCCACTGTGTTGTTCAGTGACGGCGTCAATGGAGGCCACTGGCAGGAGAATATGATTATGTTTATTTTTGCTACCTTGCGTTCAATAAAATGTCAAATGTAACGTATATGCCTCTATTTTAACCACCTGAGGATGGATCGCAGTTTGTTCTGGTGCAATGGTAGGCTATATTAAATTAGCTAACGATGTTTACGTGACCTTAGACAGGCTTGCAGTTTGTTTGTTTCTTTTACTTTTGCAGTTCTTTTAAGCGTGAAATTATGTCAAACTTTGCACATTATATGTTTTAAAGCATTCCTTCCTACTGGCTTGCGCTTATTGCTACGTGAGCCTGCAGTGACAGTCCGTGTGGGAAAAATAATAAATAATAGAGAATAATTCATGATATAAATATGATGCAAAAAAAATCTGCAAAAGGTGAACTACAACAATAAGAGTCAAAGGCTATGTTCACATTGCAGGGCGTGATGCCCAATTTAGATTTTTTTTGTCACATTCGATCTTTTTAGGTACCGTTCACATTACAAAAACAAATGCGACATCTAATGTGAACGCAACGCGCCCGTGATGCGACGCTCATGCGCAAAGAGCACACGTCGAGTGACGTACACCCAAAACAACGTCACGTTGGAAATGATTTTGAAACCTGCCTATAGATGAGGTCCCACGGTTGACAGTACATGTCAGAGCGCCAACCAAACATGAAGTCAAAGCAATTGTCTGTAGACCTCAGAAGACAGGATTGTCAGACAAGCACAGATCTTTAGTGGTGTCCTCTGACTGAATGTTGTCAGGTCCGGAACGAAAAATTACCAAGTTGAAGTCTGGGGGCTTGTTCATGGTGGCAACTCTGTGACGATATCATTTTATGTGTGTGTCCTGCTTTGTTTGTTTTTTCTTTGATTAACTAATCATTAAGTGTGATATTGACAGATTATGTATTTCTATTGAACTTTTGATTTATTCACTGTGCTGTCTTGGCACTATATTGCAAAATATACAATAATGTAGTGACCGTTTTATTTACAGAGTGACAAATTACAAAAAAAATATCAGATTGTGCTGTCGTTTAGCAAAGCTGAATGATAAAGTGGAATATAGTCAAATATGATCTAGAATAGCAATATAGCACATCTCAACAGTCAAAATGAAAATACTGCACTGTTGTGCAAACAACATTGCTGATACTATAAATATTTAATATACAATATATATTAATAAGGGCCCTGCCGATATGGAATGGTGTAGAAGTGAATTGTCTAGACCTTTATAAAGGCTAGTGAGGCATTATAAAGTTTATGGTTGCATTGCTGAGTCATGTAGCCGAACCAAAACCGGACAACGAGAAACAGCATAGGTGGAGTACCGACCATGCCTTTCGAGTTAAACATCTGCAATCTCATCTTTTAGGTCAATGAGACTGAGACAAACAGGTGAGAGCCATATATAAATTACTTTTTCGTCTTTTTTTTTCTTTTTTTTTTGGGACTGATACCTCTTCCATCTGGAGCTGGACTTCATAGCTGCTTACTGCCATCCTGGCTCATTGGGGTCACGGCTAGGGTTGCAGAATTCCAGGAATTTTTTAATTTTCCATGGGAATTTATGGGACTTAACCATGAGTTTACACACTGGGAAAATATTTGTGTCATGTATGTTACCTTCACTTACTAGTTCCCCAAACATACAAGTTCTTAGTTATGAGCTGTCGCTTGGTGGGGGGATTTTGTGTTGCAAGCCAACATTTTAGTTGCAGACCAGCTTTAGGTATACCACCAATAAAATCCCAATATGGCACTAATGTATTATGGTACGATAATGGCCTTGCATGTGGACAAGGAGAGCTATCGATTTTGTGCGGATGACTGCTCGTATATTACTGCTTGAATATGATACCTTTCCATTAAATTACCCAACGTTTCAAATTAATTCCCACAAATTCAGACAAACGTAATGTACATGGAAAGTTTTCCAACTTGGAGTTTTTCCAAAATTCCCCATCTTAACTTCCCATGGAAATTTACCAGAAAATTCCTTCCAATTTACCGGAATTTTCCCACATTCTCACAAGCCTATTCACCGTATGAATGTGTGAATGGTCATACCTTAAACCTGTTTCCATGCGCCACTTGTAGAGGTGTAAAGCGGAGCAATAGGCAACAACTGACCTTTTCAACTTGAGCTTTTTCCTGGTGTACAGGTTCTTTGTGGGCCCAGCATTCTAATGAGGGTACTAAAATCTTGTTCCTTCCTTTTTCCTCCCCTCTCCAATCATCATTCCCTCTTGCTTCTTTCTCCCTTATCCGCCATCACCTCCATGTCCCCGTTTTCCCCTTCGCCCGCTCTTCCTCGGACTTCTTTCGTCTATTTTCAGTGTGACCAAGACCAGTGCATTCAGAGCACTAAATTCGTTTTGCAGGCCGCTGCCACGCCTCTCCTCCAGCAGCAGAGCAGCGAGCCAGTCATCATGACGGCCTCCCCGGAAAACGGAGGATCACTCCCGAGCCGCACCTCGCTCGGTCTGGGCGGTCCTTGTACTTCACTCCCCCTCGGGCAGCCCACGCCGCCGACCTCCACGGCCAGCCTTAGCTGCCAGGAGTCCGCCGACATACTGCCCATTCACACGCACGGCCACTCGCACAATCACAGTTGCCCCCTCAAGGACCAGATGGCACACCACCACTTTCTCACGCCAGAGGACCTGCCCTCACCCCCAGGTATGCTTCCCTGCAACAGCCCCCTGGGTCACAGTCACACTGTGCAGGCCGGCTTTTACATTCCGGCCAGCCAGGACTCGCTGCACGAGGACTCTGTCAGAGGACTGGTCAAGCTCAGCTCTGTCTGATAACCAAACAAACTGAACACAGCCCCGAAAACGTGCCACTTTCTGACAAGGGAGCACTCACCTTGGGTTTCAGGTTCCCACCAGTGCCATGGTTGGAAGTCCAAAGCTGATAAGGGGCATGAACACAACCCAAGTGAGCGCAAGCCACCTCAGCCAACACCTTGCCAAAACCTCTCTGCTGTGTCGACACTTTTCTCGCTCCCTTTGAACGTGATGGGAAATGTCTCCTCTAATGTGCGCAAGGGTTTGTTTTCCAAAGTGGTGTATGTCTGTTAGTCTCAGACATTTCAAGCAAAAAATGTATACATTTTTGACGGTTCTTGACATTTTTGGTCAAAAATCATAAGTCTCACTGTATTTGGGGGGCATCAGACAGTCTTAAACCTGTTTTTTGCTTGATACATCTGCAAAGTCCATGGAGCGAAATGATGTCATTTCAGCAACCAAACCTCTCCACGCGGCATCCACATTGCCCATTGCCAAACTTTCCACACAGCACACCGACAAAAATTTGTAATTCCGCAGACGGTCCCACATGTTTTCTGTAAATTGTTATTATTGATGAAGTTTATATATTAAAAAAAAAAAAAAAACTTTTATACTTTTTCATTACTGTTGTGGTGAAGTGTTGTTCATGCACCGTAGAACAAGAGTTTCAAACTCAATTTATGTGGGGGCCGCTGGAGAGAGAGTTCATCAAGTATTTTACAAAAAAGGGGATATTCAAAGAAAGTACAACTATTCCAATCTTCATTAGTAATAGTTAATAAAATGGTTGGATAGAACAGAAAGTAAATGGTTGTTGAGAAGGGGAACAAAATTGGCAACCCCATCCTCGCTCATCTCCCTGGAACTTTGCATACTTCTCAGCCTCAGCATATCTAGTTGAGTAATGACATATGATTTCTTGAGCACGGTAACTTTCTCTGTGCATTCAAATCATGTCAGGGTGGCCCCTGTGCTAAAAAAATAAATAAATAAATACATTTGAAAAACATAAAATTTTCTTGAAATTGGCTGTTCTTGTCATCAACCTTTCACTTCATGGCAAGTTTTGAAAAATACATGACTGGGACTGGGTGACAGGATGCATTTTCCTCTGTTACATATGGCAACCCATAAGTGATTAAAAAAAACACACACACAACGTACACACAATTGGGCAACAACACTGCAAAACAATTTTTTAAAATTTGGGGGGTTGCACTATGTTGTCAAGTAGGCGGCCTCAAAATATCACGTCAGCTCCAAATGACCCCCGAGCTAAAAGTTTCAGACCCCTGCTGTAGACGCTCTTCACTGCCCCCTATAGTCTGGGAGAATGTTAGCTAACAGCGGGGACAACCCGTACAGAGCACAGACTGGACTATCAATGTTGTGTACTTGCCATTGGGAGATATGACGCCACCAGCGGCCATCTTACGTTGCCACTCACCAAGGACGCCTAACTTGAATACATTGATTTCTTTTCATGTTATTTTCTGCCTCTACAGTGCCAAATGCTACTGTGTATGACGTACAGTTGTACCATTAAGTCTGGGAGAAGCGTTAACATGTACATTTCATTGATAAGAAAAAGACTTATTGACAATTCCAAACATCTTCTGGGTATTACTGATATTTCTGCAATGCAACACAATGCAAAAGCTTCGGTGTAATTAAACAGCGTATGGTATTCCTTTTGCCTGTGAGTAGCATTCTAACCAGGCAGATTGTCAGTTAAAAAGACATTTCATCACATTTTGAAATTTAAAAAAAATCCTTACAAATCAAATTACAACAACCCCAAAGTCCAAAGATTTTCAATGAGCAAAGAGCTTCCTTTCACCGAATTGACCGCCATTTTGACTTGTAAGCTAAGTTGGGAATTGTCAATAAGGTGTACCTATGTGTGCTACTCAAAAATGTGTCTGCATCATGCTGTCAGAGCCATCAACAATCATGTGAACGTAAAGCCCATCAGGAAAAAAAATTCTGCGAAATGCAAACCTCTTGTGTCACAATTCACGACATTGAGATAACATACACTGAATGGTCGATGCAAACCGTGAAGTTCGCTCTCATGACTCCATACAGGGATGCTAGCGTAAAACACGCACAAATAACAAAAGTTGTCAGTAAATGTGGCAACGTAAGATGGCCGCCCTTTGGCTTCAGCTGCCAGGGTCTTGTTGACGGTTCAATCACATATAAGTCCGTGACACAGAGCTGCAAAAGTGGTGTCAGCCAGTCTCATTTCCGCGTGGAACGTACATGTATCAAGCATAAACCAAGCTTTGCGCCTTTTTGCCAGTTTCGAATAGGACAGTTATTTGTTTTACCCCATGTACACACTCAGCAGTTACAATGGTTGATGTCACTCTATTGCATATCATTCTACTTTTTTTATGTTGGGGGGAATGACAGTTGTATTGTACCAAGGTTATTAAAAAATTATATTTCCTGTGGATATAAATAAATCACTTTTTTTTTTATCAGATGGCAAATAGTTTGTTGAAGTTCCTAACTTGTGCATTGAAAACAGAACAACCGACTTATGGCATTGATGGTTAAACGTCATAGAGGGCGCTCTTCTTTTCTTCGAGTCGACACCCTAAAAACGGTAATGGGATGACACGAGAAGGCAATCGGTATGTGGTTCCATGTTCTTCGGCTGTCTTTAGTTTGTAGTACTCTTCTGACACCTTGTGGCTGAATAAGCGTGGTGCAGGCAAGCCATTTGCCAAAAACTGAGTTTGTTCCATACACGTTTTACCAATGAAACAATGGGCATGTTCCTGAGTCCATACAATTCACTGCATTTTTAGGTAAGAGGGAAAAAAACGCATATTCTGGTTGTTGGTAATTTTATAATTGAATCCGTATGTGGTCCTCTTTGCAGCAGTGAAAAATAATATTGTTATATTTGGTCATAGTGATTCAAAGTGTAGTGTGAAGAACATTGTTCCCTTGATTCGTCTTAAGTGTTAAAGCCCCCATTATGATTGTCCTCCACCACTGCAAATTACAAAAATGGTCAGTGTCAATTACACTCAGCATTATATTTGTACTTGTTTCTTAATTAGGATTTGAAGAACAGTGGTATTGCAAACTGAAAGTGAGTAACAGTCGCTGTATTTACATGTTTTTTTTTCTTCATCAAGACAGAGCACAGATTAAGGGTCCCACATTCCATCAGCTATTCTTTACGCTTCTACACAAAAATATAGGAGAATAAACACGTTTAAAAAAAAATAATAATAATAATTATACATGGGTTTCCTCTTTCGCTGTTTGTTAGAATTGAAGTGGTCACTTTAAATTCATGGTGCAACAAGTCTCCATCATAACACAATTTAACTGTAAAGGAAATGTTTTTGAAGTAACATTTTAAGATTATTTTCTGTTCTGGCAAGTAAAAATAAAGGACTATATACACAGTACTTAAATGCAAAAGGAAGGCATAATACAAAATTCTTTTGTCACTGATATGCCCCACACATCAAATTTTTTAACATTCTTGTGACATAATGGGGAAAACAAGCTAACAAATGTCAATGGTGACGCATATAAGACTGAAGTCACACACACACACACACACAAAAAGCAGCCATCTGGATCACCACAGTTTGACGTCCATGAGCTCCAGGTCTCCCATTATCTCCAGCAGGTCGATGGTGCTCAGGTCCTGAACCCGATGTTTGAACTCAAACGAGTGCAGGCCGTTCACCGCCAGCTTGAACTGATGTGCCTGGCAGAGGAGAAGAATCTGACAACAAACGACACACTCCTCAACAACAAGCCCTTTGTTATTCAAGACGTAAACAAGGTGCAGTTTACCTCAAAATACTCTCCGGGAGAAAAAGGGAAAAAGAGCAACTCCCTCTCCTCCTGACCCCAGGATCCATTCAGGTACGAGTTCCTGACGAACGTGCCGGATTTCATGCGAGGGTTGAGGTGAAGCGCAATGCTCTGCGTTGCGCTGTTGCAGAGGTTCACTGTCACGCTGGGAGACATTTGGAGCAGCAAGACTTGGCCAGTTAGCTTTTGCGTGGGCTGACAAAGATCAACATCGCGCAGGTTACCTGTGAGGATACATGCTGATCTGTCCTTTGATGGTTATGTGCTGCCCAGGGCTTAGGCCTTTTAGTATGCTGCCTTTGTATGGGAGGCTCTTAAGGGGGAAATAGAAAGAAAGAAAGAAACTTGAATATGCAACCCTGTCAACTGTACAGTCTTTATTTCATTCTGAGCTTCAACTTTCATTGGCAATGACAATGAATGACAGAATGTTTATAGGACTGTGGCGCAAAGGGACAAACTCACCAGGTCACCAGACTCTGAGTATATTGCCTAAGAGTGACAAATGGCAACTTTAGTCACATCGAAGGCAAACTCACGACATGTAAGGACAAGAAACAACTTACAGAGTTTGGGATGTAGCCTATAGCCTGCACTTGGACCTTCCCAGACACGGAAAATGTGTTGATCCTGTTTAGTGGGATTCTATGTTTGTATTCTAGTAGGTGAGCTCCATTTACTGCTACCTGTTGTTTAAAAAAATGCTGTCATAAAATAGCAATATGCAGCACTGAGGATCAATTTCTGGCATCTCTGACCTTAAAGGCGTCCTTGTGCACCAGGATGAGGGTCTCAAATGGGGCCCCACGTTTATAGGGCAGCTGTTGCAGCGTCTCCTCTTGGCCCCAGGTCTCCTGCAGCAGGGAGTTGCACCGCACGCAGGGCGAGCCCTTAAAGCGAGGGCTGAAGTGCAAGGCCACGTCAGAAGGCGGCCTGGTACTGCCGCCGCAGGACAGGTCGATCTGAAACCTCAATAGAACACGTACGGCAAATTATGACACCATTTTTTTCCCCTGTGGATCCGACCTATCTTCTTCATAAGCCAGTGCTGCGGGGTAGGGTGGCAAGATTGGAAGTTTCTTGTTATGAAACCGAGATTGAACTATTTGGCCATAATTCCAAAATGTACATGAGGGATTTATGTACTGGTAGTCAGTATTGGCACAAAGCCTTCAAGCTGAAAAACAACTAGAAAAAAAATAAAGCCAGGAAGTACCATAAGATGCTTCCTCCCATGCAGCTAAAGCTTATTGTGATTGAAACTACAACCACAATCATAAACATACTGCTATATTAAGAGCACAGTGTACATTTATTGGACTGAAATGTATATACAGTGCTACAAATATTGCATCGTTGCTCTCCCACTAGATGGCAGAGTGTACATTACCAAATGGATCCAGCTTTGTGACATTTTGTTTGGAGGCGTGTTTTGAAATATTTGTGTACTGAAAGCATGTCGGCTTCCACATTTGTGAACTATGTGCCTTGGCTCATTAAAAGCTGGGAAGGCTGAGTTAGACTTTGTGCATGTAAATGCTGTTGTGTTTATCAGAGCTCACCTGTCAGCATTTGAAGCTACGGTGCCCTGGATGATGATGATCTCTCCGGGATGCAGGCCTCCAGGTATAGATCCTGTATATGGGATCACCTGAGGTGGAGAGGTCAGACTTAATACTGGGAAATGACGACATTCGCATTGCATTATTTGCGACAACGTCTACAGTAGCCATTTACCACAGGGACATAATACTGTAACAAGAATAATGGCAATATGTATCTCACCGGCTTCAGGACACTAAGCTTCGCGTTTGCCACCGACATGGAGCTTCTGGTGTCGGTCTACAAACAATTGCTTCGAGACAAAACAATAGCGCAAGTTAGTTCTGCGGTTAAACGTCAGCGTTTAGCTCACCCAACGCTCGATTGACAACATGCGAGCCACTCTAGGCACGCATGCGCACATTTGACACGTGATCACAAGCTCCTGTTAAAGACAACAGAGGCCATCTGTAACGGCGGTCAACCTTCAATAAACCACCACTGATTATTGTGTCACCGGCAGAACATGATTTAAAGGACACATTTAACTCGAATTGTTAAAACGATGAACGTGTTCGAAAATAAATCAATACCTTGAACTATTACCCCCCCATCAAGCTAAATTTCCTTATCTTAATGTCCAGCTCTTTCCTGAGACTTTGAACTATAAACACACACCCTATAATATTCCATAGAGATGCTGATGACGATTTTTTTTTATTATATGTGCATTATGCATGTGCTTCATTAAAAAAAAAATAATAATACACTACCCCAATACCGCATGTACTTCCAGAATGTTTTTCTTCAAAGGGACAGGAATGTGAAAAATCTACTTTTTGGAGCTTTTTGCCGTGTTAAAATGCTAATTCCTCACCAAAAACATCACCAAAGTGGTGTTTTCCGCCATTCGCCCCTCTATGAGTCATTCTAGGTCATTCTGCTCTCCAAGCACCAGCCCCTCCCAACCTGAGAAAACGAGCTGTTGCCAAGGTTTGACGTCATTGCGTGCGGCCCCATCCCCGCAACCGCCTCTGCGGACTAAACGCACGCCCACTTTCTTTGAGATCTCCCTCCATGGGATAATGACAAAAGTAGCCTTTAACCAGTAAACATTCTGTCCAAATGAATTCAAAGCAATCAATTATTCTTCACATTTGCGATGCCAAAGTGCAATGAAATGACAATTGGTTGTCTTAAAATCCAAGTAAGACTTTTGCGCTGATGGATTCAAATGAATGGATGGTGTAGTGCATAGTGCGCTCGCCCTGCAAGCAATAAGGCGCGGGTTTGTGACCTACTGTGGTGCTTTTTTTCCCCCTCTAACCTCTTTGCTCCCCTCCTCTTCCACGATTTCTTGCGGCAAAGACTCGTTTTGTTTCAAATGTTTATTCATTTTTAAAAATCGACTCGGACAACGTCATGAGAGGGGCGCGGCAGCCACAGGGAGGAGAGGCGGGGGTTTTACTGAACCGAGCGTTTGACTTCGGGGTAAGAAAAATAACCACCGAAATAACTCATATTTCATAAGAAATTACATCGCGATTGTGTCAAAGGTAAGATTTCATCATTATATGTTCGCAAGCTAACTGTTAGCTCGTGGGCTAACTGTTCACCCACACGCTAACCCTGGGATATTTCCCAAATAACCGCTAAAAAGCCTGCAGCTAACGTAATAGCCGTTAATCCGTGAGCTAGCCGTTAGCCTGTGGGCTAATAGCCGCTAATTGCTGCTTATTGGCTGTTAGCACTGCACGAACAACCAATCAGATGGTGCTGTGGGCGGGCCAATGCTGCAGGGAGTCAACAGCCGCTGACTCAGAGCAGACGGAGGAGAAAAGCGCCCATTGGAGCAATTTGATATATCGGCCATCAAAACAAAAAAACAGGCAGATGCCGATATTCATAAAATGCTGAATATCGGCGCTGATTATCTGCCGATTATCGGTCTATCCCTAGTTGCAACAAACTTTTTGTGCATTGCATCAGGATCAACTACTCTTTTTCACAGACGTGGGCAAGCCTAAGAAATCAAGGTCAAAGGCAAATGAGGCAGAAGACGAAGAGTGACGATGGTGGGAAGTCGGCGGTTTCTGACAAGGATGACTGATTGATGCGGGCAGATTCTTTGTAACATGTCAGTTTGTGCTATATATATTTTTTATTTTATTTATTTTTTATTATTATTATTATTATTTTTTAAATTGTCTTTGATTATTGATAAGGAAATACACTGCTTTTCAGAGACTTGCATTCATAAACAATCATTCATCAAACCAACTCCAGGCCAAGACTGCGAGAACTCTTAAGTGGCTACAGTGGAAGGAAACCGGTAACAATCCTAATCTTCGAGGTACACGTGTGTGCAGTAGGCTGATAAGATGTTTGGATGCCGTCAGTGGATGCGCAAGCTTAGATTGTTTAAAAAATACAATCTGATAAAATTAAAATAGACTCACAGATGAATACGCCCTTGAAGGACGTAACAAAACCAAACAAGTCAAACTAAAGCCTTATCCACACGTTTTTTTTAAACGGAATATTCCCCCCCTCGCCGGGTAAAAAAAATAAATAATTCCGTCCACACTGCCTCGTTTGTTTTTTGTTGTTGTTTAAAAAAAAAAAGCATAAACCCTACAGACCGATGTGACAAGTTATCTACTTGACTCCAGGAAAGTTTCAAAAGGCCGAGTAATTTGAAAGCAGGGAAGGACTAAACTGCCAAAAAGAAAAAAAGAATCCTGCAGAATAATCCACATTTTTTATGAATGTACCTGTAATCTATTTAAATGGGATTTTTGTTTTCGATAACTAATAGATTACAGTTCAAATGTTTTGTATACTGACTGTACATACATTCTGAACAAAAGTTGTTTTGTCATCATGCGTAGACTGAAGTCCAGAAGCAGCTGTAGGTAAAAAAATAAAATAAAAAGTGAAAGGGAGGGCTGTGGAATTTCCCGACAGACATTGGACCGTTGATGTTGATAACAGTGGACTTGTTGAACTTTCTTTTTTCAGCTGCGATAGGCTTCAGTTTACACGAGTCGCTAGCAATCACTTAACTCATTCTCTGCCATTGACGGCTAGAAACGTCCAAAATTAATTTGAACTATTTCTATTTAACATTTTTTCCACATTTGTTGACAAGAGTATGAAAACCTTTTTTTTATTTTTTTTTACTGTACATTTAGAACAGATATAAAAATGTGTGATTAATCGGGAGTTAACTATTGAAGTCATGCAGTTAATTGCAATCAAAAATGTAAATCGCCTGACACGATTTTAAAAAAGAAAAGAGAAGATTATTAAAAATTAGGGGCGCCAGGTAATTACATTTTTTTCTCGTAATTAATCGCATGACTTCACTAATTAACTCTGAAAATAAATCAAACTAAGACCCAACAATTCGCCCGGCTTCTTTCCTATTTGCTAACCATTGATTGACAGTCCTCAAAGCCAATGAGATGCATCTTGTGTTTCTGACCAATCAGAGCACATTTACTGTAAACGTTACTGGGTTCCCACTCGATTCTCTGAACCTCATAACTGCTGTGTCATCTGAGGGAAAGACGTCTTCGAACCGGTGAAAGCGACACAGACAAAATGGGACTTCGTGAGTAATAGTTTTGCTTTAGTCGATTTTGAGATTTAATCTTTGTCGTCTGACAAACGTGTAGATTAAATTATACTTTGATGACACTCGCTGGGCGGCGGACAAATGTGAACGTATGTGCTTAATGTAGCAAAAGTAGTTTGCAACAAGTTGACTTTTCCACGAGTTTTTTTTTTTTTTTTAATAAATATACAGTTTATGTTGAAATAAATGGAGCCTTATGTATTGTATCAATTGTTCTATAATCCACATAATATGTAAACATTATTTGGGTCGTTATGTAAACGCTGTTAAAAGTGTTTATTCCATAAATTTAGCTCAATGTGTACACAAATGACAAACGGTGAACCAATTGAAATCACCAGCCAGGACAAATGTTTTGAATTTGGCTAAACTAAGACGGATATAGTCTTATGCTGCAGCGTTCACTGCACACTAGCCTGAGAATTCCTAACTATCCAAATGAAGGTCGCTCTCATTTTGTGTTTCAGTTACAGCACTGGCTGTCGCAGCAGGCGGAGCGGCCGCAGCAGGTAAGAAATAAAAAGAATCCCTTCACACCCAGGAACAGTTCACTGATGTTACTATCCTTGCGTTTTTGTGTGTGTTGCAGGGAGCTTTGCCATTAATTTTTTTATTGCTCCAAAATAATACTAAAAACGATACAATAACGGGCAGAAAGCTTACATGCTCTTATGGACCTGTTGCCCTTCACGCAACAGAATAATAGCTTTCATTTCAAGTAAATTAAGATAACAATACACCACAATTCATGCAATGGTTGCACTCCAGAGAGCACCGTTAGTGAGTGGTTGTTTCCATTTTTTTTCACTTGACATTATGTATTCCTTAGCTCCTTGTCTCCCTGTCAGGCAGTCACCAGATTTTGTTGAATATGTAGTCAAAACAGTCTTAATGCTAAACCATGTTTTAAATCAATAATTAATTCAGATGAATCAATTATTTAAATAATTGTTACTGTGTACGGAACTTACGAAAATATTATTTTATGAATTAACAAATGTCTTTTTGTGCGTTTCTCTGAGGTTTTTATGTGATGTGAGATTCTTTTTGGGGCAACACTGTATTGGTGTACGAATATAGTCGCTTGACTGTCGTTCTTGTCCAGGAGGGGCTCTGATTCTGGCACCTGTTGCTCTTGCCACAATTGGGTACCCAGCCGCAGTGGCGGTGACTTCTCTGATCAACGCCGGAGCAGCGACTGGAGCAGCAGCAGCTGCAGGTATACATACCTGTAAACACATATTGAGTGGCTGCTCAAGATGCACAGCTGTGTGGTCAAACCAATAGTTTTTGTAAATCTCGAAGGTTCTAATGAGCTGCCTTTTAAAGTTTTAAAAAGTTATTTTCATACACATTGTGTAGCCAGCATGGTGATCTAGTGGTTTGCACGTCCCAGGTTCAAATCTCCATCCTTCACGGAGTTTGTACATTCTCCTTCTTCAGCATTCTCTCACATTGAATGTTGTAAATTGTCTCTATGATTGTCCGAAAGGAAAAATGAACAAATAAAAACAAACATTCTAAAAACATGCATGTCGGGTTAGGATTGTGTTTGATTTTTGCTCTCATTTCTAAAGTGGGACCTTTCATTTTAGGTTCAGCTGGTGCAAGTGCTGCTGCTGCCGCTCCTGTCGCAGGCTTTGTGATGGCTCTCTTCTGAGTCAACACCTAAAACCCGCCCGCCATTTCAACTGATGTATTTGTTCCAAACTCCGTGCCATGGGTTATGGTGGATTTGTGTTTAAGTAAGGCCAAGAAAATGTGACGATTTGTTTTTCTCATATTTCAATGTGACTGAATAAATGGCTTCCCTAGTTTGTGAGCAGGATTTTTTTTCTTCAGTTTAGTTACAGTTACACTGACACATGGCACTGTGAACATCCTGGCATCGGGTGTTTAGAAGTGGAGCTGAAAGGTTCGACACCACTGGAAGCATTTAACCTTTGTCTATGAATACTGGACTGTTACAATAAATGTCAGGGAAAGTGCACCAGTGTTGTATTGCACATACTGCACTGTGCACAATAATATGAGATGGTGAGATCTGTTAAGAACATTAAAGTGGCTTAACTCTTTGACTGCCATAAACGTTATAAAACGTTTAGCATAAACCTAGGGAAGGGCGCCGAGGACGTTAAAAGACGTCCCCTATGTTTTTTTTTTTTTTTTTCAAAAACGGGTGCAGGAAAGCCTTGGGCAGCTGTGCTGAAAGAATCAGGCTGATCTGATTAGTCAAAGACTCGTTTTGGCCCCTAGAGGGCAGCGATGACTCTCTTTGCACAAGGTTGGATGGGCCGCCCACCGTGGGCGTCAGTAGAAGACGTGAGGCGGAGCTAGAGTGTTGAGGAGACAATGGCTGATCCAAGCCACAATGGCTTGACCAAGCAACCGGTTACAAGCAGCTCAGCTTGAGCATTTTTTTCAAAGACGGAAAGCATCAATCAATACTAAAAAGCGCATTGATGTCAACGATGATGATGACAACGAGCTCTACGCCAAAGTTGGAAGCTTTGGCGTGACTGTTATGAACACGTAGTAAGCCTCACGGCTAAGCGCGGCTAGCGCGGCTAGCGCTGCTAAGGCCGGAAAACGCGCACAATAGCCGGCCGGGTACTTCTACACAATCGGACATTCGATCGGGCGATGGAGAGTTGGCATCGACCAATGCAGATTGATGATGATGATGAAGATGAAGCTCTACGCCAACGTGACTGTTATGAACACGTAGTAAGCCCCACCGGCAAAGCGCGGCTAGCGCGGCTAGCGCTGCTAAGGCCGGAAAACGCGGAGCTGCACAAGCGGACATTCGATCGGACAATGAAGAGTACCCCGAGTCCAATGCATATTCATCGGAGGAGCGGGTACAGTCTGATCACGGAGAAGACACTGTTTCTGGACTACGATGCCACCATGAATGGAGTGGATAAAATGGATCAGAACATCTCCTACCAACCCGGTATAGCAACTGAAGGACACGGGGAAGCGAGACGTAACACCACCGTAACGTAACCGTAGCATGATCCTGATATTAGACTTGATGACACACTGCAGTATATACTTGCTATTCCCCGGAAAAAAACGGCCGGCAAGAAAGTGGCGCACGCGAAGAGGCAATCTTGTGCAAATGCTGTTGCGTCTCCTTGCACGCAGGAGAGTGTTACAAAAAGAAAAACTGTCGTTGAAACATCCACATATTTGTAAATAGCACCACAGTTGCACACATTTGTAAATAGTTTGCCAAATTGTTGTCAAATTGTTACACTGTTGAATGTAAATAAACGTATTTTGCTATCAAAAAACACTTTTTCATTCTTGGTGGTAGTGTTTTATAGAAGTAAAGCACTATTTAGGTGTTTGTGGCATCATTCATGGACAAAAAGAAGTGTCAAATTCACTAGAATGCATGAAATAATATCGTTTCACTAAAAGCTTGATTTCTCCGTATTTTGGTCCAACACAGGCGAAATTGGGTCAAACTAACCATTTTCTATTGTTGATTACTAAAGAACGGAATAAGGTAGAAACAAACTCTTTTTTTCTGATGAAAGATGAAAGTCCAATCTTTCATTTGGTAGTACGTGTGTTTCCATAGTCCAAACAGAACATTTTCTGTGGACCTTGAAAATCAGTCAAAATGCTTAAATCGGCTGGCACTGGCGGCATCCCTTTTCTGAAAACGTCTGGCAGTCAAAGAGTTAAGAGAGGAGTATTTTGAACATGTTCAAAATGTATTGACGACAAGAAAAAAGGAGCATTAAAACTTTACAAACCATGATGAAAAATCAACATATGGTACCTTCGCAAACACTCGCAAGCCTTCGCCCCTCAGCTAGATATGAGACAGAAGAGGCAGGAGATTCTCCAAACACTGGATGACAGTGAATTCACAAAATTAAACATTTTACCCACGTTAATACCAAAATTGAGTTAAAATATTGCAAAAATGACCAGTGCTTTATCAGAATGTTTTGTAAGTGGACCTAAGTTTCCACACATTTAAAGTACACAGGACCTCACTATTCATTTAATAGATATTTTATTTTATGTGAAACATAAAACATAGACACACAATTAGTAAAAACATAGAATAACACAATTTCATTCCTTCATTTTCTGAGTTCATGTCCAGCTCTTTCCTGAGGCATTTAAATACACTCATGACTTTCTCTCCCACTTTCCACCCCTCCCGCTCACGCGGCGTATTCGAATAGGTTTCGTTTCTTGTGAAATGAAACTTAACTTTGAGTGACAGCTGTGCCCAACCAATAAGAGTGCTTGTATTTCCGCCCAATCAGGGTCTTTCTGCAAGGTAAATATTACTGGATAGCCGATAGGCCAAGGCTTTTGAAGCCGCGAGGCCGCCATATTACTCCTCCCAAGAAACGCGTTTGAGACCGTACTTAGTAGAAACGATATGTTTAATGATGTTTACAGGAGAAAACTTGTAAATGTTTTTAAATTAAAGAATTGTAACTTTAATTCAACAAAAGATGCCTCTGCCAAATCTAATATTGGGGTCTAAGGAACTGAGCGATAAAAGAAAAAGGGGATCTTCAAAGCCGCACTTGATTACTTGTTTAAAATTTGTGACCCACCCTCCCAGCCCGGCCAGATGGGAGGAGCAAAATGGCCGCGGTGTCGCTTCAACGGCTTGCACGGGCGTGTATGGGTTCTCGGCTACCCAGTCATTTATTCAGATCAGTGCTGGGCGGGCACTACCGGCGATGGTTGTGACTTCTGGCATTCTCATTTCAACAGTCAGTTACAGGAGCCAGTTGGAACACCGGCTTTGGAAAAGGCAGCAGTCCTTTCGAGAGCACACACATTTTGAGCAAACCAAAAGAAGATACGACAAAATGGGATTGTTTCTCGGGGTTGGAGGTGACTAAATGCTGTCATTGCTTCCTGTTTTGTCCTCATTTAGAAATCATTGAAGTGCCAAGCTGAGCCTCATCCGTTTAATTTGACATTTGAAAAACATATTTATTCAACCACAATTCAGGAAATCGTGAGAAATTGCATTCCTTGTTTATTGTCTTTCTTGTGTTTCAGCTCTATACCTTATGGGTGCTGGATTGGCAGCCCTCACGGGTAAGACGTTTTTTTCCCCCCACGTCAACACGACAGAAACACATCATTTTATTATGTTCCTTACTATTTCTCTTACATCGGGTCCATTGTAGCTTCTCCTCTCTACATTCATTGCTTGTATTGGGCCTTTCTTGTCTTTGCCCAAGCCCAGTAGGGTTGTTGTTGCCGTTAATTAAAGCTGCAATATGGAACTTTTTTCCCCCAAAAAAATAACTTTACAGTAAGCTTTTTATTTGACCATTTATGACTGAAATGTCTTCTAATTAGTAGATTAACAGTTTAGCTGTTCACAATGGGTACTCCTGAGAGAGATATTCTCTCACTTTAATCTCTGAATTCTGTCTTTTTTTCTTTTCTTTTTTTTACAGGAATGTCTCTTTTTATGGGCCGGGCCAACACAACAATTGGTTATAACAGAAACCCATCACCCGTACTTATGAGAAGGGGCAATAATATATCGTGTGAAGGTACACTTTTGAGTTACCTGTCTTGTTTTGTGTTGTGTCGTCAGTTAGACTAACGCATGACGTGCTGATAACTGCACAGAACAATTCCTTGCTCAAGGGCACCTCAGCCCCTCCTTAACAATCCCCTTAAACACAGATGCTTCGTATCAATATCCGATTTGTATGTAGCTCAGTGGACATTGAGGCAAATCGATAAATCACAAATGAAAAAGTCGTTACAAATAATTTGCATTGCATAATATTCTGTTAATAATAATAATTCAGGATCATTTTACGAAACAAATGTGAGTTAATATTTGTTCAGTACGGTAACATTGGCCGGGTGGCAACTTTTACAATAACCGAGTAATCGTTTGGAGCCATTTTTTACTTTAAAATTGTCCGAATCCTCGGATTTCAGCATATCAACAGTAATTGTTAGCTGATTTCTGTAATCCTTGATAAAAGAAGACTGATTATCTTCTGCGCTTAATCAAAATAAGACATTTGCAAACATCTGTTTTTACTTTGGAAAACAATGACTTGAACCTGTAACATAGTACATCAACCCCCGCCCCTTTTTTTTTTTAAATCACTATACAAATACTAAGTATGAAATAAAAACAAATCACTGGTTAATAAACAGTAATCGGGGGGGGGTGTTTTTGGTAATGCATTTTAATGCAAAATTAAAATGAATCTGATTAATCGATTAAAAAAATATATATATATTTATTCAATAGTTTTTTACAGCCTCATTTTGCAAAGTGTCATATGTCAAGTTTGGCCAATGTGATCTTGAGATCAAGGGGCGGGGCTACAAATGACCATAAAATTGCTGCAGATGAGCATGATATAAGAATGCTCGAGCACATAATACGAGCGAAGCCGTTTCAACAAACGTTTTCAGCTTTTTGTGCATTACATCAGGATAAACTTCTCGCTTTCACAGAACGGAAGAGACGCAGGTTTACGAAGGCACTGTGTGACAAGTCAAACTCAAACGAGTCCGAGTCCGAGTCCGAAGACGATAATTGAAGACGATGATGGGAAGTCGTCGTCGGATGACTGATTGATGAGGGCTGATTCTTCTCGCCGCATCACTTCAGGCTGCTGAGTGATGCACAACGCCCTAATCACATCTCCTATTCATCATCATATTCTTTTCTTTGCTGCTCTTTTCTTGCTTAGCTTGTAAAATAGGTTTTGCTTTGGTATAGTTGATGAAATGTATTGACTTATTTTGACCACATTTGACAGCGGATAGTTGCGTTAAAGGTAGCACAGGTTTGTGTTGAGCAATAAATTTAGAATTCATTCAGAATATTTACTGTGTTTTTTTTTTCTCATTTTATCAGGTCATTTGGTTGTAATTTGTCTTTTCTCAATCTTAAAATATAAAGTCGCATGTGGATCAAATGGGCTGCGTCTAATTTGATCTGCTCTGCATACTAAAGTGTAATACTGCATTTGATCCTGCGCCAAAGTTGAAGGAGAGTTCCCTTGATGGAATGGCAACTTCATTTCTTTTTTTTCTTTCTCGCATGTATTCATTTCCAGGTTATACCATGTAAGACAACGTGCCTAACGTTTGGTATCTTCTGTTAAAACACTGCTTGGAGATTTTGGAGTTTGCATTTTCTAGTTCAGTATTTCACTTTGACTGAATAAATGCCCCCCCCCCCCCCCTAGTTTGCCAACAGGACTTTTTTTTTTCTCTTCACTTTGGTTACAGTTACACTGACACTGTGAACATCCTGGCATTGGATGTTTTGAAATGGAGCTGAAAGGTTTCATCGACACCATTGGAAGCATTTAACCTTTGCCTATGAATACTGGACTATTCAAATACATTTCAAGGAAAGGGCCCCAGTTGCATTGCACGTACTGCATTGTGACCTGAGATGGTGAGCGAAAGGGGGATTTCCACAATTGCGACCAATTACTTCTTTTTTCCCCCTGATGTTTTTCCTTGCCCTCTTCTGGTTGGATCAGAGGATGTTGTTAATATTTGTCAATTGTGGGCGTGTGAAGCCCCTTTGGACTCTTGTGATTAAGGGCTGTAAATAAACTTGACTTGAAAAATGAACATTTGCTACCTTGGCAAACACTCGCAAGCCTTTGCCCCTCAGTGAAATGCGGGACAAAATGGCGGACAGAAGAGAAAGGAGAGATTCTCTAAACACTGGATGACAGTGAATTCATGAAATGAATCATTGTATCCATGTTAATACCATAATTGAGCTGAAATGTGGCACCAAAAAAAAAGGACCAATATGGCAATCAATATAAGCAAGTACAGTTGTACCTCGGAGTTTGAACATAATTGTTCAACCTCCAAAACATTTTTTCCCATAGGAAATAATGTAAATGCAATTAATCCGTTCCCAAGCTCCAAAAACAGAAAGTTCCTATTTTAATTTCTATTTATGTTTTTCACATTTATACCCTGTACAGTAGGGGTGTGAATTGCCTAGTACCTGGCGATTAGATTCGTATCACGATTCATAGGTCACGATTCGATTTGATTAATCCTGATGCAAATCTATAAATTGATTATTGTGATTTATTTTCTTCTTTTTTTGACTCAAATTTAGAAAATACTCATCAGAAACTTGTAAGATTTATATGAAAATGTATTTATCTGAAAATTCAGGCTTATAACTGAGCCACTGCATTTAACAAACAGGTTGCAGTCTGTTTCATGTTTGAACAGCACTAAAATAAAATATTAAGGCTTAATGTTCCATTAATATAACATTCTTCCATGCTTAAGTAAGTAAGACGTTTTGTTGAATATTCCCATAAAAAAATTGATGTTTAAAAATCGATTCGGCCGCATATCGAATCGATTCGAGAATTGCGCGCTATAATATCGCGATATTTTGCCGAATCGATTTCTTCTAACACCCCCACTGTACAGTATTTAAACAATAAAAAATACCTTACCTTTTTTGTTGTGGTGTGATGGCATTAGTGGATGATAAATGTGAGCTTTAGTTCAGTGCTGCGTTTGAGTATTTTACATTGGGCATATTGTTAGACTACTAAGCGGTACCTGCGTGCGTTGTTTAACGTCAGGCACGTTGTTGAACAGCTAAGGGGGTCCTCGTGCCAGTATTTACAGAGTCCCGAGACGTAGATAAAACCATCACTATGAGAAACTATGTGCAAGTGGGCCTAAATGTCCTCACGTTTTGTAGGTTAATTTTAAAGTATACAGTAGCTTACTGTTTACGGTAACAGATGTTTCCATGTATGTGAAAAATTTACAACTGCAGTCTCCATAAGATATATAGTTAAGTTTATCGATTTGAGGGTCCTTCCCATTTTCACAAAAAGTGTATTTTTTCTAATCTATCTTTTAGCATCAACCAATCACAGTTTTTGAAATGATGACTCATAACTAGCAACAATTAATTCCTCTCATTGAGTTATCTGAGAACGGTCTGTAATCACTCCTAAGTACTTAAGACTCCTTCATCGGAATACATTTTTGGGTTAAATTAAAATGCCTGAGAGGATTATCAGAATCTTTCCCTCCAAGTAGTTCATATCTATTGTTGATTATGTTTTTGTTTAAAAGTAAAGTTAAACAGAAGCCTCCCTTGTCATTTATTGCAATAGTTTTCATTTCACAGAAGATAAAACCTTGTATTCCTGCATAACTCGCTTGTAAAGAGAGCTTAATTTCCTTATCTTAATGTCCAGTTCTTTCCTGATACCTTGAACTATTACCCCCCCCCCCCCCATCAAGCTAAATTTCCTTATCTTAATGTCCAGCTATTTCCTGAGACTTTGAACTATAAACACACACCCTATAATATTCCATAGAGATGCTGATGACGATTTTTTTTTTATTATATGTGCATTATGCATGTGCTTCATTAAAAAAAAAAAATAATAATACACTACCCCAATACCGCATGTACTTCCAGAATGTTTTTCTTCAAAGGGACAGGAATGTGAAAAATCAACTTTTTGGACCTTTTTGCCGTGTTAAAATGCTAATTCCTCACCAAAAACATCACCAAAGTGGTGTTTTCCGCCATTCGCCCCTCTATGAGTCATTCTAGGTCATTCTGCTCTCCAAGCACCAGCCCCTCCCAACCTGAGAAAACGAGCTGTTGCCAAGGTTTGACGTCATTGCGTGCGGCCCCATCCCCGCAACCGCCTCTGCGGACTAAACGCACGCCCACTTTGAGATCTCCCTCCATGGGATAATGACAAAAGTAGCCTTTAACCAGTAAACATTCTGTCCAAATGAATTCAAAGCAATCAATTATTCTTCACATTTGCGATGCCAAAGTGCAATGAAATGACAATTGGTTGTCTTAAAATCCAAGTAAGACTTTTGCGCTGATGGATTCAAATGAATGAATGGTGTAGTGGATAGTGTGCTCGCCCTGCAAGCAATAAGGCGCGGGTTTGTGACCTACTGTGGTGCTTTTTTTCCCCCTCTAACCTCTTTGCTCCCCTCCTCTTCCACGATTTCTTGCGGCAAAGACTCGTTTTGTTTCAAATGGAGAGGCGGGGTTTTACTGAACCGAGCGTTTGACTTCGGGGTAAGAAAAATAACCACCGAAAAATAACTCATATTTCATAAGAAATTACATCGCGATTGTGTCAAAGGTAAGATTTCATCATTATATGTTCGCAAGCTAACTGTTAGCTCGTGGGCTAACTGTTCACCCACACGCTAACCCTGGGATATCTCCCAAATAACCGCTAAAAAGCCTGCAGCTAACGTAATAGCCGTTAATCCGTGAGCTAGCCGTTAGCCTGTGGGCTAATAGCCGCTAATTGCTGCTTATTGGCTGTTAGCACTGCACGAACAACCAATCAGATGGTGCTGTGGGCGGGCCAATGCTGCAGGGAGTCAACAGCCGCTGACTCAGAGCAGACGGAGGAGAAAAGCGCCCATTGGAGCAATTTGATATATCGGCCATCAAAACAAAAAAACAGGCAGATGCCGATATTCATAAAATGCTGAATATCGGCGCTGATTATCTGCCGATTATCGGTCTATCCCTGGTTGCAACAAACTTTTTGTGCATTGCATCAGGATCAACTACTCTTTTTCACAGACGTGGGCAAGCCTAAGAAATCAAGGTCAAAGGCAAATGAGGCAGAAGACGAAGAGTGACGATGGTGGGAAGTCGGCGGTTTCTGACAAGAATGACTGATTGATGCGGGCAGATTCTTTGTAACATGTCAGTTTGTGCTATATATATTTTTTATTTTATTTTTTATTATTATTATTATTATTTTTTAATTGTCTTTGATTATTGCACTGCTTTTCAGAGACTTGCATTCATAAACAATCATTCATCAAACCAACTCCAGGCCAAGACTGCGAGAACTCTTAAGTGGCTACAGTGGAAGGAAACCGGTAACAATCCTAATCTTCGAGGTACACGTGTGTGCAGTAGGCTGATAAGATGTTTGGATGCCGTCAGTGGATGCGCAAGCTTAGATTGTTTAAAAAATACAATCTGATAAAATTAAAATAGACTCACAGATGAATACGCCCTTGAAGGACGTAACAAAACCAAACAAGTCAAACTAAAGCCTTATCCACACGTTTTTTTTAAACGGAATATTCCCCCCCTCGCCGGGTAAAAAAAATAAATAATTCCGTCCACACTGCCTCGTTTGTTTTTTGTTGTTGTTTAAAAAAAAAAAGCATAAACCCTACAGACCGATGTGACAAGTTATCTACTTGACTCCAGGAAAGTTTCAAAAGGCCGAGTAATTTGAAAGCAGGGAAGGACTAAACTGCCAAAAAGAAAAAAAGAATCCTGCAGAATAATCCACATTTTTTTATGAATGTACCTGTAATCTATTTAAATGGGATTTTTTTTTCGATAACTAATAGATTACAGTTCAAATGTTTTGTATACTGACTGTACATACATTCTGAACAAAGGTTGTTTTGTCATCATGCGTAGACTGAAGTCCAGAAGCAGCTGTAGGTAAAAAATAAAAAAAAAAGTGAAAGGGGGGGCTGTGGAATTTCCCGACAGACGTTGGACCGTTGATGTTGATAACAGTGGACTTGTTGAACTTTCTTTTTTCAGCTGCGATAGGCTTCAGTTTACACGAGTCGCTAGCAATCACTTAACTCATTCTCTGCCATTGACGGCTAGAAACGTCCAAAATTCATTTGAACTATTTCTATTTAATATTTTTTCCACATTTGTTGACAAGAGTATGAAAACCTTTTTTTTTTTTTAGTACTTGTATGCAACTTCTTTTTATACAGCATTGTTCTACAAATAAATCCCCCTGCACATAACATAATAGCCCCTGAATGATCTCCTTTAAACATAAACACTTCCTGTCGCAAATTCCTTCCCCTCTCGTCCTCTCCTTATATGGTGTTGTTTTGCTCACAGCAGCCTCTGCGGTCAGCCCACATCACGATAACCTCAGAGGGCCTTTTATTTTTTTCCGAAGATAATCCTATGCAGTACATTCAACCAAATACATTGACATTGCATAACTCAATCACTGCCATTGACAGTTATAGATGTCAACATTTCATTTATTTTCATTTTCATCTATTAGTTTCACTTTTTTTTTCTCCACTTTTGTTAACAAGAGTATGAAAACCTAGAATTGTTTTAATTGTACATTTAGAACAGATATAAAAATGTGTGATTAATCGGGAGTTAACTATTGAAGTCATGCAGTTAATTGCAATCAAAAATGTAAAATCGCCTGACACGATTTTAAAAAAGAAAAGAGAAGATTATTAAAAATTACATTTTTTTCTCGTAATTAATCACATGACTTCACTAATTAACTCATTATTAATATATATATATATATATATATATATATATATCAAAGAGAAGACAATTAAGGGGCAAAAAATAATAATAATCACCAAAAATCAGTGAAAACAGGTTTTCTCATTCCGGTTGCTGTCAAATAAATGAAACTGCACATATTTTTCTTCACATACACACCACGCACATGACCACATCCGCAGACAGGTCGCGGGAAATTCTAACCCGAATCCAGTCTGAAAACTATTAGCCAGAGGCTTGCAGGAGTACCCATTGTGAACAGCTAAGGTGTTAATCTACTAATTAGAAGGCATTTCAGTCATAAATGGTCAAATAAAAAGCTTATTGTAAAGTTATTTTGGGGAGGGGGGGGGGGGGGTCCATATTGCAACTTTAATTCAGTGTCCCATCCATCACCTGTTAGCTATTTATTAGAACATACTCGTCTCTTAGATGTCTCCTGCTTGTCTGTAATTTCAGGTATGATGCCATTTAGAACTGTAGTCATTAGTAGGCCACCCTTGCCAACTACTACAGCAATCACAATGAGAAAATACATTTTTGGGGATTTGTGGTGAATATTTTTGTCAATCTTCGACTATCCTACGTGTCCATAATGACACATATGATGTCATTCCGAGCAGCCATAATTAGTGCCTGGCCAACCATTGCCAACTACTACAGCAATCAGAATGCGACAAGGTGTTTTTGTTGATTTTTGGTGAATATTTTTGTCAATTTGTGAATATATTTTGCCCCATTCAACCTCTCGTTTCTCCACAATGGCAGACAACATGTTCAGCTGCAAGCAGTGGTAACTGTTAAGAATCAAACATCGAATGTCCAGCCAACTTCACTCGCTGACTGGGCGCTGAGTGGACAACAACAACAACATGTTTGAGTTATTATATTAGGAAAGAATGTGACACGAACGCGTTTGACCTTCTGGGTACACTTTCACTTTCGGTTTCACTGCCCCCCCTGGCCCCCTCCTCTTGGTTCCCCCATACATATCGAACCAATCAGCGCGGTGGAATTCACTCATCGCCCGCCCACCAAAAGACTGCAGTTTTGCACTTGATCAAAACGCTTCCTGCTTGCTTACGACTTGGAGAGAAAACAAGAGAAAGACGACATGGGAGGTGAGTAACGCGTTAGACAAAGACGAAAGCGATTCTTTTCTATGATGCGCCTTTGTTACATTTTCGATTGAATTTGAAATTGAAAGTGCGTCGACTCAACATACCTCCAAGTGTTGCGTCGGTTGAACTTATTGGTTTGGGTTTTGATGGGAATGGTTAAATACGTAATAATACAATAGGCATTTTGTGACTCGCGGTAATATTGTACTTTTTGTAGTACATGTTCGAAATAAAGATTGCAAGCTAATTAACTTTTAAATGAAAGTGATTATTCTGCTACATATCTGAAGTCAAATGACTATAATTCACCAAGTCTTCTTTTGTTTCATTAGGAAGTTCATCTGTTCCAGCCAGTAAGATTTATTTATTTATTATTATAAATGTATACAAAGCAGAACTGCATATTTCACGGACCACTAACTTGCACGTTTGTGCCACTGCAGGCACCATGCTTTATCCGTCCTCTGCTGGGGCGACGATTGGTTATAGTCAGCCGGACCCCACACCTTTCCAGGCCCCCTCCCCACCATCTGGCATGATCTCACCTTTCCAGTCTCCTGGAGCTGGTGCAGGTTCTGCTTTTGCAACATTACTTTAAATGATGATAAATCTGTGTAACCATCGATTATCATTCATGCAATAGAAGTAGGCTGTCCTTCCTGTCGTGTGGCCTTGTATTTGCCACCATCTGCTGGTCAGGCAATGTTATTACAGGGCTTTGGCCCCACCTTGTTATAGCAAGTCAAGTCATCTTGTACAAAAATACATTTGAAAGCAACAGATAGGTGACATTTTCAGAGACTAATGGAGGAGAGGATCCCCACAAAATCTAGATTAGTGGATTACACCATTTCATGCCTACAGTGACGACCTTATGTGTTTATGTGGTCCGCTGCTTGATGAACCCCCATCTTTCATGGAAGTGAAAACTGAAGAGAATGATAACACAAATTCTGGATCACCCTCTTGTCTCTGAATTAAAAACAGTAATGATAACAATGATAATAATAAGGTTGAAAATACACTCCAGACTCGTTAAACACATTCCGTAAACAAAGCATGAATCATTGTACATACTGTAATAATTCTAACGTGTCATGTGTCATTGCAGGTTCTGCTCCTGCTCCCGGCCCGGGGATGTCCCCGTTCTGAGTCCTCACAATGGCCTCTTCTAAAGAAAGTCCACCATTTCAAATGGCCTGTTTTCATTATATAGAGTGCATTGCAATCTAAATTGGAATTATGTGACAGAAGAAAATGTTGTGTAGTAAAGAAAAGTACTCCTATTTGTCTGCAAGAATCTTTGTTACATGTTTAACGCTCTTGGGCGTAACATTCACACTTGATTATGATTTGAACTGGTGGAACAGGCCTTGTCTTTGACACGTGGGCCTTCGATTGTGTCTTACAGCATTTTAATGCTGCTGCGTACATCAATGGTATACAGAGTACAGGAGAGATTGCATCCTATTAGGCTATGACCATCTGCTTTCTGAAGCCGAGCCGTGATTGCTTGTTACTTGAGCCCCAACTCCAGTAAGGAGAAAGTATTCCATGCCAATTCCCAGTCACAACCAATAGTATCGTTTGTCTTTAAAATTGTTACAAGTACACCTGAATTACATTGTGGCCTTATTAACATTAAAGGGGGAAAAAAACTTACTCTACGCACACTAAAGAATACCTTAATTGGCATTTTTATTCTATGTTTTGTAGTTTATGGATATATATATATATATATATATATAATATTAACATTATTAACTATATATATATATATATATATATATATATAATATTAACATTATTAACTATATATATATATATATATATATATATATACATACACACACGCACACTCATAAAAAATATATATTCAAGAGAAACGATACTTTGCCACGTACTTCAGGACTCTCGGTTGAAGCCAAAGGGCAGCCATCTTATGTTGCCACTTTTATTGACAACGTCTGTTATGTTTTCCCCCTGGAAACACTTATCACTGCGTGTTTTACGCTAGGATCCCTGTATAGAGTATGAGAGCCTCACAAAGAGCAAACTACATTTTTTTACATTAACCATTCAGTATATCAACTCAATATTGTAAATTGTGACACACAGAGGTTACGTTTACATTTTACAGCATTTTTTTCTTCCTGACATGCTTTACTTTCACTCGGTTGTTGGCTTTGACAACCTGATGCAGACGACTCTTTGAGTAGCGCCTGGAGATAGAAAATTAATAGTATTTTTCCTAGCAGTGAAATGTACATGTATACTTCTCCCATATTTATTGGTAGGCTACAACTGTATGTCATACACGGTGGCATTTTAAACATAAACGCCGCGGAGAAATCAATGTATTCGTTGTAAGCGGCCTTCGTGAATGGCCACGTAAGATGGCCGCCGGTGGCTTCACTTCTCCCAACGGCAAGCAAGCGGTATAGCTTTATATTCCAGTGAAATCCGTGCGAGCGCGCCCTCTTTCGCTCTTCCTCCACAAGTTTTAAAGCAGTTTTTTTTTAAGAAAAAAGTATATGTGGTAGATTATTGTTATATGTTTAGTCATAAATAAGCAGTAATTGATAATTCAGTGATAGGCAACATTCAAATTAGAATGTAAACAGACTTATTAGGAACTTATGGAGAGAAAACGGTTTTGAAAAGAGCTTCAAAACAAGTTTAAAATGGTTGACATAAATATCGGCGCGATGCTCATTGTCGCTTGAAGTGTACTTTAAAACACTACATTTAAAATTGTGTTTATTTTTTTTTGTACTTATGTTGCAATATTTGTGTTCAAGTATATTTGTACTTTTTGTGAATGTTCAGAAGATATATATTTTTTCGCTTGAGCTGTTGGAGAAGACGCATCTGTGTCAGAGCCGCCATTAATATCTCCCTCATCCAGGTTATAACACACACACACACAGCAACTTTTTTTTTTTAAAGCAGCATTCTTTTACAGCTTATATACAGATACAGAGCAAAGCTTTGCAATAATAACTTCAGCACATGGCGTCCCGTATGTCAACATTCCGTCGTCACTCAACGCCCATGTTGGGCTTTAATCTATTATGGAGAAACGAAACTAAATTTGCTCCATCTATTGAAAAGGTTTGCAAGCCCGCCCTCTATTGGTCTTCCTCCAGTTTCGTTTTTCCAGAAACGACACTTCATCTGAAACAATAAAAACCACCCAAGCAAGCCCGCAGCACACACAGTGATCCTCGGACCAAGACGGGACAAGATGGAATTTTGTGAGTCTTTCACTTCTTTCTCTTTTTTTTAATATTTTCTTTTTTCTTTTTTAAACTATCATCACGTTAGACAGTACTGGTAAGAAATGAGATGGAGTTGTTTAATTAAACATTCTAACGTACTGTTTTGATTTTCAGTGATGACGGCTCTAAAAGTCGGTGCGGGTGCAGGTAAGATGTTTGACAATGTTGAGCGATCATAAACAGCCATTTGTAGAGGAGTACAAATTGATATCATGTCTGTTTTCACTCATGTGGTTGACTTGACTTTCGGTCCAGCTGGTATGGTGGTTGTGGCTCCGGTGACCTTGGGAGCTCTCGGCTTCACTTCGGCTGGGATCGCGGCAGGCTCCGTTGCTGCCAGCCTGATGTCAGGCTCAGCCATCGCTAACGGAGGAGGGGTGGTGGCAGGCGGCCTGGTGGCTGTCTTGCAGTCTGCAGGTAAAAAGTCGTCAAAATCTTGACCTATCCCCAATTCAGCTTCAAGATCAGAACTGCATGTTGACTGCGCGCATAAAGTCAAAGCAAATCGGGGAGTGAAATGCCAGGAAAATTATTCCAAAATGTCTCTATGTTCTAATACAAGTAAATGAGAAAGAAGGTAAATAAATGCAGTGTTTATTTTCTCGCCATGTCGTAGGCACGGCTGGTTTGTCGGCCACTGCCTCTGCAGCTGCGGCCGGTGTAGGAGGAGCTGCGGCAGCAATCATCGATAAACTTGTCTGAAGCCAACGTTTATGGCCATTGGATAATATTTCATGTACTATTATGTCGATGACATGTATCCTAAGTCAATAAAACGCCAGTTATGGCAACAGTTCCTTATCTTTGGTTGGAATGAATCAATCCAAGTTCCTGCATCCCTAAACATGATTATTCTTATTGAGTGCAAGAATCCACGTTAAAGCAAGAGAGGAGACAACTGGCAGAAATGAAAGTTAATTCCATTTAAGGTGACAACTTTTTGTAATTTTTTATTTCACAACATACCAAATTTCATAACATAAAATTGATTTGTAATGCTAAAATACATTAATAATTTAATCAACCACATGTACATGTCACTAATGTGCAACATCAAATTTAAAATCTTCTTCTTTTTTTTTAAACACTGACATTTAACAAATTTACAACAAACATGTTATAGACTGACAAAAAATAAAATTGTTCTTTCATGTGCAATGATTTCAAGCCATGTTAACATAGAATTTCTTTCTTTTTTAAACAACTTTTTACATTTCGGAGCACTTCCACCATTATGACTCCGTAGTTTCCTGTGCGTCCAGATGTTTACTGCCTCTCCATCAAGATGTCAAAGAAGTCATTTCTTCGCAAGTCTCTGCGCAATGCCGTAGGGAACATGACAGGCCACCGTGCCAAGTTGGGCCGCTCCTTCCACATGAAACATCTGGTCGTCAAAAAAAATGTGCGGCCTGATCTTCTCCAGCATGGGGCCTTTGGGCGCTCCGGCGAGAAAGAGAGCCTCGTCAATCTCCAGGCCCCACGACCGCAGGGTTTTTAAGGCTCTGGTACCGGAACTGGCGGCACTGCGAGCCGTCACCAGGTAGGTGCGGATGGGACAGTCCATGCGCAGGCCTTTGTCAAAAAACTTCCTCTGGAGTTTACCCAAAGCCTCCAAGAAGCCCTTCAGTGGGCCCTGCGGTAAGATGGAAGAGCACAGTGAGGACATAACATATTATTATTACTTTACAATAAGTGTGGCCTTATAAATTATTTTGACCCAACTTTCTGGGTTGTTTTATACAAAATGACCCATTTTTTGGACCCAAGTAAAGGATCTGACCAATATTTATGAGTTGTTTTACACTGACTCAAAGTTGGATCAAATCGACCCAAGTAGAGGATCAGTCCACTTTTGACCCATAGTTGGGTTATTTTTGACCCAACTGTTTTTTAGAGTGCAGTTGACTTCCCCTTTAACTCATTCACTGCCATTGACGGCTATAGATGTCAAAAATTCATTTGAACTATTTCTATTAGTTTTTAATTTTTTTCCCATTTTTGTTAACGAGTATGAAAATCTAGTGTTTTTTTAATATTGTATTAGAACAGATATAAAATTTGTGATTAATCGTGAGTTAACTAGTGAAGTCATGCGATTAATTACAATTAAAAATAGTACTCGCCTGACGCCCCTCATTTTTAATAATCTTTTGTTTAAAAAGGCATCAGGCAATAAAAATTTGTAGTCGTAATTATTCGCATGACTTCACTAGTTAACTCATGATTAATCACAAATTTTATATATGTTCTAAATGTACAATAATTAACAACAATGGAAAAAATAAACTTAAAATAAAAAAATAAAATAAATGGTAGCTATTGAAAACAGGTCTTGTAAAACAGCATTCTGCCACTTGAGCAAAATTACAACACACAATAACATAACAATAATAACACAAGAACAGCTCTTAACTCATTCACTGCCATTGACGGCAAAAATTCTACATTAATACTATTTCTATTAGTTTACGATTTGTTTCCACTTTTGTTAACAAAAATATGAAGACCTAGAATTTTTTTTATTGTACATTTAGAACAGATATCAAATTTGTGATTAATCGTAAGTTAACTATTGAAGTCATGCGATTAATTACAATAAAAAAAAAATTTGTCTGACTCCCCTAATTTTTAATAATCTTTTCTTTTATTTTTCTTTTAAATTAGGGGCATCAGGCGATTAAACTTTTTAATTGTAATTAATCACATGACTTCACTAGTTAACTCACGATTAATCACAAATTTGATATCTGTTCTAAACGGACAATACATTTTTTTTCTAGGTTTTCATACTCTTGTTAAAAAAAGTGGAAACAAATGTGAAATTAATGGAAATAGTTCAAAATAATTTTTGACGTCTATAGCTGTCAATGGCAGTGAATGAGTTAATAATCCAAAAGAAGACAAAAAGTGTATTTACTGTATTTATATGCACCTCGATTACATTTGATTTGTAAAATGACAGTTAATCAAATTAATTGGAGCTTGAGCTCCTCCTTTTTCTATTAAAAAAAAAAGCATTCAGCTCAAGTGTTCAAGCAAACCTGCAACTATGATTTCCATTTGTACTTAAGAACCTGTCATCCTTCAGCGTTGACTTTGTGTATACTGTACATGGTCCAGAGGCTTGTTCTCATGGGCCTTCTCGTGCTCAAAGAACTTGTCCAGTCCGTGGGCCTTGAAAATGCGTTCCGACTCGTCTGAGAAAAGGACGGCGTCGCCGTCAAAGGCGACGCGAAGCTGACTGTCCGACACTTCCTTCATCTTCTCCGGCGTGAACATGGTGGCTGCCGCGATACCTGACGACACACACGCGCACATTTATATACACTTTTATTGCTGAAGTAGTCAAACGGGGCCCAAGCAAAAATGCTACTTGCACGGCTTTGCACTGACCTTCTTCCAAAGCTTCTCGCACCTTGGCAGAGTCAGCAGAAAGGTACAAGTTTGTGTGGTATGCTTTCAGGTAACCTATAGGACTGTTTCCTCCGGTCATGCAGAAGCGCTCGATCAATAAGTCTGAAAGAGGAACAAACAGAAAATATATTATTGAATATATATATATTTAGTTTAGTTTCAGTATTAGTTTTAGTTTTTTTTTTTTAAGAATGTGTATTACTTGTGCGCAATATAAAAAAAACACCACGGGAGCAAGGTCATCTGAAGGTGCTTTTCTATTGGCTGCTGCTGATGACAAATGCTTTTTTTTTTCTTAGTAGCCTTCATCCTGCACTTTGTTCCTCCGCTTTTGACAACCACATCAGCCCTCAACTGTGACAGAAATCACAGAGCCAATTATGTTGAGAGTTGTGCATGTTTTCCGAATTATTCCAGTGAGCAATGGCTGAGGGGTCCCCAATTCTCTCGGGGGACATTATTTGGTGTGTGAACCATGAGAAAGAGTTCGTCGTAAACCAACAGAAAACTGGGAATTGGTCAACAAGATGATCTTTGCAAGAAAAATAGTTTAGCATCACAACATGAAAATCCACATCCATTCTTCCTTCCACAAAATTCATTGTAACTATTTCTATTAGTTTAACATTTTTTTCTACTTTTGTTAACAAGAGTAGGAAAACCTATATATTTGTATTGTACATATAGAACAGATACACAATTTGTGATTAATTGTGAGTTAACTAGTGAAGTCATGCGATTAATTACGATAAAAAAATGTAATCGCCTGACGCCCCGAATTTTTAATCATCTTTCAATCGCGTCAGGCGATTAAAATGTTTAATTGTAATTAATCGCATGACTTCAATAGTTAACTCACAATTAATCACACATTTTATATCTGTGCTAATAGTACAATAAAACAAAATCTAGGTTTTCATACTCTTGTTGACAAAAGTGGAAAAAAATGTTAAACTAATAGAAATAGTTCAAATGAATTTTTGACGTCTATAGCCGTCAATGGCAGTGAATGAGTTAACAAAGGATGCAAGGGTGTGACATCCTGCACACGCACATGCTTCCAAAAACAAGGTCGTGACGTCAGAGTGGAAGGAAGCTGAGCTATGCAGGGCAACAAGTATTATATTGAAGAGAAGACCACACCCAACTTCAAAATACTTAAGTGTGCCTTGGAAACACCACAGAGAAATAAAATTAAATGAAAGTGAAATCCTTTGTTGGGTAATAATTAGTGATGGGAAAATGAAGCTTCATGAAGCCCTTGCCACATTTTTTTAAATCCTCTAGATGTTGCACTTGGGATAAAGATAAAGAAATGGATGAAATCTCCACTGCAGCTTCAAACCAAGAGTGCCGTCAAAAGGAGTCCAAACAATATCACAAGTGCTTCATGAAGCTTCATTTTCCCATCACTAGTTATAATGTGTCTTGTAACTCACGGTGATGATTGATAGTATTGATGAGTCGGAGGCCCACGTATGCGTGGTTGTTGGTCACGAGCACCACGTCAAACAGCTCCTCGCTCTCAGGGTAAAGCTCCCGCAGTCGACTGTTGACAGCCTCCAGAGCCTGGGAACACGACCAAGCGCACGTTGAAGATGGAAATATACAAACCTCCGGAATCCCTGGTTGGGCTGCGCGTGTCTTTTTGTTCTTTAATCCTTATTTTTTCTTCACCACCCCCAGATGCACGAAGCAGCGTGTTAAGTCTTTGCGGGGGAGGGTTAAAGGCTCAGTTTGCAGAATACTGAGATATTTCTGACGGCTGAATTATTGCAGTGGATGTTCTGATTATTATTCTACAATCTTCGGGGAACTCACGAAATTACCAATGCTGAGTGCACCCTTGCACAGGTGTGTGTGTTATTCATGGGATTTTAAGGCAGGGGTTTGCAACCTGCGGCTCTGGAAGTCCCTTTCCTGTGGCTCCCTGTGGATCTCTAAAAAAAAATAGCAGAAACTATCATTATTATTATTTTTACATATTTATAAATTCATCAAATAGTCTTCAAATGAATTTAGATCTAAAAACAAATGAATAATTAAATATTCAAATAGTGTCGGAGTCCAAGAAAAAGAAAGACGAAAGGTAGATGAAATTGAAAGTTCAAAAAGTGACCATAAAATGTCCAAAAAGGAAGATGAAAATTAGAAATTTCCCATAAATATCCATGAAATTGCCAAAAATGTCATATAATTTTTTTTTTATATATAAAAAGTCTAAAAATAAAAGAAGGAATCTACAAAAAATAACTGTAAAATATATACAAAATTGCCAGAAAGTCTGACAATTTGTTAAAAAAAAATCTTTAAAAGGTAAATATAACATGTCCAAAAACAAAAAAAGAAATCCTGAAAATGACCATAAAATGTACACATAATTGCCCCAAAAAGCCAGAAAATTGATTTAAGAAAAGGCAGGAAAGAAATTGTTCCAAAAGTAACCATGAAATGTCCAAACCAAAAGAAGAAATCCCAAAAATTTCCATAAAATGTCCACAAAAGTCAGAAAATTTACAGCAAAAAATGCAGGGGAAAAAAAATAAAATAAAATGTCCCAAAAAATGAAGAGGAGCAGAAAATTACCACGTCCTTAAAATTGACAAAAAATGTCAGAAAGGCAGAAAACTCGAAAAACGAAGTATGAAAAATTACACCCCCAAAAATACAAAAACAGAAGATGAAATGTAGAAGAAAATGAATATTAAAGTATTGAATGCGGCATATTTTTCTCTTATGGTGCAGCTCTAATCAGCTCTTGGGCCCTCATTCAATTACACTAGCACTAACGCACTGTTTCCTTCATCACGATCCTCAAATGTTGTTTGATTTTTGCTTATTGAATTGGCCTAAAATAGCTCTTTTGACAAGAAAGGTTGCTGACCCCTGGTATAAAAGGTAAATTAGCATCATTTGATGATTTAATTCCCACCCTAAACACGGCAGTCTGCGTTTGACCTGATAGATGCACAATGGTCATTTGACTTTTCTGACCTTGACGAAGGAGAAGGCAGGTCCAGGACTGAAAGGCTGACTTTCATGCTCCAGCTGGAACTTGAGATATTCCTCCATGCCTTGCCGCTCGTAGATCTGCTGCTCGCGTTCCATGTTGAAGAGCACCCGCGACGACACGGCGATGGTGATGGCGTTCTCGGGTTTGGGCTGAGAGATGATCAATAGAGTACAGGAGTCCATTACAGTGCCGCATGGCACTCCTCATGCTGTTGTAAGTGGGTGTATAATAACGCCGTTTAAAGGGCTTTGAGTAACTTGAAGGGAGAATAGTAACGTATAAGTGAAAATATATTTGCCACTGGTAAGTTGCTAAGTCATTTGTGTTGCTCTATTTGTGGGTTACTGTTATGATTGTGCTTTCGGTTGGTGCTTTGAGTCAAGTGTGTTGTTATGGATGTATTATGCTTATGCAGTTACTATGTCACTTGTGATGAAAATGTGACGATGATGATGTTTTAGACGTATTAGCCACTTTTAGTTTGCCAATTTTAACCAGTTACTTTATTAATTATGATAATAAGTTGCTAGGCAATTGTTATGTGTTATCACAGCTTGCCCCGTCCAGTCACTCTTAGTTTATCCTTTTGTCCCACATAAAATATTTACTCATTATTATTATCTACAATTTAGGACATCTAAAATTTACGACATGGCAAACTTTCTACAATGGTTGCACTACATAATATTTTCAACTTAAAGTCATGTTAGCCATCCAAACAAAACAAGCTAGCTAGCCACAAGTAAACATTTGAGTAGAACAAACTCATCTGCTTTTACAGCGTAGCCTCGGTTATGGTTTGTCGTCATGGAGCTGGCAGCAACAAGGTGACAGTGATACAAAACACTTCATCCCCTCTGCAAGGTCACATGCCACAGTGCCTACATGTTAACACTGTAACTTAAAGCCGCAATATGGAACTTTTTTCCCAAAAAATAACTTTACAGTAAGCTTTTTATTTGACCATTAATGACTGAAATGCCTTCAAATTGGTAGATTAACACCGCAGCTGTTCACAATGGGTACTCCTGCAAGCATCTGGCCAATCATTTTCAGACTGCAATCGGGTTAGAATTTCCCGCCCCCTGTCTGCGGATGTGACGCCATGTGCGTGGTGTGTATGTGAAGAACGGTATGTGCAGTTTAATTTTTCGTCAGCAGGTGGCAGTAGCGATTCGAAAAGGAATATTCTTCGTTTCAGTAGCTTTAACCTGGATTGGGCTGAAAGAAAAGAGTTTGCCTTTTGAGTTGGTGTAAAGAAAATATTTTAGCTAGAATAACAATCTTTTATTGTTCCATACTTGTAGATGCTCCAACAGGTTCCCGCCTCATTAAACAGGGGCTGCTTCTGTTGACTGTTAGCCCGTCTTGTCTCAACTGTGCACATTTTAAAATAACCCACGCAAGCTTTTGGAAATGATAAAAGTCATTCTCCAACTTGGTTATCAAACGGGGTCAAGGAAAATCAACAAAAGCATACTCACCGGTTGAGGCTTCCTTGTCGGAGTAGAGGGCTTCACAAGTCTCTTAGTATCTTCCCAGTTGCTGCTCGCACCATTTCGGCTCTGTCCACTGACAGTCGAAGTTTCACCGTTGCTTAAATTCATTTTTGGGGGGGAAAAAAACAGTTTCTTCACTATTTCACGTCTTTACTGTTGTAGTCTCCCTTTCCTCTCTGCCAGGAGTTGCCACTAAAGTGCTGTCTCACTCCTGAGCTTCTTTGCACTCGGCATGCGAGATCAGTCAGACTGCAGCCGCACAGTCTGGAAAAGGAAGAATGGCAAGAGGCCGTGCACTCACTGAAGGAAAATCAACATTCGCGGTGACAGTTGTTTTTACCCGCAGCGTCGCGAGCGCGCTCCATCTACTCGAAATCGTCGTCGCTTCTCTTTCCTCTCACATCCACATTAATGACTTGCAGTCATTTGGCATCCTCCCCTTTATTTTAACCCCTTCAGCGGAGCAGCGGAGCATTTGATTGAGTGCGGCAGACGCTTGTTGCATGACTGGATGCCGTCGAGTGGAGCGATGTCACGATACCTGATATCATATCTTGAATTGATATGTTCAAATGAAGATATTTGTGTATATTCATTTTATCTTTATTCATTACACGCAATGTGAATTCTCCATCCTATCTTCCACTACCACTTCATACTGCTGCTCAGCAGTGTGGGAAATTGAGTCCTCTATGGGTGATTTACTCCCCTCCAGCTCTTTTTGTCTCACCTCTTCTCACGTGAGCCCCTGCAATCTAACCACCGAAGCAGCACTCGATGTTGCCAGGCAACAGCCACAGACTGGGCCCATGGAAGGAAAACCCACTACTAGAATCTGATTGGACGCGGGAACAGCATTCAGTGTCGATTCACTGGCCACTTCATTGGGTACACCTGCACAAGCTAACGAGACCTATGGAAAGACTTTGATCGTTGGGGTTGTAGTTTGCAGTGTGGCCGAACTGAGGAGTTTGTGAAATAGTTTACCTTCATATCCGTGTGGAAATGAGAGGGAGCAACATATTAGTCAATGCATTTATCTCATCATCCATCCTCTATTATTTTATGACGCAGCTCTTGTGCTGGTGTACCTGTACAGAGCTGCATTTAGAAACAGCCACACATGAAAGATGAAAGCGTTAAAAATGGAATCAAAATCAAGTTCAAAGCTACAATCGCCAGCTGCTTGGTGGTTGGACGCACCAAAGAATGTAGTCAGTTTATCAGCGTGACTATTTGGCATATCAGTTGATTACGATTATTACTGTTGTGACTCAGTGCATGGAGACTAATCACAGAAATACTTTTGAAGTTGCAGGGATTTTGACACACATGCATAATTGGTTGAAGAAAAATATATATATAAAGTTTCAACAATGATAATAGTAGTACAAGTTTTATATTATGCGCCGTGACTTAAATGTTTCATATTTCATTAGCACATTGAGTTGCATATCCTAGACAGTCTGCATCACAAATTACTTTATTCTGTGAAATCCTTTAGCGTTAGAGTCCACTCACATTCTCATTCTGCTGCAGGAGATAATTAATGTTGCTAGCAACAATAATGAAGACTTACCGGTACTTTTTTGAAGAAAAAAAAAGTCAATTATTCATGTTTTTTGCCTCTCCTTCTTGCTTTTAATCGCCCTGTTTGCTAATATGACAAGCAATGCTGTAGTGAGGGCGCGGACTTTGCTGCTTACTCGACGTAAGGAGAAGTGACGCCACCGGCGGCCATCTTGCGTTGCCATATATGATGCTATGCCATGTCACAAAGCTTGTCACAGTGGATTTGCTAACCAATTTATGAACAATGTTCGGCATGCTGTTCAAGTTGACAGCAGAAGGCAGTATATATATATATATATATATATATATATATATATATATATATATATATATATTTATGCCCTGCGTTTACTGGCAACCAGTTCAGGTCAAGGTGTACCCTGCCTACTGCCCGAAGCCAGCTGGGATAGGCTCCAGCGCCCCCCGCGACCCCTGTGAGGACAAGCGGTTAAGAAAATGGATGGATGGATGTAAATAATACTTGAAATACCATGGTATTTACTATTTAAAATACAATTACATCCCTATACTAAAACGTACAGTATATGTAATATTATTGTAAGCTGCTGTAACATTATAAACAATTACTTTAACACTTCACTTAAATATTTGTAAACAATTATTAAATGTATAAAGACAGAGATGTATACTATATATAAATATTTTTGCGAGCGGTGCAACATGGCCGGTTAGCTCAGTTGGTTAGAGCGTGGTGCTAATAACGCCAAGGTCGCGGGTTCGATCCCCGTACGGGCCAATGATTTTTTTCTTTTTCTTTCATAAATTCCTTTTTCCATATAGCTCCAACGTTTGTCAATGACGTGTTATCGTAATGTAACTCAGCTCAGCCCCCCCAAAATGTTGACGTAAGTCTCTTGCCGTTTATCAAAAATATATTATGTTGCTACTATGGGGCCATTATTGAAATCCTACTAAAGAATGAAGTTACAAGACATAGTCATTTAATAAAACTACAATCTATCACAATTAGAAGTGTTTGTAATAGTACTTTGGCTATTTCACTGCACAAGCAAGAAAATAATGTTCCCGTTTTATTTACATCTTGTCTTGAGGATTAAGAGAACTATAATTTTGGTAATTTTTAATTTTAGCCATGACCTGACCCCTGTATGTTATTTTTGTCATTCATTTATTTGAGTAAGTTATTGGTTAGGTGATTAGGATAAAGTTAGTTATAAATGATAAAACTAAAAACGACTTTTTTAAATCAGTTAATATATTGCATTGTAGTGCTATATATTAAAAAGGTTTGTCGTATGGCAATCTGCACAATACAGTTTATTATTCAAATGTTAAAAATTCACATTTGAACTCTTTTTAACCCCTCCCCCTCTCACTGCCTAAAACACACGTAACTGCTCATCTTAGCCACCAAGAGGCGTGCTACTACAAGCAGTAATGAGTGCAATCGGCACATGGCCATTTCACTGGAAACACCCAAAAAGTTCCCTCCCCTTGAAAAAAACAAAAACAAAACAAAATCGCGTGATTGTTTTGAATTTGCAGCAGCTAACTTTTAGTTTCAGTACTAATAATAAATAATAGGCTACATATAATCATATACGTCAAAATCATCATGTGGTCTCAGTAGTAACATAACATGTCAAGTAAAAAGATAAGTCATTTTTTGGCAGGTAAAGCTGTCACCCGGCCTGTCCCACTCTATTCTTTTAGGGGTGTGTCTGAGCGGTGGTGTTTTTACTTCTCAGGGGAGCAATAAAACGTGTGTGAATAATTCACATTATATGCATGCTCTTTGGTTGACTGGACCCGTTTTGAAACCTGCTCGGAGACGGGATGTACAGGTCAAAGGTTAGCGTGAGTGTCACGGAGGTCGTGGGGAAAAAGAGGGTTCCTCTTGTATAACATTGTCACAGCCAACCATCCAAATTCCTCCACTGCAGACTATGTGATACCCCTTGGAATACTCCATGGGTCATGTGACTAACATGAGTGCTCAAGAGAGGTTAAGACCACCCCCCTCTTTCTTTTCTTTACCATCCTCACACATATGCTACTCTAACAATAAAAGACAATAGTGGCCACTTGAAGTTAAAATGGGGGTGGGGCTATCGTTAGTGTTAAGCATTGTTAACCCAGCAAAGTCCCTGCTGAGGAAAAATAAGATTTTAAAGACTGATGTTCTTGTGGTTCCCTTTGGCAATATATTTTTATTTGCTAAAAAAAAAAAAAAGTTACGGTGCAGTTGTTTTTTTAAATTGTGTTTATTGCTTTGAATGTACCAGATTACTTTACATACTGTAAATTCCAGTCTATACTTTTCTCTTCATTTGAAGTAGGTGTTGCAAAAATATTCTATTGACTTGCTAACGCTAATTAGCGCGCTAGTTGTGGCACTTTTATCACTCAAGTGCATACAGAGAAGCATCTTAACGTTACTCACTGGCATATGCTCTTGCCACGCTGCAAAAAAAACTTTTGTTGGCATAATTTGATTGTGACTTTTTCTTTCTACTCTCAAATGTGGCTACAATAACAGTGTATCATGGAACCATACTGCCCCTAAGTGGCCAAATCCGGGTACAACATGAAAAGCGCTCCCAATACAGGCACACACAAACAAGGGCAGTGTAAAAAAAACAAAAAAAAATTTTGGGGGGAGATTTAAAATCGATTCTGAATCATTTTAAATGAGAATCGCAATTCTTATGAGAATCGAAATTTTGTCACACCCCTAATATATATATATATATATATATATATATATATATATATTGCAGCATTAATGTGCCCCTTTAACCTGTACAACCCAAATGGTGAGGAGGAAATATTGTCAAAAAGGGAAGTAAAAATAAACAAGTGAGACAATGTGGTTGCGTAAGTGTGCACATCTTCTTATAATTAGGATGTGACTGGGTTCAAAATTAACCAATCACATTCAAGATCATGTTAAATGGGAGTCAGCACACATTTGCCACAATTTAAAGAGCCAATGTTTAGCCCTGAATAAAATTCAGGTGTTCCAGTAAGCTTTTATTGACATTTGTTTGCTTTCTAGCAGAAGTTTGAAGACCGTGTGGTATTTGTAACAGTACAGAATTCCTTTCACCTTTATTAAGGCCCTGTTTCATTATATCAGTTGTTTATTTTTAATTTTCACAAAGTTGTTAAAAACTGAGTTACAAAGGTTTTAGGTTCTATTAACTCATTCACTGCCATTGACGGCTATGGACGTCAACAATTATTTTGAACTATTTCTACTAGCTTAACTTTTTTTTCCCACTTTTGTTAACAAGAGTATGAAAACCTAGAAAAATATTGTACATTTAGAACAAATATTTAAAAAAATATATTAGTCGTGAGTAATCGACCATTGAAGTCATACAATTAATTACAATTAAAAAAATTAATCGCCTGAAGACTATTAAAAATTAGGGGCGTCTGTTCTAAATGTACAGTAAAAAAAAATCGAGGTTTTCATACTCTTGTTAACAAAAGTGGAAAAAAAATTGAAACTAATAGAAATACTTCAAATTAATTGTTTACGTCTACAGCCGTCAATGGCAGTGAATGAGTTAATGGTGGAAAGAGTATCTTTGTTGTTTTTGCCTCACGAAGACATGGCATTTGAACCAAGGTGTGTTTGCTTGCTTGTTTTTAAAACCCACAGCAGTCCATTGCTTGGAAGTGTTGCAGTTGATTTGGCTCCAGGAAAATACTGTTATTCCACTGTGTACTTTTTATGTAAGTTTGCCCTTTGACTTCCGCAATCATGACAACAAGCATTAGCAGCATGCATGTGAAGTCATCATGAACGAACAATGCTAGCGAGCCAGTTGTTACATAAACAGTTCACCGGCTGCTTCGTTTTGGATGTTCAAGGCTGCTTGTGTCATCATCTGATCACACGCCATTCAGCTGGTTGTCACCATCACGTGCTTGACCTCGGGCCGTTTGCCAAAGACAGATGACCGTCACTAATCAATGTCGGTCACTCAGCTTGAACATGATACCGAGGCTTTTGTCCGGCCCGCTGCCATTAAGGAGAAGGCCGAGCATGTGACGATCAATATGATAGCCGCGGTGAGGCGGAGACCCCCCCCCCCCCCCCTCGGTTTGACCTGGTGTTGTCTGGCCACGAGACGTTGGTGAACTTTGGCCTTAAAGCGTTGTGAGCGTAAAAAGCGTCGGTGGTAACGAATGATATCGTCACTTGATCTCCGCTGCCTTGATGCGCGGGTCGTTGGGAGTTTTCACTCATTACTTTGTCACTGTTGTATTCAAAGATGCTCACCACGCCTTCCACTGTGCTTTACTTCACCCAACATGCCGAGTATTAGTATGGAAATGAAACAGCCACTCACTGCTCTGAATTATTTGCACCTCCATTATCATACAAATGGTTCGACCTTTACTGTATTTACCAATACAATAGTGTTTAACGACTTTCTCTGTTTTTTATCTGCCAACAGCAGGTCAGCAATAGTGCTCGGCAAATCAAAAAGGAAAACAATGAGTCTAATCAGAGCCGCCCCTCCCTACACGCAGATCACGTACTTTACGTGTGTGTGTGGGGGGGAGGGGTCCTCATTTTTGATGTGATATGATGGAAACCGCAGCCATGCATATATGTTTGCTTTATAAGGTTATCTTAACTCATTCACTGCTATAGACGTCAAAAATTCATTTGAACTATTTCTATTAGTTTCACATTTTTTTCCACTTTTGTTAACAAGAGTATAAAAACCGAGAAAAAAATGTATTGTACATTTAGAACAGATATAAAATTTGTGATTAATCTTGAGTTAACTAGTGATGTCATGTGATTAATTACAATTAAAACAAATAATCGCCTGATGCCCCTAATTAAAAAAAAAGAAAAGAAAAGATTATTAAAAAATTAGGGGCGTCATACAATTACATTTTTAAATTGTAATTATTCGCATGACTTCAATAGTTAACTCACGATTAATCACAAAGTTTATATCCGTTCTAAATGTTCAATAAAAAAAATTCTAGGTTGACGCACTCAAAAAATAAAAATAATTCAAAGAATCCCCCCCCCCAATTTTTGTTGACAAGAGTATGAAAACCTAGATTATTTTTTATTGTTATAGAACAGAAATAAAATGTGTGATTAATCGTGAGTTAACTGGTGAAGTAATGCGATTAATTACGATTAAAAAAAATAATTACCTAAAGGCCCTAATTTTTAATAATCTTTTCTTTATAAAAAAAAAAAAATACAATTAATTTTATTTTGTTTTTTTAAAGAAAAGATTATTAAAAATTAGGGGCATCAGGCGATTCAAATTTGTAATCGTAATTAATCGCATGACTTCACTAGTTAACTCTTGATTAATCAAAAAATGTATATCTGTTCTAAATGTACAAAACTAATTCTAGGCTTTCATACTCTACAAAAATGAAGAAAAAAAAGTTAAACTAATAGAAATAGTTCAAATGAATTTTTTACGTCTATAGCCGTCAATGGCAGTGAATGAGTTAATACTTAGAGTGCATTATTTGTTTTTTCAGGAGTTTAGATACCACATTTGTATTGTCTCATTAGATGCATGGATGTGAAGTGCAAATGGCCAAATCAAATCTGTTTTTTGTTGTTGTTCTCACTGCCCAAACAGAAACAAATCTGAAAAAAAGGTACATTGTACAGAAAATGACTAGATGGCTGAAACACCAATATAAATGTATAAGTTGCAAGTAATCACAGCATGCTAATGCTAATTAGTGCTCTGCTCGCGGCACTTTTGTCACTCAAAAGAACGGCTCCACAATGCAAAAAAAACTACTTTTATTGGAATAACTTGATCGTGACTTTTTCCTTCTACTCTCTAATGTGGCTACAACTTAACAGTTCATCAGACCGCGTGGAACCACACTGCCCCTAAGTGGCCAAATCGGGTACAACATGAACAGCGCTCCCAAAAAAGGCACACACAAACAAAAGGAAGATGGTATAAAATAATTTAAATACAATCGATTTTGGGACATTTAAAATCGATTCTGAATCGTACTAAATGAGAATCGCGATTCTTATGAGAATAGATTTTTTGGCACACCCCTACCGATAATACCTTAGTATTGTTGTTTGTTTTTTGCATGTAATTCCACTTTCTGCCATTAGAGGTGGCACACTATTGTGTAACACTAAATTAGGAAGAAAGGAGATTATTGAACTCAACTCAACTTTATTTATGTCGTGCTTTCACATCAGCTGCAGCTGCAACAAAGTGCTTTACAGAATAGATGACAGAAAAGTTTAACAATGCAATCATAACAAACCAACGCTATCAGAAAGCAAGAACTATAGGTTTATTTTTTACACTACTGTAAATCTTTGGGCATGATTATTGATGTATATTATGAGAAGCTTGTTAGTTTGGAGAACGTACTGCATGATGAGGGTATGGAATGATGTCAAATGTTACACACTTACACTGTATGTTTTCATTGGATCAATTTACCTCTCAATATACAAAATGTTTTTCTAGCATTTTAAAGTGTGTTTTAAAACGTAAAGTCAAGTGCCATAAATGCTGTAAAATCATGCACATTTCTATACCATGGATTTAACTGTCTAGTAACAAAAGTTAATTGTTTGGATTAACGAACGGTTTTTTTTACATACTTTTATGACATATATTATTGTTATTTAAACTATTGTTACCTTGATTCAGCTACCTCTGGTTAATTACATCACTGCTTTAATATTAGCTCGAATGTGTTCATTTAAAAATTATTTTTGATATAGCAAAATAATTGTATTTGTTGTTGCACTTTTTTGTTGTTGCTGTTTTTGCACTAAAGATTAAAACCTGTATGTAATCACAAATAAAAAAAACATATTGCACTTTGAGAATTAGGATTGCAATCATTTTCTCTTTTTTTTTTTTTTTTTTACAGTAAATGCAGCATAGAGTCTTCATTTATTTTTGGTGCTTTTAGTCACTTTCAATTGTGTAAATCTACCTCTGTTCTTGTACTGCGAATGCTACTTTTGAAAGAAAGAAAGAAAGAAAGAAAGAAAAAACGAAAAAGCTGCATGGGTAATGAGTTATGAAAGCGCATTCCCGCCAGTTAGATTTTTTTTTAAACTGTCAAAACAGAATATCATAGAGTTTATAGTAGGTGTATGAATGATCAATAATCAATAGAAACGAGGGCCCCAAATCGATTTTTGCTTAAGCCTGAGTGGCGACGCAGACGGGGAGAGGTTGAGCTTTCCGTCCCCGCCCCTTATGCAAACGAGGAGGCTTACCCGGATCTGGGAGCCGTTCTGCTGCAGATATTGGCGTGGCCCCTCCCTGCACGTTTGTGGCGGTTATAACAGGATTTGGACTGGCGCGAAAAACGCACTGCGGGGCGGAACCGCAGCTCGCTACTTGTTGGCTTTTTAAGCGACTACTACAACAAAGCCAACAAAAGAAAAGAGGCCGCCGAACAACTCGACTCGGGCACGTTTCGGCTCGTGGACTTTACCAGTGGATTTGTGGCTGAGCTGAAATTTTGCGATCGGTAAGTAGTAGTAGTTGTGACCTAATTTGTGAAAGTTTGGTCGAGGTTAAGTGGAGTTTTGTTCGAGTTCTGAACGGACCAGTCTCATCGCCAGTAGCAGTAGCTACCCCCGAAATATATTTATAGAACATTATGTAATATAACGTGGCTAACTTACTGCAATGTCTCCTCCAGGTTCTAAAGGACTAAACCCAAAGAGGATTTTTGTTTTACTCCCAGCCGAAAAATGGAGTTCGACTGTTACCAGCATTATTTTTTCGACGATTTTGACACCGAAGAGGACTTCTACAATTCGACCGCCCCAAGCGAGGACATCTGGAAAAAGTTCGAGCTGCTGCCCACCCCTCCCATGTCGCCCATCCGGACTTTGCAGAGCGGCGACGGCAAACTGAGCTGGTTGTCCCGAGTCCTGGGTCAGGACGACGAGTGCGAGGGCCAGGGGCTGCTCCGCAACCTCAGCTCCATCATCATCCAGGACTGCATGTGGAGTAGTTTCTCTGCCAGCAAGCAGCTGGAGAAGGTGATCCACGGCCGGCAGTCGACTCCGCCTCAGCCGCCTCCCGCAGCTCCCCCGGGCCCGCAGAGCCCCGCGAGGCCGGCCAAAGCGCAATGCGTCTCAGCGGCGGACTGTGTCGACCCTGCGGCTGTCCTCACCTACCCGGCGAGTAGCTGCAGGAAGACGGCGTCGTCTGGCTCCGAGTCACGGAGCGACTCTTCCGGTAAGAACGCAGCCTGACCTCCGAATCGATGCGTAATGCGAAAACATTGCCGAGCCATTGTGCTTTGTCAGCATTTGCACCACACGGCAGCAAAGCCACTCAACTTTTAGATCTCTCCATTTGGTGGACGCCTATTGACTGCCACCAGGTCCCCTCATTACAATTGCTGATGAATGTTCCTTGTGGTCCATGACAAAGGCTTGGATTCTTCTCTGCTCCAATGCCTCGAGGCTGCGTGGGGGGAAATGGTGATGTGCTTGCTTGGCTGTGGAATGCACTTCCTATTGCCACCTCATTTGGATTGCTGCTGTCCCCAATGCAGTGTTTCTCAACCTTCCGCGAGCCAGGGAAAACAAATTGACATGAGAAGAATTTAATGGCACAAAAACTTGAATAATGATGACGCCATTTATCTCTGTTTATCCACAAATTTACTTATTTAGTGTAATCGGGGGTCTGTTTAGTTGATAGTTGATTACCCTAAAATACACATTTATTCAATTTTTAGTGGAAGAGCATCGTCAAAGTAAAAGTAAGGAAAGGTCATTAGAGGCAATTAACTACAGGTGTGGCTCATTTACTCAACTCTGCAAGCAGCCAATCATATAACTAGCCAGTATTGGCACTATTGAAACCATGACTAGGTGGAAAAATAAATATATATATTAAGTGAAAAAGGATAATTAGCGTCAGACACTTCATGATCTTGTGTAGGGCTGCAACTAACGATTATTTCAGTTTTTGATTAATCTGACGAGTATTTTTTTTCTTCAATTTTATCGATGAATTTGATTACAAAAATGTTTGTTTTGACAAAACCATGAGATGGGACATTGTTTAAAATTCACAGTGCACAAACATACATTTTGATTCGGTTACAGGTTTGGTCTGTTATGTAAGGAAAATGGGCAAAAAAATAAAAGTTTTTGCTTTGGTTCAAAACAAAAATACCGTTAATAAGAAGCAATTTTGTCCTCATAAAATGATCCAGAATTGTTCCTCCACATTATACACACTCATTTATATATATTTAAAAAAAAAACATTTACTGGTTCTTAGTCATTGTAAAAGCAATTTCATACCAACATATTTCATGTCTAATGTTACTATTACTTTTATGTAATATTAAGTACCCCTTTTCAAAACCTAGTCAAGCCAGCAGCAGCGACAATTGTTCATGCTATCCATGGCAGAACACGCAGCTAATGTGGTGAGGCCCACTTCAAAATCAAGTCTGATACACTGGCATTAGTGCCGTGGAGCACTTTTATTTTGAAGTTGTGCAGACGTAAACAACGCAATGTTGAAATCAATCGCTAATTAAGGATGCTTGAAAATGACTTAATTCTTTTATACGGCGCGTGTTGCCGTTTAGCGGCCGCTCTAGCATTAGCAGCTAGCTCTTAGCCGCTAAGCAAGCAAGACGGCGAGAGATGTTGGTTTACTTTTTAAAGGCGGCTTAAAAGACGAAAATTAATGCACACTCTGATGCTGATAACCCGACACGGTTTCCGTTCCTGATGCTAAGCTAAAAATACGCACATTTTTCACATTGATATTCTTTTGAGGCTGTAACTGTCTTTGTGAAAGATGGCATTCGTTATCACAGAAAGCCTTCTATTAAATTTTTATTTCTGTGTTTCATTTCCAGATGACGACGAGGAAATTGACGTTGTCACGGTGGAGAGCAAGCACAACCAGACCCGACTGGCGAGCGTCCGCAGGCCAGTGACCCTCACGGTGCGTGCGGACCCCTGCCCCAAACGCTTCCACGCCTCGGTTCACCGGCAGCAGCACGACTACGCCGCCCGCTCCCCCGACACCGACGAGGACGACGATGATGACGACGACGACGAAGATGATGATGAGGGCGACGAGGAGGAGCTTCAAAACAAGCGTACGTGTCCGGCACCCAGCCGTCCGACCTCCCCCTCGGGAAGCTCCTTGAACTCTGATGCGGAGGACACGGACCGCAGAAAGAATCACAACTACCTAGAGAGGAAGAGGAGGAACGACCTGAGGTCCAGGTTTTTGGCCCTCCGGGATCAAATTCCTGGTCTGGAGTCCAGCAAAACCCCCAAGGTCGCCATCCTGACGCACGCCACGGAATACCTCAAGGAGCTGCACGCCAAAGAGAAGCGACAGCTCCAAGAGCGCAAACGCCTCAAAGCCCGGCAGCAACAGCTCCAGCGCAGATTAGCTGCACTAAAGCGGTCTTGAACCTCCAAATAGGAACTTTAGTCACTTTTGCAAAGCCACAGTTTTTATATGACAACATGCCTCGTGTTAATAACCTCCAATTGTGTTTGGAATAGATGAATTGCTGCCCTGAGCCTGACGTTCGGGTTTGTCGTATCTCAGCGTGTGGGGTTTCTTTCCTGTTTTGCACAGTTAGGATCATGCAAAAGATGTTTTCTGGTATGCTGTGATCGGAGCTGAGGGACTCCGATGTGTGCGTTAAGTAGTGTGACGTCCTTCACAATATGAGTTAAATCGAGCGGGGATGACTTCATTCCATCGTTGCACATTCATAATGGAGTGGAGTGCCGTGTATCATGCGAGTGTGTTTGCTTTTCGTCTGGCCGTTCGGATTTATCTGTAAATAATAGTTTATTGCTCCCGGTCGGAGGAGCATGACAAAATCATCAATTGTTGCTGAGCTTTACTCTTATGTTTTGATTTCCCATCGGGCGTTGAGGAGCCTCTATTTTGTTTAAGAAAATGTGGAGTAAAAAAAAAAAAACACAAAAAAAAGTTTGATACCGTTGCACTGCTGTACTTTATACTCACACGTCACTTTGTGAACGCAATGCATCTCTTGATTTTGGTTGATTTTAAAAGCATGTTCATTCAACAGCAACATTAAATTTTGATACCTTGTTTGCAACTAAACAATTTGTCGTTTGATATCCTGCCTTCAGCTTGTCCTTGAGATTTGCCCTTGGCAAGCATGTGCGCAATACTGCTGTGCATCCTCCTCCTCTGCAGTGGCTAGCTGCATGGTAGGATACACTCGCACACACTTAAAATGCACTTTGGGCATCTTTAGAACAGTCCCATGGGAGTGGTGTCAATGGACCTCTACTTGCATCCAACTCGATGCTATTTGCAGGCAGGACGTTGTACAACGGTACTTGGGACCTGCATTTTCTTGTCGTCGCCAAGAAGGAAATTTCATTTGAAAAACATACAGTACTTAACTACACATGCTTGTGTACAAAGTGCCTTTCAGAGCACCTTAAGAAGGGGAGACTGAACATTACAACTGAATGTTCAATGTATATCGTGATCTAAACACAGCCAAAGAGTATAATAAATAAAAAAAAATAAGGGGGGAGGATAGGTCACATAGGTACATTTATCACCTCTTTTTCATTATTTTTTGCTTGATATATTCCAAATAAGTAAAACTTAATTTGATAACAATTCTAGCGCTATAGTAGCACCACATTGCAAAAAAGTCATGCTACAAAGGTAGCAGCCATGGCTAACGTTAGTATACAGTTAATCCCCCCTCCATCGCTGTGGTTACTTTCCAGACCACCCTCGCATTAAGTGAAATCTGTGATGTAGAAATACCCTATTTAAATAAATACTTGGAGGCATCTTTTTAAAATGGAATTCACAATCTTACAAACACATTTACTGTATAACATGCGAGAGTGCAACAAACAACAGAAATGTACAATGAAACATTTACACTCAAACTAAGGGTACGAAGTCCGTGCACTACACTGAGAGTGTGTATGTTCGGAGAGACAAAGTGCGCTTCACTTCCATTCATTTCCGAACGCAGCAGTGTGTTGTGTTAGCTAGTAAGTTCTATTTATTACTCAGCTCATTAGTGCTCAACTTGCTAGCCCACACAGCTAGCTAACGTCAATGTTAGCCAGCTTAAGGTGGTGGGTGTTAAAGCCCCAGACCTAGCACCACTAAACCACAAAGGGGGGGTCGACACTAACAAAGAAACAAAATCATAATTGCAGTAAATATCTACAAATATCTTGTTAAATAGAAAAGAATCATATCAAAAACAATAAGTACGGCGCTGATTTAGCATGTTGGTATCCTGTATTTTTTTCTACCTATCCCCAACCCACCCATTAGGTGTGTGTGACCCACTTCTGGGTTCAGATCCATCAGTTGAGAATCACTGCTCTAAAGTGTCCTGTATAAATATTTCAATGGAATTCTGTATTATTCGACCAGGCTTCTCTAACTACCATTTTATTAGATACTAGGTGCTCGGTGATCCAAGAAATTGGTGAGGTTGTATGCTTGTTGAGTTGTGTAAAATGGTGTCCATTTGAAGAATTAAGTGTGAGTACTTTCACTATTTTCCACCTTAATTGACACGCATTTCATTTGCACATCCATCTCTGCGTCCAATTTTGGGTCACAGGTTAGATCAGAGGTGGGCAATGTCGGTCCTCGAGGGCCTGCAGGTTTTGTAGGTTTCTCACTTCCAACACCAGCTGATTCCAATCAACAGGATGGTTATCATGCTTATGCAGAGCTTGCTGATGAGCTGATCATATATCAGCTGTGTTGGAGAAGAGCAACATGCAAAACCTGCAGGACTCCGGCCCTCGAGGACCACCTCTGGATTAGATGGGGCCTAATTCCTGCTTTTGCCCCGAACTCAGGCAATTACAGTTACAGCAGTTGATTCGTGACCGTGTTGATGACCCCGCAGACGAGTCCCAGCAAGCCTGGGTGACTCCGGCTGTGGAATTCTCAGTCAGTTGCGCTTTAGAGCACAGATTTATTCAGGTACAGCCTGATGGACGAGCCCGGCACACCCTGCGCTCCAACCGTCTCACACCTCCTTATCGGTGGTTGGTGTTTCACCTACTTCCTGCGCACTTTCACCCCTCAGGACACATTTTCAGCTGAGAGAAAGCGAGTACAAAAATTCAACAACACGCACTGAAATTGTACATTTTGACTCTACAATCCCCCGCTACTTTTCTTTTATAGTACAAAATATATTTTGACATATTCTTCGTTTTTGACTACAAAAATACTAAAAGAACCTATATAACCATTGCGGTGTTATGTTTTTAAAAAGCAGTGGATGACATTCAGTAATTTTCAACAAAACAATGCTGTGCTTCTGATAACATCTCATTGTTTGCCAAAACAAAAAGAAGTATTATCTCCCAATATGGATGAATAACCGCACACAAAGATGGGCATTATTTATTTATCTGCCGAGATTGGCTGGCAGCCAGTTCAGGGTGTACACCGCCTACTAGCTGGGATAGGCTCCGGCACCCCCGCAAATCTTGTGTGGAATAAGCGGTTAAGGAGATGGATAGATTTATTTATTTATTTAATTGATAAAGATGGACATTATAATGAACCTACAGCTGTAGCTTTCAATCATTTTCACCAAAAACGAAACTATTCTGACAGCTTCCTGCTCTTCTCTCAAATGTATTGTCTCCAAGTACAGTACTGTAAACGGTGTGCTGCCATCTAGTGGTCAAGAGTGTAATTACACCCCAATAGACGAGCAATAGAGTTATTCACTGTACAAACAAAGCTGCAAAATAGAGGAGCGGTGAACCGAGAAGCCACGATGGAGGGGTTATTATTACTGTATGTAATTTTCTCTTTTCGACTTCTGAAATTGTTCACAAAATATCACGCAAATCCATTGTTTTCGTGAGATTTTCTGTGTACTGAAAGACGAATTATTATGCATACATTATAAAAAACCTATCCCTAAACCAAAAATGGAATATTACGTACCAGTTCAATTCTGTCACTGCAGCACATTTGCACACCAAGCATTTTACATTTTTTGGGGGGGGGACTTAGACGGAGCTCAAATTATCTTGTGTCATAATTTTGTCACCAGTGGCTGCCGGCTGGATGGTTAAACTTTTACTACACCAGGAAGTGAATAGTATCAGCGCTTATATCCTCTTTGTTTACATTCATGTGGCCAAACAGGCTGCTGTTATCCTTAACTCAAAGCAGTCCAGATCCAAAGAGTCCTGTTTCCAAAGACTCATAACGACTCTTGTGTGTCAAAAAGCACATTTTCCTGACGAGTGCCAGTCCCGGAAGATATTCTGCTCTGCCGGTTCAACTCTACAAACTTGCCAGACCAGAAATTCGGCTCTTGAATTTGAGTCTCGCCCACACAGAAGTTTAGAAGTGCACATGAGAGCACTTTCACACACGCACACGTCTAGAATGTATGTGCCTCTTTTATTTTAGGCTTTCCAATGTGGGAGCCACAAGGAATCATTTTATGCATGCAAAGCTTTTTGCTTTTAAATACGTGTATTCTTGCTTCCCTTCCATTATTTGAAGGAGCACTGATCTGGCATATTTGAATACACAACGAGATGTGTGTGATCAGGGTGGGACGGTGGAGAATAGATGATTTGGCTTTGTGGAGAGTCTTTTTTTTTTTTTTTTTAACTTTGTACTTCCTCTATCCAATCTCATTTCTAAGACAAAGTGCTTTTTTGTGTGTGTGTGACATGTAGATGTGGTGCAATCACATAGAAGTGGTAGCCTGGTAGAAGAGTGACAACATAGTCTGATTTGACCTTTGACCTCAGTTGATTCGGCAGAGTACCTGTCATTTCCCGAGGACTACAATTAGGGACTCAATCTCAACTAAATGCAAAACTATTTGTGTATCTTTACCTGATTTGTACCAGGCATCACATCGGTTGCCTGTTGGTTTTAATTTTTGGGGTGGGTTCGGGTGTGGGCAGAACTAAACCCATGCAGGTCGGATTAACATAATCTGATATATGATGCATGATCAATAACAATTGACTATATATATATAAGGTTTGGGGGGAAAAAAATCATTTGAGGAGCAGTTTTGCCAATCAATCTTCATTTGAGGAGCAACTTTCTAATTTTGTGGAACCTTTCTTTTTTATTCCCAGGCTAACCCCGGGAACCTAAACCGTAACTAAACAATAAGAATATGTAAATTGAAGGAACAAACAATTGGAGTTCTTTTTTAATCAAAAGTGTTTACTTCTTGTGTATAACAGCTGTATTTTGTTGTCTAAAACCAATACTAAATTGATAAAAAAATATATATATACAAAATAAATCCACACACGCGTTAGGATAACATTTAGTAAATGTGAGAACTTTTATTGTGCAGATGTCAAAAAATCAAAACTCAGGACTCTATTGTACTTTATACTTGGCTGACATTACAGCGTAGCGTACCATAATTCATTTCTGGTTCCGGTTCTGTTTAGCAAGTCCGTGAAGACACTTCAATTTACAAAGTTGGACATTCTCCACTTTAACGCTGGTCCAGTCACACGTCTTTAAAAAGTGGACTCGATCACCCGAAGCACTTATTCAGGTGTTAAACGTGGTAGCCCTGTTTGTCTTAGGTTAGCTTAGCAATTAGCATGGCTACTCAGTCTTTCCTTGTTATCCTTTTGTTGTCAGAACACAAGTGTATCTTATTCGTCGCTACCGAGGTGATGATTACAGATTCAGGAGTGTTTAGTTGTCAGCAGAAGTTTGTTGCTACTTGTAGCTAGCTGGTGCAGCGTAGGCTAAATAGCATCGAGCTACTTGAACCTCAACCTCCACTTTAGGGTGACGCAAAAGGAGGACACTTCCCCCAGCATTGAAATTGTGATACCAGTCGCATTTACACAGTGTACGTCACCTCCAATTCTCCACCGCAATGCCAACCGGACATTTTCATGAATTTATAAAACGCCCGGACGCCCGAACAGGACATAAGAAAATAGTCTGACACGCATGTCCAGCCCATGCATTCTTTTTGGAACCGTTTAGACACTTCAATGTTAGACTTCAGTCTCTCCTTTGGTCTCTTGAGGTCTCCCTAATTTTTTTGGAATTTAGATGTTTCTGGTGTTGGTGAAAGACTCTGGTTGGTAACCCGGTGGGTAATGTCTGGTCGGTGATGGATTTCACTTTCCTTTCTTTTCTTTGATCCTTCCTCGGGTCTCCTGACAACCTCACGACTCTAGCTGGATTCTGAAGTATTCGGTTTAGGTGAACGGTATGGGATTTTTAATAGGTTTTAGGTGAACTAATGAGTACACACTCACACGCACGCACACATGCACATGCACATACAAAAAAATAAATATATATATATATTAAATAAAAAGGAGACCAATGATGTCAAATCGGTAAAATTACAGAATGAACAATACTGAGCTCTAAATAAAAAATAATAATAAAAAAAACCAGACACTTCAATGTTGTTGTATGTGGCGCAAAATGCTAATTTTCCTTATTTTATGCCTTAACATATATAGTAGGCCAACCGGTACAGTAGCATGTGTATCGGAGGTGCTGTGTTGGGTAGAATCAGGCAAAATTCAAATATAAATGTCTTCCCCTTTCCGGGCAACCTACAGTTATGAAGCTAACGTGTGCTGATAACATCAACTTCACCTTTTCAGGCTCTTGAATTGAGCAATGAGATAAAGTGCATCTTCATTCTTGGAACGAGGGAGGATAACGTTTTGCAACATCCGCTAGCTTGTGGTGAGTCTCTTGTCTCTAAATATAAAAAACACAAACGCACCCAAGCTTGTTGGGCAATATTTCTACCATTGTTGACGGTTGTCTTCTACCTGGCCCAGCTTGCACTTGAAAAAGGACCACAAACAGACTGCAGTGGTTTATGACACCAATGGCATTCTTCCTTATCAATGACCTCCATTTTTGCCAAATAAAAGGCGGAAGATAAATAAGCTTTATCTTGCGATAAGATCAAACTTACTGTGTGTAAATGGCGGGAGTGCATTAGCCACCCATTGTGATGCTATGCAAAGAGATTTGTGGCGGTTGCATGCTCGGCTGAAGGAAGAAACTTGCGCAACACTTTCGCTCACACACCCTTCCCTTTAGTCTATTTTCAAGAGGCTGACGGTCAACGCAGCTACGGGAAACGCAAGCGGGAAGAGATGCTAACGGCTCTAGGGGGGGGCAAATAAGGCACACGCACAAACACACGCCGGTTTCAAGAAACTTTCTCCAGTCATGCTTTACTCTCTCCCTGCCTACTGACTCACATTCCAGCAGGATTGTGTCACTGGAACTGAGCCGGCAGTCACTACTCACGGGCATGCGAGTCATAATCTTTATTCCCCCGTGTTACTGCCGCTCCATGTCAGCCTCTCCCACACGCTCCTTGTTTTCATCGACTTTATCAACTTCCTGTCTGACAATCGCAGTTTGTTGCTCCCCAGGTATGTGTTTGCTGATCTGGGTCACGCTTCTTTACTCAGTTCCTCCAAGCGTGCGTGTCCCTCGCCCTCCCCATCCGAAGGTCAGCGTTACATAACAGTGGTGGTTCTGTTGTAACAGGCTTCATGTGTTCCGCTTTCACTGGGCTGGTGTTAAACTGGTTTTTGCCTTGTGGCGGCATTCAGTCAATCCGCCGACTAAATTCAAGACTAAATAAACAAGTTGCTGTTTTAGCACCTGTTGGGTTTTGTTTGGATTCTCGGTAGATAATCAAATAGTGGTCTTGGCTAGCGATGGCTCTGGAGCCACATGCGTCTCTTTAGTCCCTCTCCTGTGGCTGCCTGTGGATCTCCCAAAAAAATTTGCATAAATTGATATATATATTTGATATATTTAGTTTTAATTTTAGATAAAATATTCTTTAAATAAATTAACGAATTTGCTTAAATTTTTTTTTTAAATATTCAAAATAGGTCAGAGTCCACATTTTTAAGTTGTCAGAAACAGAGAGACAAAAGGTAGATGAAAAATAGAGGAAAAGCAGAAAATTACCATGAAATTGCCAGTTGAATAAAACAAATGTCTACCATAAAATATCTTTGGAATTGCCCCCCCCCCCCCCCAATACAAAAATAAAAGAAAATTGAAAGCAAAAAAATAAAAAATAGCAGAAAAAATCCAACAGCGGAAGATGAAAGGTAGAAGAAAATTAATGTCAAAGTTATGGTGCAGCTCTAATTACAACTTCAGTAGATTAGACTAACACTAATATAATGTTTCGTTCATCATAATGTTCAAATATTTTGCGGCTCCAGACAGAATTGTTGTTATTTATTTGGCCTAAAACGGCTCTTATGACAGTAAAGGTTACTGACCCCTGAGCTGGTCAATCATAACATAATTGAGTCCAAATTACAACATGTTCTTATTCTTATTATTAGAGACAATATTTTGGTTTGCATCATTTCTTCAAGCTCGGTCGGGTTAAATGTGTCAAAGCTGGTCAAGATAAGTGTCTATTTCTAAACATTAAAATTGGTATTCCTCAGGGCTCCCTACTAGGACATCTGCTGGTTTTGTCGCTTTAAAAATTCCGCTAATTTACCCTCAATCTGTGCTGGTGTCCATTGCCAGTTGTACGCAGATGATGCAGTTCTCTATGCACCCACTAAAATACCACCAGCGTTATTATAGTTTTAAAAATGTCATTTTAGTTAGTTTTTATATCGTTTTGAGTTTTGTTTTTTTATTTAGTTAGTTTTAATTAATTATCAGGTTGGTTCTGTTAGTTTTTATTGGTTTTAGTTATTTAATAAATGCTTAGATTTAGTTTAGTCTTAGTTAGTTTGAGTATTAGTTTTAGTTTTTTTAAAAAAATGTGTATTAATTGTGCGCAATATTTAAAAAATGTTCATTACATTAATTACCAAAGACTAAAACGAATGACATTTTTGCTATAATTATAGTTTTGTAAACATAAAATGTAGTTTCAGTTAATGCATTTGTTTTTTCAAAAAGCATTTTAGTTTTATTTTATTTCGTTAACGAAATTGTTTTTCGAATTTTAGTTTGAGTTTTTTTCGTTTTAGTTAGCTAAAATAATCTTGGATATCACAGTAGGCTGATGATGCTCTACATCTTTGGTCAAGGTCAGGAAATAGTGCAGTCAAATTCAATTGGTGCTTAACCTTTCAAAACTGTGTCAATGTGTTTCTCAATTTAATTATTGATTTATTCCAAACAAAGTTTTCAGATAAATTAGCAAAATTAAAACAGTGACAATGCAGGTTCTTATTATGTTTAATTTAAATTTTATCTGCAGGCTTGGATGTTTTTTTCATAAAAATGTCCTTATTTCTACTGAAATCACTTCGTATCAAAAAAAAAAAAAGTGTTATTCTGGAAACCGTCTACTTTGTGATGTTACTGTTGGGTGGATTTTCTTACCTGGGTTAAAATACAGATTGTAGTGTTAATTAGGGCCATGTGGCCATGCAATGTCAGTTCATCAGACCTATCAATTTGCCTGTCTAATCTGGGCGTAATCCTAATCCCGTTAGTGTAAACACTGCTGCCATCTGTGCCTGCGAACACCATGGTGGTCATTATAACAAACCCATCAAAAGGCCTTCAAGATGTCACATGCGTGAGTGTTGCTTATGACACAATCAAGTTCTGCAGGCGAGCCAGTTAAGGATCGGCAATTTAAAACAAAGTGACATCTTCATAAATAATTGCAGTGGTACTTTGATTTGCGGTTTAGATTTTCTCCGTGACCAAGATTGTAACTCATTTTACTTGTTTGAAATTTCCCTGTTGAAATGAATTGAAATACCATTAATCCGTTCCAGCCCCAAAACTATCACACTGTAATCTGTAAAAATATAGAGAACAATTTAATGAAATTAAATGGCTGTATAATGTGTATTTTTTTTTTTACGCTGGCACTCTCTCAGTTTTGCCACCCTGCACTCACATGAGAAATTACCAACATCGGGTCTATAAACTAGAGCTTTAAATCCATTGCTTTAAGTAACATTGTTATATAACAATGTTATATAACATAAAACATTGAATTTAAACTTCTTTCAAAACGTACGCACCATGCCCGTTTTCTCAACTTCATCATACGATCATCTTTGCTGTTTGCAGTTGCAATTCATTTGAATGTGGCTGTGACTGGGGTAATTTGCGACTCGTTAAGTAATTAAATCACAACACAATTTTTCACACTCGCTGTGCAAAGTGTTTGTGATTTTTGCAGGAGATGACGACAAACTCCTCTGAAGTGATTATGAAGCCTGCCAAAGAAATAACTTCCTGCTATGACATAACCACTTACAGTAACTGCTGGAACAACCAGCCAACAGCTATTTGTTTGGCTTGTACATAATGACAGACTGATCGTTATTGAGCAGGAAGCTACTGCCACCATCAAATTATAATTTAACTAAATTTTAGAGCTATTTTGGATTTTTTTTTAAATGTTTTAGGGGTGGGATGTCAGATGGAGAAGATCGATAGGCAAACTTTTCGACAAAGGGGGGGGGGGTGCAGAAAGTTGTTTACTGGGAAGGGGTGAGCTTGGCTGTTTCATTGGATGCTCGGTTGTGCTTTGTGGGGGGTCGGCTCCCACTGGCTGCCACGTAATTCGAACCCTGAAATCAATAGTGGACCAGCCAGGACAAACACTAGCACTAGCACTAGCATCGGGGTTAGCAATTAGTCCTTGATCTGTTCATCTAGTATCTAATATACTGTGTTGTACATTACTGTATAGGTAACGACCAATCATGGCGCAGCTTGCAAATATCACACGACCAAACTCAGAAAACAAGTGAAGCATGATTGGTCGTTACTTGAGCCCCTGAGAAACTGTGATGTCATTGCAAGTCGACAGCAAGTAGCAAAATGGCCGCCCCGGAGATGGATAAAAACGGGTGGATTTTATATTTCACAAACGCGATGTTAATCAGAGTATCGTGTTTAGAGCAGTGGGGACGAATATATATTTTTTTGGTTTGACTTCATGTTCAATCATTTGCATTGAAAGTAAATTACACACATGGGAATCCCCCCTGGAGCACCAAAATGCTACTCACAATTTTATTGCTAATTAGGTAGCACGCTAAAGGATGCGAGGTATTAACAAACATGGCAATGATTTGGACTGAGAAGCAGTTCAACTCGCAGCCACGCTGCTTTGTCAGCCAGCAGATGTTCCATTGTTATGCTCAGTGGTGTAAAGTTGCCTCCGCTAAAGTTGGGACTCGGGCCGCATCTTTTCAATGTTGGCTCATTGAGCGCTGTCGCCGCCAACCCCCAACGCCTTCTGCACCCCCAAGCCACTGAGGCAAGGGGATTGGCCCTCCCCCCCGCAAACCTCATCTTTGTTGCCCCACAACCATTAAAACCATTAAAGCCTCCACCCCCACAAACACACCACTTTAGCGCTTGTGTTCTTTTGTGCTCCCCAATGGGTAAGGCCTAATCTGATGACTACCCCCGCTACCCCCGCCACCATACACATCAAAAGCCAATTTATTGACCAATTACTGCATTGTGAGAGTACGCATCAATATGCATTTGAATGCAGATAACAACCTCGAAACTCATGTGGTGTTTTTGATCAGTGTATGGTAGAGTTTACAACACCTTTACTCTGTCGTCTGCCACGGTGGAAGTTTACGTAATAAAAATGCCTGCCGCTATACAACCTGTGTATTACGCGCCCTTAGCCTATTACAAGGCCCAGGAAACGCACAGGCAGCACACACTTCCTGTTTTTGTGTTGAACCAAATGGAGGCAGGAAGTGAGACGAACTGCTGTTCTGTGACTTGAACCCGCAGACACAAGTGATCTAGAAAGGGGTTCGGCTGGACAATCGCATTTGAGAGGAGCGATGGAAACAAATTGAATTCAATCACTGGAGTGCTCGGCGGATGCTTTTAGTGGTCGGTGCGCGACGTGTGACCTTCGTACGGTTCGTCTTCCCCGGAGGGAAGCGATCACACATCTCAATATGTGCAGTACTTTGCCACTGGAGAGTATTCAGGTGTCTGTCATCATCTTGAATGTTTGTTTTTACAACAATTGATTTGATGCCCTAATTAGAAAACAGATAGACACTTTTTCATTCCTTACTGTGTCTAAATGGGCTGGTTATTTTTTGCAACTTCTGCGGATGACCCCACAAAGTAAAAAAAGAAAAGAAAAGATGTAACTAGAGAGAGTTAAGGTCAATAACAGTTGAGATCTTGAGGGTTTTAAAGTCATGGAGAAATGTGACCCAGGAAGTATTGCCAAAAACAAAAACAGGCTAGAAAGATATTCTGCATTCAACCTATACATTTTCTTTACAATAGTATGTTTTATGCAGCCGCAATAGTCTAAACACAGACTTCTGATTAATATTGCGCTTGTGGAATATGAATTAAGCTACATAATCGTCCCGTTTGTCCATCTCAGGGGGCGGCCATTTTGTCACTTGCTATCGACTGAAAATGGCATCACAGTTACTCAGAGATCACAGCTCAGATTCACAGATGAGCCGTGATTAGTCATTACCTGAGCATGAGCAATTATTGATTACTAAACCTTCGATTAGATTTTTTTTTTAAGTACCTTGATGTGATCAAAAAAAAATATATATATAATTTAAATTAACATTGTAAGGTTGAAACAGTACTTCTACTTTTACCAGAGTATTTATAGATTGCGATCACCTTTGCAAATTCTGCAACTAACAACAAAGTGAAGCTATGTTTAAAGTTCTAAGTGTTATTCACAGTCTTGGCTAGCTCCAGGGCATATTTTGCTTTGGGGGTGGGGCTTTTATCAGGGGTAAGTGTACCCTCTTTGTTCTGGTCCACTCCACTCTCCTGCTTGCTTTTGTCCCCACTCACTGAGACAGGAAGGATCCTCTCCTCGATTCTATTCTATCGGGCATGTTTCCAGGGCAACCAGTGCAGGTAGTTTAGAGTAGGCGAGCCTCAAGAGCTCTTCTGTTTTTTTTTTTTTGTTTTTTTGGGTGTGCGTATTTTTGGTCTAGCATTTCCCGCCACTGAGGCTGCAGAGGGAGGGGCGTGGTCACAGCCGGCATGAAGAAAGGCTGGCTCCTCACAGCCTCGCGCCAAAATGCCAGCGTTATTTAAATCAGCTCGGTGGGTGCGGCCCAACTGTTTCGTGTCCTGTTAACCCTCTGGCTTCAGCCTACCAAGCAAAAACAATAACAAATGTTCAATCATCTTTCAGATCGAGTGTATTTTTTTTGGTCTACTTTTAAAATGATCAATACTGTTTTTAGACGCCAAGGATGTTCAATACCACTTTTTTTTTTTTTTTTACCGATACACTACTCACTGATACTGATAGCAAGTAACTGACACCACTAGTACTTTATACACTTGATAATATAATTTGTAATAAAACAATGTCTGATCATTTTAATGAAAAACCTTTCATTTATTGCTGACACAAGGCAGAAGAGTCACTCTGCAAAGGGGAATTGAAGTTAAAAAACAAACAAAACACAAACAACTCACTCTGATTTAAGATTCCTTTGTAACTAATAAAATGCAATTCATAATATTAAATAATAATACATTTTAGTCTTTGTTTAAAATAAAATGAAAAATAATGCAGGTCAAATAACAACGATGACACTATGAAGCTGGAAAATGATATAGTGGGAAAAAATATCACAATGTAAAACACAATAAAATACAACCATCCGTAGGAAAAATACCATTTATATTACAAAATATGGGTATAGGTTGCCTGTACTGCATTCAACAGGCAAAACTATCTCAGTCAATGAAAGCAGTTAAATGTGTAAAGTTTGACCAGTAAAAAAAAGAAAACGCAATATAGTGTTTTGATAGATTATCCGCAAAATAAAATACATCCGAAATATACATTATTGCATATAAACCCCCTGCTAGCAATTTCCTTCTCTGTTGATGTCATTTCTTTTGTCTGCAAAGGGAATGAATGACCTGCAGAGCTGAACAGAGCACTCAAAAGACTCGCCTGTCCTCTACTGCTCTCTAGTGGCCGCAAGAGACATCACGAAGCGCATCATTTTAAAAATGTCTGAATTTGATTATTTTATGTTTCAATGTAAATAAAATTCAAATGAATGTAAATGATTTTCTCCCACGGCCCCAATGTTTGTTGTTGTGTAGGTACAGCTTTCTACGCTGGCCGTGTCCAAATATATCTGGCTCACGTTTGTTTTTGTTTTGTTTTGTTTTGTTTCTTAAGAGCCCCATTAGCTCCTGACACATCTCAGGAAATAATCTTCCTGGGGTATTTTCAAATTCATTACGATCATTTCAAATAAACCTATAAACATATACACACCTACACTCACACACATGCACTAAACAACAACAAAAATAAATAGAAGCAAATGAAAGGCCAATGCAGTGAAATAACATTTGTAATACAATCAAAATAAACAAATATGCTTCACTTATTTTACAATTATCCCCAATATAAATGACAAAAACACTTTAGCTCATTGTTCCAATGCTCACATAATTTAAATAGTCTCATGTCATATTCATTATTGTGTAAACAAAAAAGTTGCAACTTATTTTTAAAACTTCTCTTATTATTTTCTAATAACAAAAATCCATGTAATGAATTCCATGCAACCATAGCTCGATAAAATACAGTTCGCTGCTTTTTATATGTTATATACATGAAGGTAATACACACTTTGCTTCATTAACCTGAAGTGTCCCATAACCATGATAATCTGAAAAGAAAAAATAAACTTTGCCATATATAATTTCTGGCATTTTTGTTAAAATATTATTTCTAATAAATGTTATTTAAAATGTTCGTTAATGAAAAAAAACAAATGATGATTAGGGATGTCCCATTAATACTGTATTAAAAGTACCTTGATGTTCATGTCTTACGTCAACACCAAATATTGAAATGAGCCGTTATGCTTCAAATTTAATTTTGTTTTACATATCGCTTTAGTGATTGGCCCACGCGACCAAAAATAATTCGGCAAGTAATGAAAACAAACAGTGGTTGTTCCTACTACTGAAAATATTAAAAATATATATATTTATTTTTTTAAATAGTTCCCAAAAATCCTGGCGCCCCAATTACCTCTAATAACCTCCAGATGTGAACGTGCGTGGCTTGACGTGCACATCAGCGAGGCGAGACGGAACGTGACAATCATGACAAGATATCTTTACACTTTGTTTTTTGCTTCATTACTTTTTGGCCTCGGTTGCTGCAAAACGGGCCCCGACGGCTCACCGTCAAGGCGAAATAAATTCACCAGATTGGGCACCCCAAAATCCAAACCTGTCACAATCCGAGTGAGCAATGCCACTGGTGGGTTGCCTGACCACGACCCAGCTGTAGAAAACAGCGGGCTCCGCTTGGCCCGCCTTCCGGACGTCTCCGTGACCTGTTCCGCGTTCGATGTGGTCGTCCGGGTCAAGCCGTCATTCTACGGATTCGGCGCGGATGAGTCGGAGCTGCGACTTGGCCCGAGCTGCCGGAGCAACGGTGTCCTGAGACCCCACGGAGACTTGCTCTTCACATATCCACTGACGGCGTGTGGCTACCGGCAAGAGGTAGATTCTTTTCATCATACGTGCAATGGCCGAAATTACAACTTCGTTTCCCACCCCGGCAGAGGCCACGCGACTTCTTGGTCTACAAATTCACTCTCCATTATGAACCTTCCACCGAGAAGTTTCCAAGCGCAGCGTCTCGGATTGACGTCGACATTGAATGTCGTTATCAAAGGTACGAAGAGATGACAAGAGCGCACACTGTAGGCCAATTTACGTAGAAGAAGAATATATCAGTGACGGGCAAACATTTACGTAGAAGAAGAATATATCAGTGACGGGCAAACATTCTTAAGGTAGCCACAATTTAGGATCAAGCACTTCCAAACCAAATGTCGACCGTAACAAAATGCATGCTCTAAATATTAGATTTTTGGTGACCCCCATGGAGACACGGACCATGAATGTCAAAACATAATTTACAAGATTATTAACTTGTTGAATGATGAATCTATTTTTTATTGTTACAGTAATTTAATTATTCGACATTTAACTTCACGTAACACGTGATTGGTACTGACTGCGTAAATATGTGCTGTTATCACCCTGCTTTAAGATATTCAGTGAAATGTATGACAAACTAAAAGATAATGTTCATTTATGTATATAAATAAAGGCTATGAAGGAAGGTTTGCTGGAGGACAAAATGTGTTGTGATGAACAAAAACATATATATATATTTTTTTTATGGGAATACATTGAATATATCTTTGTTGGTTCCATTCGCCTGGAACACTTTGAGGTCGCAACTGGTACAATCCAAGTGGAATGAGTCAGACTTCCCACCTTCCTCAAATGCAGCATGAGACCAAGTGTGGGTGCATTAAGCCATGTCTGCCATCTAGTGGTGGTTGATTGGTAATTTTACAACTTAACTCCACTCGGGTTTTGCATATTTGCTGATTTCCCCTCAAAATACTTTTTTTATTTTAGCCCCTCACCCCCCATTTCTATGTTCATCTATCTGTGCCAGTGACAAAGTGATAAACATAATAATTAAATGCTCCGCCACTAGATGGCAGAATTGCTAATTAACATTAAATTAGTAATAATTACTGGCGTGCAAACGTAACATTTATTTGCCAGACTTTAAAAATGAGCTCCATAGAGATTGAAAAATTAAAATTATTTCCTGTGGGAAAAATGTCTGTCTGCACATTTAGTAGCCTATGTTTATCATATTTTCTTATATTACCTCTGCCAAGGTACCATCATGTATACCAACTGGCAGTCAAGCCCACCTGGACAACCGCCCTTGTGCGTAAAACTCTGAGAGGCCAACCAAATGAGTTCCAAATCCATCTTATGGATGGTAGGCCCAAATCCAACACACGAGTATGGCGGCGCTTTACATTCAGTGCATTATGTCACAATAAACCGTGCGTCCGATTTCAGATTCATGGAGCAAACCGGTCCAAAATCAAGTGTTCCATCTTGGCCAGGAGGTCAACGTCCAAGTGTCTGCTTCACGTCTGCCCGCTGGAAGGCGACTGTACATCAACTACTGCTATGCTTCACCAGACATCGGCTCGTACCGATACACAATCATTGGCAATTTGGGGTACGGGTTTGTGGACAGGAGGATCGCCGGTAATTCTCCCTTGGTGTTCCATTTGTGATGTCACCTTCATGCCTTCCGCAGTTGCATGCTGGACAGCAAGCGAGACCCCGGAGGGGCGTCTCAGTTCGTCTCGCGTGCTAACGGGAGTCTGAGATTCTCGTTCAAAGCCTTCCAGTTCATTTCTGACCCAGACCGTGAAGTGAGGATCGGCAGTTTGCTCTCACCGTCTTAAAGGGGATGTCAACCTTAAACATTTGACAATAATGTGTGACCTTAGTAGTCTAAACATGACATTATGACGAACTCATTCACTGCCATAAGTTCATTCAAAAAAAGATGATTAAAAATTAGGGGCGATTCAATTAATTAATCACGTGACTTCACTCGTTAACTCGCGATAAATCAATTTTTTTCTAAAATATCTGTTCTAAATGTACATGTTTTTTCTAACTATTCATACTCTAAACAAAAGTGGAAAAAAAAACGTGAAACTAATAGAAATGGTTCAAATGCATTTTTGACGTTTATAGCCGTCAATGGCAGTGAATGAGTTAATATTGCACGCGTGGATTATGAGTTATGCAGCAAAATTCAGCTGTTTTTTTACATCTCAGGGGGCGGCCATTTTGCCACTTGCTGTCGACTGAAAATGACATCCCAGTTGCTCAGGTCTCAGGCAACGACCAATCACAGCTCACCTGTTTTCTGAAGCGGAGCTGCGATTGGTTGTTACCTGAGCAACTATGATGTCGTTTTTACTCGACAAGAAATGACAAAAAGGCCGCCTTTTAATATTGATTTTGCTGCTTAACTATATTCCCCTAATACCAGAATGTCATATTTAGACTAGTGGGGCTGCATAGAACATATTATTGTCCAGATTTCTTTTTTTGAGGGGCGGGGGGCTTTGTCTAGTTTGACTTCCCCTCAAAGTCAAATGTGATTTAAGGTCTTTGTGTTCAGATCAGCATTTACTGCCAAGTATTTGCCACATCGAAAGAGCCAAGTCCAGCGCAGAAATCGTGCACTTATGGAGAGGATAGGTGAGACTTAACTCAAAATTAGTTTATTATTAAGCTTTTGCAAGTGGATGTGACTTTCTTCTTCTTTTTTTTTTAGGTGGCAGGCCCTTTCAGGAGATGACTCCATTTGCAAATGCTGTGATTCACAGTGCACAAGCGCAAAGTCAAAGAGAATGAGCACTAAAGGTATCAAATATTTTTTTCCCCCCCTTCAATAGTTTGAAGTGAAAATTTTAATCCACACGTTTGTTTTTTGCAAAGGTTCCGTAAGCAGCAGCTTGTTGGTTTCAGATCAGCCACTTGTTGCAGAGGAAGGCTCACTGCATGTCAGAAGACTCGACAATCCCCTGCTTGAGGACTTTTTGTGGCAAAATGCAGACGTACTCCAGAATGATGGTGAAAAAGAAAGATATTATGGAAGAGAAAGTGTGAGTCTAGAAGAAAAGAAGAAAAAGTCAGAGAGAGGTTTAAGAGAGTTCACAGTTGGATCAGGAGATGAAATTGAGGAGGATGAATTTAAAGGAGCCAAACAGGCAGTCCAAGAAGATGAAATCAAAGGGGAAAGGATGGAGCACATTTTGGCATCGCAAAGAAATGTGCCACCAAAAACGCAATCCTCGGATGTCCGCAATAATCAGCAGGCAGACGATCAAGAGCTGACGACCTGGTATTTTACATGGACGTAATGTTACATCAATCTTCACACTGACACCTCAATAAAATTGGATATGCACTCAAGCGATGCTTTTTCAGTTTCTGACAATGAAGCACCGCACACATAGATATTGATGCAATGTAAAACTTAAATAAAAACAATGCAATGATTTTCAACCTATATGCTACACCAAGTCAAGATATTTAAAGGGGAAGTCAACCCCCAATTTAAAACAAATTATGTTCTATGCAGCTCTACTAGTCAAAACGTGATATTTTGCTTAATATTGCGTTAGTGGAATATGAGTTAAGCAGCGAAATACAGCACTTTTTATCAATATCAGAAGGCCAAAATGACAGTTGCTCAGGTCTCTGGTATCGACCAATCACACCTCAGCTTCAGAAAACCGGTGAGCTGTGATTGGTCATTGCCTGAGCCCTGAGCAACCGTGATGTCATCTTCGGTTGACAGCAAGTGGCGAAATGGCCGCCCCCTGAGATGAATTATAATATATATATATATATATATATATATATATAAAAGTTGCACTTAACTCATTCACTGCCATTGACTATTTGAACTATTTCTATTAGTTTAACATTTTTTCCACTTTTGTTGAGTATGAAAACCTATATTTTTTTTATTGTACATTTAAAACAGATGTAAAATGTGTAATTAATCGTGAGTTAACTAGTGAAGTCATACGATTAATTATAATTTAAAATTGTAATCGCCTGATGTGATTAAAAAAAAAAAGATTATAAAAAAATTAGGGGCGTCAGGTGATTACATTTTTTTTCTTATTTAATCGCATGACTTCACTTGTTAACTCACGATTAATCACACATTTTATATCTGTTCTAAATGTCCAATAATTTTTTTCTAGGTTTTCATACTTTTGTTAACAAAAGTGGAAACAAAAATGTTAAACTAATAGAAAGTTAAAATGAATTTATTGCAGTGGAGTAAAAAAAAAGAAAAAAAAAGGTGAACCTTGTAAACCCTACGCTTTCCAGTATAGCGAGTACTCGAGGTCCCAACTTTATTGGAATTGTGGTTTATATATCTTGTTAATATTAACGCTGAAAAAAGCATCAAGAATCGGTTGCAATCACATCAGAATACTCACAGCAGTAATAAAGACCATGTAGTGTCCATAAATCTTTATTTATGTTCCTTTTATAAATGATTGATATCATTAGTCTTTTAAAGTGTGGGAGGGGGCGGGTGTGTGTGTGTGTGTGGAAGGGGGGGGGGGGTGAATCAAAGCAGAACAATCCCACCATGTGCGCCATAACAGCAGCAGAAATTGTGCTCTAAACAATGAATTTCATTATTACTTGACAGTGATTATTAACTGACCCTGAGTTACATCATAAGGGCCATCAACAACAGAAAAGCTGAAATTAAAGGATAACCTTGTCAGATGTTGAACAGAAAACATATGATATGAGGAAAGGTGATACATAAACTCTAGATTCATATTATTATAGAGATTCACAACTTTACAGAGAATTGTGGGAGCCTCTATCTGAGAAATAACTTATCTTTTCTTAAACATGGTGTTTTGAAACATCTTTGGTAAATTACACAACTCATAGAAATTAGCTTTATTTTACAGCCGAGCGCCCTGAAGTCCCATTCTGACAAGCAGTGATTCAGCAGGACAAAATGTACATATGCAGTACAATCATCAAACAGTCGAGGGCAGCATATTTCAACGTCTTGCACCAGCAAAGCTCAGAACACCACGTGGAGCGGAAAACGTACTGTTATCTACCAAACTCTTGAATGTGCACTTGAAAAAAAAACAACCCACAGCACATTTGCATCAACGTGATTTTTTTCTTCTTCTCCATTTTACACCATCTTTGCAGTGAAATTCATCTCGTCTTCAGTGTGAAGGGATCATGTCTCTCCTCCATCAGCACTGCCCGCCTCTGCGCCGTTTGATTTCTCCGCTGCATCTGAAGCTGGGAAACAGAGGACGAGTTGTTTTGTGCAAAAAGTGTGCAAAAGGATCTGAGGTGAGTCATTGGATAAAATGAGTGTGATTGAAAAAAAGCTCCCTTTTTTGAAAGACTTCTATTATCCTGTATATGAAAGATTAAGTATAATTTTGATTAAGGATGTTTGATACCACTCTTTTTTTTTTTTTTAGACTGATAACAGTACAAGTATTCACTCTGAGTGCGAATTATTTTAAGAGAATCTTAAATTTTTTAAAGCAAATTTACTGAAAATGTGCAAAGCGGACATCTGTTCTTCTTTTGCGAATATTGAGGGGACTCCGCCGCTGTAGGTGGCAGTATACACCATAGAGAATGTGATCCACCAGTAATTTAAAAGAAGAAGAAGAACAGGAAGCCACTGCGCCGTGCGGTGATGTCGTTTGAGGTTTCTTTTGTAATTCTTGATAAGCCGTAGCGTTTCTTTGATGTTTTCCATCGAAAATTGCATTCATGTTCGCTTCTTTAATTCATTCCAAAAAGATTTCTGTTGCGTCGTCCCCCCAAACATACATTTCTTTATCATCCGCCATTGCTTTGTGACTACAAACGTACGTGTGACGTAATATCGGGTCAAAACGTGCGACGTGTATTCGGTCTTGCCAGCGGTTGGTTATTTGCAAAACCTGTTTCCATAGCCAAAATTTGCATTTTCCTTTTTTCGATACGCTTCAAAATCCACACCCTCTGAGCGTAAAAACTTTTTTTGCGAATTTTGGGCCCTTTTTTGAATTTCTAGCATTTCCATTCGGTTTTATTCTCACATTTGTTGAAAATTCGAATACAAATGGGTAGATGAAAACCCAACTACTGATACAGAGTACCAATAACTCTGGTACTTTTATATATAACATTTAACACATTGAATTTATTTTGGAACAAATAACTTTCTTTCTGAAACCTATGACGATTCGCCAATAGTGAGTCAAAATATGAATGAAATGTAACTTATCTAATTCAGTGGTGCCTTGAGAAAAGGTGACATCACAGTTGCTCAGGGCTCAGGCAACGACCAATCACAGCTCACCAGTTTTCTGAAGCTGAGCTGTGATTGGTCATTACCTGAGACCTGAGCAAGTGTGATGTCATTTTCACATCAGCAAGTGGCAAAATGGCCGCCTTCTGATATTGATAAAAACTGCTGGATTTTGCTGCTTCACTCATATTCCACTAACGCAGTATTATACCAAAATGCCGTATTTAGATTAGTGGGGCTATGATTGTCAAAACCTTTTTTGGGGTTGACTTTCCCTTTAATACAAATAAATTGTAAATAAAAAAAAACAGGAATTGATAGCTCTTTCTTACCCATGATGCTCTCGGTCAGTGCTGGCTGTCCTGCAGTCGGCGCCATTCCGTCGGCGTTCTCCACATCTACGGCCTTTGTTTTAGGTTTCTTTGCAACAGGTGGTGGCATCTTGACTTTATTCGTCGACTCCACCTCCTTGACCACCGCGGTAGAAATGTCTTGGCTTTTCTGCGAGAGGGTCTTGGCATCTATCCCCAACCTCTTGTTCTTTGAGAAGATGAAGCTTGCTGTGCTGGTTGGAGACGGACTGTGGCCTTTTGGTGACGTGGGCGAATGCAAGCTGAGGCGAAGTGCGGCGCTGTCTTTTGACCTGGCGGCTGCCCGCAGGCGGATGGCCTCCTGTAGGTTCATGGACGGTTGAGGAGAGGCGGGCATGGCTGGAGACTTGGGGGCTGGCGGTGAAGGTGCCGGTGGGACCACAACAACGGGCTGGGGCTGGGGAGGAGCTGGTAGGGAGGTGAAAATGTCAGGTGGAGGCGAGGATATGATCAGTGATCTTCTAATGGGCTTCTGTGGGGCCTCGGTATTGGGTTGGGGGGATGGGATGGGGTTGCTCGGTTGCTGGATTTTCAAACCGTCCTCAGCTTGACCTTGCTCCTGAGCTGCTGGAGGTTCGGGGCTGCTGTTAACGTGCCGCAGCTTGACCATCTGCAGAAGGGAAGGGGTGACAACAGGGATGGATTCCTCTTGAATGTTGTCAGGAGGAGGTTCCGGGTTTGTCTTCTCTGTGCTTGCAGGATCTGCCTGGCGCAAAAGATTGCCAAGACCCCCAACAGGAAGAGGCGGTGGCGCAGGAATGCTTACAGGTGGAGATGACTGTGGTTCGTCAGGCCTCTGTGGTGACGGAAGGGGGCCCGAATTTCTCGGTGGTGCAACGGGGGCCTCGGTATTTGGGAGCGTGATTTCAGTTGAAGGGAGAAGTTCTAAGGGAGGTGGCGGTGGGATACTTTGTGGCGGAGTAAGAGTAACGTTACATGAAATCAACTTACTTTGAGATTCTGATGAGATGACCTCGGAGTCTGATTTTAGGGATTCCCTTGGTGGTGGTGGTGGCGGAATACTTTGTGGTGGATACAGTTTGGAAGCCAGGGTTTCTTTTTCCGGTTCTTCAGGAATCGCCTCTTCGGAACATACAGTTGTGACTGTTTCTGGAGGCACAAGTGGGGGCTGGCTAACCTGAGCAGGGGGTTCTTCTTTAACATTGACCAAAGGTGGTGGGACAGGCTGCGTAGCTAACACAGCTGGAGCCACTTCTGGGGGCGGCGGCGGCGGCAGAACCTTTTGAGAGACCACTTTAGGTGGAGAAGTAATGACTTCTTTCATTCTCACAGGGATGGCGGCGATAATTGGTGGAGGGGGGGCTGCGAATGCTGGTGGTGGGGGTATATTCAAGGGAGGTGGCGGTGCAAGCCCATGCGATGCTACACAATCCTTTGGTTCAGGTTCGGCTGTCACAATAATGGTTGGCGTTGTGGAAGAGGTGTGACGTTCTGTGACAGCTACTGCAGCAGGTGACGTCAAACGCCCGCCTTCACTAATTAACGGAGGAGGCGGAAGGGGGAAATCTAACTCGTCAGGCACACTGACCACTTGCATGATTGGTGGAGGTGGTGGGGGCCAGGATGAATCGGGGGCCGCTGCGTGGTTTACCTGCTGCTTGCCGGGGGGCTCTGGGGGGAAGTGTGCAGGAGGAGGGGAAGGGGACGCGCGTGTTAATGAAATGGCGTGTATGATGTCCACTTTTGGCGTTTCCTCTGAAGCTTGCGCGGGTGCGCTTTTGACCACGCCGCCCCTTATTGCCAGTCTTTCTTCCCTTTTTGCTACAGCTTTCACCAACATTCCACTCAACATATCACTTACGCGTACCTTCTCATCGCTCTGTTTCACGTTGCCATTTTCTCCTAAATCTACATTCTCAGTCAGTCTTTCCTTGCTGATTTTGTGAACCTCGTTCACATTCAAAAGTGCACTTTCTTGAGCTTTCTGCGCAATTCCGTTCGTAGACTCCACAGTAGTAGTCGGATTGTTCCGTTTCCTTTCTCCGGGTTGACTTTTCACCGAGCTCTCCGTTGACACAGATGCAGTCGACCTCTGTTGTCTCCTGTCTTTTGGATTCTTTTTGATGATAGCATAGACGTTGTCTGGGGCTGGCGGTCCCAGAAGCAACTCAAAGGTGCGCTTGTTGTGAGCCCAAACCTCCGGAGGAGGGGCTGGAGGCGCATGGACTTTCGGGTGCGGAGGGATGTCGAAGAGTTCTCGCAAAGTCCTTACAGAAGGGCTGATCCTTTCGCAATCTATTTTTGCCGTTTGAGACTTGGGGTCCTTGGAGGATGTTGTGTTTTCATTAGTTTCCAAATGTGTGAGGGGAGATGGCGATGAGGCGCCAGGAAACAACCTTTGGAGCTTTGCAAGAATTCCTCTTTTGTGTTTTGGTGAGGAGCTGCAAGGCTGAAGCTGTGGAGACGTGCAGTCTTGGCTGGAGTAGCCACTGGACGGAGAGGTTATTTTGCTTACTTTATTCTCCTGTGGTGGTTCCCACTTTTCTTGTGAACAAGAAACCGTTTCTCCCGCCTTGTTTGAGTCACTTGCCTCAGGTGATTTTGCCATACGAAATAAGACGGAGCCTGTCGAGTCATCCAGAGAGCTGGTGTCCCCGTTGTAGCCGGGACTATCGAGGGGGCTTGCAGGAGAAGCTTCAGGCTCATCGGTTGCCCCACCTAAAGCTGAGCCGCTTTGAGGAGACGCCTCCTTTGAAACGACCACCGCCTCTGTTATATCTCGTGACCGCCGCTTCATTTTGTTGTGCAGAGAATAGGAGCGGCTTGGGGGCGGAGGCGCCCTTTTGGGCTTCAAAACAGAGAGGCTGCGCGCAAAGGGTCCCTCCCTCTTAGCGCCACGTTCCTTAATGAGCTTCCCATTGACTGTGACGGAGTCGGCATCTTTGTCTCGCGAGGTCTCCTTTCTCGACATATTGCCGCTGGAGATGGTTGAGGAATCTGACACCAAAGTCTCAGACGACTCGGAGTGGCTCCAGCCGGAAGTGTCCGACAGGTTGTAGGGATTGTGGTTGTAGGCTGAGCTGATTTTGGAGCCTCTCGAGGAAGTGGTTCTCATGGAGCTACGGGATGGTGAAGGGCTGGACAGAAGAAGACTGCTCTTGCTGACAGTGCGGAGGCTGTTGCGGCTTTGGCCTCGGCTGATCTCCACCACTTCGATCGATGGGGGCAACACAGCATTGGGAATGATTTTGGACATGTAAGCAGCCTGTGGGGACATCGACATGACTGGGGAGGGCAACTCCTGCTGGCTATTGGCAGTGGTCATTGAAGCAACAGCCAATGAGCGAGGCCTCTGCCCGTCCAGCAATTCCGGTCCCAGTCGGTGCAGCAAGTCCAGGTCGTCCATGTGACCGGCGTGATTCTGCTGAACTTGGTCCTCGCTGATAGGCCGGATGACGTTTAGGCCAGACTCCGATGCTCCTCGATGCTCAGCGTCACTCTCGCCGTTGGAATGCTCTTCCTGGTCTAACTTTGAAGACATTGTACGGCCAACTCTGTCCAACCCTGATGGAAGGAAAACTCATTAACAAAGATTCTGACCACCGAAGCAAATTCAAGGCTTTCATACTCATAAAAAAAAGTTAAACCAATAGAAATTGTTCAAAATAATTTTTGACGTCGATAGCTGTCAATGGCAGTGAATGAGTTAATGACGATTTGTTGTTTCTTCAAATTTAATTAACTTGAATAGTTTAATGACTGTTAAATTTTTTCACATGGGAAAATACAGTGTCTTTTTTTAAATTTGATTTTTTTTTTTAGGTCAACCCCCACCATGGATTGCGTTTAGTCTTAGAGATTCCAATGTACAACACACTATACGCACTTATCTTGTTTTGAATCAAAGCGGTCAACAATCTGATCTCCAAATCAGATATTATTCACTGTGATACATTTCAAACAGAGGCTCCATACCGAGTTCTCGCTGAACATGCCGAGGGATGCCTGCCACGGTCCTCCTGTGTCGTTTTCGTGTCCTGCCTTTTTCTGGCTGCTTCCCAGAGTTCAAAGGCCTGAATGTTGAACCTGGTCAAACAGAGAGGTGCAAAAAAAAAGTCTCTTGACATTATCATACAAATAAAAACATACTGAAAGTAAACTCAACATATAGGAAATAGACTAATAAAATGATTACGCTAAAATCCTCACTGATTGTTTTTTTTTTTTACCTTGCCTGGTGAGACCAGAGCGCGAGGATCTGGTCGACACAGACGATTGCATAGAGGCAACAGAGGACGCGTCAGCAAAGGTGCTGTCAGTCGTGAATCCTCCACTTTCCCCATCTGTCCGGGCTGTCATTGTCGACTGACAAGGGTACAAGACAACCGCGGTGAATACAAGTCAAATTTAGCTTGCGATGCCACTTACAGTCACTTACAGTTGTGCTTTCATTATCTTGAAACTCCACTCCCGCATTGTTATCTGAAAAAACAACAACATTTAAACCTACACTTTTGCAATGCGTTAACCAGAGTTATGGCATGTAACGTCTACAAGAGCTTTATACCTTCCTGTTGCATCATTTTCAAGCCTTCCAAGGCCTCGCTGTGAAGGTCCTCAAGGTACTTGGGCCTGCTGGCCTCAATGAACACGTTCTCCTGGAGCAGCGGAGGAGGCGGGGTCTTATCATCGTGCAGATTTAGCACGGCTTGAGAGAGAGAACAAGACAGCGAGGGGAGGTGATCAGTAAAAGTGCATTGCAAGTCTAACAGCAGATTAGTTGCCTACATGGAGCCCAAAGAGGCAATCATTTTAAATCCAAACAAATAAATGTTGAGATCAAAGAAGAGAATGAATATGTGCGAGATTAAACCGTTGTTTCACTCCTGAATACAGGATTAAACTTTGCCTTTGACAAAGGCGGATTATCAAATCAAAAATCGACTTTCCTGCAATTAATGATGGGATTTGCACATTCTTCTGGACTATTTCTAATCTCATTAGACAGTGAAAAGTGGATCAACGAAACTGTCACATTTAATTGTACATTTGTAGTAATATACTTTTTTTCTTAGGTAATTTGGGGATAGCAGCAATTACGTGGTTTCCAACCTGATTTGAGATCCAAATGACTTTCAGTCACATGTGCACCTCAAACATGACAAACATGACACAAACCTGATGAACCACTTTGAATGGCTAATGAAAGTCTCACATTCTCACACTCAGATCATCATCGCTGCGTTCCATGTAACTGTACACAGCTCTTATTTTCTTTATCCAACATCTCGGCTACACAAAAATAAGATTTTGTTAACATTCACTTGAATTCATGAGCCACTTGCCATGTGATGCAACTCTGGTTGGACCTGCTGAGACACTTATGTAATGCTGACACTGACAGCCGCTCTACATTTAGCCATTTGTAATCAATTTGCCACACAGTTACTATAAGGCCATAAGCACTTTTTTTTGAAACAGCATTCCAAACACACCAGAAATTTCCTATGAACAATATTACTATTACAATGTATCGTTCTCTCATTATAGGGAATGTTTAGTTACAGGGTTAAAATACTGAAATTGACTTCCAGAAGAAGTCCTGGTCACGTTATGTCCATAAAGCAATCTGCATTACTGAAACGATCAGAATCTGTACGTGCTGCCTTCACTTACCTTTCTTCTTGACTGTGGGAAAGCAGTAGAAATGAGAGCTAAGTTCATGAGTCAAAAGCACCACCATAACTTCTTTTATAGCCCGTCAGTGATCCCAAAGTGAAACAGAACTTGGTATAAAATGTCTTGAAACAAAACAAGGTGAAAACCCACATGTATTGTAAACAGACTGTCCGACCAGGAGCAAATGATGATGTGTGTTGTTTTTGAAAAGTTGTTTTTGTCACTTCCATTCAAAAGTGGAGAATGTCTCAACAGCCAATAGACAAACGGAGCTCAGGCACTAATCCCGTGAAGCCTAATTCCTGCCATCCCCTCTTGCTGCCCATCTGCAAACACCCTGATTGGTCAATGGGGATCAAACAGCCGTCATACATATAAACAGCGAAGGAAGAATTGTTTTCAGGGATTTGATGGACAAGAACAACTTTAACATATTGTAATAAAATTCATAGTAAAAATGTGAAGTTTCCTAAACTCCCCCCTGTATTCAAGCGTAGCCTTATAAATTAGCCACAAGGGGGAGCATGTAGACTGAAGTTAAATGAACTCCTAAAACAAGATCAAAAACATGTTTGAAAAGAGGGTCTGTAGCTCCACAGCACATGGTTACACATGTGAAATGTGTTCCCCGTAGTCTTGGCACAACTTTGTCGTACACTTCCGGATACGCGGAATCTACAACATCTGAACAAATGCAAAACGTTCTCATGCTTACAAGTCGCCTGAATAGCTCAGACAAAAAGTCGTTTGCAGAATAAAAACAACAAAAACTGGCAGCATAGAGTTGATTTGGACACGAGACAGTATCTAGTTACGATGGCTGAACACGCTTGACAGGAGTGGCGTGGGTGGGGTGCGACTGGCAGTTAATGAGGAGCTTCTATAAACTATCCCTAGTTAACACTCCAATATGTGTGCGTATTAATCACTGACCTCTTAAAAGCACCATCTGTCCGTGGTGGATTGACAGTATTAACAGGCCGGAAGTGATTATGTATCAAATCCAGGCTGATGTTTACATCTTGGATTTGAATCAACTTACTAAAGCCAGTGGACATGATCCTGCGTAACCAGTCTATTCAAGTTCCAGAGCTCAGCCACCCAAAAGGGAAAACATTGTGTGACAGAAAATCTGCTTATGGAAATATGATTACATTCAAGAGCCATAGTGTAAATAATAATTCTCTTTGTAGTTGGAAAAGGACAAAAGGGGTTCAGTAATATGTAAATAATGAATTTATTGGCTAGCACAGTATTTATTCATCATTTGGTTTCAAGAATGCCTCGTGTTAATCAAAACAGTCTTTTGTTCACAAAAGGCAGAATTGGATGCGTTAGATTTAAAAGGGGTGGCTAATGAGGTTGCTGACTTTTTTCTTTTTTAAATTCACCTGACAATATGCTTTATAAGAACTCTGATGGCCTTTTTATTCAAATTATTGTTGCCCTCAACGAGGTCAAATTGTCCTTTGCTTGAAATCAGCCTCTCAGATGAAAATATAAGAAAGAGCGTTAGACCTACACAACAATTCCAGTGACACAATTATGACTTGTTTTTAAACCTACTGTTTGACAGGTGGGGATTACTTTTGTTGCAGCTTCACAGAGGGACAAGTGACATTACATTGTAAGTGGAATATGCACAAACAACAACAAAAAATAGTGGGAATGAGTCCAAGTGGTATATGCAGAATGTGTTAGAAGAAAAAGTAACATTTTGACATTTGGAAACAACCCCCCCTTGAACTCACTTTGGACTCACAACAACATTAAGTACACCATAACAGTCAATTAAGGTCCAATCTAAGTTACAGTATGCCTAAAATGTCATCATTACAAACACAATCTTTGTACATCCACAAGATCAGAATAGAAACGGGTTTGAATATGATGTTACAGTTCTACACCAAGCAACTTGCAACATCAAGATACAATACAGACATAACTGACTCACAGTCAATCGAAAGTATATTTATCGTAACACATTTAGAACAAACAAACAAAAAAATGATAATGATCTAGTGAAAACGTTTTTGAAAAATTCAATATAAAAACATTGTTGTCAAATCAATCGCCGTTCAGACGGACCAGCAAAATAAGCAAAAAAACTAGACCCATGCACACTGTTTGTCCTCCCAGACTATTTAGAACATGAATTCTAATATCGGCTAACAAAACGGTATTATTCTATTCACAATAGTATATTATCTTCCTTTTTGTAGGATTTCTATTGGCTACGTTCTTGGCTTCCAGTACTGTACTGTACAGTACGTAGCGTACAGTACTATAATTTTTTTCCCACCATATTTCAGCCTCTATGTTTTGCCATGCCAAACTAAACATCTCCAGGGACTTCAGAATCAGCACTGCAGTGCTGGCAGATGCAACTTAAACCATATTTACAATGTGACTGTTTCTTTAACCAATCATTTTTAAAATGTTTCCCTTGAGTGGTTGATCAGAGCAAACTTGTTTACAAGCAAAACACACATACATTAATCATCATCTCTGGTGTATGATTTGTTGTTGAGTTTTTGTTTTTAGGTTTTTATCATTAATTATTTTGATTCTGAGTGGCTCTAAATGATGTATGTAGCACAGTTGCCTGCTCTTAACTCGTTTACTGCCATTGACGGCTATAGACGTCAAAAATTTATTTAAACTATTTCTATTAGTTTCACATTTTTTGAAAACCTAGGGGGGAAATTATTGTACATTTAGACCAGATATAAAATTTATGATGGATCATGAGTTAACTAGTGAAGTCATGCGATTAATTACAATTAAAAATGTTAATCGCCTGATGCCCTAATTTTTAATAAGCTTTTCTTTTTTGAAAAAAATATTATTTAAAAAAAGAAAAGATAATTAAAAATTAGGTCGTCAGGCGATTCATTTTTTTTAATTGTAATTAATCACATGACTTATGACACATGACAATAGTTAACTCATGATTAATCACACGTTTTATATCTGTTCTAAATGTACAAAAAAAAGGTTTTCTAGGTTTTCATACTCTTGTTAACAAAAGTGGAAACATTTTTAAACCAATCAGAAATAGTTCAAATGCATTTTTGAAGTCTAAAGCCGTCAATGGCAGTGAATGAGTTAAATTGCATTTTTCTATAGTTTATGGTTTCTATGATAGTGGTGGTATTAAGAAGTGGATTAAGTTGGTAAGTCACCAGGTCCAGGTATAAAAAAGCCCAGTCCACCACCGAGTAGCAGTGGAGCTACTTTACTGTGCATGTATACTTTGCAGAGAAGCATTATAAGTATAAAGGCTATGACATCACTGTGGGACTTATCACTGTTTTGGCTGTGAAGTACTTTTGAACATACGACTTGACATGCTCCATTTTGCAGACCATAGCTTTTAGCATTTAGCATTTTGAGGCTCCAAGGGTTATGTGGTCACTTAATCTAAACAACGGCGATTTCAACCATTTTCAGGTAAACAGTCTTGTAGAAAAGGCCCCTAAGGTCATACTCACACGAGGCCATTCAAACCTTACCACACTTGACCACGATTCCCCCTCCCTTTCCTGTCCCTCGCTGCATGCACACTTTTGTTTATTTTCTTTTTTAAGCATTGGGACTTGATCCCATTTTGCCATTGCTTCACTATACAATGCTGCATTCTGTTGGTTTCAGTTGGGAAAGGTGGCGGTTGCATGCCATTGACCAAGCTAGTTATAGATACTGAATTATTTCTATTTTCTATTATGCTTTTGCAAGATGCCGACTATCGTTAATAACTGACAAGGAGCAAATTTGTGCGCTGAGGTCGTTCATGTGCGTGTGCCCATCATGGTTCAAATGATGAATATCTGATGAGTAACAATCGCATTGCAGTAACTGTATGACACGTCTCTGTTGCACATGCGTGTGGATGAGCAATCGTCTAATAGTCTGTAAAGCTCCACTTACACTTTAAGTCTATCCATTCACAGAAGTCATATTCCAAGACTTGAGGGTTTCATAGTATAATCAAACCCTTTTTGATAGGCATCAGCCATCAGCAATTCCAATAAAAGCTATGTAGGAGAATGTTTAGCCCTGCTAGTGTGTGTTTAAAGTGTAGCTTTACAGACTACTACTGTATGATATTACAAGCGATAATATTGAAGTTAGAAAGTTGTGCCATGCTATAAAGGAGTTGAGAGAAATGTTTAAATAAGACTGAGTCTTTGGAATATCAGAGGAGTGTGAGCTTATCGCTGTGGGCTCCTGACCTTGACACACCACTGCGTGCTAGGAGAGGAAACAACAGCACCGTTGTTTTACTGAAACCTTCTGCACTCCAGTGCCAACTTACCGTCCCATACTATGGATTCCAACTCTTAAATCTTGTGTCTTAGTTTTCCAAAGCACTCATTGAACTCTGCATTTACTGGTGACTCACAGAACACACACTTATCAGTCTTTGTGTGTGCTTGCTCCACTGCACCGACAAACATTTTCCTTTCTTGACAATAGTCACACTGTAGCCGATGTGTGTGTGATGTCATCGGCGGAGGCCAGCCGTCCTTTTAGCTAACACCAGACAACAAACAGGAACAAAAGGAAGCGGAAAATTGTACCATGTAAAGCTCATCTACGCAAGTGACCAATTTGGGGGTGCTCACTCTACATCTATTCCGGTGGTCTGCAACCTGTGGCTCTTTAGCCCCTCTCCTGTGGCTCCCTGTGGATCTCTAAAAACATTTTTAGAAATTAATTATGATTTTGAAAAAGAATAATTAAATAATCAAAAAATGTCCCAATCCAAAATTTTAAGTTATCAGAAAAAGAGAGATGAAAGGTCAATGAAAAGTTGTGAAAATTACCTAAAAATGTCCAAAATGCGACCATAAAATGTCCAAAAAGGAAGAGGAAACGCAGAAATTTGCCATAAAATGTCCATGACATTGCCAAAAATGTCAGAGAATTGAATAAAAACAAACAAACTGAAAAGTAAACATTTAAAAAGTAGCTATAAAATGTCCAAAAACAAAAGACAAATTCCCCAAAATTACCATAAAATGTCCACAAAATTGCCCCCCAAAATGTCAGAAAATTGATTTAAGAAAAGACAGGCAAGAAAATGTTCAAAAAGTATCCATTCATTGTCCAAAAATAAAATAAATCTTGATAATTACCATAAAATGTCCACCTAATTGCCAAAAATGTCAGAAAATTGATAGCAAAGAAGGCAGAATTTTCTTTTAAAAAACAAATAAAAAAATAGCCATGAAATGTACAAATAAAGAAGAGAGGCAGAAAATTACCACAATATATATCCATAAAATTACCCCAAAATGTCATGAATTTGACAGAAAAGCAAAAAAAAAAGTCTAAAAATGTATGAAACAAAGTCTGAAAAAGATGAAGGTAGAAGAAAGTGAATCTCTACATATTGGATACTGCATATTTTATTCTGTTGTAGCTCTAATTAGCTCTTGGGCCATCAGTACATTCCACTACCACTAACACACTGTTTCCATCATCATTCATAATGTTCAAACATTTTGCAGCTCCAGACAGATTTTTGGTTATCTATTTGGCCTAAAATGGCTCTTGGCAGGAAAGGTTGCTGATCCCTTCTCTACACCAACCAAAACCAAATCCCCATAAATACCTGTTGAGCACCATTTACAGGCAGTCAAGCTAAATAACCTCTCATTAAATCAGCGAGCGGCATCACACACACACACACACAAACTTGTGAGAAACTCTTTTTGAGCCCTCTACTTGTACTCTGAGCAGAGCGCCTCCCTGAAGCGAATGCATACTAAACATGTTTTCGATCACTTTCTATAATGAAATAAGCTAGTGAGTCGAACCAGTTTTTCGGTCTGTCCTGTTGTTATGTCATCGTCACAAAGACAACAATGACAAGTTCGTCAACCACACACACACACACACACAATCGAACGAAAAAAGTGAGCGTAATACTAAATGTTTATAATGGGGAAAGTTTCACGTTAAAATAGATAATTATTTGTTTAATATATACACACACAAGTTTAATTATGAATTATATTAAAAATAAATACATGCTACTGTGTTGCTTACATAAGGGTTGGCACCCCACCCCTCCAAATGTTCACGCAAAACAACTTTTGGCATTCAAAACAGAAAAATTGCATACCAAATTTGACTGTTTGGTGGTTAAAGGGGAACAAATTGGATTGATTACACCATAACCCCTCGACAAAGGTAAAGCGCCACTTCCACGTCGATGTGGCTGCTTCTTCTTTCACTTCTCCAAAGAAAGGCAGCGCGTTTCATTTCCTGGTCCAGTACCCTACAGCTAAAAAGCACTGCTACGCTGGAGCTGAAAAACCTGTACTTGCAACAGTAGCAACCACGTCACACCTTTGCACAATCTGGGCCTCTATGGCAATCCACACAATCGCACAAAGGCTCCTTAAATCCTCCCTTCCTCGGACGAATATCTCCATAAAGGTCAGGCATGTGAAGAATCTTAGAATGAGGTGACCTGCTTCTATCTAGAGAGGCAACCGTCATCCACTCACCTCATTCTAGCCATGCTTGGGCCGATTTGACATCTTAGGTCTATTTGACTAGTGTGAGTGCTTTTATGTGACCCCAGAATTGGTACACTTCCCCACCTCTGACACACTTATAAGAGGAAATCTTGATCGTTTATGGACATGCACGCACAGCGTGTGTCATACAATTACTGTAAAGACTCGCTGCTAGTCATTCATAATATAAATTAGGGGTGTCAGGCGATTTACATTTTTTAATCGTAATTAATCACATGACTTCAATAGTTCACTCACGATGAATCGCACATTTTATATCTGTTCTAAATGTACAATAAAATGTACAATAATTTTTTTCCTAAGTTTTCATACTCTTGTTAACATCAAAGTGGAAAAAATGGTAAATAGAAATATGGCTGCATCTTTTAGTCATTGATACAGTAATTTCATAATAATTCATAAAATTGAGTTAAAATTAAAAAGATGTACTGTACTTTAAAAACGAGTTTGATATTGTTTTGTGTTGGTCTTTTTTCTGCCACTAGATGGCATAATTGCGGTGACAGCTCAGTGCATTCTTCTTTTCAGATGAAGAGCTATCTAATCTTTAACATGAAGCAACTTGTGAAATTCTGCACAGTTTTAAAATTGTAAAATACAACTTGACCCCAGTCTCCACAAATATATGCATTATTATTACATTTATTATTGCTAAATTTTGACGTGGACGTGTCTGGAACTCCCCAGTACAGGCTTTCCAAGTAAGGAGCGACCGTTAATCGCGCGTTAAAAAAATTAGTGGTGTTAAAGGAACTTTAAATTAACTAAAAAATAACACACTAATTTTGACACTAATATAAATACATACAATGACAGGAAATGAAATTTCAAAACACCTCAAGCTTGGTCATACAATCAGAATTATGCGTACGTACAGCACGCACTGCATAATGACCAATAAATGTGACTACCACTGTCCCATAAGAGAAATAAACAGAACTAGAAATAAACCACTTGCAAAAGTCATCAGCACACTCTGTCACATACAAGAGCATACAAGTGCAATGAAGAATTATAAAATTAACATGATCTCTTCTCTTAATTATTCATGAAAGTGCCACCTGGCACAAAAGAAATAAACTAAGGAAGTAAATCTAGAAGTACTTATTTCAAGTTGAAATACATACACAGGTTGCTTATCAAGAAAGGCAATGCAGAACGAGACTAAGATCTCCAAAAGGTCAAAGTTTATCACTCCAATCCAGCCACTGGGCTGGTCAAATTCCAACAGTCTTGTTTACAAAAATACAAGTGTACGTTAATGTATAGGTGTAATTTAAAATACCCAAATGCAAATGGGACCACCTTCAAGTACTATACCTTTTTATTAAAAGAAAGAAAACAATCAGATTAGTATTTTGCGTACTATAATGAACCAAGTGCTCGAAGGTCCCTGGAAATTCAGTCATCTTATTTCACGTCCTGTAATTGTAACATTAAGTCTGTAACCAAAGGGATTCTCAGGTGTTGGTATACTCGCTACATTGTGATCCTTCGTGGGCGCCAGAGAGGTCAGGAAAAACAAAACCTCTTGTTCCTCCGTCAGTGTAACAGTGCTGGCATGGCTTTTTAATGAACTGGCCCTGTGCCAGGCATTGAGTGACCAGGAGGCCCCTTTCTGGCATCAGGACTCATCATCATCACAGGCTCATGTGGAGAGATCTAATTCTCTGTGCCAGTGTGCTACACTCCAGCGCGTCCTCTTGGAAGTTTGGCACTAACAAAAAAAAAAAAAAAAAAAAACACACACACACACACGTAGAGGAGGTTGCTGTGCTTGTTGCTAATAGGAACCATTTGTACGCAAACTGCTCATTGCAACCCTCCGCAGAAGCATGTTGACTGTTAGGACAGTGCAATGATAATAAATGAAATGCATTGCGAATTTTGGACATAGGAAAGGGTTACAGTGCTCAGTACAATATCAACAACCAATCACAGCTCAGCTTCAGAAAACGGGTGAGCTGTGATTGGTTGTTGCCTGAGCCCTGAGCAACTGTCATGCCATCTTCGGTTAACAGCAAGTGGCAAAATGGCCGCCCCCTGAGATGGATAAAAACAGCTGGATTTTGCTTCATAACTCATATTCCACCAATGTAATATTAATCAGAATGTTATGTTTAGACGAGTGAGGTCACATATGTAAGATGTTATTGTCAAGAGATAAATTCCCCTTTAAATATGACCCCAAAAATATTAACAAGCATTCGCTAATGTAAATAGCATGCCGCTGAAAGTATAATAGGTAATGAAAATAAACAAATAACAAATTGCATATTTTCCTCTTTCCCGTTCCCTCTCCATAATGCATCTGTCAGTCTTGCAAAAAAACACAATTTGAGTCAGAAAATGGTTTATGATTTGAAAAAAATGTGAGTGCATCGGTACAAAAACAAATCAAATTGTTCTTTTTTTTTTTAAATGTACAATATCTAATCGAATCAGAATCCCACTGACTGGAACCGAATCGTTCCACTTTAAAATGTTACGTCCTTGAATCGTATTGAGACATGTATTAAAAAAAATTTTTTTTAATGGAAAGATGCACACCCTTGGTAGCTTTCCCTATTTTTGCTGTTGCGTTTAGCTTTATGGTCAAACGAGTGGTTTGTAACTTGTATTTATACTTATGTGAAAGTTAAGAACGTAAAAGTATAACTCAAAATCAATTTCATGATGGCAACAGTTTGACCCTGGAACATTTTCATTCACTTTACATGATTTACTATAACAAAATTGTTACTTGGAAATTAATCACTGAAGAGATTGTTTGACTTTTAGGTTCCATTGTACAGTATGTAGACTGTATGGAAAGTATCACAGACAATTTCTCAATATTGTATGTGGAAAATGTGCAGACAAGGGAATAAACACGGCCCTGCTTGTGTGGTTACCATGCAAGCTGTCTTTGCAGAACTATATCTCCTTATCTCCTATAGTTTACTTTCGCTTACAAAACTCTCCGCTCTTGTTGCAGTGGTCATGAATCACATGTAGCACTATGTACGGCAAAGGTTGCGCAATTGGCTGTCTGCACTCACCAGACAGTTTATTAGGTTCAACTCTAATAAGAACTCATGTAACAAATCTATCAATGACCTTTACAAGATAACCGTTTTATAAAATAATAGCAGGTTATATAACATGCAATGACAATCATGTTATTGCCAATGAGTCTCTAAGTATAAACAACATTCTAGGTGTTATGTCTGAACATATGTTCTTATTTAACAGTTGTGGAAATGAAACATCTGTGCGCGCCGACATTATTTTGGGCCGAGTGGAAATCCCCTGACGCTTACCCCACTCAAGTTTTGGGTTCACACTTTGAGAAGTAGCAGTGAGCGTAACAGGCCGACTCTCCCTTGTCTGGAAAGTAATCAGCCAAAACTACAAGAATGCTTGCTGCTAGAACACCGTGGACAAAACAAGCAGTACTTTTGTATTTTTGCAAGAGCCGCCTCATTTGCAAAAAAGTACTGCTTGTGTGTCTGTTTTTGTTCTGATTGTACCTGTGACAAAGACGTTTGAGTACTGTTAAATTGAGCAAAGACCAAAACATGCAATTTTGCAGTCAACAAAACTAAAAGAATGTAGAGTTAGCAAATGGTTGCACCGACTGCGCAGAGAAAACTGGTTTGGGGTTGTGTAGCAGGCATGTGCAAGCTCAGACAAGATTTGCTGAGCACACCTCTGGGAAAAGTCACTTTCAGCAGGTGAGTGCGAATTCTTTTTTTGCCGTTCAAAGTTTGCGTGTTTAAACCGCCTTCATGCGACTGTGCGAGTGTGACCTCATGTCTGGAAAAAGGCCCGATTCACAGAGTCTTGAGTGCAGCACTTGGTGGTGTAACACGAGGACCAGGTAAGTCGGTGATTGTATCACGGAACGGGACAGACAACAGCAAAGAAAGCGGACCTAAAGGTCAGCGGGTGAGTTGGAAGCCAGTCTGTTCAAACAGCCGTCCAGTAAACAAACATGTACGCCCGGGGTGAAGGAGCAACACTGGTTTCTATCAACTTGCCGGAAATGTTATGGTACCGACATGTTTAGAACAGCAACATTTTAGATCCATTTCCCTCCTTACGATTGTGTATTGCTTTGTGTCAACACAACACTTGAATCAATTTGTATTTATGCATAAACACAGTTTCCTTATTTGACACCATACGAGGATTTGTGAACTACCTGTGGTAATGCATTCATCAATTAGGGATGTAACGATAACGGCAATGCCACGACACTGAAAATGCCACAATATCATCATCATCATCGTGTCATGATATTAACTCTTAATAATAATTCACTGCCATTGACGGCTATAAACGTCAAAAATTCATTTGAACTATTTCTATTTAAAAAAAAATCCACTTTTGTTAACAAGATAATGAAAACCTATAATTTTTTTTACTGTACATTTATAACAGATATAAAATTTGTGATTAATTGTGAGTTAACCACATGTGCAATATTAACTCATTCACTGCCATTGACGGCTATAAATGTCAAAAATTCATTTGAACTATTTCTGTTAGTTTAACATTTTTTTTCTACTTTTGTTAACAAAAGTATGAAAACCTAGAAAATAAATTATTGTAAATTTAGAACAGATATAACATTTGGGATTAATCGCGAGTTAACTAGTGAAGTCATGCGATTAATTACGATTACAAATTTGAATCGCCTGACGCCCAATTGTAAATAAGCTTTTCTTTTCTTTTTATTCATTCACTGCCATTGACGGCTATAAACATCACAAATTAATTTGAACTATTTCTATTAGTCTATCTATCTATTAGTCTATCTATCTATTCTATTATTATTAAATGTTATTAGTGATGGTATGTTGTTTATGTGCATTGAGGTTAATGTTACCTGTACTATATTACTGTATTTGAACTATATGTATAATTATGACCTCAGATAATTAGTATTGTATTGACGAGATATTTACAATAAAATGACTGGCCAAGCCTATATCGTTGTCACTGCAGTTATGTACAAAAACAAAATATTGTGCTTTTTTTAATATGAGTTTTTGTTTAACATATTGTGAATGTCGATACAATATTGTGAGCTTTTTTTTTTTTTTTTTTTAATCGCCAACCTGCCCACAATATGGTGATACTTATCGTAACGTGAGGTTCATATTGTAATAGTATCATATAATGACGTTTGGAATATCGTTACATCCCTTACCTCAACATCGGCAGGCGGCTATTAAATTTGACGTGATTGAGGTACATTACTGGAACAAACCCAAAAGCCAATGAATCATCAGCGTGATTTCAAATGAGCCAAAAGGAGCTTCCAAAATTGTATTTCATCCTCGAGGGGCTGAACTTAAAACTTAGAGACAACCAAAATGGCTGACTATAACAGAACAGTATTGGAAAACTTTCAAGGCTGACTTGTTTTAAATGTTCAAGCTAATTTGACCCAAATTTGGGGAGAAAATACACCCACAAAGTTGCACTAAATAAAAATTTGAGCTGCCGTCTACATGAACTTATGCGAGACGTCATTGTACCTCACGAGACCTCTGTTCAGCTATTATTGTAATAATAATAATAATAATAATAATAATAATAATAATAATAATAATAATAATAATAATAATAATAATAATAATAATAATAATACTTATTAGGGATGGGCGAATACTGATACCAGGCACTGTTTTCAAGGTACCGGTACTCGCGACGGCAGCCGATACCTCTTTTGGCTATTTTAGGATCAGGAATGATAAATTAGAATAATTGAAAATTGCCATTAAATTTCATGCAATTTTAAGGAAAAATGCTATTTTGGGATATGTATATATATATATATATGTGTGTGTGTGTGTGTGTGTGGGGGGGGGGGTGTGTGTGTGTGTGTCTTGGTGGTATTGGTACTTGGTATCGGAATCGGTGACTACTCAAGAATTGAGTACTCTTATCAGTCTGAAAAAAAGTTCTTATCGAACATCGCTACAACCTTAAAACTTATTGTAACTTTGTGTGAGTGTTTTGCTTTTTCTTGGGCTTGTTGAAGAAGACCAAGACTCAACAAAGTGTTATAAAAGAAGACGAATGTAAATATACACCGGATAGGTATGGCAACTTGTTCAAGTCATAGAAAGATACTTTTTGTTACTCTAGTAGTGAGTAATTTACATTAAGTAAATTGCATGAGGCGTATCTTCAGCATCATTCACTTTTGCATTGCACCATTGTCACATTGTTTACATATATGAGAGGTTGACCAGCATCTTGGAACGAATTGTGTTCTATTTTAGAGGTTGCACTTTAATTTCATGTTTCTAATTAAAAAGTACACTGCATTAAGGACAGGGACAAATGTCGCTGCTAGCAAAAGGAGAATGATAGTGTGTGTAATGTGTTCTTACCATGATTGTTTCCTTGAGTCTGGGTTTGTCTTCCTGACCTGTGTCCTCCCTTGTTCCCGCTGAGATGCGCAGCCACGTGTCCGTCCAAAGCCAAGTCCAACGCGGGGCCGAGCCCTGGGTTCTGCCCATTAGCGCGGAGATCCTTCCTCTTCTTGCCCTTTAGCCAGCCCAAGGCCCGGCCCAGGGAGTGACTGCGCTTTTTCCTCCCCTTTTTATGATGCTTCTCTTGGGCAAAGATCTCAACCACATCGTGGGGAATCAGATCCCCGAAGCCCAGCGAGTCACGGTTGGACATCCCGCCACTTGCTGGATTTAAGCCCTGAAACGGACACACACAAAAATAATGGGTTCATCGACAATGCGTGTGTTGTACCTCGGAGTCTGGTCGGTACGATTTAAAGCTTTACTGGATAGGCCACAAAAGTAGCTCGAGTGACAATGACGGATTATCAACGATAAACAAGTGAGAAGCCGGGTCCATTTGCGTGCCTGTGTGTGTTACGTTTGTGCTACTCTGTGGGCACGACTCACTAAGCCGACCACATGGCAGCCAAACTCAGTCCCCTCTCCAGCCTCTAAACCAAACTTCGCAGTTCTGCAAAGAAAGGCCTGGCACCGCTCCCTTCATTCCACAACACGGAGTCATAACTCACAAAGCCGCACCCCACAGAGCACACACATCTACACGACACACATGCACAACTACACACTACGAGGCTTAAAGCAGGACAAACAATCCCTCGTGCCTGTCAATGTTCATATCAGAGAACTTTTGAGGTTATTTTCAATCATGTCCGCCGTTTCATCTTTCTCCATGAGCTCATCACCCTCCCTCCTTCACCTCACTAAACTACTCCTCCTCCTGGGAATTTGCAGCAGTCACTACTGGGCGTCTTCCAGCTGCATACTTTATTGGATATTTATCTACCACTCACAGGATAAAAGTAAGAATGTGCTTCCACAACTACAGCAGTAAGATCAATGAGCGAGGAAGGAAAAATCCAATGAAAGTCGGATTTGTAAAAATCATAAATCCTGGCTTGATTTGTCAAGATCTGTTGCTCAATTGTTGTTGGCTCCAGCTACGCAGCCAAGCGTGATTTCCCCCCCGAAACTTATTTCAGCATACTGAACAACAATATAACGGAGCGAACACTTGTCCTTCAGCATGAATCACACTGAAAGGAAACATTTCCAAATCAACTCCGGTTGTCAAAGCAGACATGCAGGATAAACATAAGAACCCATTTGGATGCAACATAAGGAACATTTTGAGCAAATTAACATTTTCGCTATCACATCTTGCCAAAGTCAGTGTGGGAAATTGTGGGAACATGCCTTTTAAATGCCATAAAAGTTAAATGTGGATCTGGTCTCTTGGTAAAAGGGTGATCCACATCAAGTATGCACACAGAGCATACATGTAGAGCTTCAGTTGTTGGGGGTTTAGAAATGTCTTATTTTCATGTGGCCAAGCTCTACTTGGCTGGAGCATATCGAGATTGAGTGAGTCCTTTAAAGGCCTTTAAAAAGACAATGCATACATCTTTATGAGACGAAATCACCAGGTCGCTGATCCCTGTGTTTCTGCTGCTCTAAATTACAGTCATTTAGCTATGACTAACCTGTCTATGTGTATTGGATCCCAAGAAAAATAGAAAAGAAAATAAGACGCCTCTCCATGGAGACAGAGGCGGGTTCCTTTGTTTACAGCCCAGGGAGCGCCACAAACTCCCCGATTATTTTCTCCAGAGAGGAACCAGAGGAGTTCCTCTGTTGTAGGATGTGGCAAAAGGACCACCCAGTGACTTACTCTGCAGTCCGCTCTCAAGGAGTTGACTCACGCTACTATTTCCACGGTTACACTTAAAAGCCTCCAAGTATTAGTCTTGCAAACACATTTAAAGACGAAACGCACACTAAGAATAAAACTGTCAAACCCATGAAATTGATGAGATCCTTTTACTGTACACTCAGTGCGGTGGTTTACACAAGCAAGCCAGACAAAATGTTAAAAATCTCAATTGGGGAGTCTTCGTTGCAGAGAGAATCATTTACAAGCACCCCCAACATCATAAGACATAAGTCACAGTACAATATTATTCATGCATCGGACTGTATTCTGCCCTCGCACAACGCAAACACAACCTGTGGTTTTTCTAGTCCTGCTAAAGTCCTCATGTGTTCCAACATGCTGTTTACTTTTCCTTCACGGTGGACGTTAGACTATCACTCTGGATAGGAGACATAGTGTGCACCCTGAAACAATGCAGTGGCACTATACAGGAGATATAAAAAGTCTACACACCCCTGTTCAAATGCCAGGTGTTTGTAATGTTTAAAAAAAATGAGAACATTAATCTTTTTTTTTTTTTAATACAGCACTAATGTGACCTGTACAACTCAATTGAAAATCATTTTTCGGGGTTGCAAAAGTGTGCACATCTTCTTGCAAGTGGAAATGTGGCATTTGAATTCAAGTTAAAATATGCCACCATTTAAAGTGCCTCTGATAACACCAAATAAATTCCAACTGTTCTAGTAGGCTTTTACAGATTTTTTTCCTAGCATAAGCCTAAAGGTTATTTACTACTAACACTGACTGCTACTTCAAATTGTCCATTAATTTCCCCACCTTGATTAAGACGACGTTCACATTTTAGGTCAATTCTTATTTTTTTGCCCATATGTGACACATCTCATTTTTTCCATGCAAAGTGATCAGTACAGTTTAAATTTTTTCAAATCCGACGACCTGGTCTTCTTTTGTATGTGGAAATAAATTGAATATGTATCCAATAAGTCTACAGTCTCTACACTCGGGTCGCACGCATCCGACCTTATATGTCATTAAAAGTCAAATATGAACTGCACGCGGGAGTGGGGCGAGGTACTACTTATGATCATCCTTGCATCATGGACGTCTAAAAATAACCTGGATATGTAATGCAGCATAACTCGCTGGCATTCGCGGCATTTTCAGGTTATTTTCTGTCTCTCTCTGTGAAAATGATTCGTCTGCATCATGTTGTCAGAACCATGATCAATGAAATGGTAATAGACCATGAGGAAAATTTTCAGCACATTGAATCTATTTGCACATCATTAATAGGCAATTATGGCTGTGAAATGTAAACCTAACCTTTGTAAGTCATGAAACTGAGATAATATACTCTGAATGGTCGATGCAGCCAGTGAAGTTTGTTGTTTGAGAGGCTCTCATTAATCCATGGCATAAACCGTACACTGATAAGAGTACTGTCAGTGAAAACTGAACAGAAGTAGTCAGTAACAGTGGCAACGCAAGATGGCTGCTCTCTGACTTCAGCCACTGCGAGTCCAGGTTATTTTTAGAAGTCTGACGGGTACCTGTTAATTTTATATTTGACTTAAATTTTATCCCAGTTAAAACATAATAAAGTAAACATTTGTGACATGCGCAACAACAACAACAACAACAACAACAACAAAATCTTCATTGCATGTGAATGCAATGAACGGCCGTGTGAATGAAGCCAAAGACTCGAGTTGCAGCTGAAGAAAAACGCATGATGCTGCTTCCCTCATGCTTCAGTGTAGGTATGCTGTTCTTGAAGTGTTTGCTTCAAACAAATCTTTTGGAATTATGACTAAAAAGTTCAACCTTTCCATACCATAGTCTCCCAAACATGTGTTACGCATAGTCTGATGAAACCAAGTTTGATCAATTGACTTGTACAGGTTATAGGTCACATTATTGTCAAGTTTGGAATCTTCTTATCTTGGTCGCAGTTTTCTAAAAACCTAGTATTTGAACAAGGGTGTGTTTAGATCCACTACCTGCAGTATTGTCCAGTGTACAAGTAAACAAGAACTTATAACAGTTTATACACTGTCATGAAACCAACTGGGAAAGCGCTGATGTTAGCAAATGGTAGGTGTTGACTGTCGAGAGCTGCCCGTTCCGAAGCTTGAGGACATGCATTCCAGAGCAAAGCTCTGCTTTTATGAACGCAGGTAAGCAGATAAAAAGAAGCTCAAAGCCATGGCAGCTGCCTTACCTGAATCAAAGGACAAAGGAACGTATTGCGGAGATTAAGACAAATCTGGAGGGACATATCACAAATCTGGCGTTTAAGACAAGCGTCTTGTTTTGCTGAAGAACAAGAGAAGGGTGGAATCTATTTTTTTGTTCAAACAGCTTGTTATTCAAAATCCTAAAAAGATGTGTGTGAAGGGTGAGCTTCAAAGAAGCCATTCATTTTTTTAAGTGGCTTTTTTCAAGCCACAAGACGCCATCCACAACTTGGACTAACTTCAGTCGTTTTAATGTGTCAAGCTGAACACGCGTAGAAACAAAGTAGCTTCAAACGGAACATATAACCAAATGTGATCCGGTTTTAAGGCATTCAAAGGCATCTGGGCGGGCATCGACTTGACTTCAAGGCCATCTTCACTGAACATGCCTATTTTAAAGGCAGCATACTGTCCTATACCTTTTTGCCTTTTGTTTGCATGCTATATTTATGGCTATGTTTATGGTTAGTTTTTTTAAACTCTGGCCAAGATGGAGATTTTTCAAAACGACAGTGTTTAAGCATTTTGTGTAACTCGCAAATTGGGAATTTATGTCCCCATGTTGAGTCACTATGGCATCAATGGAGTTAATCCACAACCCAGAATCATGGCAACACACAGCGGTCTAAGGAACACTAAATACAATCATTTTCCTTTGCTTTGTATACAGTTACTGAGTGACACTCGATATATGGTCATAATATCATCGCTCAAACAACAAACCAGTACATATTGACTAACAGGGTTGTCATGTTTGACCAAGGAGGCTGATGTTTTTATAAACTTATGATTGGCTTCGATAGCCGTCTGTCATTGAATATTATAGTGAATATTATAATTTGAAGAAGAAAAAAACCATCATCAGCAACAACATCTCCATGAACTTGTGTAAACCTAAATAATGCGAGTTCCAATTTGGGAGTCAGACTGGCAGACTGTTTCATGTGAATAAAGCACTGCCAAGAAAAGGGCGTGGCAGGACATAGAGGCAGCCACCTTTGTTTGGATTAGAACGAGCTCAGCTTAACCACGAGGACGTTCACATCTACATGCTGCGGTGCCTCACATGGCCCAGCATGGCAGTCAGTGATCAGCTGGATATCGTTAGTCAGTGTCTGCAAAGGGAAATTAACACAATCGAAAGGTCAGTACTATCCTTAAAAAGCAGTTCGTTTTGGATCCTTTCCAGCCTGCCTTCTCCAGACGAGCAGATGTTTAACTTTGCTTTGTGGAGTTGCTATGCAGCACCTACACACTTCAATCAGAGTGTTTTCTCATGTTCTCTGTGGAAGGCCAAACACAACCGAGGATAGAAATTTCAGTGGACGTATATACCGTGAAGACACTTATTGGATCAAAACTGCGCTGGTGTCAAAGAGGTGCGCATCTTGGGGTGTTTACAACTTAACACCGGCATATTGAGCTCAAAAAGTAGCTCAGAGTCAACTAACTAGCTAACGTGAAATACTGATTCAAGACAACAAATACATTTTAAGGATGCTCAAGAGTGTTTTTTAAGGTCTCTAAGAACTACAATGGTTATATACACTAACTTGATCAATAATTTTGGATGCACGGGAACAGACATTCCATTCATGTTTTTGGCCGACAGCTTCCAAAATAGTCCCTCTCTCCTCAACCTTTCTGCCTCTGGTGGGTGACTTCAACGAGTTTGAAGGTGCGAGCTGTGGCTGACAGCAGCTCCTACTGTTTATAAATGTGCTTATTGTGTTTAACTGTTCTCCCAACAATCAATCAAAAAAGTGAATCGGTGACTAAATGTCGAGTAGAGTAGAGAAGATACCGGAGGTGGAAACAAGGCTTTTGGCTCTCCCTTTCCACATTACTTAGACTGTAAATACACTTTGGGGATATAGTGAGGGTAGGACCATCTTCTAATAGCTGACCAATCAATGGTGTGTTCATTAAAGTGTTGTATTAAATTTTGCTGCAATTTCATCATGACAGCAATCAATCAATCAATCATTCCCTAACAATCACCAGAATTCTCAACAATTAGTTATGCCTATTTGTAATCTATACAGACAGCATGGCCCCAAGTGTCAGCACTTTGAAATTACGGTATTGCATCATTTTTGTCAGCTAAATATCACAGTATAGTACTTGGTGCAACACGAATTAAGTTTTTGGTAAATTTGAACATTTCAAATAAATCAGTTACCCCAAATATCATGAAAAAAAAAAGCATTATGCATGCATTTCACCCCCCCCCCCTCCAAAACATTGCTTATTGTATCAAATATCACATGACTACTTAATGCTCGGTGGGCCATAAGTGGCCTGCGGGCCATACTTTGCCCACCACTGGTCAATGTCTCATTGGTTTAAAGCCAAAATATAGGAGCTCCTTCTCTGTAGATATCACTGAATAACTGACAAAGATATCAAATGACACATGAACATTTTAATTTCTCATTTTATGTGGCACTTTTGTCTCGCGCAAAGAGGATAAAGTATCAGGCAGAGATAATGCAGTATTGAATGCAACAATGATAGAAGTCTATACTGGCATGAATAAAGCAGAAAAAGCTACACAAGTGCAGAGGTTTGGATGATAATGCAAGTTAGCGTGTTGTGAGGCTACTGTAGCCATGCAGCAGCATGTCTACTACCAGAACAGGCTGCATTCCTAAGAGATTGATAATTACCCAGCAAAGAACTCTTCTCTCCAAATTTGCTTGCACACTCCCATCATCTTCGTCGAACTCGCCCCCTCCATTCTCCCTTTCACCACCTCACTGCATCCCTCACCTCCACACCGCACATCCTCTCATGCACGTGAGTGCCAGACACCAGCCGCATGCCGCAACAAGTCAAAGGATAGTGGTGGGGGCATTAGTCATTCGGAGATAGCTTTAACATGTCCGCTAGCATGAACTGTTGAAGTATTTTCTCCTTCATCAAACGTTATCCATTTGACTCTCTTAGTGTTAGTCACAAGATTATAATTGCTGTTATTACAAGCCTCCACAAGGCCCAAGTCTTCTTTTTAAACCTTTTTTTTTTTATGTTTTTTTTAGATCTGTATGGCAATTTCAAATCATATTCCACCTTTGTCATGTGCCGTAAAAGTCAACCTTGAACATTTCTTGACAATAATGTTATATGTCACCTTGCTCGTCTAAACATGACATTAATATTACATTTGTGGAATATGAACTATGTAGCAAAATTCAGCCATTTTAATGCATCTCAGGGAGCGGCGATTTTGCCACTTGCTGTCGACTGAAGATGACATCCCAGTTGCTCAGGGAAAGGCAATGGCCAATCGCAGCTCACCTGTTTTCTGAAGCTGAGCTGTGATTGGTTGGTACCTGAGACCTGAGCAACTGTGATGTCATTTTCACTTGACAGCAAGTGGCAAAATGGCCACCAGCTTAGCTTCAGAAAACAGGTGAGCTGTGATTGGTCGTTGCCTGAGCCCTGAGCAACTGTGATGTCATCTTCAGTCGACAGCAAGTGGCAAAATGGCCGCTCCCTTCTGATATTGATCTGGATTTTGTGGTTAACTCATATTCCACTAACACAATATTAACCAAAATACCGTATTATGGTTAATATTATTTTTGGGGGGTGTTGACTTCCCCTTTAATGTTATCTTAGTGTTTTGATTTTTGCGTCTTAATGGTGACTTATTAAAGCTAAGAAGGCTCTTACGGCATTGCCTGTAATGTTTTGCCTTTGAACAAATTATTTCTATTTCCATTATTTTAAATAATGATTTGGAAATCAAAGAGAAATGTGGAGTTCGTTCAACACCAATTGTGTTCACCCTCCGAGGTTCTACTGTGTATTGGGACTTGTCACTGGGATGGTACCAATAAAAATATTGGGGTTTGTTGCTTTGACTATATGGTTTAACAGATAAATGTTAAATGTGTAAATGTTTTGTCAGAATCCTTGGAGTGCTGGTTTTGGCGTGTGCGTACGTCTTTGTGACTTGCAGTTCATGCTCACTCCAGGAGCACGCTCCTCAGGTCCTAGCTTGTTTACTGGGTTTTGGCGCATACATGATTGTGCTGGATAAGATTTGCCTAGCAAACAATTGGTTGCACAAAAGAAACCGAGCAGTTTCCTTCCGTGTTTATTAGGTAGATACATTTGCTGTTTTGTTGTTAAATTATAATGAATCATAAATTAGTTTTTTTTTTAAGTCTGCTAACTGTTGTAACAGAAAATGGAGTTTAAAACGCAAAGTAAAATAACCCCCCCCTATGGTGAGTTCCGGATTCACAGACCTGTTATTTCGCGGATTTTTAGGTACAGTTAATGGATTTAATTCCACTCTTGATAGCGACACAGAGTTAAGTTGAGACAACAGCAGGAAGCTATCATCACAGCCTAGTTTTTGTTGAAAGTTATTGAATGTCATCCACTTGAACTCTGTTTTAAAACGATGGTAGTCGGTTCATTTTATAATATACGTCTTTGGCATTGTGAGATGTTAAGTAAATTTGTCAGTTTGGGAAAAAAACTGGATATTTACTGTAAACAGAGGGATTCGCTACAGTGATGGGGGAAAATATATATTGAATATAAATTTTATACTGTAAACACATACTGTATGCATATGCTGAAATTGCATTTATATTGATGGCGAGCCGACCTGCTCGATGGACGTCCGTTGCTGGACGTAACAACAACACAACTTTAAATAACTTTAAAATGTCGTGATTACTGTGGGAAATTAACGAAAAAGAAGGTGTTACGGAAAAGGCACGGGCGCCGTAAAGTTGAAACAACGTAACTTGAGGACTCCATGTATTCGTTATGAAAACTTGATATAATTCTCACAAATCAGATTTCAATAAAAATGCAAACACATTTGTGGCTTTATCAATTCAACTTTTCATGTTTCATGAAACATGTGGACTGCACTTCTTAAGCACTGAACTGCAGTATACATATAAAGAAAAAAGCCTGCCGAGCAACTGAAATGAAGCAGTGTTTTTGTTGTTTTCTTCCAAACTGCAGCCTTTGCAGTCTAAAATAGCAGAAAATAGCATTCTACTACACTGCAAAGTCGATTTGAACTGCATTTCATCGTTCTGGCGTACCTCTCACACCCAAACCTTTCCTGACTTTGATCGAAAGAGAGAGCAAAATGCTCAAATTCAGCCCGATTTTTGCTACATATGTACACCACTTAAGAGTAAATTCCTATCAAAACTAAGTCGTTCCATTCTAACAGTCAAATGAAGAATGAAATCGAATTTTAAAAAATGGAAGCTCAAAATTTAGTATCACCATTCCATGTTTGTGCATGCCAACTAATGTTTGCGATAAGCAGCCACTGATGAGTTACTCATCAGCTAAGCCTATTGATCAACAGTGTCCCTCATCCGTCGTGAGTTTCCTCCTCGGCAGACGCCAACACACTCACACTTAATCTACATACAAACACATGATCAGAAGTGTGTACCTACTGTAACACCCCGTAGTTCTTCCCCTAAACATCTCCAGACCCTTTAGGTCAAAGAAGAAGAAAAAAAGCTTCACCTCAGCAGGAACCATGTTGCTGTCTTCTTCCCAGCGGCCACGTCTGTGTTACCGTCTTGTCTCACACTTAATACTGTATATCAACCTTTCAAGCCAAAGCATTTGCTGTGCCCTGGGTGATTGCGCAATTCACCTGCAATCTCCATGGGTACGTACGTACATGCCCCGGCATGGCAGGCCGGCGGAGAAGGAGCACCAGTATGCGACACACCCTATCTAAGCAAATGGCTCTGCCTCAGCCTCACCTATGCTGCAAGTACACAAGCTAAAAAACAAATGTTTTTCCTTTCTATGAGACCTGAACTGTTGGTAGTTTTTTTTCGTCTGCTTTTTTTTTTTTTTTTGTAGGCGGTATTAGGACCTCAACTTTCAATATTTCAAAGTCCAGAAAAGTATCACACAAACATGGGAAGCATGACACATCACACGATATCTCTGTCATGTTAATCAATTAGGAATTCGAACAGCATACACCGGCATTATGATGTACACATGCGCACACTTAAGCAGAGGTACAGATACTTGCGCTTCAAAACAAGACTAGTAAAAGCAGATTCAAGTACTGATTCAACACCCTTACATAAGTACAAAAAAAGACTGATGTACTGAAGCACAAAAGTTTTTTGCTGCCGTTTACAATATCCATTTTGATAAATTTGGCAAAAATGAGTGAAAAATGCTATATAATAGTTTCCCTCTTATTAACTTGCATAGTGCTTATAACAGAGCTTAAGATAGCTAGCGGTGGCTAAGGCTCTTATGCTAACAAAACAATGTGGCCCCTTAGCGTTTCCAATATGGTGAACTAACAGAAAACTACACCACACCTGTGTAAGAGGATTTATTTTCACATTGATATATGTATTTGTGGGATCTATGTTTTTTTCCCTTCCAGATTACACGTATCATTTTTGACCGCCAGAAACTGGTGTTTTTGGACTGTCATACAAAATGTGAATAAATGATCATAAATTAGACAATTGCTGGGGAATATCTTGCTTCTCCCAATCTGTTGCATCAAAGCGCCATGGTTCACAATACATTCACTGCTGCCCCTCTGTGTGTGCCCCCCCCCCCAATCTTCTCAGAACCCAAACCTAAATAAATCAAGATCCTCCCCATTTGCGTTGCTTTAATGGTGCGTCTCATCCGGTTGACAAAAAGTAGCTAGTGTATTTTGACAAAGTGAGTTGTAGAAAATACACATTTGTTTTTACATGTAAGGAATAAAATTTAATAAAATACTCAAGAACAGCTACCTGCTTTAGTATTCCTATAGTAACGAAGTATTTGTACCTCGTTGCTCCCCACCGCTGCCAAACACACGTCACCGAATGCATTAAGCCAAGTGTGTGAACTCCACGCTGTCAAGCAAAACCAGTGATGGGAAACAACACAATAGTCTTCATTGTCATGAGCTCCGCGGCTGAGAGAAGCGAGACAGGTCTTAAATTACCTTTACTTAGATCCCTCAAGGCCAAGCTGAGCAAATGTCCCACACCTACTTATTTTCCTCATACATGCCTCTACTCAACCTGAATCAATTTCTCACATTACAGTTTTGCTCTCGAGCGTCACCACCTGATCTAGCGTGATAAAACAGGGATTCAGCTGTGTGAATTTTGCAAATTACTTGCAAGAACACCACATGGGTACATGTGTATCAGGTCCATTGCCACGTGACGCAGCAAAATTGTAATTGTAATTGACGACAAAGAAGACGCCTACCTTGTTAAACTTTTATGATCCTTATGGCTTGGCTTCCCCTCAGCCCCTCTCCATTTGCAGCTTTTCTTTCCACTTCTGAGTCCAAAACTTTTCAGCGACACGAGCTAGAAAATTTCAGGTGCGACATTTCCGCTAAAGGCAAACAAGAGTCGGGAAGTTACACCGAATTCGAGTGTCGACGCGCTTTCTTCGGAGGTCAGCCCAAGTTTTTTGTATCCCAGCTGTCAGCCGTCTGAGGACGCCCCGCCGGGCCGCGGAGGGAAAATGGCTCGAAGAGGTGGCGCTCCGCTGGACATGTATCGGCCCACCTGGAGGAGGCTGGCCGGGTCTTGCTCAGGTGTGGATGCAGCCGTGCAGTCTGTGTAAGGATGACATCTAGTGGCCAAAAGGGGGAAACGCATAAACAATGGAGGCTGGATAGATAGATAGATAGATAGATAGATAGATAGATAGATAGATAGATAGATAGATAGATAGATAGATAGATAGATAGATAGATAGATAGATAGATAGATAGATAGATAGAGCTGCAGTATGCCTTCATACAACAAAATGTATTCATCAAAAGTCAAGACACATCCTCACAATATTATGTTTGATAAAACAATGCTGTAAATACTATAGTTTATTTTTCTCAGGAGGTTGTAATGTATATGCCTCATTTTCATATATTTTTAACAATAACGGTAAAAAAATGTAGCATTACCCCACTGAATTCCATTTTGACAAATGACAATCGGTTATGTTTTACTGATATGAGTATGGAATTATTGGCAGTTGGTATCATTCAAAAGGTAATGCAGTAATTGTTTAAAAGAAAAATAATCTACAGTAGTATTGAAAAAAAAATTTTTTTTAATGCCAAACTGTCTTTACCGTTATGCATCCCAAAATAATTTTCATGATGCGCATGATTTTTTTGAAGATGCTACTTATACATTTATTTATTTTTACAGTATATAGGCTTACTGTAAATATGACAATGATCCTACTGCTTTATGCTTTTCCATGCTAAGCTTGCTATTAAGCATTTTATGTCTTTACCGTTATGCAAGTCAGTGTGTTTCAGTTGGTCACCACCATTATATTGATCTAAGGATTTACTTGACTATTAATTCCTAAACATTTAATCATCAATAAGTTTTTGAAAATACTGTAAGACTGTTTCAGCATTGGAGACATAAAACCTATGGTGGTATTAAAAAATGCAAAAACAAATTGTGTATTTTAATTTTACAAGTGTCTTTAATGTTATTGCTCAAATTCTGAAAATGACCCATTTACTATAAGGTCAGAGCACGTCTGCAAGAGGCACTGACACCGATTTTTGATCCCCCGTGGGGGTCTGACAGACTTCAGCCTAACCCAGGGATAGGGTTACCACACTGACTCCAGTTGTTATTAATACGCGCAAAGTGGGCCTCTGTTTTGCTAGCGACAAACACAGCAGTGTGATTCTTCAAACCTTGAACAAACGTGACCTACTATTTTGCTGGACTGCAATCTTTAAACTGAGTGAGTATCGGTTGGGGGTGAAATGACCAGTAAAATTGATCAATGCCAAACGTTATTGTATTTGAAAGTGAAGACTGTTATGGTTGATTGAATTTACAGTTATCACTATGTGGTAAGCTAAGCTCATTGGATCTTTTCCCCCTTGCACTTGTTATGCTAAATAACTTGAGAAAACAACTCAAACAACAATGTAATCTTTTACAAGTGTGTTTTCTTTTATCATTATCTGATTAATGACTCTTCCTTGAATGGAAAAGTTGTTAATCAGCCCTCACTTTTGGCTCATCTTGCAGTCAGTTGCCATGGACAATCAGGAAAAGGCGCCAACCGAGGATCCACCCACGGAACCCATTCAATTTGTTGAAGACATCAGACAAAGCATTGATGAAGGCCACTTTGACAACGACAACATTTCTGAGCTGGATATGGACATTCAGGAAAAGGCGCCAAATAAGACGCCACCCACAGAACTCAATCAATTTGATGAAGACATCAGACAGAGCATTGTTGATGATAACGACAACATTTCTGAATTACACAAGTCAGACATAGAAATCATAGGACAGATGTTTGAGAACTGCATCAAGCAAGTTTCCCGTTTGGAGACACGGAGAGATGAGCTGATACAAGAGTTCCTGTTTCTACAGGAACCTATGATACGAGTTGTGGATCATCTGAGGGAAACGCTGAAGGAGAAGCGGAGACTGATCACCCTGGCTCAGATGGATCACATGGATGTGTTGGAGGAAGTGCAGCAGGTGAAGAGGAAACTATTCAACACTGCCAGAGACTGCATCCACAGCCAGGTGACGCTGGCTGAACAAGAGTACCAGGTGGCTCAAGCGGCTGTAACAAAGGTCAGACACCAACTGGGTTGCCTTTAGGCGCACACGATTCGGCTGCAGGTTATTGTTTTCTATATTCTGCAGTGCATGTTATACGATGATCGTTCAGGGTTTGCTATGATGTCATTATTGTGGTCTTTGTGGGTTTAACAGCTAATGGATGCTCTTACAAAGTGGTGGGGAAACTTTGCAGGCTTTTTTTGGGGTGCAATTTCTCCCTTCAGAAACTATTGTTTAATATATATATATATATTTTTTTATAACTAGCCGGTACATAATGACATAAAGATCCAAATCAAAGATAATAGTGCTCAGTTTGATTGACACTGTCAACGGCATATTGATTTAACAAGGATTTCTTTACTTCCAAAGAATTTGCTTTCACGGCATGGATTTATGATATTAGATTTTTTTCTTTTTTAAATGTATGTACGTTTAACCTTCCTGCAATTATTTTTACATTAAACTTCTCTCGACAGAAACGTGGGAATTTATTTTCCCTTTTTAAAGTGGAAGTCAACCTTAAAAATTTCTTGACAAAAAGTTATACGTGACCTCAATCCTCAGACCTAGTCTAAACATCCACCCATTAATTTCCGTACCGCTTATTCCTGACATTCTGATTAGTAATACATTCATGGAATATGAGTTAGGAAGCAAAATCCAGCCGTTACTTTTTTTCATTTCAGACTGAAGATGACACCAGTTGCTCAGGGAACGACCAATCACAGCTCACCAGTATTTCTGAAGCTGAGCTGTGACTGATTGTTACCAGAGCAACATTGCTGTCATTTTCACTTGACAAGTGGCAAAATGGCTGCCCCGAGATGGATAAAAAATGGCCGGATTTTGCTGCTTAACTCATATTCCACTAACACAATATTAACCAGAATACTATAGACTTGTGGGCCTGCATAGAACATATTGTCAAGAATGTTTTTTTGGGGTTGACTTCTTTAAGTGAGAAGAAACACAATCTCTTTAAAGTCAATTTGTAACATTCCCTCAGTGAAACTTGGTCTGCACTCTCTAGGTATCTTAATGCATTTCACCAAAATTTCAAAATACATTTAGGAAATTCTAGATTTTGATTCCCGACTTTACCTAATCGTTCACTCAGTCGGCTGGTGAAAAATATTTTACACTATAGTCGGCTGAGCACAATTTAAATTTCACAGTGATAATATTTTTAAACTATTTCTTTAACTTATCTTTGCACAGGAGGAGCTGAAGGCCCAAGTCCAATATCTGACAGAAGAATTATTTCAGCTTCAGGAGTCCCACCAAAACCATCTGAACTCTTTAAGGGATCAGGCCCAAAAGTCATTCAGACCGAGAGCCATGAGCGATGTCGGCCTGTGCCGTCAAGCTTCCGTCCGCCTCCAGCGCCGGCTCAGTGTCAGCATTCAGGAATTAGAGGGCTGGTATGAGCCTCGACTCATAACACTGCTAAAGAGGAGGCAGTTTGGGGAGAAGGCCTTAAGAGTGAGCAGTGAGCAGGCAGCAAGCTTTAGGGCCCAACTACAACCCCTAAAGCGGGAGGTACAAAGGTTAGAGGAGCAGAGGTCCTGTCTGCAGCGAAGGATCAACCTGATGGAGCAGGAGAGGGAGGAGATGATCGCACAGCACAAGGTACAGCACATTTGGAATTAAATAGATATAATGGATGGCTCAGGTACCCATCAGAATGTTTCTCCACACAGGAAGCTGAGGAGGAACTGAAGGAGGCTCTGGGGAAACTAGTGCTGGACTTTGAGATTCAAAAAAGACATAAAAGACATTTGGAGACTCTCACGAATGATATTTTAGAAAAGATGCAAAATTTCAGGTGAGTTTTCACAAGATAGATTCTCATCATGTCAATCAGACATCATGAAATGTGTTTGCCGATTGTAGAGGGGGGATGTGTTGGGTTAATAAATCAAGATGCAGTAAGTATAACATTACATCGAGACATGACTTTGTAAACTGGCAATTTAGTGATTTTTCACCACATAAAAGCTTAAGTGAATGAATTCCGGGCACTCAGTGCCAACACCGGAATTTAAAGAGGCTTAACATGTACATATTCTTTCTAGAGTCTGTGAAGAAGCGACAGCAGAAGAACCGCAGCAGGATTTTATTTCCTGTCAATCCAACAAATGTTGAACAGCTTTGCATGAAATTTGTTTCATAAGTTAAATCAAATACAAAGCATGAACTCTTGTTACATAAGGACTATAATTCATTTTCTTTCCACATGCCATTCATCAATGTTCTATAGTTATTGGCCTCTTTCTGATCACCGAGCTGTAGCCTACCCCTGCTGACTTTGGGCGAGAAGCGGGCACACCCTGGACTTGTTGCAAGTCAATTGCAGGACCGATATAGTGACAAATATCCAGTCACGCTACACAGCAGACCCATTTACTCCAAATATTTATTATGAATATAAGTACACAAGAGTTCAGGTGAAGCACAACAAAACGAGAAAATGCAGAGGGGAAAAGTGTATGAGATGCAACACAGCCGGAAATTTCTTACTACTTCTTTCACACAAATAAAGTGGAAACCTTCGTTATGTACATTTGTATAAAAATGGATCTTAGTAGAAATGTGTTGAGCTTAACTAACCAATTCTAGAAAAGATGAGGAAAACAAACTCAACGAAATAAAGAATCGTAATGACAAGAGACTCTTTGATGGTTTCATCACATCAGGGTTGAATAACTTGGATTGTGACAAATTAACAAATCTAAAAGAACTGGAAAAAAAAAAACTAATTCAGACTGATCACAACAGCGTGTTAGGAATTTCTCCAAAAACAATGGCGTCCAAAATGTAGATTTAAAAGAAGTGCTTATGCACCCAACAATGGAAAGAGATCATTTGAATACGAAAGTCAGAAGAAAAGAGAATCGATTCATGCTTGAACCTCAGAATCTGCTACTCCTTCAGGGTCTTCATCATTGTAAATGTTTTCAGCCTGTAGAAGAAGAAAAAAAGAATGCACATGTTTAAAAAAATTAATTAGGACAATATATCTAATTACAACTGACATTAGTTATTTATTACCATTTGCCACACTTGCATGATGTTGTCCTCCGACACAGAACAGATGACCCATGGCTCGTTGGGGTTCCAGGAGAAGTCTGATATCTTCGCTGTGTGTCCACCATGGATGAACTAATCAAAAAATATTTGTGAAGCACTTTCCATCCAAGCTAAAGGTCCAAATTAAGACGAGATTGATCCAACTGACCAGCAGCTCTGGAGGCCCATCCTCTGCATCCTCGGGAGACTGCTCCTCGCCGATCTTACTGAGGTCCCACACATTCAGTCTCCGGTCTGTGCCGCTTGAGGCCAGGATGGTTTCGTTATGAGGAGACCACTGCACCTGTTTGCACAAAAATTGGACAAATGTTACAATTCTTCTATTAGACTGGCTTACAATTAAAATGCTACAGCAAAGCTACTTACCAACATTATGTCATGTTTCAATAAATATTTTTGTGTCGGGCGCAGACATCAATGAACTCAAGTTTTGTTTTTTTATACTAGGGTCATGCTACGCAATAATCACATTGAGTCATCAAGACAACTTTTACCTGGAATATCTCATCTTTGTGAGACTCGAATGAGTGCAGCTTCAGCTTCAAGTTTCTCAGGTCCCACAGAGCCACGGTCTAAAACCACATCCACATTCACATCAACTTCCACTACTAATAGCGAAAACGGTGACCAGCGTGAAGAGAGCAAACTCACCTTGTCCGCAGAGCCGGTGGCCAGGATGAACTCGCTGTATGGATTGAAAGACAAGCAGTTGACCTCAGCAGTGTGGGCGTCCACTGCGTGACTGGGCTTGGAGGTGTTGTTGGATCGTGTGTCCCAGCTTTTCAAAGGAATAAATCATCAGGTTTGAAAACTGTTCTGAAAGGGATACTTGACTGATTGGGCCACTTTTAACAGTAAGAAGATATTTTGTCTACAATTAGTATGATAACTTCCTTATTTGTCATGAACAATTAATACCGACCAATCATGGCTCAGGTTGCTTAACAAACCCAAAAAGCAGGTGAGCCTTGATTGGTCGTTACCTATTTCTTCAGCACCGGTGATGTCACGTTCAGTTGACAGCAAGTGCAAAAAAATGTATACCTTTTTAAAAACTACATTTTTTTTAAAGGTATAAAAAAAATTATGAAAAATAATTAAGTTATCACATTAATTATAGACAAAATATTATCTTCTTACTGTTGAAAGTGGCTCAATGAGTCAAGTATAGCGTAAACGTTTACATTGCGTTTAAATTTGGCTTACATCATGAGTTTCTGGTCATCAGCCACAGACCCAAAGAGTGACTCGTGGAGCAGGTGCCAGGAGACGTCCTCCACAACGGCGGTGTGTCCCGTGAAGATAGTCTTGGCATCCACTATTTTTCCCTCCTTGGGCACTGTGCTGATGTCCCACAAGCAGATAGTCTGAAAGGCAGGTAGACAACGATAAGACACAGGCACAAGGAAATTGAGAAATGATCATTACGCTGGTCTAAATTACATGGTCATCCGAAGCACTGAGGAGGCAGCCGCTTAGGTTTGGATTCCAGGAGAGACCATAGCCCTCTTTTTGGTGACCTCTCAAGCGAAGGTCTGGAGTGCACTCTCCTGAGGGGTCTATAAAAAAAGGAACATCAATGAGGCATGACGAGGGGGGAGGGAATGGCACCTGTTCATCCAGGACTGTGAAATGTGGCCTGATTGTCACCTGGCTTGGATGGGTGCTTAGTATAATCAAAGACGAGCACATCACTGGTGGGGGTCTTGGTGGCTATGATGCAAGGATTCTGGGGCATGTAGCGGGCTCGGTTGACTTCTCCTTCATGGTTGATTTTGATCTCAATCTCTATCTTTCCACTTACAGAGCCAAAACCACCAAACTCTGCAACACAAAAAAAAAAAAAACATCATGATTAAAAATTATGAAAATAAATAATTCAGATTAACAAGTGATATATTGAAGCCAGGACCACATTACAATACCAGATCTCAATTTCATCTAGCGAGATCTTACACAAACAAAACTTAGCCCACCCCTAGCTTTCTTCTTCTGCGAATGCGGCCAATTTGACAATTTAAGTCAGATATAAGTGTTAGCAATGACATTAATTAGGGTATGAAGAGCTCCATTCAGTTAATTTTATGAAATATAATTTTACATTGTTGTCAAATAAGCTTCTCACCTTATTGTATGCATTTTTAGATATTTTTTTGACAAATTCACTTAGTTATGTCAGTCTTGGAAATGGTTCCATGGTAGCGGTACATTCACAGCATTTTTCATATTGCTTTGTATGTTTACCATCAACAAGACACCTAATGATGACTACTGCATTCACCAAATAGCTACAAGAATTACCCAGTTTTTATTATATTTAGTTTGGTGGTGGCCCATTAGATTTGTCCCCAACATCAAATATGTGCCTTGGGTAAATAACAATAATAATAAAAAAAGACACTGGCCTACATTATATTATAGTTTACCTCCTTTTTCACTGTCGTAGTGGGACGCATCGAACTGGGCATCATCATTGGGGAGCTGAACGCTAGCAATCACAAGGTGATTCTGCTCATCTGAAGTGTGTGTTCCAAGAACTAGCCTGTGTACACTGTAGTCCTTTCCTTCTGGTCTGCGAAGATAATACTATATTTCATCCCTCCATCCATTTTCCAAAATGCTCATCATCACATTTCATTTCCATGTAATTCTTTGTGATGTTTTAGTGCAGAAATTGTCCACCTACCTGGTAACATCTGGCAGCCACTGGGCAGTGAGACTGGGCCACTCCAGGGCATGAGTCATGACCAGGTCGTAGAGGAAAGGGGTGTTCTTCTTCCAAATCTTGTACTCCTCATTGATCACCCTCTCCTCCACAGCATCATCAAAGGCAGCTACAAACAGGAAAAAATAGAGCTCAACTTTGTGATATAATGCAACTTTTTCCAAAACGATACATACAGTAAATGCAGTAATAACCATGACACAGTTGGGTTACCGGCCAGACAGTGCCCGACTTCATAATTAACTCTGGTGTTCAGATAGCATTGGCAGACGTTGTTAAAGTGAACCGAAAATAAGATTAACTGCAACACAGTCGGCAACTAAAGCACAAGTGGATCAACTCATTATTACCACGCATTAGTAGGTTACAGCCTGTGCATTTAGCACGCTCGTGGCAGCTAACGCTACTGTAGCTAACAGCTAGCTTACGCGTTTGTAACAATGAAATGAGATGCGGGCAGACCCGCCAACACCGGTCCAACTAGTCCAACAATTTCGATGCTTCAGGGCTGTCCTAAACCAAGTTCTGACAAGTAAACCCGAAAAGTCGCCATCCTCACCATCTTTGTCAGCCATCTCGTCTTTGTTGAAAAGCTAATACTCGTCCAAGTGCGTATTTCAGGGGCGAGCGCTTTCAATGGCGCCAACTCCGTATACCACGATTATCCAATCGCTGTAGCGGAAATTCAACCGGAAGTGCGACACAGCGTTTGCGTCCGTGGTCCCGCCCCATCCACCATGTTGGAAACCACTTTGGAGCCTTGACAGTCTTGCCTGCGTTCAGCGACACTTATGAGAAGTTCTCTTTTGACAATCGGTACACTTTACACGACACGCCGAACAACCCCGTCAGCTAAATGGACGATCGCCAGCTAGACCTGACAGAGGCGCAGGAAAAAACCAAATCCAAGTACCCTTCAATTAACAAGAAATATGAATGTGAGTAACATATTGTTATAGTAGAAGTGCTAACTGTGTACTGTACTCCATTGCCATGGCCGTCTTTAACAAAAATAACAAGTGGGGCTGGTATGGTCTAAAAATCCGATTTATCCACCTTTGCTCAGAGAAAAAGTGAATGACATTTACTGCATTCAAAACATTTGTGTGTGCGTGTGTATGCTCATGTGAAAGTTGGGGGTGAGGGGTGTTTCTTCTTTTTATTGTACTTTGGATGTTTAGCACATTGAATTGCATTTTAACTCATTCACTGCCATTGACGGCTATAGACGTAAAAAATTAATGTTAACTATTTCTATGAGTTTAATATTTGTTTTCACTTTTGTCAACAAGAGTATGAAAACCTAGACTTTTTTTATTGTATATTTAGAACAGATATAAAATTGTGAGTTAACTAGTGAAGTCATGTGACAAATTTTAATCGCCCGACGCCCCTAATTTTTAATAATCTTTTCTTTTTTAAATCTTTTTTTTTTTAAGAAGTAAAGATGATTAAAATTAGGAGTGTCAGGTGATAAATGTTTTAAATTAGAATTAATCGCATTACTTTACTAGTTAACTCGTGATTTTAAAAAGAGAAAAGTTTATTAAAAATTAGGGGCGTCAGGTGATTACATTTTTTAATTGTAATTAATCACACGACTTCACTAGTTAACTCACGATTAAAACAAATATTAAAAATTAGGGGCGTCAGGTGATTAATTTTTTTAATTGTAATTAATCACATGACTTCACAAGTTAACTCACGATTAATAACATTTATATCTGTTCTAAATGTGCAATAAAAATGTTTCTAGGTTTTCATACTCTTGTTAACAAAAGTGGAAAAAAATGTTAAACTAATAGAAATAGTTTAAATGAATTTTTGACGTCAATGGCAGTGAATGAGTTAATGTATGAAAGGTGCTACATAAATACAATTCGATTGATTGATTGATTGATTGATGTCAATTCTGTCTAAAATTATGTCCATTTGTCCATTTATTACAGACTTGGATCATACAGCAGATGTACAGTGAGTGTCCTATATGTCACGGTTCATACACAGTTTTAGGTTTTCTGTCACTGTGATTGATGTTATCATTTGATGACCCTTTCTAAGAATCCACTCGTGGGGAGACTCACTGGAGGAAGCCTTTGAACAATGTGCCATGGGCATGTTTGGATACATGACGGACACCGAAACAGTGGAACCCACTAATACTATAGAAGTGAAGTCAGAAGGTGAAGAATCTGAGTGTATTCATTCTGTATCTGTACAAATAGTAATGCTTTCCTCCGGACATCTACAGGGGACGACTTGGAATCTCTGCTCTTCCACTTTCTCGATGACTGGCTGTACAAGTTTAGTGCAGATTTGTTCTTTATTCCCAGGGTGAGTATGTTTCTCTAACTTGCCTAAAGCCTAAATGCAACAAAAACAATCAGTTCTTCTGCTAACTGCAAGACAGAGAGGTCTGAGAATTTTGCATTTAACACATAGCGAAACAATTAGCCAAACATGAATTGTTATACAGTGTTGGAATTTGCATAACAAGTCGATAGTGAATTTCTAAAATAAAATTTTAATTCAATTGTTACAATCTTTATTGTGGGTTCTTATATCTTTCTTCCAACAGGAGGTCAAAGTTTTGTACATTGACAGAATGCATTTTAGGATTCGCTCCATCGGGTAATGTTGACCTCTTCATGAAAACGTTACCTAAAATGTACCTCACAATCATATTTCTCCCATCTTTCTTATCCTGTGCCCCCATCTTTTGTGTTTTGAAGGTGGGGTGAAGAATTCTCGCTGTTGAAGCATCCACAGGTACAAATCCTGACAAAAAGTTGCTCAGAGACGAATGGCAAACTGATAGAAAAACGTGACAGAAAATATGTTTTTTCCCCCCCTTCCTAGGGTACAGAAGTGAAAGCCATTACATACTCTGCAATGCAAATCCACGATAAGGAAAAAGCAGAGATATTTACAATCATTGATATCTGATACTTCAAGAAGTTGATTACGCGACTAGTTCATCGGGACTGGAATACACTATTGGCCAAATTTAATGGCCTTTTTATGTAAGAAGTTGATCTCTTAAATGTAAAATATTATTTGCTGCTCTTGGGTTGTATTAATAGTTTATGCAGCGTCAGAAAATTAATCATGATTAATTGTTGATATGATAATCACAATGTTTTGTTTTATTGAAATAATGATGCCTCCCTTTTAAGTACATCAATAATGAATTGCCATCCATCCATTGTTTACATTGGTCCTAATTGGGGTCATGGGTGAGCTGGAGCCTATCCCTGCTGACATTGGGTGAGAGGTGGGGTACACACTGCCAGTTGCCATTGCCAGTCAGTTGCAGAGCACAGACAAACAACCATTCATGAAAACCCATGCAAGCAGAAGGAGAGGATGCTAACTGCATTCCATGCAAACTCAGAGTTGATGTGCCAGTCAAGGGTGGCGTCTGCTTTTAGCCTTAAGTCTGCTGGATGGGCTGCAGCTCCTTGCAACCCTGAGCAGGATAGGATTTATAGGAAATAGATGGAGGGATGGAAAATGCACTGTTTTATTTTTTATATATAATTATTCATTTTGTATTTTTTATTTTTTTTTTATATCTTTGCCCACCTGGGGGCATGTTCTCACAGCTCAACAGTGAGGGGTAATTGCGATTTCCTGGAATGTAGTTCAAGTGATTATAAAAAGTAAACACTTGCAGAAATGTATAGAAAGGAAGTATTTATGATTTTTATTGTTGACAAATAATGTGAGAAGTCATCAACAGGATCAGTGTTTTCACATATATTACTATCATATAATCAACATATAAACAAAGGTAGTTTGAAAATGTTATTTCAGATGTATCAAGTAGCCCAGGGGTGGCCAAGTTCGGTCCTCAAGATGCACTATCCAGCCTGTTTTCCATGTTTCTCTCCACTAACATACCTGACTCATGATCAGGATCGTCATCAGGCTTCTGCGAAGCTTGCTGATGAGCTGATCATTAGATTGAGCTGCGCTGAAGCAGGGAGACATGGAAAACAGGCTGGATAGTGGCTCTCGAGGACCGAACTTGGCCACCCCTGAAGTAACATTATTGGCTCGCTATTCAAAAAGGTTGCTGGCCCATGTTGAATTTGCATATTTTTGTTTTGTAGCTACTATTGTTAAAAATAATAAAATTTGAAGGCAGTTTCATGAGTTGTTTGAGTGGTTCTAGTGACACATTACTATTACTGCAAAAAGCGATAGTTACTCTAGTTTGTAATTACAGTAGTTTCTCTTGACACTTAAAATACAGTGAGTAAAGTAAAAGGAGGGGGCTTGGCCAATACAAAGGGGGGTTGAGAAAATAATTGATAAATATATTTAAAATATCAAATTAAATGCTGGAGGAGCTAAACTGGGGCTACACAGATTTGTGATGGTGCTAAAAAAAAAGAAGCTCGGTGTAGCGCCATCCCTGACAGCGCTGTACATGTAACTGATTAAAATATGATTTTCTAACTAAAACAAACAGCTCCATACATCAACATTTAGCATACAGGAAGTATGTATCAAACACAAGTACAGTATTCTATGTTGACTATAAATGTATTATTGCTTTTACATTTCAGAGTTTGTACTTTTAAAAATTTTAAGTACCGGTACAGGATTTGAATCAGTACTTCTGCCTTTATCAGTATTTTTTTTTTTAACACAAGTAACTGTATTTCTGCTTTAGTACAGATTGTTAGTCCATTTGCAACATTTGGTTTAGTAGTGTCTGTGGTTTACATAGATTTCATACTAGTATTTGTACGTTTTATGGACAATTCCAAGCATCCGGGCATTTCTGATATTTCTGCAATTTAAAGGTGAAAAAAGGACATATTGTATTGCTTTTGCTTGTGACTAGCATACAAACAGGGTATATTGTTATAGTAGTCAAACGACATTTCATATTTTGAAATCAAAATGATTATTACAAATCAACAATGATCCAAAGCCCAATGGTTTTCAATGAGCGGAGAGCTTTCTTTCACCAATTAAGCCCGCCATTTTGATTTGTGAGGTGTGATGTAAGTTGTCCAATTGACATAAAAATGTGATGTCACAATTACAACATATTTCAATACAGTAAATAATTTTAGCGGTAAGGGACATGCGGTTAATTTTTTTTTTTAATTTCTAATTACTTTTTTATTTGAAGGTTTTGTTTTTTAACCATTTTTTGGGTGGTGACTTGACTACAACGTCACGTCCGGCGCCTGCATCTCTCTTTCTCCTCTCTCAATCAAATACAGCTGCGCCATCTCTTCTTTGTCCGTCGACGAAAAGCAACAATTCGCTGCAGAGAAACAACAGGACTGAATTACCACGTCGCTGTTCAGCACAAATACTTTTTTTTTTAATAGCATTTTCCGCTCACTGTTGTGGCCTGAAACCTCAGCGAAGCGAGGGACACAACGTTTTTTTTTGCATTGAGTGGTGTTCGCGAGGTTCGAGCTTAGCCAGTGCTAACAAAGGCCAATTCGAGTCCGCCGTCGAATACAGTTGGTCGCGTCAAGGCTTGTTCACGAACACAGCAAAATGGAAGACACAAAATACCTACCGGAGCTCCTAGCCGAGAAGGACAGCTTGGATTCATCCTTCACTCACGCAATGAAGCTTATTTCTGCAGGTATGTTTATTGGACTCGTGATTAGCTTTGGGGGCCTAACTGCTAACATGCGGCTTGTGGCCTATTTTTCTTGAATAATTGAAAAGCGTTGAGATTGACAGACGAACAATGGCGAATTAAACACGGTGTGTTTGTAGGTCAGCACACACTGCGTTTTGATTTCTAAAATGTACTCTTCTTAAATTATTACCAACTGTACTTGCTTGTGGTTCTTTTTTTCTTGTTACCGCCATTTTTTTGCGTGCCGGTCGTCGAGCCAATGGGTCTGGGGTGTCTTTGTAGTGTGCTTAGTTAGCATTAGCAATCGTTACTTGACTCTGTTTTGCCTAGGAAACTATCCACATATTTAATATTGACTGTTCATTCATTTGCTCTTTGTTCTTCTTGTCCGAATATTGATTTGTAACTCTTTGAGATGTTGCATGTCCTCTTGTCTTGGCTTTTTGTGTACGCATTAATTGTTCTCCTTCGGCAGAGATTGATAGGATCCAAAAAGGTGAACCCAAGAAAGAACAAGAGAAAGAGAAATACTTGGACCTCTTTACGACAAAGACTCTCCAGCTCAAAGAACGTGTACTTATTCCATCCAAGCAGTTTCCTAGGGTAAGTCGTTTTGTAAAATACAATGCTGATATTCTGCAGTCTTTGTCAAAAAACTTTGTTAATGATAGTGTTCACTAAAGGTTTTTTGCAATGCGGTCATTTGAAATGAGGTCATGTATCCAGGGTTGTAAGCTGATTTCTGCATGAGCAAACTTGACAGCTTTTGCTTCTTCTGTGGGAGGGTCTGATTTACTTATGTTTAATTCCACAAGGTCAACTTTGTCGGCAAGCTTTTGGGGCCACAGGGTAGCACCATCAAGAGGCTGCAAGAGGAAACTGGTGCCAAGATTTCAGTTTTGGGTAAAGGTTCCATGAGGGATAAGACAAAGGTATGCATGCGATTTAGATGATCGACATTTCTTAATGTATGACTTGCCTTATGAACTTTAGTTGTACTACAAACTGAATTGTGCTTTTAGGAGGAAGAGTTGCGGAATGGCGGTGAAGCAAAGTATGCTCACCTTGCATTGGAGTTGCATGTTTTCATTGAGGTGATGGCACCCATCCCAGATGCCTACCTTCGCATGGCTCATGCTATGGACGAGGTCAAAAAGTTCCTGATTCCCGTAAGTCACTCGTATTTTACAACCTTCTGTTGACTTGAATGTGTGCTATTATTTTAACAAGAATGTGTTGTTAGGAACCTGGTGAGTATGACCCATATATGGACCCTCATTTCCTGAATGGATCTCATGATGGGTCAGCCAGGGGGCGTGGCGGGCATATGGGAAGAGGCCGAGGTATGCCACCAGGTGCTGGGCCACGGTAAGACTCGTGCAAGTAATGATTGTCCTACTGTGGCTCTGTTGTCACTAAAACGCTAATGTATCGGCCCGTTCGCACAGAGGGCGTGGACTCCCCCGCGGCGGTCCTCGTGGAGGTATGCGCGGTGGTGGACCGCGAGGAGGAATAAGCCGAGGCAATTCTCGAGGCGGGCCGGCCAATAGAGGTGGGCCCGCAACGGCAAATCGAGGGGGTTCTGCCTCACGCTCTAGACCCCCTGCAGCCGGGGCACCAAGGATGCTCCCCGCTTCTGCCCTATCCCACCAGCAGGTTCCCCCTTCAGGCTCCCAAGCCAAACCCGAGTCCTATGAAGCCTATGTAAGCTATTAGACATAGCTTTCTTATTTAGACGTCCCAATAAATGGTTTATCAAACGCACGTCTTGACATCTTTTTGCCATGATAATGTACTTGGTGATTTATCTTCCTTCCAGCCTGCTTATGAGGATTCATATGCAGAGCCAGCCTATGAGGGATATGAAAATTATTATAGCCAACAACCTGTGCCCACGTGAGTGACTATTACGACATGACCCCAACAATCCAGTTTATTGCATTCCAATTCAATATATTTGCATTTGAAATCTCTTTACAGGGATACTGAATATTATGACTACGCTCATGGAGAGCCACAGGAAGCCGCCTATGAGCAATATGGTAAGTATTCAACACGATGCATTCTCCTCCAAATGTGAGAAATGGATCAATGTATTGATTGGTTGTCTTAATTCCCCCCCACCCCAATCAGGCCAGGAGGACTGGGAGAACACATGGTCCGCCTCTGCAGCCGGAGGCAAGGCTGCTCCGGCAAGGCAGTCAAAGGGAACCTATAGAGAGCATCCCTATGGAAGATTCTGAGCAGCTACTGGTAGAGAGTTGCGATGGCAACTGTCTTCGATTGTAACTCGCGTAAAGTTTCAAAAGTAATTTCCATTGTTTTTCTCCCCTTTTTATTGTTTAGTTTTTTTATGGTTTCACATTTTTAGGACATATTTTGTTGCATGTGTCTTGATTTTTTTTCCAGGGGTAAAAATATTTGTCGTTAACTTTCTCCATTTAATAACTGTTACAATTAGTAGTTGGCAATTCCAGCGTAACGAACCTTAGAGGCAATCACGTTTTAGCAAAATTTGATGGTTACGTTTTAATGTTATCATACCAAAATTGTCGCGGTGAATGAAAATCTAGGCTGTGTATTATAAAAAAGGAACAAAAGAAAATAGCGTAATTTGCAGGCAAAAATAAACCTTGTTTTATGGTCCAACACAAATCTTACATCATACAACTCTTTCTATAAAGTCACGTAAATCTTATGATGATGAAATTTCGCAAAGGAAAAATATGTTTTATAATCTGATTTGTCATAATTGCAAAAATACTGAAAGCCAACCAAGTTCAATGTGTGTACAGGAGGCTGCAGCCTCCTCAATATTTTGTACATAACTGTAGGACAACATGTATGTTGCAAGTCACGTAAAAAGTGTGTACGTTTGGCTAAATAGGATTCTAAATGCGTATATCCAAATGTCTTTCTGCATTGCGTTGTTTCAATAAAGTGTCTAGTTTCAGTTTAAACTTGAGTTAAACGTGGTATTTTGCTTTGTTGTACAAAAAAAAGATTTCCGTTGGTGAACATGTAAATGAATTTCACGCTGAATAAGCTACATGTGAACTGTCAGACTGATTTTTCTTTAGGACAAAACAAAACGGTGTTTTGACATTGAGTTAGGTATGTTTTTTTCCCAAAATTTCTAAACTACACTTGTAATGTCACCTACAATAATAAAGCTCATCATTCCACGAGATATGGTCTGCCAAATAAGTTGGACTTGATGATATCCTGCTTGAATATGTATTGTCGTCAACCTTTAGTGTATCTGCAACTAGAAGGCGTCAGCCACTTGAAGTAACTGAATCTCAACAGTATTTCAAACCAAGCTTGCAGGGGTCTTGACTTTGATGCAAAGTCATGATGGCTGCTTTTTTATAAAAGACAAAAATCGCAGAGGGGAGGATTCTAAAAGCCAAAAGATCGCCACATGAAGGTAAAACTAACCAACTCTCATCTATTAGATCTTTGTTTTATATTGTGCCACGTCTAAGGTAATTTATTGTCAAAATGCACAAAAAGCTGTTATCGGCTATTCCGAGCAAAATAAGATCAGAAAAAAAATCAGATTGTTGTGATGCAACTCTTGCTTAAATTAAAATCAGTTGTAATTTACTCCCAATACCTTATCCTGACAATTTCTGTAGATTGTAGATGGATGAAAATAGTCAATCATAATATATCCTACCTAATACATGTATAGTAATATCCCATATCGATGGAAATTAGTCCATAATATATCACATCTAACAAATACATGTGCTAGCAATACCCAAATAATGACCAAAAAAAATGCTTGAGTTGCATAAATATTAAGTTCATGTTAGATTTATTTGCATGTTTGCTTGTGCGAGTGTGAATTCTTGTTCGGTGTGCATGTTTGTGTTGCCGGGAGCTCATTTTGTTTTTTTTCATAGGTTTGTAGTGAAATGTCTCAATGCTGGAGACAAAACTGCTTCCAGTCTTCCTGAGCTATGATGGTCGGTAAGCGAAAATTGTAAGGACATGCATTGCAGACAGAAAGAAACTGACATTTGCTGTGCTTCTTCAACAGAGCGTTGAAATGTCCTTTGGGAAGAGGAGTCTCTGCAGCAGGGAAGGCTGCTTTGATGTCACTGTACCTGGACTTCACTGAGGAATGTTTACAGAGGAGACAAGTCATTTTGTTCGCCTATGAGGAATTTTTGATATACAGTATATATATTTTTTTACCTGTTTAAAATGGTATTTTCAATGTTAATAATGACTTTAATAAAGTATGTTTATTGTGACTAATGCATCAGTGACTTCTCACAAAGTAGAGAATGCTGTAATTGTGTCCGGCTAAAGTTACGCTGTTATGTTTTCACTGTACATTTCAGCTCTCAATTCTAATTGTCAATAGATGAACATCTTAGTCCACTGGTGAAAAGAAAAGCGAAATATAACCGTGCAGTTGAAACTGAATTGTCACGTCAAGTGCTACCAGTTTGATACATACTGGAATTTGTTTAATGAGTCAAAATGTCAATATTCATATATGACGATTCCTCACAATAATTATCAAACTGACATCAATAGGCAACTATTTACATTAATCTCTTTTCAAATGACCACTTTTACAACATTTAAAGAAAATCACAATATCGCATCACTGGCGAGCTCATTTTGGAACGGCTGTGTGATCCTTGTAGGGGTGGGTACCTGATGATGCCTATGGGCACCATGTTGGTGAGGTAACCCCCAAAATGGCCCACGTCTCTGTTTGCAAATCATAAGGATTCGTTAAATCCTTTATTGATACTAGTTTAAAAAAAATATTTCACAATATGTTCTGACCGGCCCAACTATTCCAAGCAGTAAGCTGCGTTGCAAAATCTACCGCTTTTCAACAGTATCGGGAGGAGGCCATTTTGCCTGTTGCTGTCGACTGAAAATGATATCTCAGTTCAACGGGGCTCAGGTTGTGACCGTCACATGACCAAACCCAGAAAACAGGTGAGCTAGCTGTGATTGGTCGTTACATAAAACCTTACCCTTAGGCACTGTTGTGTCATTTTCGACACGGCAAATTTGATACAGTATTACATACGTTCAAAATCCGATTCTAAAAAAGTATTTTGCTGCTTCATTTATATTCCACAAATGCAATATTAATCAGAATGCCGTGTTACTATTTACACTTTCATTACTAATGTGTCCTATATTTTTGTCATTCCACTTCTTGCTGTCACTAGATGCACTTATATCATAACACAACGTTTTCTTATAGTTCAATGGCACCGGAGTGCGTTTATTTTGTCACAAACACAAGAGGCGGGGCACTGCACTGTTTGCAGCCAATCGCAGCGCACAATGTAATTGTATAGCTAACAAAACAACACATTAAATCGGTTTTATGTGTTGTGCGTTGCTTCGTAAACACAAGGTAAAGTAAAGTGGACCCCCAAACCCCACTTCCGCCCACTCGTATGGAACCCTCGTGGAAAAGGTATGGACATCCCTGCTGTAGTAGATAAACAACCATTCACAATTAAGAGTTCAATAAACCTAACATGCAACTTTCAAACGCCACACAGGAACCACAATCCTCTATGAAGCAGACATTCCAGAATGTCTGATTCCAAACGTCAGCGTACGAGTAATGACGTTGACTTTGTGGCACTGTCCCTTTAAATGAGACTCCACCCTCTGATTGCTAACATCCGCGCTCCCGTCTATCAGCGGCCACTTTTACAACAACAATGAATGTGTTTGGCCATTTCAATGAAAAACACGCCAGCATCTCAGTAGTTCTTCTTAAACTATATTGCCTTTAAGTGGAAATTGATGCCGCGGAGCAGTATTTGACACACCGTCGCTGGTAGGCTTTCATCTTCCTGTTGATCAATTTAATATCTTAGCCGAATGCTAACTAGCTCGCTCCATGGACTCTTAGTAGGCCTCCGATCTTTGCATTTAATCAAGCATGGTCTTGGCGGAAAGACCCTCTGGGTTCATTTGTCATTGTGTAGCCCCCACCACGTTCTTGCAGCTTGTGTGTCTGATGGCTTGGATGGAAACGTTTTCCCGCTGATACTATAAAACAGTTTTGTGACGTAGCTTAGTGAAGTCAATGAGATTGTAGGAGTGCGAAATATTTGCAACTTTGTGCTGCATGTTAGAATTACAATCATTGCGACTACAGACGGGGTTGCTACTTTAGGTAATGAATGGATGTAATGGCTATAAGATTTCACACTGTCATCGGCTGTGCTTGTTTGGACCACACCTTAAGGCAAAATATGATTGCTAATGTACTACTTGCGGGTTGTTGTCAGCCATCTAAATACCAACCTGATACTTGACAGTTTCCCCTCCTCTAAACAGGTCTAATAGCAAGGGTAGGAATCCCCTTAGGGGTGAGCTGTGGGTGTGTGTAATGGCAGGTGGAAGGCGAGGGGCAAACCGCACCACTTACTGCAGACCTCCACTTGGCAGTGAACCAGGCTCAGTAAACAATGGCAACCACTCCACCAGCTCCCCCGTCACCGGGGTGCGATCTCGCGCGAGGTTAGTTTGACTCTTTTGTCTACAAAATGTCGAAAAGCATAGTCTAATCTTTTTTTCTTTTTTTTTGCAGGATTGGTACAGGAGCCTGCATGTCCAGCCCTCCGCTGGCTGCGCAGACAGTTGTTCCCTTGAAACACTGCAAGATCCCGGAGTTGCCCGTGGATCACAACGTGCTGTTTGAGCTGCATCTTTTCTTCTGCCACCTCATTGCCCTCTTTGTCCACTATGTCAACATCTACAAGACTGTATGGTGGTACCCGCCATCGCATCCTCCCTCACACACCTCACTCGTGAGTACCCTTACGTGACATTAGTGAGAAACTAGATCTGAGGTTGTTCTTCCTGTGCTTGCGTGCTTTTTTTTTTTTCTCTCTACCTTCTCTCTTTTTGATGCATACTCATCCAAACATCTTTTATTTTTATGTTTTTATAAGATTTAAAGCTTTGTGTTGTTTTACAGAACTTCCACCTGATTGATTATAACATGCTCGTGTTCATAGTCATCATTCTGGCTCGGAGGTTAATCGCAGCAATTGTCAAAGAGGTGAGAACATCTATTTAGCTTTTTTTTTTTACACAGATTTTCCAGAATTTTTGTCACATTTTCGCAAAAATAAGACCTATCTTGAATATCATGCTGTAGAGATGATCCAATTGTGTGTGCAAGATGTTTTGAATAATGTTGAAAATGTGAATAGACTGTATGTGTATATTTATTAGATCCTGTATGTACTGTGTAGTTTTCATTAATTTACACTCACTTCTTCTCTTTTATTTTAATTAATTTTGAAAGGCTCCAAGTTGGTGTCAAGTGTAACATTTGAACTCTGATACATATTAATAGAAATTCGGTATCTCCTTGCTTTTTTGCTCTCCTGCAGGCATCACAGAGTGGGAAACTATCATTTCCACATTCCATCTTCTTAGTGATGGCACGGTTTGCTGTGCTAACGCTGACAGGCTGGAGTCTGTGCCGCTCCCTCATTTATCTCTTCAGAACTTACTCTGTGCTAAGCCTGCTCTTCCTCTGCTACCCGTGAGTACCATCATGTCTGCTTCGTTTAAGGAACTTTGGACCTTGAGCTACTGAGTTCGTTTACATACGCACTTAATCAGGTTGCTGACGTAGTTCACTCACTCAGATTTTGGACCGATGTGCTCCTCCCACATGAAGAGCTTGTTTTTGTTATGAAAAAGATAAGAGGAACCACAATTTTTTTTCCCCCCGCTCCAAATAATTTTTTAGTTGTCCAAGTTTGAAATTGTTGTTACAGTTACAGCCTTACTATCTCTCCTGATAAGACAGAATTCCGTCATCTGTTATCTGAGAAATTGTTAACCCAGGGATAATTGAAGTTTAAAAGGTATTTGTCATAGCGTAGGAAAAGTTATCTGCCACATTTCAATTGAGAATATTATTAATTACTGTTACAACTGTGACCTTATCCACTCCACAATAATTGCATTGTTTCATTTCACTTGTAACAGGACTAAATATGACAATTCTGCGACTGTGAGCTTATTTTTAAAATTTTATTTTGTGTCCGTTTCATTTTGTTCACATTACTTCTCTCTGAACCTTTTACACAATATTTTATGTTGTGTCCTGCTAAAAGCACTCGAGTGTTTTGCTTTGTTAAAACATTTTTGTTCATTGGGAAATTGTGACCGTACACATTTAAGTAAATAATGATTAACCCACATTTTGATTTAGGCCACTGATAGCTGCAGTTTTGTGTATGATAAATAGCATGTGTGTTAAAATGTTGAAAGTGAAGAAAAGGGAACATTGGGCTGTTCCAAAAATAGCAGGTGTCAGCATTTTTCTTGGCAAAGTCAAGCATTTACTGTAATGAACTGAGAAATGCTTGAGGATTTTACCTTTCCAGTAAATCATTTCAGTAATAATTAGTAGGGGCCCGGCCGATTATTGCCCTTCAAACATCTGCCAAATGGCTGATTATTTTCCCCTTAAAATGTTATAATCGAAGAAATCCGAATTTTTCAACGCTGTGAAAGTACCCCAAATGCACCATTTTGCTTGCATAGCATTAGCATCTAGCAAATGTGTAGCATGTTATTCTGGTTATTCTGTTGTCCCTCAAGCGTCCTTTAAGCTATTTAATGACATCCCAGTTGGAGTTAACTGTAACACTGAACACACAACAATAAGAATAACATCCACTGCATATTTAAATACAAAACATGCTTCGTTTTTAAAAAATCGCTAGCCTAGCGCTAATGCTAAAAGCGAAAGGAGGATCCCATTCAAATGCTAACCGGAAGTTAACATCTTTTATGCATTTTTTTTTTTTTATATATATATAATTGGCTGATTAATTGGTGATCTGTATTTTTTTTCTGCCAAAAATCGGTATTGGCATATCGGTAGGGCCATAATATTTAAAATTGTGTCAACCAACTAATAGTACCTGTGAATTAGTTTTCAACTCCAGTATAAAATACTACCTAATAATAATAATTTAGGCTAAAACGAAATAACTATTTAATTGCCACTAACATGAAGTAGTGCCCTTTTCTGGACGGAAAGAATAGAATGTTATGAGTAGGTTTGCATCATCTATCATATGCTGTAAGCATCACTTGCCTTCAGTGAGTGGAAGATGTGATATAACATTATAGTCACAATACATTAATATGATTAGAATAATATTCCACCATCAACATATATTCTGTACTCTTGGTCCTCATTGGGACCGAAATTGAGCTGGAGCCTATCCCAGCTGACTTTGGGTGAGAAGCGGAGTACAGTTGAAAATGTATGGATAGACGTTGAGAAGATGAAAAACAAATTTTATTCACTGTTTTAAAATATTGTACAAATTAGCTGCCCGCTTTACCATAACGGTTACTTTTGGTCTCTTTGTAGCTGAGTGAATAAAGTCAGGAATTATTATATGGACCACATCCTACTGCTTGGTGGAAATGGGGCCTATTAGACACATTAGCTCACCTATCTGAGCATTAAATTGACAATTGCGATGCAGTCGGCCAGTAAAGAGGAAGAAGTCACTCTTGCTAGTCGGGTGGACAGTTCGCTGCTTGTTAATAAGGAGCTGACAAAGTGAACATTGTAACAGGGATACAAGAGCGCATTGATTTGTTTTCACTGCACACACTCGCACTCCACACCTGGTGGACGTGAAGTCGTTTCGTGTTGGGCTGTGCAACCATCTTGTGGCATATATAGGCAGGCACAACGCATTTTGAGTGGACTTGACTGTACAATTGTAAGAACTTGTCATTGTACCTCCTGTCTACTACAGATTTGGGATGTATATCCCATTCTTTCGGTTGAGCTGCGACTTCCGGCGCGCAGGTCCCCTCTCGCCCATCGCCAGCATTGGCTCCAAAGAGATGGGCAGCGTCAGCCGGGTGCGGGACTACCTGACGGTGCTCAAGGAAACCTGGAAGCAGCACACCAGCCAGCTGTACGGCGTCCAGGTCATGCCAACTCACGCCTGCTGCCTTTCGCCGGACTTGATCCGCAAAGAGGTGGAGTTCCTCAAGATGGACTTTAACTGGAGAATGAAGGAGGTGCTGCTTAGCTCCATGCTGAGTGCGTACTACGTGGCCTTTGTACCCGTCTGGTTTGTCAAGGTGGGATATTAATGTTTTTTAATATCAACAAAACTTTAAAGTTGTAGAATTCGCAATGCGACGGACATTTTCTGATGAACTCTCGTCTTATGGCGGCCATTTTGCATCTTGCCACTGATAATGACGTCACAGTTACTCAGGTCAGGTAACGACCAATCAGTGCTCAGTTTGTGAACATTACATGACCAAACTCAGAAGGCAGGTGAGCCTTGGTTGGTCGTTCCCTGAGCAACTGTGATGTCATTTTCAGTCGACAGCAAGTCGGAAAATGGCTGCCCCTGAGATGTATGGAGGACCAAAACTGCCAAAATATAAAATGAATAATTAAATAAATAAATAAAAAGTGAAAATAAAAACATAGATAACAAATATCATTAAAAAAATAAAAACAGATATAACAAATATAATTATATAAATATAACGAGCAGAGCGTATTTATTGATTTATATTTTAATTCTGTTGATATATTTTTGTATTTTCACATTTTATTTTTATATTTAAATTTTTTGAATCTCATTTTTTAAAAACTTTTATTTATTTATGGATTTTTTAAATTTAAATTTTTGAATTATATTTTTTTAATATTTGTTTTTATTTTCACTTCATTTATTTATTTCATTTATTTATTTCATTTATTTTTGATTTTGGTAGTTTTGGTCCTCCATGTAGAGATACGGGTCACCGACATAGATGGTTCTTTTTTTTTTTTTTTTGAGCACACTATAAATAGATAAATCAAAAGTGAAAATAAAAACAGAGATAACAAATATAATTCAAAAAATAAAAACGGATACAACAAATATAATTCAAACATTAAATACAAAAAATAGATATATAAAATAATAAAATGTAAACAAAAACAATATATATGAGCAGACCCGCTCAATCAACCATTGAAAGGCAGTTTGCAACGGCAGAGTCCAACCCAAGACTTGCTTAGGCCCGCCCCCTCATTTGAATAACATCGTCCTGACATAGCATCTGCAGCATGAAATAAATAAACAAACAAATAACAAATATAATTATATAAATATAACGAGCAGAGCGTATTTATTGATTGATATTTTAATTCTGTTTATATATTTTTGTATTTCCACATTTATTTTTATATTTTAATTTTTTGAATCTCGTTTTTAAACTTTTTTTTTTTAAACTTTTATTCATTTATGGATTGTTTTAATTTTTGAATTATATATATTTGCTTTATTTATTTATTTCATGTATTTGTGATTTTGGCAGTTTTGGTCCTCCATATAGAGATGCGCGTCACCGACATAGATGGTCCTTCCTTTGTTTTGATTCAGAGCACACAGTACGTGGACAAACGCTGGTCTTGCGAGCTCTTCATCCTGGTGTCTGTCAGCACATCAGTCATCCTCATGAGACACTTTTTGCCGCCGCGCTACTGCGACCTGCTCCACAAAGCTGCAGCGCATCTGGGCTGCTGGCAGAAAGTCGACCCGTCCCTCTGCTCCAACGTCCTCCAGCACTTGTACGGTTCATGACTCAGTCAGCGAGATGTGCCTTTAAGCTCAATTGGCAATCATTCGTTATCTGCTGTGTTTTGCTCTCAGGTGGACGGAAGAATACATGTGGCCACAGGGAGTGCTGGTCAAACATAGTAAGAATGTCTACAAAGCGACGGGCCACTACAATGTCGCAGTACCATCAGATGTGTCCCATTATCGCTTCTATGTGAGTAATGCAAGCAGATCAGCTGGCGGCGGACTGGTTTGTTTATACAGTAGTGCGTTCAGGTAGCACTAAATGATTTTTTTTGAGATGCAAGCCGTCGCGCAGCCGTTTTTCTGCTTTAACTTGTGAGCAAAAAAACAGATGAGTGAAGAGGGTTCATGCTGTTTATCGCTATTAACACAAGTTTGCCTTATGAACCGCTGCCATTTTGTTGCTAACACACAATAGCTAATGAATAGCATTAATACACTCCTTCGGCCATGGATATTTGAACACAAAAAGCAACACAGACAATATGACACTGCTCACAAGTATATCTTCTTTATGCGCTGTGAAGAATGATTTACTGAGGACCTGTGATTTGTCTCTTGCATCAAACATCTGATTTTATGAAGTAGATCTGGGTCATAAAACCTCTTAGCCAATGTGGCTAAACATTTTACACACTTCAACATTTTTTTGTTTTTTAAAAAGTCAATTTTTTTCTCTCTCTCCATTTTTCAAGCGCAATAGCGGTGTGTGTAGCAATTAGTTGTAGCCATTTGAATTATGTTATGATTGGTGGTTGCCAATTTAATTCAAGGACAGTATCTGTTCATTTATAATGATCCGAATTAATTCAGTTGCATGGAATCGATTCAGTAACTTTTAAGACAAAAATTTGCCCAAAGTGATTAAAAATAAATTAGAGATAGACCAATATGTTTTTTTCAGGGCCGATGCCAATTATTAGTAGTAAAGTAGGCCCATAACTGATATTTTAAGCCAATAATCATTTTTAGTTTAAAAAAAAAAGAAGGGGGGGGGGGGGTTTAATATTGGTGTAAAAAAAAAAAAAACGACAAAAAAAACAATCTTGACTCTGTTGTAATGTCTTAAAGCATGTTTATTGAACAATTTTTCAGACTTTTCAAAATGTAGATTTTTATTTATTTTTAAACCTTAGAAAATTGACATCCTTTTAAATTTCTAACAAACATTCAGGGAGCTCCCAAAGTTATCATTACGTCTTAAAAAGTTACCAAAGCTCTCAAGAGTTTTCTACAGTAAATATTTTTTTCCTCCAAATTTAAAAATACCTGAAATCTTAAACTTTCACATTTGATTGTTTTAATGTCGAACAAAAACAAATGGTTCAGAAGTTTCACAGGGTCAGTAGCATCGGTTATAAAGTTAACTAATTAAAAAAAAAATTGCTTCCTGAGATTAAAATGGTTTTAGATTGACATTATAGCGACACTCAGATTTTTAAAAAGGCCAATACCGATATTCATCAAAATGCCCAATATCTATCTTTAAAATAAATACCTAAATATAAGTTCCTTAGATTCCTGTTGCTTATTTGGGAATCAGGTAAAACTAGTTATGGTCCTTTTTATAAAATCAAGATTTTCCTCATGTAAATTGTTTTGCAGTAAAGGCGGAAACAGCAATTTACGGTTATTGATTTTATTTCAACTTAATTTTGTCTGGTTCAGCCAGTTTTTTTCCTCATAGAGAGATTTGATTATTTATATAAAACAAATATCTCCATTGTAAGGGGTCCCCGGCCCCAAAGATAATCCCTGTAAATAGTCGAATGATAAATGCTAGAAACAAAACACTGTAAGGTTTCCACAACAAAAAGCTTTTCGGAGTAGTCGTAATACACGGAGCACGAAGAAACAAGTGAACAAACATGCTCAGATAACATCCAATCGCGGCTCAGCTTCAGAAAACAGGTGAGCCGTGATTCAGCAAGTGGCACAATGGCCGCCCCTTGAGATGGATAAAGTGGTTGGATTTTGCTGCATAATTCATATTCCACACAACAACATATTGTAAACATTTTTGGGTGGAATTCCCATTTAAAGTTGTTTCGCATAGTACCACTGTACAGTAAATTCATCGACATAAGTCGCTTTGCATCCCAACTGACTCGTTCTATCTTTTCCACCCGCAGTTCTTTTTCAACCAACCGCTACGAATATTGAACATCCTCATCATCCTGGAAGGTACCATGATTTTTTACCAACTCTACTCGTTGATGTGCTCAGAAAAGTGGAATCAGACCATATCGCTGGCACTGATCCTCTTCAGTAACTATTATGCCTTCTTCAAGCTTCTGAGGGACAGACTTGTCTTAGGGAAAGCGTACTCCTACTCAAACAGTCCATCAGACCAGAAAGTCAGTTAGGTGAAGTTCTTGTGGGGTGCGCTCAAGAAAAACATGCTCGAGAGCTCTGTATTTTTTCTACAAATTGCGTTTGGTGTCATGCTTTTGTTCTGATCTGTCAATAAAAAAAAAGATATTTTTGTATTACTTAAAATGTGGTCTGGTTGTAAATGTTTCTTGTTGTACTGCAGTCCTCAGATTGGGTGTTTAAAACACATTTCATAAAATATTTCAATTACATTTCTTTGACTAACACGAGCACGGCCGTCTCCAAGTTTTGAAGTTCCGTTGAGCTCTTCGTTCGCTGTGTGCCTGTGTTAGTTTTCTCCAGGTACTCCGGCTTCCTCCCGCTACACTTTTTTAAAATGGTTATTCTTCTGCCAACGACCGCAACAGATTCACGTGACATTCCCAATTCATGGCCTTATTTAAGAGTTGTTTGACGTTGACTTTTGCCAGCCTAAATACCACCGGCTTCTGACCTTCCAATTTTCTGTCTAATATAAAATGCGTCCAAATGAGGTGCACTACCACCCCCCCCCCCCCCCAATTATTATATTGGCATGAAATAAAATAAAATACCACTCACGGGAGAGCTTTTTAAACAAATGTGCGCTGTCCCTTTAAGACTGCTCAAGCGTGTCAGTTTTACTTTTGTATAGACATACATTTTACAGTCTCCCTTTTATTTTTTTCAACTTAGGTAGTTGAATTAATACTTTAATCAGTCTTTAATCACAACTACTACTGTAGTTGTACTGTACAGTTGTGAGGACTACCGCTATCGCTGACCCTAATGACGTTGAGGAGTAAAATATAAATACAATGGTTGTTGGAAAAATATGCAGATCTGGACAACATCGTCATATGATATCCACAGAAGAATTGACAAGCGTGAACCTGTTCAAGGACCGCAGATGCTGGATGGAGAAGAGCTTTTTTGTTCCACCATGTGGACGCTGACTTGCTGTGTCGGAGGGAAAGATAAGTGCGTTTTTGTGCCTGTCAGACAGCGCTCGGGCTAAATTGCTTCCAAAACAAATGTGCGCTGTCCCTTTAAGACTGCTCAAGGCTGCAGCTGCGCTAAGAGTGTCGCTCATCGCAGCCCCGATTTAACATTTCCAACATTTTCACGCATGCTACGGGGTCGAATTATTTTTTTCTTATTTTTTTCCTAGCCTCCTAAATGTGATGAAATTTGATGTTGCAGCCATTGCATTCCCTGGTGCGTCACTGAGTCGGTAAGTGTCATTTGTTTGGAATGGAGGCGATGAGTTCATATGCGTGCCGCTTTTCTTTTTGTCATCGGTGTATTTAAAAACAGGCCACTGATTTGTAAGAACACGATAGCTTCATGTTTAAGTTTCTAAATTGTGGTCAAAATCTGCACCACAAAGCTCTGCGTGTGTGTGGTCTTCGATGTTTGTGCGTCAGATAACTGCCATCCGAGTTGACTTGGGCTGTTCTAAAAGGGATGAAGCGGCGACATCATTGTAAGAGCATTAATGTGGCTAACAATCGTGATGGTAGAAACCACACAGTAAATAACTGCAGACATTTTACAGTTAAAAAAAAAACTTATTTTAATATCTCTGTTTGCATGAAGACATTTTTGGAGAGGCTGCGAGAAACAAAGCATTTCTCTCTCTCTCTCTCTCGAGATTATAGCCCTGTTTTTTTTTATTATAGTGAATTATTTCCAGAATAAGAGGAAAATGTGTTTTTATAGGTATTAGTTGTACATGGAAAAACAAAGTTATCAAATTAACTCATTCACTGCCATTGACGGTTATAGACGTCAAATATTCATTTTAACTATTTCTATTAATTTAACATTTTTTTCCACTTTTTTTTAACAAGAGTATGAACACCTAGATTTTTTTATCGTACATTTAGAACAGATATAAAATTTGTGATTAATTGTGAGTTAACTCGTGAAGTCATGCAATTAATTACGATAAAAACATTTAATCATCTGACGCTACTAATTTTTAATAATCTTTTATTTTATTTTTTTAATCGCGTCAGGCGATTAAATATTTTAATTGTAATTAATCGCATGACTTCAATAGTTAACTCACTATTAATCATACATTTTATATCTGTTCTAAATGTACAATAAAACTAATTATAGGTTTTCATACTCTTGTTAAAAAAAGTGTAAAAAATGTTAAACTAATAGAAATAGTTCAAATGAATTTTCAACGTCAATGGCAGTGAATGAGTTAATTATCAGAAAAATGATAACTTTGTTGCTGAAAATTGTTCAATGAGTTAAATATCCCTTTTAAAAAAAATGAGTTTATTGTCATTGCATTACAATATTTTTTCTCCCCCAAAAATATGAATTTGTTATTGGCACATAGACAATCAACAAGGTCCATTGGTGCTAAAACGTAAACTAACTGAACCAGGGGTACACACCTGATTCCAATGATCAGCTCATCGCCAAGCTCTGTAGAAGCCTGATAACGACCCTGATCGCCATCAGGTGTGTTGGAGGAGGGAAACATCACCAAGTCTCTGCGGCGCTCCACAGAAAGAAGACGACAATCTGCGGACGATGGAGGACAAACGCAAGAAGCGGAGCCCCAAAGTGTCCCTCCCGCAGCCGCCGCCTCCCCCCATCAACCCACGCAAGGTCTCCGTCCTGCCCGCCAGCAAAAGCGCCACCTTCTCCCTCGGCCTGCCGCAGCCCCCATCCCCCAAAAACCGCGGCAAGTACAAAAGGTCCGTCGGGGCGGCGGGACAGCCCAAAGAGGTTTTTGCTGGTGTGGTGGCTCCACCTAAGACTACCAGGTAAATATACCAGCAAGGGACAAAATACTTAAGTCGATTATTGAGGTAATTTATTGAGTGTTTTGTAGATTTGAGTATTTAGATAACTAAAGGAGTATTTAAGTAGATTTAAGAGTATTTAGGTAAATTAGGGCGTATTTGAGTATAGGATATCTAGGTATTTAGATTACTGTTAGTTAGTCATTAGATTCAAAAGTATTTAGGTAAGGTAAAAGTTTAGAAGTATTTGAGTATATCTAGGAGTATCTACAATACTTAGTATTTCAGTCAATTTTTAGGAGTTTTTAGATAATTTAGGGAATATTTTGTAGTTTTAAGAGTAACTTTTAAGGGAGTATTTGAGTAGCCTACATATAGGAGGATCTAGATTACTTAGTATTCCAGTAGATTTAAGAGTATTTAGATAATTTAGGGAGTATTTAGTAGATTTAAGAGTTGGTACTTTAAGGAAGTATTTGCGTGCATGTAGGAGTATCTAGGTTACTTTTAGTGAGTATTTCAGTAGCTATAGATTTATTTGGGTAACTTGGGGGGTATTTTGTAAATTCAAGAGTATTAAGGTAACTTTTAGGGCATATTTGAGTGTATCTGGGAGTATTTTGATTACTTTTAGGCAGTAATTCAGTGTTTTAAGAAGTATATTTGAGTGAATCGAAGAATCTACATTATTATTTTGTGATGATGTCAGTAGATTTATTAGAGTATTTGTTCAACTTTAATGGAGTATTTGAGTACATATTGGAGTATCTAGGTTACTTTTAGTGAGTATTTGGGTAGGTAACCTAGGGAGTATTTCGTAGATTCAAGAGTATTGGGTAACTTTTAGGGAGTATTTATGTGAGTATGTGGATTACTTTTAGTGAATATTTCAGTAGGTTAATTATTTAGGTAACTTGGTTATTTTGTGGATTTCAGAGTATGTAGGATTTTAGTGTATTTGAATGCATCTTTGAGTAGCCTACTTAGATTACTTTTAGGCAGTAATTCATACCGAAAGTATTTAGGTAACATGAGTATTTGAGTTCATCTAAGTCTGTACATTACTCTTAGCAAATATTTCAGTAGATTTAAGTACTTTAATAACTTTTAGGGAGTATATTAATTACATGCAGGAGTATTTAGATTACCTTTACCAGATTTAAGAGTATTCAGGTAATTTAGGGAGTATTTAAGAGTTGGTAAGTTTCAGGGAGTATTTGAGTATATGTATAAGTATCTAGATTACTTTTAGGGTGTATTTGAGTTTATGTAGGAATATTTAGATTCTTTTTAGGCAGTAATTAGCTATTTTTCTCCCTAAAGCGTATAAATACGTTCTATTTTAAATGTTACCAGGCTCCCAAAGACATATTTATACTTTTTTTTTTAAAATGTTTTCATACAGAAAGCTTTGGCCTCTGAACTGAAGAGAATGCTTGAAGCAATGGTAGTTATTACACAAACGGCCAGTAGGTGCAGCAGAGTATAAGAAACCAACCAGGGCCATGTTGCAAAAATATTATTTCCCCACTGTTTTAAACAGATTTGTGAATAATGATGAAACTTAGCTATATTATAATGCTAATTGGTGCAAAACAGATACAAATATATATATATATATATTTTTTCCTGATGAAAGAAGAGGCTCTAATTTTTCTTTTTTATAGCAAAAGAACACAATATTCTGAATCCAGTAAAACAGCCGGAGCAAAGGGGGTTGCTTCAGAGAAAATGGCTGGGAGTGAATGTTAATTGATTAAAAAATATTTTGGTAATTTAAGCAGCGTTTGAGTATGTTTATCTATCTAGTATCTACTTTACTTATTGCAGTAGATTTCAGAGTATAGATCTAAGAGTATTTATGTAACGTATCTGTAAGATGACCTGGAGGGCTTTGCATATTTGCGAATTCGCACTTGCAAATTTGCCTCTTTGCATTTATTTATTTGTTTAAACTTGTCGTTTGTGCATCTTAAAAATCTCCTCTATTTTGCCATTTTGTGCTCACGCCAAAGCAATTACAATGTTACTTTGGTGCCATCTGGTGGAATTTTGACGCTGAAGTGAGTTGAGGAGTTTCAATAGGAAAATATAGTGAATTTGCTGCCATCTTGAGGCATCTATCGGCAATTACAGTACAATATAAGATGTTTTAGAAGGTGGAAGTGGAGAACTTTAAAAAAAAATATATATATATTTTTTTTAAATCTGTACCTCTTGGAGGAGGGCAAATAAATCCAATCCTTGTTGCTGTCTTTTTACAGTACACTGTCAACAACCTTAGGATGGTCAATCTTTGTTTTTGTTTTTTTTGTGACTCTTCCAGGGCCCACAAGGAGAAGCCTAGGGCCCCCCAGCCTGCTGGACCCAGTAAAGTAGTGCAGTCTTCCCCCCTGCAGCACTCCTTCCTCACCGATGTGTCCGACGTGAGAGAGATGGAGGGTGGCCTCTTGAACCTCCTCAACGACTTCCACTCGGGCAAACTGCAGGCTTTTGGTCAGATGAGTTTGGCCGACTTCTAATCGAGCGAATCGAGCTAATTGAGCTAATATGTGCGGCGGCGCAGGTAAGGTGTGCTCCTTCGAGCAACTGGAGCACGTGCGCGAGATGCAGGAGAAGCTGGCCCGACTTCACTTCAGCATGGACAGCCACGTGGAGGAGCTTTCCGAGGACCAGAGGAAGTGCGCCTCAGACCACAACTTGGAGCACCTGCTCGGCAACGTAAGCACAAAACTCAACTGAAGTCCGTTTTTCATGTTTTTGTTTTTTTCCCGTGAGTATTCATTTTTACGTGTTACTTTGAAAACAGTTTATACTTTTGTTTTCGATGTTGGCAGGGTCATGGCCTGTTGGAGCTGCCTTGTTTGTGGTATTTTGTCTCCCTCTAAAGGCGTTCTTGTGTAATTGTTTTTTGTTGTTGACTGCGGCTTTGTTCCGGTAGATGATCACATGACCCCTCCAGTTAATAGTGGGCAGTGCGCAAACCACACGCCAGCTTACGCTACTATTCTACGGCTACAGTTTTCGCGACTTCCTATGTTGCTTGTGCCAGAGAAAAGCAGTGTTTTTTTTCTTTTTATAGTAGAAGAAGAAATGGAAGGCAACTTTATTTACTCCAGCCTCTTCATTGATTTTGAAAACTGTTCGCTATCTGTCAAATTGTGTTGGACAGAATAGTCAGCTACAATGAGTCAGTTAAACTGCCGTAATGTAGCACCAAATGGAAATGTACATTTCTGAATCCTAAAAAATAATAATCTAATAATTCAATTCAATGCTAGCTAGTAAAATGCCAAACAAGGATGAGGAAAAACAATTGGGCCGTTGACGCGCTTAATTAGGCCATCATGGAAAACTCATGAAATATTAAATCAGGCCAGAAGAACATTCTAGCCGCCCGTCCCTTTTTGCCTCCCTGTGCCGGGAGGTGAGCTCATTCATGCAGGGAATTAGATGGAAAATATTGACAAGCAAAGTGATGCAAAAACCACATTAAGGATCAGTATCAGGTTCTGTTTTCACTTTTGTCTCTGCTCTTCCTCTTGCAGCTAGAGGAGCTCAGCACCTCAATGTATCCTTTGCATCTACTCGGGTCTAAAATAAGCAGAATGTTTGTGGTGGTCGTCTTTAATGTGCGTGTCCAGACAAAAGCTCCACTTGGCTGAGAACCAGGACCTGCCCAAGACATCTGCGCCCTGACTAAGTGAGGTGTTGAGAGGCCGTAATGTCCCAGCGGGTCAGTTACCATGGCCATTTTCCACGCGGCTGCCATGGTAACACGATGAACACAGGGGGGGGGGGGGGGTAATTTTGTCAAACAAATGAAAAAAACCAAACTCATCACAGCACAAGATCTGAAAGTAACTTATGATTGAATCATTTTTTTTTTTTGTGCAAATCAAAAGGACATTTTGACTGCTTGGGGTCACATTGCCCCTGAAAAGCACATTGTGGTTCAGTCAGACACTTTATATCTTTGCTAATATTTTGAACAGGATTTGATCAAATATTTATGTAAGACAATCTTCGCCAGAAGACCAAATGTACAACTTGGGTGTTTGATGAATGTCTAATTTCTCTGCACTGTTTTTGGGGGTTTAACTGAAGGGGACATCAACCCCCCCAACAATAAAATGTTGTCTAAACTTGGCATTCTGATTAATATTGCATTTGTGGAATATGAATGAAACAGCAAAAGGGGCAGCCATTTTGCCACTTGTGGTCGACTAAAAATGACATCATCATCATCATGGCATTACAAGGTAGCGACCAATCCGCGGCTCATCTATTCCTTGAAGCTGAGCAACTGTGATGTCATTTTCAGTCAACAGCAAAAGGCAAAATGGCCGCCACCTGGGATGGATATAAATGGTGCATGTTTGTGGAATATGAATAAAGCCACAAAAATGCAGTTTTTATCCATCCCAGTTGGCGGCCATTTTGCCACTTGCTATTGACTGATATCAGTTACTCAGGTAGCGACCAATCACTGCTCACCCGTTATGTTGAAGCTCAGCAACTGTGATGTCGTCAGTCGACAGCAAAATGGCTGCCACCTGGGATGGATAAAAACTTTATTCGTATTCCACAAACACAATATTAATCTAAATGCTATGTTTAGACTAGTGGAGCTGACAATATTTCTGGGTTGACTTCTCTTTTAAGATGTGTACTTATACTGTCTTTATATAGGGATTCAAAATGGCAGCTACTTCATCGTTGAGGGAATTTAAGCGGTGAGTTTTTGCTTGATAACAAATGTGTGTTCCCTAACGAGCAATTTCAAGTTATTGCTTTTTTTTGTCTCCTGAGAATCTATTAATAAAATTTCAAGTTATTGCGTCTTCTTTTTTTTTTTTTGTCTCCTGCGAATCTATTAATAAACACCTTTGGGGTTGCACTTAGCTTTCATTGTGAAAAGTAACATGACAAGTTGCGTACGTAATTACATAATACTCCAGACACTATGGATTGGTTAGCAATTTCAAACGTGTACTTGATACTCTCTGGCCATCACGTAATGAGCCAATATACAAATGACTTACCATCAATTAAATATGGTAGCCCAGGTAAATGGCACGGTACCACACCAAGTGGGTAGTGAGCGATATTCTGCATACGTGGTGAAAAAGGCGCAGCAAGGAAGTTGGATTTACAGAAATAAAACACTTTATATATATCAATCTGTCCTTGTCATGTTTTCCAAACAAGTTGAGTATAATTTAACAATAGAAGACGTTATTAAAAGGCTACTCGAAGACTGGCACTGTACTGTGAATCCTCCATCTGTGCTTTCTGCTTCCCAGGCAACAACGGGAGTGAAGCCCAAATTCCTTTCCGATAGCCCCTTGATGCAGGCATCAAGAAACCGTTCGCTATTTTACGAACAGTGCGCCTCGTTCCAGAGAAATGGTCATGCAAAGAAAAACAAACAAAAGTCTGCAAGATTGGAAAGGGTTACACAACAGATCAAAGTGACTCAACCATCATGACTCCTGATTACAGAAGAAACGAATACTGTGCAAATACAGAAGCATCTTGTACTAAATCTCATTTCATGACTCAGCAAAAAAACAACAACCACATATCAACCTCATGGAAAATATCACAAGATGTTTTCCGACACGGCAAAAATCATGATTTTTGTGTGCATTTGAACTTTACATTCTGCAAATGGCTCTCGGATTTGTCGTCCGCGGTTCGTGTCGAGCGGGTGAAGTAAAGCGATGGCGGATTCAAACGAGAATCTCGTGTTCATCATGATGAGCTACCTTGTCAGTGTGCAAAGAGAGCAGTGTTGTGTGGGAACAGGAACCTGATGTCAGGATGCTGCAAAAGTCCCAACATCTGTACCAGAGGAAGAAATATCACTGAGAAAAGAGTCAAAGTTCCTCATCTTGGAGGACTTTTTCCTCTTCAATGGGATAAAAGTGCAGGCACTAAGAAATGTCCAACATCTCTTTGTCTTCAAGTAAGGTCAGTGTTGTGTCTGTGTGTTCTCCTCCAAGCGCTTGCTTTATCTTTTGGACGCGTTCCTCAGAATCTCGTTTAACCCTTTGTGGACGCTGGCCGACTGGGAGGCGGCACACTCGCTCAGGCCGGGTCCCATTTGGGCGTGAAGAGCTTGGCACAGGTCGGCGGTGGCGGCGCGCACGCTGCCGCCGCGTCCGTGCAAGCTGCCGCTGTGGCTCGACGTGCCGAGGAGGTGCCACAGCAAGGGCAGCACTTTCTGCTCCACCATTTGGGGCTTGCGAGGGTACAGCTCGTTCACAAGTTCTGGAATCGAAAGACCAGATGGTCAAAAGAGCTCTCACGCGTTTCTGGAAAATCTGTACAGGTAAGGCAAAAATAATTGCTGCTTGGAAGCACATGTAACGTTGCCACATAAATGTACATAGCACAATTTCATTATTTTAAGATCTTCATGTGAAATTGAAATATTGTGCATACATATTATGTATATCAACAACTTCCTTGTATATCTAGTAAACAGAGGTGGCAAATCCAGGTCCAGAAAGTAGAAACCCTGCCACAGTTTGGCTTTAGCGTCTGATGCTAGCTTAATAGCTCCCTAGCAGGTAAATGAGCACCAATGGAGCTAGCTAGCTAGCTAGCACCTGGGGCTAAATGCCATAGTTTGGCTTTACCCCAAGATGCTATCTAGCTAGCTAGCACCTGGGGCTAAATGCCATAGTTTGGCTTTACCCCCAGATGCTAGCAAGCTAGCACCTGGGGCTAAATGCCTCAAATTGGCTTTAGCCCCTGATGCTAGCTCCCTAGCAGGTAAATGAACACCAATGGAGCAAGCTAGCTAGCACCTGGGGCTGAATGCCACAGTTTGGCTTTACCCCCCGATGCTATCTAGCTAGCTAGCAGGTAAATGAGCACCTGGGGTTAAATGCCACCGTTTGGCTAGCTCCCTAGCAGGTAAATGAGCACTAATTGAGCTAGCTAGCTAGCACCTGGGGCTAAATGCCACAGTTTGGCTTTAGCCTCTGATGCTAGCTAGCTAGCACCTGGGGGTTAAAGTCAAACTGTGGCAGGGTTTCCACTTTCTGGACATGGATTTGCCACTTCTACTAGTAAATGTATCATTTAACACTCCTGTTATGTTTCTTTGTCAAGAAATGCAATTGAGCTACTGGGTCAATTTGACCCATTATCCAAAGTGCCTGACACAAATATAATAATAAAGATCTAATAATTGATTCTCTTAATTAACATTCATTGTTAGTTCATTAAACAAGTACACTTAAACTTAAAATAAATAAAATAAATTGCAATGGGTCAATTTGACCCATAACCTTAGGTTAGGGTTAAACACTTGGCAAAGAACTTTTAACATTTCAGTACTAACAATAAGTTGTGCCATTTTTTTACCCACTAGGAATATTAATCCTGCTATCCAAAAAGTGTTGGAAACAGGAATTATATACATATATATATACACGTTATTATTTTCACTTTCATTCATTTATTTATTTAGTCATTTATTTATTTTTAATTTTGGCAGTTTTGGTCCTCCGTAAACTTCAGGGTTTGGTCACGTGACGTTTCGTTCATACACAATATATATCGTCTCATTTCAGGATGACTGCCGTGGAGAAGATATAGCTAGCAAGGCACTTGTTTCCGATTTACCTGCAACCTTCTCAACAAGATCCACTTTGGCTTTGCCGCTTGAAAACTGAGCCTTAGTGCAGAACGGCTGCAGAAGGAGACCGTTATCTGCCAGTAAGAAAAAAAACAAGTGTTACCTGGAGACGGTGAACCAAATCAAAATATGAACGGGTTCATACATACCAAGGTTGCCGATAAGAGCATCAACGGTCCCGATAGCAGCAGAGTAGATGGCGTTGTTTTTGGAGTTGAGGTGATTGTCCACGATGGCCGGCACGAGCATGTTCACCACTTGAGACAAGTTGTCCCTCATCAAGGGGATGATTTTCTGCAGCGACTCGAGGGCGTACTGATTGACTTTGCTGTTGGCCTCTTGCAGCCTGGACTTGAGCGCATCAAAAACCTAAAAAACAAACAAAGAGGTCAACGGCTCTCTTCGTTGACATTTTACGCTGAGATTTCTCCATACCGGGAACATATTCTGGATGACAATGTTGGGGTTGTGCTGGCAGTCGGCCACCAGCTGGTCCATTCCCTTGATTCGCTCTCGGAAGTCCTTGGAGCCCAGCAGGGCAGTTATGTGCTTGATGTCGTTCTTGTCTGCTATACTTTGTGTCTGAGATCTGTTGCTGTAATTACTGTTGGACCTTCTGCAAAGGACGCACAATACATTCATGTGATATACTGCTGTCAGCCTTGCTTTTATCGCACACCGTATGTGCAAAGCAAGACGTCTCTTTAGCTTAATTGATGTAAATCGTTTTGTACGGGTCTATGCGTTCACTTGTCATTATTGCTTCTGGTACATTTGTCTTTACGGTGCATTTATGTGCAAGTTATCTTTTTTCCTACTGCTTAGTAGCAACATGGCTACCTGACGGGGTAGTAGAGTGGCTCTCTGGTGAGCGACAAGGCGCGGACTGTGCCGCTGCCTGGGAGGGAGCGTCTGCCCCTGGCTGATTGGCTGTCGTGGGGCATCTCGCCGAGCCCCTAAACCAGCCCCCCGAATAAATAGGGTTACTCAAATGAAAAACAACAATGCTGTTTTAAAAGCGTAACAGTTGTACCTTGGTCTTGAGAGTGAAGATGGTGTCTCTGGTAGTCGGCAGGTCTTTGGAGGGGATCGTTCTTTCCAGGATCTTCTCAAAGTCTGGGTGGTAGGACAGGAACAGCAGCATTCGGCGGCCATGGTATCTAAAATTTGATTTCAGATCTTCAGACGTGTACATGGATTTTCGGGCAAAAACGGTTTATAAAATCTCCCCTTCGCTTCCTCTAGTCCAGGGGTCAGCAACCTTTACTGTCAAAAAAAAACATTCTACGCCAAATAAATCACAAAAAATCTGTCTAGAGCCACAAAACATTTGAAGATTGTGATGAAGGAAACCATGTGTTAGTTTATTGTAATGTACTGAGGGTCCAAGGGCTAATTAGAGCTGCACTAAAACACAAAATGATGACATTTGTAGACATTGTTTTTCTTTTTCAAATATTTGTTAGACTTTTATGCCTTTCTGTCAAGTTTCTGACATTGATTTTTTTTTTTTACAATTTAATAGACATATGGTCATTTGCCTTTCTTCCTTTTTTTTGGGTACATTTTATGGCTATTTTTTTTCTCATCGACATTTTGGGATATTTTATGGTAATTATCGGGATTTCTTCTTTTGGACATTTTATGGTTATTTTTTTAAACGTTTTCTTTTCTGCCTTTTTTACAACTCTTTCTCTGACATTTTTGACAATTTCGTGGCCATTTTATGGCAATTTTTCACTATTCTCTTTCTTTTTGGAAATTTTTAGATAATTTAAAAATGTCGTCTTTTTCTGACTACTTCAAAAATTTTGGATGACATTTTTTGAACATTTAATTATTATTTTTTTTAATATAAATTGTTAATTCATTTAAAGAATATTTTATCTATGTAAAAAAAATATTACTAGATTTGACTCATTCTTTTTAGAGATCCACAGGGAGCCCACGGGACTAAAGAGCAGACCCCTGCTCTTGTCCATGTTTAATGTGGGACACGCATGTCACCAAACAGCACAGTTACTACTTGTCATAAGCATTTTTGTTGCATATCTTGATGTAAGATCACGTGAGCCTAAACAGACCTCCAAGTCCCAAGTCATACCTTGCTTCCTGCGAGGAGTCTTGTGACAGCTTGGCGACTGCGGGTAAGATTCGTTCAACTAGATCTCGACTTCCAGAAAGGAGGCGAGCGGCTCCGACCTTTTCCACCAAATTTGCCAAGTGTTGGGCAGCGCACTTCCTTACCAGTCCATTGAGATGACTAACAGAAAAAGAAAAGCATTTTTACTATCCCAATTCAATGTTGTGAGGAGCGACATATGTGTGTGCTGACAGCATACTGACTGACCTAAGTCCTCCGGAGAGTAGCGCTTGAATGCCTCGGGTTGGAGTGCAGTGCTGGACCATGCTGTCGAGCGCAGCATCAACATCCTGCCTAATGAAGGCGTTACTCTCCCCCGCCTTCTGTAGCAAGGCTTTAACGGTGCCCTCCAGCTCCTGGTCCATTGCCTTCTGCAGGTGCATGTAAAGGTCGCCCAGTGTACACACGGCAGTCCGGGACACGCCTGACCTGAGGTTCTTCACCTGAATGAATAATAAACAATACAAGTTGAATGCTTCTAGTGTAACGGTTGCACATTTGGGAATTAGTCCCCCAAAAATTATCTTGAATGTTGTGAATTTGAAACCATGTTAATTGAGTCAATGTGTTTTACTTAATTTTGCCTCATGGATGTATTATATTATATATATATATATATATATATATATATATATATATATATATATATATATATATATATATATATATATATATATATATATATATATATATATATATATTATATTTTGCATTGATCAGCTCCACGAAATAAGACACTACATATTATATTCAATGTTTATCAGTGGTTTTTGAAAAATTGTTTGTTTATTTCCCCTCCATGCATTTCGATTGTCAATTATATGTGAGTTTTCACTATCTGTCCCTATTGCTCCATCTCTTCTGATCGAATTGGTAATCGCTGGCTATCATTTTTTTCTTCAAAATACACTGATTGTTGATCTGACGAAAAATCCTGATTTGTAAAGCATAACTGGGATATATATATAAAGTTGAGTACTTGTACTGGTAAGGGTTTGAAAAAATGGTATAGAACATCCCCTCTATTTTTAGTATTAACCTAGATTTTTTTGCGAATCGAATCAACTTTAAATAACAACTTTGTCATTAAGACTTATTCAGTTTATTATCAGCAGTGCTTAACTATTTTTTTCAAAGACATAATACTGTACAAACAAATCAAGAGTTAGACAGGCCTCTCGGAACAGATTTGTTCGACCTTGGAAGTTGAAGTTTATGTTTACATCGTCATGACATGATACCCAGTACATGCCGTTACCTCTTGAATGAGAGACAAGCAGACATCACGAAGCCTGCTCTGGAGTGTGTCAGCGTGGTACCGGGTCAGACAGCGTAGGAATGCAAGACCTTCAATCTTCTTCTCCCTGAAAAGCACAACAGTAACAGCAAGTTAGCAAACATCGCTGTTTAAACAAACATTGATATTCAATTACAGGTGGGATGTATGGCGATAAATGATTTTCTTTTGTTTTTCCATTCCATTAACTTGAGCTCTCAATGCAATGGGCTGGATTTGTCTTTGAATGGGTTTCTCACCAGTGTGTTGAACTCAGCAGGTCGAAACTCTGCATCAGCGCCAGGTCCGGTTTGGAAAAGGGACACAGTTCTGGAGGCTGAGAGACATCTTTCTTGTGGCCCACAGTAACAGGGGACAGCTCATCTAAAAAGAACCATCAAGACAACACAAGATTCTTACGCCTATCAGGCTGAAAACAAGCAGTGACGTATTTTATGAGTTATCAAAATAAGCCAGTGTTGAATAATAGACGGAAGAAAAATACAATTTCCTCATGCTCCAATAGCCTTAATGGTCTCAGCAAATACGCCAAGTGCAGTTAAAGCCTTGCTTTTACATGTATAATTACAAACCAATATATAAGGGGCAACAAAGACAAACTCACTGGCCACAACAAAAGGTAAACCTCCGCATTTAATTACAATTGCCGAATCACATGAAAATTGTGCCATAAAGGAGTTGGCCTTTACTCGCGTGTTGCCTGAGAAACTGTGAAGGCTGCTTGTTCATTCAAAGCCAGTCAACACTTGTGGTGCTCAAAGCTGATTCAGCTTGTGTTGTGAACAATAGATAAAAACTGTGCAAGTGTACCTGATGTCATAATTATTATTTTTGGGCGCATGTTGGTACCGCACTGACCTGAGCAGTGTGAGAGCGAGGGGCGCCTTCTGCTGAGGCTGGGCGCCCTCCTCATACGGAACATGTTTTGGGGTTTGGGAGGCACTGTGGGGGGGCTGGGTTGATGGGGCGGAGTGAGGCACTTGACAGGGCTCTGGGGTCCTGGTGGACTGACCGAGCTGGTGAGGCTTATAGGCGACCCGTCCGAGGGGAGGTCATCGATACAAGAAGTGATTGTACTACCGTTCAGATGCAGATCTAAAACAGAGACCATCATTATGATGTCAAAAATAAAAAGAATGCACATTTTTGATTGATATAGTCAAACTGCCCAGAGATGCCACACCTTTATTATTTATATTTTCCTCATTGGGTGAGTCAGAGAGCATCTGTCGGACACGGTGTCGAATCTTGTCCCTTTGACTGGACTGCTCCTCGAACTGATCCAAATGCTGCAGCTGGATCTTATCCCGGATGGACCTCGTACTTATCACCTACTTGGAAATACACATCAGGCACGGCCGTGACAAATACAGACGCCTCGTCGTCATCTGAAAAATAGTGCCAAACGTTACCTCATCTGGATACAAGTCGTCACGGCCCCTGTGATCACCGGCGATAACGGGGAGGCTTCCCAAGGGGTCAGCGGCGGGTTTGGCCGCTGAATCGCCCTGCTCCAGTGACAAGGCCAAGTCCAAACGAGTGGAGGACACCGCAGTGCCAAACACACCTGCGACACATTAGGGGGACATTTGGAGATAAATTATGCGACAAGCATTTCATTGTAGAATTGGTTTGATGATCAAATCTAACATTAATACAAACCAACAACAACAAAAAAAAGTGATTGTGCACACCCACCTCTTCCAACGACTCCCTCAGGCATGTCCGTGGATGGCGAATTCCTGCTTCCATTGCTTCGAGATCCTAAACATACAGACCAAAAACCTCAGTCCAGCCCTGAAAACTTGGCATTTACATTTCTCCATTGGCTCACCTTTTGTAGACTTTACAACTCTGAATGATTCACCTAACAATGGTTTGACTAATGGAGGAGAGGGTACCGTCGTCTCTTCACTGGCTCGGATTGTTCCATTGGAGTAAGTGACTCTCTGCCCAACAACGCCCGCCTCAGATGACAAGTCATTCCTCTGAGAGAGTCCTTAGAAACATAGCATCAAATATAATGCAAATCATAAAGCATCGGAACTTTTTTTTATTTATTTTTTTAACTACAGACTCCTCCTACCTGGAAGGCTGCTAAAGTCCATGGACACAGAAGACCTCAGGTTTGCAGAAGGCACTCTTGCAATACGAGGTTTCATTCCTGGGGAGGCCATGCTTCCAGAGCTGCTGACAGGTGTGAAATATTAACTTGCATGATCCGACAAATTCACAAGTGCCACCAGATTCCGTTGACCTGGCTGAAATATACCAAAATCCTATGCAATAAAATCAATGATTAGGTGTTCTCTAAGCTTCAGTTGTCCCGTCAAACTCACACAAAATAACACATACTGCTATATGGGTCCTTCCGGAAATAAGGAGCATTTTCTGCCCCTACAGAATTTCAAATAATCTATAAACAACACACAGAAACATGCATTTCTTGCAAAAACGGTACAGCAGCATGCAGTCAAGCCCTTTTATGTGTTGCCATGTAAATCTAATGTAAAATTTTCAAGGCCTGCAGAATGCCAAGCGCTGGCATCAATCACACACACAGCCTTGAAACCTTTTTTATTTTTTTTTAAACTAATCAGATTTGAGATTCAGGGGGGAAAATCCTGCAAGTTAGCTTAGTTACATTGGCATGTTTTTTGTTTCATCCTCTGATTGGCTGATCTTAAAATGTGCACCAAAGATTAGTTTACATGAGAGGTGACTATGATGTATTTTAGTTAAAGTTTTTAGGTTGATAAATATTGATTGTGAACTACTTTTCAGCATCTACTATGTTGTAATATGGATGTTTATAGGTGATTCTCAAATATACAAAATGCATCTGTCTCCTCTTTAATGCCACATATAGTCACATAGCATTTGCATGCATTATTTAGAGACATGATGATGTATTAAGGCTTGGAATAGGCCCAGGTCCAAACTCACTGCAAAATGAATGCTGTAGTAAAGGTGATTCCTACATACTTTAAAATAATACCAAACAGCTCTTGTGCACCCCGTAAAATATCCCGCTCCCCACCCCTACCTCTTTATGACCAATAACATTTAAATTAAATAGCTTTGGTTAGTCTTAGTTTCTTGTCTTGCCTTGTTACATTTTTTTGATTTATTACAGACATTTTAAATAGTACTTAACTAATGATGTCCTTAAGACGAGTCTGTCAACAGTTACTAAACCCAGCTGCTAGAACCTTTATAGCCACAAGTGGAAGCAAAAAATTATGAGGTACATGACTGAATAAATAACATGATGAAGCTTCTTGCTTAAGATATATTTTTTAAGTCTTCTCACCATACATATTTTTTTTTGTTTTCAGCTGCACTGATGTGTGTCACTGAAACTAACCAAACCCGGTTCCTCTTATTATCAGAAAAATACACTACTAGGTTTTTTTAAAATGATTATATTTCTAAATTTGTTTTTGACAAGTTAGCATAACAGCTAACACAACTATCATGTACACTTGGCATTAGCATTGATTTGAAACCCTATTACTGTAATTACAGTAAAACTAAATAAGATTACTACTTAAATGTAAGGATTATTCAGATAGGCTATGTATTGAAAATGTTTTCAGGTCCCAACGTATCTGCAACGGGGTTGCACCAAACACAGTAAAATAAGCTGTATGACAAAATATCTCATTTACAAAATGTTCTGTTGATAATTGAGCTGGATGAATGAAATCGTATGATGAAAACATAAACATAAAACGGTCCCTTAAAAAATGTTGGTGCCTAAAGTGTCTTTAAAATCTGGAATGATCCATCTACAGTACCTGCCGTTTTTGAGTGTTAGCTCAAATCCACCTGACTGCAGTGGCAACGCATTCATTAGCTTTTCATTATTAACAACGTCATTAGCTTTTCATTATTAACAACGTCATTAGCTTTTCATTATTAACAACGTATGGCGCTAATTGAGTAAGTAGGTGAACCAACAAAGGTCGACTTCCACCTCTAGCGCAGGTTTGCGAGCGTCATCTTGCTATTTGAGACGGGCTTCAAGGGGGAGCGTTTGAAAAGCGCACCCACGTAAGGTGGCGTCGATGACACGTGGTGGTGACAAATGCCGGAACGGCGATGTCAACATGCCGTCATCAGCGCGAGTCATATTTCCGTATTAGTCGTTATGGTTATGGATTACTCTTGGCATATACAGTAAGAAACGGCGTAAATGCCGTAGCTAACCGAGCACATTACATGCTAGCAAGGATGAAAGCGACAACGTACTTATTGTTGTTCATTTATTGTGCACTGATTATCTATTAGCTGCTCAAAAAAAAGGGATGTTTGGCTGAACTTCCGACGTTCACTATTATAAATGAATACAGCAACTCTCCACTGGGTGTGAGGAAATACCACTAAACACTGCAATAAATGTTATACTGCACATGTAAAAGGATCACTAACAATTAATGAATATTAAAATACAGTATGTAATATACACTGTCGTTCATCTCGACTTGTGTATTGTTCAAATGCAACTTCCAACGTGCAATATTATGAATATCATATATACTCCTAACATACTGGTGTATCCTAATTCATCAACAGGACATTATACAGTAGAACTAGAAACCACTGCCACTATTATACGAATATACTATTTATATTACACTATTTTGATATAGTGACTGAGAATCCAGAAGAGCGCCTATTAATAAAATGTATTATTATTATTATTATTATTATTGCTGAAGCATAATTGAACTATATTATTTAGCAGAGATCAAAATTCACTACCATAATTTTCTATACTTTTTCTTCCTGCTTAGGTTATATTTAATTGACATCCTCCCAATGCTGCTTGTGTATTTTTATTTTTTAACTTTGGTAGTTTTCACCCTATATTTATCAACTAGTGTATACTTGTAGTTGAGAATACAGTGCTGCTGTATGGTTCTATCACTTTATATATCTATCTGGCAAATAATTAGTTTTTGTTAAACAACAGAGGTCAAAAGGAAACTACTGTAGTGTTCATCTTGACTTTACATTGTTTATAAATTGCCAGTTTTAAAACATTTCCACTGAAAACTAAAGCAACTAGAGAGTACTTCAACATTTCATCAACACATGAAGTACATTTTTAAAACAAAATGAGTAAGATGAGCAGAAAAAAATGATTTTTTTTTTTACTCAACAGTACATCAAATGGAGTCTGGAGACCAATGTAAAATAACAGTGAGCTAATAAAAATAGAGCCCTCAGTAAAAATGAATTATGCCTTAAAATGTTAACATTATAATTTTAAAGTTGTGACGCCCCTATCCGTGTTACCATCATTGCTGCTTGCAAAATGTGCATATCAGAAATTTACATAATTGATTGCTGCTTTGGTCTAGTGGTTATACAGCTAGTTAGTAGCGGCTAAACTGCTAATGCTATACGCGCAGGCTGTGAAAAAAACGCCAGCATTTTCATGCTTTTCACATCAGCATTTGGATGGTACTCGCTCAAAAGATTCAACAGGATTATCACGTTGCCTGTCCTTGAGACCATACCACCATGCACAACAGCTTCATTTACTCCAGGTTACTTTGGAGATACAGTACCACCACATAAGCAATGGTGAGGGACTTCTCTTGTCAAAATAGCTTCCTATTTGGAAGATGATGCAAAGTCATGGCTGCACGTTTGGTCATTGTTTACTCTGTATTCTTACTGTCTTTTTACAGTACTTCTTCAACTTGCAAACCAAAGAGAAAGCTGGACTCTGATTGGCTGCTACAGTAACACACACATTTCTGCGTCTGATTGAATAAATATGCTCACAGCTGCTTACTGAGCCCTACATATTATTGTCCTTTGGAAGGTAATCATGAAGCAGTGAACAGCATGCATGGATCCTTGGAACTGTGCCTTTAAAATGCCATAGCGCCATAACAAGTAACCCTCCCAATAAGAAAAACGGATTGATTTGGACTTGCAAAGTGGGTATTCAAGTGAAGTTCAAAAGTGATCCAATTTGTATCTCCACAAAAACAGAAGGACGCCTATTTACCTTTTTATGCCAAAGACGCTGGAGGTGGTAGGACTCAAACTAGAAATACCGCTCTCGCTGGCTGAGCTGCTAAGCATTGGAGCGGTATGCAGCATTAGGTCTTGTCCAAGGGGTAACCTTACAGCAGAATCTAGGCTGTCCTGGTCTGGGTCTGGACTGCTTAGGCTCACTTTGGCCCTCTTCTTAGCAGCGCTGTTGCGCAACGAACGCAGCGAGTTCAACATCTGTGAACATATCAGATGGGCAAATATTGACAGCAAGGGCAATGCCTGACATTTTAAAATACACTACACATCCACAGACCGTATTTACTCAGGACTTTGGGCGTACATGATCGATCAACAGAATCCAGACGTAAATACAAAGGCTGTTTACCTCCTGCACATCCACAGGCTCCTCCTCTTGAGTACCCTGTGTTGTGTTAGAGCCCACAGGCTCGACTTGAAGGTCCCTCTCTAGATGCTGATTCTGGGGGCTGCTGCGTGCATTGGACCTCTGGTCATTGTTATAAAATGGCTCTCCTGAAGGAATGACTGGTGAGATGGAGAGGGATGTCCTGCTGCTGCTCAGGACTCGGCGGAATGACGATGTTGACGAAGAACTCTTTAGGGAGGCACGGGTTGGCCTAGGAGAGCATCTGCTCGAGAGGTCACCTGGTGCGAGTGAAGGGCAGAAAACTGATTACTACAACATCGAGATCAGCTAATTGTACATTCAGCGGACAAGCTAAACCTTGCCTTGGATTGCTGCGTGCCCCCAGGAGCTGCTGTCTCGCTGGTGCGGGCAGTTCTCCCGCTTGTTGGGCCAGGTGTTGGACATAGAGAGGGAAGAGTCGGCATGGCGACGGGATAGTGTTGGAGTGAGCACGCCTCCTGGGAGGGCAGCCAGAGGGTAGGAAGGCAGCAGAAAGGAGCCTGGTGTGGTGTGGTTAGAGGGGAGAGAAAGTGTGCGCTCAACACTGGCGTTCTTTGAGAGCATGTGTCCTTTGGATAACGCTGGAAGACACATTTTTCACACATTAGGACATTCAAACAAAAAAGTACCTTTCAAACAGTATGGTAGTACCTGCATGCACCCAGAACATTTCAAGTTAGTCAAAGGCAGTCCAAATTACGGCACGGGGGCCATCTGCGGCCCGCCAGCCATTTTTCAGTGGCCCGCGACATATACTAAAAATGGCATTTGACACAGTTCAAAAATGTTTGGAGATGGTCAAAGTAAGAAGGGAGAGCGTCAAAAATAAAATAGGTGCCACTTTTACAAATAAATTGGTTTATATACTGTAGCATTTTTCTAGATATGCAAAAACAAAAATCATTTGTGTATATATATATTTATTTTTTAGGAATTAACACAATTTCTCTTCATAACATTACGCGGCCCTTGCATCCTTCTGATTTTCTGTATGTGGCCCTCAAACAAAACAATTTGGACACCGCTAGTATAAAGTAATGGAGTCATAGTACAGGATTAAGGCAAGTCAAATTAAACAAATTTAAAGAGTTGTTTTATTTTATTTTTATTCCATTTTAAATTAATTTTAAGACCAAATTAATTCAGAATGTTCCGAAATCCCATGTTGTCCAAAGTTTACAATCGCATTTAATCAACACAAAAATATTAGAGCTGCTCAAGAATTATTATTTTAATAACCAATGAATCTGTCTATTATTTTTTATTTATTTTCTATTAATTTATTTACTGTACAAAAACAGGATATTATTTCAAATTCACAGTGCAGAAAATGTACAGACATATTATGATTCAGGGGGAGGACGCTATACTGCACACAGGCTGGTTTCTAATTGGCTGCAGGCTACAAAGTACGAGCTGCGATCGGTTAGTGTGAACGGCAATGAAAAGCATTGATCGGCATATGCCGATCATGTACTTTTCCACGTAAATCCGCTATCTATATATAACTATCGTGGCCGATCGATTAGAGCAGCGGTTCTCAACCGCCCTCAAGTACCCCTGTTTTCCATGTCTCTCACAGCCAACACAGGTGTTTCAAACGATCAGCTAATCAGCCAGCTCTGATAGCGATCCTCAGCTGTGTTGGCTAAAGGAGACATGGAAAACAGGCTGGATAGGGGTACTCGAGGACTGGGGTTGAGAACCAGTGGATTAGAGCACCACTAATAATTAGAGCTACCAAGTTGCAACACCTATATAATTTTTTCTTGAGGCGAGAAAAGTTTATTTGGCATCAGGTGTTTATTTGTATAAGTGCAGGTAGATGATCCTGGCAATAATAAGCGAATGGATACTATTTGAGTGGTCACAATGTTGCACCCGGTCAGCATTTAACATTTTTAAGTCAATTTACAGCATGAATTAAAATAAAACAGGTTGATGTGTCTTAAGTGTTCCTTACCGCTATCAGACTCAGTGAAGTTTGTGGTTTTAAAGATGTCAGGGTCTAAGTTGAGGCTTCCGCTTCTTCTGAGCCGAGCTGGAGATATCCTTCTCCTGGATGTTTGAGGTGTCTGTGGTTCTTCAGAACCTTCACACAAAATACACATTTTTTTCAACTTCACATTATTGTAGAGTCGTCTGGTGGCAGCTAACATGGCATTACCCAACCTGTCAACTCAAGGCTGCAAAAAGCGAAGTAAAATTAAGATTAAAGTAAAGGCCGCTCACGAGATGCTGTGACTATCGCGAGACCTACAGCGAGACCAGAAACCCTAACATGGCGGCGTCCTGCTGCTAAGATAGAACTAGCTCTATTATACTAAACTAATCCAAATTTAACCATCATATATCTTGCATTTTCTCTTCTCTCTTTTTCATCCGGCAGATCTGAAATACCACCCAACGTGGAGGACCTTGAACGTTTCATCGACGGATATTTTTACAGCTGCGCGATGGAGGATCCTGCCGTCGAGAAACCATCAAAGAAACCCTCTTCGTAGAAGAGGAAAAACGATTCAGCGACGGACACGGACGACCTAACCACCACCACTACGGACGTTTCGGTCAGTGTGCTGGAGTCCATAAATAAAAAACTTGACGTCCTCGGCCTCATCCTCGAGGACGTCAAAGAATTAAAAGTAAGTATGGAATTTATCAGTCAGCAGGTAAGTGTCCTTAAACAGGAAAATGCCGAGTTACATTCTACACTCACGACTGTTTCAGCCGAGCTGGAAACTATGAAAAAAGAAAATAAAATGCTAAAAGAAACAGTTTTAGATGTACAATCCCGTAGTATGCGGGAGAATTTAATATTCTCAGGTATATCTGAGACCTCTGATAACCCAGAGGTTGAGATAAAAAAAATTATGACGAATTCATTAAAAATTCCTCAGGAGACGGTAAATAACATCTCTTTTGACCGGGTACATCGGCTTGGAGCCCGTAGAGGCAACAAACCCCGTCCTATTATTGCAAAGTTTGAGCATTTTAAACAGAAATTATTTGTTAAAAGTAAAGGACGGGAGCTTAAAGGGACCTCATTTGGAATGAATGATCAATTCCCGAGAGAGATCAATGAGCGGCGAAAGGTACTGTTTCCTATAATGAAACAAAATAGGCAGGAGGGTAAGCGGACTACGATAGCCGTTGATAAGTTATATATCGATGGCCAACTATTCCGGAACCCCAATTCCACTCCCTGGCTGTTCTAATTAGCATTGGTGGAACTAAACTTAGTTTGATTACTAGGTGTATACATATACTGTATATGTGGTTATAAAACCAAAAACATGAATACTTATTATGTTTAGGCTATATTATAAATATAATATTAATACACAACTATATCTAAAGTATATTTATAAAAAATAAAATAAAAAAAATCTCGCTGGGGTTACTGGTGTATTGTTATGTTTAATCCCCTGTTAATTTCCCTCACTTTCACCGCCCTACTCGTTTTTGCACTGTTTTATTTACTTACACGTTACCTTACACGTTACCTTACACGTTACCTTACACGTTACCTTACACGTTACCTTACATGTTGCCTTATACGTTACCTCATATTTTATACAAACTATATAAATCACCTAACCACTTTGATTCTATCCTATAACATGCCAGTGGTGGCAAATGGCCTATACAGATATATACATAGGACTGTGTTTATATTATTTGTATGCATAAATTAGTTCTGGTTTCCTGGAATGTTTGTGGCGCTCGCTCACAGGCAAAAAGAATAAAAACTTTAGACCATCTCTTAAAATTAAAAGCAGATATTTGCCTCCTACAAGAAACCCACCTACAAAAATCTGAAGAAAAATTACTTATTGATAAAAATTTTAGCCAAGCGTACTCTGCCCCTTATAACAGTAGACAAAGGGGAGTCTGTATACTCATACATAAGAATTTACTCTTTACTCTAAATAATACAATAACAGACCCAGAGGGCCGATACATTATTATTCAGGTGACTATATTTAATAAAATATATACATTCGGTAATTTATATGCCCCTAATAATGATGATCTGGCTTTTTTCCATGAATTTTTCTCTAAACTGTTTGAATTAGCAGCGAACTCTACTATTATTATTGGAGGAGACTTTAACACAACCTTAAATCCATTAATAGATCGTTCTAATAAAACAACATGTATAAGGCGATCACAATCCACAAAAGTAATAGGGGAATATATGGATGACTTTGGCCTCGTCGACAGCTGGAGACTTAAAAACCCAAATAAGAAGGAATTTACCTTCTTTTCCGCTGTGCACCGGTCCTTTTCAAGAATTGATTTTTTTCTTACAAATAATTCTATTGCTGATAAAACCGTTACAAAAATACATCCTATTATTATTAGCGACCATGCACCAGTCTCCCTTTCCCTACAAGTTGATTATACCTTTAAACCACCACCTACATGGCGTTTTAACATCTCACTACTAAACGACGCAGAATTTGACAAAATTATAAGAAAAGAATGGGCGGACTTTTTGGAAATAAATGACTCTCCAGACCTATCTCCAGCTCTTCTCTGGGAAACCGGGAAAGCAGTAATTAGAGGTAAAATTATATCATATTCATCTTATAAAAAGAAACAGGATCAAAAATTAGAAAAAGACTTGGAAGATAAAATTAAACAACTGACGGATGAGTACGCAATAAACCCAAATAACCAAATATGGACTGACTTACAAAATACAAAAATACAGTTAGACGATATGTTAACTAAAAAGACAGAGTTTATAATACAACAATTGAGATACAACAACTTTGAATATAATAACAAATCAGGTAAATTTCTTGCAAACCAACTTCAACGTAATCGGGAAAAATCGCTTATAACGGCTATTAAAGGTACAACTGGTGAATGTACACAATCACCAGAAGAAATTAATCAAATTTTTTATAATTATTATCACAACTTATACTCAGAAACTAATAAACCTAACCCAGAGCATATTGAGGCATTCCTCAGTAGCTTAAGTATACCTCAGGTAACTACTGAATATAAAGATATGTTAGATGCACCACTTACTATAAACGAGTTGTACAGTGCTCTAGATAGTATGCCAAATGGCAAAGCACCCGGCCCGGATGGTTATCCGGCTATATTTCTAAAGCACTTCTGGTCAATGCTTGCTCCACTATTCTTAAGAGTAGTAACAGAAATTAAAACTAATGGTCACATACGCCCACACATGAATACAGCAGCAATTAAACTTTTATTAAAGCCAGAAAAAGACCCCACCCTTCCATCAAGTTACCGTCCGATTTCACTAATTAACACTGATATTAAAATTATCACTAAGGCTTTTACATCTAGATTAGAAACAGTAATCCCGACAATCATTCATAGCGACCAAACAGGCTTTATTAAAGAGCGTCACTCTACTAATAATATTAGAAGGCTCTTTAACCTTATTAGTATGTCACAGCGGCATGATAAAAAGGCAGTTATTATATCATTGGATGCAGAAAAAGCTTTTGATAAAGTTAACTGGTCCTTCCTCTTTGCTGTTTTAAATAAATTTGGCTTTGGGAAGTCATTTATTCACTGGGTGTCAGTATTATATGATTCTCCTAAAGCTACTGTTACTACTAATGGGATTATATCTAAGAGTTTTACTCTACAGAGAGGCACAAGACAGGGATGCCCACTGTCGCCTTTATTATTTGCAATATTTATTGAACCGCTTGCATTAGCCATACGCCAGGAAAGAATGATTCAAGGAATTCACTCTGGGGTAACAGAACATAAAATTAATCTATATGCCGATGATATTTTACTTTATTTAGAAAAGCCTGCTATTTCATTAGGGGAAGTATTTAACTTAATAACTAAATTCTCACAGTTATCAGACTATTCTATTAACTGGACAAAATCAACACTTCTACCTATTACAGAAAATTCATGGAACCCTGCAAGCCAGGACCCATACTACTCATTTCCTATAGGTAATTTAAAATACTTAGGCATAAAAATCTCACCTAAATTAACTGATTTAGTTCATTTAAATTTCACTCCACTTCTGGATAGCATTTATAGTGACTTGGAGCGCTGGAATAATCTTCCTATTTCTCTAATAGGACGAATAGCCACTATTATAATGAAAGTTTTACCCAAAATAAACTATTTTTTCTCAATGATTCCATTTAAACCTACGGCTAACTGGTTCCAGTTGTTGGACTCAGCCGTTACAAAATTTTACTGGAAAAAAAAAAGAAGCAAAGATTAGTCTATCTACTCTTCAGAAAAATAAATCCAAAGGAGGTCTAGAGGCACCAAATTTTATGCACTATTATATAGCCAACCAGCTACAATATATTATTTTATGGGCACAACCCAATAGAGATACTAACTGTTGGCTGGAACTAGAACAGAAGGATTGTAATAACCTCAGACTCCTAGATTTACTCTTTATTACAACATCGATTAAGCGCCATAACTGCTTTAAAAATCCAATGATTTCCGCCACCCTGACTGCCTGGTGGAAGGCACTAGAAATGACAAAAGCCAAAGTGGAGCCCAGCGGGCTTTCTCCCCTATGGCATAACCCCGACTTTCAAATTAACAACCAATCGTTTTATTTGAATGTGTGGGAGCAGAAAGGAATTACACATCTCCACCATCTCTTCTCAGATAATATGTTTATATCATATACATCCTTGCTCCAAAAATATAAAATAAAAAACGGAAACTTTTTACATTATTTGCAAGTTAAAAGTATGATAAAGAAACAAATTCCAACACTCCAGGGTACGCTCCAACCGCCTGTTTTAGCTAAAGATATTACCAAGCTTTCTCCGACAACAACAAAAAAACTCTCAAAAATATATAAGTTACTTTCATATACTGATAAAACGTCTTTACCCATCTCAAAATGGGAAACAGACTTGTCTATAGCTCCGGAATCTGTCTTTTGGATTCAAGTTTGTGAAAATGTTTTTAAAATGACAAAACACACAAATTTACAACTTATCCAATATAAAATTATTCACAGAACATACATTACTCAATATATGATGAAGAAAATGGGACTCTCAGACTCCGACATTTGTCTCCAGTGTTTACAAAACACTACAGACACTTATTTTCATGCTTTATGGTTATGTACTCCGGTTATGTGTTTCTGGACTAAAGTCTTAGAAAAACTTTCCGCTGTCTTGGACTGTAGGATACCGTTCTCTCCAAACTTGTGTTTGCTAGGTGACTTAACAACAATTGACTTACCACATAAACAATTTCAATCTATACTTGTAGCCCTTACTATCGCAAAAAAAACAATTCTTGTTAACTGGAAAAATAAACAAACTTTGAATATCGACCAATGGTCTAACCTCCTCATAAATCATATTTTAATGGAAAAAATATCTGCCTCAAATAAAAACCAAATGTCAAAATTTAAAGAAACATGGTCTACGTATATAGAATTTTTTAACCTAAACTTGGATTTTAATTCTGCCTGTTAGCGAGAGCCACAGCAGCGTTATAACTGGCATTGATGTTTCTGTATTAGGCAATTTGTAACTAATGGTTGTGTTTCCATAGTCAGGAACCCGGCTGCTGCCAGCGGGATCGAGCGGATTCACCTCCGATGGGCACCAGGGGTTGATATTCGGATTCACGGCATGCCAGTGGGTTAATTCTGTGGGTGCTGTCCCCCCTGGCGGGGAGTGGGCGGGTCTGCCCCTCTGTTGGCTGCTGGGTGGCGGCTGCGTCTTGGCCGTTCCCTGGGTCTCTTGGGGGGTGCTGCGTTGCGGGGCTTTCCCTGGTGTCGGGGGCGGCGCCGTTCCGGCGCGGTCCGTCGCTCTGGGCCCGGCGACGCGGTTCGGGGCCTGTGGGTCGCCGGGGTGCCCGGTGGTTCCCTCTCCCCTCCCCCTTCCTCCCCCTTGCTGCCTCTCCCTCCTCGCCTCTCCCCGCCCGTCCTCCGCCTCCCTGTCCCCTCTCCCTCGTCGCCCTTCCTCCTCCTCTCCCCCTCTCCTTGCGTCCCTGCCGCTGCCCCCTGCCCTTCTTGTCGTCCCCTTCCCTCCTCCCTTCCCCTTCCCCGGTACGCCTTCCTTCCCCTCCCCTGGGCCGGGGGCTCCATCCATGGCCCGGGTCTCGGTGCTATGGGGGCCGGCGGGGGTGGCTGGGGTTTGGTGTCGTGCCCGCCCCGCTCCGGTGGGCGTCCTGACACCTCGGGCGGGACCCAGTATCCGGGGGGCGAGCCCTATCGCCCCGCCGGACGGGTCCCATATGCCCGCCGGGGTCCTGGTGGGGTGGGTGGGGGCTTGGTGGGCCGGTGCGCCTCCTGCCCCCGCCCGGTTGGGGGGGGCCCCGCTGGTCACACCTCTTAACTCACTACACTAGGTTTGCACAATACACTTTTATAGACATATAGGGCACATAACACACTTTGGGGGGTGGGGTAGGGTGGAAACACCGTCTTCACCCTACAACTCCCCTCCAATTTTAATACACCACACAACTTGTGGGTGGGGTGGGCGCGGCTGCCCTCTCCGCTCCGCTGTCCGGCCCCTCTTCGGCGCCGGTGCCTGGGTGCGGGTGGTCCCCGGGGGCTGGGGGTCGGGGGTTGGGGGGCTGCCGGTTGGTCGGGGTGGGGTCGGGGGGGGGGCGGCTTTGTTGGGGGGGGGGGCGGTGGGGGTTGCGGGGTGGGGGGGTGCTGGGGGTGGGGGGTGTCTGGGGGATTGGGGGCATGGGGGCGGCTGGGGCTGGGTTGGGGTGGGTGGCGGGGGTGGATGGGGGGCGGGGGGTTGTGGGGGGGCGGGGCTTGGGGGCCGGTGGGGTGCCTGGTGGGCCTGCAGTGCCCCGTCCTGCTGCGTTGGGCCGGGGGCGCGGGCCGTGTTGGGGCGGGGGGCGCTCCTGCTCCTGGGTTTGCTCTCCGGCCGGTGGCCCTGGTGGGGCCCGGGGGTCGTCCTTTGGCGCTGCCGCGGCCTGGGGGGCCCTGAGGTGTTGCGCTTGCTCTGTTCCGGCGGGGGTCGACGGCTCCCCTCTTTGGTGGAGATTTTCATGCATGCCAGATCCACCACACCAGCATCTACCGAAACTCAGACACAATCTGTTTCCTCCTCAGGTTATTGAATCGGTGGAGGCTGGTGTCTCGGATCTCACGCGGCTTCGTCTGTCCTTCCTTCCTTTTCTCGGTCTCTCCGTTGGTCTCTTGAGGCCTCCCTGATTTTATGTTTTTTGGATTTGTTGGGGTCTGGATGTTTCTTGGGCTGGGGAGGAGTTCTGGTGGGGGGTGTCTGGTCGGTGCTGGATTTCACCTTCCTTGGTTTTCTTCGGTCCCCTCGGGTCTCCTGGTGTTCGATTTAGGTGAACGGTATGAGATTTTTTTTTTCTAATAGGTTTTCTGGTGAGCTAACAAACACACGCACGCACGTACGCACGCACGCACGCACACACACATACTCACCCACACAAAAAAAAAAAATGTATGTATGTATGTATGTATATATGTATATATGTATGTATATATGTGTATATATATATATATGTATATATTAAAAAAAAAAAAAAAGAAAAAAAAAAAAAAAAAAAAAAAAGAGCAATGATGATGACATTTCCGAATGAACAATACTGAGCTCTTAAAAAAAAAAAAAAAAAAAAAAAAAAGATTAAAGTAAAGTGAAGCTAAAAGTAAGCAGGTAAACTTAAGCTAAGTAAAAGTCTAACAATGTGTTGTATTTGATCCGTTTTTATCATTCTTTACTCCTGGCAAGCTATCTAATATGATGAGTATCTTTCAGGTTTCCTTCCAACGATATAATTTGCAGGGCTTTCTTTAACACATAGCCTCGTGACTCCTTTGGCTCAACATGCTAATCCACTTCCGAGCGGCTCTAATATGTGCCAGCTGAAGTGGACCGGGACAAGCAACATCAGATTCATGTGAGCGTGAGACATGGACTATGTTTACATGCAGGAAATAACCCTTTAACCCGGGTTGTGAAAGGCCATGTAAACACGCGCAATAACCCGAATATGCTCTTATTCGGGAACCGCACTTTTGGAGCGAGTAGGAAACCGACTAATTTTTTTTAGCGTGGTGAGTGACATAAATACAATGTATTTTATTGACCGTTTAAAGTTTGAAGCGGAAATGACGTCCGTCCTTCACCCCCTTACATTGAGTTATTCTAAACGCCATGTATACAGGGGTAACTCTGTCGACTTGCGCATGTAAACGTGTTATTCCGATTGTTCCAGAAACCCGAATTCTGACCACAACCCGAATATTGCCTGCATGTAAACGTAGTCACGGAGAGATTGTCACTTACTAAATGTGGATGATATGTAAGTCTCTGGACTCAACTTCCTGGACAGCGGAATAACCTCTTCAAGGGTCACCTGTGAAAAGACAAGAGTTGGTTTTGCATTGATTGCAAGAGGCGGGTGGTTATTTAGTGGAACTCCATCCACCGGCCTATACAAAATAACGAAGCAGAAACGTTCTAACGGTCTCATCCATTTGTCGTAAATTCTCCCCATGCCCCGTCCAGGGACGTTAGCTACAGTCCCTTCGAGATAAAATGTGAAATTGTAGTCACAGGAAATGGAGCTGGTTGGAGATGATCTTGTAGCCTTGACCTTTAACATGCTTACCTATTGGGAAATTATGTATCTGGTCTCCTTTTTTTAAACCACTAAAATCTGTTTTCAAAAGGGGTGTGTAGCTTTTCTTTTTTTTTATCTACTGTACATGAAAAGAGCTTACTGAACATGATTTGTCTTGTTTTAATGTGCAATCTGTAAAACCTTAATTTAGACAAATAAAGCACAGAGAAGAGTCTGCTTGCTTGATAGCACTCCAACAATTGCAGCCTACGCCACAGTTGTAAATAAGCCATGCTTTGCAAGTCGAACCTTGTGATATTACCAATTGTATTTGCCCAAACGCATAGTTGCACGCGCACGCGCACCCATAAGAGGCACTCCGCAATCATGGGGTTGCTGGGAAACAGACGCTGCAGTAAACAGAAGGTTTTGAAATGAACATGAACACTAAAAATAGTTCCCAGAATAGAACTGAGTCAATTAACACCTCCAGAAACACACCACCCTCATCCTGATCCAAGAGCATCATTAGTAGAATGTGTCTGATACTTTTAGCGCTGTTGGGCTGGTATATATATATATATATATATATATATATAGTGTAAATATCTTGGAAGTGTTCTTGTAACAAAAATTCAAAAATGAGTCATCAGATGCAAACTTACTAACCAGCAGAAATTCGCTTCCAGAACAATTTATCTCCGTTTTTGGTGAACTCGGAATTCCTGAATGGCTCAATTGAACAGCGACCCGCGTTTCCGAATGGTCAGAATGAACCAGTGCGTGCTCAGAGCATATTTCTAAACGTGCACTGACTGACCAATCAGAGGCTCTGACTTGACTTTAATGTAAAAACGTGTCGCTATGTGATATTTTTTTGGTAAAAAATAAATCACACTTAAAAGAAGAAACAAAAATATGAATTAGCATATTGTATTGTGTGAATGTCTGGTTCTGAATGCATGGATCATATACAACTACTTCGCGGTTCACCAAAACATTCCCTTATGAAAATTTACCAGCACTAAAAAAAACTAGCCCCCCCGAGAGTAAAGAACTACACAAAAAAGAAATCAACCTGACTTTTTTAATAGATGCGCTGCTTTTAATAGTGACACGACGACGACAATATTGTGGCAGTTTTAACATCCTGATATCACGACAATGCCGTTATTGTCAACTACTTAAAAGGTGTATTCAAGGATATTCTCGAAAAGTAGAAGCCAAACGTGCGTTTGTCACTTTTTAAAAAATGCGTATGCGGAAGACCATCCTCCCAGCTCTCCTGCTAGTCTGTCGGGAACACGCAGGCTCATCTTCATCATCATCTTCATCAGTCTCTGCAGCCGGCGGATGTCCTCTTGCGGGTCTCAGCCATTTTTAAAGTATGCGGTGTGATCGGTGGAACTACGATGAATGGCTGAGTCCGAAGCTCAGCGGCTACATGCTACAAACGCTCGAATTGCGCATGCACGGCTATTAACGAGCACGCTCGACGTCGTTACGGCAGATCGATTGACAGGATCGGGAAGTAATCGGTAAGATGATCCGCCCCGGAAGACGCAGCGACAAAAGATCCTTGAATACACCTTTAATTGTGGCATTTAAGCACAAACTATAAATGTTACGTTTGTTGAAACTGATTTAGAATCAGTATACATTATTGTTGTCTGAACATTTTGCATAGGAATTATTTTTGAAGAAATTAAACCTTTAAATACATATTTGTTGGGTTTATTCGATTAAAATTGGAATTGTCCTGAATGACTGGGGGGAATTTTTTTTTGGAGACTTTACATTTTGGCCATACCGCCCAGCTCTACTGTATATGTTGAAAAAGTAGTTTGAGCTCACCTGCTCGGAGCACTTGCCGTTGGGGGAGTGGCACTGATGGTTATTTTCCGTCAATGAATAGCTCAACATCTCCCAAGGTAGTTTGTTCTTCCCTTTACCTGCACTGACAATCCTCCTTTGAGATGGAAGCTCGTCAGTGAGGGATCCTAAGCTGCCGTAGCCATAGAGTCGCTCATAGTCTGGCTCAGTTCGGTGACTCCTTGCACTGCTAATCCGCCCTCCGTTCATCACCCAGTCCAGATCAGCTCCTGAACTACCCTGCGGAGAGCAGAGCAAGCCTGATTTTGGCACCACCAGACCGTACTCCACCACTCCCTCTGGCGAAAGTTTGGGGAGAACGTGTCGTGCACGTCTGGCTTGTACAGCTGCCATAAGACCCTCCGCGTCCTCTTTGAGCTCAACGTTGTCCACGGCTTTCATGAGAGGCTGTTTTTTCCCTGTATCCAGGCAGGAGTCCAAAACTGCAAACAGCTCAAGGGCAGCATGGCGGACCTTCCTTTTGCTGTCTGCCAGATATGGCGCAACTTCAAAACAAAGCTTGGGGATATTGAACTCTTTCCTCGGATGAGTGAGCATAGCTGCAATAATGATGTTAAGAACGTCCTCGCGGACTCTGGAATTCTTGTGTTTCAAGTTACAGACAACAAGATCTAAAACTTGTTGCGGGGCTACAGTTTTCATCATCAGGCGAAACATGTTCAGGTATTCATTTCTGGCGATGGTACGAGTGTCGCCGAGAGCCTTGACGGCCACCAAAACTATCTGTTTGATATATTTGTGAATACTTGCTTCTAACCTCTGAATAAATAAATTTAAAACTTGTAAGGTGCCATACAATACTTTAAAATTACTGTCATCCAAAAGTCTGGGAAGAAAATTGATGAACTCTTCAATACTGTCGGATGGGACCGATTTCAAGTCCGCTTCCGAAAGGATTCGCTTGAGCTCTTCCACCCCATTTGTGCGATTCTGGTAATTCTTGGGGTCTAGAAGTTGCTGGTATAACTCCTGGGAGATTATTCCAAGAATCATTATTGGTGATCTGACGAATGTGGTCAAACATGAGATGAATCAATCTCCATCTTGCGAGGATGATTATATTCCTCTTCGCTCCCGTTGCCGTTCATCCTGAGTGGGTGATGGTGGGAAGTCACTTAACTGCGGAGAGAACAAAGAAATCAGCAATGACACAGGATTGGTGTCAAAAGTGTCAAATTGGGTAATCATACACAGATGGCCAAGAAATACATATCATTCCAGCCATTTACTTTCCATTTCAGTTATAAGGTTGCGGGTGAGCCAGATGGAAACGTCTAATAACTGTTTGCCAGTCAACTGTAGGCAATCGACCATTTGTACTCAGAGTACAAACCTAAGAACAATACAGTCTTCACTGCATGCATGCTTTTGGACAACATCCATCGCCACGCAGTAAAGCCGGAGCCCGGATTCGAACCCCAACCCTGAGAACTGTGAGGCAGACATACACAAAAAAAAAACCTCATACATAATGAACAATTACGGCATTAAATAATCATGAAGGCAGACTTATTGATGTAACAATCTTACAGCACTGATTCACGTTAGCATGATTGGACACAATGCACTTAATTTGGACATCCAACCACTTGTGGCTGTTTGCCACACAATCGCAGGGTTCAGAACAACATCCCCCCCTGATGTACACAATTCCCTTCTAATGTAACATGTCAACGTTAAGCGACAGAAATGTCGACTGCAGCAGCCCACGCACTGAAACGTTAACAGTGGCTTCGGTGTACTTCTTAAAAACCGACCCCCAATGCCACCGTGAAGAAGACGCAAACTCGTGTTAATAACATTGCGTGCGCTGTGCTAAGCTAGCTCGCGACTCGGTTATATAATGCAGGCTGACTTCAGAAGGCAAAGTTAAAGCAAAGCAATAAGAAAACAAACCTTGTAGTGCCTCACGGTTCTTTTAGACTTCGACAGCGTTCGTCGAGACTATTAAACGTTACGTAGTCCGCGTTCCCATGTCTGCGGAGCGGTCTGCTTATTCGCCAAGCGTGAACATTTTGGTTCTAGTGTGTGGAGTGTTGAACGTTCGCAAGCTACAGGGGTATTTTCACCGACAGGCGCCCACGCACACACACTTACACGGACAAGCATTCACACGCTTACACGCACGCACACATGCATACACTGGCACGCCGCACACTCAGAAGCACCCGGAGGCAAAATGGCGTATCCAGGTCGCAAACTGAGCGCTTCCATGGTGACGCGAGCTGCGGGCTCGTGCACGCGCAGCCGCCGCCACCACACGGCCGCCCGTATGTCAACGCACGCGCACGTCGTTGACGGAAGTGCCACTACACCAGGGGTGGGCAAACTTTCTTGCTTGAAGACCACGTTTAATTTTTAAAATGCACAAACGGCCAGGTAATGCGTAAATGAGGTTAAATAAATAAATAAACGATCACGATTGGTTGCCAATTGAACGGCGAACGTATCGATACCTGTCAATATACCACCTACTATGATCCCGGTTCACTTCAGTATTTTTTTTTAAAACTCATCTTACAACATTATCCTTCTAAAAATTGGTATTAATTGTTAAGCAATAACTAGATTTGTTTCCATTTTTGTTTGGATTTTGGGCTTTTTAATACATTTTATTTTAATTAGCCAACTTTAAGAGGGAAACATATTATACCGATATTACAGTTTGTTGATAATGTAAATTCACAGTGGGACGAATTAAAACATGGAGCAGGATGTACTGCACTGTATGTGGCAGTTTGTGGCACCTGGGCCATATATTGCTCACCCTTACTCGACACAGAACATTTCTTTCCTTTTGCATATAGGCAATAAGACTATTTCATTTAATTGCTTGTACTATACTCGTCTGTCACAAGGCTACAGTAATTACACAGTTAGAGAGTGATTTAGTATTGATGTTTTAAGAATAAAATGTAAGTCTCCATTTAATTTGTTGGGGATTTACATTAACAACAAATTACATTATAATTATTTTTATTTTTCCACTGAAGCAGTGCAGGTGTAACTAATTAAATATTTTCATGTTCATTTTTTGTTTTACAATTGTTTTGTTCACATCATGATATTTAAATGTTAAAAAAATAGCTCTCATTTTGTATTTGTAAAGTTGACTATTGTATTTACCGTTTCTCCATCAATTAATATCAGCATGTGCGCTTTTATTTTGAAAGAAGTAGGAGTGGTCAGTGCTGTTAGTTTGAAAGTAGCGGAAGTAGTGTGCTGTTTACTCGCCCATTTATAATAAGAAGTCATCTGTAGCTTGGTGGCTAGCTTGGCAGTAGGTTGTTTTCCTTGATAGTCGCCTGGAGTTCCCACTCGTTACTGCTGAACTCCGTCACCGCAAAATCGATCAAGCAGCGGCTCACCAGACAGTTCCAGGTTCGTTTGATTTGTATCGCAAAGGAAAACAACTTATCGGCAGAGGGCAGACAGCTTACCAAAACGTTATGTTTTGTGTGTCTCTGTCAGCCATGTTACTGTATATCAATCAATGATGCAGCTAGTAACCGTGTTTATTTTTAGCAGCTATTTTTTGCAGTGCCACGAAACACAGAAATAAAGAATAGACTTGGTGGTTTTCCCCTGTAATGTTATGCTTTTGACAATTCCGTATTCTAATGTAAATGCGAACACGCGGCCGTCATAAATGTGTTAGTGCTAAATTTAGCGGTGTTTGGGTTGATTGTGCTAGCTGGCGCTCCAGCTAATGTCACGCTAAGAGGCAGCTAGCAAGGTTTTGATCGTGTCATTACTTATTACCTATGCGTTATCGCAAACCCTGGAGAAGCATTTGCCAAACAACTCGCTACTCTGTCGTTTGTGATAGAATATCGCACGCGCTACAGCTGTATATGTTTTACTACAAAAGCATTCACCCCCATTAGAGTTGATTAAACATTCTGCATCTTTAGCATTCGATGGTCACGCTTCCCTAAAACCTAACAACTGCTCTGAATGATGGCAGCAGTTCACTAATCTCTCTTTCGATCAACACCAGAGTACTAGACACATATCCTTGATACATGTGGTGTAGCTAATGTTATACAACATGTATTTTCAGGTGTCTCTGAAAATATGCAATTTGGAGTGTGACTTTGATATTTGTTACTGTAGATAAGGGCTGCACGATATTTGAAAGGGAGGGGGGGGGGTGCAATATGCGATTTGGATGTTGGATATTGATATTATTAGGTTAGGCTGTTGTCAAGAAAATTGCAGTAAAAACATAATTTTAAAAATTTGCAGAGCGGGATTCAAACCTACTCCGCACTTTCGGGGCGAACGCATACCACGAATTATGCTGCATTCGAGGAAGGTGAGAAGTCGGATATATCCCACTTGGATTCTCCCAGTTCAAAGGTTTTGAGTCAAATGTATTCAACAAAGATGGCTGAATGCGATACATTGTTTGTTGTTCTGGTTAACGCAGTCATTCCAAATCACGTGTTACGTGAACCTATTACAAATAACTAATAAATATCTGTTTAAAATCTTGTAAATAATGTTTAGCCATTCATGGTATAAAGTCGGAAAAGTCAGACTTCCCACTTTCCTCGAATGCACCATTGGTACACATTCACTGCCGCAGAATTTGCACTTGTAGTTCTCGCGTGAAAGTGATGCCTATTTAAGGTTGCATTTGATTGGTTAAAGTCTGATAAAAGCATACAATTCCATATTAAACTTAATACACATCATTGTTATACGCGTATGGCACGCGGCATTCATCACAATAACGATAATGTTTTTCGATTGATTCTTAAGCCCTATAGATCAAGTCGTTGAGACAAACTGTCAGTATAACACTAAATAATGTGCTTCTGCTTTCAGATGGACCAGCAGGACCAGTCCTATATGTTTGCCAGTCTCACACGGCCACATTCTGAACAACTGCTGCAAGGCCTCCAGCTCTTGCGGCAGGATCACGAACTATGTGACATTGTGCTCCGGGTGGGTGACGCCAAGATCCATGCTCACAAAGTAGTGCTGGCCAGCATTAGTCCCTACTTCAAGGCCATGTTCACTGGTAACCTGTCAGAAAAAGAGACGGCTGAAGTTGAATTCCAGTGTATTGATGAGACCGCCTTACAGGTAAGATGGATTGGAAGCTGGTTGATGTCAAATAAATCAATTTACTTTTCTATATAAATATATATATTTTTTTGGTATGATTCCCCCCCCTTCTAGGCCATTGTTGAGTATGCTTACACTGGCACAGTGTTCATCTCCCAGGAAACTGTGGAATCTTTACTACCGGCAGCCAACCTACTCCAGGTCAAGCTAGTACTAAAGGAGTGCTGCTCCTTCCTGGAGAGTCAACTGGATGCTGGGAACTGTATCGGCATCTCTCGCTTTGCAGAGACGTATGGCTGTCATGATCTGTGCCTGGCCGCCACAAAGTTCATCTGTGAGAATTTTGAGGAAGTCTGTCAGACTGAGGAGTTTTTTGAACTGACGAGGGCAGAGTTGGATGAAATTGTGTCCAATGACTGTCTTAAGGTGGTAACGGAGGAAACGGTATTTTATGCCCTGGAGTCGTGGATTAAATACGATGTAACGGAACGACAGCAGCATTTGGCTCCGCTGCTGCACTGCGTACGCCTTCCACTCCTCAGCGTCAAATTTCTCACTCGTTTATATGAAGCCAATCATCTTATACGAGATGACCACGCGTGCAAGCATTTGCTCAACGAGGCCCTCAAATATCATTTTATGCCTGAACATAGACTCTCCTATCAGACTGTATTGTCTGCAAGACCGAGGTGTGCCCCAAAGGTACTGCTGGCAGTAGGAGGCAAAGCTGGACTGTTCGCCACATTAGAAAGGTATTCACCGAATGGTAGCAGCTACATTTTCTTACCCGTTTTATGTAAACACTACAGCTAAAACATGTAATCCTCTTTTCTCTTGCAGCATGGAAATGTATTTCCCTCAGACCGATTCATGGATAGGACTCGCGCCTCTCAGTGTTCCCAGATATGAGTTTGGAGTGGCAGTGCTTGACCACAAGGTGTACGTGGTGGGAGGCATTGCCACGCACATGAGACAGGGCATTAGCTATAGGAGGCATGAAAGCACAGTGGAGTGCTGGGACCCTGAAAGTAACACGTGGTCGTCAGTTGAGCATATGGCCGAGTGTCGCAGCACGCTTGGGGTGGTGGTCCTGGCTGGAGAGCTGTATGCACTGGGAGGCTATGATGGACAATATTATCTCCAGTCAGGGGAAAAGTACGTCCCTAAATTGAAGGAGTGGCAGCCTGTGGCACCGATGACCAAGTCCCGCAGCTGCTTTGCCACCGCTGTGCTGGATGGCATGGTTTATGCCATTGGAGGATATGGACCGGCTCATATGAACAGGTACTATTCATTTTTGTTGTGAAATATTGAAGTACGGGGCGGTACATAGAATGAGTGGTTAGCATAGCTGCCAGTTCTGAGGTTGAGGGTTGGCCTCGCTGCATGCTCTCCGCGTGCTTGCGAGCTTTTTATCCAAGCGCTATGGCTTCCTCTTATATTCCAAAAACATGCATATTATTTACTGTTAGATTAGGCCTCTTCATGATTCGATGGGGGATTTGAGATTGCCCATTGTGTCGCTCTGACCTGTCCTAGCTCAGCATCTTCCTATCGCTAAATTCTTTATCTGCACTTTGGCACACAAACAGTATCGAGCTAATAGCCGTTAAGATCATCAGGTCACACACTGTCACATGGTCATGGACTATGCCAAGATGCCCCCCCGTGTGGGTGGGCGGCCAAGCCAGCGTAAGAGTAGAACCCATTTTGGACAGATTAGACCTTCTTCCTCATCCAGCAGAAACCACTCCACAGCGCTGCACTCAATCTTTCCGACATCCAGTAAACATATGCAGTCTTCTGGTTATTGTGTGTATAGAGAGTATCAAAGAACTGGTGATAGTTCCCATCAGAACTTCACTTCAGCCTTCCGCAAGCTAGGCTCTTATTAGCTAAAGGAGTAAAGTGCAATCGGACCAGATGAGATTTGACTGCAGTGTTCTTATTTCCGCAAATAGCGGCCTCCACTTCAAAAAGACTCCACGCCCCAATTAATTGCTGGGTGCACCACTTGGCGACTTGAATGGGTCTGTTTTCCTCCCATTGTACATTTTAAGGACCTTAATCTGTAGATGCATCAATGATAGAATTCACATCCATCATAAGAAATTCAAGTTGCTTTATTGAAACCAGGAAGTGGCACACCAAAATAAAATAAAAATAAAATCTTCCTCTGAAAACTTTGGTAGTTTTTTAATCTGGCAATCAGGATGTCAAGTGTTGCTGAGAAAATGGCCAGGGGCTTGTTTATGAGTGAAGTCAAAAGTGAAGTGGAGGCTGAAGTTTCATTGAGTGCTGTTGCTGTGGCTCTCTGGTAAGCACCGTGTCTCTGTTGCTCGTTTCCTTGACTCCCGAAAGCCTTGAGGAGTTTGTGTTTGGACAGAGACTCTCTGGGGACTGATGCTTTTTTCCCCTCCTCTTTCTCCCAATGGCTTTTGTTCACTTGCCTCATGCAAAACAATCCCAGATTGCTAATGTTCCCGTATGTCTTTCGGGGATTTGTGGTACCAATTATATGTTGTATGGGTCACGCTTGTTTTATTTGGTTGCAAACGATGTCGGTTATTGGTTAAACAAGAGCACTCAGAGTGCTGCCATCTGCCAAGGGCCAACAGAAATGGCAGGTTTTGTTAGTTTATTCCTTCCTAGCTTCATTCAGTTTTTTTTTTATTTCAGTTATTATTATTTTTATTTCAGGCAGTGGTCAACAAACAAGACAACCAAATACAAATGTTCTAATCAATACTTAATGAAAACCTGGCCTGAAAAGGAGTGGGAGGAAGAAAACTTTTACGATCCCAATCACATTAATCTTAATCTTGGACAGGAATCTACTTCCTGCAAGCTTAATGGGGAAGTCAACCCAAAAATATTTCTTGACAATAATATGTGGTATGCAACCCCACTATATGAATTAGGCAGCAAAATTCAGCAGTTTTTACCCTGTATCAGAAGGCGACCATTTTGCCACTTGCTGTCGAGTCATAATGACATCACAGTTGCTCAGGTCTCAGGCAACGGCCAATCACAGCTTACCTGTTTTCTGGAGCTGAGCTGTGATTGGTTGTCGACAGTCGACAGCAAGTGGCAAAATGGCCGCCACCTGAGATGGATAAAAATGGCTGGATTTTGCTTCATAACTCATATTCCACAAATCTAATATTAATCAGAATGTCATGTTTAGACTAGTGGGGTCATATATAACATACTATTGTCAAGAAAGGTTTAAGGTTGAATGACTCTTTTACTTTAAGTTTACCAAACATCATTAATTTTGTTTTAAGTTTAGAGATAATTTATGTCTGTCCACTTTTTGATAGGTCATTATAATTTTTACTACTGTAGAATATGTTCATATCATCTGCAAATGGTGTACATTTTAGTAGTTGGCATACATTAAAAAATGTCATTATATATATGTTGAACTGCTACGGAGCCCTGGGGAACCGCACAAACAATGTCAAGGGCCTCTTGATAGCTTAACGGCTATTGTCTAGTAGACTACTAGTAAAATGTATTGTTAACTAAGCCTCTTCTTCACACAGCGTGGAGCGGTACGACCCTAGCAAAGATGCCTGGGAAATGGTAGCCCCCATGGCAGACAAGAGGATCAATTTTGGCGTGGGCGTCATGCTTGGCTTCATATTTGTGGTGGGTGGGCACAATGGAGTCTCTCACCTGTCCAGCATCGAGAGGTATGATCCGCACCAGAACCAGTGGACAGCCTGTCGACCAATGAATGATCCACGTACTGGTGAGTGAATATTATACAGCAGTTGAAAGTTGCGTTTTTAGCTTTTCACGTCAAGTGGAACAGACAAACTAATGAAATGAGGATATACAGTAGTACATTTATTTGAAAATAATTTAGTACTGTCAAAAGTTAAAGCTTCAAAGCTTCACTCGAGTTAAAGCTTCAAAGCTTCACTCGAGTTAAAGCTTCAAAGCTTCACTCGAGTTAAAGCTTCAAAGCTTCACTCGAGTTAAAGCTTCAAAGCTTCACTCGAGTTAAAGCTTCAAAGCTTCACTCGAGTTAAAGCTTCAAAGCTTCACTCGAGTTAAAGCTTCAAAGCTTCACTCGAGTTAAAGCTTCAAAGCTTCACTCGAGTTAAAGCTTCAAAGCTTCACTCGAGTTAAAGCTTCAAAGCTTCACTCGAGTTAAAGCTTCAAAGCTTCACTCGAGTTAAAGCTTCAAAGCTTCACTCGAGTTAAAGCTTCAAAGCTTCACTCGAGTTAAAGCTTCAAAGCTTTAACTCTGCAGTTAACTTTAGATTTAAAGCAGGAGTTCAAGCTTTAACTCTGCAGTTAACGCTTTAACTCTGCAGTTAACGCTTTAACTCTGCAGTTAACTGTAGATTCAAAACTGAGTTAAGGTTTTAACTCAGGAGTTCAAGCTTTAACTCTGCAGTCAACTGTCGATTTAAAGATGAGTTAAAGCTTTAACTTTGACAGCACGAAAAAATATTCAACATGCATCTGAAGGGTTTTCTTATGAATTTCTCATAAATGGTTGCAAAATGTTTTGTAATAGTACTTTAGATCGCTGCATGGGCCACATGGTACAATGAAGCCATGACATTGACAACTACATTTCAATTTCATTCAAATGTACCAATCGATACTATTGTGTCTTGCAGGTGTGGGTTCTGCCATAGTGGACAATTACCTCTATGTCGTGGGGGGTCACTCAGGATCATCTTACCTGAATAAGGTCCAACGCTATGATCCCATCTCAGACAGCTGGTTGGACTCCAGCGGCATGATTTACTGCCGCTGTAACTTTGGTCTGACTTCCCTTTGACCCATGGCCCAGCCAGCGAGCGCCTAATGAGTCGACTTGAACACAAAGATGTTTTTTTTTTCTCCACCCCCCTCCCCGTTGAATCCTTTTCATCCTCCAGGTGTAAAGGATTGCACCAGCATGAGCAGCAGCGGACAAGAAGCTGGCTGGCTGGTCGGACGGACGGACGGATGTGATAGGCTAGCTTGCTGGCTGGTCAGTGGGGTGTTGGGGGATGTGTCCGCAGAGAAAATGAAGAGCTGTCCTCTTGTGCTGCAACGGCCGTGAGGACACATCTGCTCTATGTCTGCTGGACCACAATGAAGACGAGGAGCTATTTCCCAGAGGATTATGGGGGAAAAATGTCACGTTTTGTTTCAGAATTCTTGTACTTCAACAAACTTTTCCCTCCGTTAGCCATTGATGAGTTAAATGTTTTTTCTAAGGACCATGTGTTCAACTGCTGCAGAACAGTAGTTTGTGTAGTCGTGTGAATGTTTGTTGGCCACGTACATGTCAGTCCGTGTGTGTGTGTGTGTGCGGGTATCTGCATGTCGGATAGGATTGTTTTGGTTGAGTGTCTGCATGCAGAACAGATGCTCGTGCTTGCCGACACGAAGTTCTGCATCACAATATGTGCTTCACAACGATAGGAATTTAACTATATTTTCTCAACAAGGGCTGCGTTTCTTTCACTTGTAAATAGTTGAAATTAAATATATAGATATGAATATATCCTTAGTGCATCGCCTGTCAATGTTTAATCACACTGGGTCACTTGTATGCGTATGAAGAGTTGTCGCGCTTCTCCTTGGTTCTGCTCTCGCCCCTCTTGCATCTTGCTTCTCTTCATTTTGTTGCACCCGACCCCCTGTGCGCCCTTTGGTCTGTTTGCAATACCAACTGGTGCTATATTTAAGATTTAATGCGGGTCTGTGTTGCCTCGCACAACTGGGTCAACTTTTTGTCTGCTCTTTCTAACCGTCTTCGGTGTTCATCTGTTAAAGCACATGCAGCCACCCATGCAAAGAGCACCGAAAGAGAAGCCCTCGCACTCCCACTCCCACATTATCGTTTCCAAGAACAGGCACTCCAAAGAAGACACTAGGCAGACTCCTGTCCCAGTTGCAGGTTTAAATGCATTCCACATTTAAGCAAGACTTTGGTCACGAATCCAATAAGTGCCAAAGCATCTTTCCTTCCCTAAATTGCAGCCATTATTCCTCGTGTGCCACAACTTCAGAATGTTACATCCCATCATGCCGACAACAACAACAAAAACATTAATGCATATTGTAGAATGTGCATTTCGGATAATGGCATTTACATCATGCAATAAGACTTAAGTTAATAAGTTGTGCGTCTCTTTCAAAAGCCAAGGCAATCTTGTTATTGCTGTAACGGAACGCGTTGATCTAACACTTGTGGCTGCCATTGTCTGATGAAATGCCACTTAGCCTCATTTTGATGCACGTACTTTCCATTCATGTTTTCTTTTTAGGTACACAGATTCAAACAGACTGTTTCAGGCATACAAGAATAACTACTTTTTTTTTTTAATCATAGTCGTGATAACAAGCCAGATGCCCTCTTCCCATTATTTTTGATTTTTTTTTTTAAATCAACTAATTTCCTTAACTATCATAATGAGAGGCTTTAAATTAGGTCCACCTAGAAAATGGATAACGGTTGTAATCTTTGGAATGTTTTTCATGTATTTCAGAAAGATCTGAATGATTAATGTATTTATAATTTATATATTTGTTTCATGTCCTCTTACCTTGTTTTATCAACTTTTTTTTGTGTGTGTGTCAATACCCTTCCAGAATGGGCAGCACAAATTATGCGGGCGTAATTATGTTCTGCCGCCACCATGTCTGTTAAAAACAATGCTTTTGTTTTTTAGTGTACACAAACTGCTTTTGGGGTGAGGCTGATACTAAATCTGCAAACGTGAATCTGCAAAAAGGAAAAGGATGTGAAATCTGAGTTTGTACACTTGTGGCCTAACTAATGTCATTGCAACCACTCTCACCAAAGTGCTTGTTTAAAGAAATCTTATTGACGACCACTCGTACGTTTGTGTTTGAAAGAAAGCTCTTTGAAACTGATGTCAATGTTAGCCAAATGACCACTCTGCTTTTTTTTTCTTTCTCTCCCATGTCTCATTGTGCGGTCGGAGGTGATGATGTTGAATTTAACTATCCTGTGGATTAATACTGGAAATACAAGCTAACCTTAGCAACAGTAGCCTTCCACGTTTGATTGAAATCCATTTTACATACATTGTAGTCAGTCTGTGAGGTGCAGTTGTACCCAGTTTTAAAATAAATGCCTGCCTTAAAAGGTACAGTCTGCTTTTCTTATACATGTCAAGAATGCAAAGCATCATCAAATATTGTGTATCGCGTTTTTTAAAATGAACTTCACATTTGGCAAAATGTAGCTCAAATACTTGAATTGGGCCACAGAAGGCAGTTATAAGAATATGTCACTGGTAAATTTCAAAAATTTTCCACATATCTATAGTGCATTCAACATATGCGTGCTATTTATTAATTATTATTTTAATTAATTATTATAATATTTTTTACAAATTATTGCTGAATGTAAAGTGTTAAAAACGACGTTCTCTCTTTTGACAACACAGTAATGGCTGTAGATTCTACAGCCATAACAACATGTATGTTTCTAGTAGTGTAGAAACATGTTTGTTGTTTTGGTCTCCTGAAAAGTGAGGATTTGGGTGGCAGGATTCCACCGGACGCCAGCAGTACTTGTATAAAGAATGACAGTTTGCTATAAAAAAAAAAATATATATATATATAATTTTAAAAAGATGAAATGATAATTTATCTTTAGGAATTTACTGATATGCATCCATGTAGCCTATATCAATTAAATAATTCCCAAAAGCGATTTGGTGCGTCTTTTGCTAATTTGAATATGCATGAGTGACGCGTGCAGTTGTCCGACATCCTGTGCGGCCCATGCAGCCCTGTTCCAAATAAAAGTGAGGCATAAGTATGGTATTAAATGTAGAGGCTCCTGCATGTTGAGAAAAATAAATGGGGGTCCATGGAAGAAGACCCTCTCAGAAAACTTTCTGAGGCCATCAAAGCTGTTTCAAGGGGATTTTGTGACTAGTGCAATATTTGGAATCGGAACTTTCAATGGACAACATACCTTCCAACCAAGTTCTGTGCAATTTGTCAACTTGGGCCAGAAGAATTTGTCCACAGCTGAGTGAATAGGACGGCTATGAGGAATCTCTCGAGGGCTGCGTGGGGAATGTCATATTTGTTGGCATAGTTGTTAAGCTAAAAAAATTAATAAAAGTCATAAACGTATGACATCAATATAAGATACTTTTGGAGCACATCCACACACTTTCCTAATGTTGGCAAGGTGACTTAGGTATCTGACATTCGTTTTAGTCCTGAGGAATATGTGCTGTTGGAATTTTCTAATGCAAAATGACTATCTACTCAAGTATATAATGTTTAACAACAACTCAATGTAACCACCGCACTTGTTTTGACTCATGTTGAATAAAACACCCAAATCTCAAAATATTAGTGCCATCTGCTGACATTACTCGGACATTGAAGAAACGCCCCTTCGCTAAGCACCAATGGCTGTTAAAAATCGAAGAGGATGGTTTTAATTGGTGGATAGAATCTGCAGGCGTGCTAAAGCAAGCCCTCAATTGGTTGTCAAGTATTGACGGTCACACCATAGCCCCGCCTCTTACTCCCATCTTCACGCCTATTGGTCAAAGTGAGTACAATCCGGGATACCCGAGGAGAGGAGTAGAGCTCTTTACGTCACTTTTCTCACTTTACGTCCAAAAAGTTTTTAGGCATATATTTATAAAGAAGTGCGTGTTGTACGAGAAACGATATTTGGGTGGTCTGTCAACTCACCAAGATGCCAGCACAAGTCATAAGTGGGAAGGAGGTTTCGGCGTAAGTCTTCTTTGTGTGTGCGTGTGTTTTCATGTCATGTGCTTTTTATTGTGCTAACTTTTAACAGCTCAGCGCGGCATTGTCATGTGTGCTGGCTAACTAGGCAGCTCCACGAGACAAATTAATCCATTTTTTTTTTCATCACGACTGCACAGTTAGAATGATTTTTTTTGCGCGTCATACCTGGATATATCATGCATTTATTCAAACTATATTTGCAGTATGTAAATGAACGTCAATGTAAATGAACTGCTGTTTCGTCTTGTGCAAGGTGCAGACCACGTGAATGAATGTCCTCATACTGTACTGTTCTTGCAAAATAGGTCATAATCTGGTGAAGAGCGATTAAAAAACCCGACTGTTATGCAATACTGACTACCACAGGCATTACTGTGCCATGGGTGATTATAACTGGTTCAGTATTGCGTAACAATTTAGTGTAGTTGTGATCTGATCTTTGACCTCTTGGCCAGGTAACCTCAGATGGTTTGTTCATCTGGAACATGTGTCTGCTGGTGACGTCTTTCGTAACACAATGACGTTTAATATTAAAATGCATTTCAAGCAATAATTGTATCATCACTTGTGAAAGTCAGAACATTTAGTTGCACGTCGTATCAGTTGCAAGACCTGGCAGCCAAGCACTCAATAGCTGATTATTGATTACTTCACAAAGGAATTGTAGGAAGGAACTGTTAATCTGACACTGTCCAAGATTGGCTTTAAATTAGATTTACTCGGATCCCCTGTTTTTTTTTGTTATTGCTGTTTTTTTTTTTAAGTGAATTTGTCTGGTATATTTTGAACTCATAGTTTTGCCATGCAATGCCAATTACTAAATAAAAATATACAAATTCAGGATATCGTCACCAAATCTGTAGAAAACCCCCACAAAGTTATTTTTAATATTAAATCATATTTCTGCATTATATTTTGCTTTAAAAGTAATTTCTGAATCTCAATTGAGAACTACATAATTCAGGTAACTTCTAAGGTTGTTCCATAATTGGAGAACCTGAAGGAAATTGATCTTACACAGAATTCTTGCTTTAGATGCTTTCAACTTAAATCACCTTTGCCCTCAAATTCTAATTTCCTTTCCTTGTTATCATCATTTTAAAAAATGCATACAGGCAGTCCTGTTGTACTTTTTCTTCTCAAGTTTGACTGAATACTCAAGGATGTCGTTTTCATTGTTGTGGGTTTGTGATAGGAAAATATTCTTCTATGGATATTCTCCTAAAATTTTGGTGCGCATCTACAACTCATTTTTTAAATAATTAAAACAATCAACTAACTTGTTGTTTTAATCACATTTATAGCCAGCCGAAGATGAATATTTCCCCTCCTAACTTGATATGAGTAAACGCTGTCATGCATGTGCAATCAAGAGCCATTAAATGACTTGCTGTGTGCAACTCGTGCAGCATCACGCTCACTCCATCCTAGTTAAATTAGTTCACCCCTTTTTTAAAAGTCATGCCCCGTCTCCCACGCTCATCTGATGTGGTTAAGATAACAGCGAACAATTGCAATCAGTGTTGAGCTTGGCTCACATGGAGAAAACGATAACAATAGTTTGACTGCTGTGAAGTACAATTAAGTCCAGAGAAGTCCAGCGTCACCGTTGTCTTGTGCGTTTGACCTTTGATTGGCTCAGCTGACTTAGTTTAGGCTTATCTGTTGCCTCAACATGAAAATCAGCTTTGTTCCCGATTTCCCTCACCATTAAGTAATTAAGGTTAAAAAGCAACAACAAGGTCATTGTTTGGTGGATTTAGGTGGGCTGTTTTTGCATGTACAACCCAGACTAAGTACCAAGATAGATGTACCGTAAATTTATTAATAAAAAATATGGTACAACAAACCCCCACTACTGTATATCAGTTTTGGTTGTCCCTAACAGAATTTTTTTTTTCATATCTATTGCTCTTTCCTGCTCTCAATATATTATGTGTTTGTTTGTATTGCTTTAAAAGTATTCAAAGACTAGGTATGTTCAATACTAGGGGTGGGAATCTTTGAATGTCTCACGATTCGATTCCGATTTTTGGGTCTGCGATTCGATTTTTGATTACGAACGATTTTTAATTCAAAATGATTTGATTGACCATGATTTTTGCTTCAATCTATAGGTGTGCAAGGAATTGTAATGATCTACTCCAGACTCGCTTTTATCGCTCAAAAGAACGGCTCCACACTGCAAAAAAAAAAAAAAAACTACTTTTATTAGAATAACTTGATCGTGACTTTCCTTCTACTCTCTAATGTGGCTACAACTTAACAGTGTATTAGACCGCGTGGAACCACACTGCCCCTAAGTGGCCAAATCGGGTACAACATGAACAGCGCTCCAAATAAAAGCACACACAAGCAAAGGCAAGACAATATAAAATCATTTTTAATAAAATCGATTTTGGGACATTTAAAATCGATTCTGAATTGTACTATATGAGAATGTTGATTCTTATGAGAATCGATTTTTTTGGCACATACTCAACTTTTAAGTACTCACCATCCCAATACGATTACAAAGTACCGACACCACTTGTACTTTCGATACATAAAATTTACCCCCCCCCCCTCAAAAAAAAAACAATACCCGATAATTTTAAGTGTTATAAAAACATTCCTAGGGAGTAAATAGTGTATTTCTAACAGGGCTGGACTGGCCATCTGGCAGAGAGGGCAGATGCCCGGTGGGCCGGCGTCTTTTGGGTCCGATGCAGTGCTTTTAGTTATTATTTTTCTCCATTTTACCCCAAGAAACTGGCCCACAATTTAGAGGGACTAGTCCATTCAAAAATATCAGCGGCAGAATAACGTGTTAGGCAGGTATGGTCAGGAGTCGGGCCGGTGGGCATAAGTTAAAATGCCAGGGCCAATTGTTTTTGTGCCAGCCCTGATTTCTATATATCAGATTTCACTGATTGCGGAGGTGATTTGGGATGTAACCTCCACAATGGAAGGGAACTGAATTAATGGTAATTCTATCTAATATATTCATTACATATTACGTACAATTGAAAATATTGAACAATTAAAAATAAATAGAAACTACTAGAAGACAAATTACATACATAACTCTACCCAATTAAAGTAATATAAAAAAGTAATGAAACCCCGCTTCTCAACAAAGATTGATCAAGTAAATTGTGCTTGTGTTTCTTTTTTTCCTCAGTAAAGTGAGGGAGAGCTTGAAGAAGGATGTAGAGCAGATGAAGCTTCAGGACCCCAACTTCCAACCTGGTCTCGTGATTTTACAGGTTAGTAATCAGTTGCTTTGTGCACTGTTTTTTTTTTTTTTTTTGTGGATCATCTCCTGCATACTAACATGATTTACCATGTGGGATCCGGATGACAGATGTCCGTTTTCTGTATTTCTTAAAGCAAAGTTGCGTGTCTCCATAGGTTGGGGATCGCGATGATTCCAATCTCTACATTGGCATGAAGCTGAAGGCCGCATCTGAGGCAAGTGTTTTCATTCCCACTTTCATTCCTGTAAGATGTCTGCAGTCATGTCTAATATGACATCTTTGTCATTGTTGGCTAGATTGGAATAAATGCCAAGCACTTGAAACTTCCCAACACGGCAACTGAGGAAGAGGTGAGGACGAGGTCTTGCATGTCAACTTGACCTGAATGTGAGACAGTATGGAGAAGTGCACACGTTTTTTTTCTTCTCCCCCGCAGATTCTTCACAATATCACAGAAGTGAATGAGAACTCTTCTGTCCACGGCCTCATTGTCCAGCTGCCCTTAGATTCGGTCCACAAGATTGACACCGAGAAGGTGACGAATGCCGTGGCACCAGAGAAGGATGTAGATGGGTAAGCACAGGCGAGCGTCATCTTCTTTGATATGTAGTGTTAATTAGCTCCGTCTATGTGTTTCAAATATCTGCATTATTATTTGTTTTTGCTAAACCTAAATAAATAAATTCTCGGTGAATAATGCTCAGATATCATGACATAATTCTTTCATATGCTAGTGGGGTGGAGTGTGCAAACATCTTAGCTCACTTTTGATTGAACATGTTCCATATATATATATATATATATATATATATATATATATATATATATATATTTTAGGGGTGTGAATTGCCTAGTACCTGGCGATTCGATTCGTATCACGATTCATAGGTCACGATTCGATTCGATACTGATTAATCCCGATACAAATCTATAAATTGATTATTGCAATTTATTTTTTACTCAAATTTAGAAAATACTCATCAGTAAACTTCTACATGTACACTGCAAGATTTGTGTGAAAATGTATTTATTTATCTGAAAATTTAGGCTTACAACTGATCCACTGCATTTAACAAACAGGTTGCAGTCTTTTTCATGTTTGAACAGCAAAAATATTAAGGCTTAATGTTCCATTAATATGACATTCTTCCATGCTTAATGTGTGAATCCTAACCCTAAGTAAGACGTTTTGTTGAATATTCCCATAAAAAATTGATGTTTAAAAATCGATTTGGCCGCATATCGAACTGATTCGAGAATTGTGCGCTGTAATAGCGCGATATATTGCCGAATTGATTTTTTCTAACACCCCTAATATATATATATATAAATATATATATATATATATATATATATATATATATATATAATGATAAAATAAAAATGGTAGAAAATGGATGCATGGATAATTTATTTGTGGAAAGTACATGATCAAAATGAATGCAAAAAACATGGATGTGAATAGAATAATAGTAAGCAGCAAGGTTCTATGTGTCCTGATTAGTGCTGCCACTATTGACTATTTTTAGAATCGATTAATCTAACGACTATTCAATCGATTAATCGGCTAATCTGATTCATTTGAATTTTGCATTTAAATGTATTACAAAAGCATTTTCCCCCTGATTACTGTTTATTACCAGGGATTGGTGTTTATTTCGCCCTTCATATTCTTGTAGTGATTAAAAAAAAAAAGAGGGGAGATTGATGTTTCACTGTGTTACCGGTTTGGTCATTGTTTTCCAAAGTAAAAACAGATGTTTGCAAATGTCTTATTTTGATTGAACACGGAAGATAATCCGTATTCTTATATAAAGGACTATAGAAATCAGTGAACAAGTACTGTTGATATGCTGAAATCAGACGATTTGGACAATTAAAAAAAAAGGCTCCAAACGATTACTCTGTTATGAAAATAGTTATCGATTAATCGAATAATTTTGACAGCTCTAGTCCTGATATGTGTTTGTGTGTTGTATCTGTTCTAAGGCTTACAAGCATAAATGCTGGGAAGCTGTCTCGTGGCGACCTGAGCGAATGCTTCACCCCGTGCACTCCAAATGGCTGTATGGAACTGATCAGACAGACTGGTAAGCACAGCAAGATAACATCCCTAAACACCCTGTATAAAGTGACAAAAATGTTTGGTAAATTTGACACACCACAGAGAGGATTGTTGTTCATAAGTGTGACAAATTCGCAAGCCCAAAAAAAAAGTGCCCATGGCGGCTAATAGAAACTAGCTGGCGTGGGGCAATGTTGCTGTCAAAATTGTAAACTTACGGACTTTCCTCTGCCGCTTCCTTGCAGGTGTGTCAGTGGCAGGGAAACGAGCGGTGGTGATAGGTCGCAGCAAGATTGTAGGTGCGCCAATGCATGACCTTCTGCTGTGGAACCACGCCACCGTTACCACATGTCATTCCAGAACTGTGGAATTGGCTGAAGAGGTAACGACAACTGCGATATTTATTGTAACTAGTACAAAAAAATATATATTTTTTTTACATACAATGAATATTTATTTTGTATTTTATTAAATGTAGTTAAAAAAAGAATTTTATGAACAATGCAATTAAATGAGACTGAATTCTTTTAAAGTATTAAACACAATTATTTCAAATAAATTAATATGACACATTTTTATAATACAAATATAATATTTATAATTTAATGGTGCTCAATGAAGTAGTTTGCAGAATAGCGATATGTGGTCCTGCGGCACAAGAAAACGCGGTCAATTACCGCTTTGATAAAAAAAATTATAATTCTCACAATAAACCAAAATCTAATGAATTTTTTCCCTTTTCCTTATACACAAAGCATATGAGAATGACATTATTAACTCATTCAGTGCCATTGACGGCTATAGACGTCAAAAATTATTTTGAACTATTTCTATTAGTTTCACATTTTTGTATGAAAACCTAGATTTTTTTTTAATTGTAGATTTATAATTTAGAAACAATATAAAATGTGATTAATTGCGAGTTAACTACTGAAGTCATGCGATTAATTACAATTTAAAAAAATCATTGCCTGATGCCCCTAATTTTTAATAATCTTTTCTTCTTTTTTTTTTTAAAATTAGGGGCAATGAAAATTTGTAATTGTAATTATTCACATAACTTCACTAGTTAACTCACGATTAATCACACATTTTATATCTGTTCTAAATGTACAATCATTTTTTTCTAGGTTTTCATACTCTTGTTAACAAAAGTGGAAAAAAATGTGTAACTAATAGAAATAGTTCAAATAAATTTTTGACATCTATAGCCGTCAATGGCAGTGAATGAGTTAAAATGACGAGACAATGGGATTTCAGCTAAATATTATCATCTTGGAAGCAGATGCCTCATGTCAAAAGTTTTCAACCCGTTGATAACTAGCTGCTTTTAGAACATTTGAACCGGCACCATATCTTTGGTCATCTTCAGCGAGGTTGGTTTTGTGATTAAATTCCTTTTCTTGTCAAGAAAAACAACGTGGAACAGATTCTGCATGTCTTTAGTAGCTTAGCATGGAGCAAACTCACTAGATTGGTTAGAAAAGTTAGTCGCTGGACTGGAAGTATTTTCATACAATTATTTTTTCCACAACATAAACCGAGAACCCCCTTTATTATTACTGCATTATCTTTGCTGCTGATAACAATTCCATCCTTATGCTCGCGTCTAGGTTGGCAAGGCCGACATCCTCGTCGTTGGCATTGGGAAAGCAGAGATGGTGAAAGGGGAATGGATCAAGAAAGGAGCAGTAGTTATAGACTGTGGCATCAATCTCATTGCAGGTTCCTTGCCTTTACATTAAGGATGCACCGAAATGAAAATGTTTGGCCGAAACCGAAAAAAATGATGCCAATTTTTACTATCATTGCATTTATTATAATTCATTACAATTATAATATTATTAAAAAGTATTTATTTAGCACTGGCATTTTAACAAAGCACAATAGAAATTGAAATGCGGCCACACCGCAGACATGTTGACCAATGGTACATTAAACACCAAACGAGGGTTGAACATTTTCTGGCGGTGCGATTGCACTTTATAGTCAAATGTAGTTCGCACAGGCGGGCACGGATGCGTGCGGCGCACTTAAAATCCACACATTCACATATTCACCAACGTTTAAAAAAATAAATAAATACATTTGTTCGCACCAGCTAATCGGCTTCGGGAACGGACTGCAAAGTCACACACGGCGTCCTGTACAGGGCTGTCGCCACCCGGAGATGGCGGTAAGTGTTTAAAACTGTTGATAGCGATAGTGCTAGCATTAGCTAAAGTATTTAGCACGGCTACCGGGATGCCGGTGAAAAAGTGGAAGCGTTTGAGGGGCTCTTATAATAATTGTTTTTAGAAAGAGTGGCTCACTTGTACTGCAGTACACGGCAGTGCCGTCTTTTTTTCGACTCACTTAAATGTGACACCCCTCTCCTCCGGGAGCTGCTGCGACCGACCGGTGCAAACTCACATGGTAGAAAGCGGACACTCACCAACGCGTTCGCTGTTTAATTCAAACAGACGCTAGCTTGCAGCGTTTTATTTTTTATTTTTTTTGCTTGCGCCACCACAACATCCCATTTCGGCCATATTCTTTCGGCTTTAATTTCATTTCGGCCGAATGCCGAAAATGGCAAAAATAGCGAATTTTTGGTGGCCGAATATTCGGTGCATCAATACTTAACATTTTCATTTGCGTTGTTTCTTTTTTTCATAAGGAGGTGTGTTGTAGTTGCGTGAGATATTTGTGTTTTCTGCAGACGACAGCAAACCCAATGGCAAGCGCGTCGTGGGCGACATACACTACAACTCAGCCAAGGAGCAAGCAAGCTTCATCACGCCAGTGCCTGGAGGGGTCGGACCCATGACAGTGGCCATGCTGATGGCGGTAAGGTTAATTTTTAAACTACTAAAATGAATCAGTTTATTTTAAAGAATGTTCGCTACAGTTGGTTTACTTTTTGCACACATGAAGAAATTGTCTTCATTTTCAGTGACTTTGTGAGAGACAAAAGTGTATATTTGTGTGTGTGTGTTTAGAACACAGTGCTGAGTGCAAAGCGTTTCTTGGAGAGCCATCAACCAGGAAAGTGGACTATTTCTTATACCAAACTCAATCTTCAGAAGCCTGTGCCAAGGTTTGTCACCTAATCTGCATCAACAGAAAACCAAACATTTAATTATGCACAAATAATCGGACATGGTTTTAATGCTATATATATTTTTGGGATACTTTCACAGCGACATTGTGATTTCTCGCTCCTGCGTGCCAAAGCCCATCGACCGTCTTGCAAAAGAAGTTGGTCTGCTCTCAGACGAGGTGGACCTATATGGTAAAACCAAGGCCAAGGTCCAACTGAGCATCATCAAGCGGCTGCAGGCGCAACCGGATGGCAAATATGTGGTGGTTACCGGGTATGTTCTACTTTTGTCCCCTCCACATTACTCTTTGACTTGATGCATTGATTTTGAAAATGCCTGCTTGTTCTTGGCTAAATGTACAACATAGTTATTCTGTTTTAATCCTAACATGCTTTTTAAATATTAAAGGTAATTTAAAGACTTTATCTCAAATATGCTTTTTTATACAGCTGTTTTATTGGACCTTATTAGATGGTAAATGTCAGTGAGATGTAGCGCTAATCAGACTAAAATTACTCACCTAATATCAGTATATGTTACTTTGAATAATACAGTAATTTTTGGAAATATAAGCCCGCTACCTTTTTCACTTTCATTCGACCCTGCGGCTAATACAAAGGTGCGGCTTATCCATCAGATCACAAGAAGGCGCATCATAAAGGAAGCGCAAGAGCGTCAGGCAGAGCAAAACAAACCAAGTGAGCCCAAAATCAGTAGAAGAGACAGAACGAGAGCGAGATAATTTGCACCCTCATTATGGAAAAGAAAGTAGCGGGAACCCGGTGCGGTAACATAAAAACACCAGCGGTTTATATGTGTAACAAAGTCGAGTATTCCCCAAATTTAGCTAGCACGGCTTATAGTCAGGTGCGCCTTATAGGCCAGAAATTACTGTACTTCTACATGTACAATACTCAGGGTTGGGAGGGTTACTTTTAAAATGTAATCCGTTAGTTACAAGTTACCTGCAAAAGAATGTCGTTAGTAACATAATCCAAGTACCATAATATTAAAGTAATGTAACTGGATTACTTTTGGATTACTTCAATATTGAGTATGCTCATGAAGACAAAATAAAAATAAAAATATATTCTATACAATGTGCCCCTGCTATTTGCGGGTTATAGGGACCCGGGCAAATCCTAGTGTAATTAAAAAGCATGTAGGCTATTGATTGATTGATTGAAGGCTGTTTTCGCACTGTCACTGAAAGAAACCACACCTCATAGATAGATAGATCCAATGAAGATGATGATGCGTGACATCAACTGCAAAATGAACTTTTATCCCAGTCACAAGTTTAGCCGTGTATATGTTGTGCATGATGTTTAAATAGTGAATTGGTGGGAGAAAGATTTGTTTGGAAGGTGTAACTCACATTCTGGTTGGAGACTAGCGGGCTAGCTAGCAAGAAGCTACAGCGCATAGCATGCCGCTGGACTCTTAGCTCAAACTTTCGCTCCGAGTAAGTTCCAGTGAATACCGGTCGCCATTTCCTCCTTCCATCCGTGAAGCTTTTTCAAACTGCCCGCGTATGGAGGACACAACTAGTAGTTCCCACCTCCCGACATGTAGCAACGGTCCCACTCGCGCAGGCGTGCACGCGCGCTCTCTCGTTCTGTCTCTCTCTCGCCCTCTTTTGCACTCTCTCATTGTAGAAATTGTAATCCCTTGAAGTAACCCCCATTTTTTTCCTGTAACTGTAAGTGAATACAGTTTAAAAAAAAAATTGTAATCTGATTACATAATGGCGGTACATGTATTCCGTTACTCCCCAAGCCTGACACTACGTTACATAAGCTGTTGTGAGAATGGCGCATTTTACTACCACAGGTAGTAGCACTTACAAGCCTGCAGGAGGCACCAGAGTTAAAGGGACAGCAATGTGGAAAAATCAACTTTTTTGAGCTTTTAGCCATGTTAAAATGCTAATTCCTCACCAAAAATATGACCGGAGTGGTGTTTTCCTTCATTCGCACCTCTATGAGAAATTCTAGGTCATTCTGCTCTCCAAGAACCAGCCCCTCCCAACCTGAGAAAGCGAGCTGTTGGCACTTTTTGACGTCATTAGGAGCGGATCCATCCCTGCACCGCCTCTGCGGACTAAACACACGCCCACTTTCTCTGAGATCTCCATAAAATAATGACAAAAGTAGCCTTTATCAGTAAACATTCTGTCCAAATGAATTCAAAGCAATGAATTATCTTTCACATTTGCAATGCCAAAGTGTAATAAAATGACAATTGGCCATCTTAGCTCCATTAGCAGCAATGGAAGGAGGCCGAGATATTTGCGTTTTCAAGCTGGAAGTACAGTCACTATTTTGAATTTGTGTTGGCTAAAAACAAAAATGTTAAGTTTAATTGCACACTCTGCGTTATCTACAGATGTTAGCCTCAATAACACTATGTTAAAAAAAAAAATCATTGATCACAGTGCAGTCTGTATTCAAGTTTCAAGTCCTGGTTGTGTGAGTGCAGGATGTCTTCAGATTGTTGTATTTATAAACGATGTACATTATAAATGTTGCGTTTTGCCAATACAACGTTAATAGTTAAATAAAAGACTGCCTTTATTTAAAAAATAATGTAATTTAATAATGTATTTATGTTAAGTGAAATTCATACCAATTTTTTTTTTAATTAAAAATAATTATGTTAATGTTTTGTTTGATTTTTTTATGAAAACAAACCTTATTTTTAAATCACACTGTTATGAATTCACACTTCTTGGGAATCACTGGTCTACAGATTTCACTGACAGTATTTTCCATATGTAGTATTACTCCGACTCCACTGGGGGAGGGAAAGAGCACTACCACTATCGGCCTGGTCCAAGCGCTGGGAGCCCACATGAAGCTGAATGTTTTCGCCAACGTCCGGCAGCCTTCGCAGGGGCCCACGTTTGGCATTAAAGGTGATCTTTGAGCTAATTGAGATTGAACTTTTAGTGCCACATTTTATTACTCAAGAGTTACTCTTTTATGTCTATAGGGGGCGCTGCAGGAGGGGGATATTCTCAAGTCATTCCAATGGAAGAGGTACTTCAAAACTCTGCCAGTCGAGTATAAAAAAATAAAAAGCTCAAATAGCAAAAATCTTAATAATTGACAGACCCCCTCAAAGGGTTGATTACTTATAGATGGCAGCAAAGTGTAAATGAAGATCCTCAACTCACTTCAAATTGTTGTCATGGTGAAAGGTTGCCACCAGATGGCGCTAGAGCAGTTCTGTTAATATATTCGCCTAAGCCAGGGATGGGCAACTGGCTCACACCCCTACACTTGGAGTTGTCCTCGATGTGGCCAATTTTAAAAGGGATACTTGTAGTTTTGTTTTGAAATGCATAGTTTGTGACGCCAGCCGTATACACATAGTTTATAAATGTTTTTTTTTTTTTGAAGTTCAACCTTCATCTGACTGGGGACATCCATGCGATCACAGCATCCAATAACTTGGTGGCTGCTGCCATCGACGCTCGCATGTTCCATGAGGCCACACAAAGTGACAAGGTGGCTCCTCTCTTTTGTTTGTTATTACAAAAAATATATATATATATAATAATAATATATATATATTAATCACTGCTGTCTTTGTGTCTGTGTGCTTCTCAAGGCTCTGTACAATCGCTTGGTCCCCCTCAGTGGAGGGCAGAGAAAGTTCTCCCCGGTCCAGATCAACAGACTAAAAGTACTTGCTCTAATTATTTTCACTGCTTCCCCTAACCTGTGTTTTATTGCAGTGCAATGCCTTCTCACTCATATTTTGCACTTTTCTTTGTAGAAATTAGGAATCAACAAAACGGATCCCACCACTCTGACTGAGGATGAGATCACCCGCTTTGCCCGTTTAGATATTGACCCAAGCTCAGTGACATGGCAGAGAGGTGAAGACATACCAGAAGTGTATATATATATATTTATATATTTAAATATATATATTTAAATGTATTTTATTATGAATAATAATGTATATATATATATATATATATATATATATTTAAATGTATTTTATTATGAATAATAATTTATATATATATATATTTATTTATTTATTTATATTTTTATATTTATTTATTTATATATTTATTTATATTTATTTATTTATATTTATTTATATATATATTTATATTTATTTATATATATTTATTTATTTATATATATTTATTATTATTCATAATATGATTAAATTAAAAGTTAATTTAATTGAAAATAATGTATTAATAAAAATAAAAAAATCATTCAATTGTGTTGTGTTTCGTACCTGTAGTGCTGGACACCAATGATCGATTCCTTCGGAAGATCACAATTGGACAGTCGCCGACTGAAAAGGGCTATACAAGAGAGGTAAATAAAAAAAAATACAGAGTGGTAGTAATTGTGCATATATACAACAACAAATGACCAGTAATCCATGCTTCTTTATTTTTTTTTTATGTCTGTTAACCTCCAGGCCCAGTTTGACATCACCGTAGCCAGTGAAATCATGGCGGTGCTCGCCCTCACCAGCAGCCTTGAGGACATGCGCGAGCGGCTATCCAAAATGGTGGTGGCCACCAGCCGTGGTGGACAGCCCATCACTACTGAAGACCTGGTCAGCAACTCGAGCATCAAGTTACTAAAATTAGGAATACAGTGCGACCTTGACTTATATTGATTTTCAGTTACAAGCCGTCGATATTTGTATTGATCTATTTATCGGTTTGATATATGATTAATTATAGTTATTGAGCTGAGTCAAGGAATTATTGTAAATTTGCATCACAAGTGACAAGATGACAATGTTGTTTTTATATCTTATAGGGTGTATGTGGTGCAGTTATTGTATTAATGAAAGACGCTATCAAGCCAAATCTTATGCAGACTTTGGAGGTGGGTGAAAATTCAACTCCTACCCGCTACTAATTCGTTTATGACTTGAGTTAAAGACTTGTAGGGGAAAAGTGAAGTGCATGCAAACGACCTGACTGAATTAAAATTCTCCAGGGAACTCCTGTGTTTGTCCACGCTGGCCCTTTTGCCAACATCGCTCACGGCAACTCCTCCATTTTGGCTGATAAAATTGCTTTGAAACTGGTTGGACCGGAGGGCTTTGTTGGTAAGCGGAGAAAGACGGTTCATGTTAATGTTGTGTGTTTGTGGGCTCTAATTTATTCTTGGCAGCATAATTCAGCGTACGCTCCAGTTTTGAATCCGATTGATTGTGTTCTCATTGTGCATTTTGACAAACAGTGACAGAAGCTGGCTTTGGCGCTGACATTGGCATGGAGAAGTTCTTCAACATCAAATGCCGATACTCAGGCCTGAGACCCCACGTGGTGGTGTTGGTGGCCACTGTCCGAGCCCTCAAGATGCACGGCGGAGGGCCAACGGTGTGTTTTCCCTCAACACGATATATTTTTTTTTAAATGTGCTTTTTTACTTATTACTAACACGTTATACAGCATGGCCGCAATTACTTCCCCACTGAAATAGTTAAGTTCATCCATTTTGTTATAGTGCTGGAGCGTATCCCAGCCGATGTGTCTCCAGCCAATCGCAATTGGACGTAAACAGTGGCCGAACAACCGTTCACATTTGCGGTCACATCTACAGACAATTTAGTCCTTGACCTTAATCTAACATTGTAGAAGGCAAGCTGGAGTCAACAGATAAAACCCTGTTAAAATGACTTTCAATGTGTTCATTCCATTATTGAATAGATACGACTCTCATTTATTCATTCATTCATTTTAGGTTACTGCCGGAATGCCTCTACCAAAGGAATATATTGAGCAGGTAATATACTCTGCTGCTTGACGTTTCCCACTCACACAGGCTAATGTATGCTTAGTTTCTCCTTTACAGATACATTTCATGTTGTTTTTTTTTTCTCTCTGTAAGAGAACGTTATCTGATAAACTCCTAAACAGGTGATGATGGTATAGTGCGTGCGCGCGTTGAATACAAAAGAAGCTACTATGTATTGCTACCTTGGAAAAATGCACACAGATCCACAAGCAGACATAGCTTTGTGTGTTTATGTGGGTAGAACCTTGAGCTGCTGGAGAAAGGCTGCAGCAACATGAGGAAGCAGATTGAGAATGCCAAACACTTTGGCGTGCCTGTGGTGGTGGCTGTCAATGCTTTCAAGTAAGTACTTCTTCATTTCGTCAAAAGTTTGCTGCCTAGCTGGCCGGCTAGCAGATGGCGGCTAATGCTAGTAGCTGCTTTAGCAATGGCGCCTGACATACTTAACATTTTTATTTACCCACATGAGTTTTTGAGTCTCCTTGAAAGGAACTATTTACATCGAAGTTATTATTTGTGTTGAATGTTGGGGAAATGTATTTAAAATAAGGGTGTGACCGACCCTTACTTGGAAAGCCTGTACTGGGGGACTTCCAGTCGCAGCGCAGCAGACACGTCCACGTCAAAATTGAGCAGTTATAAATTTAATAATAATGCATATATTTGTGGAGACTGGGGTCAAGTTGTATTTTGCAATTTAAATTTTTTTGCTTCATGTTAAAGATTAGAAAAATGCACTGAGCTGTCACCAACTTCTTACAAATGTAATTATGCCATCTAGTGGCAGAAAAATGACCAACACAAATCATTATCACACTCGTTTTTTTATAGTACACTAAATCTGTTAAATTTTAACTCAATTTTATGAATTATCATGAAATTACAGTATCAATGACTAAAAGATGCAGTCATATTTCTATTAGTTAAATTTTTTCCCCACTTTTATGTTAACAAGATTATGAAAATGTAGGGGGGGGGGGAATTGTACATTTAGAACAGATATAAAATGTTTGATTAATTGTGAGTTGACTATTAAAGTCATGTGATTATTTACGATTAAAAAAAAATTAATCGCCTAACACTACTAATTTAAAACAAAATATAGACCCAATTATTAAATAACCTTAGAATAATGAATAAAGCTGGCTACAGAGAATCAATATTTTTTAAACGTATGGATATTTCGTTTATAAAAACACTTCAACTTTTCTTTTTCGTGCAGTAAACAATAGCCTACCTGTTTCTATTTCTTTAAATGAGAAGAAAGAGTTTGTTTATGTTTGAAACATGTAAAGTGAGGACCAAAGTAAACTACCGATGTGTTTCACTTTTGGGCGTAAAATTGTGAAACGGACTGATGATGTGTTTTAAGAAATTATTATTTTTTTTTTAATAATGCTTATAGTGATAAAATGTAAAACATTTAGGAAATATAAAGTGAGTGTATTTTTTTGTGACTCATGGGATCGTATAGGATAGGCAATAATAATCTTCTGCCGACCTGTGTACCTTTTTCGGCTTATCGATTTTTCTGAAGGGATGTTTGTATTTTGTTTTCTGTGTTCCGTGAGCCGAAATAAAGCATTTATTAATTTGATATATGGCCGGTGCTATTGTTGTTGCTGCGCAGGACCGACACTGACGCTGAGCTGGACCTGGTCTGCAGCATGGCCAGAGGTGCCGGGGCCTTTGACGCTGTTCGTTGCAACCACTGGGCCGAGGGTGGAGCGGGTGCGCTTGCTCTCGGACAGGCTGTCCGGAAAGCTTCGGAGGCCCCGAGCAGCTTCAAATTCCTCTACGATTTGGAGGTACAGTGCGTGAGCTGAAATGTCCACTTCTGCGCATTTGTGTTCAGCCCAATTCATTTAGTGTATATCCTTCCTTCATTTTTAGCTTCCTATTGCCGACAAGATCCGAATCATCGCCCAGAAGATTTATGGAGCAGATGATATTGAACTTCTCCCAGAGGCCCAGCACAAAGTGGAGCTCTATACCAAACAGGTTTGCAGCTCACAACTGCTTTTTTTTTATTTATTTTATTTTTTTTACATCATCTCAAGTTGACCATGAATACATTCATGAATTTTTAACATGAATTCAAACAGATCTGATTTGTGATTACTGCTGGATCTGCAACTTTTGTCCTTGTTTAGGGGAAATTTGTTCACTGTTTGTTTTGTTGTTGTTATAATGCTCATAAACCTTGTGTCGATGTCCACCTTCTTTGCGGTGGCAAAACCATGTTTTTGTTAACTTCTTTTTCCCCCCCTTAGGGTTTTGACAACCTCCCAATCTGCATGGCGAAGACTCACCTGTCGCTGTCCCACGAGGCAGATAAGAAGGGTGTGCCAACAGGCTTCGTCGTGCCAATCCGAGACATCCGAGCAAGTGTTGGCGCAGGCTTCCTCTTCCCGCTAGTTGGCACGGTTAGTTTAATTTATAATGTACTTTTTAAGCCTATGAATAACATCAATTAATATCCCATATTTTTTTCTGCGGATAATTAAATGGTTTTTTTAATGATTTTTTATTATCTTTATTTTATTTATTTTAAGATGCCCACAATCCCCGGCCTGCCCACCAGGCCTTGTTTCTATGACATCGACTTGGACCCTGAGACTGAACAGGTCAACGGGCTCTTCTGAGCTTCTGCACTGAATGCTGGTAAGAAAATGTCCTGCCGATATCAGTCATGCAGCACTATGCAAAATTATTGGGCCACCACCAGATTTGTCGCAAAACAAAAAAAATACCCCTCACAATTATAATGGCATCACTTGTCTATTTGAATCCTCATTGAATTAGTAAGTAGCGTGATAACAGCTGGACAAAGGAGAAAACCTTTTATAAATTATTTTCACTCAAAATAATGCACAGTACTGTATTCAGGATTTATCAGTAATGTTTTGTTTGTGTTTTTTTTTTAATTCTTATTTATTTTCCAGAGTGGTACACTGTTGCCCCAAGCAGAGTCATAATGAAGATCTAACTGGAAGCACCTTTGACTCTTGTCTGTAAATAACGCATACCGTAATTTCTTGAGATAAACGCACATTTCTTTGTCCCCCTCCAAAAAAGGAAATAATCCCCCAAAAAATTATACATAGGTCCAAGGAGAAAAATGAAATTTTCACTTTGATTAGATGTTAAATCGATACCCAGGAGTTGTGAAAAAGGTGCACTTTCATTCCAATATATTTAATATTTAATGTCCAATGTTACAAAAAAAAAAAAATATATATATATATCAAATTGAAACAAATATGTCATTCTCAATGTTGTATTTTGTATAAAAGTGTCCATATAGCTATTTTTACAACGCTGAATCATCTTCGAAGACACTTGGCGCATATTCAGAATTCCATCCATCCATCCATTTTCTGTACCGCTTGTCCTCACAAGGGTTGCGGGGGTTGCTGGAGCCTATCCCAGCTGGCTTCGGGCAGTAGGCGGGGTAACACCCTGAACTGGTTGCCAGCCAATCACAGATATTCAGAATTTGTTTTCTTCTTCTTCGCTTATGTGATGTTATGCGAGAGGCTTCAAACAAGGTAAGGGAGATTCTCTTTGCACAAAAAAAAGGTGTCAAGAAGTCCCAATCCATCAAATTACTATGCGCATAATCCTAAAATCTGGGGACCGTATAATTGAAGGGAGATTTTGAGGGCGGGTTTATAATATTTGAGTGTGTGTTATTCTCAAGAAATGACGGTATCATTGCCTGGCTACAGAACCTTTTGGTCATCAACAATTCTGTCGCATCAGTGATAAATACTGTATAACGCCAAGTCTACTTAAATACCATCACTTATTAAAAACATTCCATATCATTTCAAGAAAGAAAATAAAAAAAGAAAGCCTGTGTTTTTAATTGCCTTACAATGTATCACAGTGCCTAAAGTGATGAATCGGACCATAAAATATTTTTGTCAAAATGAGATATTCCTTTACTTTTTTTTGTTGGTAGGGGTGACTGTGTGAATGTGAAAGGTTGTTCATCCTGTCAGCTGGAAAAGACTCTAGCCGGCTTTGTATTGCTATTGAAAATACATGGCAGACGTACTGCATTTAATCTAGATAGTACCGACTTTGGACTCCCCCCCCCCCCCCTTCAATAACAGCAAGTCATCCAGGTCCTGACGAAGCAGAGCAGCCCCAGATCATCACACTGTCACACCCATGTTTGACTGTTGATGTGTTACGTTTGGGATGTAAAAAGACACACACCTTCACATTGAAACTTTTAGCTAATCAGTCCATAGAATATTCTCTCAAAAGTCTTTGGAATCATTCAGATGTGTTTTTACATAATTAACATGCAAAAATGCATCTTTGTTTGATCTTTACATTTGTTTAATGATCTTTCACATTAAAGTGGGGAAACTGAAAAATAATACATTTATAAGGGGGGGGGGGGTAATACTTTTTCATGGCACTAGTGTATGGTCATCCATACAATATTCACACATGTATTTTAGATAGAATTGTTTCTGTTTAGCCAGCAGGGGGCGATGTTATATTATGTATTGTGGCGACTGGAGCTCAGCCCTCAAAGGAGCCATGTTTTGCAAGGTATCATCCCTCGTGCTTGTCAAAAGAATTTTATTTTCAGCTGTCTGGAATAAATAGCAGTGCTACGTTTGATTGACAAGAACGGTTGTTAGAATGCTACATGGAGCAAGCAAAACAAGATTCAAAGTCAAGAAGAACCTGTGTTTAAAATTCTGCATTTAGTGTCAGCCATGGAGACCACTGTGCAGTTGGGTCATCATTTTGACTAAACAACATGACGTAATGAGATTTGCGCACACAAAAACGGAATGAATCACAAGCTATAATTGTGCATCAAATATTTGACCCTAAAAAAAAAAATCAAGACTTTTTTTTCAGAGACAAAACAAGCCACAGGGAACATTTTATTCTGTCCATGTCCTGAATATAAAATGCCAAGTAGTCACTTTGTCTCACTTAAGCAACTCTGAAAGCAGCCCTAGTTCTTTTTCTCTCTTAAACTGCACGTTTAGCAAATAGTGTACACATTTTGCCTACACTCACAGAAATATTTCAAGCCTAATTTAAGATTTATGTAATTTTTTACATGACAAATTCCCATTTACTTTTTTTTTTAGATAATTTTAACACAAACATACCAAATAAAACTTGTATGATATATATTCATTAGTTTAACAAAGCCCATTTGTTTGAAATGCATATTCATCAGGTTTATGTATTTAATATGAATAAAGTGTAAATAAGAGTATTTGTTACATTTTTTTCTTTTTTAACGTTTTTGGGGCGTCTGCATTCAGTTTCATCCCCAAAACATTAAAATGTAAAAAATAAATAAAAATGGACGTGTTTTTCGCAGTATATTTATCATGTATAGGTAACATGATTATTATGCAATTCAAACAATATACTTTATATATTTTAAATAAATACTCTCATTATTATTAATTTAGAGTAATTACACTTTATTAATACTAAATACATAAACCTGAAGATTTCCAAATAAGCTTTATTAGACTAATGAATATGTATCATATAAGGTTTATTTGGTAGATTTGTGTTAAAATGATCTAAAAACAAGTAAATGGGAATCTGTCATGTAAAAAAATTACATAAATCTTAAGTAAGGCTTGAAATATTAGCAGTAAGATTGAATTTAAAATGATCACAATTGCTGCGTAATCAAGAATCATCACACCGTGTTTCAAACTTTTTTTTTTTTGTCCAAAAATTTAATCGCAAGAATCATTTACATTGGATGATGACAAAAATGACTAAATTACGTACTCCAAAAAGGCAAACTCCTTTAGCAGGTCTTTCCATAAATAAAATCAAATAAATAAATACACACACAGACAAACATATATCTGATAAAAATAAATATAACAAATGTAGGCTACATCAGTAAAATGACTTAATAACAAATAAACAAATAAAATGAATAAATAAATACATAATATAAAATAGTCTACATTCAGAATCAGTTTGCATGCCATCATATCAGTTTATAAAATATTCCGAAAGCAAGTGACAACAGAACAAGAGCAACAGCAAAAAATAGTTATGTTTTGGTGGAGCATATTATATAATTATATACTGTATATCTCTATGTATATATATTTCTTTACAAATAATGAATATTTGGTATCATATTCATTCACACTATAGATATGATATACATAAGATGAAAATAGTTTTTGCTAAACAACTACCTTTTTTTTCCTCTCCATTTTGGCATGTAATCATAGAATTGTTTCACAAATTCAAGGAAATCTTCAAGTTTCTGTTCTAACGTTTTGATTTAGAAAATGTCTCCTTATAAACATCTCATGTGTGTCTGATTCTTCAGTTGAAAGCGGAGATGTGAGGTTGCTGAAATATTGATGACGGCGAGTGCGTTAATGGAGTGGAGAGGATTTGCTTATGCAAAACCGCGAAAAGACATGTGGCCGTGTAATGTTTTTACAATGTGTCAGATAAGTGAAACCCCCCCCAAAAAATGGCGCTGGTAGTGGATTGCTGCCGTCCCGGTATTTGAATGTGAAACCATCATTCCTGCCCTTGGCGTTTTCACAAGGTTACGGTGGCTGACTTGCTATTAATTCATCATCACGCCAGTGACTTCCTGCCAAAGGGGGATCTCCTCCACTTCTCACATCCGGCAAAAACAGCCACGGAGGATGTGAGGTAAAATGGGGTGAAATCTGGGAAGTTCTATACGACCATATTTCAAACAAAGCGTACGATGCCGTATTTCCTCACATAGTAGCCACGGGCTTTTGTTTGCTCATCTGTACAAATGACCAGGATTTATTGGCGAGGATACGTATAAATACTCGTGTCGGGTTGACAACTGATTGTTGATTGGTTGAGAATCGTTACTTTCGCATTTCAATGCGCTTTTTGCACTTGCTAAAAACGCTTAAAGGTATTTGAACGCATGAAACACATTTGAACGCACACCACAAGAAAATAACCATAAAATACATGGTAGTGTGTGTGAATGTGTGGGTGTGAGCTGTGATCAACAGCAGGTTCTGTGTTATAATGTTCTCCCGGTATTCAATTAATGGCTGAAAAGTGCATTGGTGACTGTCTCTCCTTTCCCAAATGTGAGATCACCACAATAAGTGCATTATGTAAAAAAAATACATAAATAAGCCAAATAATTTCTTTACAATAATTTTGTTCTAACACGGTATTTTGATTTAAATTGAAAGTTTTTATCCATCTTAGGAGGTGGCCATTTTGCCACTGAAAATGACATCACCAATGACCAATCACGGCTCAGCTTGCAAATGTCACATGTCACCAAACGCAGAAACCGTGAGGTGTGGTGTGATTGGTCGTTACCTGAGCCCCGAGCAACTGTGATGTCATTTTCAGTCGACACCAAGTGGCAAAATGGCCGCCCACTGAGATGGATCAAAATGGCTGGATTTTTGCTGCTTGGATTTATATTCCACAAACACAATATTAATCAGAATGCTGTGTTATGTTCTACTTGGCAGTTGTGGCCACTTTGTAGTGTACATGAAGGGAAAAGGGGGGTGGGGTCCATGGAGAAACTCGCCCAATAGAATTCAACAACGAAGGCCTTGCAAGATTCAGCAATACATTTATCAACAGCAGCTTTTGGAGGGTCCTGTGCGGCTGTTTGCTTGATCTCACCAAGGACCCCAAATCTTACATAAGCTGCTTTGCCTCGTGAAAGGCAGACTGAAAATGCCCAGCGCAGATCCTCACATAACACAGCCCCGCAGCTACACAACAGCACCGAACGGCAGCAGTTTGGGGGCGCAACGCGCCGCTCGCGTCTCCTCTAAGCCAGCATATGTCAGGCCGGGTCTATCTCTCTCCCTGCCTGCTTGCCTGCCTCTGAGCGAACAGCAGGGGATTGTCTCTGCCTCTGCCAAATGGCCGCCATCGCGTTCACACGCTCCTTCTGTCAAAGTGTTGAATGTCTCTCAAGTCAAGTGAGGTGTAGATGTGTGTCACCTAACGGAGAGACGCAGTCTGGTTTTAACGCACATCTTTTTATACGCAGCGAGACACAAATCCATCAAATGTTCTGATGTTAAAAGACACACACAAAAAAAACAAACAGGAAAGCAAATTGGGTCAAAGTCAGTCATGTTTTTAAGTAGAAACAGTGTGTACAGTTGCACAATGTAATACAGATACAGTACTGCATTTTTCGGACCATTCTTCGCAACAGGTATATTTTGTGTATAAGTGAAGCATTGTATGTTAAATAATTTATTCAAATTGTACCATATGTTTATTTGATAGATTTAGCGCTATGATGCTAGGCTATGTTTATATCGGGTAGAATGTTGTCCACAAAGTTTGAACATCGCTAGTCAATCTGGAGACTGGTGGTTGTCTTATTACTTTGGCTAATGCTAAATGCTATCTTGGTTGACAGTTCAACAGCTGTAAACGAGTCAACGCACTCACCATTATTGAACTTTTTTTTGCTCACTCCCCCTCAGCTATTGGAACTTGGCTGTGTTGTTTACTATGCGCCCGGCTGGTTTGGAAATATGCCACCATGAAAGCTTAGCTTTTGTTTGCTCTCACACTGCAGCGTTCGGCTAGTAGGACTACATTTCCCACGATTCTTAGATACTGAAATAGGAAGTAGTTCAAGTTCCAGTATGATGAAAAAAAATAGACGCCTGCTAGCGGTTAGATGCAAATGAGAAGGCGAACATGACAAGAAGGAATTTGAATTAAAGACGAACTGAAAAGGTGACATAGGTCCATATATACTGTCTATTTTTTAACTGTGCTTTATGTTAAAAAAACAAAAACAATAATACTTTATTTAACGCAACCACCCAGCAATAGATAAAATCCACAAATTAGCAACCAAGAATTTATTTTATTATTTATATATATGTTTTAAAGCTCCATGTCCACCCCCGCCCCCCCCCTAAATAAAACAAAACTGCACCTTTCAGAGTGGCCTTTTATCGTGGGCAGTCGACTGCACACCTGTGCACTAATCATGGTGTCTAATCAGCATCTTGATATGGCACACCTGTGAAGTGAGATGGATTATTTTGGCAAAAAAAATAAGTGCCCACTCTCACAGGTTTAAGACTCGTTTGTGAACAATAATTGCGAGAAGTGGATGAAGTTTTAGATCTTTGAGTTCATCTCATAAAAATGGGAGCAAAAACAAAAGTGTTGCGTTTATATATGTATGCTTTTTTTTTTCTTTTTTTTTAATCAGTACTGAATCTGATTACATTGTGCATATGTACCAAATGTGTTGTGGCCAGTGAGTGTTATATATTTCATAATAGTCCTTATCGGTTTCAAAGTGCTGAAGCAGAACATGTGCATTGCGTGCGTGCGTGTATGAGACGTGCGATATGCCACCGGAGGGTTGTGCTGGTGAAATAAAGTCAACACAGTCTCTGACCTCATATTCACCTTCTCTTTGTCTCTGTCAGCACAACAGCACGAAAATAAACCAAAAGTCAAAAATGTGGACTCTTGCTCTTTTCTTACGCGTTATCGGGAATTAGAACGCTTCATCAGAAACTTTTTGTGAATGTGAAGTTACTCACTGGACATATGTTAAATGTCCAAAAGTACAACAGCACAATGAAATAAAGATGAATACAATTCTGCCTGAACAAAGATAATAATTTGAGTCAAACTGTCATAGAGATGTTAATATAACAAAATTGCTTAATATTAAGATCTCACAGTTATACTAAGGGCTATTTGTATTGTCTTAACAACAACAACCACATTGTGTCAGTCCAGATTGAGCGTTATTATCTTTGTAAAGGCAGAACTTCAATTTAAATGTTGCATTTTATTGAATTGTATTAGATTGAGCAGGTGTACTTTATGTTGAGGCTTGAGTGAGTGCAACGAGCCACATAACATTCAAGCGTAAACCCGATAGAAATTTGTGACAAACACAATTTAGCGAGTTTTCAACATGCTAACTTCACGAAAGAGAAAATCGTATGAAGTGAATATGAATATTAAACGGTATTTGGTGGCAAACTGGCAATCACAAGCTTATAGTCTTATAATCTTACGACTTGGTGAGACTTTTTAACAACACGTGGTATAAGTAAACTTTTTTTATGGATGAAAACGAGTCATGACATGCTCAAGGATACAATTTGGCTGAGCTTGAGCACTGTGAATTAGCCCTGGGCATGGTGGGGTAGACTGTACATTAACTCATTCACTCGCAGACATTCACTGAAGCAACCCCCTTTGCTCCCGGGTATTTTACTGGATTTTGACTGATTTTGCAAGGCCCACAGAATATTCTGTTCTATTGCTGTAAAAACATGGAACCTACCAAAAAAAAAGATAAGAGTCTCTTGTTTCATCAGAAAAAAATCTATCTGTTTTCATTTTGCAGCAATTAGCATTAGAATATAGCTAAGTTTCATCATTATTCACAAATTGGTTTAAAACAGTGGAGAAAAAAGCTTTTTGCAACATGGCCCTGGTTGAGCTCTTATACTCTGCTGCCACCTGCTGGCCGTTTTTGTAATAACTACCATTGCTTCAAGTGTTCTCTTCTGTTCAGAGGCTGCATCAAAGCCTTCTGTATGCTCTAGCATTAAAATAAAAAAACGTATAAATACGCTTTTGGGACCATGGTAATATTTAAAATAGAACATATTTATACGTTTTTGGGAGCAAATGAGTTACATATATGTTAAATAACTGATACTGAGAAAATAAAAAACAACTCTTGTTCCATTACTGTACATTTCCCTTGCAATAAGTGCATTAGTGCAGTCAGCATGTTTTGAGCTAAGAACAAACATACAATTTCTCCTACTGCCACCACATTATGCAAAATTTGGCACAAGGTTTTGAGTTTCAAGTCAAAGTGAATATTTGATAGCTTGCAACAAGAACGTCAGCTGTATGGGAGAGATGTTTCAAATGTGCATGGCATGAGGTAATTTTGCCAACCAATTAATTCCATGGAAAATGATCACACCCCGATTTAAGAAAAAAGAGCTGCATTTCCAACACGGCCGGCCGGGGGCTCATTGACTGAGGTATCTTAAGCATTGGCACTTTTCACAATTCACATTAAGTTTGGGAAATAAAAGTCAAATACCGAAAAATTCAAAGAGTTGGCAATTTCCCTAATCTATTTAAAATACTCTTTTTCTTTTGTAGCTCAAATACCTGGTTGCTAATAGGCTTCCCAAAGCTACATTTTTAAAATGGCACTTTGCAAATGTTGGAAAAACACAGAAAAACAAACAAACATGCATGATGCTGGATGAGAGCGCGGTAACCAGATTAGCAGTGAGAAAACGAGTCAACCCGTGTCCGATATAGAACTCTGCTAACTTCAGGACGAGAGGCACATCCTACAGGCCGATGGCGTTGGCGAGGGGCACTGAGGATGGCTTTCCAGATGGCATCAATAAATAAAGAAGGAGAGAATAGAAGTCTAGAAAAAAAGGCTAGCTGAGCAGGGAAACGAGTTTCCCTTCAACCTAACTTCTCAAAGTCGAGTCTGAGCCTCGGGAATATAGATCTCGATGCTGTCCGCTCGTTCCGAGGCGGAGTTCTGCCGGAAGGAGGCCGCCCGCTTGGCTGCCATGAGCCGTCGACGAGCCTCCTGCCGGTGCCTGTCGGGGAGGTCCAAGGATTTCTCCCTCGTCACCAGACTCTTCTGTCGGATTGTCTTCTTTGGTACTGGAGCTGGAGCCTTCGGGAGAGAGCGGCAAACTAATTAGGTGACGCTTTCACAACATGTGCAGCGCTTTGTCTGGATCAAACGAGCCGCTCAAATTCAGAGCTGAAAAACAAATGAATATTGTCCGTCGTATTCTTTCACCACTCCGCTAATTAGTTAGAGTGTAGCTGAGTTATTTTTGAAGAAAAACTAAATAAGTAAACCATTACTCATTGTTATTTACTACTAGCTTTCCCCAACATTATTTCCTTTTATGCTAACATTTGCAGCTATTTTATTAATTGTTCATAATTCCCTCTACCTTGACTATGGCATTAGTTCTAGCTGAAGAAAAACATTCATCTCAGAGCAGGGTTATTATAGTTTGGGAATTTTCTTTTTAGTTTAGTTTGTTAAATTGAGTTAGTTTTCAGGGCGGTGCTGTTTATTTAATTAATTAATTATTTAAATAATTAAATATTTAGTTAATTTTAGTTTTCTTCTTCTTTTTAGTATTAATAGTATTAGGGCCACGTATAATATGGTTTTTTAGAGGGCGGGGCCAATGTTCCGAGAAAAAAACTCACAAAAAACTCCTACTACTCGGATGTTTGTGCCGATACTTTTCGGTCGGGTTTTCAAATAAGGAGATAGTAATGGCTTTAACAATATGATGTTAAGCATTCGCACTTTGAAGCGTTGGCTACTGCCCAGTGGCGTAACACCATGCTGAGAGGCCCCGGTGCAAAAAACCCGCCAAAAAACTCGCATCACATCGAGACTCATTGTGACTGACAGATGCCAAAGTCAGGTGATTAAATGATCATTTCCGACATCGTATTTACAAAATAATTCTGGCCACTTATTTCCCTGTTTTTGTTCTTTCTTTCTCTTTCTCTCTCTCTTTCTTTCTCTTTTTCTCTCTCTCTCTCTCTCTTTCTTTCTTTCTTTCTTTCTTTCTTTCTCTTTATTTTTTCCTTCCTTCTTTCTCTCTCTCTCTCTTTTTCTTTTTTTAATCTATTTATTTAATTGCGCTTGCCAAGCTGTGTGTTATGAAAATAATGTAAATAAGTGCGGCAAATAAATGTCATTTTTCAAAATCCCCAAAAAATCTTTCTTTCTCTCTTTTTTCCTTCTTTCTCTCTCTTTTTTCTCTCTCTCTCTTTTCTTTCTTTCTTTCTTTCTTTCTTTTTTCTTTCCTTTCCCCCCCTTCTTTCATGGGCCCCTGCACTGTCTCTGGGCCCCGGTATATTTTTTGTACAAGTAGCTAAGCTGATATGTCAAATCTGCTGCTCTTTGGCATTCACCTTAAGTATGCTAGCTTCTAATTGGTTAGTTAGTGTTTAGTCAGCTGATAGGGGATCAGGAAGTGTTGTTGCTCTGGCTGTCGCGTATGACAAGTAAAGTTTCCGTTAAGAATGAATCCGTCTCCATGCTGCCTTTTTATTTTATAAACAGTGTTTCATTAACCACCAACGAATCCTCACATTAGACTATAGCTACGCTTATGTGTATCTCTCGTAAGTTTATGAGTTTTTTTTCTCGTAAACCTGACACTTTATAATGTGGCAAATTTGCAAGTTTTTTTCTCGGAATATTGCCCCGCTCTCTAAAAATGTTTTTTTATACGTGGCCCTAATACGGCGTTGTAGGTTTTAGTTAGTTTCAGTATTCGTTTTTGTTTAAAAAAATATGTATTACTTGTGTGCCATATTTAATAAACACAATGGTAAAATGAAAAAAGTAACATTTCTTACCTAGCGTTGCATTTCGGCTGAGTTAAATGAAAGTCATCTAAAGGTGCTTTTCTATTGGCTGCTGCTAGTTGACGTTACTTCTGTGTGACACACTTTCAAACGTCCTTATTCCGGTTAATATAAAAATAAATATATTTAAAATCACATTTAAAATCAACCACAAAGGCTCATGTATTAAAGAATCTTTATGCAGTTTGTCACTTTTTTACTCGCGCCTGCCACCTCTGGCCCAAAGTGTAACTGCAGCATCTGTGTCAGGCTCGTTCATGGTGCGCGTGCGAGTACGTGCACGATCTTAAAGCGACAGCCACAGTTGACAAACGAAGACATGACTTCAAATGAGGTAAGAAAAACTCCGCCCAACTCTTCCCCCAAGAAAGTGTGGAGTGTGTGGGTCCGTACAATCTACTATAAAGGGAAGATAAAAGCCGATAGGTGCAGTCAGAGTAAGACAGTTAGGGCTCTTCGTACTCATCTGGGCATTGGTGGAGCATGCATGATGTAGAAAAAGCTTTAGCCTTACCTTTTTAAATTAATTACCAAAGACTACAACGAAGGACATTTTCGCTATAATTACAGTTTTGCAAACGTAAAATGTCATTTCAGTTTTCATTTTGTAAAAAGCATTTTCGTTTTTATTTTATTTCGTTAACGAAAATGTTTTTTTGAATTTTATTATTGTTATTTTGTTAGTTTTCGTTAACTAAGATAACCTTGTCTCAGAGTCAGGACCCAATTACCTTCTTCTCCGGACTATCCATTGGCCTCCAGTTGTTGCTCTTGATCTGCTGCAGCTGGTCAAACTTCACGGTGACGTCATCGACGGAGAGCTGCAGGAGGTCCCAGAACCCAGCCAGGTCCTGTGAGGTAGGCCGCGGCATGGCGCTGGGATCCTACAGGACGTAGTGAGGACAATGTGATGATGATTACTGGCGCCAATAGCAGTGCAAAAATGGACTAATAAACATTCGGACTTACATTCACGCCAGGACAATATCATCTGAAATGGACCAAATGGTTCCATGTCGAATCAGCAAGTGCGTTTCACCAAGCAGATTTGGATTTTGATTAAGTTTGGTGTCCTTGTTGATAGTGATGGCAAAACACTAAATCTCGAACTTTAGGTAAATCGGAGCGGGATTTGGGAGCTACAGCTCGCCAAGTTTTGACATTTTCAGTAAAAAGAAGGCATGTCCACCTTTGTAAATTGTGCACTACAGCTACCAAAGGACGAAGCTCGCCAACAGTTCAACATGTTTATAGAAAATGCTGCGAATATTGAATGTTGTTTTCTTCATCATTAAATTGCTAGCCTCAAAAATCAAAGGTAATGGGGGGGAAGTTACACACTTCCGTATAATACCTTTCAGCATTTAGCCCACGCTTTACTGATACGTCCGTATGTGTACTGTGAAGTTGTCGGAATGAGTCCAGATATCGCCCAGTCAATAATGTTTACTCCACATCAGACATCAGAAGCATGGACCTACATTTAGATTTATAATTGACAAGAAATGGTAATAATTTATTTCCAACAGTTTTTTGTCTTCATTCCATAGTGTGTGTCTTTTTGTCCAATCAGATTTCGGTTTCAATGTGTTGCCATGAAAATATTATTTGCTCAATGCCTTCAGAAAAAAAATGCTGTTTCTTTTTTGTTTAATACTAATCAGAGATGCACCACTCTGTACCTTCACAAAGAGAGACATCATCATTTGTCTGTCCTCTGATTGTTTCAGTTATGCTTATCATTATTTTCGTCCAAGCCGTCATTTATGACTTTATTTGTATTTTTTTTTTAAACAATTCTGTTACACCACAATTCACAATGTCTGATTTTCGTTGGTTAATTGTCATTATTATTATTATTATTATTATTATTATTATGAACAGAGGGGTACCAACAATTTTGTCCATGTGTGTAGCCTATATCGCCATCAATATACTGTATGTAATGACTACATTTAAGAAGTGCAGAATAACGTGTTCTTTTGTGGTCAAAAGTTCTTGAAGTTTTCTCCCTGAATGCTTAGTTTCTGCCGCTCGCATATAATTAGTAATAATGTCTCACAACTTGTCCATGTGCAAAAGGTATTTACCCAAGGCTTTTGTGTGAGCTTCTTTTGTATTCAGCGCGTAGCATCATCATCCAAACTGCATTCATCTTCTCTCATGTAGTCCCCCCCAAAGCTTTTAGGAAGAATAAACATGTCCCAGATAGATATCGATTCTCATTTTTGTCGCTTTCTAAAATCAATTGCTTTCAGTGGTGTTGGTTGAGTCTGTTAGTGTGTCATTGCAGTTTTGTAACTATAATAGATTAAAATGGCTTAAGTTACTGAATAACTTGGGAAAGGTATCCCATGAGTAAGACTTGCCTTAAACCTGTGTATGACATTTAAAAAAAACTGATTTGAATTTTAATATTCAGTTCTTTTTATCACTTTTTGCATCAGATATGATTAAAAAAAAAAAGAAAGAAAAAAGAGCAATGATGATGACATTACCGAATGAACAATACTGAGCTCTTTAAAAAAAGAAAAAGAAAAAAAAACTAAAAAAAAAAATATATATATATATATATGATTCAAAAACAGGCCCAGAAACCTGAAAATTGGTTGAAAAGGCTACCAGGCAAAAAGATGGCACTGTAGCCTACTACAGTATATAGCTTTGACTTCAGCGAGCCAAGATGACCATATTGCCTCTGATAGCATGCCAAATCCAATTACAGTGTTCCCCCGCAGAAATGTGAATTTACTCATTTGCATATTTTTTGGGGGTAACCTATCTCTGTCATTCGCGGAAAAACTCACTTATTCACATTTTTTGTGCTCTATGTTGCTCTAAGACGCTACAAGATGGCCAGAGCACCTTGTCGAAATAGGAATTGGTCAACTAACATAGTTGAGTCTTCGCCATGTGCATTTCTTTTGAAATCAAAAAGTGTAATATTGAAAATATTATTAAAATTATGCTAAAAATGTTCTTTACCATAATACTATGTTCTGTGCGCACCCACTCGTCTAAACTGCATTAATACTGTGTTTGTGGAATATGAATTAAGCAGCAAAATACACCCGTTTTTCTCCATCTCATGTGACGGCCATTTTGCCACTTGTGAAGCAATGGTCGTTAGAACAAAAACGGCCAGCAGGTGGCAGCAGAGTATAAGAGATCTACCAGGGCCCTGTTGGAAACAAGCTTATTTCCCCACGGTTTTACATAGATTTGTGAATGATGATAAAACTTAGCTATATTCTAATGCTAATTGCTGCAAAATGAAAACAGGTAGAAATATACTTTTTCTTGATGAAAGAAGAAACTCTAATCTTTCTTTTGGTAGGTTCCATGTTTTTATAGCACTATAACACAATATTCTGGGGGCCTTGCATAATCAGTCAAAATCCAGTAAAACAGCCAGGAGCGAAGGGGATCGCTTCAGTGAAAATGCAACTCTTTGAAATTTGGTTTTTGCCTGTACATATAAGCATAGGCATTCAACAAAGTTACTATCAGTGAAAAGTAACTATATAGTCTGATTACTTGTTTGGACAAAGTATCAAATGTCTTAATGTTACAGTAATGTGCTACTTTGTAACACATAACACGTGCAACAGCATAACTGCTTACAGCTGGTATTACAATCTGTGGAGTTGTGACACATCTCACCTGAAAGTTGACATACTTACAAGATTTTGCTGACACAGCCAATAGAACTGCTGGAATTTCTGTGACATTAGCAGCTGAGCGCTCCCCACAGCACTTCGGATTTTTCCCAAGACTGTAACACAAAGTATACATACTTGATATTGTAATTAAAATGACCATATTTTTATTATATGGAAAGGAAGTTTGTGTCACTCACTCTCCTCTGACAAGTCATTTTCTTCAGCTTCCGCCTCCATCTCTTTACACCAGCCCTCTATCCTCTTGGTCTCGGTGTGGAGCAGCTGCATGAACCAGCTCCCGTCTCTCCTCAGAGAAGGGGAGCTACGTCCCGACTCGCCAGATGTGACCGCATTCTCCTGTGGGGAGGGGGGCTCCAGCTGCCACACGGGTTCACTCGTAGTCTCTCTGGGACTGGGGGGCTCAGCCGGGGTCCGGTAGTCCTCGCGGTAGCTGAAGAGCCCCTGGGTGCGTACGGTTCGCACGGCTCCGTACTGTGTGGGTGTGCTGGGCTCCGAGTGACGCTGGAAGCCGCCGCCGAACTGCAGGCCTTTGTCCTCCATGGTGGGGAAGCCCTCCAGCTCCATGTCAGCCTGCACCGCTGTCGTCACGCTGTTGGAGCGCTTGAACCGGCCTTGTCTGAAGGCCAAGGTGGTAAAATTGTATTGAGAAACATGTTGTTGTTTTTTTATAACAACAAAAGACAAAACAAGTAATGAAAGTGACAGTTGTCGACTTGCAGCAAAGATTCAAAAGCATCCTCTTACCCTTTCTTGTCATCCTCCACCTGGATTCCAACCGAATGGTATTCCCTGCAGCCTTTGCTTTCAGATTCCGAGTCTGTTGCAGCCTCCACCTAATACACAGTCAATACAAGCCAATATTCCTGTCATTATGGGAGCTACCACCCATTGCTTGTGTCTTTATTGAACAGGGACTGGGCTTAAAGCTTGTCAGTAAATATCTGGTGATTTATGGAGGTTTCAAAGACAACACGGTTGCTTTCTTTGGGTCCTGTTTGCTTGCTTGCTTGCTGTCGCCTGAAATAAGTTCATATAGAAAAATGAAAGCAATAGAAAAACTAAACTAAAACTCTACAAAAGCCTAGCTTAGCATTTTTAAACGTCATGTTGGGGATACCGCTGAATAATGTCTCCAAACTAGGGCTGTCAATATTAGCGCGTTCATTTTGATTTCATTTTAAGTTCCTTTAACGGCACAATTTTTTTTTTTAACATACAATTAATTACCGCTCCTTACTTGGAAAGCCTGCACTGGGGGAATTCCAGTCGCAACGCAGCAGACACATCCACATCAAAAGTAATACATTTAATAAACATGCATATCTTTGTGGAGACTGGGATCAAGTTGTATTTTATATTTTTAAAAATGTGCAGAATTTCACAAGTTACTTCATGTTAAAGATTAGATAGCTCTTAATATGAAAAGAAAAATGCACTGATCTGTCACCAATGTCTTATGAATGCAATTATGCCATCTAGTGGCAGAAAAATGACCTCAACACAAATCCATATCACACTTTACAGTACAGTACATCTTTTTAATTTTAACTCAACTTTATGAATTATTATGAAATTACTGTATCAATGACTAAAAGATGCAGCCATATTTCTATTAGTTTAACATTTCCCCCACTTTTATGTTAACAAGAGTATGAAAGCTTACAAATATTTTATTGTACATTTAGAACAGATATCCAATTTGTGATTACTCGAAAGTTAAGGATAGAAACATTTCCTCACTAAAATTGCAAAATGACTATCAGCCAGTCAATGATTGAGAGCTAGCTAGAAAGCTAAATAGGTGTCGTAGAAAAAGAGATATCCTGTATCTGTAGCATTCCCAGCAGTTTTATGATTGACCGTGTTGCCATCTTGCAGTCTGTCTCTCTTCTGTTTTGACTCATTTCCTTCTTATCTAATTTCTTTGCTTCCTTTGTCGAGTGATCATAATTTCCTGTTGGCTCCATGTCGTAAAAACTCGGTCTGTCTGCCCTCCCGAGTGGCCACTGCGCATTTTGTGCCTGTGTCTGTAGAAGAAAGGCCTCACAGTATGTTGATATTGAGACATATGGACTCCGCTGCAAGGCAATGTACCATTTTCTCCCTTTGCTCACTTCACTTTCCTGTATGATTCCTCTTACACTGAGCGTTAACAGAGCAGTGCATACAAGACCTGTGGAGGAAATTCATCTTCAGCTCAGACACTTTTATTACAATGAGGCTAAATTACTTTGAAACATGACATGATTCAAATGCAAGGGAATATATTAAGTGAAGTCTCGCTACGTATATATCATGAAGTGGATATTAAAAATATTTTGTTATTTTGGTAGAAAGTCTGAAATGGAAGTATAATAATGTTGGTGGAAGCAAAACAAAAGGATGAACAATGAGTAAATTGTCATTTCCGTCATCATGTCACCTACATTACGCTTTCAGGCAGGGGTGTAGGCAGAAATTTTTCATTGGGGTGGCCAGGGTGAAACCATGACTCATATAGGAGTGGCCTTAAGTTCATACCTGAAATGTCTAAATAAGTGTTTCTTAATCATGCAGCCATACTGTTCGGCAGTTACTGACGTGTACACAATAAGTAGAAAAGGAAACCGAACAGCGAAATTCATGACTAAGTATTACAAAAAAAAATTGTTGTTGATTTTACACACATTTATTTGTTCAAAACACGAAACATACAAAAAAAACAAAAAAACAAGTAAATTATGCCTTTTCATGGACTAACAGCACTAACATAGGCTGACATTCAGGCATCATGACAACTGTGTCCAAAAACACACCTGCAGATGCGACACAGTTGTTTGTTGATTTAAAAAATATATACATTGAAGTTACGTAATAACAGGGGTAAGCTCTGAAATGTTTTTGGAATTATGTTTATATCTGCTTCAGGAGCTGAGATATCAATTATTTAGTAGGCATTGACAATATTGTTGAATATCCAGGATCTTTGGGGGGGGGGGGGGGGGTCGTGCCTCCGCCATTGCTTCCAGGCACACAAACAGCAATGGTGACACTTCCCAGACACAATGACTCTGAAAGGTTAAAATTCTGCAGCTTATGCTATAAATTGGCCTTCTAGGTTGCAAGTTGCATAATGACAAGGTGAAAGATAAAATACTACAAATGTGTTGCTTTTACAGAAATGAGCTTTAACAAGTGATATGGGGGAAAAAACAATAATGAAGAAGGCTAAACTCAACCCTAAATTCATTCATTCATATGCATTATCTTGCAGGAATACCTTTTCTACTGTGGCAACTCAATTAGAATTAGAACAGTAGGAGAAATCAGTTGGATTGGAACTTTTAGTGAGCCCCCCCCCCCCCCCCCCCCACATAGGAGTAAAAAAACGATTAACTTTGGTTCAGTTAGACGAGGTCATAATAAAACATTGTGGCATAACTGGTATGAAACATGTTTTTATCAACCGCCTCAAGGGTTATGGCCGCCCTTGTACACGAAATAAGACGTCACTTGTGAAGCTATACAAGTTGAGTAAACGAGATTCTTCACTCTCACAGCCACTGTGTGTTTATTTCCACGGCAGTTTACACGAATGGTTGAGGATCTTAACAGCTCTGACAACTTTTAAAAAACGCTGCTATTGACTTCTGCGTTTATATAGTTGCACTTGTAAAAAGTAGAATGGAAGAGTAGCAGGTGAGTTCTTAAGGAGTTTTAAGATGCTTTGACTCCTTATTGAAATAAATGCATCTCTCAAACTGTTATGTGTTATGCGGAATGTGAGAAATGATCTTTCATGAAACATGTTGTGAAGGTCAATTGATGCACAAGTTCAATTTGAAAGTCAAATTATAGGGCAAAAGGTCAAATTATTAAACTATGCATCGATTTTCTACATGATCGCATATCCCTGTTGAATTCCATTTCCAACAACATGCGTTTTGTGACGATTCCTTCCTTTTCGACAGGCCGTAGAGCTCCCAAGCCTTTGCTCCGATTGACGTATAAATTGAGATTTATCTTTGTGCCATCAATATCAACAGGTCCACCAAGTTTCATTAAAATCAAAATCTGCTTGGTTCAAACAAACTGGCCGATTTGGCATGGAACGACCCCCTTGAATTCCTTTAAATCAGGGACCTCCAAGTCCGGTCCCCGAGAGCCCCCATCCAGCCTGTTTTCCATGTTCCCCTCCAGCAACACAGCTGAATCAAATGATCAGCTCATCAGCAAGCTCTGATAACCATCCTGATTATATGATTCAGGTGTGTTGGAGGAGGGAAACATGAAAAACAGGCTCAAGGACCAGACTTGAGCCCCTCTGATTTAACACTGTCCGCCTTCTCATTCCCCGCCCGCTCGATCTCATCCATTTTGGAATCCGCTAGTACAAAATGAAGTCATTCAGAACCTGTGGGCTGGTTCGGGATTGCATGTTACTCCTTGTCAAGCTTTGACGGCAGCAGGTCATAATCAGTCTCGATCATGCTCGGCTGGCTGATTTGTAGGGCAAAGATCAAAAGTTGAGCGGATCATGTGAGCAAGACAGTTGAGTACTTACTCTACATATATTGGGATGTTCTGTGAGGAGAAGAAAATGTGTGTGAGTGAATGGGGATATGCAAAGGCTCAAATCCCAGATCTCCTCTATGGGTTAGCGTTGGGTTAAGATGAGTTTGACTTTTTAACAAGTACAACTGAAGCCCTAAGTGCAGCCATCACTAACCACGCCCCGAATCATCATGGCAACAAAATCCATTTTGCTACTGACTGTCTACATAAGATGACGTCACAGTTGCTCAAGTCTCAGGTAACAACCAATCACAGCTCAGCTTCAGAAATCAGGTGAGCTGTGATTGGTCATTGCCTGAGCCCTGAGCAACTGTGATGTGATCGTCAGTTGACAGCAAGTGGCAAAATGGCCGCCCCCTGGGATGGATAAAAACGGCTGGATTTGGCTGCTTAACTCATATTCCACAAATGTAATATTAATCAGAATGTCATGTTTAGACTAGTAAGGTCATTCATAACATATTATTGTCAAGAAATGTTGAAGGTTGACTTCCACTTCAATATGATCTTTATGCAATGACTTAAATATGTTACAATGAATACATTTGTGGCGTTTTGTTAGAATGCATGAAAGGCAAAAGAGAGAGACAGAGGAAGTCGCTCACGAGATGCTGTGACTATCGCGAGACCTACAGCGAGACCAGAAACCCTAACATGGCGGCGCCCTGCTGCTAAGACAGAACTAGCTCTATTATACTAAACTAATCCAAATTTAACCATCATATATCTTGCCTTTTCTCTTCTCTCTTTCATCCGGCAGATCTGAAATACCACCCAACGTGGAGGACCTTGAACGTTTCATCGACGGATATTTTTACAGCTGCGCGATGGAGGATCCTTCCGTCGAGAAACCATCAAAGAAACCTTCTTCGAAGAAGAGGAAAAACGATTCAGCGACGGACACGGACGACCTAACCACCACCACTACGGACGTTTCGGTCAGTGTGCTGGAGTCCATAAATAAAAAACTTGACGTCCTCGGCCTCATCCTCGAGGACGTCAAAGAATTAAAAGTAAGTATGGAATTCATCAGTCAGCAGGTAAGTGTCCTTAAACAGGAAAATGCCGAGTTACATTCCACACTCACGGCTGTTTCAGCCGAGCTGGAAACTATGAAAAAAGAGAATAAAACGCTAAAAGAAACAGTTTTAGATGTACAATCCCGTAGTATGCGGGAGAATTTAATATTCTCAGGTATATCTGAGAATACCTCTGATAACCCAGAGGTTGAGATAAATTTTTTTATGACGAATTCATTAAAAATTCCTCAGGAGACGGTAAATAACATCTCTTTTGACCGGGTACATCGGCTTGGAGCCCGTAGAGGCAACAAACCCCGTCCTATTATTGCCAAGTTTGAGCATTTTAAACAGAAATTATTTGTTAAAAGTAAAGGACGGGAGCTTAAAGGGACCTCATTTGGAATGAATGATCAATTCCCGAGAGAGATCAATGAGCGGCGAAAGGTACTGTTTCCTATAATGAAACAAAATAGGCAGGAGGGTAAACGGACTACGATAGCCGTTGATAAGTTATATATCGATGGCCAACTATTCCGGAACCCCAATTCCACTGCCTGGCTGTTCTAATTAGCATTGGTGGAACTAAACTTAGTTTGATTACTAGGTGTATACATATACTGTATATGTGGTTATAAAACCAAAAACATGAATACTTATTATGTTTAGGCTATATTATAAATATAATATTAATACACAACTATATCTAAAGTATATTTATAAAAAAAAAATAAAAAAAAAATCTCGCTGGGGTTACTGGTGTATTGTTATGTTTAATCCCCTGTTAATTTCCTTCACTTTCACCGCCCTACTCGTTTTTGCACTGTTTTATTTACTTACACGTTACCTTACACGTTACCTTACACGTTACCTTACACATTACCTTACATGTTACCTTATACGTTACCTCATATTTTATACAAACTATATAAATCACCTAACCACTTTGATTCTATCCTATAACATGCCAGTGGTGGCAAATGGCCTATACAGATATATACATAGGACTGTGTTTATATTATTTGTATGCATAAATTAGTTCTGGTTTCCTGGAATGTTTGTGGCGCTCGCTCACAGGCAAAAAGAATAAAAACTTTAGACCATCTCTTAAAATTAAAAGCAGATATTTGCCTCCTACAAGAAACCCAGCTACAAAAATCTGAAGAAAAATTACTTATTGATAAAAATTTTAGCCAAGCGTACTCTGCCCCTTATAACAGTAGACAAAGGGGAGTCTGTATACTCATACATAAGAATTTACTCTTTACTCTAAATAATACAATAACAGACCCAGAGGGCCGATACATTATTATTCAGGTGACTATATTTAATAAAATATATACATTCGGTAATTTATATGCCCCTAATAATGATGATCCGGCTTTTTTCCATGATTTTTTCTCTAAGCTGTTTGAATTAGCAGCGAACTCTACTATTATTATTGGAGGAGACTTTAACACAACCTTAAATCCATTAATAGATCGTTCTAATAAAACAACATGTATAAGGCGATCACAATCCACAAAAGTAATAGGGGAATATATGGATGACTTTGGCCTCGTCGACAGCTGGAGACTTAAAAACCCAAATAAGAAGTAATTTACCTTCTTTTCCGCTGTGCACCGGTCCTTTTCAAGAATTGATTTTTTTCTTACAAATAATTCTATTGCTGATAAAACCGTTACAAAAATACATCCTATTATTATTAGCGACCATGCACCAGTCTCCCTTTCCCTACAAGTTGATTATACCTTTAAACCACCACCTACATGGCGTTTTAACATCTCACTACTAAACGACGCAGAATTTGACAAAATTATAAGAAAAGAATGGGCAGACTTTTTGGAAATAAATGACTCTCCAGACCTATCTCCAGCTCTTCTCTGGGAAGCCGGGAAAGCAGTAATTAGAGGTAAAATTATATCATATTCATCTTATAAAAAGAAACAGGATCAAAAATTAGAAAAAGACTTGGAAGATAAAATTAAACAACTGACGGATGAGTACGCAATAAACCCAAATAACCAAATATGGACTGACTTACAAAATACAAAAATACAGTTAGACGATATGTTAACTAAAAAGACAGAGTTTATAATACAACAATTGAGATACAACAACTTTGAATATAATAACAAATCAGGTAAATTTCTTGCAAACCAACTTCAACGTAATCGGGAAAAATCGCTTATAACGGCTATTAAAGGTACAACTGGTGAATGTACACAATCACCAGAAGAAATTAATCAAATTTTTTATAATTATTATCACAACTTATACTCAGAAACTAATAAACCTAACCCAGAGCATATTGAGGCATTCCTCAGTAGCTTAAGTATACCTCAGGTAACTACTGAATATAAAGATATGTTAGATGCACCACTTACTATAAACGAGTTGTACAGTGCTCTAGATAGTATGCCAAATGGCAAAGCACCCGGCCCGGATGGTTATCCGGCTATATTTTTAAAGCACTTCTGGTCAATGCTTGCTCCACTATTCTTAAGAGTAGTAACAGAAATTAAAACTAATGGTCACATACGCCCACACATGAATACAGCAGCAATTAAACTTTTATTAAAGCCAGAAAAAGACCCCACCCTTCCATCAAGTTACCGTCCGATTTCACTAATTAACACTGATATTAAAATTATCACTAAGGCTTTTACATCTAGATTAGAAACAGTAATCCCGACAATCATTCATAGCGACCAAACAGGCTTTATTAAAGAGCGTCACTCTACTAATAATATTAGAAGGCTCTTTAACCTTATTAGTATGTCACAGCGGCATGATAAAAAGGCAGTTATTATATCATTGGATGCAGAAAAAGCTTTTGATAAAGTTAACTGGTCCTTCCTCTTTGCTGTTTTAAATAAATTTGGCTTTGGGAAGTCATTTATTCACTGGGTGTCAGTATTATATGATTCTCCTAAAGCTACTGTTACTACTAATGGGATTATATCTAAGAGTTTTACTCTACAGAGAGGCACAAGACAGGGATGCCCACTGTCGCCTTTATTATTTGCAATATTTATTGAACCGCTTGCATTAGCCATACGCCAGGAAAGAATGATTCAAGGAATTCACTCTGGGGTAACAGAACATAAAATTAATCTATATGCCGATGATATTTTACTTTATTTAGAAAAGCCTGCTATTTCATTAGGGGAAGTATTTAACTTAATAACTAAATTCTCACAGTTATCAGACTATTATATTAACTGGACAAAATCAACACTTCTACCTATTACAGAAAATTCATGGAACCCTGCAAGCCAGGAACCATACTACTCATTTCCTATAGGTAATTTAAAATACTTAGGCATAAAAATCTCACCTAAATTAACTGATTTAGTTAATTTAAATTTCACTCCACTTCTGGATAGCATTTATAGTGACTTGGAGCGCTGGAATAATCTTCCTATTTCTCTAATAGGACGAATAGCCACTATTAAAATGAAAGTTTTACCCAAAATAAACTATTTTTTCTCAATGATTCCATTTAAACCTACGGCTAACTGGTTCCAGTTGTTGGACTCAGCCGTTACAAAATTTTACTGGAAAAAAAAAAGAAGCAAAGATTAGTCTATCTACTCTTCAGAAAAATAAATCCAAAGGAGGTCTAGAGGCACCAAATTTTATGCACTATTATATAGCCAACCAGCTACAATATATTATTTTATGGGCACAACCCAATAGAGATACTAACTGTTGGCTGGAACTAGAACAGAAGGATTGTAATAACCTCAGACTCCTAGATTTACTCTTTATTACAACATCGATTAAGCGCCATGACTGCTTTAAAAATCCAATGATTTCCGCCACCCTGACTGCCTGGTGGAAGGCATTAGAAATGACAAAAGCCCAAGTGGAGCCCAGCGGGCTTTCTCCCCTATGGCATAACCCCGACTTTCAAATTAACAACCAATCGTTTTATTTGAATGTGTGGGAGCAGAAAGGAATTACACATCTCCACCATCTCTTCTCAGATAATATGTTTATATCATATACATCCTTGCTCCAAAAATATAAAATAAAAAACGGAAACTTTTTACATTATTTGCAAGTTAAAAGTATGATAAAGAAACAAATTCCAACACTCCAGGGTACGCTCCAACCGCCTGTTTTAGCTAAAGATATTATCAAGCTTTCTCCGACAACAACAAAAAAACTCTCAAAAATATATAAGTTACTTTCATATACTGATAAAACGTCTTTACCCATCTCAAAATGGGAAACAGACTTGTCTATAGCTCCGGAATCTGTCTTTTGGATTCAAGTTTGTGAAAATGTTTTTAAAATGACAAAACACACAAATTTACAACTTATCCAATATAAAATTATTCACAGAACATACATTACTCAATATATGATGAAGAAAATGGGACTCTCAGACTCCGACATTTGTCTCCAGTGTTTACAAAACACTACAGACACTTATTTTCATGCTTTATGGTTATGTACTCCGGTTATGTGTTTCTGGACTAAAGTCTTAGAAAAACTTTCCGCTGTCTTGGACTGTAGGATACCGTTCTCTCCAAACTTGTGTTTGCTAGGTGACTTAACAACAATTGACTTACCACATAAACAATTTCAATCTATACTTGTAGCCCTTACTATCGCAAAAAAAACAATTCTTGTAAACTGGAAAAATAAACAAACTTTGAATATCGACCAATGGTCTAACCTCCTCATAAATCATATTTTAATGGAAAAAATATCTGCCTCAAATAAAAACCAAATGTCAAAATTTAAAGAAACATGGTCTACGTATATAGAATTTTTTAACCTAAACTTGGATTTTAATTCTGCCTGTTAGCGAGAGCCACAGCAGCGTTATAACTTGCATTAATGTTTCTGTATTAGGCAATTTGTAACTAATGGTTGTGTTTCTATAGTCAGGAACCCGGCTGCTGCCAGCGGGATCGAGCGGATTCACCTCCGATGGGCACCAGGGGTTGATATTCGGATTCACGGCATGCCAGTGGGTTAATTCTGTGGGTGCTGTCCCCCCTGGCGGGGAGTGGGCGGGTCTGCCCCTCTGTTGGCTGCTGGGTGGCGGCTGCGTCTTGGCCGTTCCCTGGGTCTCTTGGGGGGTGCTGCGTTGCGGGGCTTTCCCTGGTGTCGGGGGCAGCGCCGTTCCGGCGCGGTCCGTCGCTCTGGGCCCGGCGACGCGGTTCGGGGCCTGTGGGCCGCCGGGGTGCCCGGTGGTTCCCTCTCCCCTCCCCCTTCCTCCCCCTTGCTGCCTCTCCCTCCTCGCCTCTCCCCGCCCGTCCTCCGCCTCCCTGTCCCCTCTCCCTCGTCGCCCTTCCTCCTCCTCTCCCCCTCTCCTTGCGTCCCTGCCGCTGCCCCCTGCCCTTCTTGTCGTCCCCTTCCCTCCTCCCTTCCCCTTCCCCGGTACGCCTTCCTTCCCCTCCCCTGGCCCGGGGGCTCCATCCATGGCCCGGGTCTCGGTGCTATGGGGGCCGGCGGGGGTGGCTGGGGTTTGGTGTCGTGCCCGCCCCGCTCCGGTGGGCGTCCTGACACCTCGGGCGGGACCCAGTATCCGGGGGGCGAACCCTATCGCCCCGCCGGACGGGTCCCATATGCCCGCCGGGGTCCTGGTGGGGTGGGTGGGGGCTTGGTGGGCCGGTGCGCCTCCTGCCCCCGCCCGGTTGGGGGGGGCCCCGCTGGTCACACCTCTTAACTCACTACACTAGGTTTGCACAATACACTTTTATAGACATATAGGGCACATAACACACTTTGGGGGGTGGGGTAGGGTGGAAACACCGTCTTCACCCTACAACTCCCCTCCAATTTTAATACACCACACAACTTGTGGGTGGGGGGGGGGGCTTGTGGGGGTGCCATCGGTTGGGGGCCGCAGTATAGAGCAGTGCTGCGGTCCCCTGTCCGTGTCGCCACCCCCCCCCCCCCAACCGGGGGTTGGGGGCCGGTGGGGTGCCTGGTGGGCCTGCAGTGCCCCGTCCTGCTGCGTTGGGCCGGGGGCGCGGGCCGTGTTGGGGCGGGGGGCGCTCCTGCTCCTGGGTTTGCTCTCCGGCCGGTGGCCCTGGCGGGGCCCGGGGGTCGTCCTTTGGCGCTGCCGCGGCCTGGGGGGCCCTGAGGTGTTGCGCTTGCTCTGTTCCGGCGGGGGTCGACGGCTCCCCTCTTTGGTGGAGATTTTCATGCATGCCAGATCCACCACACCAGCATCTACCGAAACTCAGACACAATCTGTTTCCTCCTCAGGTTATTGAATCGGTGGAGGCTGGTGTCTGCGGATCTCACGCGGCTTCGTCTGTCCTTCCTTCCTTTTCTCGGTCTCTCCTTTGGTCTCTTGAGGCCTCCCTGATTTTATGTTTTTTGGATTTGTTGGGGTCTGGATGTTTCTTGGGCTGGGGAGGAGTTCTGGGGGGGGGGGGTGTCTGGTCGGTGCTGGATTTCACCTTCCTTGGTTTTCTTCGGTCCCCTCGGGTCTCCTGGTGTTCGGTTTAGGTGAACGGTATGCGATTTTTTTCTAATAGGTTTTCTGGTGAGCTAACAAATACACGCACGCACGCACGCACGCACGCACGCACGCACGCACGCACGCACGCACGCACGCACGCACGCACGCACGCACATACACATACTCACCCACACACACAAAAAAAAAAAAAAATATATATATATATGTATTAAAAAAAATAAATAAAAAAAATTAAAAAAAAAAGAGCAATGATGATGACATTTCCGAATGAACAATACTGAGCTCTTAAGAAAAAAAAAAAAAAAAAAAAAAAAAAAAAAAAAAAAGAATGCATGAAAGGCTCTTAAGTTCATTGTCGGCCTTAGTGGTCTGGAGAGTCGGATGACAAGCAGACGTGTATTGTATTTAGGTAAAGGAAGGCAAATACAAATGTGTAACAAAAAGGAAAACTAAGTAGAAAGTTATGCTGGGGGTGAATAAAAAATGGCAATCAATCACTTTAACTAAAGGGATAATGAGGGCTAATGAGTAAAAAGGACAGAAGGGCAATCATTAAAGAAAGCACATTTTTAGTCATTGTTCATTCATTGCGAGTTGGGCTTTGGTGTGTTTTTGCAAATGAACTGCTCAAATGCAAACCTAATTGGAGATGGAGTGAATGAAGCCTGGAGGGAACCATTCACTAGAACAAGCTATCGCACGAGTTGAATCCTAATTGATGGATTGTGCGATGATGACTCACTGGGTCTATTTTTAGCAGCTGAATTGAGAACTCGCTTTCTCTCGTGCGTCTGTATCATTAGGCAAGAGTTGCGGCGTTCTTTGAGCCCCTCACAGAAAAATCAAGACTGACCTGTATTCCGATGGAGGATCGAGGTGTCTTCAGGTACTCCTCAGCCTTTGACACCAGGATGGCTTTGTCACAGGTGAGGACTGAGCTGTGGCTGTCGGTGGACGGGTGCCTCTTCCCAGCCATGACCCCAGCTGCCTCCATGGCTATAGTTACAGCCTTGGCGCTATCCAAGCTGTCAACCGAGTTATAGAGGACCCTGCCGGGGTTCAGGCCCAGGGTGAGGCCATCGGGGCCCCACATGCCGCCGTGGAGGTGCCTACCCTCGTGGTAGGCGTCCTGAGTGGACTCTGTGCTGCTTTGGGCTGTGATGGAGATGAGGGGTTTGGAGGTGGTGCGGGGCGGGACGGGTGGAGGGGGCTTCTTGTAGCTTGGTGTGTAGGTAATGGCTGCAAAAGAAGACATGTAAAACAATAGGGCACAGAATGTAAATCTAAATCCATGAGACAAAATCGCACTCTTGTCTGGTACTGCCACAGGCTATTATCCAAATTCTGAAATTTGACTTAAAATTATTTATTTACCACAAATAATCTTTGTTCATCTACACTGTAAAAAAAACTGGAATATAACAGAATTTTACTTTTTATTTTACTTTTTTTTTCTGCATTTAAAAAAATAAACTCTGATTTTAAATGTCAAATATAAACTAACATGAAAAATCACTGTAACTGTAAAAACACACAATATTTATGTTCTTTAAAAAAAAAAAATCATTAAAAATACATATATTGATTGTTAAAATACGTTCACAAATGTATCGTAATTTCAAAAATATTTGTCTGTTATTTAATGTAATAAAATGTAAAATTTTACTTTAAAACCCTAAAAAAAGAAAATATATATATTTGCTGAGAAATTAACAATAAAAAGTCATAATTTTTTTGTGAATTGACAAATTTTTACAAGTGAAAATAACTACAATATCTGCAATGTCCTATAGATGGTAGGATTCATTGTATTAACATTTACTTTGAAAGGACATCTAATGAGATATACAATGTAAAAAAACAAAAAAAACATATCTATTTTTTATTATTTTCCAGCAGCTGAGGCACTACAAAAATATTGCGAAATAACAGAAAATTACTTTCTCGTAAAAAAAAGGGGGAATTTTCTGGCAGCTGGGGCCCCAGAAAACTATTGTGAAATAACAGAAAATTACTTTCTGTTGTGAATGTTAAACAAAAACATATGATAACGTGAAATGGCTTTTAAACTGAGTTTTATATTTTATAAATACTATTTATGAATATTATTTACATTTTATAATAATTACCAACCGGTATAACTAATATAAAAAAAAAGAAGCTCTTATGTGCCCACCCATGTTGTGATGTGTTGCTCTTCTTATAGTGAATATATTTTTGCAGTACAAATCTTGAATTTGTCTCAAGTCTAAAATAAAATGCCCCTGACATGGAAACATGGAAAATCCTTTTTCTGAATTGGCACAATGCCTCATGGGCTACTGTTACTGTACTTCTAGTGTGTTTTATAATATATAATAATATAATAGTTTTCAAGATATATACTGTACTGTGCACTAAATAGTGGATGAGAGTGATTTCCCCTCCAAAGTGACAGAAATCATAAATATTTTGGCGTTTTTTCCCCCCAAATTTATGTTGATTGCTGTTATTTTCTTCAGATAAAACAAAAGATAGAGAGCTTCACTAGATGCCTGCTAATAATGACCTCACATTTAGCAAAATGTTCACATTTCACCGTTGGTCGTTTTAAGGTACGATATTATTATCCTATCAGTTGTCACCAATGCAGCAGACTGACCTTTTTCCACGGTAGCCATGTTGACGCAAGTGTGTGTAAACACAGCTGTTGCTGATGTCATTAATTAGGGCTCTGTCCTAGCTTGCTGGGAAGCTTCAGTTATGTAATCAGCAACACCTGTGTTTATCTAGGACATTAGTTGAATTTTGGGGGAGGAAAATGAGTTGGAGTAACACACTGCAGTAAAAGGGTTGTTTATTTGATTTCATAATCACATTTATTCTAATTGTCTTATAGTTTGCATTTTTTTTTAAATATACTTTTAGTAAAGAAAAAGAAACAATACAAGACAGCTAAAAAAGTATATAGAACTAAATGCCAAAAATAACAAGGCAAAATTGTGAAATTCTAACCTAAAAAAGGTGTAAACACAAAAAACAGTAAAGAGAGAGAGAGAGAGAGAGAGAGAGAGAGAAAGAGAGAGATAATATAATAAAAGTTAAATTAATAGGAGTGATTGGTATTTTTAAAGTATTAATATAGAAACTTTTTTAATTTTAATTTTTTTAAATGACCTGCTGTTTTCCCGCTATTCGTGTTTAATTCCAAAGGAAAATGGTCATGGAAACCTCATGTTTGACATTTCCAAGAGTAAAGGAGGAGTGTAGTTAATTTAAATGCAAAACCATCTTAGTCCATATTCTGCTGGATTATGATCAAAGATGCACGCAAGCAGAAACCTCTGAGCGAGGAAGGCAAGAGGATAAGCCCTTGGCCACACGATAGGTGATGCTATGGGTTACCCTTGGGAAAAACTGGAGAGCTGTGTGGTTTCTGTTTTTTTGTTGAACACATGCTTACATCACACAAGGCAATTAATGACGGCCTCGTGAGATCTCTTTTGGGTTATAATGAGAAGCACCCTCTACGCAAGGCCTCCCAAAGGTTGGCGCCAAATTAATAGCATTTTCCCATATAAATTGCAGCCTTAGCAACACAATCGCTTGAGACACCTCTATCAAAAATGAAAAGAGAGATGTAATTTGCCAATAAAAGCAAGCTCCTCAAACCTCTCAATACAACCTGACCTCCTTCTCACCCTTAATTTGGTTGTGTTTATTAATAGTCAGAGAAGTCGCATCTGTGAAGATTGTTCTGCTTCGGGGAATCGATGACTCATGCAGCCGTCCATTCACAAAATGAACTCCCCAATGATGAAGAGATGCATTCGAAAAGAAGCAGAGATGTGGACAGATACAGGAAGCAAAGCGCGTGTATTTGTGTGAGATAGAGAGTAAGTAGAGGTGCATTGTCGTGCATGCAAAAAAAAAGAAAAAGAAAAAGAAAAAGCTTATTCAGAGGGCATGACTCAGCAGGAAGACCAAAAATAGACTCCCTAAATTGTGCAGAGGAGGGGCTGGATGCTATGGGGTGGTAGTGGTGAGAGTTAGGACCTTGGTTCATAATTCCTACTCCTATCTCGACACAGGCAGCATTACTCAGCAGTTATTTCATCCAAAGTGAAGACTCATTCAGAGATTGTTTACATGACACTGGTAAAATAAAAACCCATTAAAAAACATTGTTGTTCTTTAGATAGTCCTTACCGCAACAGCCTTTTAAGTGGCTGTCAATTCCAACAAGCCCTAAACCCTATCTGAAGTATTGACCTGTCCTATATTTATTATAAAATACTGAAAATTCTAATATTTGTGTGCAGCTACAAAGGTGCGTTTGCGGCGTTGTGGGAGTGAACAAAGCCGACTTAGTTCCTTGCCATTGAAAGCAGCTCCTCTCATACCCATAAAATTCAGCTAACACAGTCTTCGACATCGTAGAAGCAGAAAAAGAATTGCTGGAGTCCACAAGGAAGATCGATGACAGGTAAAAAAAAAAAAAAAAGGCTTGAAACGACAAAAAAATCAAGAAATTAGAGTTTCTGAAAATGGTAACGGCGAACCACAGCATTGTTGTGCTATTTGTGTTGATCAAATTAGCAAACCATTCCCTGACATATGCTTTTGTGTAAGATCCAAGAGGACAAGCAATTGGTTCACATGTATGTAGTGTTTACTGACAAAAAGACATCTCTTGGCATGCATATCCCCTTCAGACTTACACAGAATTATCAGTTGCTTTGACTGGTATATATGATCAGAATTTTTTTTATGGACAATGTGGTTTATTGAAGAATACAAAAAAAGGGGAAAAAAACATTCCCATTTTAGGTCACACTGCAGCAATTCTTTGTACCTTGTGCATTAAAGTGACCAAAAAATGGCAGTGCGGACGATTTGTGCAGATTTTCACCCAACAGAACATCATGGATTCATAAATCTGAACAACTTGAAAGGCAGTAATGGACAAAGGCTGACTTACCAACAGGACAATAAGCAACTGCAACAAGGCACCAGAACCTAAACAGGCCAAACGTCACTAATGTTCATACCTACAATTGTGTTCTATAAAAAGTTTTTGACCATATTAGATTACAGGGTCTCTGTTAACATTTTATTACTAGTTTATTTCCTTTTGGACATGACCTTAACTCATTCACTGCCATTGACGGCTATAGATGTCAAAAATTCATTTGAACTATTTCTATTAGTTTAACATTTTTTCCCACTTTTGTTAACAAGAGTATGAAAACCTAATTTATTTTTTATATTGTATTAAAACAAGATAAGAGATTAAAAATGGTACTCGCCTGACGCCCCTAATTTTTTTTAAATAATATTTTCTTTAAAAATAAAAATATTATATATATATATATAAAGATTATTTTAAAAAAATTAGGGGCATCAGGCGATTAAAATTTGTAATCATAATTATTTGCATGATTTCATGATTAATCACAAATTTTAGATCTGTTCTAAATGTACAAAAAAAAATTCTAGGTTTTCATACTCTTGTTAACAAAAATGGAAAAAAACTAAACTAATAGAAATAGTTCAAATGAATTTTTGACGTCTATAGCTGTCAATGGCAGTGAATGAGTTAAGGTAAAAATCTGGTGCTAAAGGTTTAACCGGATTTTTTAAGGAAAATAAACAAGCAACGGGCATATGGTCAGTTTTCATCTGCTCAATAAAAGACTGGAACATGGAAACAGAAGTGCGGGACATTGAGAGATTCTCTCATCCCTAGATTACAAGCCTGATAAATGCTTTTAAAGTGTGTGAGTGAATGGGACTCTAATGTTTTACTATTTTCTGGGGCCTTGCTCAAGGGCAGAAACAAATCTCCAGAAACCAGCCAAGCTTCAATATTGTGAACTAGGAAACCTGTGCCTCCTGGTCCCCAAGCCAAGTTCTTACAGAGTGAACTACCCTCCCCTTTTTTTTCCTACCCCAAATCCCAAGTAACTTTCGGATGTAAAAGTGTAAATGTGCTTGCATGACTGTGGTAAGCAATGCGGCAGCATTTCTTTGCCTGGCCATGTGACCTTGAAAACATATCATTAACAGTGAGTAAAAGCAATGCCAATAATAGACAGCAAGGGATTTAATCTTTTTCTCACTTTCTCGCTCAAGCGCAAACAATTAGCATGGTATTAGCAAGGCTGACAAACACAAGGCAGTGAGTCCAGCACTCCATCTCTGTTAGCACCACTCTATCAGGACTGGCTAACATGCTGCTGAGGTGGGGGTAGTTGAGTGACACACCATTAAGAGTCTTTCTTCCCTCGCTGGATTTATCACCATAAAGGATATGCAGCACTTTGTTTTGCAGCAGGCTATTAAGGATATGTAAATGAAAGGGAAAGGAGGATGGACTGCAAACAAGACATTATTGGCACTGTCACTTTGTATTGCTGGTAGAAACCAAGGAATAAGAAAAGCAAGGAAAACCCTTTTGGGACATTTGTTTGTGGCATTGCACTTCACTCATAATGCTAATAACACATGATTTTCTAAAGAAAGTCTACACCCCCCTGTTCAAATGCCATGTTTTATGATATAAAAAAATAATAATAATTAAAAAAAAACAGCAGCCATATTTTTCACAATTGTGAGCATTTAGTTGAAAGCAGATATTTTACAGTCTCTTATTTGAATTTTGGCCTCAGTGAAAATGGCAATGATTTTCATTACAAGGTCAGTTATTTGACACAGTTCAATTCCATTTCATTGGATTAAAAAAAAGTCGTACGATATCGGAGCACATCATATTACATTCTGTTGGCATAGATGTTTTGTAAATGAAAAGTTGGATGTGGATGAGAGGGAAAAAGAAAGATGGGCTTTGCTGCTGAAAGGACAAAACGGGTACAACAATACAACCAATTAACTTCCCATCGCTTTAAAATCTTTCTGCCTCAGCCAATTTAGCAAACTTTCATGAAGTGCCCAAAAAAAAAAAAAAAAAATTCTGGAAGCTCACTGATGCTCAGCTCAAAAGGTTCCTTTTGTTCCAGTGTGCTTTATTAGAGCACAGACTTCAGTGGGCATGTGGAGCCTATTAATTGGACAAGGCAAAGATATATCTTGTGATTGATCTGGCTTTTCAGCTGTTCCCTACTCTTAATAGAATTGTGCCGTCAGTGGCTATGTAAGCACTTTTAATTGCACTAATTATAAGGCAGAAATTAGGAATTGGCTCAAATACATACTGTAAGGAATGCCACAGTTTGAATTACTGAAGATGCCATGCACCATTCATTGTCAAATGTATATATATATATATATATATATATATATATTAAAAAAAACAAAAAACATACAATAATGTCCACAACTATTTCGGAGCATTATGTAATTCTCTTCATTCTGTAGGATTACATTCACAGTCTTTAGATTCCTGAGCCCAACGACAAAGCTTTACAGTACAAATACACAATATCATCACTCAACATGACCTTTTATTTTTACTCGTGGGCGCGTCAATGACATTTTGAGCATCCGTCATTCGGCAGTCGTCAACGTTATTTTTAACCGAGCTTTTGTCAATGCTAAATTGCAGCTGCTATTTTAGGACCAACAGTAAATTTTAAGGGCGTATTTTAACCACGCTTCCGTCTTGCTAAATTACATTTTGTCACAACTATTTTCCGCTTGACATTGCTTGTTATGTTCCTATTGTTTTTCTCACTAATGTCGCCACACATAGTATGTGCACCGGGAATACCGATGGACAACATTTTTTTAGGACCCCCTTCGCTGTTCAATAACCTGCCTGATGTAAAATGGGGCACTTAAGGACCCCTTTTCTGTCTAACAACATGACTGATGTCAAATAAAAGAATTGAGCACTAAACAAATGCGCGCATAAATGTAGCAAGAACGAGGAATTTACAGCAGGAGGAAAACTTTATCATCACAATCTGTAGTCATGTTTTGGAATAGGTTTACTTTTATGTATTCTTAGGTTATCATATTTGATGTTAATGTGAGTATTCATTGTGTGTATATAGAGCTACAGTATATCTACAGTATATGCCAGTAAGGTTTACTTTGGGAATATATTTGAGCATGAATGCACTTTCATTAACAGTATTCCAGATTCCAGAATTTTAGATGACCATTGGTTCATACTTCATACGACTTTGTCCATCCATTAGCTCACATAGTAAACACCCTTGCAATTCATAGTTATATAATAACTGTCCAAATGACCTCACTCCAACTTGGAGTGAAAACACATACACACACATAGCAAGCAAAGGAAAGGAAGGTTTCCATTGTCACTGCAAAACTGTTCAACTTTCTCCAGAATTTTCATAGTCCAAAAGAATTCCTTAAAATAGTTGACATTACTGAGTCCTTGAACAGTAGCCATTTTGTTGCTGTGCCCATCCGATGCAACATTTCCAGTGTACATTCTTGAATCATTATTGTTAAGTAAATTTGTCACAGCTGAAGACAGTTCTTAGAATATGATAGCTCTTACTGCTATAAATACAGTTCTTTGTGGAATTGTATAAGGAAGTCCTTGCTTTGAATGCCAATGACCTTATTACATTTGGATCGGCCCATTGCTCTACATCACCCTGGCAGCTATTAATTGTGAGTTATGGATAGACTTCGGGCTACATTTTGTCTGCCGAGACTGAAATACGAGCTCACAGAGTGAGAGATACATATGTGATTTCTGCACTGTTGTATTCATATCTCCCACTCCAAAGTTCCACACTTGCACTCCTCCGTACTGATTCTTTTCTCCGGGTCCTTTTCTGCCACCTGTACCATAGAAAGGCTTCCTCATACAAAGACCGTTCCGGACTATCTGTAGTCTTTTGCTTCACAAGGTCCCCATGCACTTGGGAATACTCCACGGACTCAAGAGACTCTTCTATTATCTCATATGGCTTCATGCTTGCCTGAACTAATGAAGTTACCACTATGTCCTCCGGATCATGTGAACATGGATCAATATCATGTAATGAAGGATCTGGTGATTGACTTGTGGGTTCAAAGTCCATTTCCAATGAGGTATCGGGAGATAGTGAACTAGGAGGTGATATTGTGACAGTAACGTGTGGTAGTGGGGTTTTCTTTTTTACTGACACGCTACCAAGTTGCTCAGAATTTAAGCAACACTCTGGAGCTGGTTTAAAACAGTCATCATCTGCTGACAACGACTGATCCATGGGGCATAGTGAGGTAGAGTCTGCAGCGAGAATTTGCGGACAATCTGATTCGTTGAAAGGATTGTCTAAGTCCAAAATAGATGGAGAGTCAATACTTAGATCTAATGGCTCTGGTTCAGGGTCCATGAACACTGAATCAAGATCTTCTTGATCTAGAGAAGTCAGCATGACTAAGTCAAAGTGAACCAGATCAGCATGATATATTGGGGTGCTATCAAGAGGTTCAGGAAGGGGTGGCCACTCAGAGTTTTCCGACTCTGGTTCAGTGTTTGGTTGACTTTGTGCTGAAATAGATGAAATGTTTGAATCCAGTTGCATTTGCTCTGAGACAGGACCAGCGCGACGATCCGGAAGGGACACAATGGGGTCAGGATTTGGATCGCTGTTGGTTGGACTCTCTGGAGAATCTATGTCAAAGTACTCTGTTACCACAATAGAAGGACATTGCTCCACATTACATGATGGAGCGGTATCTTGATCACTTGTGGGTGCATCACAAACAAAAAAATGGCTTTTGTCAATCACGTCGGACGTTGAAGCCACGGGTAAGTTTATATCTTTTGGCTCTGTTCCCTTTGACTCTTCTAATCCTGCATTTGTTAGACGCACTGGCTTTGGTTCTGACTTGTCTCCAGCAAAATCATCCGGGGACTCAGAATCTGATATAATGTCATACTCATGCTCTTCTGGAGGAGACACTGTAACTACAGGGACTGGAAACGGTAGGTGAATAGTTTCCTTCTCAATGTGGTCCAATTCTGTGGATTTTGATCCATCTTGATGAGGTGGTTTAGCATCCAAGCCATAATCATTTGAAGGGTTGTCACAGCTTTTCTGTGCAGTAATTACCATGTCTTGTTCAACTGTTACCGAACTCTGTAGCCTTTCAGGGGATATTTCTCCAAGCTGCACCGTACCATCGGAGGTGAGTGGCTCTTTCGTTACAGGATCACATGACATCCCAGCATCCTGGTCAGGCAGCTCCAGTTCTGTTTCTGGTTTTACTGCAGAACCCACATTCGGCAATTCCAAAGGCTTAGTTTTGGCTGTTTTAGCAGAGAATGGTAGAATTGGATCCAAGGAAAGCGGTATGGCACTTTCCACATACATTGAATGTGGACGCGCAAGAATGCTTGGATCCATAGAGAGCTGCTTTGGGAGTTTTTTTCGTGTCCCTTTCTTTTTCTCCTTCTCTTCTGGACAATTGACGGCTGCATCTGCAGTGCTTTGCCGCACCAATGCTTTGCTTCTGGCCTGAGTCCCCACAGAAACTTTAGATACATGTTTTACTTTCTCCTTTGCGCCGGAGGTTCCAAATCCTTCAGCACCCAGTCCTGCATGCGCACCAGTCATTGTCTCCGCCCCAGCCCCAGCCCCAGCCCCAGCCCCAGCCCCAGCCCCAGCCCCAGCCCCAGCCCCAGCCCCAGCCCCAGCCCCAGCCCCTCCACCCAAACCCACCCCTGCTGGCATTTTACAACTTTGAGGAGACCACGTGTTGTAATGCTTCGTGAAAGTGTTGAAATTACTGTTGAAAGCACGAAGCTCTTTACAGAGGTCCCTTCTGAGTTCAGCTAGCTCGAGACGCATGGCAGAGACCTCCTCCTTCCATTGCATGCTGATAGCTGCAGCCAGTGTTGCAGACTCTTTAATACTGGCCTGAATGGCTTTTGGCGAAGGCCTTTCTGGTCCAGTAGGTCTCGGGGATCTGAAGAGGATCGGAGAGACTGGTGGTCCAGACAGGGGTTTGGCTGTAGCCACCATGTTATCTCGGTGATAAGACCTGTCTCTTCTGATGGGGCAGCCTAGATCATCATGTGCCAAAGGGGCTTTATCTGCTGCCACATCCTCAAGTGCCCTGGCTTGCTTGGGTAAACAAGAGTCTTCCTGCACATAATTTCTGTCTGGAAGACAAATGTAAATATGTATTTGTGATATGGCCACAGGTGTGAGCAACTGGAGAGAATGTGCTTTTTATTGCCACAGAGCAGTAACACCAAGTCATGCACTAATTGTCATGAGTCAAAACAAGATTACAGCATGGATCGACAATGGAAAGGTTTGTGTTGCTATTTCAACAATTTGTTCAGATATCTATTCTAAAGATTGTATTGTTTTACACTCTGTAATACCATAGCAGAGTATGTCCATAACGTTGATAAAGTTTTCCCGTTTTGACTCATTTGATGATTTACACTGCCTTCTCAACATTAAAAATTTAGCATGCATTCTTAACATCTTTTCAGTGCACAAAGGAAAACCTCCTAGCTTCTAGAACACAAAAGAAAATAGGCATCGTATAAGGGATGTCAAGAAAAAAAGCATGCTGTTCTTCTATCAGCTACGATCCAGAAACATGAACTTTGTGCAATGAAAAGAGGCAAAGATGAGCACAGCTTCCAAACCTTCTCCCACCAATCAGGAAGTATAGTATGAACCCTATTGAAAATGTGACGTTCACTCTGACCGACATCAATCTCATCAATTACCAAGTTTATTTCCCTAAAAAAAAGTTGACAGAGAAAGCAGTGTAATCAAGCACCAATCGGGATGAAGTATTGATGATAAGCACATCTCCAGATGGACACACCTCTAACCCTCTCTATGTTAATCCACATGCTGTTGTGTGGCAAGGGGTGGAATCCATTCTGTTCTCTCCCCCCCCCCCCCCCCAGTCTTCTTCTGGGCTTGGACGTATCATTTCCTTGGAGAATCCATTATGCGAGAGGAGTCAGGAAACCACCAGCAGCTTCCAATTTCTAATCACGCCTTAGTTTCAGAAATAAATGGACGTGTCAGCTGTCAAGTTTTTATATGTGATGTGTGATTAAACACGGTAAATGTTTTCGAAATGTTAATTATTCAAGTTGCCTAACGGTCATGTGATACCAAAAACAACCGAGGGGCAAGGAAATCATATGGTAAATCCTGGGGCATTTAGAGATTTGCAGTACATTGTAAACTAGATTTACAAGTTGAGAATTCATACGACACGTTCACCATACCTTTGCCCAATTTACAGTAAAATTCAGTGCAATCATCTTGTGGCATAGTGGAGAAAGTCAGACATCAAATGTAGTGTAAAAAGCCTGTCCGTCGCCTGTTTTTTCCTCTCTTGAGATTTTCAATAGGGTTCATAGCTTTACTCTCTGATGCATCCGATGGACGAGCAGATGACATCCAAAATACAAAACGATGAATTTACACAGCTCAAAAGGTTGTAAGTGTCAAAGTCCTACATCCATCCAAAACAATGGAAACATAGAATAAGTCATGCAAGTGCAAGTGTTGCTGACAGTTCACAATTTTATGCCAGCTGCTCCAGCCATGACCACAAGTTCATAGCAAATATAAGCGTCTGCTGTGGTGTCAGATGAATAGAATGTACATTAACTCTTACCTGTGGTAGATCTGATGGTGGAGGTGACGGTGGGGGCCATGGGAGAGATGTACTCATCATCTTGAGAATATCCAGCTTGGATGGCTCGCAGGTAGCTGTGGCTCCGGGTTCGAAAACAGCCAGGTAAGTCCAATGCATCCATGGCCTGTGATTCCACCTCGCTGAACACGGATTCACAGACTGATTCAAATTGGCCATTTATTTCTGTTTCGCTCACCTGTGAGAAATAAAAAACATCAGAAAGGACAAAAACACCTAAGAGACGTACAATTTGCAGACTAACCTGGCTCACTTGGCTAACACAGCTGGCTTGGCTCAGAGTGCTGACTGCCCGCATGTAGCTCTGGTTCCTGGAGCGAAACTTGGGGGAGTTGTAGTGTGCAGAGGGGTCCAGGGCTATGCTCGGGTGCATGGCTGTTTGCAAGTGGTAGCTCTGGCTGAACACAGAGAAAAATAGGCCACACTCGAAAAACTGTTGGATCCAAAAGAACCCAATTTGGATCAAGAATGGACTGATTAAACTTTTTGAGATATTTAACCCAAAACGTTTTTGGGTTAATTAAATTACCCCATTGATTTGGGTAAAAAAATGAGCTGACCCAACCCAAGGAGTTATTACAACCCACAAAGTGACACGTTTTATTCTATTTTTAAATGTTTTTTTGAGTTATTCATTTCACCCTACTTTTTGGGTTATTTGAAAAACCTAACTGAATTGCGTCAAAAATGGTTCGAACCATTTTTTTGAGCTATTGCGTCAAATTAAATTAACAAACCGCAAAGCAACCCATTTTTTGGGTTGTTTCCGGGTTATTCATTTGACCCAACTAGTTGGGTTAATTAAATAACCCCAAAAAGTTGGGGCAGTCCCTTTTGACCCAATTTGGGTTATTTTTTACCTAACTGTTTGAGAATGCAGGAGTGTCACTCATGCCATTTACTTTTTTTCAGGAAATTTAACCAAATTGAACAACTTTATGAAGGGTGGCTAATGGCTACAGGTGATACTAACATTGAGTAAGGGGTTCCTGGTTTCCTCAAAGCACCCTGAACTTGAGAATAAATCAGTTAATGATCTTTCTTCCTCTTAAAAGAGACACACCGTTTGTGTAGCAGTGTCCTTTAGAAGGTGATTGGATTTATGTTGTGCTGACACATCAAATCAATGCCTGCAAATGAGGGAAATGCAAACCAGGAGCTAGTTAGTGAGCAAGCACTTCAGGGAGAACCCCGTTATCAACCACATCAATTAAATATGCCAACCAAGCAGAGAAGGAGAGCTCTTCAGAACTACGTGCCAGGAAAGGAATGTGCCAAATTAATGTAAGAGAAAGAAGGTCTGTAAATAACCTCAGAATACCAAGTGACATTAGGAACACAAAACGGAATTTTGCACTGCCACAGCTCTTTCTGGCATCAGGTAAGGATGAGTTAGAACCCTTCTATGGAGATAAGTGCTTGGCAGTAAAGGAAATGCCAGTGTGATAAAACAGAAAAAGGCTGTCAATACATCATGTCATGCTGGAGAACTTCTCTACTCCATGTTGGAAAAGCCATTAAAAATAAAGGAATTGAGATATTGAGGCAAAAGCGGACTATCGAAGGAAATTATCTAAAAATCTGATAATGCGCTCTGCTTCACATCTTAATAAGCCCGTCCTGTTTTGGCAAAAGTTTGTATTTTATAGCACGACTATTTGTCATTCTACCTGACAAGATGAAAAAACAACCAAAATAAATTTTCTGATTTTTCGCATCATTTTTTGACCGTGTGCCGCCATTTTTGAAATGTTCAAAACTGTGAAATTCGGAACAAGGGCTCACAAATAAAATTGGTGTTAAATGTACAAATGTTTTGAGAGTGTACTGGAAAGCAAAATACAACTGACTAGGCTTCATTAGTGTCGGGATATGCCAACAAATATCAATTTACGTGATGGTATCTTCTGTTGAAATGTCGCGATTTTCAAGACATACAAAATGGCGGCAGTCAAAATTGGCGGGAACATTCAATAGCTGTTTTTAATATGAATAATAGCCCCTAATCATCTCGTTGGTCCAAAGAAATAACCAGAAACACCAAATGAGCTAATAGCAGCTATGCTATACATTACATTACAGTTCACTGAAATGTCCCAATTTTCAAAAATTTCAAAATGGTGGCATATGGCACAAAATGGTGGGAACATTTTGCAAATTGATTGATTTATTTTTTCCCTTATCTATTCAATTAAAATGGCAAACGGTCCCATTAGAAATTCTAAAATGTTGCCAAAACGGGTTGGGCATATAGTGGCCAACACTTTTAGCAACAGATACTTCAATTCCATTCCCATTAAATGAGAAAACTTGTTCATGAATGGAATGTGTTTGATCTTCGAGGTTCCATTGCTCTTTGTTTACTGCATGAGAAAGTTGCCAAGTGATCTCTCATTGACCTTTCATTGGCGCCAATATCGAATTGTCAGCAATGGCACAAGTCAGCCACCTCTGACATCTGACCACTGCAACGGGGTGGCAACCGAGAGCTAACGGGAGACACTGATCACGTATTCACCTTAAGTCTGCAGCAAAATTGGTGATGTAGTTACGCATGTCACTGTTGATTTTATCCAGGCGATAAGAGCTGTGGGCAGAGAGGAAAACAGAGTTACAGGGTCCCACAAGTGGGAGTTGGATGGAGATGACTTCACTGGGCATTAGTCTGCTGGAAGTGGCTTGGTACGGAAATTGGGGTGACTTCAATGTTTGCTTGGGAGTTTTCACTAAAGTGCTGCAAACATTAGGGTGACTCAACATGACCAGCATGGACCCATGGAAGTGATGAATAAAACTGGGACAATGTTGCAATAACATTTAATTGGCAACCAATCAAACAGGCTGATTGGTTTGAAAGTTGAGATTGGCTGAGAAAGATGTTTGCTACTGATGTTCGACAGGTAAAGATAAATAAAAAAATAAATACATAAATAGATTTAAATGTCAATCAATAAATAAAAACGCTCTGCTCTCATGTTTCTTTATTTCAGCATAAAATGTGTCATGAAATGATACATTTATTTATTTATATTTATTTGGTCATTTATTTTTCTATTTGTTTGATTTTTTGAATCTCGTTTTTTTTCTATTTGTTTTTGCTGTTATTTATTTGATTTTTTGGGTTGTTTTTATTTCTATTCCTATTTGTTTTTTTTATTAAATTATATTTTTATAGTTCATTTTTATTACTTTTTTTATTTTGGCATTTTTGGTCCTCCATACTTAATGGGGGTGAAGGGCGTCCACAATCATTCATGAAAGCAATGATTGTCATCTAACGTTCCCTTCTGGCTTTTCCAGCTGAGCAGGCCTGTGCCCGTGCTGTATTCTTCATGGGTGAGATGAACAAAGAGGCGACCCTGTCAACCACCAGGACCTCAAAAAGAGATTGAAAGAGAAAACGACAGAAGAAGGTGACACAACCCGACAACCTGCTCTTGACTCATATGCTTTGCTTCAGCTGTCAAATTTGAGTGTGACCCCTTTGAACGGCCCCACAGGGCGTCAAATTGTTGCAAGTGCCGGGGAAATCCAACTCACACCGTCTGTCCAGACCGCAATCTAATTCCCTCCCAACGAGCCCAACGAACCATGAGAAATAGCACGAGAGCTCTTGCCAGGTGCACCAGTTGTACATTCGTGCGTGTAGAATCATCATGTGTATAGCTTTCTGGATTCAAAACACATTTATTTGCCTGTAGGAATGTAATGAAAATATTGCATCTCCCCTTTTGAGTCTTGTTGTGCCTGTTCTACCCAATGAGCTTATAAACACATCATTTGTAGACATTATTCCAAGATGACCTTGTATCTGACTTCAAAATGGGGTTAAAGCGCAACACACACACACACACACACATACACACGCCAGTTGCTGTATGTGAAGCCAGCTCGTCACATATTAACTAACAATAACGAATCCCCCGCTTTTTGTGTCACATCCTCATTCCTGCAGATCGTGCTCATTGCCCCACAATTGTATGAGATAAGATAAGATACACCACAATCTCAATGTCTATTCCCTGGATGTTCACCGGAAGAAGGTGGGTTAAATGCACTATGCGCATGCACTCAGCCAGTTAGAAAGAAGTGACATTTTTTGCGGCATCTCAGCAGGTGGCTGGGAAAACGAACAGAGGAGCAGTAGTTAGAAGAAACTTGTGGGTTATTTATAACGAAACTGTGCATACTGTGCCAGTGGGCTCAATTGCAAAGGCTCCTCAGTGAAATGACCTCAGTGGTCAGGAGACTCTCTAACTGCTGTGAAAAGATCCTTTTTTTTTTTTTAATATAAAGTATTTAAGGATAGGCTTTCAGCGGTTTCAAAATCAATGCTTTCAAGAGACAAAAAAAATTGGGTCATTTTGTTCAAGAAAACGCAGTAAATCGTGTCAAAATGTCAAAAAAGTCCATCCCCAAAATTGGGTCATTTTGCACAAGACAACTTTAAAAAAAGGGTAATTTGTATAAAATAACCCAAGAAATTGGGTCGTTTTGTACAAGACAGCACCAAAAATTAAGTTATTTTGTACAAAATGACCCCCCAAAAATCTGGTTGTTTTGTAAAAGTAAACACCCATAATTGGGCTTTTTTGTCGTGTCTTTGTGTACAAGATAAAAAAAAAAAAAAAAGAGTAGTTTTGTACAAGACAAGCCCAAAAATTGGGTCAAATTGACCCAAATAATTCAGCGGATTATTATATTTAAAACAACATTTTGTACACGATAATCCGAAACATTGGGTCGATTTGTGCAAGACAACCCAATAATTGGATCAAAAAGAAAAAAAAAGAAAAGAAGGGATATTTTGTACAAGACAACCCAAAAAACTGGTTCAATTTGTACAAGATAGCCCAAAAGGTTGGGTCGCTTTGTACAAGACAATCCCAAAAATTGGTCCCTTTTGCACAAGACAACCCCAAAAATGTGATTGTTTTTCACAAAACAAACCAGAAATTTGGGTCCAATTGACCCAGATAGTGGATTTGATCCAAATTGGGTTGTTTTTGACCCAACAGTTTTTAGAGTGTAGGCAACATTGTGGATTACCTCCCTGACAGTGTCAATGAGTTCTGAGCATTGATATATTTAATGATGAATTTCTGATATATTCTGTGACAGAATGCATCCAAGTGTGTTCATATGATAACCTTTTCACACATCACATATCCACAATATAACAGGTCTTGTGTCGGTCATTAGATTGAGCAGGTGTACCTGATGTTGTTACTGATCTGCTAAGCGATGAAGTAAATAATTATTATGACATGACACTTGTATCTTCACAAGGTCTTTCCTTCACATCTTTCCTATAAATCTGGATGTTGCGCAATAAAAGACGCGACTCTAAATACATGCCCAAAAACCAAGTCGATAGTATATGACGACAAAATCGTATATTAGGATTTGCGATCGACGATGATTACAGTGCTATGTATTACTGAAAAAGCATTTGTCCCTTTCAACAGCTTGTGATATACGAGGCCGCTGTGCTGAGAGGCATGTTTCCACATCTTCCAAAACTGGCCCAGACTATCCATTTTGAATGGCTGTAAACGATATGATGAATGATTCCAAATGATTCAACAGCAGGGAGGGCGATCCGCTGCAGTTATTGCACTCCAAGGCCTCTCTGAATAATGACTCGCTCAGTGCATAGACGCAGACTCTGCTGTGCTGTGCTGAAAAGACGCTATTGACCAGCATGGATCAGGCTGCGAGGCCTGACTCGGAGTTCACTGATTGCAGCTGCAGTATTATTGAGTCGAGAGGATCGGCGTTGTTATTGAATTCATTTCAAACACTAGGAGTGCCCCCGAGGGTGTCATTACACAGGAGTTCTTGAAGAACGCCTGTCATTTTTTGGGCTTCTTTATCAATGCGCTCTCTCGGTGCACTCTATGAAAACGGTGCTGCGCTGATAATGAAGTTAAAAGTAAGATGCAAAATGGTTTTGTAATATTTTTTTGCGCCCCCTCTCCATGATTGAACAGGGTGCATATACTGAGCTTAAATCCAGCGCGTGGCTGAAAGAAAGTTAACCACAAGCTCATTTGAATAAAACATTTTCAGTGGATTAATAAAGCTTTTATAAGTGTCTTGGGCTCACTTGCAGAAATTAGATTTTTTTTTTTTTTTTTTTACGATTTAGGTACAACGCCTTGAAAAGCTCTGTCACCTTGGGTTTTATAGTGGTAGCAGGGATATTCAGACATTTTTGTTTAGAATATCCAAGAGACCAGTTGGCTGTGTAAGGGAGGACAAGGTCAGCAAAGAAGTGCGATGTTTAACCAAACAAGACCCACAAGATAGATAATTTGCTGTAAAATATTCAACTTTGCAGTGACAGAGGGTTGCAACTACAGTGGAGCTCCGCATACTCGTGCTTCGGATTCGCATATTCGCGGATTTATTTCCTCACTTTTGAAAAAAAAAAAAAATTTGCAAAAAATGTTTTTGTCCCCCTCTAGTTTTTGTAGATAGCACATATTGAATGCTTACCAGCATGTTCTTTACATTTTTAAATGCTTTTTTTCCTTCTCATTTTAGATATTTACAGCCAGAGTTAAAAAACAACAACAAACAAACAAAAACTTGGGAACCACTGGACTAGCCTGTCTATCCCTGACATTACATACACTCTATTCTATACACATTTTACTGACAACTTTTTTGTTGTTGAAATAAGTTAATAAGTGTGATCAAAGCATGTGGCAAGTGTAATGTAATATAACATCAGAAAAATACTCATTTTTTTTTAATATGGTGTCCATATGGCAGATTTGAACTTATCGCTACTAATAAGACGTATAATTATCAAGCTTCGTTGAGGCATCACTTCATCACCAAGATGCCAAATGGCATCAGTTAGTATGTGGATCCGTGCATGTGGCGCTGCAGCTGACACATGCCAAAAACAAATATACGGAACATTTGTATATCTGCCAGTAGTTCATTCATCCTCCAAATAGCATATCCTTACCAGGGTCGCGGGCATACTGGAGCCTATCCTATTGTCATTGGGCGAGAGGCGGGGTCAGCCCTGAACTGGCTGCCAGCCAATCACAGGGCGCACTCTGCCAGTTTTCCAAAGCTGGTGTTAATAACAGCTAGCTAATGCTAACCTGTGAGGTCACAATTCTGCAGCTTTTAGAACTTCTTGGCAGCAAATAGACAGCTCACAGCCAAAAGATTTACATCTTTGAGCTCATGAAAAATGGGAGCAAAAACAAAAGTGTTTATATTACATTTATATTTTTGTTCAGTACATATCACCTGTATTTTATTTTGCAACTCTGTCAGAGGGTAACTTAAGAAAAACAAAGAAAAAATGGCCCCACTTTTCTAGGTCATCGACATACTGTCGCCTCAATTGTGGACTGAGTAAACGTGAATATGGATTCTCACCGTTATCCAACTATCATCGCAGAAGGCATTTAGCCCAAACAATCTCGAACCTCCTGCAAAAGTTTGAGCCACTTACAGAGACAACTTAAGGTTAATTGCCTATCCTCTCTGGAGCAACCTCCACTAGATTGAACAAACAAAGCCTCTTAGTAATAAATCACCGGTGGCTGCAGATTTTTGTATTGCTACTGGCTGCTCTAAGCAAACTACCTTTACTGACTAAAATTGGGTGTCACCAGCCAATCACAGGGCCAATAAAGAAACATCCACACTAACAAGGAATTTAGAGTCTTTAAATTAAAATGCCATAAATGTTGTGGAATGGGGAAGGAAGGCCCCAAAAATGTATGATCTCCATCTTTTCCCCACACATATGCTGCTGTTTTTTTTAAGTTTTACATAGTGAACATATTGAAATGAACATATTTCAAATACGGGAGAAAACAAAAACTGACAAATTTACTGCAGTAAATAAACAAAAGCCCTTTTCACACTGCATTTAGCAGGGCGTAAGTGTGCCGTTGTCAAACCCATTCATTGTGGAATGCAGTGTTGCATGGAGTGGCAAGGCGCCTTGAATTAGGAAATGTTCTATTCGACAGCACAGACACAAACTCCCTCTCACTTCCTGGTTCTCCACCTAAGCCACGGCCGACTCTCTCACCCAGACCCAGCAACATTACGATCTGCCTGAACATTCAATAACTCGTAATTACATCTGCAAACGTCAACGCAACAACAATTTGAGCTTTCCTGTTATTTTACGACGAACATTTCTGCCCATGAGCTTTGAATGTTATGGTATAGGCTTAATGTTACATTACATAAAATGTTAACATAGATAGAGCATTGATGTTGTTTTTTGCAAATAGCTGTTCAATCATATTTCCCTTCATATCTCAAATGTTGAGTGTTTGTGGTGCACACAATTATTTACTTGCATGAACATTATAGAACGCTAAGCAAATTATGCTATCTTATGGGGCTCATGCACACTCAAATAATTTGATTTGAATAAAGCCTCCACGTCTTGATTCTGTTTTTAAATCCACTGTTTGTTTTCTAATTAGTATGCTATGCAGAGAGATTGTGATTTCCAACCATAAAATGTGCTTGTTTAGCAAAGCATTTAACAATCACAGGGACTGTGATGCACAAATCACCCACAAATTGTATTTATTCTCAGCAGGAAAACTAAGTTAAGTGACCTCATGTGCATATGACCAATAAATATAGTTCTCTTCTATTCTATTATTTTTTAAGTACTGTATTTTAATAGGCAGTCTTAATATTTCATTAGGTATTGAACTTGCTACATCTCAAAACCATTCGAATGTTTAATGCACCAGTCCAATCTGAACACCATTTATAAATATTAACAGAAAATACTTTTTGTGTGTGTTAATTTATTAGTTAGTTAATTATAGGGTTTAATTTTAGTTAGGCATGTTTTGGTCACCTACTCTATGTATAAGACAAACAGTGATGACCAGCTGAAAGGGAACGTAACACGTTTGAGTTCCTTCACAAAATTGACTCAAATCACAATGTGTCTCTGCATGAGCAAGTATGATAAGCGCCTCAATAATAAGTGTTAATTAGTGACTGTAGGTTGTTTTTGTACATCGAGGTTAATGTTACCTGAGCTATTTGAACTATATGTAATATTATGACCTCAGCTAATTACCCTTGTATAGATTAGACATTTACATGCAATTCCTCATGTTTATTTGATTTGATGATAATGAACATATGGTGAGGTTCATATCATGATAATATCCTATCGTGACATTTGGATATCATTACATCCCTCTCACATAGTGGCATGAAAATTAGCAGGCCAAATAAGTGAAGCAAAGTGAAGGCATAGTGAAGCAGAAGAGTTGAACTCTACAGGAGTTGCATGTGATGTACCTCTGAGAGTCCAACAGCTCTCTGGGTCTGATGATGGCCTTAACCAAGGCGTCTGGCCGCACCAATTTCTGGGGCGAAGTCTTGGGGCTTGAATCCGACTCGCCACTTTCTTCATCTCCCATAGCTTTGACGTAACTGCTGCTCCGCATCCGGCGACAAGGGATCTCGTCATCCTTACCGTCTCCGGGATATCCCCCCCATTCATCCTGGGGAACCTGGGGATAGCGATAGACAAGCATTTTAGCATTTACTGATGGCCCCAACAAGCAAAACATCTGAGTGGATAGAAAAAGTCTACACACCTCTTTTCAGATATTAAAAATATGACACCAAGATAAAGCCTTTCAAAACTTTTTTCACCATTAAGGTGACCTATATCCAAGGTTGGGAGGGTTACTTTTAAAATGTAATTCGTTACAATTACAAGTTACCTGCTAAAAAATTTAGTTAGTAACGTAATCCAACTACAATAATATTAAAGTAATGTAACTGGATTACTTTGGGATTATTCCAATATTGAGTATTCTCATGAAGACAACATAAAAATAAATATCACCACAATATATATTCTATACAATGTGCCCCTGCTATTTGCGGGTGATAGGGACCCGGGCAGCCTGCAAATAGTAAAAATCCTAGTGTAATTAAAAAGCATGTAGGCGATTGATTGATTGAAGGCTGTTTTCCAACTGTCACTGAAAGCAACCACACCTCATAGATAGATAGATAGATAGATAGATAGATAGATAGATCGATAGATAGATAGATAGATAGATAGATAGATAGATAGAGAGAGCGAGAGATAGATAGATAGATAGATAGATAGATAGATAGTCATCCAATGAGGATGACGATGTGTGACATCAACTTCAAAATGAACTTTTATCCCAGTCACAAGTTTAGCCGTGTATATGTTGTGCATGATGTTTAAATAGTGAATTGGTGGGAGGAATATTTGTTTGGAAGGTGTAACTCACATTATGGTTGTAGGCTAGCGGGCTAGCTAGCAAGAAGCTACAGCGCATAGCATGCCGCTGGACTCTTAGCTCAAACGTTCGAACCGAGTAAAATCCAGTGAATACCGGTCGCCATTTCCTCCTCCCGTCTGTGAAGCTTTTTCAAACTGCCCGCGTGTGGCGGACGCGACTAGTGAGTTTGTTCGTTCCCACTTCCCCGACATGTAGCAAGGTCCCACTCGCGCGGGCGTGCACGCGCTCTTTCTCGCTCTTTCGCTCTGTCTCTTTCTCTCTCTCTCATCGTAGAAATTGTAATCCCTCGAAGTAATCCCCATTTTTAATAAATGTACCTGTAAACTGATTACATGTTTTTTTTCCTGTAACTGTAATGGAATACAGTTTTTTGCAATCTGATTCCGTAACGGCGGTACATGTATTACGTTACTCCCCAAGCCTGCCTATAATCTATACAACATAATTTTTTAAAAAATATTTTCAAGCGGGGAAGTAAAAATGGACAACTTAGACAATATGGTTGCACAGGTTTATACACTCTCTTATAACTGGTGCTGTTTTCAGAATGAGACAATCACATTCAAATTGATGTGCTTATGTTCCTGGTTCGGTGCCCGTTTCCCAGGTGAGTGTTGGTGGATGAAGCCTCCTCGTCGCACCTGCAGTCAATGTTCATTTACGAGGTTTATAGGCACAACAGTGGCCCTAAGGAGAGTTCAGACTTCCACACAAATGTCGGCCGAGCTCAGAATCTGTCTGCCTGTGCGCTAATCAAATCAATCAAAATCATGTTAGATTAGCTACGTCAGTATTTAGCAGTCGTAAATCTAGACCGACTTTCTGCCATCAAGGCAACGCTAGGCAGCTTTATTTATATAGCGCATTTCATACACAATGAAACTCAATGTGCTTCACATAAGCAAAGACATAAAAACTGTAAGCATCAGCAAACACAACAGTTATTGACATTCAGAAGCAAAGCACAGAAAAATACAAAAAATTACAAAAAAAATCCATTAACAGAAAAATATTTAAGAGTAAAGAAATGAGTAGAAAACAACAAAATGGAAAAAATGCTTTACTTTATTTTTTTTTTTAAAGAATACCTTTATCAAAGATATGGGGGGGGGGGGGGAGCAACATTTTTAACCAGGGTTTAAAAGCATTTTCACTCTGGACTGATTTGACTTCTGTTGGCAGTTTATTCTATTTATGTGCAGCATAACAGCTAAATGCAGCTTCACCATGTTTACGTTGAAGTTTGGGCTCCACTAATTGACCCAAGTTTGCAGATCTCAGAGCACTACTGGGTTTATATTCAATCAGCATTTCTTGAATGTATTCATGTCCCAAACCATTCCGTGATTTTAGACCAGTAGCAGAATTTTGAAATATATGATATAAAAATAGCTGACTGGGATCCAGTGTAAAGTTCTGGTCAGAATCGGAACCCGAGCTGCAGCGTTCTAAATGAGATGCAGCTGTTTGAAGCCCAGTCAGAAGGTCATTACAGTAATCAAGTCCATGTGAAAATTGTTCCTGTGTTCACTAAGAACTAGCGATATATGATTCTACAATTTTGATTTGTTAATCACGCACACATAAAAAACACACTAAGTGCTAGAAGTCATTATTTTTGTGTGTGTGTGTGTGTGTATGCCCAGGATGGATATGCACAAGCTACAAAACTGAGTCCAAGGGTTAATTAAGTCTTGGAGGAGTTTGGTATTTTTAGATGTCTCATTAATGAATGGAACGCCAGAGGAAACGCACAAGTTGTGGTGAAATTTGTTTAATTTGGATTGGCTGATAAACTGAGAAGATTCTCAGGTGCCTCCCTGGTGAGATAAAAACAACAACAACAGTCAAGGCAGTGAAGATCCTCATCCTAGCCGTGAGAGAAGACACAGTTCTCACAGGACTGCACACGCTGATGGTGTCAGCAGCATGTGAAACTACTCTAATAATTATGGACGTATTTGATGAGTCTGTTACTAAATAAATACGCCTTGGATGACGACGCCCTTGTGGGAGAGCTGTGAAATATCGCAGCTCATATGTGAGGATTCTTATTTAAAATGACAAAATCACAACAGCCAAATGCATTCCTCCTTTTCCAAGTCTATGTTATACATGTATAGTAAATGTACCGCAGAAGCTATAATACCAGAATAAATAAAGTACAGGCAATAAAACACAAGGTCGAGTGCCAATCTGTACTTTGTGCTATATTTCTCTCCTTTTCCTGTAAACCCAAACATCTGACAGCATTAAGATAATACATGGAAGGAGGCCGTGTAGGAAGGTAATCTTTTACTGGAGCAATATATCTTCAAAGGAGATGGCACATTTACGGTGTTGACAAGTTGATTCATATGTATGTAAAATGACAAGAACCTCGTTGCATTATTCCCCTCTTGATCTGAGCCATCCATATCGAATCAAATCGTAATCCCACTGAATCGAACCAAATTGAATCATTCAACTAAATAAAAGGTCCTTAGATTGTTTCACATACCATGTTTCAAGATTTGTATCAACCATTTTTTATTAAGACAGCATTGGTGGGCAAAGCTGGTGGAAATTCAGCTTCTTGTTTAAAGCATAACTGGAGTAAAGTGTGTCAGAAAAGTGTCGGATGTGGTACCACAAAAGACATATTATTATTTCAAACCAAAACTAAAAACGATTAAATGTTATTCACTTCAGTGTAGGTGAGATGATCAATCATTTATAATCAATGATTTTGAGCCAATAAAAAATTCTAAGTCACCAAAATTTTGGGGGCCAAAAATGGCATAAAAGTGATTATTTTTTTTTTTTTAAAGACTTTTATTAGTTAATGAGACAACTATACCAAACAGCATGTTTTGTTGATGCATGGAAAAAACACTTAGCCACATGTTGCTAGCTTTGGCTAGCATGATCGCTGCTATCTTTAAAATATACCAGCGGCAGCGGGACCACAGAATGGCAAGAAGGAACAAGGGCAGCAATGCAAAGTGAAGCGTCATTGCCAGATTATTGTGTCCAATATTGCACGGACAACTGCATTCTAATGAGAACATTATTCAAATAATCATTGAAACTTATCATATTAATTACAGGGCCAGTACCGATTCCAACAGGTCCACCCCAACTTGGCTTGTAGTGTCCTGGCGGGGGTTAAAGTCGACCCTGATACACGAGAAGAGATATGAGATGTGTTTTCTTCACCATGACAATCCACCGGCTCACAATGCCCTGAGCATCCGACAGAGAATATCACCGCCATGCAAGGGCAACCTCTCTGCTCAGCCGAATTTTTTTTCCAAGCTCTAAAGAAGGAGTCATTAAATTAATTCACTCACAGCCATTTTCACTGAAGCAATCCCCCTTCACTCCGGCTGTTTTACTGGATTTTAACTGATTTTGCAAGGTCCACAGAATATTCTGTTCTATTGCTATAAAAACATGGAGTCTCTTCTTTCATCAGGAAAAAAAGGATATTTGTATCTGTTTCCGTTTTGCAGCCATTAGCTTTAGAATATAGCTAAGTTTCATCATTTTTCACAAACATTGGCAAAAAGCTTGCTGCAACATGGCCCTGGCTGATCTCTTATACTCTGCTACCACCTGCTGGCCGTTTTTTGTAATAACTACCATTGCTTTAAGCGACCTCTTCATGTCAGAAACTGTATCAAAGCCTTCTGTATGCTCTAGCATAAAAAAAACTCAATAAATATGTTTTGGGGAGTTTAGGACAAAGTATTACAAAACCATATTTAAACGTTTTTGGGTATGAATGAGTTAAGGTGACCCATTTTGAAGATGTGGCTAATATCAAGATGGCAAAGATGCCCAACTGTGAAGAATTCCCAGAATAATCCTTGCGGAGCTCATTTTTGGTGTGGCAGGGAGAGAATCATTTGAAATATATCGTTCGTGACGCCAGTCTTGAGACTTTTCAAACAAACAAGACAAATGACTACACAATAATCATATAGAAATTAAATTTTCAATTTGCTGTATATTTTTGTGTTGCAGGGCTGCAAGCACTACCCAGAGGGAACGCGTGGATTTGTGCGTGCTTGTATATGTATAGGGAAACTTGTTAGGCATCAGCCAATACTCTGACATCGGCGGTGCAATCAATTGATTACCCCTGCAGCTCTATCCATACGAAGAACCTCTCTCACCACGAAACAGAGAGAGAAAAAAAGTCACGCCCATCAAATTAAAAGTAGTGGAACAAAGAGAGAGCTGTAGGCACAGAGCTGAGAGAGATAAAGCGAGACAGGATGCGTTTGAGTGCTCTAAAATGGTCAGTCAATGTCAATCCCACCAATAGACACCCCCACCCCCCCATGCACAATTGCAAGGATAGATTGTGTTCCGTTTCTACTTTTTGTTATTTCTTGGCTCCACAAAGGAAAGGAAGAATGACTAGTTACAAGACGACAGGATGCAAACCTAACTAGCTCCTACTCCAAATAAAGTATACTCATGCGCACATGTAAAACCACCATCATATGACGTCATTTAGTATAAAGCTGCAGATTCACTAAAGAGACTTAAAAGGTCCCATGCCATCAAACTATTTTTTTTCTCCAACCTAAATTCTACAAAAAAATATTTGTTCCATATAGTTGTAATATTTTCTTTTATTTTTTTTGCCGCCAGTCTGCTCTTTTCCCTTTGGAGCATTTCTATTGGCTCTTGCTTCCAGTACGCGTATATATAAATGTTAGATTTTTTTTTTATGTCAATCTTATCTGCCCAGGACCTTCAAAATCAGCAGTGCTGGCCAATATTTGAAATGGGACTATTTCTTGACTCAATCAGATTTCAAATTGGTCCTCACAGGGTTAAAGTGCTGGCCCTTGATGACATCGCCATTTTTCCAGACCTCTGATTGGTTGGCCGGACTCAGAACAGAGTTGTTGACTTCTAGCAAAACATTAAAGTAATTAATAAGAAGAATCTGAATGTGACTCTTGTTTGTCTACATGTGCCCAGCGAATGGCTGGCGACCCGTCCAACATGGATGATAGATAGCTGTTGCCTGTTTAGGTGCAACTAGAACTTCTGAGGAGCTCTCTAAGCATTTACCAAACCCTCCTCTCACACCTGATACTAATCCTGAAGCTAAGCACACACCGGCCACACTATCAGTGTAAAGCAGAGGAGATCTTTGTGATCATTTAATGTCATCCAATCCAAATACAGAGTACTCCTGCTGCCAGACGACAAACACACATGCTTAATGCTATATGTTACATTTCTGTCGCCTTGGAGTAGAAATTGATATTCAAAAGATCTCAAATCATCCCCTCTGTGGCTCCATCTTATGCCTCAAATTCAATGATTTCAAAACACGCCACACCGTGACAATAATAGCCTATCAAAGACTGTGAAGGCAGAATGCATGATTGCGGGAGCTTGTCAGTCATTTGCACATGCCACAGCCTTGCAGGCAAACACACAAGCCTCGGATTATTTATCGCTGGTCGGCAACAAAAAGTTAAAACGGAGGATTGGACAGCTGTCAAAAGCTGATACAAAACAAGGACAGAAAATATGGTATACTATGTGTCAATAACTTATAATATAGGACTCTATTTTTCATCTAATTATGTGCATGTGTGGAGTTTTCTTTCTTTGGTCTTTTCACAGACGGTCGTAGTTAGTAAAAGAGTATCTACGCTGTTGTGGGTGTGAACACAGTAGCTTCTTGGCCAATGGAAACGGCTCCTTTCATTCCCTTAAAAATCAGCGCGCGAGGGTTGTCTTTGACAACGCAGAAGCAGAAATGGGCTCGAGTAAATACCGAATGAACGTGAATAGATTGCTTTGTGTACTTCTCCCTAAAAACACTTAGTACAAAAAAAATTAAAAGAAATGTTCATAAAAATTGTAGTTGGAGTAGCCCTTTATCTACATCCATACATTGGACCAGAGTGTACACAGGTGTGTTGACGTAGCAGTGTCATTGTACAGAAAGGTTTTCCTTTTTAGTTTAAAATAACTTTAATTTCCAAGACCTCTGATGCACCCTGGCCAAATCTAGGGTGTTTTTCTTGCTTTGGTCCAGTGAATCCATTTGTAGGCGAGCTTTTACTTGCTTTTATGTTTGATTCATTCTTGGGTTACATTCCGTTGCTGTTTACAAAGTTTCTGACTGCAATAAGCGAAGTGCGCATCTCGGCAGCGCGGTGCATTATGGGTAGGCTGGCTGGTAGCCTGCTACCAACTTGTCATTGAAAAGAGTCTAACAGGGGAAGCGCTGATTTGGACCATTTCCGCCGTTGAAAAGTTGATGTTTTTAATTGAATCTATTTGAAACTTTGTTACTAACTGCCCTCTTCCGTGAGACGTACAGTTAAGCCTATTTAACTGCTTATTATTTGACTGAATGTGTGCACTTTACCGGGAGTTGGACCGAGGACACAACACCGGGACGCGATCAAGAGACGGGTAGGAGCTTTCTTCACTGAAGGTTGAAGCAGGTTCTCGCGTTCACGATATTGACAAAATAAATGTGTTAAAAAAACAAAAAAATAAATTTTAGCCTCTTATACGTCCGTTTGGATCTTTCTTTTCTGTCTGGAAATTGGGAAGAGTGAACAGAGGTTTACAAGCGTACACTTCCGTCTTCTCCAGCTTTGCAATGGTGTTTTTTTTTGCCGATAAACTCCATTAGGACAGTTAAAAATGGCACCAAGTGCACCTGTTGCTTTGCCACTTAAGGCTAAAGGTCGTTTAAACAATTCTTGCAAGCTTTAAGGTGTGCAGTTACACAAACACTTTGTTTGTTTTTTGTTTTTTTTAACTTGGTTTTCACGCATGCGCGTACTTAATGCGCACTTCGCTTATAATGCTTGCGAGCTGGTTAATCAGTATCCTTGACTACCTAAGGGTGAGCTGACATTCACTTGGAATGCAACAGTTTTGTCAAAACTTGGCAACATGTCGTCCTCATTAAAAGAAAAGCAGAGAACAGTGCCGGATGCTTGATGGAAGGTTACCGTTCTTTCCCACCATGCTTCATTACTGCTTATCAACCTAATGCTGTGTAATTTGTACTTTGGCGGCAGTGCACGCCTGCTTGATCTAATTCTCACCCTCCTGTCTCCCTTCAGACGAAATCTTAACTAAGGAGGGGTTTGCGATAGCTATCTAAGAATAACACCTATGGGAACAAATCTACTGTATGTAAAGGGGGTGCACTGTTGTAATAGTCTTCTTTCTGTCTCTCAAGTGTAACCTTCGGCAAGTCAACTTTCAACAGTTTAATTGCCCTTTTAAATCCCTCTGAAGCATCCTTCTGGCAAAAATGTCAAAATACACTTTTGAGTTACAGTTTTGTTAATGGAGAGAATTGCGAATGTAGAAAATAAAGGAAGAGTAGAAGCAGCTCCAGCTGCTTGTTTTCATTGTCTGGGATCCTTTAAGTATCATTCTCGTAAAATGTACGTTTGTATTTCCAGATTAGAAGGAAGCCAAAGGGGCCATGATAAATCTTGAAGCTTGAAATTCCACCAGATGGGGTCACCTGGCAGCAGCAGATTGATGTGTTTCGGCTACCCGGTGCTTTCATTAGGCACATGTGAATAAATGGAAAGTGTGCACGTGTGTGTTGGTAAAGGCTAACACGGGCTAATTTGTGAAATGACTTCGCCACAGACAGAGAGTGATAGCGAACGTCCAGCCTGATTCTGCAACATTTGTCATTTCGGAGAAAGATCAGCCACTATGAATCTATCATTGTCCGACCCAATGACCATTTAATCTATCTATCATCGAACCCTCTCACACACGAAGCACCTGCTTCATGCCCGTTCATATATATCTGTCATCTCTTTTCGAACCATTTCAAAGTTTTTATTATTTCCTCTGACATCAAGCAAGGACGCAAACAAGGTGACTAGAACATCATCAAACCATCTGGCGTGTGATGAATACCGCACCCCCCGCACACACTCTCTCATTCTCAATAAGGACGGACAGTCCCTGGATACGTTATTGCCCAAGTGCTAAAAAAGTTGTGGCTGCTTTCAAATCAGTGACCGCAGTAAAAATAAAAATGTGACTCAATCTTTCAAATACAGTACAAAAACAGTAGTACACAAATGTGTTGTCTCGGTCATTCTGCAACCAATGAATCGACCTCCAACAAGGCTTAGCTGTTAGCCAAAAAAAAGCCGAAGTGATTCTAACAGTACATATGATTTCTTGAAGCCATAGCCTTAGTAAAATTCTCAACAAAATGAGGTAACATTCTAGGTTTCTGTGATGCGCCTCTACAAACTCGAACAGAAATTGCTAGAAATGTGGACCTACTAAACTTGACTGTTTCTGCCCTAGTACGACTGCATTTCTATGTTAAAGTGGCTGCTGTGAAAAAGCTAATTAAAATAACAAAGTGGTGGCCTAATACTTTTGCCTACACAGTAAATTCTGTAGAGTAAATTTGACTCTATTTAGAGTGGGACCAAATAGAGTTTTAGAGTAATATTTACACTTGGAAGACAGTAAAATAAAGGGCTGGAAAATAATAATAAAATAAAAGTCATTCAAGGGATGAGGAACAAACTCACAACCTTCAGCTTGGGAGACAGTTGATCTACTCCCTGAGCCATGCAACTCCTGCTGTGTGTTAGTATATCGCTTAGTAACTTGGAATCTTCATAACTCTTGGATATATAGCATAGCTCATGTGGTAGTGAAGGTCGTGAGTTCGTTCTTCAATCCTTGAGTGAGTTTTATTTTATTTATTTTATTTTTTATTTTACTCTCCTCCAAGTGTAAATATTACTCTAAAACTGAGTTTATTTGGTCCCACTCTAAATAGAATCAAATGTACTCTACAGAATTTACTGTATATTACTGTACCTTTACACGTTGTCTGGCATTTCCACGTAATCCCAACTCGGTTTCACTTGAGTTTTGCTGGAGTTAAAATTTCAAATTCTCTGTCTAAGTGCCATTTTGTGTGTTTATGTGAAGGTCACACTCACAAAGATGATCATTTGGTGTCACCATTGCCTGAGGTCGTACAGCTAGTGCTCATCGATTGGCAGGTGTGCGTAGATACAAGAACCGCATATATTTTTTTGGAACGCGAGTTTCCATGTTGTTTATAGGTTTGACAGGATTTAACACATTTTGGAGCTTTTTTGTTACACTTAGAGGAACGATAATGTTTGTAAATACGAAAACACAATAACAGACTTCCTCAGTGGCTTTTATGCTGGACTTAGCTACTACACTTTTTTTTTTACAGCCTCTAGATGTACTGGAGATTTTTTCTTTTTTATTGTTAATTAGATCCGAACGTTATTGTTTTTATTGTTTTATTTCATATTTATATTTCAAGTGAAATTTCACTATCATTTCACATGTATGATTTGATTTCCTAATGAAAAGCCCTTTCGCTATTATACATGTAATGATGTAAATACAAATAATTATTTTGTACTGCTGTTTGTCATCCTGGGTGTGCCTAATATTTGGGCCAAAATGGCCGCTCCACTGGGGAGGGACACACAACAATCCGGGCTATACCTAATATTTTGGCCAATATGGCCGCTCCACTGGGGAGGCCCACACACAAGAATCCAGGGTGTGCCTAGTGTCTTTTGATATTTTTGCTTTTCAGAAATGGCACTAATTGGCTGAAATGGTTTTAAGATGATTCGTTATAGCATTCATTTGACAGTCTGCCAATGAGTTTCTAAGTATACCAGTGCCATGTGAGCTGGCAGCGACTTCAGATGAAGAAAAACATATTTTTCACATCATCCTTTTACTTGAGGAGAAAAAGAGAAAATGTTTCCTTGGAGCACTGGTGAGACATTCCATGTTTGTGGATATGCTTGAGGACCCAAAGGATTCCTTTCCTCATGAACCCCTTTTAGGAGGCTCACATATTTGACTTGATTGTATTTCCAAGCTCGTCTCCTTCTCTTCATCTTGGTGAACGCATTCATGATTCTCCTGCAAGTGGGAAGAAGTGTCACCCCGCGTGAATTGGATTGATAACGCTGGGCTAAATTTAGCCCTGCGGCAGGAAGCAGGAGAAGAAGCTATTTTTAGAAATGTTTATGGCGCTGCAAGAGTCAGGCACTGCCTAAAGTGAGTGGACAAATAGGGGAAAAGGGTAAGATTCACTGCAGACAACTGCACTCGACTTGATGGAAAAACTGTCTACCGACATCCAAAATAGTCCTCCAAACATTTTATGTTGATACAAGCTTAAAGTGAGTGTTGTTTTGGCTCCACTGGCCAATTTGAGAGATGCATCGGCTTTCTATTTACAACCCACTCAAATATCCATACAACACACTCTCCCTGTCTCTCCCAATATGCTGACTTGTTCATTTTATTTGGGCCTGAGGCGAAGCGTACATGAATCTGTCAGATATATATTGCTGTAAATTAAACAGCATTAATCTGATATTGATTTTTATAAAACAACCATCACATGGTTGTATGCCCAAAAATCATGAACATCAGGCAGGTAACACAAAATGGGATACCGTATTATGTACAGTAACACGTCTGTAATTACTTTAGGACTTAGACTTTAACACTGGAAAAACGTGTGCAGGAGGATGACAACAATCTATGACTCTATTTCTGTCAATGAAGTCCTGAAGGTCCATTCACAACATGTTGGTCTTGTTGATTTTGAGAGTCAAAAAGAAGTCTGCAGATTCTAGAGCATTCTATTCGGGCTGCAGTACTCTGGAATAAAACTTAAATCAATGAATAGATATTGTTTTCAATTTTTTTTTTCAGAATTTCCTATCATTTTGACATTTTCGAAAATCTCATTTATAGCACTGCTACTATTGGCACTGCCCTGCGATAACCAGTTCAGGGTGTACCCCCCTACTGCCCGAAGCCAGCTGGGATAGGCTCCAGCACACCCGCGACCCTTGTGAGGACAAGCGGTTAAGAACATGGATGGATACTATTAGCAGATTTGGTGTTTGTGGGTATTTTTATAACAAAGAGGTACGGTTAGTCATATTAAAAATGGTCATTTAATGTTCCCGCCAATATTGAATTTCTTGACAATCATGGCATTTTGCTGGAAGATACCACCAAATTTTTTTTTATTTGCTGGAGTTTACCAACACTAATGAAGCCTAGCAGGTTGTATTTCGCTTTTCTATACACTCTCAAAACATTTTTACATTTAACACCAATTTTCCTTATGAGCCGCTGTTCCGAATTTCACAATTTAAAAATGTTTCAAAATGGCTAACCTCACTAGCCAGATTGATAATTGTGATTCACTCAAGGGAGTTCTTCACATTATCAATCTGGAACTTCACTCAGCAGATACGTTTGGGAAAGGAGGGACATTCTGTCCAATATTGTCCAATACTTTGAGCTGATTGGACGATGCTGCATTTTGTGCGCATTTGTTTTGACCAATCACAGCAACGGATGGAAATGCCTTCTTCTGTCTCGTCTTAGGAAAAAAAACAAAAACACGAACATCTTTACCAGATAAAATGCATTCAACAAGGAAACGGTGAGTAATTCTGCGAGAACAGAATTAATTGCAACGTCCATTCGTCTATGTAAGGTTTGTTTGTTTCCCCGAGCCATCGACGCATCTTGGTTTCGTCATGCCCTAAACAACGTCTGATTGGTCCGACCTAAAAAAGGTAGGTTGCAAACTTATCAGGGGGAGCGGTACACGATGTATTTCTCGTAGTATGTGTGAACAAATACCGCGAGAATTCAGCTTGCTGGTAAGGTTACAAAATGGCGGTACACCGTCAAAAAATGGCGGGAATTTTTTTTTGGTTGTTTTACATAAATAGTTGTTATTACATTTAACGAGAAATTTTCGTCCAGTTGAATTTTAAATTTTTGGGAAAATTTGACAATGAAAAAAAATTGTCTCGTTAGAAGTTCCAAATGTTTCAAAATTTGTAAAGCAAAGCAGACATTTTGTAAATTCCTGTAAGAAAACTACAGGGAGTCCTCGAACTACGTCACACCCTATGTCGTTTCGACTTTACAGCGCCCGTGCCTCGTTCGTAGCCCGTTCTTTTTCATTAATTTCCCACAGTAATCACGGCATTTTTAAGTTATTTAAAGTTGTGGCGCATCACATTTCTGTGTTTAAGCTTGAATTAGCTCCGCTCTGCCGTCCGTCAGCAATGAATGTCCGTGCGGAAACACGGAAGATTGGTTCCGGCGTCTTGCCAAATACCTTTTTTCAAAATTACTGTAGAAAGTATTTTGACGTAAATATCGACTCAAAGGGAAAATCTGACTTAAGTCGAAATTCGGGTTACATCGCCAGCGTACGAACGGAACTCCGCCGTAACTTGAGGACTCCCCGTACTCCAAAGCCAGTCAACTTTGTCGGACATACAATGAAGGGATAAACTTATCTGCAAACTCACCTGAAGATAGTGACACGGTCTGAGGTTGGGCTTGAGGTCTGTTGGCGTCATGGGTTTCTCCAGATTAAGCGAAGACTTCCTGTAGGCCTCCTTGGCTTGGCTGACTGTTAACGTGGACCAGGAGCTCCTCTTCATGAACTTGCCTTCCGGTGCCATGTTTATGCTCTCACACGCTGAGCACTTAACATCATTGTTACTTTTGGAAGTCTTTAGCGATAGATCTCCCGCTAAGTGGCTGTGCACCGAATCAGGGTAGCAGTGACTGATTTGGTCCATGGGGTGTCGCGACATGACACTCGGCGGTCGGTATGTGCTGTCACTGTCCAAGTTGTCGTCCGAACTCCACCAGCCGCCCGAACGTTGCCTCCCGCTCCCGTCCCCTTTGCGATCTTTACTCTTGCTGCGCTTGTTGTGTTTGTGGTGGCCTTGGTGGTGGTGATGATGGTGCGAGCCATCCCGATGCGAATCGCTTTTGGTACCGTTCATCTTCGAGGAACCTTCCAGAGAGTGCGACTTTGTGAATAGCTTCTGCACCGAGTGAACTAAATGGCGGATCCTGCCGGGGCTTTCATTGCGCTGCTCTGTCGTCGTTGTGGTGGATGTGCGTTGGTACTGCAATGTGTGGAAGCCGTCCCGGTGAAGCGGCAACTGCTTCTCAAATTGGTCGAGCAGATTTGCTGGGATTCGGTTCATTTTGCCGCTGCCGCCATGCGAGGAAGAGCAGCCGTCATCCCTGCCGCCGGGGGTGTTGCCCCCGCTGTCCCGCGAAGCGCTTCCGTAATGCATGCGTGGAAAAGTGCTACATGCTACAGAGTGGTCCGTAGGCGCCATGGACGCCGGCATTACCATGCACTCCGAGTGGATGGAACTCCTCGGGGAGATGCGATGACGACCTTCAAGGGGACAGCTCTCGGTGGGGCTGAGGAGATATGAAGGAGGCCGAGAATCTCCGTGGTGAAGATGGTGCTCGAGGGAATGGTCAACATCTACAAAGCCACACGTGTGGGCTGAGGTGGGAGAGGTGAGCTGGAGGTGGGTGGGGCGCCCACCATAGAGACCCTTCATGTTTTTGCGTGGAGGGGAGTAGCTTTCCTCATCGAAGTACGGCGAGGTTGACCATGAATACTGATGGTCTGAAAATGAGTAAGAGAAAGAACGTTAGAAGACTTCAGAACTAAAACTGTGCATTTAAGTGTTGAAATGTGAGTCATCGATCACCATTCAGTTCTGTGTATTTTTGGGTGACTGGCTATTAAATTAAAGTGGGAAAAGATGGGTGATATTTTGAGATGAGATGACGACATTTTGATGATTTTACATTTTTCGCATATGTTGAAAAAAGTTGTCTTAAATGATTTAGTCATCCATACAAACACAAGGCCTATGGGCCATATCTAGGCCCCCCACATCATTTTATCTGGCTCGTGAAACCTAATGAATAAAATCATGTCGCAACTTCCATAATTCTTGCACAAATCTGTATAACAATGTACAATAAACAGCGTAGCGATATTGCACACATTTTATGTTCTTACCAAACCCCTTTTTTATAGTAACATGAACAATTGTTGAACTGATTTTCAAAACTAGTTACCCATCGAGTGGATTTAATAATGCTCGAGTCTTCTTTACACTCCCTTTGAGCATGGAAAACATGTTTTGGATGTGCTTTGTAAAAATGTTCTTGCGATGCTGTTATGTTTATTGTTTTTGTTATTATTTTTTATTTTTATTATTACTTTACACATACACACAGATAGATATTGATGAATTGATTTCGGCTGCTGTGTGCACTCATTTCACCCGTCAACGAACGACAAACAGTAATTTCTGGATGTTGGTCTAGGTTCATATTGTGCTAATATTGTTTCGCGACGTTTGGATAACATTACATCCCTAGAATTTAGCATCACAGCTTTTGTTTGTTGCCACTATCTTGTGTTATTTCTAGCAATAAACCAAATTCACTTTAAATGCCAAATGTTGTCAGAATAAATCAGTGGTTCTCAAATAGGGGTATGTGAAGGCACTTCAGGGGCAGGTGAGATTTAAAAAATCCCAAAGTAGGACACTTTATATTGATAAAAATAATTATGTTCACAAATCTTTATTTCTAATTAGGTTAGTTATTTCTTTTTTAAAGTTACATCTTTTTTAGTTATATATTTTTAGATATAACAAAAAAAAAATATCACTACAAATGGATTGATGGCAACTACTTAGTTTCAAGTCTCTTTTAATCCAAAAATGCTTTGCGCTGTTGAGGGGGTACTTGGCTGAAAAAAAAAATTCACAAGCGATACATGTGACAAAAGGTTGAGAACCACTGGTATAAATAATGGGTCCTTTTCACAAATCCACTTCTTCCTGAACTCAGCACCACTCCTTAATTTCCTGCCTTACATGATTGGACAAACTGATTAATCCAGGTGTGCCTGACCTCAGTAACCACGACGACAATGGCCAGACACACCTGGATTAATCAGTTTGTCCAATCATGAAAGACAGGAGATGAAGGAGTGGTATCGAGTTCAGGAAGTAGTGGATTTGTGCAAAGAGCCCATTGTATGCTGAATTCCAATAATAAGATCAGATTGATTTATACTTTTAAGAGACATTGAATTTATATAAAGATTAGTCCTTAGCACTCATTCCCACCGACGTTCCACAAAAACTATTTTCCACAACATCACTTGGAGATGTTACCCCCTGCTCAGAATGTGTGAAGGCATACCGCTAAAAAGACAAAGGATGAAAAAGACAAATAAAAATAAGACAGAGAACAGCCGGCGACAGGTTGGATGGAGCCTGCATTATCATTTGTCCAATTCAAAGTGAAATAATAGCCCATCAGTGTGCGGTTCTGCTGCAATCCATCAAAGCCCAGAAGAGAGTGTGAGAGATGTAGAGACGTCCCCGACTACTTTGCATCCGTTGGCGATGTAGCCCTTAAAGGGGACAGCGATCCAGAGAATTCATGAAGTGTCAAATAAAACAACCAAGTAATTGTTTTGGTAGCTGCTTAGTTCCATAAATATTTGAATGGCCCCTTGCGAATTTTGATCTCACACTTGTCTGAATCTTTAAGATCTTTGTCATGTAAATTTACAATATTTTTCATTGACTACATAACTTTTCTCAACTGTACAGAATTTATTCTATTACTGAATAATTAAGGAAGGTTTTAACATTCAGGGTTGAGTCTACAAACTTCCTGTATAATACACATCATGGGGCGGGGGGGAGCCTAAAAATATGATTCTGATTTCAACATTGTCCTCATTTTGTTTGGACTAAGGCTGGATGTTAATTTTTATCTTTCAAAGCGGATCAAATGTATTCCTCTCAAACTTATTTTTAATGAGGGCTAAGATATCAACCCCTGAGGTGCAGCCGTGCTCTGCTGTTTCTGTCGTTATCCATCTGCTGAGATGAAAACAAATTCCCGTTGTTTACCAGGCTTACACGAGGAAATCCACTTGGCAGTCTGATGTAAAATTAATCTGGGCTACTCTAAGCATGATTTGGGGGGGCAGATAAGACATTCTCCCTCAGGAAAAGCTGATTTTGTACCGGCGGAATGCAAATGCTTCTCAAAGATGTTCTACAGCGGCTGGGCTGCATCAGGTGAACCCGTTAAGCTCCAGTTCACTTGCTAGTAATTGCAGCAGACGGATGATGGTAGATTATTGATGGAGACGATACTACATTCTTTTGCAACTTCCGTCACTGTCTTCCTTCCTCTGACTGCGGACTCTTGCAGGTACACCAGAGAGCTGCACTGAATATATTATCTCCAGGCAGAGTTTTGGCATTTCCAAGGATTATACCGCAAGATGACAGACTAATCTGTCCCACCTCTCTTTCTTCATTACCTATGCAGAATTTTGCAGTTTAAAAGTTTAACGAAAGGAAGGAAAATAGAGCGGATGCATTATTCAAAAAAAATTTCTAAACATTTTGAGGATACTATAATTCAGTTTATATGAGCTGTAAAAGCGCTCTCTCTATGACAATGGCTTTGCAAACCCAGCGACACGTTTGTGACATCTTTGGGCAAGAAGGGGGTGGTTTTGTTTCTACAGGGAAATCAGCACCCCCTACTATCGTTAGTGGCTGTTCTGCTTCCACTGACTGCATGGATGGAGGGTGGGTGGCTGCGTCCTGGCCAGATAAAAAGTGGACAAGCAACGTAACACGGCCAGCTTCCAATACGAGCCCCAAAAATTAGCAGGCAGCAGGAGCAGAATGTGGGCTGAGCTAGTTAGCTTAGCTAGCAAATGCATGGGTTTGTTTACAGCTGTTGAGCCAAGATAGCAATAGTATTTAGCATTCGTTTGAGCAAATCCCCATCTGAATGACTCGCGACATTCTTTCATCTTTTTCATTAATGACAGAGAAGGAGATGTTGTAAATATTGCGTTATATTTAATATGAATATTTAATTACATTTTTGTGTTTTTTCCCCCCAATGCATTTTAATGGGCATTGGATTTTCGCTATGACAGGGATCGTCATCAATCTTCTCATCAATCGTTTATTTCAAACTTGTGGATCGCTGATTGACCCCAAAAATCCTGATCACGTAAAGTAAAAAAAAAAACCCCCCAGCAACAACAATAGTAAATATGAAATGCTAATATACTGCTAATAAAACTAACAGTGATGGAAATCTAAAACTTTTGTGGTAGCAAAAATCAAATTCCCAAATCAGCTACCTGTCACATTTACTTAAACAAGGAAAGTTGATTTGATCAACATTATCAACGCAATTTTGATTTGCAAGTGATAAACAAAGCCTTTATTAATGACATGGATGGGGCTCATTTGTTGAGTTTTTGTTTGACACTGCTGCACAGCCCACAAATACAGAACACGTAAAGGTCGTTTTGCCCCCTCAAACACATTAGCATTTAAATAGCATTATAGGCAACAGAATATCACTGACAGCTCCCACTCCTCTGCCAAGCCGGACTCTTACTGGAGTGAAGGTCAGAGTTTAAACATAATAAAGTGGACAAGTGCCAAATGAAACACATGCAGACTTGTCAGTGGTTAGCTTCTATTCTGGTGGCAACTCTTTCACGGGCCAATGGGATGAGAGCATTTATGAGGAAAAAAGAGCAATGAGATGTCATGTTTTTTATTGGATAGTTTTACATTTCTTTTCATGTCAGGTTGTTTTCACTATCAGAAAAAAAATCGTATGAATTATCTGATTGATGTTGTTGATGATTTGTTATTTCTTAAATGTAACTACTTTATTTTTGGACTATAAGTTGCTCTGAGGAAATGTATTTTACAAAAAAACGAGAAAAAGAACAGCAGAGCTTGGACTGGCGCTCAAACTCCCCGTTCTCCAATCGTTTTGACAGCAGCACGAGTATTGGTTGGATTCATAATTTTTCCACTTGTAACTATGGAAAGGTTTTTCCTTTTAGTTGAAAATGGCTTACTTTAACTAGAATCCCACCTTATATTATGGCCAAAGGTATAATCTTGGGTGGTTATTATGCTTTTTGGTGCTGTAAATAGTAAATCCTAGTGGTGACAGATGCAGCATGCTAATATAGCGAGCTAGGTCTGTGCGTCACACATTAGTTGCCATGACTACTTTACTTTCTTCGTCTTTCAGTCCTTGTTCTACTTTCTTTTGGCTGTTGGCAAAAACGTTGGTGCCACACTGCCACCTTCACCTTAAAGTAAGACATTTTAAATTAAAATATTTTTTTTCTGAGGCTCGAAGCAGAAGTTTTGAATCCAACTGGAATGTGTTTGCTACTGTCAAAACGATGAAGGAACAGGGATTTTGGGTGCCAGTCTGAACTCTAATTTTAATATTTACAAGTCGCAAGACCGGCCCAGACAATAAAAAAAAAAGTGATTTATAGTCTAAAAAAATATGGCAATCTGAAGAGCTTGGGCATGGACATGATAAAGGCTACAGCCGTAACATATCAAATCGAACCACAATCCGCAACCCTTCTTGAATCATATTGTATCCCATGGATCAAGATATGAATCGAATCAACTTTTATTGGAGACATGCTTGAGAGGATGAAGCCAAAAACCAAAAGATGACCTAGGTCATGGCAGCAACATAGCAAGGTCCAAGGTGAGATTCAAATCCAGAACCCTTGACGCACGTAGATTTAAATGGCCAGTCAAAAAAGACAAATCTGATGCAGGCAACAAAATTGGAAATTAGAATTATATATTGTATGGAAGTTGAACATCTCTAAAGGCTTTTCGGGTTAAACATATCAATCACATGTGTGAGTTCCCCATCTGCCCTCTGTCAAGTCATTCTGGCAGCATCTCTTCCACATGCCCGCAGTAAATTCAGACTCGTATTTTCTGAGCAAAGCAAATCAATAGAGAGGCTTTCTTATCAATCTCCTCAAAGGTTAAATGTTCTCTCACCAGAATTGTGGCCTTTGTCTAGGAAACGGTAGGAAGGAGAATTGTGTCTTCAACCCTCAGGGCGAATCAGCAATGGCCTGAGTCATTATGTTTGAGAGCAAGCCAAGGGAAAAAGTGTCAGAGCTGCAATCTGTCAGCTCGGCAAGCCTTGTAATGGTCACCGTAGCGCTTTTGATCAAAATAAGGCAGCGGCTTATGGCTTTGGCACATATCCTGCTCACTTGTCCATCTAAGTGACAGCGCCGCATGATTCATGCATACATTTAAACTGTGACGACTGTGGGCTAAAAATGAAGCCGCAGCGCGGCAGTTGTAACCGCAACTGTTCCGTTTGCCGCAATAACCGAGAGCAAGTCACTGATGCGTGCCTTCACAGAAACTACGAGATCAAATAGGAATGAACAAAAATGTTCCTTTTATTATTGAGTGCTGACTCAGCACACTTTAAATTACATTTTGGTAATTGTTTAAGAGACAGAAAAAATATCATGTGACCCATCATGACATACTTAATTAACGGCAATGTGCTATTCCTTTATAATATAAAATCCATTTTTTTTTTATTCTTATCCACACTTACCGACTTATTTTCTGAAATTGTCTTGATTAAATGAAAATGGAATAAACAAATCATGACTTTGTGTTTTATCAACCACTTTAAATGATTATCATGACTTGTCTCTGAAGTTTGGCATTTTGGGAACTCATGTGGACCAGAGGCAAAGGGCCTCAACTTAAATGAGCCTATTTGCATGACCATGAAAAATTGATAACTGGGAGTACAGTAATCCGATCAGTTCAATGATTAGATCTGAAGTGTTGACAAGTGGTGAGCACAGCAGCCTCACAGTTTCGGGGTCCAAGGATGAAGAAGTGTGTGAGAGTTGTGTTGAGAGTTCAAGCTGTTTTGCTAAAGAGAATCATTTTCGTTTTTATTTAAAATACGACTACAAACAGTCCACTCATGAATATGCAACAATATCATCAAAGTTAGGCTATTTTCAATGTGATATTTTAACAAAAAAACAACAACCTCGTATTGCCTTATCAATATGGAGCAGTGACATGAAATATTTCACCCCGAAATGTTTAATTATTCACTTTGTCGACGGATGTGCACCCTCTGCACGTTCCAGCGTAGCCTCAGGCGGTACCTGTTTGATTTAGCGCGCTGCATGTGGCAGTGCGCAGAGTTTTGCATGCAACAAAGGAAAGGATTAAAGCATGGAGACTTTGTCAGAAGTGAGTGTAAATTTTGCCTGAAGAGTTTGTGACCGACACATATGCACGCAATTACCAGGGGGACACAAACGTGGATTGAAGAGCATTGATCCAAAGGTTGAGCAAACTTTAATGTGCCGTCCAAAGACCTGTCAGCACTACCAGCACCAGTACTATGACGGAGCTACGTGTTAGCGGACTGTCCCCAAAAACGTGAAATGGCAATTTTACTTCTCGAACACCAGTTTCACCAAGCGGGTTGCAAAAGCCACAGCATTTAGCAGCCCAGAGATGATTGTGACCTGATAAGTAGAAGCTGCTGAATGCTTGAATACTTATCACAAGGCCGTTAATGATGCAGCATGTTATCTGCGTTGCGCTCAGCACTCTTCATCACTTTCAGCCTCTGTGCCAATCAAAACGGGAACAAAGCGGGAGATGTCATAAAGGATTCTGATTTGTCAGGGTGCGCGTTCTTTTGTTCCTCCAGGAAAGACAATACGAGAGGCTTTTGTGCGATTTCAACATGCTCTTTTATGCCATTCACGAACAAATAATTAGAAAAGCACAACTCCTATTTCTGTTTTTTTTTTAAACCATAAATTGCACTTAAAATAGTTCAATTTTATCCAAAATCGACAGTGTGCCTTGTAATCTGGCAGAGGTGGGCATTCCATCAATATTGACGGAAGATTTGCCAATCTGTCAATGATGGACACCCATTTTGTTGATAATTGACGGGAAACTTAAAAAAATTGACAAACTAAGTATTGACGGAAGGGGTTTTTCGTCAATGTAATTGTCAACCCATCAATACATTTGTCAATCCGTCAATGACAGATGTCCCATTTTGCTGACAGTTTGACAAATGATGACTGACGGAACGTTGACGGATGCCCACTTCGAATGACGGAAACATCGACGGACGCTCATTTTGCAAAGCAATCGATGCATGACGGATTGACAGTTCAGCTTGAAATATTGAAAATGACGGAAGAGTGTCCCGACTGTTGACGATTGCTGAATGACGGAGGCTCAAATTTCCAATGTTACAACATAGGACTGGACCGGTGCGAGGTAAGCAATACAGCCAGATTCCACTAGAAGTCGGGACCGAGAGAAAAAGGTTGGATGATGATGAGTGCCTTGTTTACAGCTGTTCAACTGTCAACCAAGATAGCATTTATCATTCGTCACATTATTTTTTTTAAACGTCTAATATATTAAGTGAACAAATAGCAGTTAGAACAAACTTTTTAACACACAATGCTTCACAATAATAATACGCCTTATACCCTGGAACGCCTTATGTATAAAAATATTTTAAAATAGAGTAATGCATTGTGCCCAATGGTCCAAAAATACGGTACATTTTATACATTCTTAATGTTATAAACATATATAAGTGCAGAACAACAGCATAACTAGAAAGAAAATACAGCCAACACTAGTCCTAACTCCAGTCAATAAATGTTCTTACATTTTTTTATTGCATCAGTGTCAACTACCACTCTGAAAGTATCCATGTGATGTTTAACCATGCTACTACTAGCCTTGTATGATGTTTTTTTTTTTTTGTAAGTTGTTGCACCGTTCATAGTACTTCCATACTGTCACAAATCATATACACTGACATCTTTACCACAGCATCCAAAAAAAAAAGCATAGAGCAGAGGCATATCCATTATCCAAATATCACAGGAGACCCTGAATCAACCTGCATGCTTCGATATTCAAATTGCACGTAAATTATTCCAGTGCCAACACCAGGCAGTGACAACAAGGTAATACCCAAAAAGTGAATCACTCGCATGATTTTTTTGGGGCACCATTTTTACGCTAGGTGCTCTTTCAGACCTCACTCCCATTTTTGTAGCTGTGCATTGGGGCACTAGCCAGGAATCAAACCCGCAAAATCCGAGTGAACGATAGCATGTACCATGACACTACAAGTGGAAGTAAACAATACTAAATGAAAATATTAAAAGTTGCATACCACAGATCGACTGATTTATTGTCTTTATGCTGCCATGTAGCATATCCTTCTAGCCTTTATCAGCTGGGAAAGACGCCAGCCCCTGCCATGACCTTGAACAGGATAATTGCTATAACAACTTATGATCACATAGAAGCAATGTTGTAAAACTGTCTTATGCGCACCACAATCTCCAATTGAATCCCCTCAAAGCTTAAAATTACATTTTCCACAGCCATACAAATGCTGAGAGTTCAACGAAGCCCTTGTACATTTGTCATGCCAAGCGAGGTACTAATATTGCACGGGGCGGCATGTGCATGCTGGAATCATAAATCCAGTGCATCTGTAGTCTAGTCACAAATTGTGTCGAATGCGAATCACATGAAAACCTTGCGTGACAAGATTTGATCACGTCAGAGGAAACAGCCACTGCTGCATTTTTCATGCAAAATTGTTTGTAGCCTCAGAACAATTTCTGGTTACCGTAGCAACGCAACCGGAAGTATGTCCCCAACCTTTTTTTCCACCACGGACCGGTTTATACAAGTCCACAACTTTTGCGGCCCAGTAGGTTTTTGCTTTAAAAGGCAACAACAACGCTTTAATATGGTGAGGTCTCTATGGTAATGCTTATGCTTATGAATGATACAAGCAACACAAAAACGGGGGTATTTTGTAGATATAACAATAAATATGAAGCCACATTAGCAGTGCCTTCCTTAAATGCGCCAACATAACAAGGCACCGCACAACAAATATAAAGTCCAACTCACTCACCATAACGCTAAATTAAGTGCCGCTCGCCGCAGAACGGGCCATCATGCGTGGAAATCACCCGTAGCTGTAAGTCCATGCACCTTTCTTTTTCTTCTTGGTCATAAGCTCCTTTGTTGTCTCATCACTGGGCCTTTTCTCCGTTGCAAAGAAACTTTCCAAATGTGTCTGTTTTTTACTGATTTTGCTAACTTTTCGATTAGCATCAGCGCTACGCGACTGAGATAATTAGCATCTTGACATGCCTCAAGAGTCCGTCGTAAACAGAGAGAATCCGGTCGCTAATCAATTAACCAGAAGTCGGTGTTGGATTTCACTTTCCTTTCTTTTCTTTGGTCCTTCCTCGGGTCTCCTGACAACCTCACGACTCTAGCTGGATTCTGAAGTATTCGGTTTAGGTGAACGGTATGGGATTTTTAAGTTTTAGGTGAATTAATGTGTACACGCACACACACACACGCACATGCACACACGCACATGCACATACAAAAAAAAAGAAAAAAAAGAAGAAAAAGAGATAGAGCAATGATGATGACATGTCGAATCGGTAAAATTACAGAATGAACAATACTGAGCTCTGGAAAAAGTAAAAAAAAAAATTACCCAGAAGAACAGTATTTAAAAATTTTTTATTTCAACTATGCGCGGTCCAAAGTGGCCCAGGGCGGCCCTGTGGTTGGGGACCACTGCACTAAGGGATTCATTATGGATTGAATAAAAACAGTTACAGTAATTTCTGGACTACAAGGTGCACCTGACTATAAGCCGCGCTAGCTAAATTTGGGCAATATTCGAGTTTGTCACACATTTATACCACACTCGATTGTAAACCGCAGGTGTTTTAATGTTACTGCACCGGGTTCCCGCTACTTTCTTTTCCATAATGAGGGCGCAAATTGTCTCGCTCTCGTTCTGTCTCTCCTACTGTATTTGGGTTCACTTGGTTTGTTTTGCTCTGCCTGATGCTCTTGCGCTGGAAATACGTAAAAGCTAATACACTTGCCATGCAAACCCTGTTATGACATCAATGATCACATCTACGACGACTGTAAATATTATTCCGAAAACGCCCGTCAGTGTGCATGGAGACACTTACGAAGCACCTTCTTTAGCACAGACTGATTTGGAGTGAGGACAGTTGCCCCATGTCGCTCCAGGGAGTGGAGGTGAACCTGGACGCGTCTGACGGTAAAATGCAATTAGTTTAAGTGCCTGTCCCAGTGTTTTACTGGCCTGATTTCACAGCAGGGAAATGAATAAAGCACTATTGACAATGCCTTGGTGTGCTCTAAACACAGCATACAATAAATATTTAGCAGCCAGTGGCAAGCAGCGCATATGCCCATTCAAGTGCTTTCAGTTGCAAATATTATAATATGACTGCATTCAATTGGTGTCAACTTTATTTATACAGCATCATACCACGACAGCAGTTACCTCGGGCTACTCTTCATTTAGAGCAAGTCGATCTAGGACTGCCTGTACACACCAGCTGAAATGCTTTGTGAGATTATAAACCTTTCAAGAGTACTGCTGCAAGGTTAGTCGTTTCCAGACCCACAAGACTGGAAGGAAGATATTAAGACAAAGAGCAAATTCTGGTACATTCCCAGACGGATGAGTTGGTATTAGAAAACTGGACAATTTACAAATTGACAACTATGACATAAGATGTTTTTTTTATCTGATTAAATAAAGAAGATGAAGATTGAGACTTTTATTATTTCTAACCAGAGTTGCCTTGTTTTTAGTGATTAAAAAGAACATTACACACGCAGAACTCACTTTTGAGTTTTGTTTACTTTCAGGACATCTGCCTGAATGATTAATCTGTTACAAAAACTGTCAACTGAAGAAGCAGTAAAAAAGAAAAAAGAAAAAAAAAAGCAGTGTTATTGTTTAGTGAGAAAAAATATTGATTCGACCTTTCTTCCTAATCTATTATGTTCTCGCTTTAGCGTAGAGAAGCTTGAACTGCAGCACATCACAGACAAAAAGCCGCAGTTGAACAATACGGAAATGTGACTGAAAGGATAAAGAGTACTCTAACCAAATTTATTTTTGTCCTTGATATTTTTGAAGATGCTATTCAAAATTAGTGTATGGTGCACTGATTAATAAGCTCTAAAAGATTGAAACATTTCGCAATTGTGACCACATGTTACTTAATAAAGTAACTAGTAAAAAAAAAGTAAAAGTAATTAGTTACTTTGGTAAGCAATTACATTAACAAAAGTAACTAGTTTTACAAATGTCATTACTTTTACAAAAGTAATTAGTTACTCAGAAAAGTAATTACGATATTTTCCACATGTTCTACAGTGTAGAACAGTGGTTCTCAACCCCGGTCTTTGAGTATCCCTATCAAGCCTGTTTTCCATGTCTCCCTCAGCTAACACAGCTGAGGATCGTTATCAGGCTTCACGCAGAGCTTGCTGATTAGCTGGTCATTCATTCATTCATTGTTCATTTATTTCAGGCAGCATTCAAAATTAACAATTTATCAATTTCTCCAGACAATACTCAACTAAACCTAGCCTGGAAAGGAGTGGGAGGAAGAAAAACGTATTAAGGTCCCACCCCCGATCTCATTAATATCAAACTTTGAAAAAAAAGCTTACAGTAACCAACGGCGGTTTCCATGAACACTGAGAAACAAACAGGACTAAAACAATGTGTTCATGAACTAGCATCAAAAGCTCATACCAGCAATGGTAATGAAAACTAACAATACCAGCTTAGCTAAGAGACAAACCAGAAACAAAACTAAAGCAAAAACAGCACATATCAATAATTCTAAGACGAAAGTATACCAACAATGGTAATGGATAATATAACCGCAATGATAAAAAAGCAACACTGTCACAATAAGATGGAAGATTGATGGAAGTGTAAGATGCACTCTCCAAATACTGAAACCAAACCGTATCTTTATACAACAGTTTGAATCGGTGGATGTTTTGTACCTCTAAGCTGTTTGACACAAAAACTTTTACGAACAGTTCTAAATTTAGGTTATATAAAATCTCCATATCCTCTCAAGTTATGACAGACTTCCTCTCTTTAAAATATATATATTTTTAATATATTGTAAGTTATTATGTAGTAATCAGTAGTATCAAAGTATTATACTTTATAAGGTCATGTAATTTAAACAACTTTGACTGAATAGACAGACCCTGGTCATTTGAAACACCTGTGTTGGCCGAAGGAGACATGGAAAGCAGGCTGGATAAGAGTATTCGAGGACTGCGCTTGAGAACCAGTGATGCAGAAGATATTTGTAAGAGCTGAATGAAGAATAAAAAATATATATTTTAAAACATTCTGTATGTATTGGAACTCAACAGATTGCAACTTGCTACATGCATAGATAAAAAATACAAACAATTAAAATTTGGAAAGTAAACAATATCCACACACATTTAAGTGCAAAACTAAGACACAAAATCTAAACTTAAATGTAAAACAACAAAGTGAAATTAGGAAGTGCGATTCTCTGTATTTGTACATTATTGCACAGTAAACTGAGCTTTATCCAAACATGCTAAGCTATCCTCATATACACAAGCGCGAGCGCACGAGCTCACGCACGAGTGTGAGCGAACATAAAAAATATTGTTTGCATGCTTGTTTACCCAATAGAAAGCTAACAAGTAACTTACTGAGGTCCAGCTGGGAAGGAAGGAAGACACGCGCCGATAATCACAACAAATGTGAGCATTTTCTCACCCTTTTCGATCAAAGCCAATCAGAAATCGTCTCTGTAAGATTAAACCTAACCGACTAGCAAGCATGGGGTGCCTTAACACTGATTCTCATTCCCTAATTTGTTCAGAAACAATCGGGGCAGACTGTGATTGTGACGTGAAACGGAACAATGGCTAATAAGAAAACCTTAATAATAATAATTACACCCTTAATGGGCCACCAGCGTATTACAGGGAGGTGCCAGAGTCATTCGCCACAGAAAAAAAAAGACAATTTGCAACCACAATGTAGTTACCAGATAAGCTAACCGTTAGCCTAGCTTCATCTTCAGTTAGGGGACTTGCGTATCGAGTGCACCCCATGTGTCATGGGTGGAGTCTGACATTTTAAAAACTAGTTAACGTTACAAATCAGTACGTGCGTACCCTTATTAAGGTGACTGCTAAGAGAAATGTAGTGGAGATAATCATAATGATGCTGACTTGACAGTCAACATCTGTACCGAAGCACCCTTCTGGGAGCAGGCACACTTTCATGCGCTTCCCCAGGCAGTTACTAAAAGCACATGATTCGAGTAGTAATTCAATGGAGGGAGCGGGCTGATTTAGTTTCCCTCTCAGATCCACAACACAAGCAGCTGTAATGGGATTGCCGTGAAACGTGGAAAGCAAGGACGCCGGACTTTTCTAATCACTGGATTGGATTTGAGCAGCTGTCGCGTACTTGCCTCACACTTTAATGTATAACAGAAGGGAAGAGGAGAGAAATGACAGCAACAGCTCAGCACGTGATTGGTAACAGATCAAACTGCTTCGTATTGTTGACAATAGAAGCTAGTTAACTGCAGTCGATGGATTTCCGTAACACTGACGACACACTACCTATTTTAGCCCATTCTTCATGAGCAAACTGCTCCAGCTGTCTCAGGTTTGACAGGGTTCCTTCTCCAAACTGCATATCGTAGCAAAGCAGCACCAAATAAACAAACCCACTTCATTTTCTTGCTTCTTTTTTAGATCTGTAAAAAAAAAACAGGGCGTCTATTCATTTTATTTTTTTTATCTCATCATCCTGTTCTCCCAGAAGCTTTGTGGCTTGTCAGTATGCATTGTGACAAATTCCATTCTCATCAGCTTCGAGTTATTTCAGCAGCCATTGTGGGTTTTTCTTTCTTTAACACGCGAGCCTCTGTGTGTATTTGTATGAGGGAAGCCGTGTGCTGTCAGCTGGAGGCATGGAGGAGAGAGAAAGGGTGACGCATAGGTCACCAAACCAGTGCGCACATTATGACAGGAGGTGCTACATACAGTATAGATGGAAATTTTGGAAGACTCAAATAAATTATATAATAATAATAATAATTTCCTATCCAAAAAGGTCAGTACCAGCATTTTCATCCCGATCACAATGGCTTGATGTCAGTACAGTGGATTATTGCTGAACACAGTTCTGAGGTTCAGGGTTCAAATCTTGGCCTTATTTTGCATGGCGACCAGTCCAGGATGTTCTGAAGACTTGGCACCCAGAGAAGATACAGGAGTTGAGAAACAGAGAGTCTTTAGATACAAAAATACAAAGTAACAACAGAGAGCAGGGCCGGATTCAGATAGCCTTGAAAAAAACACATGATAGAGAAACCTTGACTGTCTGTTTCTCACTTTCCGTGTCTTGTTTGCGTTTGGGTCCAACCTCCGCACCTCACATGACATGTTGCCTGCCTACTGCTCAAAATGAGCCGGGAAAGTCTCCAGCTCACCTGTGACCCTAATGAGGACAATGGAAGGATGTTTGTAGATATTTCTTTTTTAAAAGTCCAATTATGACAAAGGGTATTAAGAGAAGAAGGTGGGAAGAAAAGAAGAATATTCACCAGGAGTAATGTGGAGGAAGCACATTCTTGTTTAAATCAGTAAGCATCGAGCATTGTAATTTAGCAACATGCTGTAGATGAATCATGAGATTGGTGCTACAGTATATCCGCAGGAGGAAAGAAACCCTTAAATGAGAATTGCTCATTAATATGATTGGCTGCTAAATACCTTTAACGAATCCAAATGGATTTCACTCTTGAATGTTAATGAGCACATCTTCCGTGAATTAAATCGACCGTTTACATACTGTCCATATTTAAATATGTTGACAAACAGAACATGGCATACACGTATGGAATAAAAAAGAAAAAGAAAAAAGTGAGTCACGCTCTCTGGAATGATTTCATATTTTGAGAATTTAACAATGTGTGTTTATTCTTAATCTCTGTCGCCAGAGCTTCTAAAGGAAATAACACAAGCGGAAACACAATCACAACAAACATCTATCCCATTCATGACCCCACCATCAACAGACCTCCCCAGTGGCTTGATCATATTTGAGCTGTAGATTGCTCAGTGAGAAAGACTAAGAGCATCACAGGAAGGACGACAGTTTTAGTCATTACCCGGCGCCGCATGCAGTCCATCGCCAGCTGTGTCCTACTTCATCAACAACAAAACACTAAAGTTACTGTTCCGAAATACAGTATGTCTAATAAGGCAAATGCTGCAATTATTCTCTGACATTCCCCAAAATTTTTTACGGACATGTTCAGATCATTTTGACTCAGAAAAGTAACAATATGTTCTAATTAAGCCCTTAAAATAAGAGCTTTAAAGCAACTGGGATGCTGCACTGATAAAGAAACAAGTGCCTGTCAGCCACCTCTAAAAGAACAAAAAAATAAAAAATAATTTCTATTTAAATATGTAGTACTAATTAAAGGGATACTTGACTCATTGAGCCATTTTCAGCAGTAAAAAGTAAAAAACAAAAAAAGTTTTGTCCAGAATCAATTTGATAAGTTCATAATTTTACATGTAGAATTAATAATACCTTTTAAAAAGTACATTTTCCACTTGCTGTCGACTGAAGATGAGATCACCTGTGCTGAGGGTGAGAGGGTCGTTACCCACTTCCTCAGCACAGGCAACGTCATCTTCAGTAGACAGCAAGGGGAAACATTTGTTTTTAAAAGTATTAATTGTATCCCGCAAAAATAATGTACGGTAGTTATCAAATTCATTCTGGACATAAATACTAACTTTTTACTGTTGAAAATGGCTCATTGAGTCAAGTATCCCTTTATGAAACTTTTCATCTCATTGTATAAAGGAAACGTGCAATATGCATGAAATAATCATGACAACTATTTCTTAAACAAAATCACCAAATATGAAAATGACCATATCTACGCTGCATGAAAAGATGAAACAATATTATTAAATGAAACGTACTATAAAGTTAACTAATATCTAATTGGCTCCAACATACTCTTAAAACTACTTGGCTAAGATTAACTCAAATTGGGTGAAAATAGATAACCCAGCAATGGGTCAAAAAGGGACCAGGAGGAAGTGGCCCAGCACGTTGGGTTAAGATTTTGATCCGGCAAGTGTTAAAAAGTACTACCCATACTAATGAGTTAAAGCTAACAAAAAAATGGGTGACCAGGTTATCAGTATAGCTGTGGTTCAAAATAATACAGCATTTTATTACCAACATTTTCTAAGAAGAAAAACTTTTCCCTTTCAGTGGTCACCACACAAAGAAACTCAAAATACGTTACCCACTGAGCCCTGCAGTCTCCATTAATATTTTCTAAGGATGTTACATAAAATTTACTTCAATTTCAGTACACAAAATGGCGACCGGCTTCAGCTCTTTCAGCCCGCCCAAATCCAATCTTGAACTCAATCTGCTAGGTCAAAATAATTAACCCAACCATGGGTAAAAGTAACCCATTTTTTTTTTACATCAGTCAAAATACAAAGGTTCATCACAGTAAACAAACACATTCCAAACTTAATTACATCAATATTGACCTCACGGCTACTGCGATTCTTTAATTATGCAGGAAAACATTCCGCCAGCAGAATGTCCTCTGTGTCTGTCTGCGTGCTCTCACCATTTAACTGTGTGGCCATTACAAATGCACAACATGAGGGCGGTCTGAAATCAATTAAAGTGCCTGTGATATCCTTCCCACCCTCATTTGCATATCCAACAAGATGAGACCCAGAGGCTAACCATGGAATCATCACCATGCGTCTAAATTAGCCTCAAATGTTTGTCCCTGAGGCCTGCTCTTGAAATGTGTTCCTTGCATATAGGCACATATGATACAATGAATGAAGACGTCTGAAACAAACAAACAAACAAACAAACAAATATTCAGACAATGTATAACGGTTTCAGGTGTTTATTCAGAAAAAAACACATACAAGTCATCATAAAAATGTGACAATAAAAAGACTAAATAACAGACATTAATGCATGCAGCGAGACACGCTTTTAATAGATTTACACTGCAAAAACTAAAATCTTTAGTAAGATATCATTTCTTAAATGTAACCTAAATTTGCTTATTTTGATTTGACAAGTTATTTTTTACTTAAAATGAAATTGTCAGGCAAGATCATTGTGCTTATTTTAAGATACTTATTACTTAATTAATCTTATTTGATCAAGCAGTCTTGGCATTGAGTGTTAACAGCCAGTTTTAAGTACTGTGAGGATTAAAACAAGCATTTCCCACATTTTAAGATGACAACTAACCAGCATTAAAGACCCTGAACTGGGCTTTCATGAGTTTTCTTATTTTAAGATTTGGCATAATCTATGAAAAAAGACGAGTGCAGTATGGTTCATTTCGTTATATTTGCTAAGCTAATTTTTCCTTCTTTCAATACCAGCTCAGTGGTCTAGTGGTAGAGTGCCTACCCTCAGACTTAAAGGTTGTGGGTTCAATTCCTGGCTAGGTCATGACAAAGAAAATGGGACCTGTTACCTCCCTGCTTGACACTCAGGCTAAGTTATCCAAGTGTAAAAAAAATAAATAAATACTCATGTATTTTAAGAAAATAGTTCTATTTATTATAGCTTGAAAAAAGTCGACATTACTTGTTTTTAGTCTGAAAATGCTATTTTCAAGACAGCAGTGGTTAATATGGGGCTGGTATTATTTTCTTATTTTTCAAAATCTTACATGTAAATTTAAGTAAAAAAATTTTGTTCTGTTGTTGCTTATTTGAAGTAATCATTTTCTTATTTTACTATATTTTTTTCTTACATTTTCTACAGTCCTTTTTATGCTTCTTATTCTCAAACACCACCTGAGATGTGTTAATTTATTTGATAAGTTAACCACTACTGATGCAATAGGTTTCATTTTGTCCATCAAGAGCTGAATAGTCAGAAGCTTGAGTTAACAATGAGTGCTTTAAAAGAGGGCAGAGTAAAACATAGCGGGACATCACTCACACTTCAGTACACAATGGGATCGTAAACATAAACACGAGTGTCGACCATGGGTCCATTTCACAAAGCATCCTTGACATACGCTGCAAGTGGAAACTCTGCGTTTTTTGGTTTCAGGACAGCTGATTTGAGGTCGTTTTATCAACGCGCCGAGTCACCATGGCAACGGGGAAGCAGCGCGCAACTGAAAATCTAAATGCGATTATATGGCGAATTTGAACATGTCTTTAGAAAAAAAAGTGTAACGCCGCAGCAGCTCCCCATAGAGGATGGCGGCGTGGGAGAACGTTGCTGCTCGGGTGTCGGGTCAATGCGTACATTTAAATGTCGTCCTTTGCAATCAAAATAATATAATAGGCAACCCCTGTTGAATGGTAGGCTCATTAATTTATTTCATTTAGGTGCAATCCTGCGCGGGAGAAGCGCACTTGACTTAGAGATGAAATATAAAAACATGATGCAAACGGTGTGCAACACACAATATATGCTGTGATGTGAGTGCATGAGTACGGCGCCGGTGATGTTGCAAATAGGAGGACGGATTAAGTTGTGTATGTAGATGATATACTGTGATGCGAAACGATACCGCTCAAAAAGATAACTATCCAGAAATGCCAGCATATCCATGCGCGGTCTGATAACATTCTCACGACGAATATTTAATTCCTTGCGCAATAAAGCGGCACCTTCATCAATAGGGACTTTACGCTCTAGACTATAGGCATATTTATGTAAAAACTCGTCGCAGCGGACTTTCTGAATGAGGAAATGAAATGTCGTGTGTGGCTGAAAGGAGGCGGGGACAGAGAAAAACTCGAGTTTCATTGTGAAAAACCTGCTATTGACCAGGTTAGGTTCATGGACGCCGTTACTACGGTAACTAACCAGGAGCTTAAATGACCTCTTTTTATGCAACAGGCTAGACTTACCTCTTTTCCTCTGGTTTCAGTTACCTCCCTTTCTGAAACGAAGACGCAGAGTTTCCCACATTTCAGGGTTTCTTGACCCAGAGTTCCGACTAAACCTGCTTTGCGAAATAGACCCCATGTCAAGGTGAGAATATAACAACATGCTGGATTTGAGGTTTCAGCTAGGAAAAAAACTCGCTGACATCACAGCTTTTTAAATTGCCCTCATAATCTTCTAATTAGTAATGCATCATCAATAAATTTGTACTAACCCATTGTATTGCACCTCATCTCATTTGCAAAAACTATTGAGTACAAGGTGAAACTCATGAAATCACTCTTGCAGTGTGAAATGACTTTCTTGTGTCTTCTGCACCACCACCAAGCTTTAGCCTAAAATTGAAGATAATTCACAACTGAGAACACAGCGCCCTGTTGACACTTCAGCCATCATTTCTAAAATTATTTTTTTATTTTAAAGAATTTCATTGCAGTTCTATCAAAAATGCTATGCAAACACACACTTCTGCATCATAGATCATTTCCACATTGAATGTGCGTTATCATTTCCTCACTGTGTAAGTGCCTAATTTACTATATGAAAAAGGCCTAGTGGACACGGTCATTTTTTCCATGGCTTAAGGAACCGTTAACTCAAATTCTGTCCGACGACAAGTGGCCTCACCTGTAAGCCAAAAATCCGTTTTGAAGTTTGTATAAAAAGGTCTTTGTGTCTGTGTTGTTTTGTGGAGGAGAAAACTAGAATAATAAAAAAAGATGACTTGCATTTCCTTTTTTTGTGCTATGTGTAGTCTATCTAAGTTGTTCATGCACCACTTACTGTTGATCATAACAAAGCCACTGGGAAATACTGTCTAACCTACTCTAATTTGCCTTGGCAGACAATGAAGGAATAACCATTCGGAGGGCGTATGCATAGTTTTGACCCCCATTCACAATTCTTCCTCTGAGTGGTCGAAGAATGCAGTCCTCTTCTACAGTTCAGCATTGTGCCTCAAGTGACCCTCATTGAGGATGAAAAATCAATGAATGTGTCCAGAGGTCCACATCTGACAATATGGTTGGTCTCCCCCCCCAAAAATGTGTGTGTGTATATGTGTGTGTAGCGGGGGTGTCTTTGGGTTCAGGACACTGCACACACAATTAACCTATGTGATATTTTGGCAAACGGCAGATGGTTGATTGGATGGAAAGGGTCAGCGATTGTGTCCGGAGATTGGCTTGACGCAGGAAGTGCTTGATTGAACTGTCACTGACACCAAAGAGCGACAATGTCAGACTATTTCCCCCCAAAATAGTTCATCGTTATTAGAAAGTTTTACCAAATTTTTTTTCTTCTTGAAATAGTGATGACGGAAACAATGTTAATTGCATACATTTTCGATACATTAGGTGGGCCCCACCTACGACAGACGGCTAGTAGTGCTTGTTGAAATTATTGTCTTTGGTTGAACATTTGGGTGTTTAATTCTCAAATTGTTCTTTTTGTCAGTTCTGCAGTAAATCTACAGTAAATGTCAACTGGGAGAGACGGCCTACCTTGAAGCAAGGACACTTTGTCTCGTATTTTGAGTGAGAACAGTTGCTGAGGAATACTGCACTAGTGTGGAGAAGGAGCAAAACTATATCACAAATATTTGTCATATGGTCTTAATTGCAGATTTTCTTTTACCTGGGTCTGTAATGTATACCCTGTGACAAACCAAATCTGAAAGTTTTCGAGGTTGACACCAAATTTGCAGTAAAACCAGAATCTGTATTCAGCGAGAAAAAAAAAAAAAGGACAAACGTTTTTGGGAAATGCTTTATCTGAATTAGGGCCAAATCACACATACATCGTTTTTTTTCATCCAGAAGGGAAATACAGTATAACAGGCTACACAATTATATAAACAGGAATATGTATGGAGCTTAAAGTTGCTTAAAATCAAGCAACGGCATGCAACACCATAATCCCACTGCTGAAAGTAACTCATTCACATGATTATGTAAATTTTAATAATGCAGGACCCAGCTTTGTTAGCTATAATGAAGATGCTGTTACCTCAGCATCAATTTCCCAAAATGTTACTTTTTGTTCCAGTGGGTATATGTTTCTAGATTGCTACGAAGCCTGAGTCAAACTGGAGGCAATGGATTTTAGGGCCACTGGGAAATGTGTCTGACTCTGCTCAAATCAGTTGTTATTCACCGATTTGCACAGAAGGTTAATAGCTAATATTACAGCAGTGTTAATACAATAAACAATGGCGGCCCAGAATTTTGAAATTTGGGGGTGGGAGTGGGCGTCCATCCAAGGACTTGACAACTCGCAAGTGTCTGAAATGTATATTTAGATAGCATTCATGTCAACTGTGTAACTATATTGTAGACTGCATCGACCTCAAGTTTTAACATAACTGACCACTAAAAGTTACACAACCCAATTGCAAGCTTGTTAGACCAGGAATCAAAGTTTCTATAACACCAGCTGTGTGAAAGGCACCCACTACAACAGCAATAACCAATTCAGTTCATCATAGTTGGAAAAAAATTGAGCGTATACATTGGCGAGTACTAAAGATATATACGAAGTCAGTTGAGTTTTGAAGGGTTTTGCCACTGTGAATAAAATTCTCGAGCACCATGTCGTAGCGATCACGACTCACCATTCTCATTTCATAAGCCGCTCTGGCAGAACAATGTCAAATGTCAATGATGTCAGCTCAGCTGCAAAAAACTGAACTAAAGGAGACAAATCTGCTGACAGAAATTTCTCAGTTGGAGCATGATGTGCATATTCAAATGCAGGTTGGTGAAAATAGCAACTCTCAATGAGTCACCAAAGTTCCGGCAAGACAGCAACCATCAGTCATTCACATTCCCAGTTCACTCTTCTCACATAGTCTATACATAGCAACAGTGCTCGTGATTCAGAAGTGAACTCGCGCGTTATCTGATATCCGCGGACCTGCTTTCTGCTTGGCTAGCCATGCATTGAATCTTCAGAGCTTTCATAATAAAGACGCAAGCAATGAACTTTGATTGTAATCAAATATGATGCTAGGCTTAAATACGGCACGTTTGTGGTACTCTATAATCATCCTCAGGGTTTCCCTCAGTGTGGGCCACCATGGCTTTTCTTGCCCCCCTAAGCGCCGTCACCATGAGCACACTCACTTTCACAGTTGACGAACGACGAATAATCATCAGTGCACGTCAGTAGGTTGAATATTTTCCCGAGTCGATTTTGGTTCCCAGTCCGTCCTGGGACGACCAGCAAGTTTTTTTTGCGGGGAAACTTGATGTATATCGGTGTAAGTTCAAAGATGATGAATTACTTTGGTGCTTCATACAGCACTCTATAGTGCTGAACTAGATAAGTGATGAGGAGTTGAGAAATTTAGTTGTTGTGGAAATGTCACTGCCTCACGATTTCCCACTCAACTGTCTCTTATTGCGCATTGTCTTAGTAAAAGCCGATTTATTTTGAAAAAGAGCATATTTTGGATCTCATTACATAGTGTAGGTAGGCCTCATGAAGTGCCAGGTAATTGTATGTTGTTGTTTTTTTTTTCCACCTAAGAGGTAATTTGTTTTCATGGGGTGGCGGGGGACGCTAGATAGTTAAAATAAATCAGTCCCTGTAAAATTTTAATGAGAGTTTTGCATTATCTGCGGTAAGGCGGGCTTGTTCATGGTAGATGTTGAACACAGTGGATGTCGGTTCCTGTTCGTCATGGTCATGTGCACACTAACTATCTGCAGCCTTGGCGCGGAGAGTGTCCGGTTTAGTGGCCCAAGCTGGGGTTCTTAAACCTTTTGGGTCCAGCGACGACTGGCGTGGAAGCCATTTTTCAAAGGGCTCCCTCGTTATACATTCATGAACGGATGATAGATGCACATAATATGTCATAATCGTGACAGGGCTTTTAATAGTCCAAAGCTGAGGCAAAGGAGGAGTTTATGGTTTATTCATTTTGTTGTTTTTGTTTGTTGTTTCAATGTAGGTGTGTTGAGTGGTGGGCATTTTACAAAATTTTGCTGGTCCGTCATCTGTCATTTATCAGCCCTAGGGAACCCTTTCATCATCATCAGTCCGTCACTTTTTCAAGCCAAACTAAACTATAATTGTCAGTCCGTCATTTTATTTGAACTACGCTTGCGTCATCACTTTGTTACTACTATTTTAGGACCGACAGACAAAGGTGGGCATTTTGTCAGTACTGATGTACCGTCCGTTCATCATTCGTCAACAAAAACGTCAGTAGTTGGGTTTCCATCCCCCCATTTTTATTCGAATTTTCAGGAAATGCGAAAATAAAACTGAATGGAAACGCTCGAAATTCGAAAAAGGGCCCAAAATTTGCAAAAAGGTTTTTATGCTTGGAGGGGCTGGATTTCGAAGCATATAAAAAAAGAGGAAAATGCAAATTTTGCGAATAAACGCTGACAAGACCGGATACACATCGCACGTTTTGACCAGATATTACGTCACACGTTTGTAGTCACAAAGCAATGGTGGACGATAAAGTAAGGTATGTTTGGAGAGACGACAAAACAGAAACCTTTTTGGAATTAATTAAAGAAGCAAATATTAATGCAATTTTAGATGGAAAACAACAAAGAAATTTTACGGTTTATCAAGAATTACAAAAGCCAAACTCATACGACGTCATCGCACGGCGCAGTCGCTTGCTGGTCTTCTTCTTCTTTTAAATTATTGGTGGATCACCTCTCTATGGTGTATACCGCCAGTCTCCTCTCAAAATTCGCAAAAGAAGAACAGATGAAAACGGTCATAAGTCGCTTGTCCATTTTGCGCATTTTCAGTAAATTCGCTAAATTCGAAACAATTGGATGGAAACCCGACTTGTGACTGACTGAGGGTTCCAACAGTACTTGACCCCTTTAGTGACGGTACACTGACGGATGAAAACCCACTTCCATTAGTGCGCAGTCCGTCAATTAAAAAAAAAAAAAGTAGAATGCGTGACGGTCAATACTGACAGAATTCCCACCTCTGGGTATGCGCTTATCGTGACATTTATGACGAATTATCTTGCTGGGCCCAAAATCCATGACCAAAAGAACTAATCTGTGCTTTTTGAGTGATGTGTTCCCGATGAGCTCAGCAAGCTTTGACCTTCATTGTCTTCTAGGGGGGTTGAAATGTGAAGCTGCCAGAATCAGTGCCTCCAGATCTCAGGTCTTGGCTCTCAGTAAACTTGAGCGCAGAGATTAGGAAATCCATGGCCAGAAAGTAAAACCCCTGCCACAGTTTGGCTTTAGCCACAGGTGCTTCTATGAAACCAACAGGTAAACAAACAAGCGTTTGAGTCGTGGGGGTATACGGGCTCACACCCTCAAGATAGGACAAAGGGCTTGGTCCTCCAGAAGAGACTGCTGCTGTCCTAAAGACCCGTACAGGTCAAATGGATGTAAAAAAGGATGGATGGAAAAATAAGCAAGGTGTTGCCATTTTTCCCGTTTTTCTGCTAAGTTGCTATGAAATTCAGATTTTACATATAGACCAGTAAAAGTCACTCTATATGCAAATGTGTTATTTTTGGCTCTAATCTTATCAAAAAAAAAAGGATCACCTGGAGAGAAAGATCGACAAAACAAAATATACTAATCAGCATAATTGGGTGTTCATACTTGAGGACTAAATGGTTCATAGTGAATTCTGTGTTAGCCCGGGGCATAAACAGACTGTCAACCACAGTTTGATATTTTAAACAGGTAAAGGAGGAGGAGAAAGTTGGAGGCAACACACAAGCAATCAGTAATCACTCCAGTAGAAATCATTTTCCTACCTGATCTGAAAACCAAATGCTCATTTAAAGCTGGTTCAGAATCTTCACCCTTTGTTTCATTTTCACAGTATTTGAAATAATGCTTTTATATTGGCCATTACACTTCAGTCAGTCACTTTTCTTTCTTTCTTTTCATTTTTTTTTTTATATCTGTGATGCTGGTCATTAGACTCACATTAAGATAATAGACTTCAATTGACTCATTCATGTCCACATTCCCACTAATGGTTTGAAAATTTTGGTTCCTATCATGGTGATTTTCCAGACGGCACATCGGCAGGCCAGATGTTACTGGATCTACTGCAATACCTAGCATGCAGCTGCCAAGATAACATACAGTATATCACAGTTTTGGGAAACAGTGCTACCACGCAATTTTCCAATAGCTAACATTAGCATAATTCTTTTTTCTTTGAGCACGGAAAGCTCGCTTCTAAAAAGAGCCGAGTCCCCGCAAAGGCAGCGTTGTTAGGAAATCCCCCGTCTTCCGCCTCGCTTCGCCTATACTGTGCTTTTAACCAAATCCAGGTAGGCTTTTTAATCACCATTATTATTGTCGCTTCAGGCAAAAATCTTCGTTTCTTGGGGTGTTTTCTAGCTTCTGCATAACAGTAAACGCGCATAGACGTTCGACTAGACTTCCGTCTGTAACGACTGGGGAAAGTACGGTATGGAGTAAAGCATTCTGCACGTTTTTTGTTTTTTTGTGTGTGGCAGAGTTCTCACCATCCACCTCAAAGTTGTTTAGTGCCAGTAAAAATGATACAGACCTCCCCGAGGCCATGACAAAGGCAGAATTATGAAAATATGAATTGAAGGTTCAAATCGTATTTAGTGTTGCTTTAAAACAAATAGAAAAATGATGCTGGTATTAATACCGAACATATTTAAAAAACAAACAAAAAAAACAAACCCAGAGCCTACCCACTGCTTGGGGCCCTGGAACAACATTCCAATTTTCCGCCCACTTCGGCGCTGTTGGTAACCACCCCCACACTGTGTTTCTCAGCCATTGACTTGGCAGCCAGGCTGGACGGCGTTCCAGAATGAAAGCACCACTTCGACGCAGCGGCCAAAAGGAGCTGCAGTGTTGGCAACATGTTAGTGTTTGCTAGCGGCGTACCAGCATTAGCTTCTGAAACGATGTTAAAACAATGTTGGGAAAAGTTGGAGACGTCTGGGTTTTGGGATTTTGCGTATGGCAATATCTTGCGTCACACTGCTACATTAATGAACAAGTGCGTTTTGGTGGCTTTGTGATGAAATGGTGCATGTGATAATACAATTACAGCTCTGTGGGTGCTTGCTTGTAGCGTTTAGAGTTTTATTGAACACACAGATTAGTGTTAGCAGTGTTTGGCACTTGATTCCTCAGTGATGTCAACACAGGGGGTGGGGATAGGGGAGCGTTTGTTTTGGGCAATGTGTTCAAATGTATTATTCCACACTCTGAGCTGTGCCCTCTGCTCGGAGAAGCAAGCACCCGGCCGCTGCGAACACTCGCAGCCAAGCGAGGCGGAAGAGAAGACGGTTCCTGCTGGCGACATTCAGCCCACTTGTTGTCAATCTAACAAAAGCCCAGCTTGCCATTGGCCCAGCGGTATGTGGAGCGGGATGAGGGCTGGCACCCTGCACGAGACAGATTGGGCCATAAAACAAGCTGGTTACACCATGGCAAGAAATATGCTGTAAAAATATGTCTGGAATTTTTGATCCTTGGGGTATTTTGACAAAAACATGCCACGGTACCTGACAGTAGTACACTGGTAAAATGATCTGTGGAAAAATATCAGCCCTTCCCGGCACATCTTTGAAGCAAGTATAACGTAATATCCACCTCCGTTAGCGACAACAGTTAAAAAGAAGGAACCAAAACAATTGTGAATATTTGGAGCTTGCCTTTCAGAGGTGGAGGGGCCACAAACAGCAGAGAGGATTCAGAACCAAAGCACAATTAGAATGTTTATGCTTGACATGTACATTTATCTATTTGATCCGTAATTGATTAGAGGCGGGAGAAATTTCCGATTCTTAGATGCATCGCGATTCAGACATGGACGAGTCTGAATCGAGCCACAAACGTCCACATACCGATAATTAAAATATCTCAATAAAAGTATACAGAAGGTTCAAAATATGGCGGAACTCAGAAGCGCTGTACCGTCATCTTTGGGAAGCACACACGTCACACGCAACACGCGGCGCCTCGCACAGACGGAAACAAACCAAAGAGCTGCTTTTAATTTAAAAGCACGTTCACGTGACGGCAACAAGATCAGTCCACATTCACTGTGATGGCAGAAAAAAAACCTTATCGATCATGTAAGTAGCATGTATGGGAGCATTTTGAGTGACTTGCGACTAGTCTGTGACTTGTCAAGAAAGCTACAAACATTCAATAAAGTACCATGCCGCCTGAACAAAGCTCAAGAAAGAATACGTTGATGCCATGCAATAGCCTTAGTACGCTTTTATTTTGATGTTGGCCTGCGTGGCGTGACCGGCTGACGGCAAGCTTGACTTGCCTTCTACACATTTCGGCTTGCCTTATCGTAGTTTTTCATTGCCATTACATGCCAGCATCAACACAAGCAACACGTCGTCATCCCGAAATCATATCAATTGATAATTTAGGGCACTAAGAAAGATCTAGTTTATTACGCCGTCATAGTGTGATTGGTCTCCGGTGTTAGCGACTAGTCGCTAGCTGCTAGCAGTGAGTGCACAGCTGTCTGCTTTTAAAGTACCGGTAGTCCGACAACTGTGGCTTTGTTATCTTTCTTTGCCTCTTTTTCAATGATGTGAACGTAGGCTAGTTTGTCATTCACTCTCCATGTAGGAGTATGTGCCTTAAATTGCAGTTTGATGTATTTTTCTTTCTTTAAAAAAAGGAAAGACAGAAAGAAAAGATAATTAGAATAATTTTTATCCTCATTTTCTTTATAACTTTTTTCCCCTTTAAATAAATAAAAACATTCATCTTAAAATGTCAAATATGGCTTGTGTTCCTACATTCTAAATTGACATATTTGACAATTTGAGTTGAATATTGTTATTTAATGGAAACAAGTGTTTTATAAAATAAAAGACAAAATGCAATTTATCTTTTTTTTTGCTTATCCCAAAAATGATCTGATCCGTGATTCAAAGCCGTGATCTGACCAAACCGTGAGGCTTTTTTCAATCAATACTTATTGAGATGAATAGAAATGAGTAGTGTAAAAAAAAGTGCATCAATATACATCAATTAAAAATGGATCGTAATCGAATCGTGAGGTCCAAAGATTCCCACCCCTATAATTGATTGTGTATTCCCAAAAATAAAACTTGCAACTACTATAACATTAAGTGTTATAGTAACACTCCATTCCGAATAAGTCAGCTTTGACCGTGATTCGATATGGGGGATGTATTAGTGAAATGAGGCACCATGCAAATCTTGCGGTGGTTTTTAAAAACTGCAAACTCCCCTTTTAAATTGTGAAAAAACAACAGCATTATGCATCTCCTTTAACACAGTATAAGGGCCACACTGAAAAAGATAGAGTACAAGAAAAAGAGTCGTCATACAAGGCCCGTAATCATTTCCTTTTCTTAGCTGAGCAGTTTTGTCATTTAATTACTTCATTTGAAGAGCAACTTTCTAATTTTGAGGAGCACTTTTTTTTTTTTGGCATGTTAATCCCAGGCACCTGAAGCAGTTTTGTTTTAATGGGTAGAGATTTGTTTTAAAATTATTCACACACATAAATTTGTGATTTTCATGTGTTTTGAGATCCACGAATAACTCGCTCATTTCTCACTTGTTTTTCATATCCACAAACACATTTATTATTTTCATGTGCTTTTGAGATTCACAAATATATCTGTGATTTTCACAAAAAAACGCACCATAATAAAAATTCATGCTGACTCATTTACAGACATTAATACAGCACGATTACGAACTCCGTACCGTTAAGCCTTTCCATAAAAACAGGTGCGGCGTAACAACTGGATTCAAACTCTTGTGTCAAAAGGGGCACGTGTCTCCTCGTTTACATTCCCAAGCTGTGCTAAACGCAGACCCCAGAATCGATCTTTTCTAAATTGCGCAGTTAAGAATCATGTGCAACTTCTCTACCAAGATGGTGGGTATAGTGATTATGCTATGCTAATTTCCCACACAGCATCTGAGTGTGAAAGACAGTTGCTATAGTTCAATCTAAACTCAAGACCCGCACTGTCATGGCTGTACTCAAACTTCTCTGCCACAACTTCTCCCTTACAGCTTCCAGTCTCATTATTTTTGCCAAGTATGTTTTTTTATGTCACATACTGTATCTCACTGGAGGTCCCCCCCTTGTGGAATTAAAATGTGATTTTCACAAATGTACTGAAGGGTGCCGGTGTTAAAAATATCAAGGTGAGGGAGAAAGACAATGCGCGCTTCAGAAAGCTGAGAGAGCAACTTCCGTTTCTTGATGATGAGCTCAAAAGATTGCTTTGCCGCTGCACTTTTACTTGCCACCTGCTGAAGGGAAAGAAATTGCTTGCAGTTTTAATTGCATGCAACCTTAATCCCACTTTACTGGGCAGCTGCAGGCAATCTTAAATGTCATATTTTCTTCGAAATTCCTCTCTCTCTCTCTCGCTCTACCCCACCATTTAATGACTTAATGGCATGGCTTAAGAGGAAGCAAAAAATACATTATAAAGCCTTCTGGTTACATAGGGCATCAGCATTCGCCTCACATACTACCAAACCTCCTTTGTTGGACACTGACCTTGGGCAACAATCTAGTAAAAATCCTGCTCGTCTGGCCAACATACAATGTAAATGGGTTTCTTGAAATTAAAAATCTATGATATTCAATTGAATAGCGGACAGGGCACAGGGAGGGGGTATACGCTTGAGTCATAATCGTATTATTTGTAGGTTCAAAATAACCTCCATGCTCCAGAGGGATACAGTGGTCTCTATGCAGCTTAAAGATAGTTGAGCTGGACTAGATTTGCTCAACTTGGCATTGCAAATCAAGCAGTCTGACTCCCGTCACTCAGCTCTATGTTTATAGAGCACTTTAAAACAAACTTTGTTTTTGTTTTTTAGATGGAACCCAAGGGTGAGCAGATACAATGAAAACAGCAAGGGCCCCAGAATTGAACCCTGTTGAACACCGTGCGTTCCGTTATATAAGTGAATTAATATCTTACATATTCGTCTGACCACTTTCTTTTTGCTCGACATAGTATGAAGGGATTACAATAATTAAGAAAACACACGACGTACCATCACAGCAGCCACAAGTCGACTACTGAACACACCAAATTCCTTGCAGCACAGATAGGCCAAGCAATGTAGTGTGATCACTTGCAGCCAATGATGTCCAAGCGTGGCATATCACCACGAATCATTTGATTCAGGTGTGTGTCTTGACCTCCGCCAAACCCCTGAGACTGACTCACTGATCTTTAATTTTATTCCACGCAATTTATTCACCCCCCTATTCCTCACCCTTCAGTTCCGTCAACTCCTTCATTGCTCCTTCCCTTTTATTGTCACCTCTGTATCCCTGCAGTAAGGTTCAGGGCCCCAGTGAAAATTTGGTTAATGATGGACATTTCTGTTTGGCGACAGAGTAAATTGTCCATGCACCTGTTGAAGGATGGGGCTCATTTGTTGGCTTTGAATCAGCCTGCGTCTATGTGAGAAATACAAAACGAGATGTCAGAACTTGACAGAATGTATTCCAACACACATGAAAGATAATACATATTTGGGTGTGAAGGTTTCGGATTATTTCAGGATGCCAAGGTGAATCTGAGACGTTCACTTTCCAGTGATGTTTACAATAAAATTGCCTCATCACTTTCCAGCCTTTCATCGCTCATTTTTGACCAGCAAGGTCATATTTGAAATAGCACATGTATTGTCTTTCCATTTGAGAGATTTTGATCGATAGTCTAAAAAGTCCTCCATTGTTATGCGAGGTTGGATTTACAACATGATCCGAGCATAAACACAATGAATCTGATGAAGATCTGAATCAGGCCTCAATTATAACGTATATATACACACATTTTCACAAAACAATACATTTAGATTAGACACAGAAAAAAAAAAAAGCCCTGAATTTTAAATGGGAAAAACTGACTTGACTTTTGAACCTTTTACGGGATCAGACAGTCCTTCCAAACTATGACATATGTAACATTATTTATAAGTGACTGTAAGCCACTATTTTTTCCCCCCACACTTTGAACCCTGCGACTAGTTTATGTTCATATTTGTTTTTATGGTTAAATTTAGCTGTTGTGGCTTTTAATCAGCTGCATTATGTAGTCCGAAAATTATGGTAATTCTTATTATAAAGTTTTTTTGTTTTTTTTTACTTATGTGTTTTCACTGCGATATTTTCACTCCGTTTCTCACTAGGCAGCAGTTATTTCGTTCTTGGTGTCTAGATGCCCATTTTTTGGGATTATCTTAAAAAGCACTGCGACTGTATATTATATTTTCCTCCACTTTTGTTGCATAATCTGTGAATGTAAACAAAAAATTGCATTGGAATTTTACTGGTAAGTACCTTATAAACAGAACTAAGACATTGTTGCATTAGGCCAAAAGGCATTATGTGAATGTAGGCAATGGCAAAACACATCAAGATGACTGAACTTTTTTTTTTTTTAATCAGCGTTTCTTAATACAATAACTTTAATAATGGGTGACGATGAAAACGAGGGATGGACATGTACCGATACCAGGTATTAGTATTGATAAATAAAATTGCCATTAAATTCATGCAATTTTTTGAGAAAATGCTATATCGAGATGTCATATCTTTAAGCCTTTCTTTAAAATGATAATGTCCGTGTTTTTTGGGGAAATTTTATCGGTACTTGGTGTCAGTATCGGTGACTATTTAAGTGTTGAGTATTCGTACTGGTATCGGTCTGAAAAAAAGTGGTATCGAACATCCCTAATGAAAATGTATAGTTTGGGGAAATGGGGAAAATTCAATTACAAGAAGGTATATTAAGGTCATCACGACTAATTATAGTAACCCTACAAGTAAAAATACTCCCAAAATTATAAACAGTGGGAATAGATCTGCATTGTGTATAATACAATCCAATGTCATACTTGGCAAATATCGTCATTGGCAGCCCTGCAAGTCTTAAAGATTTAGCTACTTTTGTCTCATTGTGTTGGGTCTACTTTTAGCTATTGCTCTTTCATTAAGTGCTGACAGATTTAATGATCGTGTAGTTAAAAAAAAAAAAAAGTAGGGCATTCAACAACTAAATAATCTGATATTGTCCTTTGGGGGAAAAACACTGCTGGCTGAACTTTGTTTCATTAAATAGATGAATCTGATCAAGTTGCTGAAAATAAAAAGGATTCCAAAAGATGTTTGTCCGAATGAAACACAGCTCGGGAGAAGTGAATGCGCTGTATGTATTTAACTGACTTTTCGGAATCAAAACTCACACACACACACGTTTTCTCCCAAGGATCTCTTAACTCCTCCACAGGCCCTGCGGTCCCGATGTCATAGTGAAACCACGCTGAAGACAACCCGCTTATGCTTCCACAATGAATGCAGTTGGCGTATGACACGAAGCCTTTTCTTCCTACTCTCTTTCTGCCTGTCTGTCTGTCTTTCCATCTCAGGCGGAAGGTCACTGTTATCACGCTCAATTTGATTATGGCTTAATCCAATCAGGCAAAGCGCAAGCACCATTGATTTTGGAGTCATAGAATAATGCTTATTTGGGCGTACAGGTACATTGTTGATTCCTGGACAAGGTTAAGCCCAGGGGAAAATATCTGATCCGTCACTGAGCATGTTTGCTTGTTTCCTCGATTCACCTCTCTTGAAGCCAAATGCAAAGTAAGCTGTCAGTTCCTGTTGCATTCACAGGCCATTTCTGCCCACTTCTGTTTAGTGAGATTGTCTCTAACTGCAGACTTGCAAGCAAAATCCCCACAATAGCCGCAGAAGATGAAATGCCTGATTGCACCTCACAATATAATCCATCCAAGAGGGAGAGATTGAGACGCTGGCTGGAGAGCCAAACAGCAAAGATGCACACAGGAATAGTTTGCATTTGGAGATGGATGATGAGGCAGCGTGAGCTGCATGAGAAGACCCCGGAATGCAGACGAGCGGGATTGCTGGAGCGCTAAGCAGCTTTCTGTCTCTCATATACATCTGAAGCAACGTGACAACGCACCAGAGAGCATTTGGGGGGTGGGGGTGGGGTTTTGGGGGGGCTCTCAGAAATCACATGAAGCTTAATGTTTAGCGAGATGAAGCAGAGGCAAATGTGCTTAGTCAGCACTCGGAAGATTTGTCCTTCAGCCGTCATGCTGCCAATCAGTCACTTAAAAGCACATTAAGATAGCGGCCCGCTTGGAATTACATTTCGATGACCTGCCCTGCCCCAGTCCACGGCTCACAGTGTAGCGATCAGCTTTTATAAGAAAGAGAAGCACAGTTGTTGAAGGTTTAATTTTCACTGAAAATCAGGGTGACCCTTTTTAAAGTTTTTTTTTTTTTTTCCCCTGTGCCTGCGGCGCTGTGCCCCCACGCATGCCCACCCTCTCAAAGCTGCATGGAGCAAGCTGGTTGATGACAAGAGCTTTTGGGGAACGGCCAGGCCCACTCACCTTCTGGTTCACCACACAGTGTGCACAGTGATTCTAGACAAAAAGCACAGAGACATAAAAGGGACATTAAAGACATGCAAGTTTTGTGACTGTTTCTCGCAGCATCTCTCTTTGCAGGGAAACAACAAAAACAAAACAATAAATCCAGCACAAACGACAAGGAGAGCAACACGACGTTGCAATGTCGTGCTGCTTGTAATGTCTTTGCTGTGCAGCACCCGTGTGCACCACAATAGAGAGGCGGTCATCATGCATAATACCACTATCAGCCACATGCAGCTGCATAAAAGGAAAACGATGCAGTGCCATCAAATAAAAATATGACTTCAGATTGTAGCATGAAGCAGTATCAAAATTCAAATGATGTAGTTTTTTTTTTTTATAGCCATGGTGTCCAAAAGTCCATAACGGTTTGGTCAACTATTAGAGCTGGTAATGCGCCCTTTTTTCATGAATGAGAAATATGCGTGCGTATTCATACCAAAATACCATCAAGCAAATTATGTCGTTGCTATACTCAACAGTTAAGTCAAGCCAATTATATTCGCAGCAGAAGTAATCCACACTCCACAAAGGAAGAAACCGTGAACAGAAACCAGATTCTTGGGCCGTCTGTCTCGGACAGAAGGTACATTGTGGAGCAACCGGCGGAGGGGCAATAGAACAATAGGCACAACATCTGCCGTATCAACAATAGTTATAGTCATGATGACAGCAAAAAAAAGACGATACTGCTGCCAACACCACCATCCCCGCAGATAAATATCAAATAAACAGTTAGTTTATGTACTTTTCAGCTACTTCGATAAATACAAACCAATGGAACGAGACGTGCTGCTTGAACTGAAGATTTTAGATTACCATTTGCTCCTCGACTGTCTAACGGCCATAATTAGGCCGTCTACATTTCAACATCATATCATATTTATTTGTGAAAAAGAATTCAGACATATTTTTCACCCTACGAGGAGTATTTTCTCATGCTGATGGGGAGCTTGGAGGTTGGAAGCGCCACACACAAATAGTGTAATGGCGCTGTGAGTTAGATTTGGAATATTTTGTTTTTATTTGATCTACGTATGCCGGTCGTCAAATCTGTTTAAGTGACTCACCCTCGTGTGGCGTGACGTGCAAGCATGGTTGCTGGGCAACACTGATGAGTCTTGGTTTTTCTGTTGACGCACCAGCTCCAAACACGTTTTCAGTCATGAGCACAGTATTCAGATTCAATAACGTGTATTGGATACAATACAGAGTAAAAAAAAATAATTAAAAAATCACATGCAATTGCAAAGTAGCCTGTTAGCTGCCCATCGCGTCAATGACGACAATTAGCATAACTTCTGGATTCGCTACACAAGTTAATTTCATATTTAAAGTGATATTTTCTAAATAGAAACTCCATGCTCCAGGAATTACCCCTTCAGAGTCATACTATAGTTGGTTTTCCATCCACCCATTTTTATTCGAATTTCCAAGAAGTATAAAAATAAAACTGAATGGAAACACTAGAAATTCGAAAAAGGGACCAAAATGTGCAAAAAAGTTTTTAGGCTTTGAGGGTGTGGATTTTGAAGCGTATCAAAAAAAGGGAAATGTGAATTTTGGCTATGGAAACAGGAAACCGCTGGCAAGACTGGATACACGTGGCAAGTTTTGACCGGATATTACGTCACATGTACGTTTGTAGTCCCAAAGCAATGTCGGACGATGAAGTAAGGTATGTTTGGGGGGACGACGAAACAGAAATGTTTTTGGAATTAATTAAAGAAGCGAATATTAATGCAATTTTCGACGGAAAACAGTAAAGAAACTCTACGGTTTATCAAGAATTACAAAAGAAAACTCAAATGACGTCATCGCACGGTGCAGTCGCTTGCTGGTCTTCTTCTTCTTCTTCTTCTTCTTTTAAATTACTGGTGGATCACATCTCTATATATACCGCCAGCTACAGCGGCGGGGTCCATTCTCATTATTCCCAAAAGAAGAACAGATTGAAACAGTCGCATGTCCGTTTTGCGCATTTTCAGTAAATTTGTTTGAAAAATTCAAAACAATTGGATGGGAACCTGACTTATAACAATTCACGTCCCAACAGTTTGTGCTTCAATACATAAACGGGAAATAGTGTTTTTTCCACCTTCCTATTCCACTCTTACAGTATATCAACACCAAAGAGACCATTGTTTGTCAACCAATCAGTGGACAGCAGTGTGTTAACTCCACCTCTAAATTAATGCACTGTATTGAACTACTGCAACTAAAAACCTGGCAAAAGAGTGCTAAAAGGTGGGTTCAATATTTTGAGCCATAAAATGGCAACAACAGAACGGAACCCTATTACATACAGAGGAGACTAAGCTTATGCATACAACATGGATTTATCAAAAGACAGTTCTGAGCAGCAACCAAAAATGTGCTTGACTATTTATTCAAACAAACACGATTGTTAAATTGAGAGATTATTACCACAAAGTGGTGATGAAGTCATCATTTTACATCCACAGGCTGTGTTTGCGATACAAAGACATCTAAAGGGGTGTTGTGCTTGGAGCTTTTGACGACACTGGCCCAAAAAAAATGCCTGGTTTTTTATGCTAAGGCTCTTCTTCAACTAATTAGAGGTTTATTTAGCTCAGCAGCAACCTTGGTCATAATTATTTATTTGGAGATATAAATATTGGAACAGTTCTTTGGATGTTTTGTGATTTACATGTCATCCCTTTGAGAAAAATAAATATACATGTACAGTATCATGAAGGATGAAGTGCACTTTAAACACTAAGCATAAGATAAAGATGAACATAATTTCAATCTAATATGGGAGTAACACACTAAAATAATTTGAAAAGTTGTGTTTTGAGGTAGACTCTAATGTAAGATTATGAGGTTATTTATGGATGTTGTTTGTTTCACTAAATGTGTTGATTTTTTAAAAATTTTAATTACACATACTGTATATCCTTGTTCATCTATCTGTGCCAATCAAGTATAGTTTATTTAGTTTTCAATTAGCTGGCATAACTTGGTAAAATAAATCTGTATACCCACCTGCTGACAATCATCCAACAAAATAAGTCATGGCTTCCTGTGAACATATCAACTTTGTGTTCATACGTACAGGCCTAGAAGTCAATTTGTGACGAGACAATATCATCATTATTTCATTATTTGATTATTATGTATTGGGAAGGTCAGATATGGCCAAGTTTGAAGCATTACGGTTAGAGGGCATTGCAGACAAAATCCAGATTTAAGAGTTGGCGTGTCAAGCATGTACTGACAGCATTCTATGCAATGTAACATCAATGCATATAAATAAATAAAGATATTGTATATCCCAAATACCACATAAAGAGAGGCCTTTTGGTTTGGGTCTTTGACATTAAACCCTACACACAAACGGTCTACGTGGCAGTGACAGTGGCAGACATCTGATGCCTGGAGTAAATTTACTGGTTTAATTACCGTCCTCTCCCTACAGTATAATTCCAGAGCCAAAGCAATTGGTGCACTCAGCTGGTCATGCCTGTTAAAATCTAAAGCTCTCCTAAATTTCCCTGCGTAGGGCTCTTATTGATCTAGGTCACACCGCTTATGCATTGTGGGAACTGGTCTTGTGTAATTCTCATTGGCTTTTAAACGACAGGTTTTAAAGTGACTTAATCCTCAGATAAACTTAATAGGTTATCGTTTTTGAGCCATTATGCACTCATAACGCTGTAAATCTAGTTAAACTGTATCTAATCTATAAAGATTGGAAAGGCTTTGAAAACCTTTCGTGTTCTCTTGGTGGAAAAAAAGAAATATCTAATGAGCGTGATGTGACCTGCCCGAGTGAGAGCGAATTAAAAAACTGCGGTTATGACAAAAAATATTTCAAATGAAACTTATTGACAAGTTAACCAATATAATATGATACAAAGCAATACTAAGTAATACAAAATAATAAATATTATTTAAAGGGAGAGTCCAACGTTCACTCAGAAATAAACCCTGGATGTATACACAGGAAGCCCTTCTCAATCTACACCTCCGGGCTTCTGTTAATGTGTGGTGGTGATTTTGTCATCAATCAATACCGCCCGACTGTATTTTGCCATTTTGTTGTGTTTTGCCATAAGAGGGACGTTTCTGGGGGGAAAGTCAATGTTTACCTCTCCAGCTAATCACAGAGCGTGGGGCGTGTCGCTGAAGGCAGGCGCAATGTTGACGAGTGCGGTTAGAGGCAGGGGCGGGAACGTTGAGCCAGTATGGGTTGAGCCATGGGAGGAGCCCATTTTTAATTGTTTGTTTACAAACAGAAACGGTCAAAACTTAAGACCCCACTTTTAAATAATATATTATGTAAACTACTGAATATGAATATGTTCATATAAATATGAACACATGGTCTATAAAAAAGATTTTTTGTTATGTCAATGCAAAAAAAAAAAAAAGAAGAAGCAGATAAAATGTAAACAATCTTGAAGTCACTAATTTGACATAGGCCTGGGCGCTACCTAGCCCAAAACCTGACTCCAGCTACATTTCCTGCTGAAAAAAATAACAACAACCCCATTATGATGTTGACGCCTGTGTGTTGTTGAAGAGTAGCGGTGGCCTGATGTCCCGGCGCCACCAAGTTACCGCCGACCCCCCGAAGTTCACTGAGACTCGTCCGACCAAGCAACCAGTACAAATCTCAGAAATAAATGGATTGAAATCAACACATTCTTGTTTTTATTTGTAAATATCTGTCTATTTTATATCTAATAATTATCAATATTCTTCAATCATCAATCATCCCTGATTATGAGTTTCCTTCAATATTGTTTTACATCAGAGCCAGTGCCAGTTCTGGCAAGGCCACCACAACTTGGCTCATGGTGACCCACAAAATATGATTCCATTCATGTTGTCTGTTAGCGGGAATTAAAGTCACTAGTAGCTTCTTCTGAACTTCTGACTTTGCTTTTGTAAATGAGCTTTTCTCTTTTTGCAGCCATGTTAGTGCAAGCAGTACACGTGAGCAAGAATACCAATTGAACTACGAAAGCTTAAAAATTGCTTATTCACCCAGCCTTGTGTTGACATTTGATTTTTGTTTGACAGGTCATCGAGAAACTGATAATAGCTCAAAAGTATGAAACACACAAATAGTCATTTGATGGTCTTCACCAGTCCGGGTCATCAGTTGTAAAGATTAAAGATAAAGAAGGAGAGAGGGATACTACTACATTATCGGAAACATCTTATTCACAAAATACAAGTAGCATTGCTTTTAAGCAGCCCAAAATGTCCCTCCATGACCTCACATGCTCTCTAAAACATTGTGTGCTGAAAGAAGCTTAAGGACAATTAAGGACAAGAAGAAGAAAGGAGCATGGATCTCATTGTCAAAGGAATGGAAGCATAAAATAAAGAGTGGCGTGTGAAATGGAAATTGCAGACGAAGGACAAAAGTTCACTGATGACAGGTGATTTAAACTAAACAGCAATAAAACCTGCACCGGCTCTTTAAACCATAATAATTTATTATCCAAGCCTGTGTAAACAACCTTAAAGCAAATCTTACTGCTGATTGCTTGTTGGCTGCGCAGTAAACTAACACATGGAAATTCATGAGGGTCTGTGGGTGTCCCCTGGCATCATAACATCTCCAAACAAAACATACAAGAGGATCAAGTCTAGTGCCTTGATATTATAATGTATTCATGCATAATTAAAGCCTTCATTTCCCATATTAGTAGGACTTGCTTGCACCTTCCCTCTTCGTCGAACACACACATTTGCAGACGAGTGAGAGACACAGGTCCGAATGAGGAACGTTGGGCAGCAGCGACTTTACGAGTTTAACTATATTTCTCAGTAGCACTTTTGTGATCACAGCAAGGTATCACTCACAGAAGTTACATTTACATTAAGTTCCTGTCATTGTCCAACATGTCTAGCACATATTTAAGGACATACTACATTCGGGTAGAGTAGTGCTGCATTCGAGGAAAAAGGGAAGTCTGACTTTTCCGACTTCATACCAGGAAATGTTTACGGGAATGCTTATCCTCAAAAGGTTAATTATTTCATATTGACAATGATTAACCTTCTTGTTAGGTTCTGGAGTAAAACTACTCAACCTACCTCAACGACCGACTTCGATGTGACGTCACTCTACAATGGCAACCACTATGGAAAAACATACCGTGAATGGTAAAACACTATTTATTGGGTATGAAACTAGATAGCTTTCTTCATTCATAAATATCCAACATAACTTCACGTAACACAACGTACGTGACCGTATGCCGCTATCTCCCGGCATGAAATGATACGGTGAACTACTGAACTCTATAGAATGCGTAGGAAATAAGTTAAATACACAAATGAACCAAATTGCGAGAAGCAGGGTTCTTTCTTTTCCTTTTTTTAAAAACCTATTTAGACCATTATGACAATAATTTTAGACCAACTTCGAGACCAATTTTTTTTTTAAGCGCACGCATGTTTCTTTTCTCAAAATCGACGGCGCGGATGCACATTTTAAGACTTTGGAAAATACAATTTTAGACCTGGAATGAAATGAAAAATCCTCTAAGATTACATGACCCCAGTCACACTCAAAATATGACAAATTAATGAACGTGTGAACAATAGCGTTAAGTGACCCTAAACCTTTACACCTGGCTTGGCATCAATAAAAATAGAGCCAGTCTATTAAAAAGGTTCTTTGTTTATTGAGACAGGGTTAAAAGATAGTCAATAAAGGGAGGTGCACACTCTCCCTTATCTTGTTCCCCTGATGAACGGAACACGCACACGCATCCACATATACTGTACACAAAACAACGTACTGTATATATCACACGTTTACTCAGCTTCAGTCGAGCAAATCGCCAGCGAAACACTCGCACTCGCTATTCTCATCTGTGTGGACAATCACCGATTTCAGTTTACCTTCCTCTTGACTGGCACCATCCATCTTCAACAAGCCCCACCGCGTGCGTGTATCGTTGCACGCGTGTGAGTGCAGCCTCCCCACGGAGCTGATTTAGCACTTCTCAGAGGAGACGCTGTGTCGAGCGCAGGCCTCGAGGAGCGCTCATCAGGCCGGCATTGTAAGCCTTTCCGGGCCTCTTTGGGGGCTAATTACAGTGCATCGTCACACACAGGTTTACTTCTCACTCACTCAGACACACACAACCGTACATGCATTCAGGTCTGCTGCTATTTGTATCACTTTTAAAATGGTAAAACTACATGTGGTCCGTCACAGTGAATATGAATTGAAATCATGAAGGTATGACAAAGACAAAAGAGATAAAAAAGACAAAAGAAGAAAGAAAAAAAGATGACAGGGGAGAAAGTTTTAAGCTGGAAAGGGGATGGCAAATGGCCTACCCAACCATCAAGTGGGAAATTACCGAACTCAGTAAACTTTTTGTGCACTGCCTATGTCAGTAAATGTGACTGTAAACTTTTCAGAATTTGGCTCTACTGTTAAATAGTAAGACGCTCGTGCCACTCACACGTTTCTACACCCATTACTTGGCAGCTACCTGGTTGACACTCGACAATTCTGCCAAAAGCTAAGCAGACCTTGAGTGTTGCTGGATTCCAGCAGCGGGTCCTGCATCTGGCACATGGGCCTCCAACTCTTAAAGGGGAAATCTTTACAGAAATGTGTTCTACGCAGTTAAGCTGCAAAATCCACCCTGGGGCGGCCATTTTTGCCACTTTTTGTCAACTGATAATGATAAAAGAAGATAATTCTTATAATTAGTAGATAATTATCTGGACGATTCTTCAATCATGATGCTATTGTAATATTATTTAATACCATTGAGCCATTTGCAGCCCGGCCCATTAAAATTTCGGTGCCATCAATACAAAAAAAAAAATCCCCACATGTTTTTATGCTTTTCTGGTCAATTCCAATCTGGCCTTGTTTACACTAGGTGTGTTAAACTCCCTTTTATTTACATTCATTAGGGATTCCGTTGCTTGCGATGACTACTTTATTGTATCAAGGGAAATACCCTTTTACTTAGACTGGAGAGCATTTTATGAAATCACGTCACGCAGCCACTCATGATTGTAGACCACGTTACTATGGGGACACTAAAAGCTGCTCCTTTTATAGATATAAGGGCTCTAAAATTTGGTACTGGGGAGTAAATGGTTTAAAAGGCTCTTAGTGAACGTAGAAGAAACCCCGAGTGGGGTTCGCTGTGACGCAGGGATGTAAAACAAAATCCATAGCCATGCAGTGGAGAGAATAAGTAGAGCCATCACATATGGTGTGCTACCTGTCCGTTGAGGAAAACATTGTGTACACGTGTGCCTGTGAGGCCTGTAGAAGGAATATCCTACAACAGAGAGAACATTAAAACAGTGCTAATGGGAATATTGCAGCTGCTGAAGACTTTCTGTTGTGCTTGCAAGTTTAACTCTGTGCAATTAATCTGGGATGCAGATACAACGAATAAACAACCTCAGGGTCACTTGCATTATGCATAGTAGCATTATTGTCTCCTGAAGCCACCACAGTCACTAAAGCAGCCCTTCTCAAATGGTATAATGGTAATATTATGTCATCAGGTTTGACTTATGTTTGAGACCATCCGAGGGTTCTTATAATGACAAGTGAAATGTTTACTATCCTTGGACTGCAGCTCAAAAGCAAAATTGGCGGTATGCAACCAGTTAGGCTTCAACAAATATCGCTTTATGTGTGCAATTTTTAAGAAATTAAAAATGGTGGCAAATAGTCACACTTTGTGAGAAAAGTCAATGACCATTTAATTAATACTGTATGAATAACAACCCCTAAAAATATCTTTGGTCCAAAGATAAACATAAAATGTGGAAGTCGTAGCAGTGCTATACGTTTCATTGAAATTTAATGTTCCCGCCATTTTGAATTTCTTGACAATCACGACATTTCGCTGGAAGATACCACCATATAAAGTTATATTTGTTGGCATTTCCCAACACTAATGAAGCCTAGCAGGTTGTATTTCGCTTGCCTATACACTCTCAAAACACTATTACATTCAACGGGAATTTTCCGTCCAGTCAAATTTCACAATTTTCAAACATTTCAAAATGGTGGCACACGGTCAAAAATGGCGTGAAAATTCTGAAAATGGGTTGTTGTTGTTTTTTCCATCTATTTGATTAGAATGACAAATGGTCTAGTTAGAAATTCAAATTTCAAAATGTATTTGCCAAAACAGGACAGGCTAATAAGCACACAACATATTGTTGCTACTGTGATTTAAATTATATTGAAGAATATTATTGTTTCCCATTTCATCTCATGATGCAGTTCCACAAAATCTCAATTTTTAACTAACGTGCACAACTAAGGGCAATTTGGGGCTTCACTTAACCGAACATGTGCAGTCGTTTTTTTTGGATGGCTGGAGGAACCTGAAGCACATGGAGGAAACCAATGCAAGCAAAGGAAGAACAAGCAACCTTAAAGTGGAGATTCAAACCCAGAAACTCCTTCTGTGCCAACCACACAACTGTATTGCCCAAGTAAAATTATCTTTCTTTTCTAATATTTCATACCTTATACAAGGTACTATATTCGGATGAAACTGAACGAATTAATCATTCATAATCAAAAAGCACTTTAAAAAAGTTAAGTGCTAGAAATGGATGGAACATTGCATATGTACTGCCTGTCCTTTTGAACATGCAATATGCATGTAAAAAAAAAACGGTATATAGGGGCCTTGAATCTTGAGGTATTTCTGCATGCAAACATTTATAGTACACTGTGATTTCTCTACATACTGCATTCAAACTGTGTTTCAAAAGTACCCTGACTGTGTAATAAGAGATTTAAAAAAGAAAAAAAAGAAAAGACAATTGGGGTGCTCGGTGGTAAAAATAGTCATGTCTGTAACCCTACGTTGGCTTTTCACCTCCTGGGTGATAAAAGGAGATGGAGTGGCGTTTTTGTTGAATGATTTGAATTGCGAAGGAACATTTTAGATAATAACTTTATAAATGTGGAGAGGCTTCAAGGATTTATCTGTGACTGGGTTTGAGTGATTTGCTTCCTGTGAATAGAGTTGAAAAGTGAATGAAGGAGAGAGAATATACGAGGACAAGCCGGGATGGAAAAGACAAAAGGGGCTGTGTATAGACAGGAGCAGGCCAAGACTCGCCACAAAAATGATATTGATGGTCTCCTTCACGCCCCAGCGGCCTGCCGGCTTTGGGCCGGTGGATGAACATATCGGCACGTCCTGACCGAGAAGGGAGTAGCCATCAATGATGAGTCCCACACTGCTACTCCTCCTAAATTCTAACGCCCTCCTTGGTCATGCCAACCTCTCATCTGTTTGTCAATTATCGCTTAAAAAAAAAATCACAGGTTTTAGTTGTACTTAATCTGCTCAGTTTCCCTTTGCTTTCATTTCATTCATCATGCAGGATGGGAGAGACAACCCTGCAAAAAGTCTTCACCAGCCATCAAAACGTTTCTCAATTAGACTATATTCTGATTCAATGTGAAAATTATGTCTCACAGACCCCAAATTAACCATTTGAGCTCAATGTTGGCATTATTCTCTGGTAATTCTAAAATAGCAGTTGTCATTTTGCAATGACGGAAGCCCGGTTCAAATTGGTTGATCGGTTCAGCTTGAAATATTGACGGAAGGTGTCCCGATTGTTGGCGATTGCCGTATGACAGACACTCAAAATTCATTGATGCGCCCATCCCTGGATTTTAGTTATGAAGTTTTAGAATAAATCACACATTTTCTCTGCGTCTTGAAGGATTTTGGCAAAGGAAATTGGCATTTTAAAAAAACACAACATACTCCTTCAATGCCCCACTTCTCCTTTTTCATACAAAAGTTCCATTGCTGCATTTTTTCTCTCTCTTTGAGGAAATGTGCCCTCATTCCTATTTTATTGATTTTATTTCACTGAATGTTTAAGTGATCGCCAATAACAACAAAAAAAAATTCTAAACAAAGAAGATTGACGTTTTCCCTTCAGCTCTCAATAATGTGGTATACGTCCCCAAAAGATTTTTTTCAGTCCTGTCGTCTGTTTTCTTTCTCAACAGTAGGATACTTCGCACATAGTTTAACAAATGTAAAACAACTTTGAGTAATGCGGAACAGATTAATCACTGCAATAGTTTTACAATAGAAGGCTCTGAAATATTTGCTTGGTTAAAATCAAAATCACAATTGGGAATGTAGTGTAATATACCGGTAATTCATATTGTGTAATATAAGTACCAACAAAATACATTTCATGATAAACCTAAAACAATAACAATAACAATAAGATTCATCATTCACATTCTTCTCTAAAGTGTTTTTGTATTTTTTCATACAAGTTGGACAATTTGACATTTGGACTAATATTTAGTTGCAGATTTTCCGCAACTCGTAAAAACTATCTGCAGACAATAACTGAATTGTTCAGTGGCATTTAGTCGTGCTGCTTGCTTTGAGGCTGGCTAATGAATAAGTCAACTACAAGCAAGTGTCAAAACAGGAGAAATGACAAATGACCCGGATGACCCAGACAAGAAAGCAAGAAGACCAATCCCAAGGCTGAGATATAGGTGTGAAACACAAGGGCAGGCTGGCTGTTGATTGGCTAGCAGGGATGTGCCGATAAGACACGGGCAAATCTAATAAAAAAAAAAGGAATAATATCAAACCACTAAAAAGCCAAAAAGCAAACTGAACCTGAAACTCAGCTCCAAAATGCAGACGGTTGTTCTTCTGTTGTTTCATTAACTTGATTATGTTTAGTGATTTAATTTCTATGCCATTTGTCATTTTGATTGGTACCTCAAGGACACCATATTGCAGTCTTGTGAGAAAGGCAGCAACATCCACCTTTTGTGGAAGTCAAGGTCTGCTGATCTGATGACGAAAAGAAAAGAAGGCCAACACATTTACGCCTTTGTTTTTTTACTTGAATAAATAAGAACATGGCAGAGTCAACATATGCAGTATTATTAGGTATGATGGTATGAATTGTTACGTCAAAAACATCCCTAATTCTCAGTCAGTAAATACCAACCATGGTGCCGTGGCACATTAATGTGCCTTGAGAGAGTGTGCTGCTTGATTGGCTTAAAAATTATAAATTCACAAAAAAATGATGGATCTTTGTTCATAAGTCTATGCCACGACCTTTAGTGACAGTCAGAACAATAAATGCTCTTCCACTAGATGGCAGGAGGTGGATTATTAACCACTGTATCCACATTTTGTTTAGCGGTGTGTCGTGAGATGTTTTCCAATGTTGAATAAGTGACTCATTATTTTCAAATTGTCTTATTCACAGACAAATTATTTTGCGACGCGGTTTCATCCGCAAATGTGATCAAACATATTCAGATTGGGGTGGGGCGACTTTCAACGTCATTGCCATGAATCAATAAATGTAATCAAGTCCCATCGCAGCCGCTTGCTGCCTACATGTTCTGCACCGTGCTCAATAACGGTGGGCGAAGGAGCAGAGAAAGGAACCTGTCAAGCATGAAAGTAATCAGCAAGGTTGGTGACGGTGATTGCGGGGCCGCTATCTATTACTCTGAATCATTTAGACATGTTAGCTTTTGTGCAAACATGGGCTAGCAATCAACATATCAGATGATAGATGATTTGTATTATAAAATGAGACAAAAATGGTGGCGATATCCTTTATAAGATTGAGGCAGTAATAGGGGGCGGCATGGCTCAGTGGTAGAGTGGTGGCACCAACCCAGAGGGTCAATCAAAAGTGAGCATTAGTAAAGTTATTATTATTATTATTATTATTCAGCCCTTGGATTATACTCAAATTGTTTTACAGTGCAGATGTCAAATTGGACGTTTAGCACATGTATGATTTTGGGTGTTACTTTTCAAATGTGACTGCTTTCAGAGTCCGGAGTGAATGTACTACGGGCCCGAAGCTAACCGCGCGAGCAGACACAATCACGTTCTGATAAATGAAACGTGACCTCGCCTGACTTGTGCAAATCACGCAGGGCAGCAGGCAGCATCCTGCACAGAGAACGCCAACGATTATGTGAAACTTTGAATAATATTAAAGTACAGCACAACAACATGCCAACATTTGTGGGGTGTTCTAAAAAAAACAATGTGGGCATGATGGAAATATGAAGTATATATATATATATATTTTTTTTTTGTTCCGATTATTGCAAATATAAACAAGTAACCATGATACCAAGAAGAAGGAACATTTTTTGAAGGAATGACTGCTACCGTTGCTCAGTGGCGTTGTATACTGATGTCTGTTGACTTGTCCTCTGGAGTAACCAAAACATCCAGAAAAAACAGTCATTCTATAAAACTTATATAATAAGGGTACCTTCACGAAAGGTTAATAAATGGTTTATAAACACATTACTGGGTGGTTTGTTGCTACCATTGCTTTATAAAGATTTAATGAGGGGGTTAATTCGCTAACAACAGCTAGTGACCTCTTTCTTGCCAAATTTAATTCTACTTCTATGCCCCTTTGTTTGATGATGTCCGTCCGTCCAGCCATCTGTTCATCCATTCTCTATCCCTGATTCTGTTCAGAGGCACAGTTAAGTTGGGCCGCATTTCAATTAATCACAGGTCATGTCAAGGCAAAAATCAATTAACAACCCCTTTTACACTGGTGGGCAATTTACACAGCAAATTCTGTAGTGTTACATTGAATTAAAAATCTAGTGTTAGTTATTTTGAGTTACTGGGTGTTGATTTGGATGTTATTTGAACACTAACAGTGAAGAAAAAGCTGCATGGGTGGTATTATTTCAGGAAACTAATTGACTCCAGGCTGAGTTGCCTTTAAAATCCGGGCTCTTTTCCCTAGATTTTAAGGACAAATCTAGGTCTGGAATATTCGTTTTTTTTATTAATTAAGGATACAATTATACAGTTCTTGAATTATTTTGTTCATGAGTTAATGTAGAAAAAACGTGTGAGACATAAAACAAAAAGTTTCCGGATTTTCATGAATAGAGTAATTTATGTTCATTATTTTTCTGTAAATCTGAAAACGAAGTGAATATTTTGCCGTACCGGCAATTCATATTTACCATGAGTCGAGTGGGAACTAGGCTTGCAAGAACGAATTTTGCGGCAACGAACGTGTACTCTCTCGTGGCGTACTTGTTAGTGTTGTTGCCCCCCAAGTCCTACGTACTAGGTTCGAGTCCCACTTTCTCCATTTGAGTTGGAAAATAAAAATTTGTCAAGAAGTAACGCTAAAACTGTGAGAAATTAAGGGAATTAAAGGAATGAATATAACAGTTCATAGTTAAAAGTAACAACAAAACTGAGAGAAATTAATGACAGGAAATAACATTTTTAAGTGTTAAGAAATAAAACTGATAATGTGGAAAAAATAACACTGATAGGTGAAAGAAGCTAACACTTCAAAGTGTAAAAAGTTCACTTTTATGTGTCAAATAATAACACTATGGGTGTTGTAATTTCACTCTACCAATGAGTTCAATTTTTTACACTTTTGCAAGTGTAAATTTAACTCGTAACTGGTGAGTACTACATCAACTCAGGGAAAGTTATAAAGAAATTTAACACTATGGGAGTTCAATTTACACTTCCGATTTTACTGTTTAGAGTCCTAAATTAACCTAACATGCATGTTTTTTTGTTTTTTGTTTTTTGGAATGCGGGATGAAGGTGGCGTACCAAAGGCTTACGAGATGGATATTAAAATCCGATTCAAACCCACAACCTCTCGACACTGGAAGACGTACAAACCCTATGCATCAGCATGTTGGCACACGGCAAAGATTGGAGTGTTAAAATTCCTGAGTTAGATTTGTGGGAGTTAACTTTATCTCCCAAAGTGTAATTTTAACATTTTCAGAGTTAAGTGGTGTGAGAAGTGGGTGTTTCACAGAGTTAATCACCTACAGTGGATGTAGATTAACTTTACAGCGTGCTAGATTAACACTACTATCTTTGCACCTGCACTTCTCCAGTTTGAGAGAGACAAGTCAGCGCCATTTTCCTCATCCTCCTTGCTTATCACTGGGGAACCGTTGACATTCAAACAAAAGGATTTTGGGCCCATGAAGTCGTTTTCACCCACAGAAAAGAAGAGTGTGGTCAACAGTAAAATTAATTCTTCAAAAGAGTTGTTTTCAACTTGTTGGGTTAAAGATGATGGTATTCATTTTTTTCTGAGAGAGATGAAGTTGATGGTATTCAATACAGTTGGATTTATTTACAGTGAAATGAATGATGACACTTTTAAGGAGTCGAACTAACACTGTCTGAGAGAAAACAATACGTACTGTAATCATTTGGTTTACATTTTAATATGGAATTTAGGATCAATAAGTGTGTACATTTTTGAAATATATTATTTTTGATCATCTTTTCACTGTGCTGTACTTTTTCTATGCTGGATGACAACTCAAATGTGACAACATACATGGATGGAAAACAAGGAGTGATGGGTCAACCCAAAGGTACGCAGAGTGATGGCGGGTCAAACCAACAATACGCTGCCCCGAAACTGAGGCTGCTCAAGAGCAGTTCCACAGTGTTCGTCTCTTCAAGTGCTATTAGTGAATTCCAAATTCCTTCGCATACAAGATTTTAATTGTTGACCCATGGCATACTAAACTACTGCCATCCCAAACTGATGCATTTTATAACTGCCTTTCATGATTAATGACTCAGTAATGTAAATCAACCTATTTTAAATTAATTAAAAAAAAAACTATCATTATTGTAAACGAAATCTTGTCATTCTTGCACACAACCTTCACCACCTAAAATTTGAAGGGGCCAGCGATTGATAGACGTACAGATAGAAAAGTATCCTGGAAATGGACCGGCCGCTCGGGAAACTCCCGAAATTCCGAATTCCAGTGCGCCATAGTCCGTGCCAATGTTTTCCCCGCACTTGAAGATATATTGACTGTCGGCCATATTGATTTTATCCATAAGCCACTTACACATCGAGCAATGCGACTGAACTAAACAATCAAATTGATAACAAGCAAATAGCAATAAGTCAATGACCCTTGCTCACCTACTGAAAAAAAAAATGACGAATGACTTGTCGTTGGCCGCTGGGCTGTTGCATTGTGTCGTAGAATCCCGCACGTGCAATTTGACTGGAAACAAGGCTAAACTATCTGCAGATGATCGACAAATTATTATTATATACAAATGTGTTGCGGAAATGTGACGCAATTGAATAGTTGCATTCAATCCCATCGCTCAGTGTGTGGCAGGATTTTGTCTTTGTTGTTAGTAAAGATGAACTAAGGAATACATTTAAAAGGCAATTAAGATGAACATTTGTATGCTGGATGTCAGACCTTTTTTTTGTCTTTTGGCATATGATCATGTTAATTAGTTAGATAGAGAGCACTTTTCCCCTTGTGTTATCTTCTATTTTCAATAACTAGACATTCATTTTGCATGCGTTTGCTCCTTTGTAGTCACATGGAATGTTTTTTACTTATTAAAAATGCAAGATGCAGCACTTGGAAATGACTGTCTTCCACCACTACCAACACACACAAAAAAATCCATCACACTTAAACTGACCTGAATAGGAATCCCAATTGATGCCTCTCACTACATGGTGAGTGACTCAAACCATTGGCTTTAATTATAATAACAATACAATACAAAACAAGATATATTTAAAATTATGATTTTTTTTTTTACATCTCTAGATTAATTATTTATATTCTGGAAGCAGTAAATCCAAGAGATTTGGTTAAAAAAAATAATGGGGGGGGTCTAATTTTTGTACTTTTTCTACTACTTAACATATAAACACATCGAGCAATGTGACTGAACTAAACAATCTACAATACCAACGTTGTACTTAGAGTTTGTATTTAATCAAATGACAATGTTATCAAGCTAGGAAAATGTCTACTCAACTCAAATAAACTCATCTCTATTTATATAGTGCTTTATAGAGCAATATTTTTTGGGTTCCGAACCATCAGAATGAAGTTATGATCATGTGGTGGTTCTTACATATTGAGCTCTATTTACATACCCAGCGCAAGATTAGTATGAGGAGTGGTCTAAAGCTGCGCAGATGTAGTAGAGCTTGTTTTGGTGTTTGCAAGTGGGCACAGCGTGCTGGGAAAATTTGCACCGTTGTAGACGTGAACACAACTCCTCTCATTCACTTTAAATGCAGCTTGTGAGGGTCACACTGATAGTGAAAAAAGAAACAGATTTGCTTGTGTCCTGCAGCAGGTCGAGACATGCAAAGTACATTTATAAGAAAGCTCCAACAAGACATTCCTTCCATCCCAATTGTTTGTGTCCGTGCTTTACACCCCCGATCCTCCTTTTTGCCGCGGCCAGTAGGATGATCTTAAAAATATATCAAGTTGTAAAGAAAATAACAACAATAATAATAATGTTTGCAAAGAATAGATTTCTGCAGTGATTCAAAGGGTCCAAAGCAGCCAAGCTCAGAATTTGTCTTCCTGTGCCTCAATCAAATTCCCCAAAATGTGATCTACCTTGTGCCAATTTTTAGACGTTGTTCCAACAAAACGTCAGAGCAGTTTGCCAAATTTTTGAACTGTTAAACGATTAAATTTTTCAATCAGATTAATCACATTTTATAATTTTGATTAATCGTGATTAATCACTTAATTACTTTTTTCTTTTTTTTTATCAACATCCTTTTCAACATTAGGAGCAAGCACAACATGCAACTGATGATGACTTCCAAAGCTCCAGAATGTAAAATGCGACAAATAATAACAGAGGGATCCTTCAAGGGTTCTCCGTGTTCTACAGTATCTTAGCAACCGAAATGCAGCTTCTTCTTTTTTTTTCCTTTTGCTCTGCAGTGGTACAGGAAGCAAAACACTCCCCTCCGTTGCGGCAGGTTATAACTGCAACATGCCTGAGAGCTGACAAGCAACACGGGACAAGAAGGAGTCCAAAAACTCAAAAAAACTCAACCGCATGACAAAGTGACACAAAGGCAGTGAGAGACTGTGGGAAGAAAGCGCTAAAAACACATTTTGGGAGACTCAGGAGGCCTTTATTACACACACAGAGAGCTAACACAGTTTAGTGAATACAGAACACACGCACATGCCCGCAAACCATAGCTCTCTTATGAAGATGTCCTGTTGCCATGACGATGGGCGAGGAGGTGTTTGCGGAGTCTCCTTCCCCGTCCATAGTGTTTTCCCTCTTGCTCTCCCACTTAAAGCAGATGCATGAGTATAAAGCTAATCTGCTGTCTCCACCCAGGCTGAATTAATGTGGCCCACTTCTATTCCTCATAGGGAGATGCCAAAATGGAAGATACTAATACCGTTTGCTGCCTTTTCAAACCATGGAACTCGTTAGTATCACAAAGGTTTATATTACAAGATCAGGGAGTTCACCTCAACTCGAGATGAACTATTCGTGTAAAAGCACTTCCATATACTTGGACTCCCTCATTCACATTATAATGTATTGACAAGAAAAACAAATGTTAACTCATCCAGGCAAAGCTAGTTCTGCTGGTTCGAATCCTATCTTTATGATTGATTCCAATTCAATACCATGAATAATTGTATATCAGTCACAATTCTGGACTCCCACACTCTTCCGTAGCCTCCCTATTGGGGTGGCATGGCTCAGTGGTAGAAAGGTGGGTTTGATCCTCACCCCCGGTGACCATGTTGAAGTGTCCTTGAGCAAGACACTGAATCCCGATTTGCTCCCAGTGGACCTGGCAGGGGCCCTGCATGGCAGTAGTCGACCACTGGTGTGTGAATGTGTGCGTGAATGGGTGAATGTGAGGCTTTGTAAAGCGCTTTGGGCACCATAAAGTGTAGTTAAAGCGCTCTATAAAAAACACTCCATTTACCATTTAGTCTACATACTTGACGCCCCATTCAGAGTATTGCCAATACTAGGCTGAGGACATGGAGATTACTGCTACTTAAAACCATTAACGCACCCACAACAAAGATTTCAATTAAATTCCTTACAGTGGTAGTCAAATTTCCCCGTTTTCCTTCAACACAATACAAGTCTAGTGTATTACTATTATTATTGTACTTGAGGTGTGGAAGCATGCTGGGGCATGATTTATTTTCCTTACAGTCAAATCTCGTTTTACACTTTCAAAGTTTCATGTTCTCACAGTTGGTGTATATATCAGGTACTGTAGATCGTTTCCCTTTCACATTCCAAAAAGGTTCGGTTGGACCAAAAAAAGTTTAATTTAATCTAAGATTAGCTATAATCAGAGTTGAGTCAAATTAGCCTTAAAATTAGTTAATCCGGTTTCCAAATTAAGCACAAATGAATCCCAGTGTAGTAAAACTCAGTTTAACTGATTTTAAACAGAGTTTAACGTGATTTGAATCAGGATTCACCAAATCCGGTCCTAGAGATCCGCAGTTCTGCAGGTTTGAGATGTTTCTGCCAACTGGCACACCTGATTCTTATAATCAGCTCATCAGCATACCTGATGATCTTTAGTATTAGGTGTGTTGGTAGGCGGAAACATCTAAAACCTGCAGGACTCCGGACCTCAAGGGCCGGAATTGGGGAACCCTGATTTAAATCAAGAGGGATCATTGTGGATATTGAAATTAAAATTAATTATGCAATAAAATTGGCTAACTCATCGAAAGTGTGCTGTCAGGACCCCAAGCCTGTTTCAACGGGTACTTTTCGATTATGGTAAACATTACATGTTAGCTACCAAAAACGTTAGCCTAATGGTAAATGATACGCTTTTCCACCTTACAAGGCCCTCAAAGCGCTTTACATTTGACTACTCATTCATCTACTGATGATGCAGCATCAGAAGCAACTGGGGGTTCAGAATCTTGCTCAAGGATTCTTCGACATGATCACAATGGCATGGGATCGAACCTGCAACCTCTGGGTTCGAAGAAGACCTCTCTACCACTGAACCACGCCGCCTCCATGTTATGTTACTTGTTAACTTAATCGGCTATATTCTAATGGCTCAGCAGAGGCTCACCCTGTGTACCAATCTTGCTAACCAAATGAATGGACAACATGGGCAAGTAATAAAAAGACAAGAAAATGTCGCTCATCTTAAAGCTTGCTGGAAAAAGGTACAAAGAAAAGACAGAATTTTTGCATTGCTGGGACAGTTGCATTTCTATCACTGCCATGTTTGATAGTTGGTCCAGTTTTTCTATCCAGCTCCAAAATAATTTCCTTGGTAAACTGGTGCCTCACCAAAAAGTTCCTCTTCATTATACAATTTAAGATGATTGAGCCTGTCTCTCAATTTACTAAAAAGAACCACAAAAATGCAACCCTAGTTAAAGTTAATCCTTCCAAACCGTCAGATTAAATTTAATTCTCGATCACAGTTTAAAATCTAGTGCAACAGAATTAAATTTAAACTTGTTTTAAAAGTAAAAAAAATAAACAGAGGTTTAAAGAGAGGATTACATTTAATCTGTCTTCATTTTAAACAAGGATTAAAGTTTGGTGCAACAGAATTTTAATTAAATAAAAATTGTTGGTGCAATCCTCCCTAAATTGCCCGTGTGATTGTCCCCTGTATTGTAAGTACTGTATTATAAATATCTGTACCGATCATACTTTGTACATGCAGTGACTTTTTCCAGCACCCGATACTCGATATGAATGAATCCAAGAAGTAACTTCCTTTCGTAACAGCTTTGCAGCTGAATACACGGCGGCAACTCTCAAATTATTCTGAGGTATATTAACCCTGCCCTTGTGTTCGACGTGACTGTGCTCCAGCGGGCTGACATCACCATCAGACCTGTCTTTTAACGGCTATGACAAAGTGGAGGCGAGCTTCCTTCAGTGTTGCAAAACACTGTCAAACCCTCGTTATACTCTCAAACCATTTTTCAGTGCTGTTTTCTTAAGATGGAATCCAGAAACAACAAATACAATGGAAACAGCAGAGGCCCCAGAATTGAACCATGTGGAACACCATATGTTCCATTATACATGTGAATTCATATTGCACATACTCATCTAACCAATTTATTTCATTTTTTTTTCAAGTTATGATCATGGCCAAATGACAAAATGATTCAAGGATTCACCAAATGTAATCAATACAAAGTGTGAGATAGAACGAAGAAATAATTTGAATCACCATTTCACAGATGCTTGCAGCCCATGGTTCGCGTTTAGCAGCTCAGATATCAATTTCACTGTGTGAAAGAGATAAGGAATGTTGCCTTGCATCTCCATTAGTCAACAGTTTATTTTGTAGACAGTAAAAAGAGACTGATGGCACAGAAAGAGTAAACAGCAGCAAGAAGAAGCGTCTTGAATCCCAAAGGAACAAAGTTGGATTAAAACCTGACTCAACAGGGTCAAAAGGGTATTGATATTGTTTTCTTATATTACACATAATTCAACTGAATTTTGTGTCCAAGGCAACAAATGCAGCAGATTTATGGAATGAAATACAAAATTGTTTCACAGACTGAAATGCAAACCAATATATCTTGATGACTAATGTAGGAGAGGTCTCAGAAACAATATTTAGGAAGCACATCCTTGGGCTAGATTGTGGAATTGTTTTAGAACTGTACAAGAGATCTAATTTCCCATGAGTGCATGTATAACCACACACGTACACAAATACCCTCTTAATTCCCGCCATTCTGATTGAGGGCAGCCATCACAATGTTGATTGAAATCAGATTTTGTTGACGTTGAGGCCGATGCATGGAGCTCCCAGGCAAGTTATGCGCATGGGAGTTGATCATTTTGATATTAATGAAATCTCCTCAGCCACAGAAAGATTTGTAATTTTTCTAAGGAATCATCAGCATATTATGGGATAGTTCTCCTGACACCAAATCAAATGCCTAATTTGTTTGTTGAATACCATATTATTGGCTAATTAAGAGTTAACCAAAGCATTGTATGTAGAATTGAATGGTTTTTTTTCCAAAGTTTTAGAATGATTCCGAAAGCAACAATTGTTTATTAAACTTATATAGTCTAAAACAGTAGAATTGCTGGGCAGAAATAAATAGAAATGGCACAAAGCTAGAAATAAATGTACCGGTATATGTATGTCTGCTTAAATAGAGTTAGTGGTGTATGATTAAATTCCTTGATGAAATAATTAGGGCCCAACCAATTAAATCGGACGATTATGGCCCTTCAATCATTGGCCAAATTGATTTATTAGATTTTTTTAATTTTATTTTTTTTTTACAAACCCACCCAAAATTCTTCATTCAATTCAATTCAATTCAATTTTCCACATAAAACGGGGATCAAATCCCTTAAAAGAACAGGACAATTCTAAAATATGAAAAAAATATTGAAAATAAATAAATAAATCCACAAATGAATACCGAAAATCAGTGGAGAATTGACACCCATTGAAATGTATGGGGTGGGGGTTAATGGGAGTTGAGGGAAGGATATGGATTATGTATTTATTTTTTTGTTAATCTGTTGATTAATCTCTAATCAGTATTTTTTTTTTTCTGACAAAAATCGGGATTGGCTTCAGCATAAAAAAATCAGCATTGGTCAAAACCTTGATTTTTTTTTTTTTATTACGTATCACAAGTTGTTCAGTATAAGCTTGAGCATTAAAAGCAAGACGTGTCAGAACCTGGGATGTTTTACTTGCCAGCTTGAATATCATAACTGAAAGCTTTGTAAAAGCCCGGTGGACAAATCGAGAGCTCTCCTCATATGCTTGACAATGAAGAAAAAAAAAAAGCCGAGCATCCATCTGTATTGTGCATCTGCTCACTCACAGTCTGTTCAAAAAGCTGACGTAGCAATCGGAATTGCCTTTCACACGTCGTGTTTACTCTCGCGTTTGGCAGGCAAGTTGAAATGTGGCCCAAAAGCTGTCTTCATGTTACAAATTCCCAGATGATAGCAAGAGTGGACTTATTTGCCCCAAGAGGTCCACTCACCCAAAAATACCTCACAGCACACGTGGTCGTTTTTGAAAACAGTCACACACTTGATGTAGCTCATGTTGTTATAGCAATGAAAACGAGCTCAGCCACTTAAAATACTGCCGACGTTTTTAAAAATGAACATTAAAGACGTGTTTATTTAAGTCCAAATTTAGTCACACTGATGAATGATGCAAATCTGCTAATCTATAGTTACGTCTGTAGGTGATAATGTCAAACATGTGCTGCTCAGCGGGTATCACAGCAGCACCACCTGGCCTGATGACCCTGCTCCTTACCAGTCAGCAGGATTCTGGCTTGAGCAGCCTAAAATCAGCTGTGAGGAGGGGAAGGTTGCGGGGGAGGATACGGCAGTGTTTGTTGCATCACCGCACAGACCTGATGATGGGGTTGTTCATATTATCCCGATTGTCTCCCATTTATACTGAGGCCTGATTAAGAAAGTGCAAACGTTCGTATTTTTTCTGTAACATTTCAAACCACACTCATGCCAAATTCATTCAAGAATCATCCATCCATTTTCTGTTTTTCTTTATTCTGTCGCGGGTCACCTGGAAACTGATGTTAGGCCATAAGGAGAGGCTCACTAGATTCATCACATGGCAATAACATGGCTGACACATAGAGACAGACAGCCTTTAACACTCACATTCACACCGTCGTCAGTAAGCGGACCTGACGCTCCGACAGAAAAGTCGCAGCCAAGATGAACCCCGTTCCCAAACCTGAAACTTTTTGCAACAGCAACGGTGATAACTAATGCGCCACAATACTGCAAAATCATTTGATTAAAATTTGGCAATGTCATGGGCATGTCACATTGATGATTTATCTGCCGCTGTTAACCGTCAAGCAGTAGGGGAATGGTCGTAATTGCATTCTTGTGGTGACTGACTGCATGATACGGTGAGTAATAGAAAGCAGTACAGTACTACATCGATGGGAAGACTCAAAATAATCCACTTATATAGATTGATAAATATTTTCTTATTCCTGGGAGGGAAATTCAGCATCGTTCAGGTTAATATGTATCATATCATATGTACATACATAAATTATATACAGTACATGTATTTAACAATTGGCCGTTTTTTTTTCTAGCACGTTCAACTTAAAAAAAATGTCAATAACCCGTTGTCTTGGTCGTTATTATTGCGACTAATTCACTCCCAGCCATTTTCACTCCCTGCTGTTTTACTGGACTTGGACTGATTTTGCAAGGTCTACAGAATATTCTGTTCCATTGCTATAAAAACTCTCATCAAAAAATAGTTTTTTAATGTTTCAATTTTGCAGCAATTAGCATTAGAATATAGCTACGTTTCATCATTATTAACAAACCTGTTGAAAACACTGGCAAAAAAAATTTGTTGTAACATGGCCCTGGCTGATCTTTTATACTCTGCTGCCATCTGCTGTCCGTTTTTTGTAATAACTAGCATTCAGTGACCTCTTCATGTCAGAAGCTGTATCAAAGCCTTGTCACGGAGTAGTGGTGTTGAGGACCTACGTGCAAGGAAGTAGAGGCGCGGAGAGAGGCGAAGTCCAAAAAAAGGTTACTTTAAAGCTACTGAACGTAGAATATTCCATTTTGATTCGCTACTGCCACCTGCTGACGAAAAATGAAACTGCACATATTGTTCTTTACATACACACCGCGCACATGACGTCACATCCGCAGACAGGGCACGGGAAATTCTAACCCGAATCCAGTCTGAAAACTATTGGCCAAAGGCTTGCAGTAGTATCCATTGTGAACAGCTAAGGTGTTAATCTACTAATTAGAAGGCATTTCAGTCATAAATGGTCAAATAAAAAGCTTATTGTAAAGTTATTTTGAGGAAAAAAAGTTCCATATTGCAACTTTAATTATCAAAAACAAGTAAAAAACAAACAAAACAATAAAGTCCTAATCAAAAACGTGGCAAGGCGTGGGGCGAAACAACAAGGAGATATACAGCATCACCGACAAACAATGGACCAACAAGAACTGGACAAAAGACAGGAGACTAATGCCCAATCCCAATACCGCTCCTTAGCCCTCATCTCGTCCCTCCCCTTTATGAATGCGCGTTCACGCAAACAAAGGAGTTTCCCAATTCTCCGTAAAATGTAGGGGGAGGGTTAGAGACGAGGGCTGCAGGTCCCTTTTCACGAAGATAGATCCCGACCTCCCTCGATTTTCCCTTACTACAGTCACGCCCCCTCGGCAACACCGCGGGGAAGCAATGGCGGAAGTAATGGCGACACCAGGAAATAACAAAACGCAGGTGACACGTAAATGTAAGTATGCTAATATTTATTGAATGTCATAGTAATGATAGTGCTTTTATCAAATGTTACTACTTCGGCAGAAATTGGCACAAGTGTGTGCTTTGGTAAACGCTCGCTATTGTCACGTCCATTACGTCACAACCAGCACGCAGCTGCGGCGGTTCGAGGTGACGACGTAGCGGATTGGATAGCGATAGTACATTCTCAATTCCTAGAGGGATTTTTTTTCCTTTCCCTTCCCAAAGAAGTAGAAAGGTGAGGGGCGCGATAAACGAGACAAAGGGTGCAGGGTGAAAAGGAAGTAATGGGATTGGGCCTAAATACAACAACACTAATTGACATGACGAGACACACCTGGGCAAGAAACAAGTGGCTGGGGGCACTGATTGGTTGACACGTGAGGAAGGTCAGGCAAACACAGGTGGATCACATGAAGCTTGACGAGACAAGGGAAGGACACAGGGACAACATAACAAAACAGATGACACAGAAGGACGGAAACACCCAAAACTAAACAACCCAACCCCATAAAACCGAAACATAACAAGCCTTCTGTATGCATTAAAAAAAAACCATAAACATTTATAAATATGTTTTTGGGAGTGAAGGACAAAGTATTAAAAAACATATTTATACGCTTTGGGTTGGAATGAGTTATAGCGGCATACGCAGGAAGTCAACGATCAAAATTTGGTCAGTAAAAAAACTTGTCTAATTATGTCACAGTAATATTTACACAAAATCTGCACAGCGAGAATTAGTTTATTGACCGTGAAATATAACCCCCAATGTGTACAGAGCATATAATATCTACTGGTGTGCATAATATGTATAAATAATAGAACAGGGGGATTAGAAACATTAAAATAATTAAAGATGTTAACTTATGCAAATGTTTTATTTATATAGTCACATTTCAGTGTTATTAGTGTTAGTGCAAATTGAGAGTTAAAATGAGAATGATAATGACAGTGCCTGTATATTATGCTACATCTAAATGCATATATACTGTAAGTACTGTAATCATTTTCTATTACAGCTCTTGGAAATGTAAAAATAGTTCAATGGAGATCATTGTTAGGGCAAAACCAACTTGCAAAAGTATCCACAACCAACATCAGCTTCTCCTGCTGCTGCTTTCCATCTTTCCACTTTTAGCCCCTTGAAACATCTCCTCACTGGTCTGACTTCATCATTCTCTTTGTATAATTCTCAGAGCAATGATGACTCACATTTGCCACGGCCGAGCTTGCACCTTTTGAACCATCTCCCTTGGTGACTTGTCTGGAGGGAACGCAGCGAGTCTTCTTCTCATCAGAGGTCACGTTCGTCAGTCACAGATCTCAGCATCTTCATTCACTTCATGTCATAACACTCTGTGACAGCCGTGTCTGCATGGTAATATCTCTCACATGCATAATAACCTGTTCCGCTGCCTCGCCGCAACTTAGACCGAGATGTGGCTCAGAATTCAAATCCTGTCATTTAATAGCCAAATCTTTTTTCTCAAGTCATTGATGGTGCAATCAGTGGTTCGTCCGCCTGATGTCCGTGAAAGCAGTGTGGGTTCGGTTCCCGCTCAGTGACGGTGTAAAAGTGAGTGTGAGTGATTGTCGATATGTGTCTTGTGGTTGACTGACCAGCAGGCCAGGATGTAGAATACTTTTCGGCCCAAAGTTAGAAAGGAAATTACACACGAATCACAGTCATATTCATTTTGGTCCTGAATTACAACTCTGTATTAAATCAAAACCTTTGCAGTTCGATTTAATTTTAAAAGCTATTTTATTCTCTTTCTCAAAACAGACATCTCCTGTGTGTGTTGATGTGAACCCATGAGAAAAGACAGAAGTTATTGGGATCCGTTCACATTGGAGAAAATGTTTTCCTCAAAATTGTCGTCCAATGACATCCCAGGTAGGAATATTTTTACGAATGCGAATACGAAAATAGTCAATATTTAACATTGCTTACACAACTTCTTACAGTATTTTAACAGTTTCTTCTAATATCCAGCCTGATGATACAAATCCAATAAATATAAATATTTAAAATTTGGTCATCCGTGAATAATTCTGGCCTTGTTTCTATGATTTAGAACTTTCAAGGCCAAAGGTCAATAAGTGGTGGTTTTATCAGTGCAAATGAATCGATTCATTGACAAGTAATCGATTAGCAAAGTATTTAAGTCATCGACCCATTTTTTTACTTGCAATTGTCAGAATCGTCTGCTTTTAGCCTCTCAACAGTAACAGTTAACTATAGGCATATAATGATTAAATCTTGGCGATGTAATTTTTAATGAAATATTAGGTTTTTTGCTCGTTAGTTTTAGAGTAAAACGCCCGGTTCACTAAAACCCCGCCTCTCTCCATGTGCTTGCCGCGCCCCCGGCGAGCTGGCTTCTGTTGGGGCTCTGCGTTTGAAAACTCCTCTGAATGGCCACGCAACGCAAGCCATCAATTCTTCAAGAAACATTTGAAACAAAATGGCTCCTTGCCGCAAGAAATCGTGGAGGAGGAGGGGAGGAGAGGGAAGAACGGGGATTTTAAGATGGCCATTCGTCATTTCATTGCAAATGTGAAGGATAATTGATTGTTTTAAATTCATTTGGACAGAATGTTTACTGATAAAGGCTACTTGACGTTTAGTCAGCAGAGGCGGTGCGGGGGTGGATCCGCTCCTAATGACGTCAAAAAGTGCCAACAACTTGTTTTTTCAGGTTGGGAGGGGCTGGTGCTTGGAGAGGAGAATGACCTAGAATTACTCATAGAGGGGCGAATGGAGGAAAACACAACTTTGGTCGTGTTTTTGGTGAGGAATTGGCATTTTAACATGGCTAAAAGCTCCAAAAAGTTGATTTTTCACATTTCTGTCCCTTTAATCAAAATAAAACATCTGCTCTTACTTTGGAAATCAATGACTGAACCAGTAAATAAATCCCTTTCAAAAAGTTAGAAAGTAAATCAATCCCTCCCATGTGATATTGTTGTGGAATCTTGTTGAGTTGCTTTTTTAATCTCTAAACAATACCAAATAAACAATAATTGGTCAATAAACAGTAAGATTGAGAGTAATCTGACAAAATGTTTTTACAATAGACTAATGCAAAATAAAATGTTATCCAATTATTAGAATTAACAGCAAAAGTCTACTGTCTCTCCTGTCAAACAGCAACTTTTCAGTTTTGCTTCACTTTCAATGGCCTCAGTGCTGTTTGCAGCAGCTGCAGCAGCGACAAAATGCTGAGTACATAAAAGCAAAAAAAGACAATTAGCAACTAGCGAGTGAAGACAAAAAAAAACTGAATTGGCTAAAAAGCAAGTAAATGTTTCTCGCTCACTGCTAAATATGGATAAAACCACATTTGCCTAAGTTGACCAGTTAAAGTTGCTTCAAGGATAACAAGCAAGGTGGAATTGCAACTTTTTCAACTGCCCCTGATGTCGAAAAACATTACACACGTTACATGTTTTTGTCTTTTTGAATCAATCGGTCGAGCTAAGCATTTTATTTTGACGATGCAAGCCATCACGGCAACTCACTGTGTCAGTAAATATTTTCCAATTTTAGCTCTTCACCACTTCTTGTAACATCAAGCTCATTTGGTGAATCATTGTTGCGTGCTGCATAATTAGCAGACATATGAGGAATCTCTGAGTAAGCATTATGTTAATGCTTTCCGAATCTCAGTCACTCTCTGCTTTGACTCAGCTCCTGCAGGAAATAAGATGGCTGGTAAAAAAGCTTATGAATACAAGAATAAAACCAAAAAAAAAAACAATACGAGATGAGAAGATGAAAATAGGTCACTTGAGAGAATGGTGTAAAGTAAAAATGATGGGTAAACTTGACGTGCATCCATTTTCAACTGTTTGCAACCATGTTGAAGAGGCGGGGTACCGACACCAGAGACAAGTCACGAGTCAGTCGTAAAATAAAATAAAAGTATCTCATTAAATTGCAGGGCTCAAATAAAATAAAAATAAAAAAAGCAGCACTGATGTCCCCCCTCCAACCGTCCCGTCCCCTCAGCCCCGAACCTCCCAACTTGTTTTGATCTTCCTCATTCTGCTCCCACTCGCTCACCGTCACAAAAACATGCACATGTGCTTGTGTGTCCGCCCACACAAACCGCCGGCATGGGTGAGTTCCCAACATGAGGCAAAATTTGGATAGGTGGGGGGTTTATGCAAAGACACAAAAATGAGTGCAGCACTGCTGACAAGTGGTGCTGTCTCCATGGCAACCAAGGGAGCAAGGCCTTGCAATGCGGTGTCAAACAAACACGGGATTTGAGAACGTTCAAAAGAAATGAGATGTGAAGTGGTGGTCGTAATGACAGGATGGGGTCAATAAAATTGAGTTTGGTCAGAATTTGTGCTGTATCAAACGCTTTCTAAAGTAGTTATTGCAGACTACCAGTATCAATAAAATCATTTCAAACGGTTTGTCATAAAAAATACTGCCACTAAAATGAGTGACAGTCATTAGGATCTCCGTTTATGTTACAAGCAGGTAATCAACTATAGTGCTGGAAATTAGGAGTGATTATTTATATAACGTGTACAGTGTAATATGTACATTAGAGGTGTTTTTAATGTTTTTTTTGTTTTTTTTTACCTATTGTATTTTACTATTTGATATATTATCAAATGCACTATAGAAATAAAGTGGATTGGATTGGATTGGATTGGATAATACATCATCATGCATTACCATCATAGGGGACATAGTTCTGCATAAGACAAGACAAACTAAGAATGGCTAATACATCATCATCAAACATCATCATAAGAGACATAGCAACTGCATAAGATTAGACAAACTAAGAGTGGCTAATACATCATCTTACATTATCATCATTTAGGACATAGTAACAGCCTTACACTATCATAACAAGGGAAAAGGAACTGCATAAGATATGGACATGATAAGACTGCATAAGATTAGACAAACTAAGAGTGGCTAATACATCATCATCTTATATTATCATCATAAGGTACATAGTAACTGCATAAGACTAGACAAACAAAAATCAGCTAATAAACCATCATCATACATTCTCATCATAAGGGACAGAGTAACTGAATAAGACGAAAGATACTAAGAGTGGCTAATGCATCATCATAAAACATTATCATCTTAAGAAACATAGCAACTGTATAAGACTAGACAAACAAAAAGTGGCTCATACACCATCATCATACATTTTCATCATAAGGGACAGAGTAACTGCATAAAACTAGGCAAATTAAGTCTGGCTAATACATCATCATCATACTCAACTCAACGTTGTTTATAAAGCACTTTAAAACAACCACCGCTGCATGCAAATTGCTGTACATGGAATACAAATCATTATCATCGTTAAGGCCATAGTAACCACATACGACTAGATAAACTAAGAGTGGCTAGTACATCAACCTCTTACATTAACATCATAAGGGACTTGGTAACTGCATAAGCAACTGACAACATCAGCATCATAACACAATGACCACGTGACTCAACACAAAAACAGTCACATATGACCCAAGCCAAACACAGTCATAACAGCCTCTGCATGAGCCAACTCATGAAACTGTCAGGAACTCACTAGTGGAAAATAGAAATGATACAACATACATCTATTTTTATACTGTATATTAGTTACAATTGACTGTATGTTCCTCGCTTGGGTCGCGGGTAAGGTGGAGCTGATCCCATTGAACCTTAGCCAAGAGGTTAGAAACATTTTATAGTGTTCTATAGTTTTTGTTGTTGTTGTTTTTACTGCATTTCGGTGACGATAGGTTGTATTAGGACAGAACCTTGCTGCGACGAGACCACAATTTAGCATCTTAATGACCTCCAACATGTTTGTGCGTGTACACCCGAGATTTGGGAATGTTTTCCAACAGGAGAAGTCGATGCAGTCAGTTGGACACTGATTGAAGTCAAAAGCATTAACCCAGCAGACAGAGCGCGCTGACAATCGTTTGTGCTTCACACGGTCTCATGAGCGCAACTGACACATCACAAACGCTCCAAAATGACACATTTGACACCAGCGCTGTGGATCAACTGACCACTCAATTGAGGGAACAAGCTGGGCCACACTCTGCTTTCAGCCCATGTCATGCAAAGAAGTGTGAACCCGAAGTGTTACCTCCCAAAATGTCATTAACAATTCTTGACATGTCTCTGCACGTTTTGGTCCTGTTTATCATGTTCCGGTCTTATTTCAATGTTGATGGCTCCCCACTGATGGCTGCCTACTAAGGTAGTTGGGACATTTCCAAATCCCACGTCATTGCAATGTCCGTTTCACTTATGTCGTTGATATGGACCAAAATCGGCCATCTCTCGGGGCCCACAACTCACCACTAGCCAGCGACAATTATTAAGGGGCCCTATACGTGGGGATTCCCAACAGAGACACGTTATCATTGGAGTATTGAAGCAGTGCTGCATCATTCATGTTTGCCAATATCTTCCATCTCTTGAGGCCAACTGCATGGTTTGTGGCTTCTGCACACACTCAGTTCTCAAAATGCTGGAATAGCTTAAAAAAAGTTGATGGACTTTTTATTATGTTACTGTTTAGTTTTGTGTGCAGTGCTTATGTAAGCATGGAGGAGCCAATATGGAGTAAGCAGTTTTGACTGGGCTATGTCATTCGAACGTACTGCAAAATTGTTCAAACCTATTGGTGAAATGTAGGCCAAATGCTAAAAACATAGCATGTTTTTTTCCCATAATGGGAAAAAGGAAGTTAGCATACCTGGTATATTGTCGCTGTCCTGTGAAAAACACTTATGTCTTTTTATTTATTTATTTATTTATTTATGTTTTTGGGATGTCTGCATTCAGATTCATCCCATAAACGTAAAAAAAAAAGAGACAAATACGGACATAAGTGTTTTTCACAGGACAGCGACAATATTCCTTATTTACTGCAGGAGAAAAAGAGTAGCTCGGCCGCAGTCCCATGAGAGAAGTGTTAATTGACTACATTTAAAGGCAGGCATTATTCGGGATATGGTCAGAAATCAGGTTTCTGGAACAATTGGAATAACACGTTTACATGCGCAAGTTGACAGAGTTACCCCCGTATAAATAGCGTTTGGAATAACCCGATGTAAAGGAGGCGAAGCATGGATGACTTCATGGCAAAAATAGACGTCATTTGCGCTTCTAACTTTAACTAGTCAATAAAATGAATTTTATTTATGTCACCCACCACGCTAAATATAGTAGTCGAATTCCTACTCGCTCCAGAAGTGCGGTTCTTGTCGGTACGCGCCAGAAGCTCGGACTTACTCGATCGGATAAAGCGGAACTATGTGTGTGTCATCTAATGTTCCTACACAGACGGGTATTGTTGAACACTGCAAGGTGGAGATTAACATTGTTTAAGCATTACGAGTGGTGTCGCGTCTGTCTCACATGAATAGTTAACGTGTCACAAACTGTGGCATTTTCGCCACAGAGACACAATATAACGTGAAAACGCCGCGGAGAAATCAATGTATTCAAGCGAGGCCCGTGTAGCGAGTGGGACATCGGCGCTGCGCATACAAGTCGTTACTACAAAGACCGAGATTCCTTGCGACTACAAATAAGCGAAGAAAAGGAGACGAAGAACAAGTTGTGAGCGTGCGCACAACAAAAATCAATGCCCCGTTAATTCAAGATATTCCGATTGCGCGTGTTTACATGGCCTTTCAAAACCCGAATATTGGCAATATTCGGGTTTTAAAAGGGTCATTGCCTGTATGTAAACGTAGTCAGTATTTCATTCATCAACGAAACAGGTCCATTGATACTAACCCGGTTAATAATGATGATTACATTGATGGACGAAAACCTACTTCTGGCAATGCTTGGTGCGTCAATTTTTCAAAGTTTCCCATTATTGGTTAATCATCAACAAAACGGGCATCCATCATTGATGGATTGACGAAATGCCCAACTCTGATATCAATGATATAACGTATACATATATCAGCCATTTCAAGTGCAATATGTTTACAAGCAAAATAAAACGTTTCTCTGAAACCCATTTCAAGGCGCATTCAGCAGCAAGGCAACTTTGAACAATACAGTAAAAAGTCAACTGAGGTTTTGTGGTTGCGGTTTTGTTTTCTTTCGAATGTGACCATTTCTGTTGGTTTCCAAATGCATGCTTGCCACTGCATTTACACTCTCAAGCAGATGAGCCTACCGCTCCTTTTCATTTTTAATTCCGCCAATGAAAACTGATGTGTCCCTATAGCAATTCAAAATCACATCACATCCACAACAAGCTGCAAACATTCAACCACAGACAGATCAAATCTAAAAACCTCTTACCCACTTTGGATAAATTGCTCCTTTTGTTGCTATCACCGAGTCGTATAAAATTATGGAAATTAGCATTGCAATCTGCCCATGGCGATATTTCACACACGCTCTCACAGCAAGAGCTACATGTCAAGATGCAGAGTGATGACAGGATATTTGACAGCTGTTTTAATTGTTTACTAGCCTCAGGGTTTGAGTGACCATGACTGTTGGTGTCACAATAAGTCTTAATCTTTGTATGTTTACACCCAGTACGTTATTCACCCTGGGAAACACCTAAATAAAATCCGAGAACAAATCAGGGAAATAATGACAAGGTCAGTTACACTATGAAACAAAGCCTGACAAACACACGCTAACCTAATCAAAGCTAAGGAAAACGCATTATGTAAGCAAGCTGTAGTCGCAATCAAATTCAAACCACACTTCTGAGTCATTCATTTTGGTTAAGAAGTGAATGTGACAGCATCATTCTCTGTGGTTCAACAGAAGTATTTGTCCCGCTCTTGTTGCTCTGTGATCCCCTGTCAAGTTTTTGAAAGCATCATAGCAGATGACAAGACTAATCTTGATCCTGTTATTGTCGGCCAAGTTAATGCACCGGACACTGGCCAGTACACCTACTTTATCGGGGTTTTGTCAAGTACTACAATACATGGCATGTTATAAATGTAGCTGCAATTATTCAAGGTTCAGTGAAAATAGAAAAAATGTTTTTATAACTGAAAAACATCAACCGTTCCAAGTTATTCGTGTAAAATTAGGGTGTGTAAATTTATGTAAACAGCGCCTTTGTTTGTTTTCCACACAGTATTCATATTTTTTAAAGGTGAGTAAATTACAGGATAGTATAGAAAACCTGTGTTGTTTACTTTCTATATCCTCTGCTTGGTGTCCCATCAGTTGTTGTTGTTGTTTTTAAATATAAAAACAACATTTATAATTACTGTACTTTATTTAGTCATACATTTTCTAGATAATGATGATACTCATTAGCTATCCTGGCTGACTTAGTATGGAGGTCCAAAACTGCCCCCAAAAAATTAACAATTAAAATAAATAAATACAAGTGAAAATAAAAACAAATATAAAATATAATTCAAACACAAAAAAATTATATAAACGGAAATAAAATTAAATGTATCAATTTTGTTGTTTTTATTTCCATTTATATAATTTTTTTGTGATTAAGTTTTGTATTATATTTATATATTCATTTTTATTTTCACTTCTATTTATTTATTAATTCATTCATTCGCTGATTTTTAATGTTGGCAGTAGTACGAGGGGCAGCGCAAATATAGATAAACAACCACTCGCACCATTGGACAATTTAGAGCCATCAAATTATTGTTAATTAGTTTGTGCAAACATTCGACCAAATTCTGGTGCGAAAAAACTCAAAGGTTATGCCTGCAAAAGTGCAAAACTGCAAGGGCAATGTGAGCCCATTTGAAAATCTTTTTTTGTGGGCTGTGTTGACAGAAAGGACAAGCAGTATTGTTTATTGATCATCAGCTGCATTGTTACTTTCATATCTTTAAACATGCAGCTCTCTAAGCTGATTTCATTCAGGACTGCCGAAAGCCATGAAGTCGCCATACTTGGGTAACAGCATGCACATGGGCTTGGATGCTAATATAACAGCCATGGAAGTTTGATGAACTTTGTTTTAAAGGATTATTGTGAAGAACGAAGTGCCTGGTCTTGACAGATAAACAAGCAGGCAACTGCAAGAGTGTGGCAAGGAGATTAGTTTTGTTTTCAGTCATTTGTGACAAAATGTCTGTGGCTATACACAGTGCACTCAAGGCCTGGAAATCCTTATTTATAGTGGCTGTTTAGATGATAGCAAAAGTTCTTGGTGTGAATGAAAACCACAGAGCTGGCTTGAGATACAATAGAAGGAGGGCCATGTCAGATTTGGCCCTCAAGGAGTGAATGGCCACTATATTCACAAAAAGGAGACATAGAGCACATCGGGATACATAGGGGAAAGACTACATCATATATAAAAAATGTATACCAGATAAAAGACCAAATCAGGTATATATTTTGTATTCATGTCATTTTCATATTTTGTATCAGTGCTGAGTTATAAGCAATCAAACCGGCATTTATAATAGGTAAGTTGTGGGTAAGATGTCACCCTGGATTTTGCAACTAATGAAACAGCGACAAAATTATTGTCACTCTTTTTTTTTTTTTTAATCAAAGTCAACAGAGGCACAGAAAACACTTATTATTGTGCTTGAAAATGTTGTTGCGCGTAGTCAATGAATAAATGTTAACATAATATGCAACATGCACTACATAAAAGTCCTTAGGAACTGATGGCACATAGGCCATGGCTCTCAGCCTTAAAAGTCAATTTTGTCTTTCTTAAACTGAAAATTCAAGATTAAATTGAAAAAAAGAAAAAAGAAAATTGGTCATTAATTTTAAACCAGCCAACAACCGGAAGATCCATTTCTAACACTCAAGCAAAACCTGACAAAAAAAATCCACTCATCATCTGAATGGCAATTCTGGCAAAATTTTTCATTGGCCCATTCTTTGCACATGTGACAACTAACCCCAAAAATGACACATTGTACCAAACTACTATGTTTGCAGATACTAGCTCTAGTTTAAAGTTAGCTCAAAGCAGAACAATGACTGAGGTATGAGAAGATGCCTTAATCTCTCCTCTACTGTAACAATTCCACATGTATCACGAGTCACGACTAAAATTTAAATCTGGAAGAAGCTTGTTTTATTCTATTCTCTTCTCAGACATGACATGACCTTTGACTCTATACAGGAAGATAACTAGCATTTTACTTTTTAGTTGCACCCTTTGGTAGAGAAGATAATTACAATGTGACAATTTACCCATGTGACAACCTTCCCCTATAGTGCCATCTTCGGTATGTTTATTGATTGGATGCAATCTTATAAACACATTTGTGTTTCATTTTGTCACAATGGTTGGATACAAAACTTCTACTCTGGTATTCCATGCACCACACATTCACATTTATTATTGATGTACAATCTGTTAATTATGAATATGGACAATTTGACTCCATTCGTAATGCAATAGTCATATTTTGACAACAACTCTTCTAAAAGCGTCCTCGTGCTGTTTTGTATGGAATCTTGCCGTTTTAATCGAGGATATAGCCTCATGGGTACATAACACAGTCAGTGTGAAGCACAGTGCGGCAGGCAAGTAGGAAGAGGCCCCAAGGACGGATGACGGCGAACCATTTGGTGACTCCAAACATCGTTGCGGGAGATCCGCTGTTCATTTAGAGCAACAAGGGATCCCTGAGTCGTCAGCAAGGTGGTGTTACAGACTTACTCATCAAAGCAAAGCAACGGGAATGCCAAACTCAAACTCCCAACTGATAATGCCACCTGCACTTCCAAATACACCATGGTGCCGACTGCTGGGAGGTACTCGGCTACAACCATCTGCTCAAATGGCACAGTCTGATAGATGAAGAGCCTCTCTAAGCCTACACTGTCTGGATTGAAGTAAAGTAACACGTAGCAGCCTGGGCGGGAGAGAGTCTGTCTGCAGTGCAGCAATGGACAAGGAGGACCTCAAGCATCTCTTCTAACAGCCTGCTCAGTGCCAAAAGTGGGATGACTTCAAACAAGAAATAGGAATACCCTCATGAAGTAATGACAGCCAATAACTGATGAAGCACTGATGAGAATTTCCTGAAAGTAACCTTACAACCAGTCAGGAAATGAGACTGATGATATACATAAAAAAAAAAAAGCATTCAATGATACACATACAGTAAGTACATTCCACGCACGACCCACCCTCCATGACAGTTTACATACAACTGCGCACACCCCTGCAAGTTCAGACAGTATTCCCTCGCATGCAAGCATGTAAACGGTGTAAGAATGCCTCCAATGAGAATGACATAACAATAATGCATTTTTCAATAAATACACTTAAAACAGAAAGCCCAACAAATACCTTAGTAAGGTATTTGCATTTGTCTGTACAATAACAAAAAGTATGCATTGTGCATACAGCAACTCCTATTTCTGCACCAGGATTTCAAGTTGCTGCAGTCAACCCGAATTTATTGCACTGCTCAATAGCAAATATACAGTGTGGCTGCATTATCAAACAGGCACATTTGAATTATATAACTTTTGCCAAAATAGAATCCCTCTGGGGAGAATTAAAAGCAATGCAAAAAGCTCCCCACTATAAATCAGCACATGCAGAGTAAAACACATGAGGACCAGATAACTAACTTACCTGGCAAAGTGTCTACAAGCAGGAGGCATCTAAGAGCACGAGCTGATTTGCCAGCGAAGACGGCAGAAAATCACACAGTCATGTGCAAGGTACACTGAATTATAGACTTCCTGAGCTCTCCACCTGTATGCAGCCTCGCTCTTATATTTATTCAGACGCACTGATCACAAGTGATGGCGGAAAACCAAGCAGGGCTAGAACGGCGGTTAAATGTCAGTGAGATGCTGTGACCGCCGCTGCGATGAGTTGCGAGCGCACTGTTTGGAGCATCCACTGCAGCACAGCAGAGTGGCGGTGCAGCAAGAGAGAGGAGAGGCAGACAACACGCACATTTGCCGCTGCTGGTTCCCACAGCATGGCTGGAGCTAAACTGTGACTGGAACATGGATTCTGGACTTCCAATACGGAGCCTTTTTCCAGAACAGATGGAGAGTTATGTGGTGAGGTGGCGTGAGACAGAGAGGACAGAAAAAGAGCAAGAAAGAGTGAGATGTCTGTTATATTACGTACTGTATGTATACAGCAACCTAGAAGAGTAATGCTATTCCTCATTTGAGGTGTCAGTGGCAGATTGAGATTAGAATATGAATTTAACGAGTGCTGAACCCCGACCAAAGGGGAACTTTATTTATATAGCACATATGTGCTTCACACAAGCAAAGACACAACAGCTAAACACGTTCACAAACACAACCGCGAATGGCATTCAGTAGCAAAGCACAGAAAATAAAAGTAGCTTACTAAAACAAAAAGCAAAAACGTACATTGACTACATTCAAACACATAAATAGGAGACTTGAAAAACATTTAAATGCATAGTGAATAAATCAAAGTAGCTTTCTAAAATTACTAAAAGACAGTATTGTGAAATTGATTTAAAAATATTTTAACAACCTTAATCAAAGGTATGAAGAAAAAAAGCAGCATTTTTAACCAGGATTTAAAATAATTCTCACTAGGGATTGATTTCACTTTTCTTGTCATCTTATTCCACTTGTGTGCAACATAACAGCTAAATGCTGCTTCACCATGTTTGCTTTAATCTCTGGGCTCCATTAACTGACCCGAAGCTTCCTTGCAGACCTCAAAGCTCTGCTGGGCTTATATTCAATCAGCATTTCTTTAATGTATTCAGGACTCAAAACATTCAGTGATTGATAGACGAGTAGCTGAATTAAAAAAAAAAAAAATCTACACCTGACTGGGAGCTAGTGAAAAGCTCTTTAAAAAAAGTCTTAAAAAAACATATTTTTATGAAAATCCTTAATTCAGTTTGGCACACATTGCACACACACAGTGTCCAAAAATAACGACACAATTAACAAACAAAACAAAAATAGGGTAGCTGTAGTAAATAGAGAGATGATACACCAAAGATGTACACGTAATACTACAATTACTGAGTACAGTTTTTTAATGCTTTAAATAATTTCAATTCATTCCCAAAGTCAACATTCAAAATAAACAATGCCTCTAAATCCCCATTTTTGTCATTATTGAAGCCCACATCCTCTTTCTACAGCAGGCTGTGTGTTCCTTGCACATCGTGCACTGTACGACGACTCTAAAGAGGAAAGTGTGGATATATTGAAAGACAAGTTAGCTTTCATTTACTTCAATGGACCGGATGAGGTGCGTTGCACTTGCGTATATTTCTACCACAAGCTTTGTTATTTCATCCACAGGTACATATGAAATTGTAAATATGGTTGTAGTACTGTCGTAAAACAGAACATATATACTTTATAGACTGTATTTTTATGACAGCTGTCTCGCTTAAAGCAACATCTACAATTCTACATCAATCTGCCATTCAAATGACCGTGACGTCACGGCCTTCCTCAAACTGAGTTTTCGTACCAGGTTGGTGCCATTGTCACCGCCCGGCATCGAAAAATTCAACTGAAAGTGACCACACTGCGGAACCAGGCTGTTTCATGGTAGAAATGGTACAGAAGATATGATCATAAATTTATAAGGAAAAAAGTAAACACTTTTGAATTGTGGTAATCTATTGTTTTTGAGCAACAGTCTGAGGAACGCCTCACTTACTCTAACAAGGAAGCAGGCTTTTACGTGTAGTCCCTTGTTCCAAGCAGGACTCAAGGTCGCTTGTCAGAGCTGCTTGCCGGCAGCCCGAATCCTTCAGTGATTAACAGTGGCAGACAGGATGGAGCAGCTGTCAATCTAGATCTATAATGACGGCCAAGAGAGACGGCCAGCCGGCCTGGCTCCAAACATCTCATTGTTCAACCAGGTAGAACAGAGATTTATGAGACTATTGCAAAAAACTCATTCCTCCTTAAATGGGTACATGCATAATACTGATGCTGTTTCCTGTCATGCTTAGGTTAAAAAAAGAGGAGAATTTTTAACAAGACTCTGTAGGCAGCCAACTAGTAGGGGAACTCAATTGAATTAGAAATGTGCATTTGAAAAGTATGATCAATGCAAATAAACACATACAATTAAACATCCATCCATCCATTTTCTTACCTGCTTATTCCTTAACAATATTAAATTAGTCATGTCTATTTTACATATAGTAGAGATGAGAACGGCAATTATTTTGACTTTACCGAATCACCAGAATAATTAAAATGATCTGTTCACCAAAACATTCATTGCTTTGTCACTCAGTTCATGATTCCGTCCTGGGTTTTATATTCACTTAGCCAGGGACGGGTGTGTTCAAGAACTTTAATTTGACTGGGACACAAGCACTACAATTCGTGCGGATTGAACACAGTAGTACTCTTACTTTTATAATGCGTTTACCAAATATTGCAAACTACAAAAGGTGGGAAGAGTTTGGAAAATAAAAAAATGTCAATGTAGTATACTGTACTGACCCTGCAGTTGTGTTATGTGGATTTCTGTCATTTGGATTTCTGTCATTTCCGGCTGCCTGTGAGGCCGGAAAGGTGACTGTGATTTGTGTTTGGATGAGTGAGTCGGAGAGTGGAAAGTGAGGAGGAAAAGTTGAATTGGTGAGATGAAGGCTGAGGAAAATACTAGTTAAATGGATAATATATAACAATAATTGCAGTTGAGGCACAGACATCAATAACAATGCTGGCAACTGGCCAAAGCCACCTACATCCAAATTTGGTCAAAGAGTAACACTAGTGTATATTTTTCAGTGTCTCACAAATACAGTCCAAGCAAGTGATAAAACATCTCCTGGCTGAAGACAGTTTATTAAAGTTTGGTACCATAATAAATTAGAGCCAAAGAAAGCAGCCCTCTGCCGATATTTACTCATGCAGTGAAAACACATGGATCTGACTAAAATGTTCAGGGTCATTTTACAAATGTATCATAATTTAAATGTCACAGTCAATCATTAAAATGGTTTCTACAATTTGCTGTACTCAGATAGCAAATGGCACACGGCATATTGTATCTACAATAACAGTAGGAAGCTATCATGTGAATAAAAACTACAATCTATGAGAAATGGTGACAGGCAGCACCTTGTTGAATCTATGATACAAAGAATTCAAGACAGTTGTATTTTTTGCATGACTACAATACATAATGTTTCTCCTAACTTACATATTGTGCGTGTTCATAAATACAACATCTGCTCATGTCTTGAGTGTTATTCAATCAGCACCAATCCTATTATCTTCCATCCATCCATCCATCCATTTACTACCGCTTATCCGGGGTCGGGTCACGGGAGCAGCAGCTTTAGGAGGGAAGCCCAGACTTCCCTGTCCCGAGCCACTTCAACCAGCTCCTCCGGCGGGATCCCAAGGCGTTCCCAGGCCAGCCGAGAGACATAGTCTCTCCAGCGTGTCCTGGGTCGTCCCCGGGGCCTCCCGCCGATGGGACATGCCCGGATCACCTCTCCAGGGAGGCGTCCAGGAGGCATCCAAACCAGATTCCCAAGCCACCTCAACTGGCTTCTCTCGACGCGAAGGAGCAGCTGCTCGACCCTGAGCCCCGGATGGCCGAGTTTTTCACCCTATCCCTAAGGGAGAGCCCGGACACCCTGCAGAGGAAACGCATTTCGGCCGCTTGTATCCGGGATGTTGTTCTTTCGGTCACGACCCACAGCTTGTGACCCGCTCCAGTGAGAGTTGGAGATCATGGCTTGATGAAGCCAACAGCACCACATTATCTGCAAAAAGCAGAAATGCTATACTGAGGCCTCCAAATCCACAAAACACATGTAGACCGGTTGGGCGAACGCCCATGCACCCTCAAGGACCCTGTCGAGGGTGTAGAGCTGGTCCACTGTTCCACGGCTGGGATGAAAATCACACTGCTCCTCCTGAATCCGAGATTCGACTTCCTGGCAAACTCTCCTCTCCAGCACCCCTGAATAGACCTTACCAGGGAGGATGAGGAGTGTGATCCCTCTATAGTTGGAGCACACCCTCCGGTCCCCCTTCTTAAAAGGGGGGACCACCACCCCGGTCTGCCAGTCCAGGGGCACTGTCCACGATGTCCACGCAATGTTGTAGAGGCGTGTCAACCACGACAGCGCCACAACATCCAGAGCCTTTAGGAATTCCAGACGGATCTCATCCACCTCTGGGGCCTTGCCACCAAGGAGCTTTCCAACCACCTCAGTGACTTCGTCCCCAGAGATAGGAGAGCCCACCTCATAGTCCCCAGACTCTGCTTCCTCAAAGGAAGACGTGTCAGTGAAATTTAGGAGGTCTTCGAAGTATTCTCCCCACGATTCACAAAGTGCACTGCTTTCCTCTCCTGAGACGCCGGATGGTGGACCAGAATTTCTTCGAAGCCATTCGGGAGTCTTTTTCCATGGCCTCACCGAACTCCTCCCATGTCCAATTTTTTGCCTCAGTGACCGCTGAAGCTGCATTCCGCTTGGCCAGCTGGTACCTGAGGTACCTGGTACTCTGGGCTCCGGAGTCCCACAGGCCTAAAAGGCCTAATAGGACTCCTTCTTCAGCTTGACGGCATCCCTTACCGCTGGTGTCCACCAGCAGGTTCGAGGATTGCCGCCACGACAGGCACCGACCACCTTACGGCCACAGCTCCGATCGGCTGCCTCGACAATGGAGGCGCGGAACATGGTCCACTCAGACTCAATATCCCCCACTTCCCCTGGGACAAGGGAGAAGTTCTGCCGCAGGTGGTCGTTGAAACTCTGTCTGACGGGATACTGCCAGACATTCCCAGCAAACCCTCACAATACGTTTGGGTTTACCAGGTCTGACCTGCATCTTCCCCCGCCATCGGAGCCAACTCACCAACAGGTGGTGATCAGTTGACAGCTCCGCCCCTCTCTTTACCCGAATCTCCAAAACATGCGGCCGCAAATCCGATGACACGACTACAAAAACGATCATCGAACTGCGGCCAAAGGTGTCCTGGTGTCACATATAAGTGCACATATGGATACCCTTATGTTTGAACATGGTGTTTGTTATGGACAATATGTGATGAGCGCAGAACTTCAATAACAGAACACCACTCAGGTTCTGATCGGGGGGCCCGTTCCTCCCAATTACGCCCCTTCAGGGTTCACTGTCATTGCCCACATGATTGTTGAAGTCCCCCAGTAGAACGAGGGAGTCCCCAGGGGGAGCGCTGGAGAGGTGACATTCCATGTCTCAAGAGCTAGCTTCTGTAGTCGGGGATCGGACCGCCAAGGTTCCCGCCCTTGGCTGCCGCCCAACCCCTATGGCCCCTCCCACCGGTGGTGAGCCCATGGGAAGGAGGACCCACATTGCCTTTTCGGGCTGTACCTGGCCGGGCCCCATGGGTGTAGTCTCGGCCACCAGGCGCTCACCAACGAGCCCCTCCTCCGGGCCTGGCTCCAGAGGAAGGCCCCAGTGACCCGCGTCCGGGCAGTTGAAATGTCTTTGAGCCGTGCTTTGTCTGGCCCCTCACCTATGACCTGTTGGCCATGATTGACCCTTCCAGGGGTACAAAGCCCCAGACCACATAGCTCCTAGGACAGGGATGGGCAAACTCCAGCTGATATATGATCAGCTCATCAGCAAGCTCTGCATAAGCCTGATAACGATCCTGTTGATTGGAATCAGCTTGTGTTGAAAGAGGGAAACCTCCAAAACCTGCAGGATTCCGGCCCTCGAGGACCGAGTGTGCCCACGCCTGTCCTAGGATCATTGGGACACACAAACTCCTCCACCACGGTAAGGTACCGGCTCACTGAGGAGATTTTTTTTAAAGACTTTTATCTTTGTGTAATTAAACTGTAGTTTCATCAGAAAAAGAAATGAAAGTCAATATCCACATAGCATATTGGACAGAGCAAAGATGAGGTGTGCCAGAGAAAATTTCCTGATGTACGGGCTTTGTCCTTGCAATGAGGATAGAGTCAGTGAAAGAAATACTAAACAGTCAATCTAATCATTCACCAGCCTGCCTTATCAGTGCTCTTGTTTGACTTTGGCCAAATTACATGCAAAGGTGACATACTTCAACCTGCCTTGTGATGCATGACTGATCTGCTCCGCATTGGGCAGCTTGCCACCTTGTACAAATAAACATCACAAACCCTATACTTCCCCCTAATCATTCAGATTAGACGTTTGATTACGTCTTGATATTTAAGAATTAATACATGTATCACTTGGAGATGCCATGATGACAATAAATGGTAATGCTGTGTGCAACTTAGTAGAAAAAATTTACAATACAATTAAAAATAAATAATAAACATGAATAATTTGACATTTGATAATGACAAACATATACAGGAGGTCCCCAAATTACGAACAAACGCTGACCGATGTCCATAAATGTCATAAATGTTTGTAAAATGCTGTATTGCATTCATAAGTTCGTATTTACCGCGCCTCGTATCATATTGAACAGCCCTTTCTCTCTGAACCATTGTGTTCATATCTCAAGGACCTGCTGTACTAACTGCAGGATCAGTATCAATGTTCCCAAAGCACGACAGTTTCTATATTCACGTGACTTCAGCTCACCAGGGAGCCGAGCGGGAAGAATGAGAGAGAGACAAAATGACTGAGCTTCAACCATCATGGTGAAATTGTCTTGCCGAATATATAAGCTTGCCATTTCAATTGTAGTCAGCTCCCTGGTAAACGTGTTAAAAAAAAAACTTAGTTGAATTGGTGAAAACAAAACATAATTGACAGCATAACTTAAGCTAAACTATCACGCTATCTTAGCTAGCTTAGCATCACGGTTTACACAGCTAGCTTAACTGCATCTGACAGAAGATCAACGTCATAGATGTTATGTCTACCTTCGAGTTGCAAACTTTGCATGTTGCTATTGTTTATTTGTATTTTTTACCAATTTCATACAAAAGATAATCCTTGAATCCAAATGCATTCATATTTGCTGCTTCTTCCATGACACTTGCTCAACAAGGCAGCCTTAGCCCAGATCTCATAGCGTAGTCTACTGGTGACCAGGTTAGTGTACAGCACAGCCAAACACAACTTTAAAAAACAAAAGGCACACTGTACAATCAAAAATTATTTTGAAACGTAGTACAATGACCTGTAAAGTCATGGAATTCAATTTAAAGTAAAGTTGAGTCTCATGACTACCAAATCAAAGTCAAGTCAAATCTTTCATAAATTTTAGCCAATCAAATCCCAAGTAACAAAATCAGTGACTTGAGTCAACTGGAGCAGTGGAGTCCAAGTCATATGACTCGAGTCCTGTACTTACGACTATCACCAGAGTGGAACACCGGCACAATATCAAAGCAGTGAAACCAGTGGGACATTAAATGTATCCAAGAGGAAATATAAGTCTGACAGACAAATCAAATTGGGAGCTAATTTAATTCTCTTTCTGCATGCTGGGAATATCTGGCTCTGCTGGCTGCAGGGATAATGGTGTTCTTCGTTTATCTGCTCTCTCTCATCTCATCTGCTGCTACTGCTTTGTTTGCTTCGTGTGTAAACGTGATGTGTGTTACGTAAGCACAGAGCCACCATTGCTAAACAGCGCCACAGTCGTTCAGGGTGATGGGTTCACATCTTCTAGCAAAACCTTACTGCTTGGTAAGCTAATCATAAGTTCCTCAGTCTACGAAAAGCTGCCTAGTTAATTACTCACTTATTTTTTCATGTCACACGCATATTCATATCCCTGCAGCAGCCCGTATATTGATTGAGTCAAGACATGGCTTGATGAATTACTGCATGTTTGGCAAAGCTCTGAGAGGGGTTGAAACAAAAACAATGCGCTAAGCCGTACTGTTTGCAGTTAAGGAAAGCACAAGAAATGACTTACAGCAGGTGTGAACACTTGGCTGAATTAAATGGCGCAACAGATTTTCCCCAGGGGAATTAACACTGTGAACTAAGACGAATGTGCGAACAAAGAAACTGCGACTGCAAGTGGAGAACAAAGTGGCGACAAGCACATACAAACATACACTTTGAAGTGATGAGATCTTCGTGTGAGCAGCTAGATAAACATTTGCTTGCGTCTCATATACAAGGTTTTAAATTGATGTACTGTTTCATTTTCAAAGGTAAACTGTTACAAGTTAAACCCGTAGGGTGAATTGAATCGATTAATTATTAAATTAATAATTGATTGATTCATTAATTGTAGGAGACTCAAGTTTAATATTTAAATTAATCTTAAACTCGCCTCTGGGTCACCACATCGGGTTTTAGATCATTATATCAGGATAACAGAAGAAAACCTCAGTTAATCAGTCATTAAAGAAGATTGCTACGCTTTAATAGTTTGTGTTTTTTTTTCCAGTTTAGAAGTTAAAATAAATTGTTAAAAGGAACCCCGACTGTCATGACAAGATTGCTCTAAATATTATTTATTTATTTATTTGGTTGTTACTTACATAACTATGAGATTCATTTTTCAAAAATAATTTCCAGTTTTGTTGAAACTTTATTTGGACGTAAGCCGCCATTGTTATTTACGTCGCAACGCATTCCGTGCATAGTGACGTAGAATGGCGGCTGGCTCTCTGCCGAGCAATTTGGAACGCCGTTAAAGAAAGCAAGGTAAGCGTTTCTAAAGAAACAACATGCGATCGGGAGAGTCATCCTCTGCGCCCCTTAATCACATTGTCCTAAACCAGCTGCTACCTGCACCGCCCACAAAATGGTAAATATAAAATAACCTATTGTGGAGCCTCACATCCTCCAACCAGTCAAGTGGAAAACTTTATACATTATTGATGTACTATTTGGAAAACTATATACAGCATTGACGTACTATTTATTCATGCACATTAGAGATGGGCAAGAGTTATTTTATGAACTGAATCATTAGAATCAGTTCATTAAAAAGAATCATTCATAAGATTCGTTCATCCCACTTCAGGAAGTGATCCGTTCACTAAAAAGATATGTTCTTTTTAAACGACACATTCGCAAACTACTCAACGGTAAAAATGCACATGGTAATGTGTGTAACAAGTATGTTTATTTTTTATACAACAAAATACGTCTGGTAAATCGTGCCTGACAACCTAGCTGACTTCAGTGCTTCATGATAATATATCATCATTTAGTAATAACCAGGCAGTCATCTGAGAAATGACAATCACAGACAAACAGCTGTTGGATCGTCTGTCGCCGGGGAGGCTGCGTCATAGCGCCTCTATCCCGGATACCTATGTCGGGCATCCCGTTTGTCTTTAAAATAATTCGAAAAAGCAGAGCTCTAGCAAGGGAGGCCGGCCCCTCGGCTGAGGTGTCAGCTCATAGCACCTCTTTCCCAGATACACTTGCCGAGCGTCCCGCAGGCTGCTTGGAGAAAGTGGGTGTGTATTTAGTCTGCAGGGGCGGTAAGGTGAAGGCTCCTGGGTCCTCACTTATCTACGTTAGAGCTGGCGCTTGGAGAGCAGAAATGTGCAGGAATGCTCAAAGACTGATGAATGGAGGAAAACACCAATTTGGCTGTGTTTTTAGTGAGGACAAAAACTGATTCAGCATGTTATGGAGCCCTTACATTTTAGTACCGTACACGTTGTACCAGCATACTGGAAGGCACATATCATAATCATTATGATGTAACTATTGTAATTCTTGTTTTCTAAATGTCAGCCAAATTCCTGGATTTCCAGGCATCTACAAGTTCGGACCTCCATAATGTGCACCTGGGTGAAGGACACCCAGAAGGTGACAAAAGCCTCTGTTAGGACGTGACCAATCGTTTCCCGTCACATGAAATAGAAGAGCGAAAGGGAAATGAGAAACATTCTAGAGTGAGTGATGGTGAATATTGTACTCTTGAAGATGTACTGGTATTTATGGAACAAGCTTTTGACTCAGGTAAGGACAGCCTTGGATGAAGAATAGTGCTTCACTCAGTCTAAGTTCACAAAATGCGGCGTCTGCGGAGTTGTTCGGAGGCAACTGCTCTGAATAAAAGGTCATATCATGATGATTATATAGACACAGTATGTGTTCCCATTTCATGTAACACAAAATCCTCCTTCTGGTTTAGAGTCTTGCAACCAGACAAGCAGCATTAATCATCTTTCAATCAAAGTATTTATGGGCACAGATGTAAAAAAAAATATATAAATCATGTTTTTCCTAATATACGCCAGTGAAGTCTGATGTAAAGTTGGTAGGTTCAAAAACCCCTGACTGGATCAAATAGATTTTTCTCATTCTGAATTTTACAAAGGTGAATGATTCCACTAAACACCAATTTCTCTTCAGTAAATGAATCATGATTATGCAGGAAAATTCTCAGCCTTGCATCTGGTGAAGTGGCAAAACGACAAATTAGAGGTTGTATGTGACGCTCTGAGGACAATTAAAACAAAGTGCTTATACATAAAATTATGGTGGCCTAATGCAGCATAGCCATGTACACATTGGGCTCCCTTTGATGAGATTTAAAAAGCAAACACAGGCGGAACATGCATCTGCCCCATAGTGAAAGGAGATCACGCATAAAGACAAGCTCTTGAGATGGATTTTCATTTAGTGTGTTTGTTTAAAATTAGGCTCGTGACAAGGAATATTAATTTACTTTGGGGAAAACAATTGCAAGTCTTTCTGAGATGTAATTTGTGTCTGACTCTTTGCAGCACGAAAGCAAAACAAACCCTTGTGTTGCTACTAATCCTGTGCTTTAAAGCAAAAATTATTTGGCTTGCTAACATCAGATAATCTTGTGAATATTTGCCTACTCATGAGCTGTTTTCGATCAGCAGAAAACATGATGACATGAGGATCACGCTGGATAATATGAAACTGTGAGCAATCTGATCTGACTGGCTACCAAGAGCATGCACAATGCCAAAACGCAGTGACGGAGAGTAATTCCTTTTTTGGGTCTGATGCACATATTTCAGAATTTTTGTTCCAGGGCAGTGATTCCCAACCAGGAGTATGGTACGCTAGGCTAGCACATTGTAGGAGGTACGTGGAAACTGATTCTTTTGATGATCATTTGTAATAAATACTAAATTTCTGACAAAATAAAATAAATTGGGAATCCCTGTTCTTGAGGTTGACAGACATAACATTTATACACTGCCTAGCTGTTATTTCAAAACTGTTCAACTACAACAAGAAAATGTTTGCTAAATAACCCCAGGAAAGAAAGTTTTGCATTGTAATCTCTTGATTCTCAAAGTCTTAAATCTAAATCTTAGCCATGTCTGCATCTAATCTCAATAAAGTGCATCATAGTAATCATGCCAAAAGGGGTTATTATTATGTACTATGATTATGAGTCTGACAGTGATGCTGTCCTCAGCCTAACCAAATTAATCAATGGCAAGCACGAGTATTCATTTTAAATTATTCCGACAGCATTCATCCAAGACTGTGTGTACTACATATTATGTTGCTTTCCTTTTCCACAACAAAGAGGACAAGCTTTCCAGAGAGATGACCGAACAAATAATAGCAGATGGTAGAATAATAATTAAAGGGGAAAAATAAAATCATACTGTAGTTCAAAACAGACTAACAAATACCATTAAAAAAAAATGCAAACAACATGTGATTTATATCTTGGAACTTGAACTCCTATTTTGGAAGGTCAGCTACCTGTTCCTGAGAAATTGTTGTGAAAAGTTGTTCTTGGAAACGGGATGAATCAATAATTCAATGGTCTAGCAAAGGAAGTCTAAGAAGGGAGACAATTCAAAGTCTGTCCATCCATCTATCCATCTATGATGTTCCTTTGCCCTTCCCCACGAAAAACAAAAAACGGGTGATTCTTAGAAATGACCAAACAAATAACAGAGGCTGTAAAATAAGCATTAAATGGAAAGAAGAAAAAACGGTAATCATATCAAAACAGGATGCACTTCATATCCTGAAACTTGAAACGTGCATGTGCGTTTACAAGGTCAGCTCTCAGTTCTTGAGACATGGTTTTGAAAAGTCAATCTTGGAAATGGGGAAATGTTGTAAAAATTCACAGTTCAATCAAGAATGCAGTGCTTTGGGCGAACGAGGTCTAAGAACAAGCGAGATGAATCGAAATCTTCTTGCTGCCTCAGTAAGTCTCTCTAACTGTGTGCACTTTAAGGATTTTCTTTGTCAATGAATGTATCATTCAATATGAACAAAAAGTACCTTACAAAGCTATGATTAGAAGTGGAAATCATGCTGAATCCTAACGAATGAAGTATGAAGTACATTAAAGTTTAAAGTTATCATTTTCACTAATGCATGCCTAGTTGATCTTTACTGCCCTTCTGGTCCTTCTGGAGTTTTAATTGAATTATCTGAGGTTTTATCAAGCCTAGAAATTGGTGCAAATAAAATCTCTATAGTGTGGGACTTAAACATTCACATAGATATAAAAATGAGATAAGCTTATCAATTATTTCTTTATCAGATGCAATTCAGCATTCTCTGATAGAAGATTGAGCACCCCTCTGTCACAATCACACAAACAACATCTGTCCATCCATTCGTTGTTGCGGTTGTAGGGACCCAGAAAAACAGTCAGTACTGACTAAATTTTTGTGTGGTTTTTTTTTCATTTGCTGTACTGTTCAGTTTTTGCATTTTGCTCTTCAGAAGCACCTCAAAGAACAAAGAAAAACTGTAATACAAGGAAGGAAGACAGCCATTGTATCACAGTTTTATCTTCAATCTTTTTGCAGTTCTTTTTCAATAAGACTAGCATGTCTACTTTTTTTTTTAATAATAACTAATGCCAAGTTCAAAAGCTAAGATAGTATAAATGTATACAGTAGGCTTATTTACCTGGGACAGTTGACAGATGCCTTACTTGTAACTTCTCAAGCATGGCACTATCTTGCTCCAGTTATGATTAGCATGTTCAAGTTTTTGTTGATTTAGTTCTAAGTTCAGGCTGGCGAACACTGGTGGCCCAATTTATTAGTTGTTTCTTTTTAGGCATGGCTAAAAGCCTAATCGTCAGAGAGTATAAAATTATAGGGGCGCATACCTTGGGTAGATAATGTCATTGTAAAAAACAAAAACAAAAAAAACCAGACCATTTCATATTAAAGTCCCTCAAACTGGGTGACACATTTCCAAAGTCAGAGGGATGTTGAAGCAGCAGAGGACACAACCACTCTGCTAGGACTTACTATAATCCTTCAATTTCATATTTTAGTTGGTTGCAATAGTCAGGCCACTTTATCTGCCTCACACTGCTGGGCACTGACGAAGAAACAATAGACAGTCGGTCAAAAGATCACTTTCCTGCAATTAAAATCTTCCTTGAGGGGTCGAACACAATACATGAGATTTGGGATACAGTATGGAATGCAACAGCATAAAAGAATTTAATTCTTTTGTATACTTTTTTATATTTTAATGTCAGCCTGAAATAAAACACAAGAGCTCCCCCATGAGTAAAGACGTTGGCATGAATAGAATAGATTTTGAAGGGCAAAAAGAGACTCGTCGTGCATGATGGACGCAGTTTACAAAACATGGGGAAAGTAAGAAAAAATATATTTCAGTGTTGACCGCAGACCCATCTAAAAAAAATGAAATGACTGCAGGAGACAAAGTCACAGATAAGAGCATAAGCTGAAGTGATCCTGAAGAAAAAGCAATGATTTGGAAAAGGCACATTACTGAAGTGTATCATGCTGTGAAACGTAGTGTGTTTGATCACGTATCCCAGTAGAAACAGATCAACACACCGGACAGATAGTTGTTTTTCTGACGGCAAACCAAGCCAGCCATTTTCATTCTTTGCCCAAGCTTTTCCATTCATTTCTTTAGGCATGTAGCCAACATGGAAGAATGGCAGCTAGCATCATCTTGTTCCCCTGCATGGAGGCTTGTTCCATTACAAAAACTGGCAGGAGATGATGTGTGAGAGTGTGTTCCGCTGAGAATAACTATTGAAAAGTAAGCACAGCGGATTTAAACACAAGAAAATGCAGTTTTGTGTCAGGTACAACAAAGTGTGGGAAAGACAATGAGTGTCTACAAACTACAAGCAGATTCATGGAGCTCCTGATGTTGACACGCAGTAATACCCAACGGCATCTTTTGAATACATTTATCAATAATGAGCCTTTTTGCATGACAACATACTCCGAATGAGTGTCCCTGCTTTGATTATTAGCCACTATCTTGCAAGAAGCTTGTACAGCACTTTAAAAAAAAAAATCTACTCAGAACACTATGAATTATAAGATCATGTATATGACCAAGAAAGGACTGTTGTTTTAATCTAAATATGATTGGAAGATCTTTAATGCAGGGTTTAAAACAAAACATATGTTCCATGAAAATATACATGAACAAGTAATGTGATCGAAATCTCTACCGAAGCAATCTAGTTTGTCTGTAATTGTAAGAGAAGTACTTTCAAAGTAATTAAAAAAAAAAAAACGTGGCTATTTTTGTTTATCAGAATGGATTTGTTCCACATTCAAGGTCCAAATGTTGCCCCAAAAATGTTTGGTAAAAATAAGACGGACTATATTTGTACAATCCTGCTAACAAAAGCTGTCATGGTATATGAGGGTAAAAAAAGGGCAAAATAAAATAAGGCTGTCTTGAAAATATGAGCCTGCACACGTCACCTCTGCGGTCTTGTTTTAGTCATTGCTCCAAACTGTGAACTAAGAGTGTGTTTAAATTCAGCCTCCCATTCTGTGAGCATTGACCTTGTAGTGTTTGGGCAGGCTTCTAAAACCTCACCTAAACAGTCTGCTGGTGTGATTGGTAGCTGGGCCCAGACAGCAAGCTGATGCATTGTGATGGCACACAGATTGAATACTTTATGGGTCCTTGGTTTGCTCCCATATGCCAGTACACAGACTCACAGAAGCTTCAAGTGCAGAGAAAGTGATGTAAATCTACTGTTAAGCTTTTCACTTGGACCTGGAAATTCAACCATTTAGTCATACAGACTATAGTTACTACTTGCACAGTACATACATGTATACCAGGGGTGCTCAAGTTCGGTCCTCGAGAGCCCCTATCCAGCCTGTTTTCCATGTTTCTCTCCACTAACACACCTGATTCATGACCAGGATCGTTATCAGGCTTTTGCAAAGCTTGCTGATTAGCTGATCATTAGATTCAGCTCAGCTGCAGGAGGGAAACATGGGAAACAGGCTGGATAGGGGCTCTCGAGGACCGAACTTGAGCAACCCTGATGTATACTATAGCGCAGGTAGAGTGAATGCTGCTGCCTGTGACACATTTGAATTGTCTCTTAATCATTCTGCGCTTCAGATACTATATCATATATATAATCATGGCACCATGCTTGTCCTTTTTGAATATAGCACCATCTCATGGTTCCAGTGATAAGTTGAGAATCAGATGCTACATTTCTAGACTGGCACCACATGATAAAAAGACCCTAACATAGTAACATACTACTTTTCAGAGATAGAAAATCGAGATCACATTCTTAAAGAAACACACATAGAAGGCGGCCTGACACCCCTAAAGGCATACTTATCTATTTTATCAGTGGTGACATCATTAGTCTGTGTACTGTACAACAGTGTTGCCACAGAACTTCAGTCTTGTAAAACGGACAGCCAGATCATTTGGGGCAGCCGTGGCTCAGGGTGTGGAGGCAGTTGTTCAGTAACAAAAAAGGTCGGCTGTTCGATTCCCCGCTCTCCCAAAGTCATGTGTCGTTGTGTACTTGGGCAAGGCACTTAACACACATTGCCTCCAGTGCTACTCACACTGGTGTATGGAAGGTGTGAATGTTTGGTGGTGGTCGGAGGGGCCGTAGGCGCACACTGGTAGCCACGCTTCCGTCAGCCTGCCCCAGGTCAGCTGTCGCTACTTAAGTAGTTTACCGCCACCAGAGTGTGAATGTGTGAGCGCACGAATAATGCAAACACTGTGAAGCGTCTTTGAGTGTCCAAAAAAGGGCTATATAAATCTGATGCATTATTATTATTATTATTATTTGAAGAACCATTCTTCCCAATATATATTTAACTCAATACAGTACAGTCATGCTAATGTTAGCTTGGTATACAAAGTTCAAGGGTGACTCTCAAGCCACAAATTCTATAATATGGTTTGAAGTGGGGAGTGAATAATTGATGGAACCAATACTAATGGCTTTAAAATGGGGTACGTTTTAGTTAAAAACAGTAGACATGGAATCAACATGATTTTAAAATGAAAGTTATTTCAGGTCAAAAATAGCATCAAAGTACAAAAGCAGGGCCGCAGTATGGAGCACACCCTAGTTTGTCAAATAAGAATTGAATTTAAAAAATAAATAAAAGTTTGTTGTTTGTTGTTATAGAACGGTTGACAGAAATTCCATTCCTAAGAATGTTTGTTGTCTGCTTATCGATTATTTTTAGAAAAAATTGATAACCATAAAAACCATGGCATTTTAACTGACCGGGCCTCGGGCTGCTGGTGGGGCCACTTACATACAGTATGCGCCTTGCTCTTGGGTGTGATTTGGTCGACGCAGCGGAGAAGAAAGCAGGGAATGAGAGGAGGAGATAAGAAAAAGGAGGGAAAAAAGAACCAACTGTGTGACCACGGCTCGGCCACCTGTGAGGTCGCTTATGCGCCTCGTTCTCGGGTGTGAGAAGTAAGAGGCTTTGGGATGGTGTGGCTCAGTGGTAGAGTGGTCGTACCATTTTATACAAGCATACAGATTGGTTGAATTGGCCAATAATGACATAATTTCATTTGTTCTTTATAAAGACCAGTTACTGCATGTATAAGCATTAATAAGGTGACTTGACTTGGGACTTGAATTGACATATTACAGAATTTGACTTGCAATACAGTAACCAGTGATTTAGCTTAGGACAAAATTATTTATGGCTTGCATAAGACTTGATTTTGTTTTTTTCTTCAGAAACGCAGGAGTGATTAATAGCATTTCACACTGCAATTGCACACTTGCATTGCACCATTATTTCAGAGATGGAAGTAGAAAAGTATTTCTTACGTTAAATTAAGCCAGAAACATAATAACATTTCAACCCACAACGACAGAAGCCACATTTTAGCTCTGGATCAGTGAACAACTGTTGTGACCCCTGGTTAAAATGAACTAGGGCTGCAAACTTGATTTTATTCCGTATTAAATTCAGACTCATAGTTGAGGCTTGTATAATCTCTGTGATGCAGACTGAAGGGGGAGATAAGATGTCACCTTGAGTGAAAGCAGGCTCCAGTTAAAACTAATAGGGAAATGAATGGGTTGCTGGTGCAGAAAATTAAATAGGCCATGCATTACCTTCATGAATAGAGAGTAATGCATGGGCTGCAGTAAAAGAATATTTACGCAAAATCTGAAGGAAAAACTAATGATGAAATAGTGCCATATTATAGACCAGGTGTACTCAAATAAAAGGGCCAAAGAGATTTTTTTTTCAATGAGTCAAAGGTCAATTTATTGAGGTTGGTCAGGCCACGTGCGATAATACTTCGGCCTATTCATTGTCATTGACTGCACTTGCGCATTTCGATGACAGACACTCAACGCTACTCTTTAGCCACAATTTTACATTAAATGCGGTTAAGTATTATTGTTAACAGCAATATACTGTATTGAAATGCCTTGGAGGTTGCGAGTTGGATCTCGCGTAACTGGAATTGAATTAAGTAATTTAATTGTTGCTGTGAAAGCTCATGTGAGATAACTCATTACATGTGCGATGCTGCAACACCATACGGGCCAAAACAAATATTTCGGACTACACCTTTAATATATTTAGAAACAAGTCACAAAAACAATTCCAGGGTATTTAATCTCCTTTTTATGAAGCTTCTGTGTGCCTGGAAAAAAATAAAAATATAGGATTGACTCAACCTTCGCTATCAAAGTGATTTGCAAAGGCTTTTAAAAGTTAGTTTGTGACAAACTGAAAGAACTTAATAATTTTCTTTCAAGGGATGATGTGCATGATTTTATAAATATGCTAGAGAACAAAAAAAAAAAGTCAGAAGTCATGAATTCAAAGAATGACTAGAGATGATTGCCTCATGATTGTCCTTGAAAGAAAGATGTCCATTCATGTTGATTCACGGTGACCTATCACGACGCGCCAAAGGAATGTTAAAGAGTGTAAGGGAGGGTTTTTGTGGTGATTAATTTGAAGGCTGATTATTGGCCTTGTTTGGATGAACAAAATCATTTATATTCAATACATTACAGTAGCGTTGAATGGAGTTGTAAAAATATGTGATTCCGCTATGATGTGACAATTAGTGTCCTGATACACAAACCCAAACAGAAGAAAATAGTCAGTAAGAGGCAGGGTGGAGCATGTGGTGTCTGCCTCACAGTCTCGGTTCAAGCTTTTCTGTATGGACTGTGCATGTTGTGCAAAAAGTATTGAGTGGACTCAATAGTGTTGAGTAAGTCTTCTCTCGTGTATTTAAGTGCAACAGTTATTCTTCCAAGCTGTTAGGCTGTCAAGGACTTGTCTTCCCATAGCACGGGCAATCACAATATTGTTGTTTGCTAGCATTTCACAGAGATGGGAAGTAACAAAGTGCAAATACTTTCTTACTGTACTTGAGTAGTTTTTTTCAGTACTTTGTACTTTCCTGAGTATTTTTTAAACTACCTTTTACTTTTACCATTTACATGAGTATTTGTACTTTTTACTTGATACATTTTCAAAACAAGGACGTTACTTTTGTTTTTAAAAGCAGGAAAATTAAATACTTGACCTGAATGTCTCCCGGTTCCGCCAATCATATGAAACGTTACACACTGTCCCCTACATCCCAGCTTGTGATTGGCTCCATGACACGTTATCACAAGCCATGCTATTGGCTAGATTTAGAATAACTCAACACTGTGAAATTTAACGGAGGGCATGTCAGAGAGTCAACTGGCCGATGTATACTCATTTTTGCTCCATTAGCTAATATATTTCAAATTGATGTATTGTTGTAGGAAACATCTGGTAAAAATACTTTTTACTTCTACTCGTCAAGTACATTTCAGAGTATGTACTTTTTTACTTTTACTTGAGTATTTATTTGAGTGAGTACTTTTACTTTTACCAAAGTTGTTTTTTACACAAGTAATTGTACTTTTACTCAAGTAGAGAATGTCAGTACTTTTCCCATCTCTGACTATCATAGTGCAATAGCATGCATGCTATCCGATTACTTGATGCTAATGTTCACCCCATTTGTGTCACCAGTTTTGCACACCGCAACGTTCATAAAACAGTACAGATATGCTTGCAGAAATATTTTTGTGCTGTTTTATGCTGTTATTATACTTTGTACTCTCTCTCTCTCTCTCTCTCTCTTGCTCTCTCGCTCTTGTACCTCCAAAATCATCACTTTTCTGGAGACCCCAGAAAGTGCTTTTTTTCCTAACCATTAATTGACATTGCATCATCAAAGAGAACAAGCTATTTTTATTTTATTTTAGATTGGTCAATAATTCATCAAAATGACATACCACACGTGTGGACTGACCAAAAGTATAGATTTTTGAAAAACTATTACATTTGCCAAATTGTAACTTAAGAGTTCAGTGTGCCAAGCCACTAGTGGAAAAGGACTGAAAAAAGCAGATTTAGCATCCTTTTTTTTTTTTTTTTTTTTTTTTTTTTTAAGAGCTCAGTATTGTTCATTCGGAAATGTCATCATCATTGCTCTTTTTTTTTTTTTTTTTATATATATATATATATATATATATATTTTTTGTGTGTGTGGGTGAGAATGTGTATGTGCGTGCGTGCGTGCGTGCGTGTGTGTATTTGTTAGCTCACCAGAAAACCTATTAGAAAAAAATCTCATACCGTTCACCTAAACCGAACACCAGGAGACCCGAGGGGACCGAAGAAAACCAAGGAAGGTGAAATCCAGCACCGACCAGACACCCCCCACCAGAACTCCTCCCCAGCCCAAGAAACATCCAGACCCCAACAAATCCAAAAAACATAAAATCAGGGAGGCCTCAAGAGACCAAAGGAGAGACCGAGAAAAGGAAGGAAGGACAGACGAAGCCGCGTGAGATCCGCAGACACCAGCCTCCACCGATTCAATAACCTGAGGAGGAAACAGATTGTGTCTGAGTTTCGGTAGATGCTGGTGTGGTGGATCTGGCATGCATGAAAATCTCCACCAAAGAGGGGAGCCGTCGACCCCCGCCGGAACAGAGCAAGCGCAACACCTCAGGGCCCCCCAGGCCGCGGCAGCGCCAAAGGACGACCCCCGGGCCCCGCCAGGGCCACCGGCCGGAGAGCAAACCCAGGAGCAGGAGCGCCCCCCGCCCCAACACGGCCCGCGCCCCCGGCCCAACGCAGCAGGACGGGGCACTGCAGGCCCACCAGGCACCCCACCGGCCCCCAACCCCCGCCCCCCACGACCCCCCGCCCCCCATCCACCCCCGCCACCCACCCCAACCCAGCCCCAGCCGCCCCCACGCCCCCAATCCCCCAGACACCCCCCACCCCCAGCACCCCCCCACCCCGCAACCCCCACCACCGCCCCCCCCCAACAAAGCCGCCCCCCCCGACCCCACCCCGACCAACCGGCAGCCCCCCAACCCCCGACCCCCAGCCCCCGGGGACCACCCGCACCCAGGCACCGGCGCCGAAGAGGGGCCGGACAGCGGAGCGGAGAGGGCAGCCGCGCCCACCCCACCCCCCGCCGTGTGGAAGGACGGAACACCGGGGGCAGAAGGGGGAGATGGGGGCACCGGAGGGCGGCCGACACCCCCGAACCCCAGGCCCAGCGGGGGAAGGCCCCGGTCGTCACCCCAGCGTTCTTTGTGAAAATTAACCCCTGTTACTGAGTCCGCCAGCTCGCGGACTGGCGAACTCTACCCCTAAACCGTGAATGTGACCCCACCCAGTGTATATACAAGTGTGTGTGTGTGGTGCATTAAAATTAGGAGCAGGTGAACCGGAGCCGATGGAAATGATATTCCCACGCTCCGATCCACCCGCCACCCAAGCATGTTGCTGAGTGTATGTGGTGCATTAAAAAAAATAGATAGGGCGGGGGGGGGGGGGGTGGCGACACGGACAGGGGACCGCAGCACTGCTCTATACTGCGGCCCCCAACCGATGGCACCCCCACAAGCCCCCCCCCCCACCCACAAGTTGTGTGGTGTATTAAAATTGGAGGGGAGTTGTAGGGTGAAGACGGTGTTTCCACCCTACCCCACCCCCCAAAGTGTGTTATGTGCCCTATATGTCTATAAAAGTGTATTGTGCAAACCTAGTGTAGTGAGTTAAGAGGAGTGACCAGCGGGGCCCTCCCCAACCGGGCGGGGGCAGGAGGCGCACCGGCCCACCAAGCCCCCACCCACCCCACCAGGACCCCGGCGGGCATATGGGACCCGTCCGGCGGGGCGATAGGGCTCGCCCCCCGGATACTGGGTCCCGCCCGAGGTGTCAGGACGCCCACCGGAGCGGGGCGGGCACGACACCAAACCCCAGCCACCCCCGCCGGCCCCCATAGCACCGAGACCCGGGCCATGGATGGAGCCCCCGGCCCAGGGGAGGGGAAGGAAGGCGTACCGGGGAAGGGGAAGGGAGGAGGGAAGGGGACGACAAGAAGGGCAGGGGGCAGCGGCAGGGACGCAAGGAGAGGGGGAGAGGAGGAGGAAGGGTGACGAGGGAGAGGGGACAGGGAGGCGGAGGACGGGCGGGGAGAGGCGAGGAGGGAGAGGCAGCAAGGGGGAGGAAGGGGGAGGGGAGAGGGAACCACCGGGCACCCCGGCGGCCCACAGGCCCCGAACCGCGTCGCCGGGCCCAGAGCGACGGACCGCGCCGGAACGGCGCCGCCCCCGACACCAGGGAAAGCCCCGCAACGCAGCACCCCCCAAGAGACCCAGGGAACGGCCAAGACGCAGCCGCCACCCAGCAGCCAACAGAGGGGCAGACCCGCCCACTCCCCGCCAGGGGGGACAGCACCCACAGAATTAACCCACTGGCATGCCGTGAATCCGAATATCAACCCCTGGTGCCCATCGGAGGTGAATCCGCTCGATCCCGCTGGCAGCAGCCGGGTTCCTGACTATAGAAACACAACCATTAGTTACAAATTGCCTAATACAGAAACATCAATGCAAGTTATAACGCTGCTGTGGCTCTCGCTAACAGGCAGAATTAAAATCCAAGTTTAGGTTAAAAAATTCTATATACGTAGACCATGTTTCTTTAAATTTTGACATTTGGTTTTTATTTGAGGCAGATATTTTTTCCATTAAAATATGATTTATGAGGAGGTTAGACCATTGGTCGATATTCAAAGTTTGTTTATTTTTCCAGTTAACAAGAATTGGTTTTTTTGCGATAGTAAGGGCTACAAGTATAGATTGAGTGCAGATTTAGCATCCTGATAGGCAGTTGGCTGCAAAAGTGAGGATCATTTTCTCTGATGATCTGGTGTTATGGCTTCCGGAGCGACATGTCAATAAGCTACAGCGCACTGCAGCAATTTTGCTCGGCAAAGATCGTGCCATAAAAATAAACTTATGGATTTTCCTTCTTTGACATCGTAAAGACCAATGAACCATTTCATATGAATTACAATTATGTGTTTGGCTGTCTGCTCTGGTTATAAATCCCAAGGCTGCCACAAACAAGACATCTATCACAGTATTCTAATGCCAAGAAAATTAGGCTTTAGGTAAATCTTCTTCTTACAGTGATTACTAGTACTAGTATGGAAACCAAAGAGGGGAACAAAAGCAGAGTTTGCATTTTGTGTTTTTGGATTGAAAGCAAATGTTAATTGTGACAGCCTGTAACTTGAAGCACGGTTCCAACATATATAAAAAAAATAATGATAAAAGATGATTTAATCTGATTTTATCCAACAGTATTTGAATACAAAGAAACAAAACAAAGGATCCATTTCATTTCCTATACTGCTTATTGTATCTTTTTTGGGGTCACGGGTTAGTTGGAGCCTATCCCAGCTACAGCATATAAGGAAAGACAAGCTTTCACACTCACATTTCTACAATCACCGAGTAGAACATGAAGCCACGTTGGCTGTCCTGAAGTCTGGTGAGTGAACAAATGGCATAAAAGCTGTTTTGAACCCCCTGATATTTTGGTAAATAGCAATGCAGCTCAACAAAGTATTTTTGAGCGGTGCTGAATCTCACAGACAGCAATGTAAGAACATAATTGTTTTTGTTTTTTGGGGGTGTGGCCTCCTTGTACTTGTTGTCCTCATATATGGCCGTGCAAACACAATCACAGGCACTGAAATGTTCAGTTTTATTTTTTGAGAGCTGGCAGCGGACTTTTCTGGCTGCCTATTTAGTTCCACAGAGAGAAAGTCTGGTTCCAATGTGATGACATCTCAATGTAATGACACTGCTTTGTCAATTCAATTGGCAAATTGTCTTTCTACTATAGTACCATTCTGTTCCACTTTGTAATTTGCAGTGCTAATGCTGAACTTATCTACAGTCATTAATGACTCTGTGTTAGAGTAGTGACAGTCACAATGGCTATAGTTTGTCTCCTGTCTTTTGGTTGGGACTTAAAGACAAATTGGGACTCGGGACACAAAAGGCTCTTATTTCTTACAGTATTTCCTTATGCTGATTACAAACACTGCAGCAAGTTGGTAGGTAGTTCTGGAGCAGATGAGCATCACTCAAAAAGATAGTTCCAATTTCCTTTTGTTATTTTTTCCCCCCATTGATTGCAGGGTTTAAAGTAAGACCTAGATTCAAGCAAGTCCTCATTGCCTGGCCCAAAACGTTTATTGCAATAACTACTTTTTGTATTCCATGGATTCAAATAAACTGTTTTATTAGGATCACTTCATTGATTCACATTTAAAATGAAATATTAAAAAATATATAGTTCTTATTAAACTGCTTCATCTACCATTCCCTGTGTTTTCTGTATCTCAATCCTGCACTCTTCTCCAAATCAATCAGCATCAGTGCACCATTAAAGTAGTATAGTTCTATACGTCTAGATGGCACTCATCGCTCTTTCAACATAAGATCAAAATGAACCACTGGCACGTGATGTACAGTATAAGCAGTATAAGCACTGTGAATTGATGAGCGTACCATTGAACTGTAAGTAAAACAAGTTAATGATACAGAAAGGACAGAAAGAATCACAAATCTACACAATACATTTTATAAAGTAAATTTGACTCTATTTAGAGCGGGATTAAATAGACTCCGTTTTAGAGTAAAATTTACACTTGGAAGAGAGTAAAATAAAGAATTGAAAAAAGAAAAAGTCCTTCAAGGGTTGAGGAACGAACTCACGACCTTCACCTTGGGAGACTGCCACACTTCCACCTGAGCTATGCCCCTCTTACTGTTTGAGTGACTTTTATTATTATTTTTCAAATTCTTTATTTTACTCTCTTCTAAGTGTAAATACTACTCTAAAACGGAGTCTATTTTGCCCTTCTCCAAATAGAGTCAAATTTACTTTACAGAATTTATTGTCTACCGATTTTCTCTTAATTCCCTTCAACCTCCATTTATCATGAATGAAGCTAGAGAGTGACTACGGTAAATCAAGGCTTCATCCCAAGATCACTCATTTTGTCTGTGACAAGCGAGGCAAACAAACCACACACAGCAGGTGTCACCCCGCCAGGCATTGCGTATTTCACTGACAAGAGTCCCTCTGGGACATACAAGAAGAATTACACTCACATTTTTACTTTCCTGGGCAGGTAACACTGCAGAGCACATCAACTGAACACTATGGCGCCATTTTAACTGCACATAGCTGTTTAGCTGCTCGAGTTGGATCCTTTTCTTTGTCCGAATCGATAGCAGGACAAATTGCCGACAGTCTTGAAGGCAACTATCCCGGTGCATTAGGGTGGTTGTAGCTTTCTTCTTTTGGGAAGAATCTGTTGACTTTCCACTCAATGGGCATGATATGATCCGACAGAGCGTGCGTGTTAATTGCCTGCACCGAGAGCAAAAGCCAAATGTGGTGTGGTTTGTGCAGCAGATCATTCACAGCAAGATAGAGGCGCGTTGCAAAGCTGCGCTTGCTTGTAACAGTTCAATGGATCTGCTTTGATTGCACTTGAGGGCTCTCAAGGGAGTGGGTGGGGTAAAGAGTGCAGGGCACAAGGCCTGAGCAGGAGAGATAGTGCAACACTCATTATCAACCATCGCACTTGAGAATTCAGTGGAGTTAAGGAGCTGTGAGGGCCACCAACTCACACACACAAACACATGCCACACAATCGACTACAATTCTGCTCAATTTAAATCGAATAGCTTCAGTCCCTTAGTCTGACTCCTTTTTTCACATCGTGTGGTGATACTTGAGTTTATACTTTAATTGTATTGTGCGTATTGTGGTATGTCTTTTGTTGAACTGCAGTGGAAAGAAGTGAGGCTCGTATTCTTGAGTCTCATTAACCGGCTATTAAATTAGATTCGCCTGTATTAATGGGAGCCCAAAATAAATGCTACCAGTGGTTCAAATGTGTACTCCGTGAAGGACGTTTGTAAACATGATTATCTCCCGCCCAGTCCATACAACTGAATGAAGATGACATTTAGGGATTTTCAATGATACCAAGTGTGAAGGCGTGCATGGGGCTTTGATTGTCATTTTTTATGGAAGTCCCTTGACAATACATCAAAACATTGTCTGAGATATTTTACAGTAACTGTAGCATGGTATTGGAGTAAAAAAAAAAATCAGCAGTAGTGGACATTTGTAATAATTTCCTCCATTTTGCTCTGTTTATTTTTCCTGTTGCTAAAATAATGAAAATATCAAACTACGGACACATAATATCTCGAAAATAAACGTTTGTTTTTTCTTTTTTCCAGTACTCTTGCACAAAGATTGGGAAAATTTAAATTGCTGAAAGACAGACAATGATGTCAATCTAAGGTTTACAAATAGTAATTCAATGATTAACAGTTTTTTAAGAATTTTAGACATCAAGGACATTTAGTCAAATGTCCCTCCCGAATAACAACCGTAATGAAAAATGTTAAATAATACTCATTGACAGTGTCAGTCAAAACTGAGCATTATTAATTATTTAGTTTGTAAATGAAGAAATTGTGATAGAGCTTATGTATTGGATGGATTGTGCTGGCATACCCAAACGTGGGGATGGACGAATACCGGTACCAGGTCTCGGAATGGGTGCCGATACCAGCCTTATTTTAAGGTTGTGGTACTAGTGGAGACTACTGATACCAGTATTGACCACCCTCTTGTGGCTATTTTATGACTAAATAAAAAGGCAATAAAGGCCTACTGTACATGTTGGACCGATGCCCATTAAGATGCCATTTCTCTAAGTATATGTTAAAAATAAAAAATAAAAAAAAAAAGAGGGGAAATGTCACTGAAAATTGCCATTAATTTCATGCAAGTTTAAGAAAAAATGCTATATTGGGATATATAAATCTTTGTTTAAAATTATCTGTCATTGCATTTTTTTAAAAAAAATTATGTACAAGTACGAGTGGTATCAGTGCTTGCTATCAGTGTCGGTGACTACTCAAGAGTTGAGTCCTCGTACTACTGGTATTGGTCTGAACAACAACAACAAAAGCGCAATTGAACATCCCTACCTAGAAGAAATCCTAAAACTAGACTACAATAGGACTGCATGAATGGACAGTAGCCATCTAAAGTGAGCACAGTGTATGTGTGCACACAAAAGCAGGTTGAACACACGGAGGCATAAATGTGACCATTAATTACAGCAGGTAATAGAGAGGCTGCTGATTCAATCTTGTGTCAGTGGAATTTACTGAGTGGGATGAAATAATGCAGACAGAACATGCAAAGCATCGATAAGGATAGCCTCAGAGACAAAGGCTGGGAGAGGAAACATTGGACTGATGCAATATGGAGTTGTAGGTGTTCGGGGGGGGGGGGGGGGTTACGTGTCTATTTGACATGAGTTTTATCTAGAAATTTCACGTGAATCCAAATGCTCTACAACAGAGGTGCTCAAGTTCAGTCCTCGAGAGCCCCTATCCAGCCTGTTTTCCATGTTTCTCTCCACTAACACACCTGATTCATGACCAGGATCGTTATCAGGCTTCTGCAAAGCTTGCTGATTAGCTGATCATTAGATTCAGCTCAGCTGCAGGAGGGAAACATGGGAAACAGGCTGGATAGGGGCTCTCGAGGACCGAACTTGAGCACCCCTGCTCTACAATCATCATGGAAGTTTACTATATCTCATACACACACATCCCCTAAATTGGAGGAACATTATAAAACACTGTTAAATAAAGTACTTACACCTTTAATATGTAAGAAAATGCTAAATAGTCCAGGACAATGACAGATATTCAGCATGGACAAATGGCAAGAGAATAATGAAATACTAATGCGGTAATTAATGTCTATAAATAGGAATATCCTAAATTGTCTGCATAGAAATGCTAAGTACTCACCAGAGCAGAGGAGGCTTGTATATTACAAGTGGAGGGATACACTGATAAAAGAGAATGTATGATGATGATAAGACTAATCACCACAGTTTCTTTGCACAAGCTTATGAATATGACAATCAGATGAGAATTAGAGATGGAAAGCAATGCAGCTTTGTATTTGTATAGGTGCTCAAAAACAGCCCAGGAGAGGGCGCCCTTTATTCAATTAAATAGCCTGTGCGCACCCTTAATGTAGAGAGTTAATCAAATAAGCCAGCTGCAAAACCAATCTTTTTGCAGTAATGACATTTCAAGTCTCCTCTGATCTTGCGTCCTCTTCTTCTTCTTCTTCCTTTTTTGTGGTCATATAATTTACTGCCCTTCAGTTATTTCTTACATTTTCCAACGCATGTCATTTATTGAGGACCCAAGTCTGACTCAACACTAGATGCTCCCTATTCACCATCTTTTCGCAAACCCAGGAATTATTCCTCGAACCGTGTTTACAATCTGGAAAAATGACAGTCGTATATTCTTTGTATCTGAGGATTACTCAAGTGCAAGATTGCCCTTATTTAATACAAAGTTAAAGTCAACCTTTCACACGGTAGGACAATTACATGAAGCGTTTTTATGCTTTAAAACCTCAATTCGAAGTTTCCAAGGCTCCCTGAGCAAGGTTACTGCACCCTTTACGTCAGAAAATGTTACGTGCATGCACTATTGCTCCGAGGTAGTAGACATCAGTTTAGAAATTCATTCATATCCACAAAGACAGCAGGAAAACATTTTTTTGCAGGGGCAGATGTTGCTGTGATGATAATGCCAAAATTCTAATAATAAACAAACCAATGCAAATTGTGTTGCATCTCAGCAGACATAGAAAGGTTTTGTTTGCAGGACAGAAGAGCTGCGTGCAATTACACTGCAGTCGACAAGTATATTCTAATGAGGACTGCTGTTAGGTACCTGAGTATATCTCCTTTTTCTTAACTTTTATCAGCAATTATGAATATAGATTATGAAAAATATATGCTTTAGAACACTGGTTCTCAGCCCCGGTCCTCGAGTACCCCTATCCAGCCTGTTTTCCATGTCTCCTACAGCCAACACAGCTGAGGATCGTTATCAGGCTTCATGCAGAGCTTGCTGATGAGCTGATCATTTGAAACACCTGTGTTGGCTGTGGGAGATATGGAAAACAGGCTGGATAGTGGTACTTGAGGACCGCGGTTGAGAACCACTGCCCCGTCCACACGAAAGCCAGTTTCAATGTATCCTCACAAGTTTCTTACTGTTTAAGCCGTTCGTCCACATGACAGCGCGGTTTCGGAGCTTGAAACCGATCACTTTTGAAACCGGGCTCCAGAGTGGAAAGATTTCAAAACGCGCCCCGTACGCTTCCGTCTGGACACCATACGCATGATACTCCTCCAGTGATGACGTAATGGTCGCAGCTCGATGACGACGCATTGTCGCAGATTGATGACGTATGCTGTAATTCTCGCGTGACTGCAAAATAATTTGCTTCTTTATTCCCACGTTCAACAAGCGGTGTTGTACTTGAATCACCCGCCATTGTCACTTCTCTTGTGTTTGTCTTTTTCATGTTGTTTTGATACACGCAAAGCCATGTTTGTTCTGTAGATTGCAATAAAGTTGGGGGGAAAAAAGTGATTCTTCTTCTACGCTTTCCGTTAACTCCCTGTAGCTGCGCTACAGCGCCACTCCAGAGTTGGCGTATACATTACAGCCGTTAAACATACTCAGCGTCTTCTTTTGGACACACGCAAGTCTTTTTCTGTGTGTACGAAATTTGTTTGAGGAACAAAGCCGGCTTTGCTTCCGTCTGGACGGGGCCTTAGAATATTGTTATATTACCTATGTGTATGTGCTCCTATGGAATTTGTGTGTCAATCACAGCTGGAAGTCAATGCTAATATCCCGTTAGTATGTCAATGGTATTTTACATTGGCCTTAGCATTAGCACTTGCAATGTTTTTAAAACAATGTATGTTTTATATTTAAGTATTGACCATTTGCACCAACGTCACGTGATCACGTGACTGCCCTACGACGGATGGCGGAAGGAAATGATTGTTGAATGGAAGTGGACGTGACCCGGAGCGACTTAGTCACTGTTATTTTACAAATTAAAAGTTATAATTGCCCATAGAGCCATGGAATCTATTACTTCAACCGAAGGTCGCCTGTCAGTCGAAGTTGCACATTTAGTTGGGACTCATAGAACGCAATATTTACTTAAGTTGGAGATGGCTACTTTGAAAACAGCCCTTTACCTTCTGTTGCCTGCTGTTTTTACCAAGTTAATCAATCTTACCTGTATTCTTGTTTGAGAACATACAGCAATGCTTCTGAAGAATGCCTGGCAACACCTGTGAAGAAACGTAAAAACAAAAGTAGTCAGTATTAGCAATGCCAAGAAGAGAAAGATCGTAGAAAATGTTCAAGTTTACAACAACGCAATTTAGAAACACAGCAGTTTCTCATTTGTGACTCTAATGTTATCTTTTAAGAAGATCTAAGCATCTGACCACCAAAGTCTTGTTTCCGGTTTGCAAGTTTCAGTCCATGACCACAGAGGATGCCACCACAGAGACCACCCCGACCTGCGCAGACTGAGGTATATGTATCACTTCAACCATCCTTGCAGAACCAGGAAGTTGAAACAGCCAATATTATACTGTGCAAGAGCCAATTATTGAACTGCTCACTTTCCAGAAGTTCCACATCACATTCTAATCAATAATGAAAGCTGAACATCTATTCTCTTGGGAAATATAAAATTCTAATTGATATAAAATACCATATTAGCTGATAATAATCTGGTCCCCTGAGGATGTTTCTTTGAAACCCCATCCTTCTTAAAAAGTAGCAACGTAGTTTGGGATAATAAAGTAAAAGACTGAAATTACCTTCAATGTTAACTGTATTGTTTGAGGATGTGCTTGTCACCAAATATCAATAATAGTGTTTAAAAGGATTCCCGACCTGAGAAGAAACAACGTGACTCAGCAGGTGCTATCAGTTTCCTTCTCTTCTCGCCACTGACTGACAGATCCATTGTTGTAAAGATTAATTTCGCAATATCGACATGCCCATCCGACTCTTGTAATTTTAGTGCGAACATTCCTCTAATATAAATCTAATAAACTTTACTGCTAGCTGAGAGTGAACAAGACAAGATCTGATAAGGGTCCCCTTTAATTAAGCAAAGCAGCGTACAAAGGTATCTCTCAAGAGAAGGAGAAGATTAAACTGAAGAATTGGAGATGAACACAGTACAGTATAGCCGGTATAGCCCTCTGTGCATCACCATTTTATTTATTTATTGCAAAGTGAAACTTGCGAGGAACGTACTGATCACGACCGGTGGACGATCAATCGGAGCACCACTAATTTGAACCATAATGCATGATCAATGGGATCGGTTCATATGACATTCAACCTTAAACATTTCTTGACAATACTATGTTATATGTGACATCACTAGTCTAAACATAACAGATTAATATTACATTTGTGAAATATGAGTTAAGAAGCAAAATCCAGCTGTTTTTAATCCATCTCATGGGGCGGCCATTTTGCCACTTGCTGTTGACTAAAGATGACATCACAGTTGCTCATGGCTCAGGCAACGACCAATCACAGCTCACCTGTTTTCTGAAGCTGAGCTGTGATTGGTTGTTACCGGACACCTGAGCAACTGTGATGTCATTTTCACTCGACAGCAAGTGAGAAAATGGCCGCCTTCTAATATTGAAAAAAAACTGCTGTATTTTGCTGCTTTACTCGTATTTCAATAACGTAATATTAATCAGAATACCATATTTAGACTAGTGGGGCTGCATAGAACATATTATTGTCAATAATTATAGAAATATTATATAACTGAAAACATCCTTTTAAACTAAACCTCCAATTTCTGGATGGCAGCACAGCTCATTCATTCAACACTAATGTAATACATCAAGAGAACATCTTTCTATCTTATAATTACAACAGCATAAAGATTGCCACCATGACGTTTCATAGGTCAACTCGAGCTACAAATTTCGCTTCAGTAGTCAAGTGTGAAACAAGTGATGGCTACTGTTGAATAGCCTTGCAGCCGCAGGGATGCAGGAGTTGGTTTGTGGTGACTAAAGCAATTCCAATAGATGCTGGTTGGCAGCTATGTACAATATTGGAGGAGTGAAGAGAACAAACTGTCAGCGCCTCATCTACGTCTCAGACACACAGAGCTGTCGCTTGCCTTGTTAAAAGGATTACAGACAAGCCATCTAATTTTACATACATCAGTGCTTCAGGCGTCAGTGTTTTGTCTGTTCAAGCGGGGAGGATTGATGACAAGCACAATTACAAAACACACATGGACGATCCCAGCGACGCGTAACTGGGACATTTATATTTAGGGGCTCTGAAATGCAATTAGTTTCCTCACAGTAATCATCAATTTGAAAAGATGTTACATTTTGAATCACATATAGGTTCATTTTACGTGAAGCACACACATGCTCATGTCTAAACTGCTTGTATCACAACGAACTGATTGTTGATTATAACCAACTAGTTTTACTTAACTCATTCAATGCCATTGGCGGCTATAGACGTCAAAAGTTCATTTTAACTATTTCTATTAGGTTTTTTTTAAATCCACTTTTGCTATCTTGAGTATAAAAACCTAGAAAAAAAATGTATTGTAAATTTAAAGCAGATATAAAATTTGTGATTAATCAGTGAAGTCATGTGATTAATTACAATTTTAAAAAAATATATCGCCTGACAGGCCTAATTTAAAAATAAGGGCCGTTTAATCGAAGTTAATCGCATGATAATTTTATATCTGTTATTAATGTACAATAAAAATATATAGGTTTTCATAAAAAATATAATTAAATGAAAATTTGATAAACTAATAGAAATAGTTCACATGAATTTTTTACGTCTATAGTCGTCAATGGCAGTGAATGAGTTAAGCATGATACATTTTGCAAAACATCGAGAAAAAAAGGTCCTTAAATACATTTAAAGTTGTGCCCTTTGAAATTGACTCACAAGTTTCAAATAAAATGTTCCATCATGTCCTTTCCCTTAGATTGGATGCCTATAGTTTCATATTCTCATATTCTTACTTAATAACAACCGCCTTGTTAAATATATATAGTGACAGAGACAATACTGTTAGCAAAACATTAGCATCAGGAATAGTGTAGATTGATTGCAATAGAATAGATGTTTGAACTTTTTATTTTTCGACTCACATGACCCAACTTGTATTGGAGTTGATCTAAAAGTCTCATCCCGGTCACTGAAATCTCTGTATTATTTTATTTTAGTAATGCTACAATTAGGGGTTAGAAAAAATAGTTTCGGCAACATATCGCGATATTACAGCGCACAATTTTCAAATCGATTTGATATGAGGCCGGATCGATTTTTAAACATCAATTTTTTATGGGAATATTCAACAAAACATCTTACTTAGGGTTAGGATTCACACATTAAGCATGAAAGAATGTTATATTAATGGAACATTAATCCTTAATATTTTATTTCAGTGCTGTTCAAACGTGAAACAGACTGCAATTTGAATTTTCAGGTAAATAAATACATTTTCATACAAGTCTTGCAGTGTACATGTACAAGTTTACTGATTAGTATTTTCTAAATTAGAGTTTTAAAAAAATCGCAATAATCAATTTATAGATTCATATCGGGATTAATCGGTATCGAATCGAATCATGACCTATGAATCGTGATACGAATTCAATCGGCAGGTACTAGGCAATTCACACCCCTAGCTACAATGCTCAATACACTTAATGTCAAATCAGTTTCAAACATAGCGGAGAATGAACATAAGTTTACATTAGTCCACATAAGGCAAGACAAAGTATCATGACCGGCACACTTGCTGCAAAGATCTCCCCCCCCCTTTTTTTTTAAGAGACTATAGTGTGACTTGATTTATTTTTTAACATTAAGACAACCTGTGTTTTCTCCAAAAGTTGGAAGCAGATAACTACAGAGCTCGTTGAATCCCTGGAGCGATGGAGTGGATGCAGAAACCGCTTACAGGCCTATAATATAAAGACTATTTTGGGATAAATTTATATTCCCAAATAGCCCTTCATTTGGTTTTAATGATGGCAGATTATCTCAAGTGTACACTTAGGGTTAGGTCAGGTGATTGTGAGAGATATACAAATGATTAATTAGTTTCATAAAGTGGAAAATAGTCTTAAATGGAAGAAACGTAAACGAAACTAGACATATTGACAGTTTGTTCAGACGGAGGGTAATCTCAAGTGCTATATAAATAGACCATTGCTTGACAAATGACCATTTTCTTGAGTCATTCAAAGCTACTTGAGTGCAATTCCGTGGCTGAAAATGGCCATAGTATGCCCAATTTGTAGCCTTACAAACTACCTGAATGAAACCTGAGGCACCAAAGCAGTGACTGGCCATAAGGGGTTATTTAATTTTTTATTTTTTTCAAGCAAATGCTGTACATCTGAAGGTGGACAAAATATATAAACAGATTTTGCTGTTAACCAACATTAATCAGTATACTGTGTTTAGACTAGTGGGGCCGCATAGAACACTTTTTGGTTGACTTCATTCTTAAGTTAAAAGAACCGATTAATATGACAAAGGACTATAATATACTATGGCATGTGGTGTAACAGCAAAAACACATTTGTGCAGGTTAGAAAGGCTGAGACAAGAGCTTGCTAAATGTTTCAGGAGTAGATCAAAATGGCATCACCACTCGCATACATGAGAACTTCCAGCTTTGCTTTGCATCTTGAAACACATTCTGAGAGCCTTATCTTGTCACTGTCAAGCAGGCAAGGTCCTCACAAACCTTGTATTGACATCTTTGCGAGAGCATGGGTTGATGAGGCGTACGTGTGTGTCTGTGTGTGTGTGTGTGCATTGTTGAAACACTGTCACTTCCAGAGTGCTTACTTAGCGCAGTAAGAGGGAGTCAGTGCCCTATTTTTGTCTTCTGTTCTTTGAACATTAGTGTTAGTTTTCCTGATCCTTTTATGTAACGTAAAAGCTTTTTGGAATGATTTTGTGTTAATATTAAAAATTGATTGAATTTGCCAGATGATCAACCAGCTTGTCGACAAAATCATCTTGCGGCGTTTGCTTGGTTCAGTGCGTGAGAAAAGGCAAGGGTTATGGGAAGACAAATCAGGGCTGCTTTACCAAGGCAATTTGTCTCCTTACAAGGCCCCTGAGCATCTGACAGTTCCTTGTCGAGAAGAACATCACCATGCTGGAGCAACCTCTCTACTCTACCGACCGAGCTCCGCCTTGAGGGGGTGGACATGGTGATCCGATCTTTTATGACACCCGTCCTGGAACCTTTCTGACACACCTCGTCTCTCTCTCTCTCTCTCTCTCTCTCTCTCTCTCTCTCTGTTTCTCTCTCTCTGTTTCTCTCTCTCTCTCTCTCTCTCTCTCTCTCTCTCTCTCTCTCTGTCTCTCTCTGTCTCACTCTCTCTGTCTCTCTGTCTCTCTCTCTCTGTCTCACTCTCTCTGTCTCTCTCTGTCTCTCTGTGTCTCTCTCTAACTCTGTCTCTCTTTTTTGTGACACTCTTTTCAGCCCTGGCACGGACTTGGCAGTTATTGAAGCATATCCACCCACAGCACACTACAGTGTGCATGAAAAATATTGGGTTCCTTGTTAAAGAAGTTAACCTTGTACTCAGCAGGCTTCTTTCAGCCTTAGTTGCTCATCATCCACACGTCCTATCCCACGATGTACTGTACTGTATATTCAGAAAGCTGAGGGATGCTAATTCATGTGCATGCAATTTTAAACAAAACACCTCCGTTTTTGTACAAAATGCTGCTCTTACAATTAAATCATGAATAATTAAGGGAAGAGGGCAATTGAACTGTGCCACTATCTCTAAACACAACATGCATACAGTATATATAGCCTATTTCAAATTCTCTTTGTGCATCTAATATAGTTTGCAATAAACCTCATGCACATAATATTTTACAATGTGTACACAAATATTACTAATAAGGAGGGAGGGGAGGGGGTTACCTTCTTAAAAGCTGGCATTCTAGGTGGATTCTCCTTCTGCAAAGTCCGTTCACATGTTGAAATCCCAAGCCAAGTTGGAAGGCACGACAAGCCCAACTCAGCCTGGTGATGATGACGAGCCAGGAGGTGCACTCGAGTTTTCTCGTCCTCATTCTTCCCCTCCTCACTCCCACCCTGCAGCTGGCTCGAGTTGACTAATGTTATTACAGCGTTCAAACACCGGTGGGGCTGTGGTGCACAATACACTACTGTTTACTGTACAGCAATTTTAATTGACCAAACAATATTCACCTGTCCGATAGTATTTTGGCCGGGGAGACACATGTTCAGTCAAAGTAGATTTTTAGAATCACTTATTCCACTGAGTTGTCTCATCAGTGTACTTGTTGACGACATGTAGCATAGCACTTGCTTTACACGCCGAATAAAATAGAACGTATATAGCAGATACTATCGATGCACGGATGCGTGGTAAAAAGTGAGCGCAGCCTTTCTGCTATGAACGTCAGCATCCAAATGCTAATATCTTGAATGGAGTTCCGGCCGGCTGTAATACAACTCCGGATGCTGTCACTGCAGTCGTGATGCTACAGTGAGGAGAAGAGCCACACACGCCGCCGACCTGTATTTAGCCACAAAGTCTAGTGTGTTGGTTGACGCATTATATTAATTAATTTGTGAGTAGGTCAAAACTAGAGTAATGCAGCAAGCTAATGCTAATGTTTATAAGGTTGCCCGAGAGATAGCTAAGTTAGCTAGCAGTAGCAGTGCTCTCGGATCTGCTTCACGACAACTAACAAATTGTCTTCGCCTTCAGTCGGCCCAGCAGACATGACAAACAGGAAAGAAGGTATGTATCACATGTGCCGTCATGATTAACTACATTTCACACTGCGAGAGCGTTTCGTTTGTTTGAAGTGGCTAGCTAACGTTGCTAGCTTGTCATGTTTGGAGCTTCTAGCTGTAAACAAATACACGTGTTCCTCTGTCTCAGGCATCTCGACGAAACAGTGTAAAATTATGGAAGAGTAAAATTTTTACGGAAAGATACACGCACAATTCGGCTTTAATGATTAACTGTGACAACGCAGTGCCTGCCCTAAGGTGAGGGAGGTAAACAACTGGATACCTGACAAAATAAGATTCCAAAAGAAGCTCTTTTTAAGGCTGTTTGAAATAGTTTGCATGACCCTCGTGCTTCATGCTGAACTCACATCTTAATAATCATAATTTAAAAACTGCATTTATTTTTGCTTGTGTTATCTTTGTCTGATCTTGATGATTTTGAAAGTGGGGAACCTGCAAAAATGAACACATTTGAGAAGAGGACAATGAAACCTAATGTGTTCATCTTTTATTAAAAGTGTGAGTCTACTGCCCTGTATATAAGATTAACTATTTATAATATAGCATATGTGTGTATTCCATATAGTGTTCCAGTCCAAGGTACTCCAGAAGCTTTACCCTGCAGCCCCTAAATTGGAGAAAGAACCCTCCCCACCATGCATAGTAGTGGATGTGAAAAGAAAAATCACTCATCAGGATATTCCTCACAGTAAGATTTCTTGTATTTCTTCACTTTTTGTGTTGCTTGCATTAATTCTTTGATAATTAATATTCTCTAATGGGGTTTGTGATTACATTAATATTTGTTTCCCTTTTTGTAGGAAATGACGCAATGACGCCGAATACAAGTACAGCAATTCAAAGTAGGCGAATGTACACAGTTCTACCTCCTCCTGAAGGCTACAATGCAGATTCAGTGAAATGTGTTCCATTACTACAGCTTGAGAGCATACATTTTGGGGAGGGTCCATCTGGTAAGGCAGCTAGCTTTAATCTTCTGTTATTGTAAACTTGTGATTTGCATCATTAATGTAAATCCCAATAGATTTGCAAAAGAAATGTACCTTAAGGTGGTCTTGGTTCTTGAATTGCACTCAATTATTCCACTCTGTAAAACAGACCATGAAAATTTTGTTGTTCCTTAAATGCAGCACATATGGTCTTCTAAGCCTGCTGATTACCTCAATGTTTGGTAGAAGAAATTAGTATACCAATGAAGCCCTATTTCATCAGATGTGATTTTTTTAATGGATAAATGGTTTTTAAATTGCCCAATGCATTTTTAAAGCAGTGTGCTGTGTTTGTCTGTCTTTGCACAAATTGTAAGAATTATCACATTTTAATTGCAGTGTTGTCTCATTTCACAGCTCACTGTACTTATCACCTATCTTAATGTTGAATCCCACCTGACGTTATTTGTTTTACTTCAGTGAACAGGACAAAAATAGATGGAATGTGGCAGCATCTGTAGGTTCATTTTATTATACTTGTCTGTGATTTCACTGGCCACTACATTAGGTACACCTGTAAGATGGGTCAATCAAAACTAATCCGAAGTTTTTATACATTGTCCGTTTCGATTAAATGAGTGAATGAATGATAAGCTCAACAGGTATACGTACTCTGAGTGTTAAAGTGAATCTTATTATGTAACTGATTTAGGTAGCTTCTTTTTTTGGGGGGGGGGGGGTGCTTGTGTGCGTACAGCAGTCAGAATTTTCAGCATGAATGCTACTTGTCTGATAGCCTCTTATGTAGCAATTAGAGCTGTCAAACAATTACATTTTTAATCAGATGAATCACATCTTAGAATTTTGATTAATCGCTTAATAAAAAAGCCTTTTTTATCTACATTTTTTTCCTGCCAAATTTGAAGAGCGGCAGTTATGTGTTAATTCTTTTGACATTTCATGTTGTGAGGGCGTCTTCAAAATTTTTTGATCGACTGCACACGCTCATCCTCCTTTTTTTCTCCCTAATCAGTTAATTACTTACATAATTTTAATTGAAAAAAATGACCCCGATATTTCGACATGAACAAATATTCTGAATGTGATACGCAAACATTCATTAAATGCTTTACTTTAATGCATGAAATTATGTTTATTGCTCAAACACAACCTGAGCTACCTTAAACGAAGCCATCCGCTGTCACGCTAAAGGATAATCTATTGTCAAAATTAATAGTGCGATTAATCTGTGTTAATTCATGATTAATGCAATATTTTTTTGTGATTCATTAATCAATTAACGCTTTAACTTTGACAGCACTAGTAGCAATATCAAGAAGTAAGAAATAGGGATGATTGCTATGTGATGCTACCCCACTCTTTCATCTGCGTAAATCTCTTTAGATTGTTGTTTTTCCCAGCCCAATTAAACAATTTCTTACCTATGGCCTGCAGGTCATGATATACAGGAATGCAGTGAAGAGCTGGAGCAGGATGTAGAAGCAAATGAACAGAAAAGAAGGAAAAGAAGAAAAAGGCGACTGAAGTTTCATGAAGGTACAGATGAAACAACGTCAACTATAGTGTCTAGTGTTGTTCAGAAAGGGACACTGATGAATGAGGAAAAAGTGCACATTAGCCGGAACAAGAAAAGGAAACTGAAGAAGAAACGCCACAAGGAGAAGATGCTCTCAATGGGTTTAATGACCCGGGCGTCTGCCCTGGAGTTCACATACCAAAGAGAAACCGATGAGGAGGAGGAGGAGAAGGAAGAAGACGGGATGGGAGCTGAGGTGGCAGATTTCCTCAGGACCACAATGGAAATCTATAAGTCAGATTGTGAGTGCTGTGCTGTTCTAAACGTTTTTGCAATATCACAGTGCTTTATTCAAGTGTGAATTTGATAGCATTAGACCAAGTAATGGGAGGTCCTGTGGTTCCTCAGCTTTACTACATGCAGAGAAGTTTCCTCTCCTTCCTGGTGTGTTGGAGGATCTTGTGAAGAGCGTTGCCAGTGGAAGCAGGCCTGCGTCTCTCTTAAAGTGTCTTCACGCTCTGAAGCTATGTATTCAACACAAGGACCCAAACAGACTGGAAGAAGCACTGCAGGATCTCAACAACAACACCCTAATGGCCGCAGGTTAGTGATTGTTCAGAAATTATGCTGTGGGCCAGACCCGGCACTCCACGTCATTTTATGTGGCCCGCAAAAGCTTTTTCGCAATTTGTTCTTGCTTGATGCTATGGAGCTCTGTCACGCTTGAACAAAAAAAAGAGCCTTTCACAAACTGCTCCCACAAAGTTGGAAGCATAGAATTGTCCAGTTAATCATGGTAAGATTAAGACGTAAGAGTCAAGGGAACAAACGAGTCTAATCCAACCCCTGACTGATTAATGTTATTAAGAGATCTGTGTCAATCAATGCTGTTGTTCATATAGCCCAGGGGTCAGCAACCTTTACTGTCAAAAGAGCCATTTTTGGCCAGATAAATAACCCAAATTCTGTCTGGAGCTGCAAAATATTTGGACATTGCGATGAAGGTAACAGTGTGTTAGTGTTAGTCTAATGAGGGCCCATTTGCTAATTAGAGCTGCACCAGAACACAAAAATATGCAACATCCAATTCATTTTCGTTGAATGATTTCTCATATTTCCTTTTTCATACATTTTTAGACTTTTCTGTCTTTCTGTCAAAATTTCTGACATTTGTGGCAGTTTTATGGATGCATGCATTTTCTGCTTCTTCCTTTTTTAGACATTATAGATTGTTTTGTTTTTTGTGTTTTAAAAAAAAATCCGCATTTTTTTGCTATCAATTTTCTGGCAATTTGATGGTAATTTTCAGGATTTCTTGTTTTGTTTTTAGACATTTTATAGTTACTTTTTAAATGCTTTCTTTTCTGCCTTAAAAAACTAGATTTTTGTCTTATGTTATTTTTATTTATTAATTTATTTGCAATTCCAAATACATTTTATGGTAATATTCTTGCTTTCTTCTTTGTTTTTGGCATTTTTGGTTACCTTTTGAACATTTTTTTCGTGTCTGCCTTTTTTTTATTCAATTCCCTGACATTTTTTACACAATTTCATAGAGATTTTATGGTAATTTTCAGATATATTTTTTTCTTCCTTTTTTGGACATTTTTAGGTTGTTTTTTTCACTTAAAGTTTGGACTCTGACTTATTTGAATATTTACTTGTTTATTTTTTTAATTAGTCCTATCTAAAAAATAAAAATAAATATATTAAAAAATCTAAATTACTCCTAGTTTTTTTCTCTCTAAGAGATCCACAGGGATCCACTGAAGTGGGACTAAAGAGCCACACGTGGCTCCAGAGCCGCAGGTTACAGACCCCCTGATACAGCCAATTAAAGTACAGATGAGGTAAACAGTCCAAAATGGCTTCCTCTTACTTGGATGCTCAGGCACATCATTGGCAGGTCCGTGCAAGTTTGTGCTTGCCTTTGTCAGCCCGTGCTTGCCACTCGTGCCATACGCATTCCTGTTGCTGTATGCTTCACCTGAGTAAACGTGCCCTGACCTGCCCTTGTCGGCCTTCACCTGCACATACATGCTCTTAATGTCCAAAATCATGCACTTGAACTTAACCACGCATCTCACACATTTAAACCTGTTAACCTGGCTTTAACCCTTTGTCAGCATCCAAAGCACCCCAAGTGTTCAGGCACGTTTTTATTCATGTGTGATTGGTTAAATGCTCTCATAATAGGATTAGCAGTGACTTGTCAGGGGTCCACTTGTTTGTGTGTGTCTCAGAAGCGGCAATGCAGGAGACACTAACAAGGAGATTCAACCTCTGAATGCACATCTGTCCATCCACATGGGCAGGATGGGGCCTTGTGAAAGCCACGTTGTTGCCAAGACTGCTGTAGTTTTCCCTTTCCTCTTTGTGCACCTGCTCCACAACAGCTTGAAAGCCGCTCAAACATGCCCACGGTCTTCATGGCGAATGAGTCATCCTTATGTCAGTGTTTCATAATGCAACTCCCCCACCAGATTTGATCAAAGAAGCAGCGTATAAATCGAATTCAGAAAAAAAAAACATTCAGAATCTTTTTCTTTCCTTTTTGCTGGTGAAGGTTCTTTCTATTGACTCATCTTTTTCTTATAATAATAATATCATTTTAGAGAATGGTTTGGCCTTCACATCGCATTCATGAGTTTTGATATTCCGAGAATACTATTTTTTTTAACTCGGTCCACTCCAGTTTATTTCAATCCCCCTCAGCATGTTTTTCTATGCTGTGGAGTTCCTCTGATAAACGACTTGACTGATGCAGTCCCAATGTTCATTTTATGCAGCCCTAAATAGAATTCTTACTGACAGTTTGTCTGCTTTAATGTCACCATGTAAGTACTTAATATTTTCTTCCCAGATGTATTATGTTCAAGTACCACATTTTGTTGTCTTTGTGTTTCAGAGGAAACCACTGCGGTTGCCACATTGTTCCAATACTGGATAACAGACATTCTTACCATAAATGGAGCCAATGAGACTGAACTCTCTAACAGACTTAGTCATGCATCAACACCGTGTAAGGATTAACTCTGTGCTACTTCCATATTGACATTCATAATTATGGTAAGTTTGTGTCGCTCTGATGCTATGCAAATATTTTTCTTTGATTAGTTTGTGGATTTTTCTATACTTATTGGACTAAAACAGTATTAATCAAATAAGAAACGGTAGTTGTATTGATCTGTTATTTACCGTATTGCTGTAATATATGCTGTTCAAATGAATGGGAACTGGTAACACTTGTCTGTCTTATCTTACCCCCAATTACCAGCATGGCAAATGTCAGCACTGCAGGGAGTCGTGTTTTGTTTACTTTCATGACATTTAAACTATCCAACAAATCAAATGGCTTCTCAATTATATTAGAACAACTGTCTGCAAAACACTGTTGTAATTTGAAATGATCATGGTGTGATTTTCAAACTGACTGTGAAGTATACATTCATTTCAAATGACAATTTTTAATGATTAGGCGTACACCGATCGGCCTTGGGGGGGATCGGTGATCGGCGGATCCCTTAAAAAATAAACCGATCTTTTCCACCAATCCCATCTCCCTCCTTAAAGGAATACTTGATTCATTGAGCCATTTTCATCAGTAAAAAGTTTGTATTTTGTCAAGAACGAATTTGATAACTATATTATTTTTTGTATACATTTAATACCTTTAAAAACTCTTTTTTTTTTTTACTTGCTGTCGACTGAAGATGATATCACCTGTGCTGAGGAAGTAGGTAACGACCAATCATGGCTCACCTGTTTTCTGTGTTTGGTCAGCAAACTGACCCATGATTGGTCGTTACCTACTTCCTCAATACAGGCGATGTCATATTCAGTCGACAGCAAGTGGAAAATTTGTTTTTAAAGGAATTAATTCTACATGAAAAATAATGAAATGATCAAATTCATTCTGGACAAAATATTAACCTTCAACTGCTGAAAATGGCCCAGTGAGTCCAGTATCCCTTCAAAGGTCTGAAAAAGCAAGCCACTGTCCTCTGTTTTCCAATAAAATAAGATTGGAACACTGAAAGTGTATGCTGCTTTTGAAAAAAAAATCGGGATCAGCAAAAATCCCGATCGGCAGGTCAGACTTTTTAAAAGATCTGTGATCGGCCAGAAAATTGTGACTGGTGCACCCCTAGTGATAATTTATAACAAATAACTACTGTAATTGAGCAACTTGCCTCTCACAAACACTTGTTGCAGTTATCTAACTTAGTCTACACTAATATAGAAACACAGCATGTTGGATGCATGTTGGACTCATTGCCGCCTGGTGAGCCTGACGCTAGCTGTAATCTTTTCCGGTGCATTTACCCAAAGCTTGTTGCCAGGGGAGGAGTTCATGAAAAGGACAGAATTGTCATGGCTGCGAGGTGTCATTGTGTCATGTTGAGTAAGAGCTGTTGACTTTTTCACAACTGAACCAGTTGCAGTGCAGCGATCGGAAGGATCTGTTTATGTACATAAAGCTCACAAAAATATGAAACTTCAGTTGTTTATCAATTATGGTATTGGACAGAATATTAGTTGGAAATACATTTTAAAAATCACAAAAGTTATAAATTGTTTTGCACTATGTTGCCTAAACAAAGTACAGGTATTTGTATTACCTACAACGTAGATAAAATTCTGACGGATTGTCTGATACCCATGTGGCACACAGGTATGTATCAACCTGTTACTACGGAGCCCCTCTGGGTACAGATTGCTAAACTGTGGGTACAGATTGCTAAACTGGGGGAACATATTAGTAAACTGGGTACAGATTAGTAAACTGTGGGTACAGATTGCTAAACTGTGGGTACCGATTAGTAAACTGTGGGTACGATTAGTAAACTGGAGAAACAGTTTGCTAAACTGTGGGTACAGATTAGTAAACTGGGGGAACAGATTCGTAAAGTGTGGGTATAGATAAGCAAAAAAAATTGTTTCATACCCTGGCACCAGAGGGGCTCTGTATATTACAAATGTCGTACTCCTGATCTTTATTCATCACTTGCAAAAGCACACATGTGTCAAGATCCGGAACTCGAGGGCCTGAGTCCTGCATGTTTTTGAGGTTTCTCTACTCCAACACACCCAATTCAAGTGATCATGTTTATTATCAGGCTTCTGTAGAGCTTGCTGATGAGATGGTCATTTAAATCAGGTGTGTTGGAGGAGGAAAACATCTAAAACATGCAGGAGAGTGGCCCTCGAGGATCAGAGTTGCAATGTTTTTAAATGCCACGAGCAGATTGCCCATGTTGTAATGGCATTGGTCAATACAAAAGTGTGATTTAATTTGGTAATTCAGTTTTTGTTTGTTTGTTTGTTTGTTTTGTCCATGAAGAACGGTTTAATCTAATCGACACAGTATTTTACTGAACTGTATTAAGTTATCTGGGGCCAGAGACGATATCAACTTTTTCTTACATTATTAACGGTAAGCAAATTATTTTAATATAAACCCCCCCAAAAAAGCTTTAAGCATTCAAGTGGTTTGTGAAGATGAATTAAATTTGCTAATAATCACTAGTAAACATTACAAAACTTGCTTTCAATAATTATTTTGCATTTACTTTTGCTATGCTACAGCAAAAGTATGAATGACACTCTCTTTTATTTGTCTATTTTGATGCTATTTTATGACCTGGGTCATAGAATGGGTTTGCATTGCCTTAGGCAAGTCAAACGCTCACACCCCAAACCAGGTCTTGTAGGACCTGGGGGAGTAAATAAGAATCTACAGTACATTCCTGACTGAAGTCGTTCTGTAGGTCTACCCAAATCCAAATAGAGTAACGCACAAGCCTACACTACATTTATTTCAACAGAATTTTGATAAACATTTCTAGATATCCCCATCTTCCACTTAAAAAAGAAGAGTGTCACCTGCAGTATATCTGCAATAGGATCAGTCTTGGTTCTGTTTACTTCTCCGTCCTCGTATGCCAAGTTTTGTAATCCCATTAGAAACAGCAACTGCCCAAGCCTGTTATAAAAGGAGACATTATCAGGGTGGACAAGTCCGCTTTGAACCAGGTAGTTATCTGAGCATAGGCGGACGTGACCGCGCGCACCGAGTTAGACCGTCTGTCGGCGGGTTTCCCCTCCTGGGAGTCCAGGAAGGGGAGCGGCAGAGACCCAGGTCTTCTTGGTTCAATCATCAACAGCACCGGCAAAATGTTTTTCCGACTCCCGAGACTGACTCCGGGCTACATCAGGTTACTGCAGGTGAGATTTAATTGTTCTTTTGTTGTGGTGTTAGCTTTTTATTCAGTACTTATGTAATGCTAAGGTCCTATGTTGCTTGTGGATTTTTCTGTATAGCTGCCTGGTTGTCATGGAATTCCCTTTGATTTCGATCCATGTTAGCAAAAATGAATCAAACTGAATCTCAGGTCGCATAGTGCTTGTTCACTATATTGGTCCTTGGAGGAGTAGTTCTTTAAGACTGATGTCATGACTGCTTTCAAGGTTGTGGTTTTATAGGCGCATACACGGCTTAGCCTCAGGCTAAGTATACAGCAACTTTATTTCACTAAGCTTTATGCTGCCAGCAGGTGGCCGTTTATCTGCCTGGTGGTGACTCGACTGCAAATGTAATGAAATGCATACATATCGTTCTATACGCACAGTCTTTCCATGCTACGATTTCCATAATTATTATATAGGACGCATTTGGTTTTAGCTCACGTCACACAATTACCTTTTCAGTGACACAAACAATGAAGAAATGTAAGCCTGTGACAGCCCAATGAGTTGTAAATGGAAATGAGAATTGGGTGAGTGAGCTTCAGGAATGGCTTTTTAACTGCCTGTGACACAACAGTTTTGGAAAATGAGCTTTCTATTATTTGCTCTGCTTTATTATTGTCTGCACAGGAAATTGCCCATGTCGCAAAATAGACACGTTCTTTGTTTGTTGGAAGAAATATAGTAAAAGAGAGATGGTGGGCACTATTCTGATTAGGGTTGTCACTATTTTTTAGAATAGATTATTCTATCGATTAATCGGATAAAATGTTATTTCGCATTTAAGTGCATTACAAGACCATTTCCCCCTAATTATTTACTGTTTATTAACCAATTATTGTTTGGCCTTTAGTATTTTTTTAGTGATTACAAACCAACAGAACCTCAATTCAGCAATATCAATGAGAGGAATTGATGTTGTACTCATCGACCTTTTTGAAACAAATTTAGTCATTGGTTCAGTCTTTGTTTTCCAAAGCAAATGTGTTATTTTGATTAAATGCAAAAGATAATCAGGCTACTCTGATGATGGACTGCAGAAATCAGAGATTAATTATTGTTGAGAGACTGAAATTGGAGGATTTGGACATTTTTAATTTAAACAATGGCTCTAAATGATTACTCAATTAGTAAAATAGTTGTTGATTCATTTGATAATCGATTGTTTGTCGATTAATCGATTAATTTTGAGAGCTCTAAAATACAGCTGTCAATCGACAAATAATCGATTATCAAATTAATCGACAACTATTTTGCTAATTTAAATAGTTTAAATTAAAAAGGTCCAAATCCTCCAATTTCAGTCTCTCAACATTAATTAATCTCTGATTTCTGCAGTCCTTAATCAGAGTAGACTGATTATCTTTTGCATTTAATTAAAACATTTGCAAATAAAATGTACGTTTACTTTGGAAAACAATGACCAAACCAGTGACTAAATTTGTTTCATAAAGGTCTGTGAGTACAACATCAATTCCTCTCATTGATATTGCTGAATTGATGTTTTGTTGATTTGTAATCACACACAAAAATAGACTAAAGGCCAAACAATAATTGGTTAATAAATAGTCATTAGGGGGGAAAATGTTTTTGTAATGCACTTCAATGCGAAATAAAATTTGATCCGATTAATCGATGGAATAATCCATAGATTAATCGATTCTAAAAATAATCATTAGTAACAGGCCTGCTCAATTTTGATGGGCATTGCGGGACTGAGGTGAAGCTCAAGTGAGAATATCTATTGTTACTTATATTGTATGAGGACATAATGGTGTTGTTTTTTTCATGATGTGCTAGTATTGAAGCTTTCAGGTAGCTCGTCACAATCTGTCAAAATCCATCAACTGATTTGTCTTCTTTCTTCTCTCAGACCCAGGCCTACCACAATGTGTGTGTGGTGCGTCCACCCGAGAAGACCATGCCAGGATTGGCTATGCTTCTCGGGGCGGTGGGGATCGGGATGTGCGGGTACAGCTCCAGGCAGTTGGCGCTCTACCACCGACCTTCCAGCCGCGTGCTGCAGAGTGTTGGCTCGCACACCGATGCCAGCATGGCGGGCGCGGCAGTGCTCAGGAACCCCTTCTTGGATGCCACCCGCAGGGCTGGAGCCTGCCAGGAGATCCCACCTCCTTCCTTTGTGGGCCAAAAGTTTGTTTAAAATAAGATCAATGGTCGGGTAAAGATGGGCCACCATAGGATGAGTTTCGGTAACCACGCTTTTGCGTGTTGAAGATTGTAGCTATGCCGGCCCATTGTCTCAATGAGGCCCATGTGCTCTCTGATGACATGCAAATGGAGTTACCGGAACGATTCGCCCTGTGTTGGCAGAAGGCTGGACGTGACATTAGTTGTTTGGAGTCATGTAGTTCCTACATTTTGTCATTATCTGTAACAGCAGTGCAATAACCATTTACTGTGAAACTGATATCAGAACTTCCCTCACCGAACCGCACGTATGTTTAATTTAGAGTCCTTGTCTGTTTTCATACGGCAAAAAAAGGAATGAGGGACAACGGTAGTAGTCCTTCATAAACAGATGGCACGCAGCAAGCAAGCAGAAGTGAAAGAACTTTACTTTAGCAGGCTGTCTCATGATACCAATCAGCAGAACAGGTCGCATCCTTGAACAAAGCCTCAAACTAAAACCATCAATTAAGGGACAATGCGGAGGTCGGAGGTTGGCTTTGTGACTCAATTAATGGCCCTCTAAGAATGGGCTACTAATTGAGTAACAAAGCTTAGTCAAGGTGATGAAGTACAGCAGGGAGGAGCAGCAACTTGTTTATGACAGATTATGTGATGGTGGCACAGATTGCGGCATTATTTATTTATTTTTTACTCACACAGGTGGAAAACCCCACCATAAACGTCCCATCCCATCATAGATAGACAGTCCATGTGCCCCCAAACCGTACCTTCCTCCCTGCAATGCCCACCATTTGTCTCTCTGCCATGCATGAGTGTGGATATTACAGTGTGATATAGAGTGTGTGTTCACACCCAACAATAAATAAAAAAAAGAAGCTGTAACAGCTCAGAGAGGTGGATCCAAATTGGCGAGGCATTGAGCGTGGTTGAGAATGCGTGCTGTGCCTTAGGGAGAGCACTTGGTCTAACTGTCAAACTGTTGGGAAAAAAATTCCCACGAGCCAGATCATAGACTTGGTGTGTAATATGAGAATGTATTTTTTTTTTCTCATGTTGCGTTCCGTGCTGAAGATCAAGTATTTCCTGTCTAACTTAATTGTGACAGGTTGGATATAATTTAGAAAGACAATCGCCAACCTCCTGAACTCCATCCCAATGTCTGATTTGAAAGAAAACATTTCTAATGTTTTTCACCAACAACAGGTTAAGTGGAATCTGACTGGACACAGAACCACGTCCATGTGGACAATATGTTCTCTCGAGACTGTGTAATCAATATAGCGTGAGTTGCGCAGAGGTTTTATTTTTTGGGGCCACTGCAGTCTTGCATACGGACTATATGCCACGGAGGAGGCGGAACTTCCGACTTCCGGGATGTCACCCAACAACTTTGTTTCTGTTTCCGGTTTGCGACGTGTGGGCCGCGTCCCAGTACTTGCGCTTCCGCCTTTGTGCCCCTCGGTTGCGCGTTCCCGTCGACGGGTTAGAGGCTGCGAGTGTGTAGTGTCTGTCTCAGTGTCCGAAGCATTTCAGATAGCCGAGACGCCCTCCCGCCGTAAACTCTGACTTGCTGCTCTTCTGTTTATGAGGGATTACTGCGGAAGATGCGCATTTAAAGGAGAAATTACAGTATAGGCAATTTATGGATTTTCCCCTATAACTGTTCCTCCATGGATTTATTGTTTGAGTGCAAAAAAAAAGTCGTCCTATCTACCCCTCTTGAATGTTAGTTTTGCTCTGTTAGTGATACAAGTGAAATGTAATGAAAATAATTCATGTAAAATAAACAATTTAGCAAATTCCATGCGTCGATGTTGCCTGAAGACCAATTTTTTTTCTGTGCAAGTAATTCAATGACTATTTATGACATTACTGCTTCTTTTCTTTCTTTTTTGCATACAAATATACTCTATTTACTCTAGCCTACTTGGCAAAGTGAGATCAGTTCATCCCTAGAAATTAGTACTTTTGAATAAGGGTACTCGTCTTTTTACAGAGTACATCTAGTTAAATATGTTTTAAACCCAAAACTGTTCAATATATTTGTTGGGCGTGCAGGTACTGTTTGAAAATTAGTCGTGAGCTATCCTAATTCTCCTCACTCCATTAATACACAAAAACAAGACATCATCCTGTATAATGATACACTATCTTACTACCATTAAAATCGTTCATCTGCACATTTTAGTACCACTTTTCGTCACCGGGGTTCAGAATGTGAAACGCCTCCTGAGTAATGGATGACTTCACATTGGGAACAATGTGGAATTCACAACATTGTGCAAAAGGTATGTGACATGTTTAATCGTTGCGTGGTGTGGTCATGTTCGTGCGCCACAGCGACGTCAGCAATCATATTAGAAGATGACTCAAGAAGCAACAATTTTCTTTTTCTTTTTTTCCCCCCAACATCAGCAGCTCAACTCCTCCCTCTGGTGGACACGCAGAGCGGAAATTCTCGCAGGCACTCTTCGCTTTGCGTCGTTTTAGCTCGTCTCGCTGTAGGAGGACTTACGTTCATGTTTGGATTATCCTAAAAACTGTTAACATGAATTAAAATGTGTTTAAAGTCGATGTAGCGACTTCTAAGAAGACTCGGCGAGGCAGTGCGCCTTGGTGGAGACGCGCTGGAAGAAGCAAGTGTGGGGAAGAGACAAGTTGACCAAACTTAAACGGATTTTTGGATTAGGTTGTCCGCTTTCAAAGGTCTGTGTCCATTATCATTCTGTTTTAGTAGGTGCATGCTAGTTTTCCCTCAAGTGGAGTGCTTAAGTGTTACTTTTCAACACTTTTGTCACGCACCTTACAGAAGTTTGATTTAATTTATATGAAACTAGTGTATTTTATATGTCTCCGCTCTAGTTTTGCCACATTGATTACAGTTTCTCATTGAATATCTGTAATCAGGAATGTGTTCAAGGTCCGGCCCGGGGTACACTTATGACCCGTTGCTGATTTTGTTCATTGTTTTTACACAGACTCTCGCATATTCCAAGAATGAAATTTAACACGGCTCGCATCAAAAGGATAGGACGAAAAGTTGAAATAATGTTGACTTTTTTTTGTGTGTAACAAATGAAAGTTATCACATTAAGATAGTCATAATGACATTTTGTCGCATTTTTTGTTTGTTTGTTAAAAGTTTTAACTAGCCTGATGTCACACTTTTTTGTATTGCATTTTAGATGTCACACTAAGATTAACTTTTGTTTGTTTGTTTGTTTGGCCGCCCTTCCTTCCACATTTTTGCATGTAGCCCTCTGTAAAACGTTTGGGCATCCCTGCTTTAAGCACAAGCAGTTGTTCTGACCTCATTCTTGATGATGTGTTGTCTTCTTTTAAAATTGTAATTAGAAGCACCAGTCACATCTGAAGCTCACGATCATGTGAAGGAAATCCGTTTAGAAAGTTTTCAAAGAGGCTTGAAGTCACTGGCTTGTTTTTCAGCTTTCCTGCAGTGCCGAAGAGGTAGGACCTCATCCATCATCTGGACCGGATGTGCCGCATGTGCAGGTCACCCCAACCGCCACTTTGATCTGGGCTGGGCAGGCGAGCAGCAAGCACCAGCAGGGTCCTTCTGCGGCCAAACTGACTGCAGGATGGGAAGCTTTTCTAGCAAGGACAGCCATGGACTCACCGGTAGGTCACTACATGTTTCGAGCTTGTGCAAAAGTTGGAGAGAAGGATATGTAAGGGCCGATGAGGAAGAGAAAGGTTACAAAAGAGGAAGCAAGCGGAACGGCTGCGCATGCGGAGGCAGGAATCTTGGCAGCCCTCCTGGGTGTTGCTCAGCGAGTGGTCATTCTCCTCGCGTCCCCATGTGATCCATTCGGGCCAGCTGTGATGAATCGGCAGAATTTCCCGGCTCAGCACAAGGGCAGCGGATTAATCATAGAGGCTTAATGCTATCAGACATCCACGCCCACTCACACACACACATTCATTCAGTCAATCTGCCACCCATGTGCATGGATGGACGAGCACATTACGGTCTGGAATGAAGAAATAAAAAGGGAAGGGAGGTTTGAGAAAGTTATTAAACAATCCTGCCATTCTTTCACGATGATTAGGTGCATAGTTGCTGCTTTCACATCATTTAAAAAGAAATCCTTCATTTTGGGGGGCTTTTGTCTGAACAGGGAGAAGAGAGAAGGCCGAGGAGGTCTGGTGCTCAGTGCTTATCTGTAAATCTTCGTGATTTGTGGCAGGTTGTGAGAGCCAAGCAACATTCAATGAAACCACAGATCCCAAACAGCGTTTGCTATGATTCTGTCGTCGGTCTGTCTGTCCCAGAATGTTGTGGTTAGTTGATGTTGCTGCAGCCTTGTCGACGGGCAATCTCCCTGTTAAAGAATTCCCACTGGCATAGGCAGCTCATTGAAGGGTGTTTTCCCTGACATGCCAGAGGAGTGACCGTTGTCCCATCATTCTTCCATGACATCATTACCCGATGATGCAGATGCTCACTTGGCCATTGTCAACTGTTTTTTTTTCGTTCTTTCTTTAATTTCAGTCCACTCAAAATGTTTTCACACTAGCTTGCTTAAAAGTATTGCTTTGTGTTTTGTCTGGATGTGTTTTTGAGAACATTGGCTTTGTAAGATGGAAACTGGAGGTTTGGTAGGTCTACTGTTGCTTTAAAGTGTGGTTTGCCATTCTGCTGTCTTATAACAAAAAAAAATATGCAGGTAAAATGAAATATAGTTAACTTAGTAGGTCCATAAAAGTATATCTTAAAGGGATACTTAGCTCATTTAGTAATTTTCAATGGTAAAAAGTTAATATGTTGTCCACAATTGATTTGATAATTTTATAATTTTTCATGTATTTACAATTAATACCTTTTAAAAACAAATGTATCCACTTGCTGTCGACTGAAGATGACATCACCTGTGCTGAGGAAGTAGGTAACGACAGATCATGGCTCAATTTGCTGACCAAACCCAGAAAACAGGTGAGCCATGATTGGTCGTTACCTACTTCCTCAGCACAGGTGATGTCATCTTCAGTCGACAGCAAGTGGATACATTCGTTTTTAAAGGTATTAATTGTACATGAACAAAAAGTTATCAAATTAATTCTGGATAAAATAGTAACTTTTTACTACTGAAAATGGCTCAACGAGTCAAGTATACATTTAACATTATGAAACATGATTGCGTTAAGGCAAGATAAAACATAAAAAATATGGAAACTTTTACATTATGACCCTATCATTTTTGGCATAACTGTATTTTTTACATACAGACAACATGCAATCTAGAATTTAAGTATTGAACCCAGGCCTTGACCTATTTATTTTTTTTGCTTCTCAGCCACAGACCATGCTCAAGGTATTGCGATTCCCTACGAATTGCGTGTGACTTGAGCAATTGGTCACCAAGCCAAAAAAGGAAGTCACTGATCGAGGACTACAACGCGATATTTTACCAATCCCTAGATACCATTGCAGCTCGGCTTGCACTAACAATGCAACTAACTGGCAGAACTTGTTCCACTGGTGTCAAACTCAAGGGCCGCCACATCATTACGTGGCCCTCTGAGGCAAATCATGTGTGTCGACTTCATGTTTCTTGCTGACTTGCTAGCAAATTGTCTTCAGTTTTAACAACATTGAGATATTAATATATAACTAGTTGAACATAATTTATTTTTATTTTTTACTGGATTGTGTTGTAAATATGTGATTATGTGAAGGATCATATTGTTTCATAAAGGTCCTTTGAGGTCAACTATTCCTATGACAAAAATAAGTTTGACACCCCCAAATTGCCAAATTGTTTCTTATATTGCTAAATTTGGGAATGTCAGACTCCCCTTGCGTTGCAGAAACATAAAAAATAACTAACTTGGCTTGCTCAAATGCTAAACTGCATTGTCTCTTCCAAACCTTTTACATGTTGCTACATAGTAAAAAAAAAACATACTTACATCAAATCAAATCATAATCCCACTGAATTGAATCTTTCCACTTGAAAATGGTCTGTTCTTGACTCATATGCCCCATTAATCATCATCATTGAGTAACTTTTAGCAACAAATAGACCCACCTTCCCTGCAAAATTAGCAAGCACCACTGATATTTGTACAGTATGTGTTTAATGCCAAAAAGATTTTGACATAATGCTAAATTTGTGGTTGTTTCCTCCAGGAAACCACCTGGATAGTTTCCACACTCCCCCTGCTTCCCCACAAAGTGACAATCCCGGATTTGTACCTAGCGCCCCCCAAATCCTGCCCAACGTATCGCCAAAACCTCCCAGTGCATTTTCATCTTCACCTCCTGTCCCGGTGCTCGCATCCTCCAGCGTCAAGCGATCACAGCCAAGTTCTGCCATTCCTCCACCTGAGTGGAGGCCTCCTCCGCCACGACACAACTCAAACAGCTCCGCAACTGTCTCCGCAGTCAGTCCAACTTCCACCAAGCCAGAAAGTACATTAGCAGTGAAAGGACACATTACCTCGGGCAGAAATGGGAGCCCTTCTACTTCTACGCCTCGGACTGCGGTCGCACAGGGCAAGTGTGTGCCCGTCAGCCCTGCAAAGAGCCCATCCGCTACTTGTAGCTCCTCACCGGCTGTGTGCAGCTCCTCTGGACCAAAATGGAGAGAAAGGGACAGCAGTCTGAGTCCGTCTTTGTTACCGGCTCCAGAGACCAGAGATGTCCAATCCAAGGAACTGGACAGGCTATTGGACGAGTGTCGGACAACATTAGGGACCTCTAATAGTCAGGATGGACCCACGGATGTCATAGGTAAGACCCGCAAAGCATTTGTGTGGAGATCTTGTTCCATCACAGGCTCATTATTTGCTTGTATCGAGAAGGGCCAAACGTTTCTTTGACCTTTTTCGTTCGTTTCATATTCATGTGACGTTACCTGACATTTCTCCTCCATCAGAAATGCTGAAACATCTCCAGGCAGAAGTGAAGAATTTGAAGAGTGCGATGCAGGTGAGGTGGTATTCAATTATCTATCAATCCATTTTATCTCATGTTTGTCCTCATGCAGCTCATGTTGGTCTTGCGTGAGAGGCAGGGTGTGCACCCCGCCCCGCTCGGCATATATAGACAGATAACCTTTGCACTCGCAATTACACACGTATGGGCAATTTTGAGTCGACATTTGACATAACATGTTGGTTTTTGGAACGTTCGAGCCAGACGTAGTACTTCACAGGCCAGAGCTGAGATTCGCCGCATGTATACAGGGTGGAACAATTTAACTCATTCACTGCCATTGACGGCTATAGACGTCAAAAAATTATTTGAACTATTTCTATTTGTTTCACATTTTTTCCCCCTTTTGTTAACAAGAGTATGAAAACCTAGAAAAAAAGGGGGAGGGGTGTTATAATTTCATGAAAATGTCCTGTTTTCATTGTTTTTCATTGAACCAAGCATGTTTTGAATTTGACTAACGCTTGTGTGGGAGGCGGTGTGCACCGTGTTTTTACCGGCATATTTGGTATATGATGTGTGTGACGTGAACATGAGTGGCAGGAGAGAACCTGGGAAAGAAGACAAGTTGTGGGAGTTAGGGTAGCTACAAGCTATATAATATTTTGTTATGATGTGCGAGTGCCATAGAAGACTGTTAGCTGCTGAAATGGGGTAAAATATGTATATAACATATATAATAATAATAATGCAAGCAATATGGCATCCTGTTCATTCATCTGCATTCCATTCCCGTTGTTGAAGTCTTAGAAGTTGAAATAAGGTGCAGAACTGTATGGGCGGCCCGGAATTTTAGCTCACAGGTAGAGCTCTGTGCTCCCAAAGTGCTTTACATTTTGACTGCTCATTCACCTACTGATGACACAGCATCAAGAGCAACTGGGGGTTCAGTATCTTACTCAAATATACTTCGAGACGGTCACAATTTAGCCTGGGATCAAACCCACAACCTCAGGGTAGAGAGGCAACCACTCTACCACTGATCCATGTCACCCTACTTTAAAAATATATATTTACAGTATATATATGAAAGTACATATGCAAATGATTTCGGATCAACGGCTCACATCTGTTCAGTTATTATGCACGCACAACTCTCCCCCCCCCCTCATTTACTAGAGAGGTGAAGCCGTGTATAGTAGCGCTTAAGCTAGCTAATATAGCAGCTCGCATGGTTCCAACAGCTCCTCTACAGTCCTCTTTTTGCCCAATTTTCTAGCTAATTTATGTATATATGTATTCCAGTGGTTCGAAAGGAAAGATTACACAGCCATTTTAAAAACCTTTATGAGCTGTTAATACATTTAAAACAAGAGGACAAAAAAAAGATGCAGCTGTTTATCAAATTGTCCAATATATACGACCCCCTACAAGCAAGTGACCGTGGGGTCAGTGTTTGTGATTGTTCATCCTGGAGATAGCATTGATGCTATCACAAAATAGTCTGTGAATTGGCCCTGCTGGCCGTCTTGGGAGCTGAGGGTCTGGAAATGGCGGTCTTCCTGTCCTCTGTTGAGGACCCTGAAGGGAAAAGATGAGCTTCTCAGTGTCTCACCGGTCATATATTTATTGTTAAGTCAACACATATACACTGTAATAGATGACCAGAATGTATAAGTGTGCAATGAAGGAAACGTTTGTCGTGATTATTACAATTTCATCACATTAGGAAAGCATTTCCACAAACATTCCTCAGTTTTCTTAGATGCTCCCCGCTCCTCTGAAGATGTTGTAATCTGCAGTGATTTCCTGTTTCCAATTCTGACCCCTCCCTTAGGATAGCAGCTACAACAGATGAAATATGACCCAAAATGGGCTCTCCCTTCTTAGCTTTTCCATCTGCAATTGCTATGCTGTGTATGTCGTATAATATCAAGTCATGCAGGTAGAATTTGAGCAAAACGTTCAGGAATCTACTAATATGTGGACTAACCTTTTTACACTTGTGAAACAGTCAATAATTCTAAAATAAAAACACTACCTATATTTTTGAGCAAGGTTTTATGATGGCAGCTGTTTAGCCCAGGGATGCAGTAGATTGAGGTGTAAAAATGTATTCCATGTGGGAGGTCACCCTGCATCTTGTAATACAGGTTAGACTGCGCGTATGCTTCAGTTTTCAAATCTCATCTCGCATGCTTATTTGTCTTCCTGGACGTCTCTCCTTTATGTTTTATGTCTCCGTCCTCTCTTTTCCACTTTCCCACACCCTCGAAGAGGCTTGCAAATGTAATCCCTGCATGGGCCAGCACAGACCACAGGGAGAAAAAGCATTGAGAGGTAGCCGTGTATTAGAAATCAAGGCAATCCAAACCTGTGTTTACATGGGCCCTTGCTGGGCCAATAGAATTTGCAAAGCCTGACTTTATGAACCCACTCAGTCTGCTCTGCTGTCCTGGGAGCTGGTGGAAGGAGGAGGGGGGGGGGGGGGATAGCAGTGCGGAGGTGGGGGTTCACAATCGGCCGTTCAGGAGACAAAACTTGTTTTGTTTTGTGCAGTGTAGTGAGGAAAAGGAGGGGGTGAGGGCTGATGCGCTTGATCACACTGGCCATTTGTTTTTAATGTCTGTTGCACACGGGAGGCAGAGCAGAGGCACAAATACACACAGACAAATGCGCCGGAGAGTATGAATGATTTGTACTTTGTGAACTGATGTCTACCCCTATTGTGCCTCTCTATTTTCTTCAATTCTTCCATCAGAGATTTAACCTTTTATTCCTGCGCACAAGAGTTTGAAAAAGTACAGCCTTTTTTTCTGCAGTGTTTTCTTCACCTCTTCCCTCATTACAACCCATCTCTACCAGCTCTATTCCTTTCATATTTTAATTGCCGTTTCAAGAAGTGTATTGGGATGCACTGTTTCTCTTAGCCAATTAATCAATCAATTACACAGTGTCTGAGAATGCCATCCATCCATTAATCATCTACCGCTTATCCGGGGTCGGGTCGCGGAGGCAGCAGCTTAAGCAGGGAAGCCCACACTTCCCTCTCCCCAGCCACTTCAGCCAGCTCCTCCGACGGGATCCCAAGGCGTTCCCATGCCAGCCGAGAGACATAGTCACTCCAGCTTGTCCCCGCCGTTGGGACATGCCCGGAACACCTCTCCAGCGAGGCGTCCAGGAGACATCCGAACCAGATGCCCGAGCCACCTCAACTGGTTCCTCTCAACGCGGAGGAGCAGCGGCTCGACACTGAGTCCCTCCCGGATGACCGAGCTTCTCACCCTATCTCTAAGAGAGAGCACGACCCACAGCTCGTGACCATAGGTGAGGGTAGGAACCTAGATCGACCGGTAAATCAAGATCTTTGCTTTTCGGCTCAGCTCCTTCTTCACCACAACGGACCGAAACAGAGTCCGCACCACTGCAGACGCTGCACCGATCCGCCTGTCGATCTCCCGCTCCAACCTACCCTCACCCGTGAACAAGACCCCAAGATACTTGAACTCCTCCACTTGGGGCAGGATCTCATCCCCGATCCGAAGAGGGCACTCCACCCTTTTCCGACTGAGGACCATGGTCTCGGATTCGGAGGTGCTGATTTTCATCCCAACCGCTTCACACTCGGCTGCGAACCGCTCCAGCGAGAGTTGGACATTACAGCTTGAAGAAGCCAGCAGCACCACATCATCTGCAAAAAGCAGAGATGCAATGTTGAGGCCACCAAACCAGACCCCCTCAACACCTCGGCTGCGCCTAGCAATTCTGTCCAGAAAAGTATATTTGTTTGTTTCCGTTTTGCAGCAATTAGCATTAGAATATAGCTAAGTTTCATCATTATTAACAAATCTATTTCAAACTGTGGGGTAAACAGCTTTGTTTCAACTTGGCCCTGGTTGATCTCTTTTGCTCTGCTGCCACCTGCTGGCCGTTTGTGTAATGACTACAATTTCTTCAACTGTTCTGTGCAGTTGAAAGGCTGCATCAAAGCCTTCTTTATGCTCTAGCATAAAAAAACATAAATACATCTTTTGGACACTTAAAACATTTAAAATATAACATATTTATACGTTTTTGGAAGCAAATGAGTTAACGGCCCAATGACCTCACTGGATGAACTTAAAGACTTAGAATCAGTGGTGGCTCCTGGCATTTGCAAAAGGTGTGAAAAGTAAAATTTGTATTTGTATATGCAAATAACAAGAGCCGAACGAGTATGCTGCGATAGGCTCTCGGGTTGTTTATATGCCGCTCCCTGGCTGATCACAGTATGTCAGTCAGTGGTCATGGTGAGGAAAAAGAAACAAAAGGCGTCAGACAGTTTTGTTTATTTTGTCATTTTTCCAGCCAGTCTTGTAACCATACTTTTTAGTGTAAGGGTTGTGTGCTGATTTTTAAACATTGTAAGAAACTGAAATGCTTCCGTTAATAGAACATTATGGGGCAGTTTGCCTCAGTGGTGGAGTGGTCGTCTCCCAAACCGAATGTTGCGGGTTCAAGCCTCAACCCTTGTTACCATGTTGAAGTGTCCTTGAGCAAGATACTGAACCCCCAGTTGTTCCTGATCCAGTGGCATCAGTTGGTGAATGAGAAGATAGTGTTAAAGGGGAAGTCAACCCCCCAAAAATGTATTGACAATAATATGTTCTATGCAGCCCCGGTAAATACGGTATTCTGGTTAATATTGCGTTAGTGGATTATGAGTTAAGCAGCCAAATCTAGCAGTTTTATCAATATTAGAAGGCGGCCATTTTGCCACGTACTTGCAGTCGAGTGAAAATGACACCACAGTTGCTCAGGTCTCAGGTAACAACCAATCACAGTTCAGCTTCAGAAAACAGGTGAGCTGCGATTGGCCCTGAGCAACTGTGATGTCATCGTCAGTTGATAGCAAGTGGCAAAATGGCTGCCCCTGAAATGGATCAAAACAGCTGGATTTTGCTGCATAACTCATATTCCACGAATGTAATATTAATCAGAATGTCATGTTTTGACTAGTGAGGTCACATATATCATATTATTGTCAAGAAATGTTTAAGGTTGATTTATTTGTCGATAAGCACTATAGCCTACAAGTGAAAGCCTGTTTACCGTATGATACGGCAATCATAGCTCAACATTATTCGTCTCAGTTAGGAAGAGGAAGCCAGGGACACACACTAACAATTGACGCAAAAAATTATGAAACTAGCTGGTTATTTCATTGATTTTTGCAATTCAACCACCTTTTTTCTTTTTTATGGGAAAACTTGGACAAAGGCTGTTTTCAGTGTACAAAGCTATGTTCTTGGTTGGATGAGCTTGGTGTGGGAGAACCCCATCAAACACTTTTGGGATGAACTAGAGGTGAGATTGCAAACCAGACTCTCAACTGGCCTCACTTTTGTTTTTATGGATCATTGGACAAACGTTCCCAGCCTGCAAAAAAAAAAAAGGGGGTGGGGGGGTCCAACTCCCACTTCCATTGGAATGCGTCCCAATACTTTTCTCTATATAGTCTAAATATAATAAGTAAGCTTCCTTCATGTATTTTTGCTGCAATGGTATACAATAGGGGTGGGAATCTTTGAATGTCTCACGATTCAATTTGTTTCTGATTTTTGGGTCTGCAATTCGATTCAGAATCGATTTTCAGTTTAGAACGATTTTTGATTCAAAATGATTTGGTTGACACTGATTTTTGCTTTAATTTTTAGCTGTACAAAGAATCGTAATGATCTACTCCAGTCTGACTCGCTATTGCTAAGTAGCGCGCTACTCGCGGCACTTTTATCACTCAAAAGAACGGCTCCACGCTGCAAAAAAACTACTTTTGTTGGAATAACTTGATCGTGACTTTTTTCCTCTACTCTCTAATGTGGCTACAACTTTACAGTGTATCAGACTGCGTGAAACCACACTGCCCCTAAGTGGCCAAATCGAGTACAACATGAACAGCGTTCCCAATAAAGTCACACACAAACAAAGGCAAGACAGTATAAAATAATTTAAATAAAATTGATTTTGGGACATTTAAAATCGATTCTGAATCGTACTAAATAACAATTGTGATTCTTATGAGAATCGATTTTTTTTTTTGCACACCCCTAGTATACAACATGTTGATTAAATGAAATATTTTTCATTAGCTCAGTGATGACTTCAATTAGATCTTCTGATGCGCCATCTGTCTGTGTTTATGCGCACCATCAGTCTTCAATTGTCCTAACCAACAAAAATTAAAATGCTCCATTTCTGCCTGTGTAATCATATTTGTTTCCCTTCTGGATATTTTTCAAAACACAACTTGGGAATCAGACATTTCCAGGAATTTTCTCTTGGTCCTCTGCTCCCTAAGCTGAAGTTTACGTTAAGGTTACAAAGGTTGTGCGGAATGAAAAAATATTTTGTTTGTCTAGTCTTTGAAGAGGCAGTAGTGATGGTGAATGTGAAGACTGTGCTGAATTACATGGCATTGATTTGGGCCCCTTTGCGCTTTGATGTGCATTCAATGCTGTTTCACCTCCTGGGCTCTTTTCAGGTGCAAATAATATGGCTGGGTTAGATGGTATTCGATAAATTTTTTGGTAGAGAGCTTAGAGAAAAGCACTTTCTGAGTTTAGATGTTTCTCCAAGTATGTGTCAAAAGAGAGAAACTGGGTGGAGAAGACAACTAGAGACAGATGGATTGAACAATAACTCTTTCTGGGAATCACCAGAAATATCTAATGTCAAAGTAGGTGTTGGTGTGTGTGCGCACGTGCACGTGTGAACGTGCACCACATCTGGTCTTGCTGTGGGCCACGGGTCAGCTCTTCCGGGACTGTTTGCGTCTGTGTTCATCCTGACTATCCACACCCTTATCTCATTATGAACCGAGGAGCACCCCTTCCTGTTTCCTTAAACAGACTTGCTCCAATTGGAGTGCTCATGCTCAGATAACCAAGACTAAGTGAAGACAAGATCATTCAAACTCTAATGTTTTTTTTTTGGGGGGGGGGGGTAATGCTTAATATATGGCTGAGTCTTAATCGGGCTCTTTGACATGTTTCCTGGATAGAGCGCCAAATAGCATAAAACTGAAAAGTCAGATAAGCGAGTTTGGTGGCGAGGCAAACGAATAAGGAATGTGTGTGTGGGGGAGAGAAAAGAAATGTGAGATGTGTGCGTCGAGTATAATGTGGTCCAGCTGTGGTCTTGAGTCACTGGTCAGACTAGGGAGCGTCGACTTGGCTCAGTTATTACTTCCTCCTTCGCGTCCCCATCCGTTGCTCATCTAATTACTCACCTTTCTAACCTCTGCTCCTTCATCAAACTTCAAAACCATCTGGCTGATATTGCTTCCCAGTCCGTCTGCTGCCGCCATTAAATATGTACCCCTCTTCCTTTATTTGTCATTTCAGCTCTGCTTTAGTACTTGGTGACTGCTCCTTTTTTTTTGCCATGATATCAAGCGGGGCTTTTGCGTTTGTGCGTGAGCGCCTGAGGGATAGCTCGCAACGTTTTATCACGCAATCATAACACGGAAACTGTTTTGGCATGATTGTTACGGAAGGGAGGAAAAACCCTGTTTAGATGGAGTAGGCTCCAAGTATTAACTCATTCACTGCCATTGACGCCTATAGACGTCAAAAATTCATTTGAACAATTTCTATGAGTTTAACATTTTTTTCCACTTTTGTTAACAAGAGTATGAAAACCTAGAAAAAAATTATTGCACATTTAGAACAGATATACAATTTGTTATTAATCGTGAGTTAACTTGTGAAGTCATGCAAATAAATTACAATTTAAAAAAATCATCACTTGACGCCCTTAATTTTTAATAATCTTTTTTTTAATCGCAAGTTAACTAGTGAAGTCACAATTACAATTAAAACATTTAATCACCTGACACCCATAATTTTTAATAATATTTTCTTCTTTAAAAAAAAGATTTAAAAAACAAAAGATTATTCAAAATTAGGGGCGTCAGGCGAATTTGTCGCATGACTTCACTAGTTAACTCACGATTTGATATCTGTTCTAAATATACAATAAAAAAATTCTAGGTTTTCATACTCTTGTTAACAAAAGTGGGAAAAAAAAGTTAAACTAATAGAAATAGTTAAAATGAATTTTTGACGTCTATAGCCGTCAATGGCAGTGAATGAGTTAATGACACGTCCGGTATCATTTGCTTTCCTCATAATCATGAGTTGGGCTTTTTTTTTTTATTATTGTATGGTTTCACAGACATGCTTTTTTTGCATAGTTGGTTTCTTCTTTCAGAAAGATACGCCTTCATATTTTACACCTTCATATTTGCTTGTCAGGGCTCGCCACAATATATCATTGAACTCGCATTGATCTCCACTAATCACATCCAAATATTCGTCAAAACAATAATGTCAGTTAGTGATGGATTCATCCCTCTTTGTGGAGTTGCGAAATGTAATACTGGTTTGTGAAGAAAAAAGAGCTTTTAAAAAAAATCATATATAGATATTTTCCAACTGTTAGTTAAAAAAAATCAGCAATCCATACAGACACACACACAAATACACAGAGTGTACGACCAATGTTACGTTTTGTAGTTTAGCAACCCCTATCGGCCATGTAAATAGCCCAACAAAAAAAAAAACGAACCATAATTGGAGTTACTGGGACTCAAACCCGGGTCATCTGGTTGGAACATGAGCGTCCATCTGGCTGAACTAACAGGCCAGTAATTGTTTTAGTGTTGACTACATGTAACAACCATACTACAACCTCAGCCTCTTCCTAACCTCAACCATTATCGTCCCATGTGAAGAGGTTACATGTACAGTCTCACTGAAAAGCCTAATGCAAATCCGACTCGCTCAGGCTTTTGGCGTCACTCGCCGGGCTTCACGTCGGCTGCTAAGTTGCCGTCGCTCGCAGAGATGCTCGTGGTCTCTCTGAGCCACTGTCGAGTGTGTGCTTCAAAATGCACGCGATTCAGTTGCATTCTATGATATAGTGACATCTAGTGGTCAACTATTACACACTGTCACTTTAAAACAAACACAAAATTGTTGCCATTTTTTAATCACACTTCTTGCATTCAGTGTACACTTTTACTTTTACTTTACTTTATACTTTTTACTATTAAAAAACAAAAAAACGGTAGCCTATTTTATGGCGCATGGCTAAACCATAGCACAACATAACATAAGGAGATTATTTACTCTCAGCAAATGTGCTTTTTCAAAAGTATTTATCAAACTGGTAGCTCTTCACAGTTTCGTTGCTACCAATCAAGCAACAATTAAAAGCACTCGAGCCAGTTCGTCTAAAAGCATGTTTGTCCTTTCAGAGTGAGCGAACGGAATGGCTGCAATTCCAGGCTGACCTTCAGGTGGCGGTGTCAGTGGCTGATCGTCTAAGAGCCGAGGCCGAAGAGGAGCTGACCGCACTTCGGTCGGCTCATAAGGATGTAGAGAGGGAACTGGCTGCTGCCCTGCACAGACAGAAGGAGGCTGACATGCAGCTTGTCACTTTGAGAGGGGAGCTGGACGAGAGCAGGCGCAGGCTGGCTACTCTGAGTCACACCCCAGACAAAACGAATGCCCGAGAAGAAGAGAAGACCGAACCGCCGAAGAACTCTGACTGCAGTGAGGAGAGCCAGAGGGGCAAGGAGAGGGGGGTGTATCGGCTGGCGGGGAGTCCGGATGACACTTTGAAAAGTGTTGTCAGAGAGGATTGCGTAGCTGTCACGAAACGATACCTGAGAAATGTGACCAACGAGGAAAGGAGGAGGGAGGAGATGCGAGCGGGTGAGGTGCGAAGAACAGCAAACGCTGAGAGGTCAAGGTGAGGTAAACACTGTGAAGTCATGTAAACCTGCCCACAACAACCTTTGCACTATATGCAGAAGTCGTGATGAACAGTTGCTGTAGCTTACAATACTACTAATAGGCCTACTAATACGGAAGCGTATTGCATTCACTTAAAAAAACAAAACAAAAAACTACTAATTTTTGGGGGGAGCTTTGTTGTTTTTTTTGAGTAATTTTTATTTTTATTTTCTGTTATTCTGAATATTTTTTTCTGTTTTACTATTTTTTTTCTGTCAAAAAAATATTCAGAAAAACAGGCTGAAAAAAATCATTCAAAAAAACAGGCGGAAAAATAACTGGAAAAAAAAGGGGGGATTTAGGAAAAACAGGGGAACTTTTAAAAAAAACTGGAAAAAAAATATTTGTAAAAAATATTTTATTTTATTTTATTTTGACCTCTGAACTCCAAGTGACTTGTTGCAGACTCGCTAATAGCGGAAGCGGACACTTTCCCGCATACCTCCATATGCAATAAGATGGTCATGTTTACTTACTGGCTCTCAATAAAGGAATGAATGTGTATACTGTATTGTGGTTTGTTCTCTAATCTCTGAGGGAAAACCCCTTTAAGAAAATATTGAAAAAAAACAGAAAAATAATTATTTTATAAAACGGGGAAATTACTCAGAAAAACAGAAAAAAAATATTCTAAAAAACAGAAAAAAATTTATTTTATAAAACGGGAAAATTACTAAGAAAGCAGAAAAAAAATATTCAGAAAAAACAGAGGAAAATATTTTTTTAAACAGAAAAAAATATATACTAAAAAAAAACAGGGGGAAAAAATATTCAATAAAACCGAAAATAAATACTCAAAAAAACAAAGTTCCCCCAAAAACTGTGTTAGAAAACAGGACTTTTTTTTTCAAGTGAATGCAATACACTTCCGTATACTAATAATAGTATCAAAAATAATTTGTTAGTACTTGGTCACTGAGTGTGAATGGTTGCCTGTCTCTCTATATGTGCCTTGTCTTGTGATTGACTGGTGACCAGTTCTGGGTGTAGTCCATCTTTCGCCAGCATCCCATGGCCCTGAATAGGATTAGTAGTATTAAAAATGGATGGATGGATGTTAGTACTCTTTCTCGATTTATGCTTAGTTTAATGGCTATTGCTCAAGTATTATAAAAGCACTGAATCAATGAACAAAATGTGTGGCTCATGAGTAGAGGCCCTTTCACACTGCACTTAGCACACCACAGTGCTCCATCAACCAATCCATTCACTGTGTATGTGCTGCCAGTAAGTGCACCTGAACTGAAAAATGCTCAATTCATTATCTTAAATAAGAGAAATGGCGGTGGAGTGATTGATTGAACAGTAAACGGCAAAAACTGTTTTCTACAGTAAAAACAGCATACAGGAAAAAATGGATGAATCACAAGACAGATAATGTACTGCGACGTAAACAAGAAATTGCTCCCTGTATCTCACCGTGGAGCCTAAACTTCCCCAGATCCTGCCGTGCCATTAGCATCGGAAGAACCCATACACTTCTTTAAGCTGTTCTTTTTCCTCCTCATTATAAGCAAAGCCAGGGCTTTCCTTTGAAATGGTGACAGTTACATATTGCTGAATTGAAGCTTATTTTCAGCCACTAGGCCACTTCTTGTTCAGTCGCTATGCAACCAGCACCAAATCTGGGCATTTTGTGGCATCTCGCAAGTCAATCAACATGGCTGTGTTGCGAACAGAATGCCCAGTCTGATCCCACAAGTGTATGGGATGGCTAATGGTTGCTAAATGTCATCTTATCACTTTTAGTTTAGGTTGCCTTCATTGATCACGAGAGTTCTTTTTCCAGTGAGCTCTACTCTATAAACTGACTATATAATCAAATCAAACTTTATTTATATAGCACCCTTTATACATTAAAACGCAACTCAAGGTGCTGAACAATTAAAACATCCATAGTACAATAAAAAGATGGCCCAAGACCATCAAAACATTTAAAAACTAATAAAAGCACCTTAAAATCTCACCTTGAAGCACACGGGGAGCCAATGCAGCGATTTTAAAACTGGTGTAATGTGTATTGCCAAGAAAAGCAGCGTTATAATAGAAATCGCCAATTGACTTACTTTTTACGCTATATTTGTCTTTCGTTGTCATTTTAGCTACAATTTGTTTTTGTGGTGTGGAATTAGCAGTATTGCAGTGTCCCAAAAAGCAGAGGTTTGTTGCTGCAACTTGAGTCCACTTAGCATTGTGCAATTCACTGCTGAAATATCTTTAACCATCTGATTAAACATTTCTTCTCATGTGTCATAACACCACAGAAGCCTGTCCAGATTACCAGCGTACTCTGACTCAATCACATTACAGAATGGAACTTCCCAGTCAACTACTTCCACAACACCTGAATCAACAAACAAAGTGAGAAAGCTTATTTTCACAGAGTAATACAATCTGAAATATGCTTAAAAAAAAAGTAATACTTTTTTTTTTTTTTTTTGGAGAATCTGGTACAATTTAGAGGACGAAGAAATCTGGACCAAGAAGAGAGCAGGTCAAACACTGATATAGGTGTGTTTATTTTTCTATCATGATATGCCTGTCTTCAACATTTTGTTTTCACCGTTTTGTTTGCACGTTGTAGCACTGTGTTTGTCACGTAATAGTTACTTTTTCATTGCAGGGAAACGTGAAGAAACTCTAAACAAGTACAACTCAACTCTCTCTGACCTGCCACCAACCAGGTGAATGGACTGACTACACACCACACACTCATTTTGGTCACAATAGCTGTTTTTCCACCAACAGGGAATTTATAATTGTGTTTCCACAGCGTCTTAGAGTTCTGGGTAATTAATTCAAATGAGTTTGATGACGTATGAGTTTGATGAGCCCAGCCGATGTAACCCCCCCAAAAACCAAATTTGAACAACCAGTCAGCCTTGGTCAGTGCATATGGAGGACCAAAACTGCCAAAATTCTAAATAAATAAATGACCAAATAAATAAACAAATGTCTAAAAGTGAAAATAAAAACGAATATAAAAAATATAATTCAAAAATGTAATCCCCCAAAATACATACAAATAAAAATAACTATATATATATACATAAATAAAAGTTGAAAAAAATAAAAAATAAAAAAACAAGATTAAAAATATATATATATAAAAATAAATGTTAAAATAAATACAAAAATAAATACAAAAATAAATATACAAGTAGAATTAAATATCTATCAATTAATAAAACACACTGCTCTCACATTTATTTATTTCATGCTGCAGATGCTCTGCCAGGACGAAATGTTAATTATTGATTGATATTTAATACTATTGATATATTTATTTTTGTATTTATTTCGACATTTTTTTTTATATTTATTTAAAAAAAATTAATCTTGTTTTTTATATTTGTATTTATTTTAACTTTTTTTTTATTCATGCATATATGTATTATTATTATTTTTCCATTTATATATTTTAATTTTATTAAATTTTTGAAAACATTTTTTTTTTAGCGGTTTTTATTTTCACTTTTGGTCATTTATTTATTTATTTTGTCATTTATTTTTTAAATTTTGGCAGTTTTGGTCCTCCATAAGTGCAGCCTGTCCCCTCAAAGTTCCAGCTTGGCTCAGCAAGACCCTGTTGCTCGGGTAGTACTCGGACGTCCCCTGAGGAATTTAATTACCCCGGAAATTTTTGTTGGTGGAAAAACACGCAAATTGAATTTTACCAAGGTAAATTGAAAAGTTCTCCAAAAGTTCCGGCGGTGGAAAAGCCCCTTATTTAAGCCACTAGAAGATCTAAAACTCTTGTCTTGTTCAGATCCCAGGATGGCTTCAACCTTCTTCTGCGTCGCCACGGAGGCTCAAAGAGGAATTCACTATTACGTTGGTGTCAGAGCCAAACACAAGGCTACAAAGTAAATGTTGATTCGTGCCTTTGTATCCAGTCGATATGGTAGTTTGTAGCACATGACAAATATTAGCATGTTGTTTTCTTTTTCTATAGAATATTGACATTACCAATTTTAGCAGCAGCTGGGTGGATGGCCTCGCATTTTGTGCCGTTTACCACAGCTACCTCCCCTCACACATTCCATACGGCAGCCTCAGTCCGGACAACAAGGTAAGCTTGATTCTTTTGGATAATACAGTCATGAGTTCTGTCTTTGGGAATACTCTTCAGTAATATTCAGAGCATCTTGAAAATGGATTACCATATAGTATACCATATATATTGCCAGATATATTGCGCCATTACCAACCCCAACACAAAACCACCTGCACAGTCATCATACTGCCGTGAAACCAACATATTAGGAACGTCACATAAAGCTCTCGATGTCACCTCAACACAAGTCATTTGCATGATGCCACAAGATGGCGCCAAATGCCTGCCTAATACAAAAGTAGTACTTCTTCCCCGCCATTAACAGGCATTTTGTGGCATCGTGGAGTGTTTCAGAAAGCACACAAAAATGGCGACTAGGCAAGTTGATGTGAATAACAGGATAACCTCCAAAATAAATAAACAATATCTCTTTTTGTTGTTAAATTTGCAAGTAACTCACAAATAGGTTGAGTGATGATACCTTCCTGGTGAATCAGATCATTTAATTATTTAAACTAAATGAATCAGTAAATCTACACAAAATTCCCAAACCAATCATAAAAGTTGAATGGATATAATGAATTTATTTTTATGCTCCACTGATTCCGTTTCTCATTGTATTTCTTTGCAGAGGGAAAATCTCAGTCTAGCATTCAAAACAGGCGAGACTGTTGGGATTGTCCAATCTTTGGTAAGTTACTGAACCAGAATACGCTAGATGGTCACCACCAAGTCAAACCTGACTATGTCTATATATGGTCAATTACAAATTTCCACTTGTGTATGACAAGCAAAAACAGCTGCTCACAGACTAATAACCTAATAAACTATCTGTTTACCAGACTGCTGAGGACATGCTGCGTGCAGGTGGTCCTGACTGGCAAAGGGTCCTGAACTATGTGGAGAGCATGTATCGTCACTTTGAGATGTGACTGTCTGATGGAGGTACTAAAAGTCAGTGCTGTCTTCAAATGTAATCCAAGGGCAAATTCATTCATTCATTAATCACGATTAAGCACTTAATTAAACATTCAACATAAATCTTCTACATTGTTTTGATCCACTGCACACGCTCATCCTCCTCTTTTTCTAATCAATGAATTACTTGCTTAATTTAAAATAGGAAAAAAATAACCCCAATATTTTGGCATGAACAAATATTCTAAATGTCATACGAAAGCATTTATTAAATGCTTTACTTTAATGCATGTAATTATGTACCTGTGCTACCTTAAACATACGCTCTCACGCTAAAGGATAATCCATGGTCAAAATTAATAGTGCGATTAATCTGCGTTAATTCATGATTAATGCGATATTTTTTTCAGTCAACGTCAATATCAGTTGATGCTTTAACTTTGACAGCACTAATAATAATAATACATATAGTGTATACTGAGTCTGACTGTATTTATTTTTAATCTAAATTGTTAAATTGTAACACTGGAAAAAAAATCTTCTTATTTTAGAAATATATTTCATTTAAAATAAATAAATACATAAATAATAATGAAAAACATCACCTTGTATGGGTTATATTTTAGTTCAAAATGACACAAAATTGTGTTTAAAAGCAAAATGACATCTCGAGTTAATTGTCTAACTACTTATAATGCAGTCTGAGGTCAAATTCTTCCAAGAAATTGTTTGATTGAGTTGGTTCATGAAAACATTATTTTTGAAATAGTTTCATTGAGTTTTGTAATTGTGATTCAGATCTCATCAGTCTGAGTCAAAAGTGTAAACCATTGATTTATACAAATGAATGCAGTTATACCTGTAATTTATTCAGGAAGTATCATAAAGTTGTGTTCAAAGTGAAAGTTATTGTACATTATTGCACTTTTCATGACCCGTTGGTAATGTTGTTCTAAATGTCTCCACACTGGTACTTAAAACTCATTCACTGCCATAAATTCATAAAAAATTAAAAAATAAGATTTTTAAAAATTCAGTGTTAAGCGATTATTTTTTTAAATTGTAATTAATCGCATGATTTCACTAATTAACTCACGATTAATCAAAACTTTTATATCTGTTCTAAACGTACAATATAAAAAAAAATCTAGGTTTTCATACTCGTAACAAAAATGGAAAAAATGCTAAACTAATAGAAATAGTTTAAAAAAAAATTGATGTTTATAGCCGTCAATGGCAGTGAATGAATTAAAAAAAAAAAGATTATTAAAAATTCAGAGAGTCAGGCGATTACAATTTTTATTTGTAATTAATCGGTTTTCATACTCTTGTTAACAATTTCAATGGCAGTGAATGAGTTAACTTCCGCAACAACAAGTACTGTATTTCATTATACTTTTTCCAAACCTGCATGCAAATTTTTGTAGACATGCTACTTTCTGCCTGCATGATTATCATTTCACATCGAATGTTAAGTTTAGTCGATACCTCGTTAGCAATTGCCTAATGTGCACTTAAGTTGTTTATCTGAGAATCTATTGTAAATATTGACTCCTGCTGTGGTCATCCATGGACTTATTTGGTTACAGGAGCAGTGAACTTGGAAGGTTGAAGTGTCCAAGCCTGGATGGTAATAATCACAATGTTAAAGTGGTTTGACGATGTTTAATAATACTCAGTAATGTGCATTAGAGGGGGCCTCTTGCAAGGCAGCACTGGCTTGCACATCTAATACTGACACACCAAATGCCTTCCGGTGTTGAAAGTGGACTTTGTACTGGTGGTTATATGTACATGCCAAATATTTGTCAAACCCTCCTTGTAAAATGTTAATATGTAACTAGTGTTAATACCAAAGAAATAAAGTGTTGATGTGAAGTAAAAGTCAAAGCCAGACTGTGGTTTTTCTAGTATTTACACAGAAAACGCTTACATTCAAAGAATGGCTAAAGATGGAAAGATAATTCACATCAGGATTTGCTCCATTTCAAAGTGGAGGCGGAGGACGCTCAAAACAGGAGTTCATGATGGATGAAGACGAAGGCAGCCCACCCTGTACTTTGGGGGGAAAAGGCGGAGGAGGGCGAGGAGATGAAGGTGCTCAACATTAGAAGGGTTGTATCAAAAACAATTTTGTCATTGTTTATTACTATGTGGTTGTACGTTAAAATGGTGTACAGGTGCACTGCATCATACACGAACTTATATTAGACACTGTAAAAACGGCTATTTGATTGGATATACTGTACGTGGTAATGTGACGATGATGATGATGATCTGCATCGTCTCTACCACCACCCTGTGGTAGGCTTATGGCACTACAGCTAATTTGCCAATCCTCATGCTTCTTTTATGTTGCTGGCCTAGTCGCAAACAATAAGATTTTAGAATACAAATAAAACAAACTATAACTGTACCACAAACAGGAAATTTACAGTTAGCTAATTACTTGTGCAATAAGTTGAATCTTAAGCAAGTGAGTTGTGTTTTATGCTGAAATGATTGTGACATCTCTACAAAATCAAATAAAACGTTTGATTATGTTTATAAAAATGTCAAAACAAATATGGGGGGGGGGACGGTGCTTCCGTACAAATGCCAGGTTTTTGCAGTGGACATGACATATTTGCGTGATAAACCAATAGAAACGCAGATTTTTGGATCCTAGCTAATCAATCACAAGTTGATTTGCATGATGTTCATGTTAACAATGTTACATATAAGCTTGGTAATGCGTTACTACAGCCATATATTATCCATGTTGGTCTTATGTGGGAAAATAGTCCATCAGTAAAAAATAAAAAAAATTCAAATGCATAGCGGATTAAAAGGGATTGAATCAAAAAAAAAAGAAGATAATTTTGTTCCACTTTAATATACTATAAATGGAACCTATAACCTTTACAGCTAAATTGGAGAGGGAAAAAATTAATCATTTAATAAGGAGAAGAAAAAATTAACAAATTAGATGATGTAGTTGCACAAGTGTGCACACCCTTTTATACTATGGTGATGTGGCTTTGTTCATTATTAACCAATCACATTCAACTTCATTTAAATGGGAGTGAGCATACACCTGCAGCCATTTAAAGTGCCTCTGATTAACTCCAAGTCCAGATGTTCTAGTAGGCTTTTTCTGTCATGTTCTATTGCCTTAATGGTACAACACTGAAGAAGTGACATTTCGCCACAATAAAATCGTCAGTTTTCAGATGGTCTATAAATATAAATTTAATGTCTGCTAAAAAAAAAAAAAAAAAAAACAACAACACAACACAATACCGTATCAAACTGAGAATATGAAATCGAGTTGAACTGAACAGGTTGTCACTGGAATCCTTTCCCACTCATCCATGACGTCACAGAGCTGGTGGTTGTTAGAGGGACCGTTTGCTCCTCCACTTTCCATTTGTGGATCCCTGACAGATGTTTCGTACAGTTTAGGTCTGGCCACCAGTTAATCATCTTTTCTGTATAGTGATGTGGAAATGAAGCTTCATGAAATGCTTGCGTCTTTCTTTCTTTTTTAAACTCGTCTATTGATGGTGCTGTTGGTTTAAAGATAAAGGGTATCGCAATGGAAATTGTTAACTTCCCACTGCATCTTCAAATCAAGAGTTCCATCTAGAGGAGTCCAGAAGTATCACAAGTGTTTCATGAAAGTGGAGCTTATTGGTGGTATTCAAGCAGAAACCTCAGTAATCTGTGTGGTAGCAGGCAGAGTAAATATGGATTTAATTTGGAACCTTGTGTGTTTGGCAGTTTGTTCTGTTGCAAACTGGCTCCACTCACGCATGAAAATAAAATTTTGGTACTGTTTATTTTCTTGCTCCAGTGACCTTAACAGTGCTCTGTGTGCCAGGACATTATTTGTGCTGACAGGACCTGAGGTGCTGCCTGCTGGGACGCCCTTGCTGCTGGCTGTAACGGTTTTCCTTGAGCTTCTTGTCACGATCAAGGTTGAAGTTTCACATCACAGCACTTTAGTCACCTCAATAGAGGACTTCCAATGAGGTGACTCACACAGCACATGTGAAATATGCAGATTGTCAAAAACATTTAATTGAGTTAATTAACGTTTATAATTTGTGAAATCCTGTTGTACAATAATCCGAGTCGGGTTTGTTCGTGAACTCCCTTTTATTCAAGACGGCAGGAACAAGTTACCTACAGGTCTGTTTGGCGCGTGAACACAACTGCCGGAAAACATACTGTCGCCAAGCATGTCGTGACACTGCTGCAAAACATCCTACATATTTGCATATGTGACATCTCCCCCTTTTCCAAGTTAATCATATTAACTACACAGTACCACATATCAAGGATCAGCGGCTGTCTCAAAACACCAATTTGCGTCTAACAGCAACAATACAGTCATTAGAACTAGCAAACTTAATTCAGCGATCCCTTACAATTAGTATTGTGCTAAATAAAACATGCAAACATTGGTCAAGTTTGTACTAGCATTTTTTCCGTACATTCAAACGTCATCGATTACATAACAACCTTTTCCTTAAAAAGAAAGAAAAAAGTATTATTATATATATTTTTTGTTTTTTGTTCGTGAACTCCCTTTTATTCAAGACGGCAGGAAATATTTACACACAGGTCTGTTTGGCGCGTGAACACAACTGCCGGAAAACGTACTGTCGCCAAGCATGTCGTGACACTGCTGCAAAACACTCTACTTATTTGCATATGTGACACCTGTTGTTTAGTAAAACCTTAATTTACCTATGAGATGTTGAGACTCTTAACTACATAATGGTGGACTTGCGTGATATTTCAGTGCGATGCTTCATCATTTGTCACCATGGTAGTTTAGTACTGTTGCCGTTCACGCAAACGATGCACGTTTGATTCCCAGCCACTGTCAATCCTAAGCATGGGAAAGGCTTCCGGTGTAAAAAAAATGCGCCCAACAAATCATGCGAGTGACTTGTTGTGATGAGCCCTGGCAAGGCAAAGCCAAAAGGCACTTATTCACCATTAGATGTGTATCAAACAATAATGATGTTGACATTTGATCAATAATGTGTTACATGTATCATTTATCCTGGTGATGTGAGAATCCAGTCAATAAAACAAGTTCTGAAAGTAGTGGGAAATAATCTTAAAATCATGTTAACATTTAAATTATAGTTCCTTGTTGATTATATAACTGTGTATATTATTGGGAAATACAATCTTGTATTGTGTCACTCTGTGTAGTACATGTATGTAATATGACTTGACTGTGACTCGTAAGAAAACATTTACTGTTGAGCATGAGGGTAACACATCGATGACTGCATCCCCATATAGCAGTACATTTGAAATGAAACATTTAAAATCTCCAATAGGAAGTAGGCAGGAAAGCATTAACATTCAATGGAAGAGTCAAAACAAAGATACAAATTAAAGCTAAATATGGAGACATGACAGAACTACCAAATGTACTTTAATAATGTAATATTTCCCTTCAAATCAACTTGTTGAATTATTGTTCAAATTAGTTTTGGTGCCGATTTTAACAAGGGCCATGGAAGTGTGACATACATGATTTGTTTTCACGGGCCACATAAAATGATGTGGTAAACCGGATCTGGCCCCCGGGCCTTGGGTTTGTTACAGATGGGCTATGATGAGAACAATATGGTTGGTTGATCCAATCTTGAAGGCCTAATGTGTGTATGTGTACCATAAATCCAATGAGTCGTGTTTTTTTTTATTATCTCTCTTTCCTCCAGATCTATAGATCAGCTCAGTTTTTCTTCAGCTTCAGAGCCTCCATGCATCATTAAGAGTGGATGATGATGATCATCATCATCATCATCATCATCATCATCATGTCATACTTATTAAAGCGTGCATTACTGACATACTGTATATTTTGATGGAATTGATTATGTTCCTTTTCAGATCAAAGTTGACAAGGACATGCAACTAAATATCTCAATGGAAGGAAGAGGATTTGCCGTCTTTCTGGTGCAATCATGTATTGTTTCTCTTGATCCTCTCATGTCTGCTTGCAATAATTAATTTACAATTACAGAACTGTTCACAATTTGCAGCTTTAAATCAAGCGTGCCATGTCCCAAAAAAAAAGTTCCCTCTGATTCCCAACATATTGAACTTCCAATAAGTGATCGTTTACTTGCCAGAGCATTACAAGAGTCAGGTGAAAGCTGCAGCTGTGCATGAGACAATGTATCACATTGTTAGCGGCAAAAAAAATAAAAAAATGCTAAATGCAAATGTAGCATGATGGCCTCCCGCTGATGAACATCTGGAACACATAGTGTAGTTTAGAGTTTTGTTTGCGTTAGTGTCTCCGCATGATTCCACTCAAAAGATGTTGGTTAAAGGTTAATCTTTTCATCCTGTCTTATTTCCAAGCAATCTCAGAGCTTTTCCACCTGTTTTACTGTCTGTAATTCATTATGCTGGAATTGCCATTCATGATTGCAATGCAGCAACTTTTCCTTAACGTGCTACAGTTTTTTTTTTTGCGGTGCGCTTGTGTCCCGTATAATCGCTCGTTGGCATCGGTATCAGTCAGTACACGAAAGCGTTTCATCATAAAATCTAATAAATTATGTCTTAAATGTCGCTTAAATCCTTCCAGATGTCTTTTACAACCTGGAGAGCAAAACTTTTTTACAGAACTACTTTTTCCATGCCGGAGAACTTTTGAATTCAACGTGACAAGGAAGACTACAATCACTTGTTGTTATCTGTATGTGTCATGTAACACATGGCTTGGTTGTACTGGATGTTGTGCTCAGTGGCTTTGCTCTCTCCCCTGGAGCTGCTGCCCAAATGCAACAAACAAGACAAGTGGAGAAACTGCATCAGAAATCGTCTTCTACCTGGATTAACTAAGTATCTCATCAGTCATTTAGAAAGAGTGCAGTATTAATTTTGTCACAATTATTTGTCTCCAAAATGCTAAGATTGTGGGAACACTAACGAGGACATGTCTAATATTGCACAGGAGCAACAATATCCAGTATAATGTTGATGCCTGAGAGAGCATATATTTTTTAATTTACATTATAGATGGGCGAGTGGTGCCGGTACCAGTATCAGCTGCCCTCTTGTGTCCGTTTTATAAACATGAGTTAAATATTAGAAAAATAGAAAATGCTATATTGGGATATAAAGATCTTTCTCAAAAATTATTTGTCATTGTTTTTTTTTTTGGGGGGGGGGGGGATTTTGGTGCCGTATTGATGACAAGATTTAAATTACATTTAAAAAAATACCTAATTTAAACAAATAAATGGTGTCCCACACCACAGCTGATGTTGATTAAAAAAATTTGTAACTCTGTAATTCTAACTTTCTTTTTCCATTCTCTCTATTTTGTGCAGCTCAACAAGTCAGAGGTTTTTAAGTTTTTATAAGGAACCCCGACTGTAACGACAAGTTTGCTCCATATGATTTATTTGGTTGTCACTAACATATCTATGAGATTCCTTTAAAAAAAAAAAATCCAGTTTAATACATTTTGTAGAATCTGTATTTGTACGCACGCCACCTTTATTATTATTTTTTTATTATTATTATTATTTGTTAATGCTTTATTAGCAACAAGGTAGGGCCAGTGTGGTTTCTGCGTAGTGACGAATGGCCACTCGCTCTCGAGCAAAGTGAAACGGCTAGAAAGAAAGCGAGGTAAGCCTCGTAGCGTTCCTAAAGAAACAACATGCGATCGGGAGAGTCACCCTCACCCACGGCGTGCTCTTGAGAGCTCTCCCCATCGAATGTTGTTTCTTTAGGAACGCTACGAGGCTTTCTTTATACCCGTTTCCCCTGTTTCTTTATTATAAATCCTAAAAAGATCCTAAGAAGAGCTCCCCGATCGCATGTTGTTAACGCTATGAGGCTGACCTCGCTTTCTTTATTAGATATTTTCGCATTGCTCCGCAGAGAGCAGTATGTACAAATAAAGTTTCTACAAAATGAAAATTTATTGAACCGGAAACTATTTTTGAAAAATGAATCTCATAGTTATGTTAGTAACAACCAAATAAATCATATGATCAAAAACAGTAGAACTTGTCATTACAGCCTGGGTTCCTTTTAAAGTGGCCCGCATTGATGCACTGGTTCAGGTTTATGACTACTATGAGCCTAGTGAGTGCATTGCTTTCCAATTTGACTGTCACTAAATGCAAACAACAATTATCATGACTAAGCAGATAATTAAAAATGATTTATTGCCCTCAAAATGCATAGTGATAATTTATTTACAAATTACACATACTGTATACGCATATTAATCATGATGTCATCCTCGTAATACATAAAATAATGATTATCTTGTCTCACAGCGAGAAGAGCAGCGACAACGTATAATTCAAATGTTCTTCGCCACATGGGCACTTGAGTCTATAGGCTGGCTGCTTTCGTCACTCAATAGCACCACCTGCAGCATTTGTTGCCAACTACTTGAAATTATTTTTCTTTATTGTAGTCTACCGCGACCCTTGTGAAGAAGAATACGCGGTTCAGAAAATGGATGGGTATAGTAGTCTATTTTGACTGAAATAATCCACATAGTGAATATGAGTTTGCCTGTGTCCCCCACATGTTTGTTGCTCAACTTGATCCGTGTTTCACACCATGTAACCTTGAGCCAGAGGAATGCAGGCTGACTTGCAGGTGAACAGTACGTAGGTGGGGCAAACACGCACATGCGACTCATCGCCGATGAATAATCAAGCATCTTCTTTGCAGACAATATTAACGTTCAGGATTTCACTACACAGTCCAAATCACAGCGTCATTACATCCACCTAATCCTCCGGACCAGCACGTTTATTTAGACAGCCGTGAATATTTGTCCAACTGCATGGTACGTCCAAAGTAAAATGTGGCAAAAGTCAATTTGGAGTCCAACATTTTCTAGAAAATTGTAAATGAATGAATATTTGATTAATGACCCTTTGGTCAGATTCTATCCGGTTACATGTTAAACCCGATACAGTATCTTTTGATCCTTCACTGGAAACACGTATTTTATTGATGGGCTGGATGTTTTATAAGGGTTTCTTGGACAAAGATATTTCCATTTAAAGCAAAGTAATAATATCAGTATCGGTTTTCCCACAAAAAATAGCATAACATCATTTGAGTATAACATCCACTGTTTGATGCTTGTGTTTGGTTAACTAGCAAGTGGTGGTATTTGAGTAACTGTTCCTAAATCTTTCCTCCGGGCTATGTGCACTGCAGCCAAGGTTCAACAAAAACTTTCACAGTGAAAAACACTAGATGGCAGGCTTGGCATCGGAATGGCCATTCTTGAGCGCTGTGTGTTTGTATTAACTTATTCAAGTTTTGGAGGGAGAAATGTGTCTACTAAAAAAAAAAAAGGCTACCTATGGTCATCAGAATATCATTTTATATCACCACTGCATACAACTACAATAATAAAGATTGTTTTCCAAATTGAGCACTGGATTCCTGGATTTCACTCTGGTGGCGCCAGGGGTTTGACTTGTAAGGCCTTTGAGTTTTGGAAACATGAAAGCGTCTTTTTTTCTAAACAAAACAACTTGTTGTCGGTGGGATGTTAGTCTGATTCCTGACTACTCTTGAGGTGCTCTTGAAAGCGCTTAACCCCAACCAAACACATCTGAAAATACTCACAGGAATGCATTCCTTATCCTCTGTGGAGAAATACTAATATTACTGCTGTATTGTAACCGAGAAAGGAGCTCAGTCTCAATACTGTCCAGTCAGTGTCCATCCATCCATTATCTGAACGGCTTGTTTATGTCTTATACTGCCCCCAAGTGGCTACGTTGCAATGTTTCAATGAAGGCGGTAGTGTCGCCTAACAGAAAATATATTTTTGGGTTTGGAGGCTGGAATGAATAAATGTCATTTCCATTCATTTCAAAGGGGAAAGATGCTTTTGAGTGTTTTGAGCATGGTCACAGACCAAATTGAACTCATATCTCAGCCATCTTGTGGCATCGAGAAGCAAATCTTTGAAGTTTTGTGTCATTTGCTCACAGATTCTCGCTACTTAGTAGTGCTTATGGCTGGACTCAGTCCCTCATTACTGCATTATTGTATTACATATTTTACTATATTACATGTGTAACTAATACTGTGGCTGTTAATATATAATCATACATGTGTGCTGCCTCGTGAAGGTGAACGTTTGTGATAACAACACACACACACAAGAAGGTCAAGTCAAATAAACCTCGCGCTCCACAAGCCTTGTTTGTGGGTCACGTTCTAATAACAGTTCATCAGTCACGACAGGCATGATGTCATGCGTTCACTATGTCACAGGCAAAGGCGGCCCTACCCAATGTGGCGCCATAAACCGAGATTTTTTTATGGTGCACCCTCCATCGGCTGTATAAATACACTTACAAAAGAAATGTAACAGCATTGCTTTTATCATTGTATTTAATGAAGGAATTTAGAAATGACTGACGCAGTCCAACTCATTTATTTCTCTTAATTCCATCCTTTTTCTTACTATGGTATTCTATATTATCTTGTGTTTGTACCCAGTGGTGTAGGGATCCCTGGATAAGTGGATATACTCTAAATTTAAAAAAAAATCAAAGTCAACCCCCAATTATTATTATTTTGGACAATAATATGTTCTATGCAGCCCCACTAGTCTAAATGTGGTATTCTGTTTAATATTGCGTTACAACCAATCACAGCGCAGCTTCACAAAACACGTGAGCTCTGATTGGTTGGTGTCTGAGCCCTGAGCAACATTGATGTCATCTTCAGTCGACAGCAAGTGGCAAAATGGTCGAGATGGATAAAACTAGCTGGCTTTTGCTTCATAACTCATATTCCAAAAATGTAATATTAATCAGAATGTCAAGTTTAGACTAGTGAGGTCACATATAACATATTATTGTCAAGAAATGTTTAAGGTTGACTTCCACTTTAAAGTAATCCAGAAAAACGTCCTGTTTTAGAATAAAACTGTGACATGTAAGAAAAATCCTTCATTTGTACTTGCTCATAAAAATAAGATTATCATGACTTGTTAAGTGAAGTTTGTAGTTTCATTATTTATTTATTACCAGTGACACAAACAGCCTGAAATACTGTAATGTAAAATGTATTTATCATGAGACAAACATATAGTATAAATAATATAAAACAATATTCAGTGAACAATGAACAAAAATACAGAAAAACAGTCTTGTTAGACCTTAACATTGTTTTAGGATGACTCTTTAAACTGTTTGTCCCCTTTCTTGTGTTTACCAGCCTAGCTCCTCCGTAGCTCAAGACAGCATTTGAAGGATTGTTTTCCTCGGCATAACCCGCCCTACCCTTCCTCTGATTGGCTCATCGGTTTTCATGCCTAAAATTACCCAATCTAATCAGTGAAGGCAGGGGGTACTAGCCAATTAGAGGCACAGGAGGGTGAACCACGGCGTCACCATCCTTGAGTTCAAAAATGGTAATCTGGTTCACAGATATTACTGAACGGTGTGCATCAAGGTTGATTTGAGTTGATTTACGCTGTACACCCTGGCCTAGACCACCGTCTGTACCGGCATATTTGTCACAGCTTATATTAAGAAGAGTGAGAGCTTTTAAATGACTCAGGCAAAAGGTTGCATGCGACAGAGGAGAAAGGTGATCGCGGAGCATTTTTCAGCGGCAAATCAGCGTCCGCTAATGGTGAAGCTTCTGGATTCCGCATAGGTTTCATATCAGTAAATCAAACCTCAGAACATTTCATTCCCATTGCTGAAGCTGAAGAGGAGCAAGATCGGCACGTAGTCTGTCCTCATGGCAATTGAGGGAGAGGAATGTATTCCTCGTTGTTTCCTCTTCTGATGGGATAAACAGACAATATTGTCGTTGGAGTCCTTGTGACAGACTGCAAAATAAAGTGTTTGTTCACATAAGCAACGGACAGACAGCAGGTTTTTCAGGACGAATGTTCGCTCGGGGATTTATTGCATAACCAAGGCGATGAATAGCTGGACCCAAAAGGGAAAGTTTTTGTCACCGATGTGATATATTCTGATTGAATAATGATTTATTCAGAACCTTGTAAATGTATAACCGGAGGCATTCAGGAGAATGTGGTTAGGAGCTCCTGCCAAGTGGGATGCAGAAATCTATAACAACAAATGAGCAGAACACATGGAAAGCCAAAAGCTGCTGATTGCATGACAAAAATCGAGGGTGATGTCGGCAACAACAAAGATGAATCAAAATGGGAAAACCTCAAACTCTCTGGCGACGCGACCCAAACGGCTCCCTGCGTTAGCCGCGGGGAGGCGGATGATGCAGTTGTTTGGCAAGACGCGTTTCACCAGGGGCGAGTCATTGGAAAATCTGTTTGAGCTTGCATCCCACCCAGCGTGAGTGTGTATTTGCACAACTCCCATTTGACCCCGCACAGGCCGGCTAAGTGTGTCCCGCTCAGAGGCAGACAAATACATCCCTAAAAGAGGAACCAAAGAAGGACGGATGGTCCCCGCTATCCTAGCCGTACTTTGTCCTAATCAAGGGAGGGAGCACAGGTGGCTGACAGCCTCCCGTGAGTCATTGTGGTGTGTCAGTGTTTCTGTCTGCTCTACTGCATGAGTATGCGCCAGATGAGACATGATACTGCCAATCCCTTGGTGGACCTGTTATCAACGCTGCTTTCGGAATTCTCCATTCCCGGAGGCATGCATGCAGGTATACACTGCAGATGAGGATTTTTTTTTATTAATGTGACTTATTAAAGTTATGGTGTTGAGTCATTTGGTGTTCCGCAGGGTTCTATTTTGGGGCCTCTGCTGTCTTCTTTGTATTTGCTGCCCATGGGTTGCATCTTTAGAAAATATGGTATTTCCTTTCACTGCTACGCAGATGACTGTCAGATCTGTGTCTTGCTGAGCAAAAAGGAGCCTTTTAAGGCCACATCTGTCCTGTCTAGAGGAAATCAAGGCCTGAATGGCACAACATTTCTTAAAGTTATAGTCTTTGGTCCCAGGGGGCCCTTGTACATCTCATCCTGCCAACCTCAGCTCCTTAGTAAAGCCAGCAGTGCACGCACCCTTGCAAGCCAGCGCCGCTCAGTGAGGCTTTAGCGGCCTCCACTTGTATCCACATTCTCATTCGTTTGTTCACTCCGCAACACTCGAGACCATAGGGGAGGTTGGGAAACTTTAGAACAGGGGTAGGCAAGTCCGGTCCTAGAGAGCCGCAGTCCTGTATGTTTTTGATGTCTCCCTTCTCAAACACAGCTGAGAGGATCCTGCAGAACGTAATTATGAGCTGATGATTTGAAACACCTGGGTTGGAGGCAGGAGACACCGAAAACGTGCAGGACTGCGGCTCTCTCGGGCCGAACTTGCCTGTCTCTGCTTTAGAAAGTCCAATGAGAGGACCGTATTTGTTGTCTTTGTAAATGTCATGATGTCATTCCCTCACTTGTCAACAACTCTTCGAGATATTCAAATTTCTACACCTTAGGCGGTACCGCACTCCCACCTGGAGGACACAAGTAGTTTTCCCTCTGGTTTAGAGGTACTGATTCTCATTCATGAACGTTTCGACTAGGCTGCAAACTGTCAGAGACAATGCTAAAGGTCAGGGTTTGATGAAACCCCCAGGACCGCAACATCTGGTTATAGCAGACATAACTGGACACCATCTATGCCTTGACTGCACCTAGAAATTGTGTCCGTAAAGACAATGACCAGAACTTAGTGACAAGCAAGCTCATGCTCTAATCATACAAGGACCAACTGACCCTGGATTTTGTTCATTGTCAGAGCTGATGACAAATAATTTTGATGACAAATGTTGTAAACATGAATCGCCGTCCAATATGAAAGCTTTTTTGGCTTCTTAACTGTTCCTCCTACATGTTGTGGCTAGAAATAAACTCAAGCAGGTGTACGTGAACGAAAAGAGAATCTATTCATCTTCCAATAAAAAAGATTTAAACCATCGCTGTCTTAGCTCTGGACTAAATCACTGCATGTTTTGAGCGCAGAGTCTGCACTCACTGGAAACTTAACACAATAAAAAGCCTGTGAAGCCTTGATTTGTGTGTGTCCTCTTGAAGTGTGGTATTCTTCCACACTGATGACAGAAGGAAAAGGGGGGTGGGGGGGGGGGGGGGTTTGCGAGAGGAAAACTCTTCTCGGAAATGTTTCAAAACCTTTTGGAGTCTTTGAGATTTTGTATCACATAAGTATGGAAGTATAACACACTGTGATTATAGCGTGATCAGGAGTTTGTAGGTGCCTTATTTACTTAAAGAAAAAATTACAATGATTGAATCAGTCTGATAGATACAAACATCAAATATGAACAGCTTACTCAGTTAAGGTTGTGTTGAGGCAAGATTAGGGTTGGGTATTATTTGGATGATTACAGTTTCATGATTTGATTCGATTATCAAATGCAATTCTTAAAGGCATAGTGTGTAATAATTAGCGCCATCAAGTGGTAAAATAATCATTCATTTTAAAAACCCACTATTGATTTCAATAACATGCAAAAAATGTGTCTTATCACATCAACGTAGATTTTTTTAAATATGTATAATCAAAGGTCTAGTAATCTGTAATTATATTACATGGCTGGAGCCTCACCTTCCAAGAGGCTGCCATGTTTCGCAGCCATTTTCCTGCAACGGATGCCCAAAGGGCAACTGTTTGCAGCTAGTATCGGACCCAATGGGTGACACCGCCGCTTACCTTCCACAGCTGGGGCCTGCAGATGGTCATCACTGAGTCCTGTGATTCGGGCTCCCGCCACTTGTCGCCCTCTGCTTTGCTCTCAAAAGCTTTTACTATAGCTTCTTCCACTGCTATATAAATAAAGATGACTTGACTTGACTAGCCGCTTTTGTTAGCCGCTCGATCCGGCCTACGGCTCGGCTAACTTCCACTAGCCACTCCTGTTAGCTGTTGTTAGCTGCTCCGGATAACTCCAGCTTGCTTGGTGTTTTGGCGTTGCTTCCTGGGGTGCCAGGTCGCCGTCGCTCGCCAAGGTGCTCCCTCACTCACGGCAAATAATAATATTGGCGGTAGGCTTGCGAAGTGTGGTCTCTGTGAGTCACCGTATTTCGCATGCTTTGAAATGCATGCGCTTCAGCTGTACAGTATTTTTTGTTGGGGGGGTCGGGGGGGGGGGGTGTGATATCTCGTGGTCAACTTTTACACACTGTACCTTTAGGAATAGTGGGACAATAAATGAATAAATGAATGAATGAAAGAATGACTGAATGAATATGTAGCCTGTGGTGCCAGGTTGGGGGTCAGAGCCAAGGTTAGAGGCAGCACAAGAATGTTTTTTTTTTTAATATGCCAATAACCTTATGCACATAAAACAGAAACTAAATGCAAGCCACAGTGCAAAATCCTGTGACGTAGTTTCTACCCTATTAGCCGCACACATCTTGGAGGCCTTCGTCAAGGAGAGTGTTACAAAATATATATTAGGAGGTTACCGTCATTAACTTTCATTGCACAAGTCTGACTGCGATGGCTTCCTGTCTTTTAATGATGCATTTCTGTGGCAAAAGCCATCAAGAGTGGTGCCTAAAGACAGTTTGGAATCCTCCCATAAAGCATAGTTGGAGCGCATCAAAGTGTCCACATTCCACAGAAGAACATGGCTGTGGACGACGCCTTCGTATCTTTATTTTTATTTTATTTTTTTTTACTCTTTTTTTTCTTTCAACTCTCCAACATGCTTCATCTCTCCTCCTTTACACATTTCACCACTACTTCCATGTATGTTTCCTTGTGTATTTATCTTTCCAGCCTATTGATGTGCAGTGCGGCAGAATGAAGCTGTTTTCATCGCGCTGAAAATGCATCAGTGGGGAGATGACTCCAACAACACGGGCTCTTGGAGTGTGATTGATTGGTTCTGTCTGGCTCCGGATGGCTCATTGACTCACTGGCTCTGCAATGCCCCGCACTTCTCGAAGCGGCTAGGTGAGCCGTACTTGTGAAAAATGTGTGTGTGTGTGAGAGAGAATGAATGATTTCACAGTAGGAGTCAGGCTAGACTAAACTGGTGTTGTGCACATGCCCACCGGGAGCAAACCGGGCCTTTGCCTCATTTTCCACTCATTTTTCGCCAGGGTCAGGTTTTTTGCCCGAGATTCAGCTGTCATACATTTCCCCAACCTCACTGGCCAATTACAGTAATCAAAAACAGGTGCACATGGGTTTGTGCCTGCGCTCCTGTATGTGTGAGGGTGTTTGTACCGTATGCGTATGTAAGAGCAAACCAGTCAGAGAGAAAAAAAGGACAGCGAAAATCGTGGCAAGATTTTTGGTGTGTACAAAAGACGGCAAGGAGAGGCTTGTGAATCACTTGTGTTTGAACAGGCCCACATCTGACTGACAGGGGATTATTATGCGTCTCAACCGCACAACGAGCGGGAGTTCCTGCAGTACTGATTAGGACTCAAACACGGTTTCAGACGTCTGGAGTTGCGTGATCAGCCGTTCTGATTGCTCGCAAAGGGAAATGCAAAGATCCATGTTTCCTTGCCTTAAATGCATGTGACGTGTGAGGTTATGCAGTAGCAGGGATCGCAGGTTTGATGAATGGAGAGAGGAAAGCAGACCAATGGGCCTGCTCTGTTTTTCCACTAACGTATGGTAAAGCATAGTGAACACTTAATGGCTGAGTCACAGTTGAGATTTAGTTTACCACAAGGACAAAACTTTCTTCACTCTATATCTATCTATCTATCTATCTATCTATCTATCTATCTATCTATCTATCTATCTATCTATCTATCTATCTATCTATCTATCTATCTATCTATCTATCTATCTATCTATCTATCTATCTATCTATCTATCTATCTATATATATATTAGGGGTGTTTAAAAAATCAATTGGGCCATATATCACGATATTACAGTGCGCAATTCTCCATTCAATATGTGGCCGAATCGATTTTTAAACATCACTTTTTGATGGAAAACAAAATGTCTTACTTAGGGTTAGGGTTTACACTTTAAGCATGGAAGAATGTTATATTAATGGAACATTAAGCCTTAATATTTTATTTTAATGCTGTTCAAACATGAAACAGACTGCAACCTGTTTGTTAAATACAGTGGCTTATAAGCCTGTTTCAGGAAAATGAATACATTTTCATACAAATCTTGCAGTGTACATGTACAAGTTTACTGATTAGTATTTTATAAATTTATTTATATATATATATATAAATATGTCACAAATTTATACTATTAGTCAGTCCACGCGTGTGGGTGTTATTTTGACAAATTATCTAAAGTGTTGAAAATGATTTCTTTTTTGATGATGTAATGTTATTGATTAAATAAACATGCCATTTTTGGGGTCTCTTGAAAAGTGACTATTTTGGAGGTAAATGGATTCCACCCAATGCCAGCAAATTGCCATTACTACGGTTAACTACTACTGTACTTCCGGTCTTCCGGCGGAAGTTCCGTCTCTTCTTGTAAAGCAGACAAAGTCAAAGTCAAGGCAATTTGGTTTGGGTTTCCACGAGGATCTATAAATCGCATTGTACCTTTGGCTACAATGCGACGTGGGATTTTGGTTAAGGTAAGCCATTTTGAGATAAAAAGTTGTCATTAAGCGAACGCTCCGTCGCCCTCTCTTGTGTTATCAGAGGCAGTGCATGTGCCGCTCCAATATTTTAATACAACTGGGCTCTGTTTTTTTGGGACACTCTGAATAACTCAATGGCACATTTAAAACAACGTTCTGAGTTCCAAACGGTCGGAGTGAAGCGGCACTTGGAAGCGTATTTCCAAGCGCACCCCCGTGTGATGCTGGAGTGCAGAGCGCCCTCCGTTTACATTTCTAAACACAGCCTATAATCAGAAGCTCAGTATTTATTCAAAATTTTGCAATTTAAGGTTCAATTCATTGTGTAGCAATTATTTAGAAGGGTGGAAACGGTGTGGGGGAGGGGTTAGTAATGTCTTAACAGGGGGGGGGGGGGGGGCAAGCTCTACTTCACGGATTTCGCCTATTATGGGTAATTTTTGAAACACAATCCCCACGATAAATGAGGGCCCACTGTATTAGAAAGTCTGCATTACTCATCATGACAGATTTTGAAGCGTGGGCCTTTGCAAAGGGGAATAAAAACATTGCCTTAACCAATGGGGGATCGAGTATTTTGGCTCATATTTCAGGAAAATGTTGGCCTCGTGTTTACTATCGCATACCCTTCTCTTTTAGATGAGTCTCCGACGGAATTTGTTTTTGACCACCAACTGTTTTTGCATCTGCTTTTGTAATACCAACATAGCAACAAATTAAGACCGCGATTAAAACTTAAAAGGTTGCAACTAAGATCCATCGTGCATTTTATACTGTACTCTTTGAAGGGAATTTTATTGCATCTGCAGTTAAACATTGTCATATAATAATATTATGGTCATGTACTGCTATGCCTTTCTGGTCACATCTGTCTTGCGACTTCAGCAGACTTAACCTTGTGTAAATATTTCCTGTCACAAGTTAAGGAGTTTAGCAGGAGTGTGGCATACTTCCTTTTAGCTACTAGCCACGAACTACGATACAATGAGAGTCAGAGTTATCTGGTGGCAAGAGAGCGGAGGCCTGCTCCTCGAACTGTAAACTTTTACAACATCATTACAGCAACCGCTCCCAGCTCAGGTGTGATATTGTGTCAACATGTCATCAATTTAAAGTGTTCAAGACATTTTCTGTAACTTGTGTGGCATTCCATAGATCACAAAATACCACTTGAGCCAACCACAGCTTTTGCCTAAAACCTGGTAAAACAATAAACCTAGAGGTGGCGCAAGACTTTTGCACAATTCTACATACTACAGGGTTAAGGTTAAAAAAACGTGTGTCAAATAACCATCATGCTCAGCAGCTTTTCCTTGACAGAAAAAAATAAACCCAAACCTAGACTTAGATAATGTAGCCTATAACCTCCACAATATCTGCTATTTACAGTGCAGACTTTTACTCAGAGGTCGTTTGAATCCATGTCAATGCGGTCACAAAAGTTCAAAAAGGAATCACCATGTCTGGTTTGAAACCATTATGTTGCTTTGAATCCATGCTGCTGCTTCGTCAACTTGTTTGTAGAGATTGTCCATCAGACACGATTTGTGCATACATGCATCGAACCAATGAGGGACAAGTACTCCACCCCATGTGGAAGCTGCTGACACACCAAACACCTGAAGGAAACACACCCAGTCTGCCTTTGAGTTCAACTGTAAATCCTCCAGCTGACACGATGAGCAGAACGTCTGTTAGAACAACACAAGTGACTGCCAAGGATCCAAGCTGTGGCCTGCACAACCAAAACACAACCTTTGAAATCTCACCGAGGTGTATATTGCTGTATGACACACCTTAAATGTATTTGAACAGTTGCACTATATCATCTTTTATTTATTTTTTATTTATTTTTTTAGCTATTTGTAGTCCTTCAAATGACATGACATTGGAAAAGGCGATATAAAGTAGCAGATGCTAAGGGTGCTGTGGCCTCGACGGGCACCAAAAATCAGGTAACAAAAAATCACTTTCAATAACATTATATTCAAACAAATTATTACTATTACTTTTAACTCTTAAATCGTATGACGTTGCAAATTAAAGGCAACGTTGAAAACGATGCTATTCGACTTCTTTTGTAAGCACATATAAATCGTCGATGGAGTGGTGCGCCACATAAAATCTCGCCTCGGGCTGGCCCTGTCACCATCTGCCTCACCAGGGAGAATTCTGAATCCAAAATCCAGCTCCAAATCTTTGTCTATGGTCATCAAAAAAATTAACTGCCACAAGCCTTCACAAGCTCCTGGCTTACAGAACTGCAGTTCCCCGCAGGCTTAGCTACTATAGTGCGTATTGTTGTCGAGTCACACAGCGCAAGCCGGAATAGCAAAAAGGGGGGTGGGGAATAAAAAATAGACGGACTGAGCAGACAGACGGTCCTCATAAGGCACTCGCCAAAAATGGTGGAAGCACTCGCTGAAAGGCGGGCATCCGTCAATAAAGGGTCAATGTAACGACGGTTTTGCCCATCTGTGATGGTTTCATCTACGTAAGCTTTTACACAGGCAACAAATATATTTTCAGGTTTTACACCGCACATTCACTTCACTGGTCAGTCCCCTCTGGCACGTACTGTATGAAGTCATGCAGCATTACCATGGAGGTGGGTTTAACATGAAGATCAGTACAACTGAGAACCAGAGGGGATGATACGGGCTGTTTGGTCCCTGCACCACCAATGTCAGAGTTTGGTCCGCTTTGGTGGCAGGAAGTCGGATTTGTTTTCAGTCAGGGTTGGACTCGCCAAGGCTGCCCTTTGTCACAGATTCTAGGCACAGGTGAGGCTTTGAGTGGATCCGGTTTGATGGCCTAAGTATTGCATCTCTGTTTTTTTGTCAATATCTCAATCTGAAGCGACTGGGATGACAATCAGCACCACCAAACCTGAGACCATGGTCCTCATTTGGAAAAGGAGTGCCCTCTCCAGGTCGGGAATGCGATCCAGCCCCAAGTGGAGGAGTTCAAGTATCTTGGGTTCAGTTGCAATTTTCAACCCCTTTATTATGACACTTTACTGCATATGTTTTCTTGAAGTTGCACAACGGCCAATGGTTCAAGAGAATGATTTACCTTACACTTCACGTTTTGGAAAGAGTACTACAAGGTTAGGATATATTGAGTTTCTATTGTGAGCAGCACCAGATTTACTGGCTTGAGTTTTGACGTCAAAGAATCAGTGAGTTGGAGTTTGTCAGTGTCACGTCACGCTGTTAATGCAGCCCAAGTGTGGACCAATACAAAATGGCTGCCCAGCTTTGCCTACCTACATAACAATAGCATCATAACTCTGTGTCTATGATCAGACACATTGTTCTCGCTCCCTGTACACACAGACCGCTCAGTTATGATGGAATGTTCTTTTTCTGAATGCTAGCTTCAGACATCTGACGTCCACATGAGGAAACTTGGTCCACTGCTGCCATGGATATTATCCAGAAGTGGGTTTGTGTAAGTGCCTGTACCTGGAAACATGTCCAGTCTAGCACATCCCAGCAGACACTTTTGATTTACTGCATAAAGTACAGTCTCACATCAGACATTTTCAAAAGCAGATATTGTTAGCCTTGGAAAATGTCTGTTGGTAATTGGTTCAGGCCACTGTTTGGGCATACTGGCAAAACGACAGTAGTGATGCTTTGCAAATTTTATGAACTGAAAAATGATGACAAAGCCCTACTTCTTAGATTTTTTGTCTGTTGCAAGACAATCACATAAAGACAGATTAAAAACAGACTTACCCAGGCAGATTTGTGCTATACTTGTGCCGCCAAACAAAACTTTAATTTGCCATTTTCCAACCCGTTGTACCGCTCCTTTTTATGTATTTTATTCTTTGCATGAAATTTGAGTCAGTCTTTCATGAAAAGCATGGAAACGTGTAAATGTCAAGAAGATGAAAGTGTAAAACAACATGCACGCAAGATGACCACCCCATTTAGCTGTTTTCATTTTCTTAACCGCTGTGCATCATTGTAAGAGGTGTCCTCTTTTTGTCCGATAAACCATGTACCATAGAAAGGGGCTGAAATATAATGGAGTGAAATGGAGTCAAGACACCGAACCCCTGAAACTGCTGAGACAAGAAACAACAGTTGAAATGTTAGAGCTCTGACCTAAATAGATTTTACAGCCTGTGCTGCCGCACTGGGGGAGCCTCCATATGTAAAAAACATCAAGCAGAGTTGAGCATTGGCAGACATGATCTTCCTTTTTACACAGTCTGGCATGAAATTAAGCCGAGTTCAGCTCAATGCCATGCAGGCCGCAGCCTGCACTGTGGTGAACAGGTATGAGTTGAGAATGGTGGTAGCAGGCTTACATAATGCACAGCTAACATGCCCAGAGGCGTTTAGATCGAGTGATATGTGCACATTTTGTGTCTTGGAAAGGGAACTTTGTGTTGTAGAGACACACTGCGACTTTTGGGTGGGAGAAAATTCCATCCATCCATTTTCTGTACCGCTTGTCCTCACAAGGGTCGCGGGGTTGCTGGAGCCTATCCCAGCTGGCTTCGGGCAGTAGGCGTGGTACACCCCTGAACTGGTTGCCAGCCAATCGCAGGGCACACAGAGACGAACAACCATACTCACAATCACACCTATGGACAATTTGTAGTGTCCAATTCACCTGCCATGCATGTTATTGGAATGTGGGAGGAAACCGGAGTACCCGGAGAAAACCCACGCAAGCACGAGGAGAACATGCAAACTCCACCCAGGAAGGCCGAAGCCCGGACTTGATCTCACAACCTTTGCACTGGGAGGCGGACGTGCTAACCAGTCAGCCACCGTGCCGCCTTGGGAGAAAATTATTAGAGATTTTTCTTTTTGCTCACGGGGAGCTTGACTGAGGGTGCCGACCTTGGGTTAGCAGTCAGTCAAAGGGTGATTGTGTTTGGAACCGAGTCAGTGGTGTTGCAGAAAGCTTTGTAAACCACACTGCCAATGGCTTTCTGTCATGCGCTTGTGTTTGTGCTTGTAGGCACTGCTGGTTTGTGTTTTTCAAGTCCTCATGGTAAGCGGTGGGTTATTCTGTATGTTTCTAGTCTAGCTTTTCTCGCTACTGTACTTCAACTATCTTGTTGAATGAAAGTACCACTGTGACTTTCTGTGTTTTTCTATGTGTCACTCCTTGTGTAGGTGTGTTTTTCTTTGTTTGTGGATCTGCTATTTGCTGTCCTTTATCCGTAGTTTCCGTTAGTATTCACTGTCTTTGTTATTTAGTCTCCTCGACCTTCGGTGTTTATTGTTTTATGCTTTAGGTTTGTTACTTGTGCGACTTGCATGCACCCCAGTTTAACGAAGTTTTGTTCCATTGATCATTGACTAAGCGGCACAGTGGCTGACTTAATAGCACACATACCTCAAAGTGCAGAGACTGTGGGTTGAAAATCCAGGACCCGACCGTCCTGTGTGCATGTTATCCCTGTGAATGTGAGTGTTTGTTTGTCTATTTGTGCCCCGCGATTGGCTGGCGACCAGTTCAGGGTGTAACTCTCGCCCAAAGGACAGGCTCCAGCATGCCCGCGACCCTTGTGAGGATAAGCGGTTCAGAGAAATGACGGCTGACTGTTGACTTTGTTGTGTCTGCTTTTGGTGGCCCATGTTTAGATACTTTCCATCGGTCCTAACACCTTATTTCCAAAATATATATTTTATAATTTATGTTACTGTAATTGCATTATTGAATATAATTTCATTACTCTCATAGTGCTTTTTTTTCTTCTTTTTTCTATTCTGTTTATACTGTCTGCTATATGATGCAATGAAGCCCTCTAGCCACAGTTGCAAAGACAACAACATAGTCAGCACATTTACTGTATGCCATTTTGTAAAGGCTCAAGGCCACAGATGATTGCCTCAACTCGTGGAGTTGGCCAAAGACAGGGCAATCTGTCTGTCTGTCCATCCATCCAGCCATCCGTCCGTAATGGTGAACAAGTCACTATCATGTCTGCCTCACAGTTCTTTGTTTTGGATTTGAATTCCTGGTGCTCTGGTTTCCTCCCACATTCCTAAACCATGCATCTTAAGCATTCATGGAAAACAGTTTACCTATATTTAATATTTATAATGAGTTATTTATTTATTTATTTGTTTAATCAAATTTGGTATTGGAGTAATCCAAAATTAATTATACGCAATCCTAATCCATTTATGTTATTTTAATATTATGGTATTTGAATTACGTTCATGACTACATTTCTTACCAGGTAATTATTAACTGTAGCAGAATTCATTTTTAAAGTTACCCTACCAACTGGTGTCCATTGATCTGTATCAGAAACCACCATTTCCCTGTCTCAGGCCCCTTTCCTGGAGACGCCTCCATGGTGAACACCAGATGAAGTCATGGAAAGTATGGGCCCCAAAGCTTGTAATTGCCTAATTGTATCATTTCACTCCCTCAAATATTTCTTCTGGTCTCCTTTCCCCTATCTTGATCCATACATTGAGCCAGAGGATTCTGGCTGTGGTGTGTATGCATGTGTGGCTGCACGTGTATACAAGTGATGGTTGGACCCAGCTTGGCTGACTGTGATTTGCGGTTCTCTGACTTAAAACCATTTTTCCAGCTTCCTACCTCAAGGCTCACATGCCCGTGAGCCGATCGTGGCGGATGTGAAGAGGATGGAGCGCTGGGGGCTGCAGTTGTTTGCTCCATTGATGATTTATGTCGTCTGACCACCAGCTTGTCCGCCTATTAACAAGCGGTAAAAGTGAATCCTGTGGATTAATGACATCATGTTAAGATACTTGTTCCAACCTCAGTGCTAGTGGCTAGACATTAAACACTTGTGTCATATGGCCTAAATGAACATGGTTATCTTTATTATGATGTTATTGTATAAAATTATGAATAAAGATATACTGTATAGACCTAAAGCATTTTAAAACAAAACATAAATATTCTCCTGTGTATAAAGACAGCTTTATATTTATCCGCAGAATTTAGAAGTCTTGAAAGACAACGTGCTGCCGCTAATTTAACTAGCAAGTCAGCAAATGTGTTTGACTGCGCTTACTGCTAGCATGCTAAAGCAAAGTCATATTCATTAATGCTGTAATCTGTTTACAGGCCAACAGTAGTTCATTAATCAAATAAACTACAAATGATCATGAATGTAATGATCTATGCTACCAAAAGCATGTGTACGTGGTTAAAGGCTTGAATCATCCTCTATTTGCTTTTACAGACTCACAAGGAGGGGATTTTGACGCAATATTGCCCCTCTATACACCTTGCACAATAGAAGAAATGGTATTTACAACTCATGGGGGCAATCCATTGACAGCAATATTTACATTGGTGCTTGGTTTTATTGGGGAAAACCTTTGCGTCTGTTGGCTGGCCAAACTACTCTTCTCTGAAGCGCTATATGATAGTCAGCAGAGTAGCGGACCCAGAGGACTGAAGTCAGGGTCTCCCCAGAAGAAGAACAGAGAATTTTATTGCCCCTACAACGTGGTCTCCTGCTCTAGAATGACTTATGCTTAAGGAGTAAGTCTTGTGTTACGTAACTGTTCAAATGCAAAAAAGAAAGAAAAAAAAGAAAGTGCAGCGCAAACTACTGATGTGCTTTTATGACATTATAAAATTAATATCGATCTGCTGTGACTGTGCTAAATCCATCTTGAACCGTGTCTTAACAATCTTGGAAGTTATTGGCTGGTAGATACGAAAGCCACACACTCAAACATCCGCTGAGTTGAGCTACCAAACAGATGCACATGCACCGGATTTCCTTTTTGTCCTAAATCTCTGCTATCCTTGTCAGCATGTACAAGATTTATTTGGTATTTAATTGCAATACCTTCTGCAGACCTAAGCATGTATGGCTTCATTTCACGGTAAAATATAGATGGGATTCTCCTTTTCTTTCACAGACCTGAGTACAGAAATTTGGAAACACAGAATTAGAGAATGTGCTTGCAACTTAATGGCTGTTGAACAGGGATAGGAATGTTTGATGGTGATGTGTGTGAGGGCCATACTTTATGTGTTAAGTTCTGATCACATCACAGATCACAGTAACAACGGATTTAAAGGTTTCGTTTTTTTTTTTAAATTAAAGCTCAGACAGTATTATTCCTGGTATAAACGTGTCAAATGTCCAAAGCCAAAACCTCAAGATATCTTCTACAAAGTAAGGTAACCAAAGTGGTCTGAATCCACTGAGTTGGAGGAGAAAAATCAATACAGTTGTGTGGTTTTGGACCAACTTGGAGAAGCCAAACAAACCAAAAACAGCTATGCAACAAGAGAAAAAACAGGATGTGTTGTGGGCTTTAAAAAAAAAAGCTAATGGGTGGAAACATTGATGGGCGGACTAATAAATAATGCTGAACCATTTTACTTGTTCGTATAATCCTCAGTACTGCAGTGCATTCACATCCTATACTATATAAGTGGTCCAAAAAAAAAAGAGTTTTAAACTGAAAATGAAAGGGTATTTTGCCCAATATGTTATTCTACTTTCCCAGTCTAGTTAATATTTTAAGAATTTAGATTTATGATGAGATAGTCCTGATGTTTAACTATTCGTCAACAAGGCGTGAGATGTCTCTTCAAACAACAAAAATGAACCCAAATGCATTTCCCTCTCCTGTCTGAAAGTCTGCGCTGATCATTTTGTTCCAATCTCCATGTAGATCAAATTTAATCTAATCCAACTTTATTTATACAGCACTTAATGCCTTTGAGGAATACTTTTTTTTTTTTGTCCATATAGGCTTGCTTGAATAATGGGTTGAGGAAGAACACCTTTGGGTTGAACTTGTACAGATAATGTGAGCGAAGAACTCAGTCAAGTCAGTCACAATACGCTTGTGGATGAATGGATTGCACAATAGCTGACGCAATGGAGTCATTTATATTCTCTCCTTTACACAATCTGCCATCACCCTGTTAAATCACACCCAGTTAATTCAGTTCATTGCATGCTTCTCAGAATTCCGCTGAACTTTATCGTTTTCCAGTTGACCTCATTAGAGGCATTCTTCCCGGGAAATCATTCTTACTTAAAAATATATATATATCTGATGATATCTGAGGACAATCAGTGCCTCCAAACACTGTGAGAAAGTTCCACTATGAGAGGAGATTCAGGTTGTTACTGGATCTAATTTGCAACGCGTAATAGCTCCTGCTTATCGCCAAATGTGGTCAAACAACGCTAATGTGATAATGAGATTAACAGCCAGTTATACCGCTGTTTACGTGACAAAAGAGTAGCAGGAGAAGAAGTTATGACATCATTCCAACTCAACGCAGTCTCCCTAATTAACAATCTTTGCTTCTGACACAATGAGTCTGCCTAAAGAGTGACATCATAGTAAAACAACACTGTTGGAATGGAAAATGCTGAGAGCAAATTTGTCGATGCAACAAATGCCGGAATGAAAGTTATGACTTTAACCATACAAATGATGTCATGAAGTGTCTCCTTCTTCATGCACGTGTGAACGCTTTGCGTCGATAGAAGTAAATCTCATCTTTGGGTTTCTGCCAGCTATAAAGCATGCCGCTTCTGTTTTTTCCACTGCCTACTGGGATTCATGATTAGTTTCCAAGCCATCCATGCAAATTCAGCTTTCGAGTCTTCATTTTCCACTCATTAAAAACAGGCCTCGAAAGCCTGGTCCAGAACGACAAATCTCTTCGCTCATCATATTTCTCCACTAAAAACAATACATCAGACTGTCGACTCAGCACTTCTTGGCCTCTCTTACGTTTATTGTGGGAGTGCGTCTGCATGGCTGCTAAACTGTTTTATTGACACTTGGGGAGAAGGTATGCATGCTGTGAGTGCTCAAGAATGCCCAAGCACACACGCTGACATAGATTAGAATTTGTGGGCGAAATTAGGCCGTTTTGAGTTTTCGGAAAACCTTTTTTTCTCACTTCAGTCCGTCTAGTTCTTCTGTCTGGCAATAAAACTGAGTCATTCTGTAGGACGTTAGGTGGATAGAACATTAGCGTGAAACACATGTACACGTGTAGAAATAATCACCATTCAGCAGGAAATAGTGTTGCCTGTAATCAGTATTTAAAAGCATGACCTCATTTGGCTTTGGTCAGTCTACATTAAATGAAACTCATGAGCCTCATGAAATGGCTCCTATAAGATATTGGTAGCCCGCAGCACCGGCACGTCATCACTAATGTAGACTGTCACACGCTTGTCTCTCATGAAGTGACCTACTTTTAACGAAAGTAGGTCAGTGTGATATTGACCTTCAGATCTGGTGAATTTTTTATAGTTTTTTTGTTTTTTTTATGTGTGGGGGTTATTTCTTTAGCTAATGCTAAATGCTTTCTTGGTAATGGTTGACAGTTCACCAGCGCTAAAGAATACAATGCACTCACTATCATTATCATTATCCAACCTTTTTTGCTCAGTCCCGGCAGCTATTGGTAGCTGGGTTTGTAGTTTACCTCGCACAGGTCCCGCATTGGAAACATGCCGCCAGAAAGGCTCAACCATCTTGCGTTGGCTCGACCACCAGCAACCACAGCAGTAGAATTATATTTCCCATGACTTTTAGACACGGAAGTAGGAAGTAGTTCTAGTTCCGGCTCACTATCGATTAGATGCGGATGCTAATCAGCAATGCAAATGTAAATTTGGAAGTAAATAGGAAGGAATTGAGAGAATTGAGACGGGACCCGCGTAATATCTGGACTAAACAATGGGGCTGGCAAAATCTGCCAAGATGGGACCCAACACTCAGAACGGGACTGTCTCGGAAAAGGGACGTCTGGTCTGGTTATGCTAGCTCTAAATATGTTTTAGGGGCACACAGCCATCAGGCCCTGTGGCAACGTGTTTGGCATAAATCAACTTAGTGTGTACATGTATATAATGCGTGCATCGATTGCCATTTTACACTATTTCACACTGCTAAAAGGCACAATAAACCCCCAGGACTGCAACTTTGGCCACAATGCGATTTGGGATTCTTCTTGGACCAAGAGATTTTGGACAATCCCATGCTCCGGGTGTCCTGCTCAAAGGCAGCCCCCATTTCACATGACACGTAACTCCACACAGTGTTGCCATGAACAATCAACGTCCATCCATCCATCCATCCATCCATCCATCCATCCCATCCATCCATCCGTAATCTGATAATTTGATTGGCGCAAGTCTTCCATTGAGGTCAGGGCATGATGACATCATCACCAGCGTCATTTACTGAGAATGTGCGCTCACCTTGCCTTCAGCTGCAGGGGATTACTACTAAGCAGTGACCGTAGGCTATCACTATTCGCCTATATGCAGAGAATGACTGAGGCTGCTGAGGCCTTATTTTCTCCCAAAAGGCAGGATGTGACTAAATTTACCAAAACTTTGGTCAAGCCAGACAGATGAATCGCTCTGAGGCACTTTTATGGAGACACACAGATGTTGAGTGCAAGTGTGGTGAGTGTGTGTGGTTTTTTTTAAGCCTATCTTTGACTTTTACATATAGGCTCAATATGTTTTGACCTGACAGGTATTTCAGGAGTAAGGTGGAAAGTTTCTTTTTTCGTCATTTATGTTGCTAATAATGCATAAAGGGTCAAAATATGTACAGTTGACCCAGACAAAAGAGCAGTAGCTCCATCTGACTGTGTCCCAGATGTGGCTTCACACTAATACCGAGAAGCAGGGCAGAGTTCCAGAGCAAGTCATGCGCAACTTAACAGGCCTTTTATTTGTTATTCTTTGCTTCCTTAAACCTTTAAAAAGGTCAGGGGTCGAAGTGACTGCTTGAGGAGAGCTGTAGGCAGACTATTAAGTAAACATGGTAGCCGTATCAGCTGAGCGCAAAGAAATCGAGACATGACAGATACTTCGTGGGGGGGGGGGACTGAAGAGGCTCAGGATCTGATAATGGGATCCAGAGAGGTGGGGGATGATGTCATGGGGAAAAATAGGGGGTTGGGATAAGGGTGAGAGTTGGCCAGTCGGTGTGTGGACGGATATATGAGGCAACAAAAATCATTCGTCAGCTCTGGAAAGCTGTTTAAGTTATCTTGTTTATGCTAAGCAATCCTTTTTACTCAGAAAAGTCCTTCACCTCAGTTTTAAGTTGATCAGAAACGGCAATTATTAAAATAAAGAAAGAAAGAAAGAAAAAGTAGATTTAAGATTGTAAATTTTAAATAACCGTCTTCAATAAAGTTGATGCTAGGGTCATCATTGAACCAGCAGGTGTCACTGTCCAACTGTACCATTGGCAAAAAGAAACAGATGCTTCTTATCAGATTCAGCATACTAAAAGTGAGTCGGAAAGTACATTTTTGAATGCGTAAAATCTGTTTTCATCTACGCCATAGCATTCCTGGAAATGCCGAGCTTGTAAACACTTGAGTGTGATTTGAGTCTTCCCACCATTGAGGCAGTTATGTCATTGAGTCTTATAAATGGGTTAGAACACTTGAGTTTACTGCATGCCATAAAAAAAAATTAAGTAGTTAGGACTCATTTTTAAACTCTTAGGTTGCACCACATCTCTTAAACATTACAGCGCTACTAAATGTTTGTAGGTTTACATATAGACATGCGATATGCGAGTGTTAACTGCAGGTGTTAATTTCACAACCCTGAATGTAAATTTTCATTTTATTATTTTTCTAAATGAAAATCTCCACAAGTTTATTATTTGTAGTGAGCGAGTGAGCAACTTGGCGGGCAGGAGCTAGCATTAGTGGTGAGCAAGAGTGGCTAGCAAGAACTCACTGGAGTGTCTAACAAGAGCAGCTAACAGGAGCAGCTAGCAAAAGCTAGCAAGAGAAAAGTAGAGGGAGACAAGCTGTGGAGCCCAAATCACGGGACTCCACAACAACCACCTGGCAGGCCCCAGCTGTGGAAGGTCAGCGGAGGTCCACCCATTACGTCCGACATTGGCTGCAAGCGCGACCAGAGGCTAACTACGTTCTCAAAGTTCTTCTCTTTTAAGTGTCCGTAGCACAGAGGTGGCCAATCTCGGTCGAGATGTCAACACAGCGCGATTACTAGGCCTACGATTATACGTATATATTTAAAAAAAAAAAATGCCGATGTGATGTATTTTTTTGCATATTATTGGAAGTAATAGTGGGATTTTAACATGAATGAATTATTAGTTCACCACTAAATGGCAACAAAAAAAAATCCTACACACGGTGACTTTAACATCTCTGTGATTTATGCTTATCCTCTTTGTCTCCAGGGGTTAGAAAGCAAAAATGTGTGACTCTCCTATCTTTGTCTTTATAGACTCAAACCACAGGACACATGAACCTCACATCTGTCGCATCTGAGTGCTGCAGTATACCAACATGCTTTAGCCACGTTACATATTGTACGCTTTTAAACACATGACCACACAGTCTTTAAAAGTTAATTATTAGGGACAGCTTTAAAAGCAAAAGTATTTTTTTCCCTCCCCAAAACTCACTAACCATCACCTTGAGGATGCTTCTTCCTGCAGGGTACAATTCCCCACATAGCTACAAGTGTATTGTTCGTAAAGCCTGCATACAACTCTCAAATTGAAAGGGGGGGGGGGGGGGGGGGTCCGTTGAAAGAGCTCTAATAGCTCTTAATTAGCAGCTCTTTTGAGTAGGGGCATGCCACAGGCCTGACAACATATCAACAAGCTTCAGAACACATGCGTTTGAACATGAATGGCAGCAGATGAGTTAGTGAATGATTGAACACGACCACAGTTTCTTCACAACGTTCCCATATGTTTTAAATCTGTTCTCTGATCTACAAGGCTAAAAGGGAGTCAAACGGGTCTGATTAGGAAACACAATGCAATTGTAACATAACTAAGCAATGACATACTTTTTCCCAGAAGTGTGATGTAAAAAAGCACGGCTAATAATGATCTATCAGTAATTTGTCAATCATAATTAAACAACATTCATCCAAAAGTGTTTATGCTTTCAGTTTACCAAACAACAGCCCGAGGAAAAGCCCAATCGCTCATACTGTATACGTTTACAGCCTTCTTTCTATATGGGGGACATCAATGCATGCAAGTATGCGCAGTAAAAAAAACATCTGTGGCCTTCCGGCTCTCAGTTGTGGCAAAATGGAAGGATTATATTTTGTTGTTGTCGGGTGGATATTTGCATGGTGTGCTGTTTTTGTCAGCTCAGCAGCCAGACAGCAGACTGTTGCAGATGATGAGGATGGAGGGCAGTGGACCAGATGTCATGTGGCCTGCAGTCTCTCGGATGCAAAATAAAACAATAAGTTGAGGATAAAAATAATGCTTTGTTGTGATATCATTTAGCACATCTGCTAACTTTCTGAAAACAGGCATTGTAGGTTCATTGAATTGTCCGTGAATGTAAATGTGACATTCTGTTATGATTGGTGTCCTGTCCTTTTTTTGTTTGCACCTGTTTGCACCTGTACTCGTCATCCTGTTCCCTTGTGTCATCCAATCATCTCCCCCAGCCACTTGTGTCTTGTCCACGTGTCTCTCGTTTTCTCGCCAGTTGGCTTGTATTTAGTTTCCTGTTTTCGTTCCGTCTTTGTTGGATCATTGGTGCTTTCACCACTCTTGCATTTTGTTGTTGTTTTGATTTTTGGCCTTTTCCGAACTTTGTTGGTTTTGTTTATTTAGTGTTTTACCCAGCACCCCTGTTAGTGTTTTTGTTAACTAAATTGTGTTGAGTATTACATGCATCCCTGCATTTGGGTCCTCCACCCCATCGTGACACATTCAATGGTTGTTACTTACCAATACACGGTGTGCCCTGTCTCTTGCCCTGTCAGCTAGGATAGGCTAGAGCTAGTGATGGGTATATCGATTCCAAAGTATTGATATACTCTCAAGAGTATCGATCACGCTCATAAAGTATTAACACTAAGGGTGCATTCGCAAATGTACTGGAGCGCGCACTCTCCATTCATCTGGCCGCTCTGACTTTATTTAGGGATGTTTAGACCGAACATCATTCATGCCGATCCCAGTACGATTACTGAATTCTTGAGTAGTCATCAATACCGATTCCAAGTACTGATATCACTAGAACTTTTGATGTGTAAAATTAATACATAAAATTTCACAAAACCCCCAATGACAGATAAAACAAAGAAATACCTACAGTACATAAACCAATATTGCATTTTTACCTAAAATTGCACGAAATTAATGGTATTTTTTTGTACTTAAAATTTCAACAACAAGAAGGTGCCTGATACTGGTATTGGCTGCTTTTCTGTCATGACATTTCTTTGATGGATAATCCTGGTCACAAAGGCCTGTTTTATTAGTAACATTTATTTTTGTTACTTTCATTCATATTTAATTACATTCATTATTATTTCCATTATTCATTTGTGTATTCATAATTCTCTCATTTGATTGTTTTGAATGTAATGGTCTGAAGTGCAACAAGTTCAAGTGTGACTTTGGAGGGGATTTCATCACTTATGAACCAAACACATTCAAACTGTTGAATGGTCTGTTATTGTCATCAAAATGGTCTGCTATCGCCCAGGTTTACCTCGCGCCAAATTTATCCTTATTGAGGACAACAACTACAAAAAAATAGGTGGATAGATGGAGTTACACAAAAAGGAAAAGTAAGATCATTTAAATGTACTTCTTTTAGATTGATCCAGCAGGCGTTATCACTTAGTGGTATGGTTCGATTGACGGTAAGCTGCTCCTCAGTTTCTCAAACATCAGAGGTCATGCCAACCAAGTTAGCCATGAGGTTAGGCCTGTAAAGAGAATGCGTCCTCTTCCTGGACATGCGGGATCCTGCGTGCTCACTAGAGATTAAAAGAAGTTTATTTTAAATGTTATGTATAGCCAAGACAAACCTCGAGCTGTAATTGACGATGTCTCTATTAAAACACGCTTACTAGAAAATGGATGGACACACTGCAATAGGCAAATGAATTGTCTCATTTGACCCCCCAAAAAAGTCATTTGGTTTAGCCACAACAACAGGTGGAAATATTCTTAATGTGTAAGGCAGTAAAATGATGTTTGTGAGGTTCATGCGAGTTCCAGATGAATGGTGACAAAAAAAGCTTGTATTGTCTCAGTGTCTATTTCCAGGCAATGCACCCCATGAGGGTCTTCTTTTAACTGCAGATGATGCAGAATGTCACCCAGTTTGCTGTTGAGACAAATAAATTATTACAGGTCCACGTCCCTTAAGGTCAATAAAGAAACATTCAGTCATTCTAATTGGTCACATGTGATCACTTTGGCAGGTGAAAACCCTGCTGGGGTAAACTGGAGCTCAACAAGCACATTAAAGTACAATTGTCATTGTTGACGTTAAATTCTCATGAAAATTGTTTCTAATCGGCCTCATGTTTGGAGCTGCTGTAGTCAAACATGTCAAAGCCATCTTGATTCATTCTTTTAAGGCTACAAAGTGCCTTTTATCTCTGCAGACACAGCAACGAGTAAACACAGATGCCCATGAAAAAAAAGCTCATAATAAATCTCCTAAATTGTAAATGATCGTTGAAGGGGTACAAATAAATTATTACCTCCTGATGCCATCTGCAAGAGGACCACAGATGTGAAGAGCACGCAAAGCAATCGGTGCTGGCTGAAAGAGAAGATGATAGCATAATTGTCAAACAAATTATCTTTGCTGACATTTCAAAAAGTAGGTCTATCATACGAAATGAAAGAAATGACCTTATGTAGGTAAGAACTTGGTCATTGTACCTACAGGGGTCAAAATGGAACATATGACAATCAATTAGTAATTTATTTTATTTTATTACCAAAGCAACTATTATTTCAACATTTAATCATTAAATGCATTGTCACAAAAGAAAAAAAACACTTAAAAGCCTGAGGTTCAACTCAGTCTATTCACATTAAACGTACTATAATAAAATAAAATAAAATAAAATAAAATACTGGTTCTTGTTGAGAATTATTAGCATGTCAACATGGAAACAGTTGCAATAGTGTCAAACAAATTTTTGTCAAAAGCCAATTTGCAGTTATGGCTTCTCTCAATGGGCAGTTATGAGAGTGAAACCAAATAAATGTTTAATCGTAATTGATCATTATTCCATACTGTAAACACAACAAATTGATGAATTATTAGTTATGAAATCATAATAATAATAATTTCTTCAATTTTTGTTCAAGTAACTGTAAAAAGGGTAACAAAAAGTTATTTAAAAAATTGTATCATTATTATTTCTTACACATGACAATTTGACAATTTTGGTGCAGTCTTTCTTTTTAGTTTTTATTTCGTTTTGAGTTTTTTATTTTTTTATTTAGTGAGTTGTCAGGGTGGTTCTTAGTTTTAGTTATTTCATAAATGCTTAGTTTTAGTTAGTTTTAGTATTAGTTTTAGTTTAAAAAAAGTGTATTACTTGTGTGCAATATTAAAAAAAAAAACACCATGAGAGCGACATCATCTGAAGGTGCTTTTCTATTGGCTGCTGCTGCTAGATAAAGTCACTTTCAAAATTACTTATTCCGTTTAATATAAAAATAAATCTACTTAAAATCACATTTAAAATCGTCCCCAAAGGCTCATGCATTAAATTAATTACGAAAGACTAAAACAAAGGAAATTTTTACTATAATTATAGTTTATAAACATAAAATTAAGTTTCAGTTAGTTAGTTTTTTTAATTTTTTTTTAAGCTTTTTGGTTTTTATTTTATTTCGTTAAGGAACTCGTTTTTTGAATTAGTTAACTAAAATAATCTTGCTCCTGACCACTCCGGCTACCAAGTAGCTTTGAATGGTTCAGTTTGCTTTCTATAGTGTAAATGGGCTGGTCCCTTTAAATTGTGGGCTGGTATCTTGGGGTAAAATGGAATGAAAATAATACTCAAAAAGAACCGCATCAGCCCCAAAAGGCACCGGTCCACCTGCCACCATACAAATTCAGTATGTCACAAAACGTAGATACACAGACTCATTATGGAGCGTCTGCCAACTAGTGGAAAAATATTTAATTGTTCTGCTTTACATTGTACATCACTGGCATAGATAGACAAATACAATATATATATTTTTTATTGTAAATAAATTTGTTTCTGACTAATTGATATTATTTTGTCCTATTTTGCATACTCTTCAGTAAAAGCAAGCTACACTTCAACTACCCCAGCGATGAAACGGCCACAACTTCTACCAGCACATCTTTATGGAACAACTCTTTTTGTGGAAAGTTTGTGACATCTTATGGATATTTAAATCACTGCCTGATTGTGTAATTGTTCTTCAGGGACAACAATCTATCAAAAAATAATTAAAAAAAGAAAGTTGGAAAAAATATATATAATTTACATTTTACCACAACCGTCACATGTGAAATACTCTTGCTGCCAATTTCATTTTATGAACAGTTAACACAGTTAAATTTCACCACAAACGCGGAAAGAAAACCATGGGACCATGAGCAACATCATGCCAGACCTCCAACCTGTCATGCGATCATTGCTTCCGTGTTCCATGTTGGCAGACGACACAACACTGCTGTCAGCAAATGTGGGAAGGGATAACTAGGGGGTGGAAAACATGGTTGCACTTTTTTCATGTTGGTGGGCTGTATCTCCCCCCTCCCCATCCACTTCCTTTGGTAGACACAGACCTCAAGTGGCTTAATTCAAGCAACGTGACTTAAAGAACATGTGTTCCATGTGCTGCAAAAATGGCATGTGCACTGTTTGTTAGTAAGACCGATGGGAAGGAAAACAGACTTTGCTCATCAATTCAATCGTCACTTCGTCACTACTCTTTTGCACATCTGTCTGTCAGTCTATCATCACCATTGGCGAGAAGCCATGTCTTTGTTTGCATGTTGTAAAACAACAATCAAAGAAAGCAAATGGACTCAGGCTGTGTGTGTATGCGTGTGCGTGAGTGCATGTGAGTGTATACACATGACGAAATGACAATAAACCAATTAAACATTTATAAATAATGGTGCAGGGATTTGTTTACTGCACACCTGTTCATGACATGTCCGTTCGGCCCTTATAGCCCAGCCATTCAAATGCATGGGGATTTCGGACCCCTGGTAGCGCTGCCAATAAAATGAATGGGGAATTCAAACGACTAATGTTTATATATGTATTTTCAAGCCAAGAAAAACTAAAATACCCTGCAAAGTCGTTTTGGTGATTTGCTTCTAAATACATTAATGATTGAAGAAAAGTGCTAAAAACATGCAAAGACAGAGAACAACAATACTCTGCTGCTGAAAAAACAGTAGCGCTAAAGTCTTTTTCACCTTCTCAGTTGTCCAGATTTTTGCGGGACAGGGCTAAAATGTGTCCAGATCTCTGCTATCTGTCACAATTGGGAGTTATTTAATAATAAAACCTTGGCTCATTTCTACCACTACAATACGTAGTTAGCCAGTTTGCCATCTAACTATTCCTACAACCTCCCAAAATGATCCCAAATCTTCCCTAAGCTATTTTGATCCTCACAGAGCGAGCTAATAGCAAGTTGGACATCTCCCCACTAAAAATAGCCTGCTAATTAGCAGCTAATAGCTATTAGCTGCGTTCGGTCCATCCAATTACTCCACAACCTCGCTCCATTGCGTAGATCCACACAACAGAGTCACTTAAGACAGCTCGCAAGCTAACAAGCGGCTAGCTAATAAGCAAACTCGCAAGCTCGATCGTGCCGCGGTTGTCCAAAATGTCAGCGTTTCGTTTTGTGTTGTTTTGTGTGGGTCCTCAATATAGACACTGATGTGAAAAGCTAATTATTTATTAAACTGTTTCTTCAGCCTGCAACTGACTCCAGACACGTTAGCGCACGCTGTACAAACGCATTTGATTGACAGGGGAAGGTCAGGTTCAGTAGACGCGCCCACAAAAGTCCTTCAGGTGGAACGTGGTCTTTATTCGTCATGATTTTGGAGCCGTACTTTATGTCCATGGCGATTTTTCTTTTTTTATTCAAATGTATAAGGCTTGTTAACAATACTATTCTCTTTGCTGTGTCAAATTTTTAAAACTTAACAGGGTGTTTAAGAAAAGAAAACCTTTGTAGGTTCATACCAGTGTTGCCCATTCACTCAAGTAGAACAAAGTGCCATTCTGCTGTTGCTTCTTTCTTTTGGATTCTCCTTTGACACGAGACACTTTTACTCCCTCGACTGCTTCCACCCCTTTCCGGTATAACCTCTTAAATTATCCTCTGCCAAGGGCAGTCACTTTCATGCTACTTTATTGCTGTTGAATGAATTGAATTATATTTAAGTCTCCCAAACTTAAAATGTACAAAACCACATAATCAATATGTTGGGTATAATATAGAGTATGTGGTTTTTTTTTTTGCTTAATGAAACATCAGTTTGTGGGAGCAAGGGGGCACAGATGGAGTGGACTGGGTGTGTGTGTGTATTTTATTAAAATTTTTAAACTCGTCTTTTTTTCTTTACTCTTAAATGTTTTCAAAGTTTTTTGTTAATGTGCTTTAACATTGTCAATGTATACGTTCTTCTAGTAATTTAACTTTTACTATTTAATTTTTCTCTGCTTTGCTTCGGAATGCCATTAACTGTTGTTAGTAATCCTGTACCTGGTTCAGCTGCAACACACCAACATACAAACAAGAATCAGTGTGTTCAAGAGTGGAGGAACAGAACCAATTGCGCCACGTAAGGGAAGGTTTAGAGAACTTACACCCACCAGAAATTTGGAGCCGTTTTCTTCATTCTGTTACATAACCGTATTCCTGACCACACTGGGACTATGGTTTGATGACACTGCCATTCGTGGTTATTTATGAGTTTGTGTTGGACTAATATTATGCCAGATTTGTGTGGGTAGTAAAGTACTGAACCTGTCATAGTAGGGGGAATATTTTGTGTTCTTCAAAAAGAATGTGGGCCCCAATAGTTACTTTTTAACCTTAGCTCAGTCTGGAGGATAGATTGTGAGGACGGTCAAAACTTTTTTTTGTATGACAACTAAGGGAACCAAACAAGGAAGTGTTCACTCCTATCTCTCGTTTCCTCTCATTCCGCTCTGCTGGTCTGACTGTTGATTCAATTATCCACTGTAAAATAAACTCAATGTGTAATTTCTGTAATTGGGTATCATTACATTGATAATATCACAATATATATGAAATAAACAGACACATTCCACACTGAAATGAGTACACACACAAAAACCAAGGGGATTTTAGTCCACTGAAAAGTCAACTTGACCAATATCATTGTTTTTTTTTACCTTGCTAGTAAAAAACTTTAACATCTAATGAAATCGCAAAGCATCAGTCATGTAACTAGGGCTGGCTTTTGCCAACAGCCTCACGATGCAGTGCGTATCACGATACAGAGTCACAATACGATACATATAGCAATAGTGTGTATCTCGATACATGACCTTCAAGGCGACGTGTATCCTGATATTTTACATTTCTTTACATACATTTTAATGGAAACTTGCAGAATGAATGTCCAATATCAATTCTGACGCCTCCGTGTCGATACGTGTATGTATTGTAAAGAGGCGCCAAACGATAGATCGCCATATTGATTTTCTGAGCACACACCTACATGTAAATGGAAAAAATTTGTGTTTACCGTACATCATCATCACTGTATGTTGTAGTTGTAGTAAATGATAACAATTAAAATGACATTTCCACCAAGCTTAGTGTATCAGCACATTGCCTTTTTTTTTTTTTTTTTTAAGTTGGCATCAAGGTTATTTTAGTTAACAAAAACTATACGAAAAAACGAAAACAAAAATTCAAAAAAGCTAATTAATTAATTTAATGCATGAGCCTTTGGGGATGATTTTAAATGTGATTTTAAGTATATTTATTTTGACGTTTGAAAGTGTCACATAGAAGTGACATCATCTAGTAGCAGCCATTAGAAAAGCACCTTCAGATGACGTCACTCTGATGTGACAATGAAATGCAATGCTAGGTAAGAAATTAGTTATTTTCTCATGATTTTACCATGGTGTTTATTAAATATTGCGCACAAGCAGAGGTGACAAAATCAGGTCCAGAAAGTAAAAACCCTGTCACAGTTTGGCTTTAACCCCATGTGCTAGCTAGCTAGTGTTGGAAATCAGTCCTTCATTTCTGCGTGTTCAAATAAATTCAAAGTTGAAATCTGTGAACAAGTTTGCCAGCTTTTATTTCAGAGTCTGAAAGACAAATTAGGGGCTGCTCAATCCTAGTAGCTCACCCACAAATGTGTTCTTCTCAAAGTTCATGCATGCATATATACACAAAACGTCCCCACCCCCTTCATCGGCAAGGAAGTACCATTTGCCCTTCCAGGCATAGCCCCCCATGTGACATTTCCTGTCAAAACAAGTCTACACACCCCCTCTCCTTATCTCTGGCTCAGGATGTGGGCAAACACTTTGATCTTGTTCTGTCAGCAAAGCGAAATACAATTAGGCCATCTCCCATTGAGTTCTTTTAGTCCTCAACAGATGTGGGTAAATAATTGGCTCCTAGATAAACAATTGACCTCTGGAGCATCCTCGCACCAGAGACTCACGCAGACGGCCCTGTTGTTCAGACACCTCTTATTTAGATCAAATCAGACACCTCACTTCCCCAGGGGAGAGGACAAAGACCACAGACTAACTAACATATGGGGAACAGTTGTAACATATCTAACTAAAATCAAAAACACTTTGAAAAATATAAATTGAAACAGAAAAACAATGTTAATAATCCAACACTAGCTAACTAGCTCCCTGGCTAGCTCCAATGGTGCTCGTTTACCTGCTAGGGAGCTAGATAGCTAGCTAGCATCAATGGCTAAAGCCAAACTGTGGCAGAGTTTTTACTTCCTGGACCTGGATTTGCCACCTCTGCGCACAAGTAATATACATTATATATAAAAACAAATATTTAAAAAAATAAACACGAAAACTAATACTGAAACTAACTAGAACTAAACTAAGCATTTTTTAAGTAACTAAAACTAAACTAAAACTAACAGAACCACCCTGAAAAGTAGTTAAAACTAACTAAATTCAAAAAACAAACTCAAAACGAAATAAAAACTAACTAAAATGAAAATTCCAAAACTGTAATAACCCTGGTTGGCATAAATCAAATTATAGTTAAAAATATGCAAACTACTTTGTGCATCAACTCTTCCCCTCAAAACATTGATATTTATTAACCAAGGTTGTCTGCACTTGATTTATTAAAAACTGAATAATTTACAGTTTATTGATACTGTATGTTGATTTTTATTTTATTTTTTTTGGGGGGGGGGGGGTGCAATATATCATGATACTTCTCTTCCCCCCCCCCCCCTGCCCACTCTTAGCAGTACCTTATTGATCCACGTATTGAAATCTTCTCCTATAGTATCTCTTTTCTAGAAAAAAATGACTCTACTTCTCTGTAATTTCACAAGAAACTATACAGTTATGAAAGCTGGAAGAAGTCAAATCGGCTGTATGCACATGTTTTTATCTTCTTGTATTACCATTGAAGCTCTGCGTTTAGGAAAGAATAACAGAGAGGAAGTCCGGCTACACATGTAAGACATTTTGCGAGCACTGCATGCTGTAATCAAGCATCAGTAATCAGTTTTCAGGTTGCCTCCCAGCCCCTTTTTCTGATGTGTCTCAGCTGCAGCGGCAGAGCGCACCCTTTGTTGTGGCAGCTCTTCAGCCCCAAACTGGAGTAACCCGTAAAAGTCCCCCCCAAAAAATTGACAGCCAGCAATCAGAGAAAGCCAAGGGTGCCCCTTTTTCTTTGAGCTACACCAAAAATACTAGTACAGTTAAAAGTGCAAACAAACTGGATTTTTTTTTAAGGAAAGGCGACCACCCTCTGTTTCCTAAAAATAAAAATGAAAGAACCCAATAATTACATTTGGGCTTGACCCAAATAGTGTTTACTTACACAAGCTAACACCCTTTGCACCTGTCAGAGAGCTGAGCTGCGCCACCACAGTGACCTCAAATATTTGTACGCACACTTTGAAAAAGAAGCAACATTTATTACAATTCTTCAAGACAGAGTAGGCTGTGCGTAAAGCTAATGTTATGCTATATCAATGACAACAATTGAACTGTATATTGGAAATTGTGTCATGGGTCATGACAAAAAACAAAATAATCTTTCCCTGTGAATGAATAACAGATTTATATTTTACAAAGAGATCCTTGGCAAGTGTAATTGAATTAGGAAGTTCCTGGTGTACAGTAGTGTGGCCACTTCCATAAGGTCAAAAAGGAGGACATATTTAAAAAATTCATAAGCGTTCCCATGCTATAACGCGGTTCACTTTTCACTGTCTCGCTGTTTAGCGGATTTTTTGTGTGCAATTTTGCGTGCATTTTTTTTTTTACAGTAATGTGCCTATTTTATAAAATTTATGAAGGTTTGAACATGGTTAAACAGGAGAGAAATGTGACAAAATGTAAATGCCTCAATGAGAAAAGTGTATAAACTGTGTGGTGAGGGGTTTTAGAGCCTTAAAACATTTATAATAAATGTAAAACAAAGCTATAATTACTTTGCGGATTTCATTTATTGCGAGTAGCCTATTTTGGAACCTCACCCCAGTGGAAAACGAGGGAAAACTGTATATCAGACTTGCGGTGTATTTTCATCAACAATAAAGTTTTGCATGGTTTATAGATTATGTTTGTGCACAAAATGGTAAAAAAAATATCAATAAAAAGTCAAACTACTTTTTGACAATTTATTTTCATTTATAGTACCATGTACTATACCATGTTTTTAACCCGTTAAGGCCGTTAAAGTTCCAGCGCTCTTGTCCCTTTAAAACCTTGAGAGCAGATAAGTAAGCAGATAAGAATTGATTAATTCTTGGTCTCTTAGCTGATTAAATTCATCAGTATATGCACAACAGGTTGACGTGGGCCTCATAGTATCTCCTGGAATTGTATTCAAGCATTAATGGTTGACGCAGATTGGTGGGAGTTATGGAATAAATGACGCGATTGACGAGAGCACGGGAGGAATTTGAATCAGTGTAACCAGTCAACAGTGACATACTGTTAAGAAATTTGTTTGTAGACAATGATTTTTAACTGAAGCCACTTTTGGCCAATACAGGCCAGTCGTGACAAATGGGGGAGGGGCTGATGTCGGCTCACATAAACTCAACCACGGCTCATTTTCTTTAAAAAGTGTCCGGCTTAGGGTTGAGCAGGACTCAGGACACATTACTGAAAAGTAGGACAGTCCGGCCTAAAGCTGGACATCTGGCCACCCTAGTGTACAATAGGTGTCTAAAAACACCTCAAGTTCCACAGCTGAATTGTAGATTTTTTTAGATTTTGTTTACTTAAAAGGAACCCCGACTGCCATGACAAGTTTGCTTAGTCATTTAGTTGTTACTAATATAACTATGAGATTAATTTTTCAAAAATCATTTCCAGTTTAATACATTTTGTAGAAACTTTATTTGGACCTACGCCGCCATTGTTATTTACGTCGCAACGCATTCAGTGCGTAGTGACGAAGAATGGCAGCAGGCTCTCTGCCGAGCAATGCAAAACGACTATAAAGAAAGCAAGGTAAACCTCTGTAGCGTTCCTAAAGGGACGATCAAAACTCTTGAATGCGTCTGGTGAATGACGAGAGCACGGTGTGGGGGAGGGTGACTCTCCCGATCGCATGTTGTTTGTTTAGGAACGCTACGACGCTTAACTTGCTTGCTTTATAGGCGTTTCACCAGCCGCCACTCTACGTCACTACGCACGGAATGCGTTGCGACGTAAATAACAATGGCGGCGTACGTCCAAATAAAGTTTCTACAAAATGTATTAAACTGGAAATTATTTTTCAAAGATGAATCTCATAGTTATGTTAGTAACAACCAAATTAATAATATAGAGCAAACTTGTCATGACAGTCGGGGTTCCTTTTAAACTGCTAATGCTAATTGATTGCTAATTGTTAGCATAGGCTAATTTTGTAGGTATCTATGATGACTCACGTGATGTCGTGCATATACTGACTGTATTTTATGTTTCTGTCTCTATTAATTAATTCATTATTAATTCACTCTAACTTAGATGTATGATGGGATGGGAAAACAATCAACTTCAAACGTCAATCAAGACTAACTTTGCAGATTCCGCAGTATTCATATCTTAAACCCACAAATTCCAACCTCATGGTGGCACCACGGGAGCGTCTGGAAAATGAATGTGAGGAACATTCTGATGGCTAAAAGTGGGGGGAAGAACGCTCTTCTTTTTTTTTTTTTCTTCCTAGTTCGCCTTTCCTCAGTTCTGGAAGTTCAGAAATATCCCCTGACACCAATGGCATGACCTTGTGTAATATGACAAGAATCATTGGACGGCAGTGATTCTATGTTGCAAAGAACGATGTTAATCATTTGAATCGCATCACATATCTAAATAGGACAATGTGTCTAAGTGGGCCTTAAGTGACCTGAAGATTTGAGATGAATACGTAACGTCTCAATGTGACTGTGAAAAACTGAAAGGAAATTTGACAATTGCAACGTCATTTCTCATTATCCAACCAGGGATCACGCTTCCCAGCTGCAATAACACACACACACACATACAAACTCAGACCTGGAACATCTGCTTGAAACATTTATTTGAACTTTTATTTTGTTCTTCTAAACGGTGACACTCTACTTCTTTGAAACACTGAATTGAAACTGACAGAATTATTTTAAAACATCTTTATGCAGTTTATTAGTGTTGAGGATGGTAGACTCACAGAAGTTTTTTTGTTTCTACTTTGATTTCCTTCACAAAAAAACAACTGGCTGCCTCTGCCACTTTCGGAATCGTGGCAGAAGTGAGCCAAGTGGATATAGTGGTTTCCGCAACACACGCAGCTTTGTCAGCATCTGCAAAGCTGCACAAAGTGACTGATCTCAGCTTGCATTAAAATGTGCAAAACCGTCAAGGGACTCGTGTGCGCTCTCTTCTTTCAACTCAGGGTAAGGTTTAACTGTTGGTTGAGCGGCATTTAGGCGTGTGGGATGCTTTGATAGGAAGTGGCATGATGCCCAATGTCAACAGCAGATTATAGGTCTTGAACATCTGCAGAAACTCTTAAGAGGTCCCACGCACGGGGCATTTTGGAGATCCAAGTGCGTCCCCGAGCATTGATGATGCCAAACAATCTTCCTCTCACTGTGACTAACATCAGCAGACTGTTAAATATTGTGCAAAAATGAAGCTAAATAGTTCAAATGAATACACAGTGGTACCTCAAAGCTCAAATGCCCCCAATCGTTGGACAATTTTAAAGTTGTCAGGAGTGGTACGGCTTAAAAGCTGGACAAAAACTTAGGGTTTAAGCGATCATAATGCACGTCACACAAGACGTCGACGTACCTCGAGTGTTCAGTATAGCCACTTACTCATACTCAGACTCCAGACTTCTGCGTGGGTGGTAGCAATGCACATGAAAAATTGTTTGCCGATAAACATGAGACGAAGACTCCTGCTTGTTCCAATCCAGCTTGTTGTACTTCATTGCCGTGCCAGCCAGAGATGACGCAACATTGAGCCAGTCAGCGTTAGTAGTAGCACCAAGGGGGAATTCATGTAGTAAGGATTTTGAGAGTAAAAAGACATGAAAGTTCAATAAATGCAAGCTAGCTGGCTTTTGTCTTTTCTTTAGTTTAGTTTAGTTTGTAAAAATGTTAGCGCAAATTTTCGCACTGGCTTGTGCGCAGTTAATGTTAAAAAAAAACTAGTCTGAGGCTCATTTACTTTTTTTACATTCTCAATAATCCCTCCATCCATCATCTACCGCTTATCTGGGGTCGGGTCGCGGAGGCAGCAGCTTTAGCAGGGAAGCCCAGACTTCTCTCCCCAGCCACTTCAGCCAGTTCCTACGGCGGGATCCCAATGCGTTCCCAGGCCAGCCGAGAGACATAGTCTCTCCAGCATGTCCTGGGTCGTCCCCTAGGCTTCCCGCCGGTGGGACATGCCCGGAACACCTCTCCAGGGAGGTGTCCAGGAGGCATCTGAACCAGATGCCCAAGCCACCTCAACTGGTTCCTCTCAATGCGGAGGAGTAGCGGCTCGACACTGAGTCCCTCCCGGATGACCGATTTTTAAGTGAAATTTAAGTTAAGCGACTGCATCTATTCATTTTCGACACTTCTTATCCAGGTGGGTAAACCACAAATCTACGTTGACACATTTTCAAAAACAAACAAAAAAAACGAGACACTACTCTGAAAATATTGAAAATCACAGCTTACAATAAATTTACTTTAACTCATGACCTTACATCTCGCATTGTAACATTGGAAATATGATGCTAGCTTGTTTTGCGTTTCGTTTCCCATGATTCTTAGACAAGGAAGCAGGAAGTAGTTCTAGATCCGGTATGTCTGCTAGCTATTAGATGCGGATGAGAATGCAAACGTGAATGTGAAAGTAAATATGGAGAAATTTGACAGTTGCATTCATTTTGAATTGCTTTATAGTGTAAATCATCATGACAACTGTGTGATTGACATACACGTGGCTCAAACAATTGCCTTTGTGACTGGACTACTGGGAGACCGCGATGGGACCTGCGTAAAAGTGTGACAAAACAATGGAGCTTGCAAAATTCAGTGGGACACAAGGCTTAATCGGTTGTTTAAAGGTGGGGTCTTTAGTTTTGTCCGTTTGTGTTTGTAAAACTGACTCCTCCCATGGCTCAACCCCCACTTTTCTAGTCAACATTGCGCCTGCCTTCAGCGACACGCAAAAATGTGTTCCATTTTTATTATTTCCAATAAAAAAAATAAAAAAAATTGAAATCAAATCCAACTGGAGGTTCACCACCATCCTGGAAGTTCAAGTTTGCTGACGACATCTTGCAATAAAAACACATTTACAAGTTGTACGGCAAATTCCGCAAAGTTTGAGCTTTAACTAAGCGTATTTTCTCTTAGACGCACGGTCCAAAAGGAAGATGCAGCCATAACAACCTTGTGCGCCAAAATGGAAAACGCAGAGTGCCAAACCAAAAAACAGGCGCCTCGAGTATGAGGTGAAACACAAAGTGCAGACATGCAATGAGGCTCAGGAGGTTGAAAATGTGCTTATTTGTGAAAGCAATCTGTTGTTTATCCTTGAGATCCAATTTTCAGTTCAAATGTTGCATAATTTTCCCTATTTTCAATAACCTATTCATCGAATGGATGTCAAACCTGTCAGCATAGCACTTAAATAAACTAGAGGAAACAATTATGTTGTCCTTTAACTTCACGTAAATGCTGACTGGATGATGCGCAACTGAACATCTCACTGTCTTCGGTCTTCTAAGAGGTAAAGCGTATGCCAACAGTGCATCACCCTTTCTTTGCTTCTAAGCCCTGCTGGACCTCGTAGCACATCCCTGGAAAAATCATTTAAACTTTGTGTTTATTTTGGAGGACTCAGAGGAGCTCTTTCCTACTGACTGGCAGGATGAACAGGGATTGCCGTTGCAGCAGTCCAGATTGTTTATAGTGGCATTAGTGCTGAAATTAAGATATGGTCAATAAATAACAGGAGAACTTAAACAAGAGGTGCCTTGAAGGAAATGTTCTGTTATCAGTCATTTAAAGGCTGGTAGCAGAAGTGAGCCTAAAACGGACAACATGTTATGCTTTCCCATTATAGGGCGATGGTTTAGTATTTATAAATGCTGCTTTTACAAATGGATCAAATGTGCGACAACATCCTTAATGGGAAGTCAACCCTTTTTTTTTTTTTTGCAAACAACATCTTCTATGCAGCCCCACTAGTCTAAATATGGTATTCTGGTTAATATTGCATTAGTGGAATATGAGTTAAATCCAGCCGTTTTCATCCATCTCAAGGGACGGCCATTTTGCCACTTGCTGTCATATGTGTTTCTATGGATAAAAACGGCTGGATTTTGCTTCATAACTCATATTCCACAAATGTAATATTATTCAGAATGTCATGTTTAGACTAGTGAGGTCACATATAAGTTATATTGTTGTCAAGAAATGTTGACTTCCACTTTAATGGATCAGTCTGTGGTGCTATATTCTTTGTGGCGCCTCAACATAATCTCTTTCCTTTTGCCATTGACTTTCTGCTGATTGTGTGCATTTGCGCATCAGTCTCTGATTAACTTCATTTAGAATCCAGTTGAGGTGTATTCCGTGTTTGTTCGAGGCCTCAGACACATCCCCTGGAAATACAAGCTTTCTCAAAAACCACAGGTTAGGAAAAGGCAGGAAAATGTTCCAGCATGACATGTGGAGGAGTTTAGGCAGTATTGGGTGACACTACCAGAAACCACTACACAACAAAAGTTTATTTTATTGAAAACTACTGCACTTGGTGCCTATGAGTGCATGTGTGTCTTATGTGCCTCAGACGCTGTAATGAGTCTGTTTGTGATGTAATTATGGGAATGAGTTTGGGACACTCATGTGGTGGCCCATTTTTGCGCCATTAAAGTTGTAAAGTTTATAGAAAAAACATGTCAAATATTTATTTTTGTGAAACTATTGTTCTGTTGACTGCTTGCCACAGAAATGATGTTTATTTTTGTACTTGGTGTAATCCTAGCATATTGTATTTGTACGTGAAAGTCACCCCCCTGTTAGCCGCTCTCAAGCCTCCAACACACTCCAAACTGTTTTTTATTGCTCTAGTAGCTCAATTGTAGGCTTTTCTTTGTTGTCGAATCTTGAAAGCCTGAATAGTTGCTAAATCAATTTGCAAGGTTGCCAGTACCACAAACATTTTGTTACCAGATGAACAGGGCATGTGAGGGCAAGCATGAGGTAATCACCCTCCTCTGAAAGGATCCATAAATAAATATTTTCTCACATAATTATACCTCACAATCCTTTTTTTTTTCTTCAGCCAGGATTTAAATATTACTGTTGAAAATAAATGAAGTATATAACAGTATCACGCCTGGTTACAGAGTTTCGACGCACACCGTTATCATATTTATGACTAAACAACGATGGAATCCACCACACAGAACTCAGAATCTGCCTGCCTGCACCTCGATTAAATTCACATTACACTACCTGCGCCAATAGTTAGACATGGTTTGAGCAGGCGTAAAGTTGAGTCTGAATGTGAATACATGTCATTGGAAACTCCCTCAGTATTACGGAATGCCTAGCATGGCGCAGAGAGTTGAATGAAATTCCCATACAAGCACATCCAGACTTGCGTCGGCACAAAAATCAGGATCCCCTAATGTAAAAAACATTCCTCACCTAGATTTATCAAAGCAAATAGATAAAGGCACCCCTTTGGCCAATTGCTACAGTTTTATTTGTTCGTCACGTCTGAGAGAGACATCCTGTGGTATTCAGAGAAGATGAGCTGTGGTTCGAGGAAAGCTACTGGGGTCAGAAGCCAAGAAAACAACTTAGGAGATAGCTGAATATACTTTTTTGTTTAAAAGACTATAATTCATTTTAACATTCATAAGCAGGAAGGTGGCTTCATTCCAACAATTTTAATACTTAAACCAAAACTGCTTGGCTTGGTTACAGCAGAAGCTGACAGGCAGTACATCAGCCTGCATGATAACCAGGGTACATCTTTCAACTCACACTTAACAATAATCTGTGACATAATATAGACAGAAGGAAAAAAAATATAGTCCGCGGATTCATCACTCAGCCAAACGTTATATGGAAATTGATTAATTGTGTTTCCGTGTTGACATTGTGTTGATGCAAGGGCGAGTTCAGATGACAGCAAAAGATACGTTTGCTTTAATATCAAACACTCTTTCAAAAAGCAGCACACGTGTTTCCTATGTGGGATGTTTGAGCAAGACAAATGACAAATATCGGACATGCCGGAGACCCACTTGGCCACGCGTGCCATTTCCGCTGGATGCCTGGCTTTTGCTGGAGTTTTAAGAAATGTTTAGTCTTCACTCTAATGAAGAAAGATTAAATGCTGTCTCTCCAGCTTAGAGGCTTCCGCTGCTCGGCCTTTCTGAAACACACGTGTTGTGAATTTGCCTGATGGTTACAGTCACAATGTGGAGTCTTCCCTGAATAGATGCGGCCCTGGCAGACTTTTACTCATCATCCCCCGTTGACAGAGTGGACTGGAAAATCTGTATCCAGTTAAATGTAAATCCAGTCAAAATTTGAGAGGAGCCGATCAGTAGCAATTATGGCCCAAGAGACATTTTTTTCAACAAAAAATGAAGCTACTGAAAAGTGCTTGACAGATACATTTAAAATGACATTGATGTTTTTGAATGAATGGCACAATATTTTGCATAACAAAAAGGGCTTCTAATTTTTTAGGTTTCATTACCTTGAACAATTGATTCAGTTTGGTCCCTGATCTATCAGACAGAATCATTAGGGACTGACCTTCTGCATTGCATAATTCTCTACTTGGATCAAAAATCTAAAATGATGAATTGGTTACTGTCACACAGAAGCCAATTCATGACCATATTATGATACACAATGGGCAAAAGAGAAAAGGAACTAGAAAATGCAGGCTGTAAGGCTTAATGAAAACCTGTGGAATAGATGGAAGCGCTCATGGCGTGAATTGGTGGAATATATTGAAGTTGAAATGAAGTGATTGGGATGAAGAATGAGTGGGGAAAATGAGGGTACAAAATGGGGAATTGTGGGTAAGGCGCGAATCCTGGGAATGAAAAAAATAAAAGCGTCCACAGCCTTCACACAATAAAATCAAGCCTAAGTGTAAGCACTCAAATCTTATCCTACAAACTGTTTCTATTGAGTAGATTCACTCTTAGGGTTTGTTTGTGTCTGAGCACCAGGTGGTGCTGTGGCCCTCTCGTAGTCATTGTTTATTATTAATCTTCCACCAAATCATTCAAAACGCACTATTTTTGGCAAGTGTGAGTATCTTGGTGAAAGCGTTTGTGTTTCATGGGTCCGCAGTAAGTCCTGGAAGGTTTGTCAAAAAAATTGCAAATTGACACCAGATTCAGTGAACACGTGTATCATAAAAGAATGCACAAACAAACTTCCTAAGAAACCATGCCTAAAATGGAAAAGGAAGTTGGCCATTTTGGTTTGAAGCAGCCACTTTGGACAAAATCTGGGGTTCTTAATAGGATATTTTCCCAAATAAGCCCCAATTGGAAGCAGGTCTACGAGACCGTTGGACGACACTAAATTGAATGAAACTGATTTATTTATTTATTTTTTCAACATGTGTTGGGTGTGTGGATGTTTGATGATCGTTTTGATGATTCCCCTTGAAAAAAAGGTGTGTGAGGTTCTGTTGATAACTTCTTGCAGCTTTTGAATAATTATTGCATTTCTTCAAATATTGTTCTTACCCAGTTTCACTGAGTCTTGTGTGGTTGACACCGGAGAAAGCCGAGTGGTAAGATGTTGTGAAGAAAGATCTGGATTTCTATTAGCAGCAAGCTGATCAGCTGGCATGGCAACAAATAGCTTCTAATTGTACAGTACAGTAAGTGCTGAACTAAAGTTGCTTAGCATATGTAATAAAATAATTCAACAATGGTCATTACAATCCGCTGTGCAAAAATGATCCATGCTTGTCTTTAAATTTCCTTTCACGTTATGGCTGCTCAGTGTCTACATGGACATCTGGCAACACTTTGAGATATTTTTCCATCAGTGTGAGGATCTGCTGTGCATTTTTTTTTTTTTACTTGATGATCTTCAAGGCCTCAGGGTTTTCCAAACACTATGGAAATGTAAACCAGTGTGTTTCTGTATATGGATTGTTTACAATGGTGTTTACAATTTAGCTGTGCCATGTTGTTGGAATCTGAATCAGTGACACCTCAAAAGCTTTGTTTACACAAAATTTTTGATAGTTATTTTCAGGTCTTTTGTATTTTGATCTGTATTTGTGAACAGGTGGTGAAATATAATCATTTGAAGTTTTATTTCTGGGTATGTGCATTTAGATCTGATACATGACTTAGAAGAAAAGTCCTTTTGTTTGAACTCACCCGTTTTTCATGAGAGTAAAAGTGCTGGAGCCTACCTGTGAAGCTGAACGACAATGGAAAATCCTTCTGAGCAATTGCACAAAAATTGGCCAATACAACCATTTGGACGGCCCTGGGCAAATAAATCATTGGCATACTAAGTAACAGAAGGAAAACAACTGCCATTGACATCATGAACATTGTTGAGAGCTGAAAAGAACGTTTGTGACATCAGCAAAAACCTCAGGGCAGGGGTGAAGGTAAAAAGACACTTCATCTATTGAGCAAAAATAGAAAGGCCAGACTGGAATTTGCCTAAATGTTTTAAGGACTGATGAGACAAACAAAATATCAAATATTTTCTTTAGGTAACAGTAATCTCATGGACTTTGACAAAATGGGAAATGCTTCTGTCCACCAGTTTCTCAACATGCCCATATTTCCAGGATTTTGCAACTGAAAGCAAATGACTGCGGTTGCAACGGCGTGTGCTCATATTCAGACCTGCAACTAGAAAGACACAATTTGTATGTTTTCCTTCCACCCATCCATTTTCCGAACCACTTATTCCTTATATATTGTAAGACCAGCATACTGTAAATACAGTACAGTCGAGCAGCTTGTCTGATGACTTATTAGCTTGGATGTGAACGTGCGTAGAAGAAATCACCGCAGTGGATGTTCTGAGTCACAGAGTACAGACGAACCAAAACTCCTTCCTCTCTTCAGGTAGTGGGCCCCAGTCATGGCGGATCTGCAAGGTTTGGACCAGCACCATGGAAAGTATGGTTCTTGCGGTTCATTTGAACGGACAACAGAACTAGACCTACAAAGGCGCCTTTCATTTTACTGCAGGTTTGATCGCAGAAGCCTTTCTGGGAATATTATCCTGCAACCATCTTTGTTACTTGTTTATGCTAATCTGTCATCTTGACAAGGTATGCAGTGTTTCACACTAGCAATTCAGTACACGCTATTACTTGCATGTTTTTAAGTGTGCATCAACTTGAAACAAATACACTCCTGTCCCCAAACAGACGCCCTAAAGACTTGCTTCGCCGCTTTGCTAAACAAAACAGGAGCACCTACTGATGTGAAAGTGTCGGTTATCTTGTGATATGAGTGAAGGAAATATTTTAGGTTTTTTAGTTCGTTTTATTAAATACTGTAATGTATTTAACATATCACCTTTTATTAAATTTATTTGAATTATTTTATTATTTATTTTAACAAATAAAGGCAAATAATAATAAATGCCTTACACCTAATAGCTATCTGGCCCTGGCCACTATAAGGACATTTACATACAGCCTTGGGATGGGAATAGAATGTTTTTTACTACCACTGACATATGAATTAAATTACTCACCACATGTTGTTCATTTAGATAATCTATGCAGAATATTTATGATGGTGAATAATGGCCATGGTTACCATTACAAACACCTGGGAACACAGGAATATACAGTTTTTTTTTATTGAGGGTTGATTAAGCCATTTCCATCTATAAAACCACATTCCAGGAAACTAAAGCTTTACTTGGGGTGAATAAAACACATTATGAGATTAAAGATGTGCACCATATTGTGGACAGTCAAGTAAGGAGTGTGCTCAAAGATGAGTAACTGACATCAATTTATGCTGACTGACCAGATACATTTTCCGAGCTTAATAATGCCTCATTTCGGGGTTTTGACGATGTTGCCTGCATCTGCCATATATTGTATCGCAAGTGTCAACCTAATGTTACCCTTAACTTGGGTTTGTATCTGGTGATTGGGGTAGTAGCACAGAAATCAGAGCAAAACGATAAGAGTCCAATATGCGTGATTGGTCCGATGAGTCACATGCTGTGATGACGTTCTCAGCATGACGTCGCGAGAGGTTATTCATGATACTGAGATACTTGCTTAAAACACGCATTTATAACTGTTTTCATCGAAAAATAAGATTTTAGCAACAGAGGCAACGCAAGATGGCTGAATTGGCCGTCGCCGTAATGACACCCCTTGACCCGGGACCAGTATTGTGTGAGACAGAGTAGAGTAGAGTAGAGTAGAGTAGCGTAGAGTAGAGTAGAGTAGAGTAGATACCGGTGGTGTTAACAAGGCTTTAAGTGCTCGATCCAGAGGTTAGGAAGGTTGTTATTCATCATGGCAATAACAAATAATTAAAAATATATATATTGGAAGTCACAGTCCAGGTGAGTGGCTACAAATAACAGAGCAGTTTATTAACCGTTATCAATACAGTACATATGAGTGCATATTTGTCTTACCATCTTTTTCCCATTTTTTTGTACAGCACTAAAGACTTTTGCGCAGCGGCCTTCCAGTTTATCAGATAATCTTAAAAGACCACGGTGGGTAAAACTCGAGAGAGAAATCACAAGTAGACATTCCTCAAACAACAGGTCATGGCAAACTGGTAGAGCTGCCCATGACTCTAAAAGATATGAGACTAATCAGTGCAATTTTCAGCATTACAAGCTCCCCCCTAATGGTAAATTAAAGAGAGAGTCAGGATGTGCTATTTTTGCAGACTAATGTGAAGCATACCTCTGCACGATCACTAACAGAAAGCCGAAACTCAAGCGATCGGACGTTCATCATCTGAGATGACCAAAAGTAACTTTGGCCATTTGGACTGGATGGAAATCATGAGTAGAGTATGCAAAAATAGTGATAAGGCTGATTTTTGGGACCAGTCAGCGTCTTTAAAATGTGATCACCGTTCAGATCACAAGATGGAGCAATATGTCTATTAACAACCTCTTTATTTACTGTATATAGGCCTACTTGTGTACTGTTTACTGAGTATCAACAAACGTGTTCCCAAGCATTTTTGTCCATGTATAACAATCTCTGCTAACAACAGTGATTTATAAAATAAAAATAAATAAATAAATAAATAAAGCTTTTTTTTTTGGTCGTGTGTTTAAACTGTATGACCTGACAGTACTGTATAATTATAATTATCCAAATGATCAATGATCTTTTGGAAAACCATCCTTCCCTGGCCCCATCGTATGCCTCTAATTACATTTTTGATTATTATTTCTTAACTTGTCACGGCATGACTAAAACTAATCAGAGATTGTAGAGCCAGATGGCGTGACTGAGGCATGTGTCAAAGGCTCGTAGGGACCCACAAAGGCTTTTTTGCAAAGGAGACTATTATAGTTTATTGGCCAGTTATCTAACTCAGATTAGTGATGAGTTAAAATGAAGGTATTGAAAAGTTCTTTACTTCATGTCAAGTATAAAGTGGCTGTTTGAGGCGCGAAGGCTGCATACTGCAAACATAACCATTCCCATCGGGTCATTGACTAATTTGATCACCTCTCTTACTTTCTAATTGATTGTACATTCCAAAAACATCAACATCAAACTGGTAACAGTACACTTTTGGCAATACTCCATCAGGAACACGTCATGCTAGCAACGTAGCAACATTGGCATGCCACCGTGCATTGGGCTAGTAGTGAAGCTAGGCTATATTCAAATCTTGCTAACAGTTTCAAAATTACATCCTCCAACTTTAAATGAGTTGAAGTGGCGCGGTTGCTCAAGGAGCAAAGCGACATTTCACATCAAAAGAAGTTAATAGATCGACTACATATTGATAGATAGTGACAAAATCTAATCTAGTGACGGCCAAAAGCAATTTATGCAAAATGCAAAATATCAGCTGATCTGATAAAGCCGATCCAGGCCATTAGCAAAGTTGAGAAGAAATGCAAGGCAGCACTCGTTTTAGTCCACTGAGGTGCTGTCATTCTTAGTGAGCCTTAAATTACATGTTTGCCGTTAAAAGATCAGATGTCAGTGTAAGTCTGCTGTCTTCTATCCGAGTGTCCCTGTTATTACAGTACACATCAAGCCTTTGGAAAAAATCTTTTGAGAAAATGGTTGAGGGTTTTTTTTTTTACTGATGACCCGAAAACTATGTGACAAGGTGAGGTTAGCAAAAGGTCAACCCTGCAAGAACAAGTTTCGACCACCAACAGGACAAATGGTGTGCTTGGTCTGTGGTTGCCATTAAACCCGAAATATGATCTACAACTGCTGTGGGGCTCAGATGACGCTGAGTGGCACTTTTAAGGCCCTGCTTGAAAGGCAGGCAAGGGGAAAGATTATTGCTCATAGTTCTCGTGCTAAGACCGATTTTTAATAGAAATCAAGGTGCATCATAGGCAGTCAAGGAGCTGATGCATCCGTATGGCCTTGTTAAGGCACTTGAAATGACTTTCAATGATGAAGTGCTATATCCTGCAGTGGTAGTTCTAATATCACACTTTTTTCCCCCCGAGGGGGTGGGGGCAAATGTGCCCCAAAGTTCACAACAATTCATCATGTTATTCTCTCGGGGCTTCAAGCTATCTCCAAAAGATTGCTAGACTTGTACTAGGCATACAAATAGGGTCCCGAATGTCCCCACATGCTTTTTACTAAACAGGAATTGGTTTGAATGTCATCAACTGCAAGAATGTTTATCATTGCTAGCTTCCAGGCCTCTAAGTACAACATTAATCACCAACAGTACTTGACATAAGGCACATAGAAGCCAAACATGCTTGAAAGCTAGACAAAACTACTTATTCTTTCAGCAAGTGCTCGTCTCATTTGTCACTATTTATTAGAAGTAAAGTATGTGCATTTAGACAGATTTTCAATACAAATTATGTCTATAGGTGAAAGTTTATGGTACCCTCACTCTAATCCCGTAACAAGGAAATTCCAAAGCCCAAATGGAAAATTATTTGCTAGGTTTAAAAATAAATCTTAATATTTTAATGCCTTTTATATGGTCAGAGCAAGGTATGATATTTTAACATGACTGTGGTTTCTTTTTATCTGAAAAATCTCTTGGCCATTTTCCCTCAAACCGAAATGATAGGGTAAAAGAAAGAAGGCCTTACTCTTTACATGTTGGAAATTAAACTTCCAGAGCAGATGGAAAATGTGAGAGAACGAAGCGCAAAGAGTGGAAACGTTTCCAGCTATGGTTCGAAGATTTCTAATTGAAGCTGACAGTGCCTGAATGCACAGACACGGAATTAATGGTCGGGACACATGTACCTCCCGACAGGCATGGAACAGCATGGATAAATCAATCAATGTCAACTTAAAGGTGTAAAAATTCTGTCCCTGGAGCAAAACATTAGGTAAAGCTTCACATCCACTTAATGTAATTGACTGAGATTTGATCTTACAATGTCTTGATGGGTCACATACTAAATTGATTTATCATATTTATCTTGTTATGGACTCAAATTGAAAATAATCTTTCTAACCTCCAGAAAACACACCCAAAAAAAAAGAAGAGGAACAAGCTAGCTTTTCCAGTAGTTAGCCATATATGCTCTTGCATTAATAGTGTTCATAAAATCCATCTACTATAATGTGACTGAATATGTCTGACTCTTATTTCTCTATTTAATTATTTGTTTCAGTCCATGCCTTACTCTGAATATGTTAGAATATATTAGAACTAAGTCTAAGTTAGGACCCAAAAGCAGGTAAGACAAGTTCGGAAACAGAGAGTCTTTATATACAAAAATACAAAGTAACAACAGATAGCAGGGCTGGATTCAGATGGCCTCGAAGAAAACACTCAAAACCTCAATTGAGAGAGCATGAGGGCTGCATGGGGCATGGCTGTAACCTCGAACACATGGAAGAACCGCTTGCAGGAAGACAGGAAACCTCGACACACTGACTAAAGTGTAACGCCGAAACTCCAGCTCAGACAAGGCACAATTCGATGACAGAATAAAGGCCTTTTATGATCAAATAAGAGTGACTAGACAAACTAGTGACTTGTAGCCTATAGCAGAGCAAATGACACCATTCTCATCATAAGGAATGGCTAACACATCATGTATAATGGGCATAACTGTATAGCAACTACAAATTAAAATTACTCGACAAAATAAGACAAATACCTCATCATCATAAGGGACAACATAATACAAGACCATAACAATTTCATGACCCCGTGACCCAAACAGTCACCTTCTCAATCTGCAACTCATTTGGTCGAGCGGACTGCCATTTTTCAGACCGCAGACAAATGAAACTTTTTTAAACAAAGGCATAACCAACAAAAGGGTTTCGTAACATCTGTGTTATTTTCTAAAGAAAACATCTGTAAAAAGTACTCATAACTATCACAATAAGCTGATCATTATCTTATTAAAGATGTCTGGATTGAGTAATATTTTGTTGGAAGTGCTCAAAGAGTAGTACAGGTTTTTCATGGGCTGGCAGCCATTCGTCGATTGGGGGGTTCAGACGGGTAGGGTGCTGTTAGGCTCTTAAATGACGTATATTCCCAATCATGACGTAGCTTATATGATCTGCTACAAAAAAAAGGGGGTGGGAATGGCTCAGTGATTGGGAACCACTGCTGCAATTTCCAATCAACAGTGTACAACATTTTGATGATCTCAATTTGAGTCAGTTGAGTTTTTCACGTTTTATACTGCCTGGTGACAAGCATTGATAGAGAAATTTTTCAACGATATCACAGTATTTCCAGATGAATTAACTAAATATTAACATGCCTGTCAGGTTGTGTCTGTGTTGTTGTGGACCAGACCAACCCAAACAAATCACAGATCATGACAATTACACAGATTTCTAAATATTAGCATACCTGGCATGACTGATATTACTACCATGAATCATTGACATGATTCACAAAGTATACAATAATTTTGCCAACCCGTTCGTTTTGGGCATTTCTTGTCTTAGATTACTTTACATTACACATTACAAAAAATGTGAGACACATCAAGTGTGTCCTTAGGTTAGGTCCCAGCAGATTTCGCCAGCTCCCTTGTTTTTGTTTTACTTTCACGCAGTTCCGTCCCGGAATCCCGTTTAGTTTTTTTGTTTATCTTCCAGTCCAGTCAATAAGCCAATTTTTTGTGCCACATGTATGTCAATCACACCGTTGTCATAGCGATTCATACAATAAACACCTATTAAAAAGGAATTCAACTGTTAGATTCCTTCCTATTTACTCTCACATTCACACATTCTCACATTCCGTTCACATTCTCATCTGCATCTAATCACTAGCAAGCGTATTTTCATCATATCGGAACAAGAACTACTCCCTGCTTCAATGTCTAAGAATCATGGGTAATGTAGTCCTACTAGGCTAACGCTGCAGTTGCAGTCAAACACAAGCTGAACATTTCTTGCGGCATTTTATATATATATATTTTTTTACAATGTTCGTCACAGCAAGCTTTCAAAAGCAACAAAGGTTGGATAATGGTGAATGCATTTCTAGCGCTGTTGAACTGTCAATCAAATTAGCTTTTAGCATTAGCTAAAGTAATACTAATAACACAACCACCGGTCACAAGAATGACTTAAATATAAAAAAAATTGTTCCTGTTGATAATTTATAGTTCATTTGATTTAGAGCTAAATTGTAGTGTCCTGTTTTTTTATTTTGAAAATCTGGCTGCCTTAGTCATTATTGCTCTTATTCTCAGTTGTTATCAGGGTTATTATAGTTTAGGCATTTTTTGATTTTAGTTTTTATTTCGTTTTGAGTTTTGTTTTTTAATTTAGTTAGTTTTAATTCGTTTTCAGGGTGGTTCTGTTAGTTTTGATTAGTTTTAGTTATTTCATAAATGCTTAGTTTTAGTTAGTTTTTTTTTTTTAAGTGTGTATTACTTGTGCGCAATATTTAAAAAAACACCATGGGAGCAACGTCATCTGAAGGTGCTTTTCTCTTGGCTGCTGCTAGATGACGTCACTTTTGTGTGACACACTTTCAAATGTCCTTATTCCGGTCAATATCAAGATAAATCATCCCCAAAGGCTCATGCATTAAATTGATTACCAAAGACTAAAACGAAGGACATTTTTGCTATAATTATAGTTAGTTTTAGTCAGTTTTGTAAACATAAAATGTAGTTCCAGTTATTTTATTTTTATTTTTTTATGATTATTTTCATTTTTATTTTATATTTAAAAAAAAAAATTCAGTTAGTTTTCGTTAACTAAAATAACCTTGGTTGTTATGTAATGTTTTTATGCCTGAGAAACATGAAACTCGTCTGAGGCATAAAACCCAGTTGTAGCTTTAAGAGATGTTTTTATTTCCCCTCACTCGAAGTACACACATGCCAGTTTTTAACCCCTTAAACCAATTTTTAAAACGTGAGACTTGAGAGACACCACGCAAGTAAAAAGTCACCATGATGCTTAGTGTACTCAAAATGACCAACCCAGCGCACCACGCACTTAAAAGATGTCCATTGACAAGCTCGAGTCTCTTCCCGCAAACCAGATGTCTGTCTTAGTATCAAGAATTAGAGCTAGCACGGTGCCACGGGCCATCCAGGCTGCTGGGAAATACAACGAGGATTAGAAGAAGCTAGGTTTTGTTATCTTATCTCCTAACTACATTGTGGTTGCATATAGATATCATCAGCATGATTCATTTAGCCTACCATCCAAGCAAGGACATGATAGAAAGCTTTAAAAGGCACAGATCAATCGAACCACTTTTTTTATGGGGTTATGATTTTTTTATGATGTTTATCTCAAAAGTTGAACAACGTGTTCTGTAAACCAGCAAACATATTTTCATAATGATAGCCTTTTAATCTGCAAGCAGGAAAATGAAATCATCTTGTCCTGAAGCATAATCCCTATGCAGGTGTTCTTGTAAAATAATATCGGGGGTGTTACCCCAAAGGAATCCCTCCAGGATTAGCTTGGAACCAACTTCAGGTCACGCGAGAACCTGTTGTTGACATCCTTTGTCAGTCTTGGAGAAAGGCGATTATTGTCTGACTTATGTACAAACCTGCGAGAAGCCAGAAAGTGGTTGGTTTATAAGCACGCCGCACACTATCACCGCACGCTTTCCGATCACGTCCAACTTGCTGTTCATGGTAAACCTTAGCAAGGGAAAGATGGAACAAAGAAAGCAAACCAAAGACATCTGCTGAAACCTGGCTCGACCTTCCCCTCACATCACTGACACACTGCAACTTTTCATTTGGTAATGGGGAACACATGGGGAGTGTTTTCATAGATATCCGAGGTAAATATGACTTGAATCATGAAATGGAGCTTCTTGCCATGTATTTAGCTATTGTCTGCTTTCTTTAATAGGTGACCACCTGAGACTCACGTTTCCAAAGCAGACATGTTTTAACACATGGACTCCTGGTTGAGTACAGCGTATGTATATGGCCAACTGAGATCGATGAACACAATAGTGAAAATTCAATATCTCATGTAAACAATTTACTGATAACTCTAACCCCAGTATTTCGTCTCTTGTTGGTGTTTAGGAACAAAGGGTTCAGGGATCCAGGGGTCTTTAGTAAAAGTTATTTTTTTTTTAAGTCAGTCTCATACATCTTGCTGTCACCATTTTACTCTCCAATAGAATAAAAAATGTGCGCGAGCCAGCTGCTGATTAGTTTATCTTATATGAACACAAAGTCTGGAACCAGAGTGCAGGAATGCTTTACTGTATGTGTTCATAGATGTTTTCACTTTGGTTTTCCACTGATTCATCCGGCCTGATCTTCATGCTGATGGCTTACGGACATGGAAGCAACCCCAGTGGTCGCATCCAAGTACATCATTGTACACTTGTTATTCCAGTTCCACAAGGACAGTCTTAATTAACACATTACCGTGTGTGTGTGTGTGTGTGTTTATGTCTTTGCCAGATTACAAAAACTGAAAGCAATTGTCCTGTAAAGGTCAGTTCACAATCTTACAAGAGAGCACAAATGAACCGAAACGTTCACAAGCTCTTTGAGGTCAATGATGACTATTCGGTTCCACATTAGATTGATATCTCTCTATTTAATTTTAAATCAAAGAAGTTGTTGTGCCACTTACAGTCTTTCACAATTTAATTTCCTTTATTTAATGTAAGACTTCTGTTGTCAAACATTTTCCATGTGTCCTTAAGAATCATATTCCCTATTCCCTCTTATTACGAATAGAAGCTGGCCTCTGACCGACTTCTGTGCCCTGTGACTACTAAAACTAAACAACAGTAGCTCAAATCAAATAATTTAAACATTTATGAGCTTCTCTGGAAAATCATTTTTGCTTATGACAACAACCCCCCAAAAAAAAGACTTTCCCTAAGTGAAAATAAGATTTGCAACATGGATTTTCTTGACTTCAAACTGGCTTTGCAGCTTGGTGTGAGGCAGTAAAAACACTTTCCCCTGAGCCTCATATGAGTGTTAAGTAAGAACTGCATTCAGGATGAGTGCCAGGCTGATGTCAGCACATCTGTCCACTCTTGTATTGCAGTACCGTATCAATCCTTATCCTTCCCTGGCAGTCGTCCCTGTCAACACCAAGACTATCGCTGGTTCTTATCTGTCACCTGCAGTCCCCCGAGTCACCAGACGGGGTGCTGTCGAAGTGCTTGTGAATATCAAGTCTCCAGAGACTATGAAGCAGTCTTCCCTGGCTCCGGCTCCCTGCATCCGCCTGCTTCTCGGCAGTTTTACTGACTGACGTATCCTCCCCCGCTGGGCCTCCCACTTGGGCCCACCACCTCAATTTATTTCATGCTCTCACACAATCCCCACGTGACTATTTCATGGAATGTTGTCTACTGAATTTAGTTTTTTTCCAAGATTGGTTGCCTTCCCCCGCCAAATAATCACTGTATCAATTACAAAAGCTATGGAAGCGTTATTTCTCTGGAACTTTGTTGAACTATTTGCCAAACGTCGTGTTTCCATTCTCTTTGTGTTCCAACCTCTAATATTAAAGACTTTTCATTTGACAGTTTTCCCTGCGGCTCGTGGGGAGATTCAAACATTCGTGTCAAGTTTTCTGGTCCCTGCTTGGTGATAGATGCATTTACATTTGTCACTGAGTGGGTTTATTGTTAATGTGACATTTGTTTAAGGCATAAAAATACTTGTTATTTCTTTCCCAATTTTTAACATCTTAACCAATTTTTAAAATGTGAGACACCAAACAGAACAAGTAAAAAAAAATAAAAAAAATAAAAATCCTCTATGTATTCATGTACTCCTCCCCCAAACCAAATATCTGTATGTAGTTCCAAAACTAACCTGTGAGAGGCAGCATCATGCCACTGGGCATCCAGGCTGCAGGAAAAATACAATGAAGAACAAAAAAATGTACTCTAAGAAACAACAAAAGAAGCTAGGGTAACGATGGGCCTCTTCAGAAACTTAAATATCCAAACTTTTATGCCACGTTTCCTTAACCTTTGTTGGAATATGTCATTGGGTCAACGAGAAATGAAAAGGTACTTCCTTTTTAACATAGCATTAATATTAGTCTGTAAAAGTTCAATGATTAATTGATTTGGGTGAAACAAGGATTATCAGACAGATCTTTAAAGATGATTCAATGGGGTAGATGCCACGGACTTCCGACTTCAGCGTCATTTCCAGCCACTGTTGGCTGCGTTCCAACACTCGCACCCCTGCGCCCCCCAACTGATGGTCAGGAGCGCGCAGGCCGTCTCAACTCTCTGAAATGCTTCGGACAACTTAGACAGACACATTACACACTCAACGAGAACGCGCAACCGAGGGCCACAAAGGTGGAAGTGCAAGAACGGGGACACGGCCCACATGTCGCAAACAGGAAATGGAAACAAAACTAATGTGTGAAAACCAGGAAGTCGGAAGTCCCGCCTCCTCCGTGGCACATTCCCCATTGCTTTAGGTATGTTGTTTAAAATAATTCACAGATATTACCCATGATTAGTTGGTAAAGGAAATATATATACATATTATTTCTTGTTTTAGTAAAGGATCCCCTGAAGATGTTTTTCATTTGTTTTGAAATTGCCCATTCTCCAACAAATGATGGAAAGCTGTTTATAATTATATTCCCGTTTGTATGGAACCACATTTTTTCTTTTGCTTTGAACAGCCTATATATAGTTTGTCTTTATGAACTCTCCTCTTGTTGACAAATGTATTAATTTTATCATATTATTGACTAAATGGCATATACACATAGTGATACACTAATCGAAAACCACTGTTTTCCTACTAGGGATTGTTTTGTACGGTATGCTAATTTTCTGAATAAATATTACTGAAAAAGTCTCGAACTTGCTTGCTTTTTTTTCAGTGCTTTTTCATTCTCGCAGAAGGCGGGGACGTAGGATTGTGTGCGAAAGTATGTTATTGTGGAGGTGTGTGCTTTTCAAAATGCTCCAGCTGGTCTGCCAAAGCATATCGTCTCATTGCCCTGGAGACAGCCTTCAGCATCCTTGTCAGGACGGAGTAGTTCTCAACCACGGGAAAAATCCAGATAATGATTGTTTCAGTCGACCTTGAGTCTTTGCATGTGACTCTCAGGGTACATCAATTAGCCGAATTAGCAATCAATTCTTCAAGACAAGACGGCAACTTCTCCACGGTGTTTCGCAATATGCGCAATGACTCAAAAGTTACCTGTTACTCTTCTATTTTTGTCCAGCAACAGCGCAAGCTTCTGGTTGCTTCTTAATCGGCTATTGTTAAGTTTCACGTGACAGTCAGAGTCCATTGATAGTGGTCAGCCCTGAATGTTTTCCAAACAGACTGGGGATTAAATAAAAAATCCTTCCTGACGCCACATACACCGACCGGTTAATCTTTTATTAATCTTGGGCCATTGTTGATTTTGAGCAGAAGGCAGGCAAAATACGCCAATTCGACACAATTGTCTGTTTATGTGTAACCGCTTTATGCTGTTGAAGGTCACAGATTTGTTGCTGGCTAATTCTAAACAAACAAAACTATGGTACAGACACATGGTTCTTACAGGTACAATACAGTGGCCAAATGACAGAATCGTTTTTAACAAGTGTTATCTTTATCTCTTTCTTTCGCTTAGTCATTATTCGAACAGCTGATACAGATTAACGAGCTATCATAACTTTTTCTTGAGTTGAGGGTTTTCTAAATGTGTACATATGAATAAACACCCAAACGTGCTTTCCCCCAGCATGTCAAACAATTCTCTGCGATATGTATCGGGGGATTAATTAGGTTCCAGGAAAATTAAACTTGATCACTTCAAGCTCGGTGATTGCTTTTTCTTGTCTTTGGCTACTTTGGCTCAGCGTCCGAGTGTGAAAGCAAGAGATGAAACAATGCTGCATTCAAGGAGCAGATAAATAAGCTGACAGAATTACAAAGTAAGCTGTGTGACGCGAGAAGGTCAGGGTCATGGAAGTGCAACTCCACAGAGTTCAGCCTCTCGCTGAGACTGGATATGAAGATATTTCTGCAACAACAATCAGTGGTTACATTTTTTTCCATGTTTCTTTTTTTAACAATTTATCATGACTATGAGAGTCAAAAGATGAATGATTGACAGAAAAGCAAAGACTATTCTACACCTTAAATCTCAAAGGTGCCAATTTCGATTATGATTAGTCCAAATCGTTTTCAGTTGTTGTATTATGTAAGACAGTCAGAGAAAAAAGTAACAGTGGATATATCCAAAGGAAAGGTTGAACGTATAAGATAAACAAATGGAAAATGGAAGGTTTGCAAAAAAGTAAATTGTGTGTCTCCTGGCTGCGATGAAAGATCTCGGAATGCGATCCAAAATTTCAACATTTGGACTAGAATCATGCATATCATGTACAGAAGACCAAATCTGCTGTGCAATTTTGAGGTTAAAGAAATACTGTGTGGAAATACATTTTATTCTCTGAGAAATTAGAAATGGCTGGGCATGGGCAATACTATGCAGCCACTCAAAAGATGAAATATTATTGCTTGAAACAATAGATTTAGTTTTAAGAGAAACAGAACATTTGGAATCATTTAGGATTTGACATAATGTGCCCTGAATTTCAGAAGATGGATGGATGGATAATTGCTTCAGATTTGGTCATGCAAATAAATTGTGGCAAGAGAATAAAAATCATGCAGCACTAATAAAAGTCTATACAATACATGCAGTCGAACGAGTAAAAGGTCCTTCCATGATAAGCCACAGCCGAACAGAAATCATATATCAAATATTCAGTACTATTAGAACGGAAGCCGAGTTTGAGCATGTGATTGACACCAAGTGATTAGAAGCATGGTTCGATGGATGAATGTTTTGTTTTGCAATGGATTCCAAGTCAATAACAAAATATGTTGCTGATTGAGGAAGCGTGAGCTATTGTTTTGCTCTGTCCAAACAAACATTTATTGTGAAATATTGAAAACCACTACGAGGACACAGTCTAGTTAAAAAAACAACAACAACAACAATAGCCAAGAAAGAGGGGCTCCTTTATGTGCTTCACAATGTAAATTTTGTATGGAAGGAGACAAATTGAATCCAGATCAAGAAAATGGACCGCTGCAAACTAGAACGGCATGCGAATACGATTAGCTTAAGGTGTATGTAAACAGTATTATTATTATTATTGTAGAATACATAATAAATAATAATAATAATAAATGAAATAATTATAAAAAATTATCAATGAAAAGTCTGACATTGATTTTGAATTGTGGTTTAATATAATTAGTTAAATAAATAAATAAATAAATAAATAAATAAATAAATAAATAAATAAACAAGCCTGGACAAATATGATGGTACTACTAATAATTTAACCAAAGTGTGTCCTCTAATTAGCATCACAGGTGTCTTTAAACTTGTAATCAGTCAGTCGTCCTATATGAAAAGTGAAAAATAAACACTGTGCTTTTTGGTAACCTAGGGTTCACGAAGTAGGTTTAGTGAGAACCCTGAGTCAAGAAATCCTGAAATGTGGGAAACTCTGCGTCTTCCGTTTCAGAAAGGGAGTTAACTGATAACAGAGGAAAAGAGCCAGTTTCGTAAAAAGAGGTCATTTAAACTTACGATTAGTTACTGTTGTAACACAATCCATGAACCAAACCTGGTCGGTTGCAGGTTTTTCACAATGAACCTCGAGGTTTTCTCTGTCCCCGCCTCCTTTCAGCCACACATTTCATTTCCTCATTCATAACGTTTGCTGCGGCGAGTTTTTGCGTAAATACGCCTATAGTCTAGAGCATATATGTCCACTTTTGTCACAAACATGGCATTGCCTTTTGACAATGACCCTATTGATGAAAAAAAAAGAAAGCGGAGGCAGAGGGCGGCGCCGTGCTCTGCTTCTCCGTTGCCATGGTGACCCGACGAATCGGGGCTCCAATGATGTGGTCTTTTTAATCTAGTGGTAACGCCAGGTGAAACTACTCCGCGTTGATATAACTACCTCAAATCAGCTGTCCTGGAACCGAAAAACGCAGTTTCCTCTCTCAGAGTATGTCAACTCGCTGTTGAAGGTTAGTCTCGGTGTTTGTTGAACATACTTGAAATACGTGAAATGGACCCATGGTGTGCACCACACTAAACATGGACCAGAGAAAGCAAAGGAGAGCCGTATAAGAAAATTAGAAAGAAAATTATAGACACATATGTTGAAGGTTGAAGGCTATAAGGCCATCTCAAAGCAGCTTGATGTTCCTGTGACTGCAGTTGCATATATTATACAGTAATTTACTTTGTAAGATCCACAGTACTAGTGACAAGTTTAACAACCTGTGGCCAGAGCAGGCTTGGGGAGTAGCGGAATACATGTACCGGCGTTACGTAATCAGAAAAAAAAAAAAGAACTATATTCTGTTACACTACAGGAAAAAAACATGTAATCAGATTACAGGTACATTTATTAAAAATGGGGATTATTTCAAGGGATTGCAATTTTCTACGATGAGAGAGAGTGTGAGAGAAAGCGAGTGTGAGAGAGTGTGAGAGAGAGACAGACAGACAGAGCGCGCAAGAGAGAGACCGTTGTTACTGGAGCTGTACATGTCGGGGAGGTGGGGAACTGGCTTGTCGTGTCCTCCACACGTGGGCAGTTTAAAAAAGCTTCACGGACGACAGGAGGAAATGGCAACCAGTACTCACCGTTTGGAATTTACTCGGCTTGCTGAAGGACTGAAAGTTTGAGCTGAGAGTCCAGCCGCATGCTATGCGCTGCAGCTTCTTGCTAGCCCGCTAGCCTACAACCATAATGTGAGTTACACCTTCCAAACAAATCTTCCTCCCACCAATTCACTATTTAAACATTATACACAAAATGTACTTTAAAAGTAACTCTCCTAACCCTAGGCCAGAGGATACGCGATGACGAATTGAATTGCCGTATAATACAAATGGTAGCATAGAGCCCCGAACAATAAACATTTAATCTTTCCTTCCTTCCTTGCTTGCTTGCTTCCTTCCTTCCTTACTTACTTTGCCAACAATTTTGTCAAGATGAGTTCATGCTACACACGGTGACAGCCCAGGTACTGAAAAACATACCTTTTAGTATCTTATAATTTATATTTTTGAAATACAAAAGTGCCAATAGCAAGTAGAGCAGAGGCGATCTATGTCCTGTTCAGTCCTAGTGGGTAAAATTGAGCGGGAAAGGGGCATAACTCAGCGATTTATTTTACATCATAATAAAGCCCCCTAGTGGGCATATTTTCATAGAATCTACTGCACGCTATTAATTTCTTTCTATTGTAATATGTGCTTGACAACAACATTCACACGCCATTGGCAATTTGTTGTAATGATTTCCATATCTGCAGATGATCAGCACTAGACCGGTGTCTTTGGATCTGGCCAACCTTTCAGTGTCTAACCTAAACTGTAAATCAAGCAGAAGAAAGGACCCTTGTTCTTCACAAGATTAATGACCCCCATTAAAGAATGATGTGTCAGCCCTAATTGCACTCTCTGCAGTGAATTACAAGGATGTTATGATGCACTGCTTTGGTATCGGGGGTTCATTCTATTTAAGTAAGCGGCGATGTACGTCTTGAATGAGGAGTGTAGAATCTGGAGTCTAACAAACATGTGAACGTGATCGGTAAATTACATCACTTTGTTCAAACGGATGTGTCAATTTTCACCTTTCTGTTCATTTCAGCGTGTGGGTGCTGCTCGCTCGCTCCCTGCTTTACATTTGTCCGTCGTTCAAATTGGAAACAGAAGCGCTTCCCCTGCCTGGTATTTGATGACGGATGGATGTTTGCTTCTTAGAGGGGGAAAAGGAGGGCGGGAGACGGAAGACCGCAACACCTAAGGCCGTCATCCGGTTTCCCTCAAACGACGCAGCACGGAGCACAGCCTTGAGTGATGATCTGGGAAAGCCATCAGTGATAGGAGCAACATCAGAAAAGTTCAACCGCTTGGAATTTCCCTCCCACGCAAATGAAGAGCTTCAGCCTTCATCGCTTATGTCGAACACGGCGACTCACTCACAGTCTGAGGGAGGAATTACTCATCTCGCACAAGGGAGCGTTTTTAAGGAAGCGAGGAACGTGTCGGTTTATGGTACAACTCAGCTGTTGTGTCTGAACGCGTACATAAAGACACCGTTATCATTTTTATGTACGCACTTCATCAGCTATTTGAAATGCAAGAATGGAAACTCTGAGTCACCTTTGTGTGTGTGTGTGTACGTGTGTGTGTCATGATGGACGGCGTGTTCTGTAACCTTCAGCTAACATGTTCCATGGACGCTCTCAAAAATGATTTCAGTGTCAAATTGTAAAAAAAAAAAAAAAAAAAGCCTCGGAAATGACCAGCCAGGGACACGAAGGATGATTGCTGCTCCTTTTACACAGCTGGCTTGTACTTGTTAACTGCAGCAGGATGGGCGGAATTACCATCTCATTATCATCATCTCATTTAGCAAACCCCCTGGAAATATAAAAGTTTTTTTTCTTTTATTTTTTTAAGAATCATGTACACATGCAACGCAGCTAATAAAATCAAAAGATCTTTATTAAAATTGCTCCAGTCCTGAAAGTGGCAGTAATGAACATACACAATCAGATATTTAAAGCTACTGAACGTAGAACATTCCATTTTGAATCGCTACTGCCAACTGCTGACGAAAAATGAAACTGCACATACCGTTCTTCACATACACACCGCGCACATTACGTCACATTCGCAGACAGGGCGCGGGAAATTCTAACCCGAATCCAGTCTGAAAATTATTGGCCAGAGGCTTGCAGGAGTACCCATTGTGAACAGCTAAGGTGTTAATCGACTAATTAGAAGGTATTTCAGTCATAAATGGTCAAATAAAAAGCTTACTGTAAAGTTATTTTTGGGATAAAAGTTCCACATTGCAGCTTTAATTATTTCATTTATTTTCAACACTGAAGAAGTAACACTTTGACACAATGAAAAGTAGCCAGTGCAACGGTAAACGTAATTAAATTATTTATTTAGTTTACTGATTTCTAAATTATTAATTAATTAGTGTCAAAGTAAAAGCGTTAACTCATTGATTAATCACAAAAATGATCGCATTAATCATGTGTTTACACAGATTAATCGCACTATTAATTTGATGAGATGATCCTTTAGTTTGACAGCATTAAATTTAGCACAGGTTGCGTTTGCTTTTAATGCATGTTTGCATATGACATTCAGAATATTTGTTCATGTCAAACTACTGGGGTGATTTTTTTATGCAAGTAATATATATATATATATATATATGTATAGTATTTAATTTGATTTATTATCCCTTTTTATTTTCACATTTATTTATTTATTTATGTATTTATTATTTTGGCATTTTTGGTCCTCCATACCTGCCAGCTTTACAATAACTTTACACACACACACACACACACACACACACACACACACACACACACACACACACACACACACACACACACACACACACACACACACACACACACACACACACACACACACAGTACTAGATTTGCATCTTTCTTATTATGAGTCCCGTGATCCGCAAATGCTTCTTCAAACAATGTGAGCAGGTTCCAGCAAGCTTGCAATGAGTTTTGCTATGACAAATTGGATAGAAGTTGTATGCGCAAATCATCTTTCTTGTCGTTCCCACAACTGCAGGCTTTTCCCGTCCTCTCACAGGCATTCACAGACGCCGCTGGGATTTGAGTCACAGTCTTTAAGTGGGGGTGGGGGTCGGAGGTCATAATGATGGCTGCTCTGCCAGTTGCTGAGGCCTTGGGGGAGGAGGAGGAAACTCAAGTGGGTTTTCTTCAAGTTACCGCGCAAGGAAAGAGTGACTCAGCGCAATGTGGAACTCCTCGCTGACCTCGCGGGGAGCAAAGTGCTGACTGTCCAGGCCCACACACGGCATCACCCGTGCAAATATGGAGTTGGGGAAGTTCTGCTCTTCGTCTCATCTTGTTATTTTCTCATTGCATTCGTCGATTGGAAATGTTCCATTCCCACTGATGATCCAAGGTTTAATAATAATCTCTGCATTAGCCCTTTTTTTATTCTCCTGATTATTGACATGAACTATTATTTACAATTGCAACGATTGCCATCATAAACGTCTGATGTTTACATTTGACCATTGCTTCAATTTTAACCTAATCACTTTTGTTTTAAGATTACTTGTCTTGGGATTGATACCATAAAAGGACACTACCTAGTTATTTATAATGTAGTTGAGCATACTGCAAACAACCCTGTTGCTTGGTGGGAGAGGAAGAAATGTCAAGTACACTTATAACTGAGCAGGAATTTCCTTTTGACATTTTTTATTTTAGTTTTAGTGAATATGACGTTTGATGTGGCGCCAGTTGAAATAAACTATTTTGTCTTCGGCTGTCATAAGCAAAACAGTCAGATTTTTGGGTGGGTTCAATCTTATCTCGGAGATGTTTTTATCAACTTAGATATTAAATTGAATGTGGAACTCTCATAAACCTGCCAACTTAAATATGTCAAGATTCCACTTGTCTGTGAGCACAGCTCCAAAAAGATTTCATGTCAGGAGCCAAAAGGGTTGGGCAAGACTTTTAAATGAAGATTTATTTTTTTAGGATGACTATGTATGATGCATTCATCATATTTTGAAGACGTCTTCATCATTACCATAATACATTTTCAATTAATTTTATTTTTTTAAATATATATATTTTTTAAATTTTATTAAATTTTCAAAACTAAATCATAATAAACGCTTTTAAACATGCAGCAAGTAATCACATTAAATTTAATTACTGCTTTAGCATTTCCAAAAAATTCAGCCCATAGATAATCAATCAATCAATCAATCAATCAATCAATCAATCAATCAATCAATCAATCACTGCATATCAACCAAACATGATCTGGAGGCATTTGGAATATGGAGCCGGTCCCACCCACATTCGAGAGAACCAACAGAACCCCACATGAGCGAGCACTTTGGCAAGCGAGGCAAGGAAAATTGGAAGTCTAAAGGACGAAGCCTTGAATAGAACCAATACAAAGCGCTGACATTTTTTATGAAATTTTTGCCAATATCTGGAGACTTTTACAATTTAACAGACGGCTTGAAGAGAGATGAGAAAAATCCCTCGCTGTCTAAAATGTTTGGTGAAGAAAGCCAGCTAAAGTCCCTCTGCAGCAACACTAACCTTGATATCAGCACACTGGAAACACTGATGAAATTATTGACTTCTAGTAAAAGCAAATGGACTGTTTTAAAAGTTGGAGAGGATTGTTTCAAGGAAGGTTTGGGGGGGAGTCCAAAATGCGCTCATGGGGAAAGAATATGCTTGTAAACTGATTAGATGACTAACGAAAATGATGCCTAATGTTTGAGTGCGCTGCAAGTGAAAAGACACGAAGGCAAAGGGATGACATAACTTCATATTCCAGCGTCTGCTCGTAATGTTCACCCACTGTTTCAAGTTTACGTGGGTGTCGCCCCATGAATCCTGACAAACAAAGCATCTGAGACCACCCTCATCTCACAATAAATACACCGGCCCAGCTGACGCCCTAAAAAAGGTCAAACAGTTTGCAAACTCGGCACTGTTGCGGGCCGCGTCCAGCAAACCCTCGCTGGTCCGCAAGCAGACATCTTTCACATCTTGCGTTCTGTGAAGCCACCAAGAAACCTCCCAGAGTTGAAAGGATATCTGACCTGAGATGGAGAGATAGAGAAAGGCTTGAAGGTCAAATAGGGCGGGACTTGAGCTTGTCGGCCCTCGGTTGGACACGGGTTTTGAAAGCAAGAAAATATTGGCATGAAAAAAGTCCAATTTGAATTGTTTTTTTTTTTATCTCTCTGTCAAAGCAGGAAAACTTCTGGATCCGACATAAATGGTCTTCAAAGGGGTCAAAGTGCACACTGATATGGTTGTTTTGGGCATTCACAATTTTGTGTTGGCTGTTGCCTGTTTGGACTTTCAGTATCAGGTATCATGTACAAGCATGCATCCGGCACAGAGAGTTACAGAACTACAATGTAGCTTAACGAAAAGGAACAACTTGGAATTTTCATTATAGTTAATTTTCATTTCGTTTTGACTTTGTTTTGTAAAATTCAGTTAGGTTTAAGCTTTTTCGACCCCACACCCCCCCCCCCTTTTCGAAAATGTTGCTTTTTATTTCTTATTTGTTAGTTTAACTATTAGATTTATTTTTTTAAGAATTTGGAGTAGCCTATTTGTCAAGTGCAAAAAAAGACCATTAAATTGTGAAATAAAGTAATGTAGCAATAAAGCACTAAAGTTACTAAAATTTTCAAACATTTGTTTGACCTTCTTTCCAAAATAAATCAGATCTAATGTGGAACCCGAAAGTTATTATATTAATTGACAAAGACAAAAACTTCATATTTCACTACCATTAGAGCTAGTTTTAGTACAAGTAAGATGTAGTTTTTGTTATTTTAAAAGCATTTTTGTTTTTATTTCATTTTATTAATGTACATGTTTTTCCGTTACAGTTTTAGTTATTTCATTAGTTTTTGTTAACTATAAAAACCTTGTTATGCATCCAGCCCACATTGATGGGAATTTGGACTCTTTTTTTCAAAAACTGGTTCCAATAGGCTTGAGTCCCTAAAAAGAGACGATCTTTCGGCTCCTCAATTTTTTGGGTAGCTTCAATTAATTTATAACCAAATGATGTGTGCATTCAATTAATAATTTTAAACTTGTAAAATACAAACGGAATGCACTATCAAGGTTTAATATTTTTGTGTAGTTAATAAACTATTGAACTTATATTTGATTATTGGCTCTCATTTTATAGCAATGCTCTCTTGCGCTCTCGTGTCTCACTTGTGCTAACATTGTGTGTCACTTTCCTCTTCCTCCTTCTACTCGCACATTTTGACCAATCACATGCGGCTTCAAAAGAAAAGAAGACAACTTTATTGTCATTATTTACATCAACATTAGGTTTAATTGTTTGGAAATAAATACAAGTGTGAGTACATTTGATGGTACCTCCTATAAGCCACTACGCTATTAAATATCCTGCGCGTATACCGTATGAGAATGTATGTACCATCAAGGAATCAACACTCAACAGTGTGTCGTTTGGTTCATTTAAAACTAACTCTGGTATGATTTCTTTGACGGCATGCTTTGTTTTCTCAAGTGTGAACATTATCATATGATGTCATCCCGGTGTGCGCCAAACAAGCGGACCAGGACCGCCTTTTCTTCTTCAAGCATTCTAAAACGAACTCTGCTGCAGTTCAGATCATTTCTGCTCAAGTGTGAAGAACCAAAGACAGGGACCAGGGATTTGAAACGACAGCAGACAGCATCGGGAAATGAATACATAAAACAATAACAGTAATGATTACCACAACTTCAAAGGTGTCATGATATCCTTTACGGCAGATATCAGTCTGTGTGTATGTGGAACTCAAGACATGAAATCACGGGTTCACCAACCTGGTGCCCGCAGGCTGGTTTTAGCCCCCAAGGACCACATGAGTAGCTACCCCGCGGGCCGGTTGTAAAAAAAGCTCACCAGTGATGGGCCAATTGTGATTTCCCGGGAATGATAATAATCATTTGAAAATGTGAAAACTGGAAGATATTTGCAGAAATAAAAAGTTGTATATTGATATTTGTCAGTTCCCAATTATTATGTGAAATCATTAACATGGTCTTCACATTAATAAATATCATTAATCTCTAATAATAACAAATAATAATAACTAGGGGCCAAAGCTATTTGGATTTTTATTTTAGCGTTTACTGATTCCGATATTTGGCAGAGTAAAATTCTGATAACCAATTAATTGGCCGATGTATTAAAAATAATATAAAGAATAAAATAAGTCTCTCTTAATTCTTACAGCAATAAACGTGTGAATAACAGACAAAATATTTGACTCTTTTACAATACTCTTTGTCCTTTAGTATGTTTCTCTTTACAACAGAGGGAAAAAAAGCAAAAATTAGCCAATTTTTCTACCTATTTCTTTTGTTTGAACACCTTGAATATCTTTGTCTTATGTTTTAATGCGTTGATATGTCTTTTTTTGGTGCCAATTTTGGACTATTTTAAAATAGCCAATATTGGCCTGATTAAGTCATTACGGCCCTAACAATACCATCATTAGTTGACTCTGGAAGTAACTCTCAAATGTGAGTGCCAGTTGTTTGTCTGCATGCGCTCTGTGAATGACAGGCAATAGATAGAGTGCAGTTTCTTGTGACCTGAATGAGTTTCGCTGGATGGATGGATGGATTTTAGGTCACTAATATGTAGTTTAGGGTCAAATTAAGGCTCAAGGTCAACAGTGTGAACACAACTTGAACAAGAAAGAAACAGAATCTAAAAAGTGTACTCGTATATAATTTCTAGTAAGACTATATTTGTTTAAAACATTTTTTTTTTTATTATTCTCTAACTTTTTTTCAGCACAGACAGAAAATGTAGCTTGTGAATGGGAGTGCGTTTTAAACTAGTACAAAGAGCGTATTGGATTATGATTGCTGACTGCCCCTTTTTCACAAAAGGAAAATTCACACCCGCTTGTATTGCTTTTATTTTTATGAGGTCAGCTGGAGTTGTTGGCTCTCTCTCTCTGACACATTCAAAGGGGAGTCCTGCTCGGCTGTTGCTCTTGGCATGATGCTGGATGGAAACCTACTGTATTGTCTGCATTCAGCTTGAATACTTGCCCATTGGCCATTCCACTTATGTTGAAGAGGGCATTCCTTCTCTGATTTCGGTTGGAATCAATCTGCTTTAATGGCTGCTCGCTTCAGGCAAGTCTAATCTTACGCAATCATATACTGTTTACGTGATTGTAAATTGTCTGTTGATGTTTGGATGGGGTATTATACTCGCCTTGGTTGGATTATCAGAAAATATGTGTTGCATTGTCTAATGGCTGGTTTAAAGTCATCCAAATAAATCTATTCATCCATTTTTGTCTTTTGTCCTTAATAAGGTCATGGACGAGTTGGAGCCTATCCCAGATGATTTGGGTTGTACACCCAGGACTGGTCCACACACGTCAAGCACTTTTTACACAGACAACCACTTACGCTTACATTCACACCAATTCAGAATCTTCATTAAGACGAACATGATTTTTGGAATGGAAGCCGGATAACAGGAAAAATCCACACGCAAACTCCACACAGAAAGGTTAAAAGCCGAGATTCAAACACCAAACCTCAAGAGCTGTAAGGCAGACGTGCTTGCCACAAACTCACACTGCCCCATTAAAAATATATGAACTATATACTTTGCAGTAAAAATGGACATATTTTGGAATTAAGTTTCAGATATGAAAGCATAGCAAAATGTACTCTAGGTCGGGATGTAATGCCTCAACTAAATTTATATTCGACGTGACAGGTTGTGTGCTATTATAGCTGTTATTGCTCACTATTGGCATTGTATTCCGCCATCCTGAAATGGTGCGTAAGAAATGACACTAAATCTTGATTATATGCTTGTAATGGAGCATATATAGTTTAAAAGTGATACAAAATCAAATGGCCTGCAGTGCCTTTTAACTCGGTTATGACATTGCTCGACAGTCGATCAAACCGATGTAGATCATTTTAAACATTTGGACGTGTTAGTACATATGTCCTGTCACGGAGATGATATGAACTACAACCTGAATCATTGTGTAATAACCCTCCATTATTGTACAATGAAGATTTAATAATATATCCAGCCAAACACTAAAATACAGTGTAACAGAAAAATACATACATGAATTTTTTCCAGCATCATAACAAAGCATGATTTTGCATGGAAGAAACAAACAGTACTTTTTTCTCTCCAAAAGTTACTCAAGTAAAAGTAACAGAGTAAATGTAACTCGTTACTAACCCATTATTCTGCCATATATAATTGTGCCTTGCTCTAGCAGGAGTTTCTGAGTGACACTTGTGGCAGTACGTCGAAGTTCCTTCGCCAATGTTTATTATTAAATTATCAAAATTATGTATTATTTCCTGAGGATTTTTTTTTTCTAAATCTGAACAAATCGGACTTTGACCGTCATCCCAGAACTGCTGGTGTTTGATGTTAGAGCTCCACTGTAATTCCATATAAAGCAGATTGTTGGACGTATCTCATGTTGAAAGCTTGATGATGATGATGATGATGATGATGATGATGCCATTGTAAGGAAATACTTTATACTGTCCTAACTAGAATGCTTCGGTCATTCCATTCCCAAGGTGCTCTACTTACATTTTACAGCTGAATCGAATATTAATGAGAGCGTTTCCACCCAATAACCCGAACCCTGTTTACCGACAGATGCCATTCTGCCATACTACCGTTTTGCATCCCAAGAAATGATACCATTCATGGAGGTGAGGTGTACCTCGATTTGGAGTGTAAATAGTTGACTTGGGTTCTTCCAGCATTTCAGTCTCTGAGCTAAACGATTGCGCTACAACTCAAGATGAGCAGTGCATTGAAAGGACGCTAATTAACTAGATGTTCCCACATAGGCTTTTCTTCTCAACTGTGAATGACTTCTTAAAACTAAACAGACATCGCCACTGCGGAAAGGACGTGTGGTCTGCCGCTTGCGAGGGAACAATTCGAGATAAAACAGGGAGTTGCAACCACAGACTCCGAAGCGGCCCCTTTGAATCCCACTGCCGCAAAGTGATCGCAGATGCACGCTGGATTGTCAGCAAAGAAATCAGCAAAAAAATGAAGCAGCAATGAAGAAAATTACTTTCGAGGGAAACTCGACATAATTGGTTGAGATGGAAAAATGGGACAGAAGCATACTAGTTACTAGTAGACAATATAAAGTATTTCCTTACAATGACATCATCATCATCAAGCTTTCAACATGAGATATGTCCAACAATCTGATTTATATGGAATTACAGTGGAGCTCTAACATCAAACACCAACGGTTCTGGGATGACGGTCAAAGTCCGATTTGTTCAGATTTAGAAAGAATTGTTCCTCAGGAAATAATAAATGATAATTTAATAATAAACATTGGCTAAGTGTCACTCAGAAACTCCTGCTAGAGCGAGGCACAATTCTATATGGCAGAATAACGAGTTACATTTACTCCGTTACTTTTACTTGAGTAACTTTTTGGGTATTGGTGCCTTGAAAAACGTTGCTTAGTCTTTTCTTATTAAGTAATTAATGCACATAGCTTCATTCATTTAACAATCAATTTGGTTAGATGGAGGGGGGGTTGGGGGGGATTCAGAATCTGGACCAACTCAATTGGTGGATTGTCCAGGTGTCCTAATGCTAGTACAGTGTCTCTCTGGTGTATTGTTTCTCTGATCAAAGTCACATATTGTCATGTGGTCCTGCATGAACCATGTCAACCCAATTGGACACGGTTTCAACATAAACACTACTAAGCCTGTCTCATATTGTTTTCATTTTGAGTCATGCCAAAGAGATTTCCTCATTATTACGTCGTACATAGCATACTTTCTTGTCTATTAATCCATTTGACATACTGCTAATCAGTGTTTGAAACTATGCAAGATGTCAAACAAGAGGTGTGGTACACTTCCACCAATCACCATTCAGCTTCAAACTTGTATTTCATCTGTGCACACATACTGAAATATCTATGCCTGCATAATATAGATCGAGGGCTTTATCTTTATTTAGATTATTTTTGTAAACAAGCGCTCATGTGCTCGCAACAGAAAGTAGACTAATCTTTGAACCAGGTGAAACCAGGTCTAAGTTGTGGTGCAGGAGGTGTAACATGATTTTGGTGGATTTTAACCAGGCGCAGGCAGATTCTGCGCTCCTCTGATGTATGGTGAATGTCATCAAACCCTCTAAAATTTTGTACAAATCAATTTATTGCGCTCATTATTATTATTACTACAATTATTATATTATTGTCAATTTTAATAGTGTGCGTGCGTGTGTGTGTGCGTGCGAGTGGTCTTGTTTTTGTTACATATTGGGGCCAACATTCTGGGATTTCACACAGTTGTGGGGCCATTATGCTGGGCCCCACAAGTTTAGACCTCTTTTTGAGGGTCAAGATTTGGTTTTAGAGTTTAGGTTTGAATTGGGTTATGGTAAGGAATAGAGGTAGGCAATCATTTTTGATGGTTGGGGATAGGGGAAGGGGCTAGGAAATGCATTATGTCAATGAGATGGCCTCACAAACATAGTAAAACAAACTTGTGTGTGTGTGTGGGTGTGGGAGGGTGCAAGGGGAGTTTGGGTTACGCACAGACGTAAGATCAAGGGTTGAAGGCGGTTTCCAGGTGCCTACTTCATAACCGCCGACTTTACATAATCCGTGAGTGTATGATGAATTTTGCAGTTTCTTACGAACGTATTTTGCGTGCACACGGTCCCCAGGGTCAAATTTAAAGGGCGAGCTGTGTTCACTCCCACAACGGCGACATAACAGAATTTCTATAAGCGCCGGTCCTATGAAAATACCAAAAGAAAGAAAACTCCATCCATGTGCAGCTAACCTGTGAGTGGCCGCTCCATGACGCGGTGTGCCGTTTCACCTGGTAAGTTGAATAGAAAATGGATGGATAATTTGCTTCTGTGATTCTTGAAATTTGTTGCAATTGTTGAGAGGAGCCAATTGAATTCGCTCTAACAACTACTATCGAGTGGTTTGGTTTCACTTTGTTAAAAGGTGAACTGCAAGTCATGACCAAACTCAGATAAACACAAGAAAATGGATGGAAGAAACATAATTGTTGCCACGTGTGTTGGTAGACTGGTACCAGGTCTCCATTAGAACTCTCAGCTGGATCGGACATCTTCCTCAGGTCAAAGTCGTGCGTCTCAATATCGCACTTTGTACAATTGTAGTCTCGCATCCCCAATTTGTCAGTTCGTCGTCACTCGTGTATATATTTAGAAAGTGATAGCCTACCTCGGAGGCCTGTTTGGGTTACGTGAACATTGATTCAAGATACCGTGTTGATATCATTCTGCGGGACCCACGGCAGTCAGTTTTTCTCGACTGTTATTTTCATGTCAGTCTCTTCTTTGCACGCCAAGTGTTTTGACAGATTTTTTCCCCCTCCTGTGTTAGGTCTAATATGAACCAGCTGTACACACTCCTACTGTACTATACCTGCAAGTGATACCAGCTACCAGGAATAATACGTTTCACAAAGTTGTACTTCATAGGTTCCCAATCGGTAATGGAGATAATATTTCAAAGTGTGAAAACGTTGGTCTCTAATTTAGTCTAGGTTCACCACTATTATCTTCAAGCCACAGCAGTGTTTTTCAAGCATGACGATCTGTGTAAAAGAATGAATAAATAAATACATTATATATATATATATATATATATATATATATATATATATATATATATATATATATATATATATATATGTTCTAAATGTACAATAAAATGCACAATACGTTTTCATACTCTTGTTAACATAAAAGTGGAAAAATATGTTAAATGGAAATATGGCTGCATCTTTTAGCCATTGATACAGTAATTTCATAATAAATCATAAAATTGAGTTAAAATTAAAAATATGTACTGTACTGTAAAAAAAACGAGTGTGATATTGATCTGCGTTGGTCAGTGCATTTTTTTTTTCATGTTAAGAACTGTCTAATCTTTAACATGCAGTAACTTGTGAAATTCTGCACATTTTTAAAATTGTAAAATGTAACTTGTCCCCAGTCTCCACAAATATATGCATTATTATTACTGCTAAATTTTGACGTGGACATGTCTGCTGCATTGCGACTGGAATTCTCCCAATACAGGCTTTCCAAGTAAGGGGCAGTCATTAATTGCGGGTTAAAAACAAATGAGTGTCGTTAAAGGAACTTTAAATGAACGCTCTAACTTTGACACCCCTAAAATAATATAGTTTCCTTTATAGCACATCTACAACGAGATTCTGCATCGTTCACTACATTCAGTGCACGATAAGAGGCACGAGTCAGGGCAACTTGTGGTGCTAACAACCCCCTGAGCATCTGACAGTTCCTCGCATGTTGAAGCAACATCTCTACTCACTTGGATTGTCTCTGTGTGGTTTTTTTCTTCTTTCCCAAGCTGAAGAGGGTCACCAAGGTGACCTGTTCTGAAGACACTGACGACAGCAAGTTGGCTTTGATGACAGAACTGCAGAGGAGGGTCCTTTCCAGGGTTGCATGAAGGCGTGGTAGAGACGGCTGGCAAAGTGTGTTATGACTCCAGCGGGATTTCTTCAAAGGGAAAAAAAACCTTGTACAGTAGTTTGGATTTGAAAGATATCTTTATTGACACCAGTCTTGAATTTTTTTTTGACAAACCTCTTTTTGACAAACCTCTTATAAATCCATAAAAAACTACTTTTTAATTTGAAAAAGGGCTTTTTATATGGTACTAGATCTTTTTTAAGTAACTTTTTTATATAGTAAGGAAGCACAGAAAAGTCAACTTTTACCAAAAAGTTTCATGTTGTCATTATAAAATAATGCAATCACTCAGTGTTTTGGTGGTGACTTTTGATACTCGACCCCATTCTTTATTGTGAGCACAATTCAGGCTTAAAGTCTGGACAGGAACTTCCTTCCCTTGTGTGTCTCACATTCCCTCCATTAGATATGGATGATTTGAGAAAATGTTTTGCCAGGTCTATCTAATATCTACGGTGTTCGGTAAGTCTGTGCTTATTCGCTAAAAACTGAAAGCTGCTCTGCCGACTGTGAAGCAAGTCTGAACAGTTCTGAATATTTATTTTCACACTCCAGCTCCTCTTTTCCTGTTGCACTGACATGACCTGACATTTGGAGTGGCTGAATATGTATTCTGCTATCAAAATCAAACATATTTCTTAAGACTTGAATGAACATGTTATGTCACTCAAAATTAAGAAACAGAACCATTAAACCCAAATAAGAGAAGCAGAAGAGAAAAAATAGCCGACACAAAAGCAACATTTTCAGTAGTTTTATTGAAAAATGCCTCTTCTGTTTTTCAGAAATAAATAAGAAAATAAGGCTGTGGGGAATTCACAACATATGTGCAGTTAAAACATGAGAACAGCAATCCGATGTCCCATAGTCTTGCATCCAAATCTAACTGCATTAATAGAACACAAATATATTCTGACTTACAAATTCTCAGTAAATTATACAACACAAACATGCAAATTACACATGTGGTGGCAGAAACAAAAACATTTGTTGAAAAAAGTTTGGTGCATTACAAGTCAGACTGTTTTGTTTTGTTTTACAAGCCGTACAAAACAGGATTCAGAACAAACTTTGTGGGGATCAAATTAAAGACCTAAGAATTCTTGCTACAAACATAAAATTGGGCAAAAATAACACCTGGTGGTTGAATTTCATTCAACACTGGAGTCAGATACTACAAGCAGACATTAAAAGGAGCACTAAGCGTGATGAGCGACCTTTGTATTGCTAAGTTCTCATGTCAAAACAATATATGTTCAATATAACTATGGGTATCAAACCCATATACATATGTTCTGAATAGCACTTTATCCTCACATAAATGGATCATCAAAGTTATGTAAATACTACACTCTAACAACTCCTCGTGGTAGCTATGATGCTAGTGTCTCTGTATCGCCTTTTGGTAGTGATCGCTTTCTTCGCTGGTTTTGCGTGTAACCTGATGATTGTATTGACTCAATTGCTCCAGCCGGCTCCACGGGTAGAGACGCTACCTCCGGTTCGGGCTGGGAGTTGGTGGCTATAGAAAATATGCGTCCAAATCAAACAAGTGCTGCACAATTTCAAATGGTATTGCACATAGTTTTTTTCCCCTCTCCCTAATATGTCCTGTGTTCAATTTTTCATTTTACACAAAGGAGTATTAGCATCATAGAAAATACATATATTTTTAAAAGGATACTATAAGAATAAAATCAAAATATTACAAGAAAAAAAATGTTGCAATTTGTGAGAATAGAGTCATAATTTTAGCATTAAAACGTCATTTTTGCAGGAATAAAGTTGTAAAATGACAAACAAATTGAGCTGTTGAGGATATTGTTAAGTTACACTTTAGCAAAAGTTTGACAAACAATTAAATCGTCAATATCCAATAAAGTAAAAACATTCCTTTGGGGGGGGGTGGGGGGGTCAATCTTCTTTCATAAATTATTGCGTTTGTGGAATACAAGTTAAGCAGCCATATCCACTTGTAGGGCGGCCATTTTGTCACTTGCTGTGGACTGACTATGACATTACAGTTGCTCAGGGCTCAGGTAATAACCAATCACAGCTCAGCTTCAGAAAACAGGTAACACCCAATCATGGCTCACCTGTTTTCAGGGTTTGGTCATGTGACATTCGCAAGCTGAGGCGTGATTGGTCGTTACCTGAGCCCTGAGCGCCTGTGTTGTCATCTTCAGTCGACAGCAAGTGGCAAAATGGCCGCCCCCTGAGATGGATACAAATGTTGCTGCTGAACTCATATTCTACAAATGCAATATTAATCAGAATGACGTTTAGACTAGTGGGGGCACATACAACATATTGTAAAGAAAATTTTTGGGCTGACCTCCCATTCATCCCATTATTGATATTACAACTTTATTCCTGTTTGATGAACACGTTTGTCTTCTCCTACCATTATGACTTTATTCTTAGCTTGAGTTATTGCATAATAAACATTAAAAACAACAACAACAACAACAGTTGCGCTACACTTAACTGGCATGAGCGCACCACTGAGCACCGATTTGTTCGACATACACACAAAATAAAAGATAATGGTTAAAAGTAACAAATGGAACATGCTTCAGTCTGGTCACTTTGTAAACAGAGGTTATTGCTGGTGTAAGTAAGTTAGCGGGGGTTGTTATAAGGCACAAGCTCAGTACAGACGTTAACTTGGATTTAGTGAAGTGTCCGGGATCAAACATCATTTACATAGCACAACATTAGTTTTATTTACAGTCTCACCTCTACATGTACACAAATCCTCTTTGTTAGTAGTTGTGTTGGTTGGGGGTTTGTACATGCTCCTTCCTTGGCAGGAATGCTCTGTCTCGGTTTTTGTGTTCCCAGCGCTTTTGTGGTTCAAGATGCAAACAGGCCAGCAGGTTGCCATCACGGTAGCTTATAGCTGTGAGATGATGTTAGTGCCAGTCCACTTCCATTCTGGTTTTTGCCTTTTTGTAATGTTTGTTTTAATGTTCATTAGTCATGTCCATGGTGTTTATCCTTTATTAATGCCCTGGAACAAATGGGCAAAGGTCTCAGAAACAGGACTTCAAACTTTAAAGCTGCATAGTAGATTCAGAGAATTTACTGTGCCCAACCTGCAAATATTCAGATGGGTGAGTTGTCTCTGTGGGGGGGGGAAAGCTACTACACCGCATGCTAATAATCATACACTGCTAGCTAGAGTGATTTACATGCATGTTTTAAATAGAATATCAAACAAATGCAGTTGGTGGCAAGTGGTGAGTCCCAACTGACCGATCGCTAAACACTTCCCAGTAGGGATTGTCCAATCCAGGCTTGGCTAGGCACAGCTGGCCTATTAAACTTTGGATTTAAATATTGCACATGAGGCTTGAGTGAGAGCAAAATAAAGAATTCCAAGTTGGCAGTCATGAAGATACACTTGGAGTTAGTTTCCGTGTGGGGAAGTCGATGTTTTTCTACCTCTGTCCAAATTCATTGAATGGATCTATTGTTCATAGAACAGTGCAATCTCTTCAATCAAATGCCCCTGAAGTTGTACAAATTGGAATTTGACCAAAATTTTAGAACGGTATAAGAGGCGGTAGTAAATTTTGTAGAGCATATTTTACTCTGGAATTTTTTTTATTTGGTCCCAGTCTAAATAGAGTCAACTTTACACTTAGAAGAAAGTAATTAAAACATTTTTTTTTTTTAATCCTTTAAGGGTTCAGGAACAATCCCATAACCGTCAGCAAAGGAGACATCCACTCTATCACTTGAGGTATGCCCAAAGCAAAAAAGTCAAGGGAACCATTTTGGTTTCTGTGTTAAGAACAGAAATTCTGTATAGCAAAAGTTATTTCTAGTATATGCCATAGGCCGCCCAAAAAAATGGATGGCAGGCTGCAAAATGGGCTCGAGGGCCCTATTTTGGACACCTCTGCTGTTTTCAATGATTGGCCATTTAGGGATCGAATTTAGTGAACGGTCAGTTTTCTCGCATTAATGTTTTGTTTTCACTACTTTCACAGAACATGCATGTTTCTAAATGTTACCTTAGAAAGTAGTGCACTGAGCTGCTTGTAATTAGTGTGCTATGTCATGTAGTAGCATGCAGGAGTGAGGCAGTTTGGCTTTTACCTGGGTATCCGTTGTAAGGGATGCCGACACACTGAGAGGAGTCGCAGTATCCTTGGGGTCCTGGTGGTCCCCTCACCCCGGCATTACCATTACGGCCTGGAGGGCCACGAGACCCGGATGGGCCAGTGGAACCCGGGGGTCCCGTTCTTGACTCTCCTTGTGGTCCTGAAAAGAGAGGAGGGGGTGTTAAGGGGGTGCCTTGTGACATCGCTCGTAAATATTGAGTGGAAAGGGTTTGCAGCTCTGTAATTTCACAATTCCAGTTGCTCAATTATAAAGCTTGAAAAAAAAAAAAATTACTTGTGTCGAATTTGTGGAGGTACCGGTTTCTACCCACCCGTCCCGCTCCCCCAAGCTCCATCTGTCTAGACAGTGAGAACTCAGCATGGAATTTTCCCCCTCGCTCGCTCTGCCTTAAGTGAACCCATGTGTTGTCAAGTAAGCCACCAAAGAAAGCTCGTTGTGCAACATTCTGCTGCTTTCTCCTTCACGCACACCGAGTCACACTCATATTGAATTGAGTCATCAGAGTGGACTTCCTCCCACCGGTCTTTAGTTGTGTCTCACATCATTCAGTATTCGGTCTTGTGAGGCCGGACTCGAATGCTTTACAAATGTCTTCCTCTCACCAAAAGCAAATCTGAAGAAGTGATGAGTGATTGATAAAAATCCATTACATTATTTTCAGCGTTACAATGAAGACATTGGAAGTCTACAAGTAATCTTGAACTGTATCATGACTGATATATGGAAATTTACAAGACAAGTAAAATGCTAAATTGAAACGCATGCTACGGTATGTAGTCCTTCAGATGTGCACAATGTTTGGAGAAGCCCAAGCACATAAATCCTATAGATGGGTTCGGAAATATCTTTTGGTGTTTTTCAAAGATTTTATGTGATGCAGCTGCCCAAAGAAGGTGCCTGCAATACACACATTTTTGGTCAAAATGTTCCGCCATTTTAATTTGACAAAGGGGACTAGTCCATGTGTTCAAAAGCTCCACGCAAAGAAAAATGGAGCCACTGTGCGAGTGTGATTTAGTGTAAACATCAAGTCGCACGACTGCAGCTGCTACCGAGAGATGATAAACAGAGCACCTACACGCACGCTTGTTACTTGCCTCATTGGCCGCAAGGTTCAACAATGAAAGCCGTTGTCAGACTAAAGAGAGAAGAAGGAACCTGGTGGTCTTACCTGGTGGTCCAGTTGAACCTCTTTGTCCTCTGACACCTGTGCCTGGAGATCCTCTCTCTCCCTTCTCACCTGGCACACCTAAACAAATAAGCAATTAAGAGTGACATCAGTTTTGTGATGATAAAACATTAGCGGAAAAAACAAATTCAGCAGCATAGATTACTGTCTGATACCGATATTGATCCGATACACTATCAGCTAGAATGACACAAGCTTTTTTTTTATTTCTTAGTATGAAATGATAGAGACTTGATCAAAAGATAATATTCAAACAAAGAACAATAGTCAAAAACGGTAGGTATGAGAAAATATGACCCATTTATTCCCAAAAATGTGAGACATGAGAAAACTACACTTGAATAAAATAAATACAAAATAAATTAATGGCTTAAAATATAAAAAATTATTACACCAATATAATACAATTGTTGTTGTTTTTTGTGGCTGATATCAGACCGAGATCCGATATCAATATTGGATTGGAACACCCCTAGTTCTATGCGCCCCTACTAAGTCTAACCATGATTAATATTGCGTTTGTAGTATATAAGTTAAGCAGCAAAATCCACCCATTTTTATCCATCTCATGGGGCGGCTATTTTAACACTTGCTGTCAAGTGAAAATGACTCAGATAACGACCAATCATAGCTCAGCCGAACGAATGTCACATGGAAACAGGCGAGCCGTGATTGGTTCTTACCTGAACCCTGAGCAACTGTGATGTGAAGTAGCAAAATGGCCACCCCGTGAGAGGGATAAAAATAGGGTGAGATTTTACTGCTTAACTCATATACCACTAACACAATGTTTAGACTAATGGGGGCTCGTAGAACATATTTTTGCAAAGACAATTTTGGGGTTGATTTCCCCTTTAATGCTCACATATGGAAAGGAGTTAAGTTGAACCAGGTGCAGACTACAGCAGGCTCTTATGTAATTCAGTCACAATTAGCATGACCTTAAACTGAACTTCTATGTAGCGAATCTTGGCAGAAGAGCTCAAGTACCTCTTTCTCCTTGACTTCCAGGTAAACCAGGACCTCCTGGGAAGCCGGCTCGTCCGCTTTGTCCGGGCTCTCCACGGGTTCCCGGTTCGCCGGCTGGGCCAGCTGGACCCGCTGGCCCTGGATTGTTGCTACTGTAGCCAGAAGGAATCTGGTTGAGCATCTGGTCAATTCTACTCATCTGACCTGGAACAAATAAACAAACATGTTAGAGTGGGACGATCAAAGTATTAAAAAAATATATTCGGGTGAAGAAATGTTTTGCTCACTGTTCACAAGCTGCTCGCAAACTTGTCTTGCAATGGAACGCATCATGTTTTGGGATGCAAAGTCTCCCTGGAAACACAAAGTTTGATTCAATCAACGTGACAGTGATGGTAGTAAATGACTGATTCAACAAAAGTGTACATACCCGCTCGCCCTTCTCTCCTTTAAGGCCAACGGGACCCTGTTAATGAGAGCAATATCACATGTTTACTTCATGCACCAAAAAGCTATCCTTTGATTGTTTTGTCATCACATACTGAGCGTCCTGCGTCTCCTGTTTTCCCTGGTTTCCCTGTAACTCCTGGTACACCTGGAGAGCCAGGATTTCCCTGAAGAAGGACAAAGAAAACAGTGATACATAGTTAAAAAATCATCTTTTATTGGAGCACAGTAAACATGGCGGTCACATGACTTGACTCGAGTCACACTCCTATCGCCAGCGTTGTGACTTGCTTGGCTTAACTTTAAGATACGATGGGATAAGAGAAATAACTACTACATCTAACGCCATCCATCAATAGGAAACCCACAGATCCAGGCAAGTTACGTGTTAGAATAAATGTACATACGTTATCCCATATTTACTCTTTTAGTAATTGCAAAGCATTTATTCAATTGTGACCTATGTTTGGACTATGTGGGTTGGGGTCGCCTGTGGAGAGAAGAAGCTTCAGTTGCAACACAGGAACTGAAATGTGACAAGATAGCGACTGCAACATTTTGTGGTTGAACTGTGAACTTTGACTGAAACTTTACGCGCTGAAGAAAAATGTCTGCATTATTGTCTGCGCAATGAGTCATATCCGGGATGATTGTCACGTTGCTGCTATGTACTTCCCCAAACCCTTTAGAGCAGCAATAGGCTATGTAACCAAGGCCTACCCAATAAAAAGAGGAGATTTGGCGGAGTGCGCTCCAGAGCGGAAAGGAGATTGTAATCTGTGCACATCTCTGTTTTGTTCTCCTCGCGAGCAAAAATAATCAAGTCAGTTGCCTTTCTTCCTGGTCTGTTTTTATTAAATGTTCTCGGTTGACTAAACCTGACACTATGTTAAGATAAAATTTGATTAGATATCTTCACAGTTTAGCTCACTGGTAGTTGTTCAAACCTGAACAAAGCTTTATGTCATGTTATGTGTTTAACTTAGAAGGCAAAAAAGTGACAAGACAGGTTTGGGGCCATTCTAAAAGGACACAAATCTGAATGTGTCAACAAAGACACGGCTGCATTTACGCCATATGTGATGTAGCAAATCTTCCGGTAATCTAACACAAGTAAATGGACTGAACGTCATAAAGTGACAACCTAAAAAATAGGGATGGGTCTTATTTCAAGGTATCTTACTCGCGACGGTGACCAATACCAGTATTTGCCAACCTCGATCAAGAGCTAGAAATGAAATACAAAATTGTCACTAAATTCATGCAATTTTAAGGAAGAATTCTACAGAAGGATGGATGTTTATTTGGGAAAATGTATGTAAATATTTGTATTGATATCAGTCTGAAAGAAAGTGGTATTGAACCTCCCTATTACAACGTATATTACATTGTGTTACATGCATTAGTAACTGTAAACACTCATGCATTTTATTTCATAATCAATAGTTCATTTGACTTTTATAGGTGTAAGTATACTTTTTTGTGTTATTATAAGTTTAAAAAAAATCATTTTATTATCAGTCCAATTTATGTTGTGAGACATCAAACTTTTATGGCTTGAATTACGACTTGCTTGAAATTCCGTGGAGACTTGACTTGTTTTAGTTTTGCCAGAGTAACTTGAGACTTACTTGTGACTTGCACATATGTGACTTACACTCAACTGCATTAGAGGACAAATGTTGCCAAGGGCTCTAAATGGAGATGGAAACACTCCCATGTCAAAACATCCTCTGCTCATAGCACTCATGAGATGCACTGAGGATATTTATTTATTTATTTATTGTATGTTGGCATGACGCCTGTCCTCAGCAGAGCTGGATTAATTACATTCAGACATCCCTTAACCACAAGGAAAAGAAAGGGGAGGATGCGTGCAGAATCATTGTGGTAGCACAAGTATGACGAGACGACAGTAGAAAAGCAATGGTTGCGCATCAATCAGGGTTTTAAGCCCATTTAATGCAACATACACTTACCATTGGCCCTGATGGGCCTCTGGGTCCAGATGGTCCGTCCTTTCCTGGTGGCCCCTGCGTAGAAACAACATACGTGAGCTACAACACACTGGGGACACTCTCCATGCAATACATCAGTGTCATGACTTTGTATTGCTTTCAGTCTTTAGTCTGTCTCAATTACTTTTTTGTATAAAAGAGTGCCTTGAATATTGCTGCTGGAACAAGTGAGAACATGTTATGTCAGCGCACTCTTCACAACAGCATTTTTTTATACACAGTGGGTTCAGTAAGTATGTGATCAACTTCAAATAAATGAATGGTGCATCCATTTGTGTCCACACCACTGTAAGTGTACTTACCCGCACTCCGCTTGGTCCAACAGCGCCCAGAGGGCCACGTGGTCCAGGACGACCCTGTGAGAAAAAAGCAGACACAGTCAATCAATGTGCAACGATCAGGAACAACCAATTCATGCAGTTAGCAAATAGCTCTGCTTAAATGGACTATAAAGCTTCTTTTTTTAAAACTTGCTTTTTCTCAATTATTACGCCAAAATCAACATACTAAGGTCAGACTCAAGATATCAAGATATCCATGCGCATTAATGATGGTATACAAAAAAACACTTCATTCTTTTTAACCACAGTTGAATGGTGAGAATCTCCAACTGCCCAATTACAATCCAGGCTTAGGTACACTATGTTTCAATGTCAATCTCCAAATGCAAGTGACTTTGGACTGGTTAAGCAATATGATCACGAAGATCACGAAAACTCAATGTTAATTTCAGCATTTCGATATTATCTTGAGTTACAAGGCTGGGCAAAGAACATGTTCCATTTCCATTTTTCCTGTTTTGTAACCGGACTCCACACTTAATAATTGAACTGCATCACCGGTCTACCGTTTGTCAATCATCGAGCCCCTTTGAGAGTGTGGGTGTCCCCGAGGATGGAGGGTAATCCTTCCACTCCTGAGTGTGGTTTTCCATGCTTGCCGTGTCAACTGAATCCAGGCTCCAGAAGCAGCAATTCTCTCCATGAATGCTTTCTTACTTCTTGTTCATAAACCACAAGAAGAAAGGTGGGGGTACTTACTTGCAGGCCAGCTAGGCCGGAGTCTCCACGATCTCCCTTTGGTCCGGGGCGACCCTGAATGTGGAGAAATGCTTATTTTTTACTTTTGCTATAAATTGATGGTTGGTGGAGGGTAATATAACATAAATGTTGCAGCTAACTTTTTTTTTGTATACATGAACTTACAGGTGATCCAGGAATAGACAGTCCATTAGGACCTTGAGGACCTGGTGGTCCCATTGGTCCGACAAGTCCAGGCTCACCACGTGGACCCACTGGACCCTGCCGAGATATACAACACAATCAAATATTTTTAAAAGAAGACAACCCTTACCAGATATTTCATTTGATAATAGAAGACTGACTACATCAGTTTGTTGTTTGAGTATCGATGAGACCAAGCTTTCATAACTAAATTCAGATGTTGCTCCTTTTGTTGGTGTGATTGAATATATTGTTGCGGCATACTATCAATATTTCTGGAAAACCATAGCTATGAGATTTGGTGTTTTAAAACTGGGAATTGTCTTTGTTATTGGCATTTGTTGACTTAAATGACAGTGAAAACATTACAAGATGTTAAAAGCGAATGAAGGTTTTGCTCACAGGTTTGCCCGGGTCGCCTCGATCTCCCCGCGGTCCCTTGGATCCTGGGCCGCCCTAGAAAGGCAAGCAATCAAAAGACGTGTGAGCGCAACAACAGCAGTAGAATCCAACAGCCCCAACATGCACAGCCACATAAATGATCCTCGCACGAGATGAGTGGGGTTATGAGCGCACATTATCCAGTCGTTTTTCCAACAGGCATTTATCTTTTGACGCTAACCCCTAAACCAATATTTCATTGCATGTGACTGGCCTCATGCTCAATTGCTCTCCTCAGAGGAAAAGAAAATATCTCCTGAGGCGAGGGACATCCTCAGACTTCTGGAGATCAAACTGTATCGCAGGCAAATGTCAAGCTGCTCTTTATAGTCGCGCCATCATAAGAATCGATGGCATTGTCATCATTGTCATAACATATTTGACATATTAGGGAATATTTTACAGGGTTTCTGTCGGTATCAGCAAATCTAATGTAATGCTTTTTAAAGCCGTTTTTAATACACCCTAAAATGCCCACATTGTACTGCAAATACATAGGCATACGTTTTATATATTAGGGCTATCATTTAGTTTAATTAATTATATAATTTCTACAGTTAACAAATTAATCACACGTTATACTGTATATGATCTAAATGTATAATTAAATACATTTTTTCAAGTTGTTCACACTCTTGTTAATTAACATAAAAACGGACAATTGTGGTTACCAAATACAAATTTGGTTGTATCTTTTACTTCACTGATTCAGTAATTCATAAAGTTATTTTAAGTTAAAAAGATATACTAAACAGTTGAAAGGGGTGTGAAACACTCAGTCATTGATTTGTGTTGAGGTAATTTTTCTGCCACTAGGTGGCATTTGTGCTTTATCTTGGACGTTAGTGACAGGAACAGTACATTTTTCTTTTCAAATTTAGAGCGATTGTCCTATGGAACATGAAGCAACTCGTGGACTCTAGGCCATTTTGTTCATTGTAAATTACGACTAGTCAAAAATACATATATTTTTATTACATTTATTATTGCTAAATTATGTTAAAGTGATTCATTTGCACAATTTTGTATGTAAAATGAGCCATAATTTTAATGGGGTTTTTTCAATTGTATTTACATTTTAATGACTCTGGACATCATATTTAAAGCTTTTTAATTGCATTTAAAGCCCTAATTTGATCAAAATCCATTTCATGACTTTTAATGCTTTGTAAAAACCCGCAAAAATACTATTTTATCAGCAGTAGAAGAGATGAAGACAGGACCGAGGAATAATGGTACATGCAGTGACTTTACCGAAGGACCGGGAGGCCCCTGGGGGCCGATGCTATCCTGTGTGCATGTGCAGGAGTGGGGGAGGGACGGGCATTTAGCCTCATCTCGCTGGAAACAAAAGAAAAAAGGATTAGATGAGGGAAATACACGTGTAGACCAGTAATAATTAGCGGTCAAAAAACTCATGGATGCCATCAAGATTGCTTCATCCTAATCAGAGAGAGGTCGTGCTGCAAAACCTCACAATCAATGGAAATTAGGGAATATAATTGAAAAAATGTGTGTATGCATTCTCCTGGTACAGCCAACAGAATCTAACAAATGTGTTTAATTGCCAGAACTATAATGATTGTAGAAGCACTCATTTTCAAATTACCGTAAAAATGTGGTTTATAACATGCACCCTTGTATAATAGGCCCCCTCAAAATATCCCTTGAAAAGCATTTTTTTCTCTTTACTTGTATGCAGTTTAGTCCCCCAATTTGCTGGTATCCTTTAATATCAAAATGAATAATATGAATGAATAAAACAATGTAAAAAATTACAGTTTGTCGTTATTATACAGAGGGCAACACCATTTTTTTTTTACACATTTGTATAATTAAAAAAAAATGTTATTCAGGGTATTTTACAATACCTTTTTGTCAAAGTTCCCATTTACTTCAATAGAAGTACAATTTATAACGCATTTAGGTCAACTTGAGAATTTGTCCAACATTTTGAGAAAAAATATCCCTCCAAAGTTGCACTTCACAATCCCACCCAGTAAATGACAATGTCGTCGAACACTAGTGTTTTTCAAAAGAAACTTACTGTGGCTGGCAGGTCGCAGCATTTGTCTCGGCCGATCCAGCTCAAGCTGCAGATAATATCGAACATCTGGAGCTGGAACTAAACAGCGGTAGACAAAAACATTGAGAGGTGTTAAAAATGGCTTCCATACATGATGACAATGCACGGTGTTAAAAACAGACAGCGGAATACTGGAAACCGAACGCTTTTTACTGTGCATATTAGAAACATATAGGAATTCTTTCAAATAATTCATTTTTTATTAGTTGTTCAGTGAAGTTGTGAAATAATTGAGATGATTTTGCACATGTGTTTTGTGACAGTCTTGTTTCACTTACTGTTGCAGACTGCCTCCTTCCAGACCGGGCCACCTTGCCAAGCACTTCGAATCCCTCCAGTGTGATGTTGCTGGCCTCCTTGATTCGCTTCTCCCCAACCTCTTGACAGTCCAAGTTGAGTTTGACTTTCTCTGGAGAGACGGTGATGTGGAGCTGGAGGGAGAAGATGATGGACAGGTGGCAACACATTATTGTCTTTTTCAACCTTTGCAGCTGCCAAACCTGCAGCTATGCTAATATTTGATCATGCGCAGGGATTTTGAAAATATGGGTTTGACGTTCCCTTTTGGATTTGTCTGGGGTCTGACTGACCTTTTAAACGTGAAGGAAATGAAGAATTAAGGAAAAGTGCAGCCTTACGGATAAGAACAGCCTCACTGAACCTTTCTCAACTTTTTTGTATTAAGCTTCTCAAGAAACTCATGCTTCAATCCACATAATTGCTTCTTCCGGGAAACTGTTTAGACTTTCCGAAACTGCGTTGATTACCCACTCTGATATTACCATCCAGTGGTTCCTGTTTCAGTACACAACTCCTGTTTGTTGCATTTGCTGATGAATGGCGCACAACAGAAGGAAATATACACCATCTGACAGCAGCCTGCCGTGTGTATGTATAACAATACAGAATGACTTAAGTGTCAGTTTGTGTCCGTCGAGCCTTGCTTGGCATCATGAAACTATATAATTTGTGGCATACCGAGCTTTCTTTTCACCAGAGCACATTTTCCCCTACTCAGCGGTTAGGCAAGCTTTCTTTATCTTACAATAAGCAAGACTCTTTTCCTTTCTACAAAACCTTAACAACCACGAACTTGACCAACGTTCTTGGAAACTAATCACTCATTACGTCCTCATTATCTGGGACTTGGGTGGGCTACACTTTTATCCTGATGATGGTACTGTTCGAACCCAAATGCTGTTCCATCTATAAATGCCACCGACATACAGTGGCAGGCATTTCACACTGAGACAAAATCCAGAGGTGTACATTCTGTCAAGGACTGACGGTAGGTCCGTCAACTACTAACGGACGGCCATTTCGCTGGCAACTGATGAATGATGTCTATAACTTCTGACAATATCAACATTATTTCGGTATTGAAACTTTTGGTCAGATTTTGAGTAAATGTTTGAAAAGAGTGCTCTAGTGGATGACACATGCAGTGAAAATATTAGGTGACTGTTGAAACAGGTATAGGCTTAAGTGAACACCTCACATGCATACGTATGCTCGTGTTCTCAAATTTCAGGCTGATCTCTTACTTTCCAGGATTTCTTTCAGAATATATTTTGTTGCTTTTGGTATATGCCAATCCATAACCTTAAGGGCAAAAGGGATTCATTGCACGCTTGATCTAATGAGCAAGTATGATTAAGTTTGACTTCATTGAGTCCATAAAATCAGAAACTTCATTAGATTGATGTTTCAAAATAAGCTAATTATTACTTTTGGGAGGCTCTTTTGTCCGAATTTCCCCTCTACATTAAACTGAGATAAATTGTAACCAGTGCAGCCCCAGAGAGACAAACCCATCAATATTTAAAGTGCCCTGGCAGTCTTTTTTGTTTTTAGTTGGGCTTAGATCATTTACTGAAAAGCCTTCATATCAGCTAACCACACATTTAACACTACCACTTGCATCTCAAGGATGTCTTGATGCAGCGATGCAAAATGTTTTACAGTGACATGAACTGAAAAGTGTCTTTGTGGATTAACAGGAGCATCCTCGCTATGGACTCCAACCCCTCAAGTGTGGGAGTCAGGGAGTTCCCAAGAGGGGTAGCGTGGCCCTCATCTGCAAAAGTCATCTTTGAGAGTTTTCCCACATGCTCAGCTAGCGGTAGACCACGACCTCTCAAACCCGGGTTGCTCTTTATTTACAAGTTTGAGGGGGAAAGCCAAATGCAAGCACTCTATGACTCAATGCTTTCAGTGGATTTGAACCACATTAAAGGACTCTTAATACATGGCAAAAATGAAAAGCCTGAAAATATTAGGTATAAAGAAATAAAAGGAACATTGTGCTCCTTACCAAAAATTAAAAGACATACCAGTCAATATTCACTGTATTTTCCCTTTTCCTTAGGGTGACTATTTAAAAGTACAATAAAGGAGAAGTTTTTACAGAATGACTGCACTACCTACATACATACAATTCTGAATGTGGTTGTTGGATTCAAACAATGTTTTAGTTGTGCTATTTTTACATTTATTACTCAGATTACGAATGTTTATACTATCCATTACTGGGAAAGTACTATTATTGTAATAGTTAAAGTTAGATTTATAGTATTGCTTCAAAGTGAACTTCAGAGAAGCAAGAGATCTAAAGTTTCATTGGCAAAGTACACATCTGTGGTCAACTGAGCCACGACGTAAAATTTTTCTATGAGGTTTAAACAATAGTGTCTTTGGGGTTGGGACATTTGAACACTACCTACATTTTTTTTCAAATATCAGCATTTCAGCTAAAATCTCAAAGCAAACATGAGTGAGGGGAAATGTGTTTGATGAAAATGACAGTTCGGGGAACGACTGTCAGACTGAGACATAAACACTGACTGCTATTTGAATAACATTTCGACTGATACCTCTTTGTGTATAAATCAGCAAAACATGATGCCTCATTTGCTGGCGTCACTTTTTTGAGGAGTAATCAGTTATCAGTAATCACTAGCGGTGTTCCGATACCGTTTTTTTGGCCCCCAATACTGATTCCGATACCCAGCTTTGCAGTATCGATACCATACCGATACCTAAGGTTTGTTTTTTTTCTCAACATGAAAAAGCTGTCCTGCCATTCGTTCAGAGCATTCAAGGGCCAATAGGATATCTTAGCTTGGCATGCAGTGAACATGTCACACATCGGTGAATGTTGTGCATGAGCAAGACACAAGATGCTGCATTCAAAGTCATAAATTAGCGTCAGAATTAATGGTATCGGCATGTTACTTGTTAGTACTCACCGATACCGATACCACTGTTTTAATGCCGTATCATGGCCTCTGCTGATACCAGTATCAGTATCTGAACAACACTAGGAATCACATTACTTTTTCAAGTAATCTGTGACAACTCTGCTGTTGACTAGTGTTAATTTTATCCGCCATTTTTAAATTTAGGCTCAGTTTCAATCACGCTTGTTAGTTTTTAATCATAGTTAGTCAACCTCATCCCGTTTTGATTTAGTCCAATTTCAGTCAGTTATAAATCTAGCATTTTAGTCTTTATTTTAGTCAAAGAAAACAATTTTTATTCGTCTAGTTTTAGTCAACAAAAACTGTCAATGTTTTAGTCTATTTTTAGTCAGGACAATCATTTTACCTCTGTATAATTTTTTGTCAAGTGTGTTGAACATTTCAGATCTCAAACTATTTCACATCAAATTTTCTCTCATCTTTTTGATGAAAAACAACTTCACACACACTGAAATAGTGGCTACTATGGCGCCATGCCATGAGCTAGTAAGTCAGCTAGCATTAGTTAGCGGTCACATTAACATTATTGTTCGAAAATTATAGCCGTTGGATTAATGTTAAATTATAGCTATAATTTACTCTCTCTTTTTTTACCGTTCACCGTGAATCCACCTCCTGTCTGTCCCATGTGTTTGTGCATGGTGCACTCACTAGATGCAGATTTGAAATGGGGTGTGTCATCGTGTGTTAGCAGAGACAGGATTTTACAAAATCGTATCATTTTCATCTAGTTTGTTTTATGAACTAAAATCTCCAAAGATTTGTGTCCAGTTTTTATTCAGTTAAGTACATTTTCGTCTCGTCTTCATTAGTCGACGAAAATGCATACTGATTTAGTCCCACTTATTGTTTATTAATGAGGGTTTTATTCTAGTCTAGTTTAGTTTTGGTCTGGTGAAAAATGTGTGTTGACGAAAAAATATTTTTGTTAAGTTTTTATTAATTAAATTAACACTAATGCTGACTAACCAATAGTATAAATTTGTGGAAAAAAAGGTTAAATTCATAAACTTACAGCCTACATGCATTTTAAGTTACACATTTTCATGGCATTACACGCATAGACACATTACATACTATACTATGAGGTGAATCTGTAACTCTAGTGGACAAAGTGTCAAGAAACCACATCAATACGGTCTGCCAAAGCATGGAGAAGTGGCACTCAGTCAGCAATCCAGTAAATAAGCGGCTAGGTAGACCGCTGGGCCACAAACTAGCCACCAAGTGTACATTGGGAATACAGTCGGCACCATGATCACGCTCTGAGGGCTCACACATAGAAATTATGCTGTCCGATGGCTGATGTCATTAAATCACCAGCAAACATTTTCCAGATCCAGAATCCAGAATCCCCCCAATTTAGGTTTGTGGTTTCTAAATAATGACACTGGGATGCCAATATTTCATTCTATACTATCACAATGAACAAAAAAAATGATCAACATAACTCACCAAAAGTAATTATTTACATATTACAATTAATACTATTTTCTTTTTGCACTTATGTACTAGAATTACACTTATAGTATTTACTAGAAGAATCATTCTATTTCTTTTTTATTCAAAGAAATTGATTTATTCAAAATCTGACCGTGTGGAAGTTCCAAAGGTCCACTCAACCGAGATTATTCAGGCATGATTGGATGTTACCATTGGATAGGTCCCCTGAACATTATTTGGTCAGTCATTTTAGAGGACCCACATATTAGTCTTTGGGATAAAAACCGTAAAAGCAACTGCACTTGAAACGACTATTTTTCCCTGCAGTGTGGGAGATAAGCCATAAGTAAGAAAACACACGATGATTCATTGTTGTGATCCCAACAGCCCGCTGAGTTCAAACAAAACAGTGGATGTTTTACAGTCACTGCTGGTTTTGGTTGGATTTGATACAATCTGATTTCAGTCATCCCAGGAGATGATACACAAGCAAGCGGGCCTAATGTAGTGGCAATTGATCTGAAGACAAAGGTTTCGTAAAAAGAAACATAATCTCGTAGGCGGTTTAGTTCAACTGATGACTTGTTTTGACAGATTGTTCAGAGGACACGCTTCTCTTAACGACTATTCTAATAAGGAAAGTTTCAACCCTACTAGTGCAATACCGTCGAAAATGACGACATCAAAGCAGCTGCAATCATTTTAGATTGAAAAAGTAGTTTGTAAAACTGTTTACGTTGTACCTAAATGCGCCATGACTAATTCACGTTCAATCCAAATAAAATAGAATAGAAGGCAATCCAGCCTCCTGTGTGCAGAGCTGATTGGTTTGGAAATCACTCAACATCTTGTAGAATATTCCGCTGTCCTCATTTGGCTATTGGATTATTGAAATTGAAGAATTTATTTTAAATTGTATTTATAAACTCCAAAGCGCATTCATCAAGTAAGTAATTGAATGTTAAAATACCACTTGGACATGCGACCTCAGCTGTATAATGGATTGCAAATGACTTTTTGGAAGGAAAAAAAAAGCAGCATGATCTTGGCTCTTGAGCTGTCATGATCAAACAATAAGATCCAAAGGTTGAGCTATATTTTTTTTTTTTTTGATTTTTTAACCTTTCTGTTATGCTGTGGGTCAAATTGACCTTCAAGTTTAGCTTTGCACTTTCAAACTTGGCACTAACAGACAAAAAACATTTGGAGATATTTGCAAGGAACATGCAGAATATTGGGTTTATTTTCACATCAACAGTCTATAAGAAATTATTAATTTCAACATATATGAAATGAAAACCCATAATATAATAAAAAACAATTTTTTAATTATTATTCACTTTATTATTCACTTTTCAATTAAATGTTAAATGTTTATTAGAATGGTTTTAGAGCATTAAACATACACTGGGTCAAATTGACAAATTTTAATACTGAAAACTATAATGTATTAATTATTTTTTTTGCTACGAACCCTCTCAATTAAAATGGTTCACTTTTATATATTTTCAATTAAATGTTAAATATCGGAATGCTTTTGGAACATTAAACATAGCCTGGGTCAAATTGACCCATTTTAAATTGAGTTGTTTTTCACAATGAAACTTTATCAACAAACAATTAAAATGGTTCATTTTGACATTTGCATTAAAAACTATTAACCATGAGCCATAATTCATTGCTTTTGGAACATTAAACATAGCCTGGGTCAAACGGACCCATTTCTACGTTACAGAACTACGAATAGTAGTGTTTCATGATGAAACTTAAAAATGGTTAATTTGAAATGTTTGCAATGAACGCGGTTAATAATGTTATTGAGATGTGTTTTAATCATTAAGTATAGCCTGGGTCAAACTGACCCGGGACCATTATTGCTGTTCCTGAGAAACCAACCTAACAGGAGGGTTAAATGGTACATGAATTGAAATGAAGACACTGATTGGGACCAGTACGCTCCTCATCCCTTCAAGGATGGGGCCGTGTGTTTACCTTGTGGAAACTGCCATGGAAAATGCGCTTCACTTGTTCCTCATTAAATGCGGCTTTCTGGATCTCTCCTCGGGTGTCCTTGTTGTAGAATGTGATTGTTTTGCTTGAAGCTGGAAAGAGAGGAGGCTTTGATGAAGGCTATGATGAAGCGGCACGCAAAAGCACAGACAGTACTATAGGGAACACATGGGGGTAGACGGATGAGGGGGATAACAAGAAGGTTACGGGGGGATTTAGTCCATGCTCCTAATCATTTGCATGCACTTACCACATGTGCAGTTACACAGTGGTAAAAGATACTCATTGAAAAATAAATGCCAATCTTACAAGGAAGCCAAATCCTAAATTAGCGTAGAAGAGTACAGACAGTTATATGCATTTCCTGGTTCCCATGACTATCCATAATTAAGCGGATATGTAAAAGTTTAATTTGCTACAGCATCTTTCCGAGCAAATGACAAGAGGAGCCTTACGGTTGATGGTGAGCCCGACCTCCGGGTTGCTGTTTTTGTCAGCAATCTGCCAGATATCGAAAGGATCCGAAGATGTGTCAGGTAGGAGTCGGAAGAGGAGGACGATGGTGTAAGATGGAGGAAGACCATCTGGATGAATCTCCCTGTTGGTTGGTGTTAACGAATTGTTTAGTGACGAACCAAAAGCCGACACGGTCAATCAATCAAGCAAATGTTCGAAGATTCGAAGATATTAACAACTAACCAGAATGGTACAGTCCGTCAGGAAAAACTTTTAAAAGCTAAATTATTACCAGTTACCCCTCTAGGTGTGCACAAATGACTCACATGTTGAAAGTATTTTCCATCCGCTCTTCCTGACTACAATGTGAAATGTTTACATTCCACACATACAAATAAATATACTTAAGAAGTTCTGTAGTTGCATAAAAGCACAAAACGTTTAGCCCACGGGTGAGTGTTGTTTCACTAAGACAGGACAGCTCTTCCAAGCTGTATAGCTTGTGCTTCATATTCTACAACAATTAAGCGGTATTGCCAATGGCGGATTTGAGTAATCCCTTTGACTACAGGGGAAATTGAGTATCGCTATCAATAATAACTGGGGGCTGCACATTATTAGCGTCCACTGAAGAAGCCCATCGACTGATTGTACATACACACAGGATTTTGCACCCGCTCTTACTTGGTGGGCTGGTTCAAGAAGGCATCCTTATGCAGCCTGTAGGCAATGTAGCTGTTGAATGAACCCGACTCCATGGACACACCATTCATACCAGCGAATGTGCGGTCTGTAATGTTGAAAGCCTCAAGCATCCTGAATCCTGAAGATGGACAAACAACATAGTCATGGCAAGTAGTGAAAGACACCAGAAAATAACAACATGCTAGTCATGCTAGCAAGGCGTGTTGGGATCAGTCAGCGTGATGGTTACCGGGTGTGGTGTATCCATCCATGTAGATCAGAGGGCAAGCTAAAGAAAAACAGAAAGTGATAAAGGGTTGGAAACCACATAATGCAAGGGTTGAAATGAGGTGACCAAACACTAACAGCGGCAGTCTCGGGTTTGAGCCTTGATTTCACCAGCCCATATCGTTTTGCCCAACTTTTTTACGCAAGCCCCGTCCTTGCGTCCAATTAGTTTTCTTTTCTTTTCTTTTCTTTTTTTGGGGGGTGCATTTTTATGTCAATCAATCAGTTGTCACATCGATTCATACAATAAACAAATTTAAAAAAGGAAGTTATCTTTTAAATCCCTTCCTACTTCTTTTCACATTCACATTTGCGTCATATCGGAAATAGAACGACTTCCTGCTTCTCTGTCTCAGAATCATGGGAAATGTAGTCAAACCAAACATGAGCTGAACGTTTCTGGCTGCGCTTTTCACCGGGAATTGTCAACAAAGTTAGCATTTAGCATTAGCTAAAGTAATAACACAACCACCGGTCACCAGATTGACAAGCCATTTAATTTGCTATAAATAGTTCCTGGTGAGAATTAATGTACATTTATTTTCCAGCTAAATTGTCCCGGCTTTGATTTTTGAAAATCTGGTCAGTTTAAAACAAGTACTTATTTTGGCAGTAGATCAGTAAAGGACATAACATAAACTCTGTCTTACTGGAAGTTGCCGTTTCGCAAATGAAGGTGATCAGGTTGTCCTGGATCTTGGCGAAGGCATCGTAGTCATCCACCACAAACACGTGTCTTTCGCTGGGTTTGCTGCCAATGTTTCTCAACTCTGCCATGTCCACATCGGCCACGCCAACCACAAATACACTGTAGCCTGTGTAGGCAAACGCACAAAACAATACAATTGTTAAAGCTTACGCAAGAAAATGTAATTCCAAGACGTTAGTCTTAACTCCAAACTGAACTGGTACCAAAAGTAGGGGGGAAAAAAGGTGGATTGTTTGTTTGTTGGCAGGCTACTTTCTGGTTGAGAAGGATGACATAATATTTGACAAATGGATAGCTGCGGTAGACTGTAACATTAACATAAACAAAATAAATCAAATTCCTTCATCCATTAGTCCTTGCTTCATTCACCACAGCTCCATGGTATGCAGAACTTTGAGCCAGTGCATAATTGTGTAAACAAACTAACTACAATACAAATGTGATGAATTTGTAACCTTTTTCTTACGCTTTGTCATTGAGGTAAAAATCTGCAAACAATTTTGTGGGGGAAAAACGGAAATTCCAATCATTCAAATTTGCGTTTGTACACTTCACAGATGCAAACACTTTGAGACATACCAGCTTGCTGCAGCTGCAGGGCGCTCTTCTTGACGTCATCCTGGGAGCGTCCATCTGTGACCACTACGAGAACCTTAGGAACATTCCTCCTCATTCCATTGTCATAGGTGAACACCTTATCGTAAACATGTTTCAGTGCAATGCCTGTACAAAGGAGCAGGAATCAACACCATTACCAAATTGGATCTTTTCATCTTGCAGATACATGCACACTTGTAAGATGAGAGTACCTGTCTTGGTGTTTCCTCCTCTGTAGCGGACATTCTGCAAAGCTGAGACGACGACTCCCTTGTCATGGTATGTGTTGAGCTTAAATTCAGTCTTAGCATCATCGCTGTATTGCACAAATGCAACCTGTTCGAAGGGAGGGAAGAATGAGACGAGAGAGACATGGAAATCTAAATGTGCACATATGTTATTGTACATCTTCAACTTTATTATAGATTGTTATCCATCATCCATCAATTCACAAATGCATATGTTATTCAATTCTATTTATTGATTGATAGACACAATTCAAAATTTCAAAACATTCATGCTATTTCGGGGCTACTATTTTTCTCATTCCAAAAATTCGAATTTTTTACAATATTCAAAATTTTTCGACCAAAACATCACATTCAACTTAAATTTAAATGGTTCCTATTATTTAATTCACTTGAATGATTTTCAACATGCCAAAAATTCACACTTACTAAAAATTCACAATTTTCACCATTAAAATACTGCCCCCCCAAAAATTGAAAATTACATATTAAAAAAAGTTTTTCTCCTATATTTTCAATTTTTTTTTAGCCATTTAAGCTGTTCCAAATTCCAACTTTCTTTTTTTTTACTGATTCAAACATTACAACAGCTCATCCCTACTTCCTTTTTTTCTCAAGTTAAAACTAAAAGCCAAATATTACGATTTTTTTTTCTCCAACTTTTTTATTTTCCCCTTTTTTTTTAACGTTTGGAACGATTCAAACTGTTCCAATTTTAAACTTTTCATCTTATTCCCACCTCTTTTTTTTCAAATTTTTAAAATAAAAGCTAATCCATTAAATTCTTTGTTTTTCTCCTCTAATTTCTACATTTTGTGTTCATCTTATCCCTACCACATTTTCCCCCCCAAAATTAAAAATAAAAGCCAAATGTTCAGATTTTTTTTCATTTTTCTCTCTTTTTTTAACCAATTTACACCATTCCAACTTCAACATTTTCAACTCATTCCAGGTAACGCCGTATCATTTTATGTCATTCAATATCACTCCAAATCATTTCACAAATTTTCATTCAGCCTCTAAGCCTTCACACGCAATTTCTCCAGGAATTCCATTCCCTAGTTCTTTGCATTCTACATAATCCAAACAATCTAACAATTATAATGTTCTAATCCAGCAGAGAATTCCTTCTGACCTGCATGCCAGTCGGGCTGATGACATCAAAGGCACCAGTCATGCTTTTCACAAACTGGATGACCTTGAGGAAGCTCTCATCTCCGATACTCCAAGACCCATCAATGAGGAAGACCACATCGGCCTTTGCACCTCTGCAGACTGTGATTCAAGCACGTCACTGATTAATTACGTCCATCCCAGTAGATTAGTATCATTATTTAACATGTGAAAGCTCTCCTCACCATCCAGCGCCGATGGAACTGTTGCTGGTGGAGGAGCGGTGGGTGGCTCGGTTGGTGCTTCGGTGGGTTTAACCACTTAAGGTAAAACAGAAATTAAATACATTTAAAAAACATGCTAGTGGAAATGTCATGCATATTTAAGAGCATACAATGAAGCATAATGCCATCGTACGTGTTCGCTCCTTTACAGTGACGCCAGGCCCTTCCATGCTGGGGGTCTGGGTGTACACAGTGGCAGTGTAGAGGGTGTCAGGTGTCAAGCCGTCAAAGCAGTGACTACTCGCAGTGCTTTTGACTGTGATCTCCTGAGCTCCTCGCTGAGAGGCTAAGGTGGGAAGGGAAATGAGATCTAATTAATTGAAGAAATAATATTTCAACAGAGGTCATTCAAAATAAAAATTCCTGATGTACTCACGATTGACAGGTTGGACTTTAAGCCTGTAGGACGTTGCAGCTCTGTGCTGAGCCCACATGATGCAGAAAGTGTCATAGCCCACGTTATATGTTGTCAAGTCTGTCACATTCAGGTACACTAAAAAAGACCCAAACCATATTTGACTGGGATTGCCAATACCATTTAGAGGATATGTACCTCAGTTTTCAACTTACATGTGGTGCCCTGGCCAATCAGAGGTCCACTGATGCCTGTGCTGTACTGTGCCAACACTTTCAGATCATAGGTGGTTCCAGGTGTCAGGTTATTCAATTGGTGGGAAGTGACGTCGCCGACAAACACCTCTGCGGACTCATCAGATCCTGGGAGGAAACACAAACAGGATGAAATGTGAAAAATATGTGGTAACAAAAGCACTCTTTTCAAGAACAGCATAATCATACCCTCAGGTTGGTAGATAAGCTTGTATCCCGTAACCTTTGATGGTACGGGGTCCCAGGAGACCTTGAAGCGGGTGTACCATTCATCAGAAACTCGAAGGTTCCTGGGTCCAAGCATAGCCGCTGTAGGAAAAAAGCAGGTTTGGATCACAGCGACAACATGCAGATGCAATTCCATGTGATTGTGATCTTATCACTGATTAATGTTTATGAATTATGAAACTACAAGAAGCAAGCCTCAGGAAACTGAGTGTGTCATGATACAGGGTTTTGTTTTGTTAGGTATAATGCTTGCCAGGACTACTATAAGAAGCAGTCTCTCTGGAGTGCAGCCATTTTTAAATCCTCTGGCAATAACTTTTGATTCTTTTGGCCATTGTGACACCTAGTCAAAAATGTCTTGTTCTGGAATTAATCAGAATTCTAATCAAGTAGATGAGTCTCTTTCTGACTTCTGTTGTGAATTCCAAGCATTTGTGCCGAATCCGGTCGACGCAGATCGAAAAAGCTCTCTTGCTCTCTCCCTCAGCTAATTGGAACCTCCTGCAGAAGCATGGCTTGAATAGTCTGTACCTGTGCGACCATCTCCTTCCAGCTCTCCTCCTGGTCCTTCAGCATAGATGGCCGTAACTCTTATGTTATAAGGGGTGTCTGAATTCAAGTTCTGCAGAACCACATTGTTTCTGTTCCCTGGGACTGTAGTCTGCAAGTCATATGAGAGAAAGCTAAAAGTTAACTGAAAGTTAACTGCAACGTACACTAAACATCATGTTTATGGTGGCACATTTGAATAAGATCTTATATGTTATGGAGAATTTTCCAGGATTCTACAAATGCTTACATATTCGTCAATGGGGTCTCCAGTGGTTGGGGTGTAGGTGATGCGGTATTGCGTGACCGGGCCATCAGCATGTTCCCAGCTCACAGAGAGAGTGGAGGTAGTGGGATCGTACACACGCATGTCCCTGGGGCCGCCGCGTGGACCTACATTTGGAGACATTTCAGTACATATTGTTACTGAACAGTGTTTTTCTATTTCTAATCAAGCCAGTGTTATAATCTTAAATTTCTTACGTGTTTTGCCATTGTCAGTGATGGTGGCTCCTTCTCCATCACTGTATACCGCAATGACTGCAACGTTGTAATCAGTGTCTGGAATCAGATCCGGCAAGACGGCCGTGGTGGAGGTCCCTGATACCAAAAGCTTCATGCAAACACACAACATAAATGTTATTATAAGATCACAATCAGCAGGAATTGTAACTATCTACATTTACATTTTTGTCATCCCCAGCTGTGTAAATTGCAAAATATTATTTTTTTTCCCTTTATCACCACCACCTCCTTCTTTTGTTGGAAGGTTGGAACAGTTATTCGGTCTGCTCCTTTGACCAAACACTCCTTTTCCAGAAAACGTGAAGTGTATCATGACATGACATATTCCTGCCAATTGCTCCCACAAAGACCTTTCCCCTCTCTCTTGATGCACACGTGCGTTGTACATTCTACACAACACCTCCCTTTGACTCATCAGTCCCATAGCTGTCAACACTGAGAGAAAGAAAGAGCCAAATATTCCTTTGAAGTTGATGTGTGTGTTTGACAGCCGCGAAGGCCACATCTTTCACACACAATATATATATATACGTTTGCGTGAGAACTGAGTTGCTGGGGACTTACTCCAAGAGAATATAAAGGCCAAAAACAGGTAAAGCTGTCAAGCCTGAGTCAGTTACGCAGATGAAATAGGCCATATTGTTGTGGCGTCATATCACATGCGCCTCAGAGAAGGGCTCAGTTCTGAAATCCTCACTATTTGAAGTAGACGGCAGAGAGAGCCAACGATGTCACATCAAGTACAACTTCAAAAGTTGTTTACATATTCCTAATTCTTTCCACGTTAAGATGTTTAAACACTCCTTCCAGATGTCACATACAGTGCTATGTGAATTAAAGAACCCAGTCCCGGTTTACAGTTCATGCTAATGTACACGTATAAAAGACGTGACATTTGGTAAGCAGACTGTTTAGCTTTTAATGTCATATTATGGGGCTGTTACATTCCTTGTGGCAAACGGAAGAGTACTTTAAATTCAAGGCAAAAGTGGCTTGTTAGGCTGTAAAAATACATTTTATACATTTGTGCCCACTTGCTTGCCGGAAACTCACCGACTCAGGGGGCTTGGCACCAGTCACAGGAGTGTAGACCACCCGGTACTGCAGAACTGGACCTGTGGCATGCTCCCAGCGTACGTTCAGGCTGTTGGTTGTGGGGTTGAATACTTGAATGTTCCTGACAGGTCGACGGTCCACTGCAGAGCCAGTAATGGTGGAAGGTGGTTGAGGAGGCGGATTAATTAGGTAAGAGGTCAGGGTTGGGAAAAGTAAGACAGAAGGTGGAGTATGATGAGAGGATTGTTGGACAGAGTGAAGAGTGATGACAGAGCAAGGTGAAAGGGCAGCAGTGCAAGTGTTTGCACAAAGATGAGAGAGGATGAGACAAAACAGACCAGTTAGCTCTTACACCAATAATCTACAGATGTCCCTGAAGCCTGAAGCACATGTACTTCGATGTTCTTCAATGTACTACAATTACAAGGACAAATGTATTGAAACTTTTGGGGGTTGAGCTTGACACTTCCATTCCGCCTCAGTCTTCATTGTTCAGTATGCTAATACATTCGCGACACTATGCTAGCACTAGCAGCGCTACAGAAAAAGTTAAGGAAATTTCTGTTTCTTTACTTTCATGTTAAGGTACATAATTCTATTAGAAATTAGACTTTTAGCTAAGTGGATTGTGAAGATTGTGGCGAATATTGCAATGTACCAACCAAAGGTATAGAAACACAACATGCTATTTTTAGCCATGTGTTGCCATGCCGTGATTTGAAATCTCTTCGAACAATGAGGGCCCAACATTACTCCAGGTACTGAAAATTGTACCTGCTGGCACATGTTTTCACCATGGAACTACATCAATACATCCCATGAGAAAAAGAGACAAATGCACTTGTGTTTATCTTTAAAATGTTACTTAACAGGAAACTTCTATGCAATGAAAGGGGAAAGGATGCACAAGGTGTATAAGCAAACGCTCGCATTCAAAAATCCAAAGCAGATGTTTAGAGCTTTTGTGCCGCTCCTCCATTATAACCCCATAAACGCAGGGGAGGAAACACAGCGGGCTAAACACACAGAGTACTTCCGTACTTTCACAGGCTAAAGCTGGTTGCTTGTATCTCCTTTGAGTTTTTAAAGCACAATAAATACTTAGTGAATGCTTAGAGAAGATCCTGAAGTTGAATGAGACTGATTAAAAGCACTGTAGTTGACAATATAATAGCCGCAAAGTCAACATAAGTGTGATGTAAAAAGTCTGTTTTTACAGGCATTTGGTTAGATTAGTGGCACATAAATGGGATAGGTTAAGAAAAACATAAAAAATATTCTATAGACTATTTTAACTAAATGGAAATAATAGGCACTACGTGTGACCTTATTCAAGTGAGTCTAAGGCCGTAAAGAACATAAAGCTCCCTATTCATATGAGCACCCCTCACTTCTCTTCCCTTTTCCCCAAAGGAGAGCAATTAGTCAATGTATCCCCTCCCTTGATACCCCAAGCCCACCATTATCGTGACCACCACCCATCATTCCAACCTATAAATGGACAATATTACGGTAAAGAAAGAGGAGACACCATTTAAGGTTGCCAGCTGAGCAATTCTTTCCTACGCAATCACCCCACAAAATGCTGAATCATTCAAGGGTGGAGGTTGGTGGTTTGAAGTTGTAGCCTTGCTCCAATCCTTGCTCCACATTTTGCTGACTCAGCTGCTCATTTTTTTTGATTGATCTACTGAGAAGCATACAATCAGTTTTCCTTTGTTTTTGTGATATCATGATATTAATTAATTATAACGAGGTTTCTAGAAAGGGGCTGTGGGGAAAAGTCTTTACAAAGTTCACTCTGGTGAGGCATGAATTGATTCCTGTTTTTAACAAAGTAAAAGAGAAGATCAGATCATTCAGTTAAAATATTATTTTAAAGATTCAGTATTTGATATTCCATTGAGTCTGATCATTTATATCGATCAACCATTTTGTATATTGAGGCAAATGCATTTGCCATCAATACACAAAATTATAAACACATTTGAACGTGCATATGTGTGAATATCAAGAATGGATGGATGGATCAGGCCTTTGGATTAATGGATGGATCAGTAAATGCAATAGATGGATGAGAAGATGAAATGATGTATAAATGAAGATGACTGGATGATGGAATGGACTTTAAAAACAAGAAATTCTCAACCCATGCGCATTTGAACTCTGTCATCAGCCATTTAACATGACTTTAAGTGGATCATTCTCATGAAAATGGTTGGGATAAGCAGCAAGAGTGACAACCAAGCCCACTAGGGTTGGCCTCACTTGATGATGATGATGATAGTGACAATAATGACGACGATGATGATGATGATAATGATGATGTTTGACAAATGAACAACGGCCATATAAATAAAGCATGCTTTCACTTAAAAATGAAAAACATAATTTTCTCTTTGGCATATTTACTTACACGAACCACCACTGCCGGACACTATGGATGCAAAAATAGAAAGGTATAATGGATGTAGCCTTCATTGAAATCTTACTCAGAAAGTTTATCAATAACTGATTCCACAAATACAAACTGTCTTGCAACGAGGATGGGAAAAAATGATTAAACTACTGGAATATATATATATATATATATAAATTTAATTATACACTAGTGTTTATTCACAGGCTGAACTTACGTGTTTTGCCATTTTCCGACATGCGCTGTCCCTCTCCAACAGAGTACACAGGAACCACAGTCACAGTATAGATGGTATCGGATTGAAGGTCCTTCAGCACGGTGTTCAATGTGTTGCCAGATACTTGGACCTGAAGGAGTAACAACAAAATATACACTTCAAGGGAAGATCTGACTAGTGGAGGCAGTCTCGTAAAAGTGGAAAGTGGGGTATGGGAAAAGGGAGACTCCGGATGAAAAGTTCAATTCCAAGAATTTTCTTCTTGTATTAACATTCCAACCTTATTGAAGACCCATAAATCAGTTATCTTTACTGCTTATCCTATTTGGGTCACGGCATGGACTGAAGCCTACTCATCTTATTTAAGACACTGCAGATGGGTTTTGAGTCAGAGTTGATTCCAACAGCACAAGAGTCTGCTACACCAAAAGCTATACTACCAATATAGCAACTTTCTGTAAATTATGCAAACTTTTCTTACAAATATTTTCATGAACAAATTCTACTATAAGACCCAATGATGATGTGGTAACGCCCTCCCTGCTTACCATGTCTTCCCGGCCTCCAACTGCAGGTTCATAGAAGATTCTATACTGTCGCACGTTGCCATCAGCAGGCTCCCACTGGACATTCAGGGTGCTAGTCGTGGGGTCAGTGACCTGCAGGTTCCTGACACCACCCAGAGGCTCTGAGGTAAAAGAAAGCAACTCAATACCAACGTATAATCACATTTAACTGTCAGACTCCTGGTTATCGTTCCAATCCAATTTAAATCATATTTTACACAACTCACACATGCCTCCTTAACCACTGTAAAAAAAAAAAAAAGATCAATAAGGAGTTATACAGAAGCATGCAAATTATAAACATCTTACTGGTTGTGCCAAGTCCAACGAGTTCATTGCTGACTCCTCGGGGGTAAATTGCCACCACACTGATGGAATATTCAGTGTCAGGGGTAAGCTTGGGCATGAAGAGATTGGTCTTCTTCCCTCCAACTTGGGCCTATTAGGGAAATAAGGGACATTTTAGGATATTCTCTTTATATTTAAATACAAAATCATGTGATCAAGTACGACAGTGCTATCAAATGTTGACGGATAAAATGTAAACCGGATCAATGTGCTTCCAAGATGTACCACAAATATGGGACCTTTACAATCTTGGGCAAAAAGGAAAAAAAGACAATTTGTATCATCCTGATATTACAAGGATTTTTGTGTCTTGTGTATATAACGCCAAATGTGCCTGGCATAAAGAAACCAGCAATATTGCCCAAGCTATGGCATCTTCGCCAAGGTAACTAAGCTGGCAAAAAATTCCAGTGGCCTTTAGTGTCATATCCTGCAACCAATTGGAGGGTAGCCACATTTCATCAGGTTCCGAAAAGGAACACAGTCCATTTAGATTGCAAATGTAAGCAAAGCCATGCGAGGTTGAAGGTGCAGACGGCCTCTGACTGCATTTCGAAGTTTGCATCCTACATCCAGTAAAAACATTTCAGGACATCTTTTATGTGGCGCTCACATCGCATATCGTCACCCTCTTAAAATAATTGCCTAAGTCATGTTTTCATAAAAATGATTGTTTTTCCCAAATCGCCTCCTCATGATGCAAATAGCTCAATGTTTTGTGTTTCCTGAAAATCTGAAAAAATGACATAGGCAATTATTTTAAGAAGGCGTCGATATATGTATATTAAGTGACGATAAAAAAATTCACTCTCAAGTATGCCGAATAGCAAATTAGATTGGGCCGCTCTCTGTATACTGCTTGAATGCATGCAAGGGTACAATTTAGAATTCCCTATAAGCCTGCATTGTGGAAGCAATGCCAACCAATTGAAATTAACATTAAACTGCCATCCAGTAAGACTTTCACGAAGAGTGCCCAAGACCAGCAGCACAAAGTCTCCACTGCTCGGAAACATTGAAGGAGAAGAAAAGAAGAAAAAAAAACACAGATGGGTCCATCAAACTTCCAAACAACATCTTAAAAGATTTGACTTGGAGTAAACTATATTAATGCAAAACTGCTGCTGCTGTGTTGAAGCAATGCACAACTATTGTTTGGAGGAGACTGCTCTGAATGAAAGGAACAAACCTACTGATTGAGTTAAAAATCGAGAGAGCCAATTTGACTGCTGTAAGATGGCTTGTGTCCTGCCAAATAATGAAATGTGTTTACTGCCAAACTTTTAATGTATACATGTAATACCATAAATCCTTTTTTTTATTTTCATTCTTTGGCACTTATTGGAAATAGCACATTTTCAAACAAATTGAAAACATTACCCCTCTGTTGCTACTCCACTTATAGAGCAACTCAGAAGTAATCCTGATTAACCTTAACATCTGGGTTGACTTTCACTACTGTTAATGCAGATAATAATAGGTATGACCAAACAGTTTTCATCGGAGCTTAACGTTTGACTTACAGTCTGGGTCCTGCCTCCAGAAGTGGGAACATAGGTGACCCTGTAGTTCTGGACACGGCCTGGAGCTGGGTTCCACCTGGCATTCAGGGTTGTGATCGTTTCGTTGTACACAACCAGGTTGGTAGGAGGAGCAAGAGGTGCTAAAGAGTACATACATAACAATTACGACCTTGTCAGAATGGTTGGTTATCCTTTTAAGGCCAGAGCTGTTGCTTCATCATTCCTTTAAAACTGTTTTTAAAGATGCTGTCCTTGATATTCCAGCCATTGACTCTGATTGTTTACACGTCAATGAATCCAAATGTATTTCTCAGCAGAACGAGATAACCAACATATTGGAATGTGCATGCTTCATGTGAATATCAAGGATTGCTGTTTTAAAGGAGAAAAAAATACTCATCCAAGGGATGGTATCTTTTCTGAAGCAGGGATGGACTCGTCAGTGCAATGGATAAATGGATGGATGGATGGAACGATGGAATGATGAATAAATGAATGATGAATGAATGATGAAATGGACTTCAAAAACAAGATTGCCAATCCTGTGTGGCACCACATGCACACCTGAACTCCGTTTTCAGCCATTTAACATGACTATAGTTACTGTAACATCCTGGGAATAACACTCATTTTTTGCCTGTATTTTTGTTTTTTGCCCAATTTGAGGATGGGAGTATTATACTGGGGGCTTAATAAAAAATTAAACTTTGTCACAGAGTTAAGCAAAGTAAATAAATACAAATGGCAAACACAGTTCTGTGCTTGAACAAGATTTTCAAAAAAATATTCTGAAAGACCTTAATCATTGGTATGGGAAAAGAGCGTCATTTTTAACCTGGATTTAAAAGCATTAGCATTAGGGTGATTTGGGCAGTGCCGTATTAGGGACTGGTGTTTGTTATTCACAGGATTTTTACAGTAAATCATTCTCAAGAAGAGAACTGGGATAAGCAGAAGGGCAACAAGAGCACAGATGCAAGATGGATAGCACTTCAAGTAACCAGCTGTCAGCGGCAGCACAGCTTGATGATGATGATGATGATGATGATAATGATGATGATGATGATGATGATGTTTGACCAATGTACAACAGTGCAGATTGGCCAAAATAATAAATCATGCTTTCATCACTTAAAAAGGAAAATTATCATTTTCCTTTTGACACATTTACTTACACGGAATACTTCTCCTGGGCACTACAGAGGCAAAAATAAAAAGATATAATGGGCGCACCCTTCACTGAACATAACACGCAGAATATTATCCACCATTGACAAAACCTTTCAGCAAGATACCACATGGACATTGAATGCATGTACATTTGTTCTCATTACTGTCATCTTACATGTCGACTCAGTGCCTAGCAAGTCTTCGCTCTCAGACTCATCTGGATAGATGGCGGTGACTGACACATCATAGGGGGTGTCTGGCTCCAGGTTCTCCAGAACATGGGATGTGTCATCATTGTTCAGAATGGCCTGATGAGAAAGACAAATCATGTGAGACGCTTCTTTAAAAAACAATTAAGGAACAAATAAGACAAGCATTGAAATATACTTGCAGTTGTTTTTAAGAAATATGTGCAAACGTACATATTGGAAGTTGTTGTCTCCCCTCTTTGTCCAGCCGATGCGGTAGAGTGCCACATCAGGAGCTCCATGCTCCCAGGTGGCTCTGAAGCTGGTCTGGGTAACCTCTGAGAATCGAAGGTTCTTTGGGGCAGGAACCACATCTAAAAGATGGAAGATTGGAAGTTAGGGTGACTTTTCACCAAGTTAACAAAAACGTCACTCTTTGTCATTGTAGTTGTGTTGTATTTTCATTCTTACCTGTGATTCCTTCACCCAACATAGTCTGGCCAGGACCTTCATCATAGATTGGAGTAACAGCCAGGGTATACTCAGTCTGCGAGATCAGGTTGTCTAGTACTGTAGTGGTCCGTGTTCCCCCCACTTCCAGCTGTAAACATTATTATTGCGTAACATTATTCCAAATTTGTCAACTGACTTCAGATATTTGTTCCCAGTTTTTTTCCCCAAGACTTGCATACGTTTCCAGTTTTAAGAAACTTAATTTGGAATCCGAATCAGACAAAACAATATTTTTATGTGTCTGTGTTTTGAGTGGCATGTTCTCGCTGAGTGGGTAGGAATCCCATGATCCATAAAGCCAACATTTTGCTATTTTCTGGCCAGTACACTTTTTCCCCTACTCGCTACATTTTTCATAATCAAACTGACAGGCCACGAGACACATCCACATATGTTTCCAGAACAAGAATTCTCCCAAAAGGGACAAGCAACCCTGTGGTCTATCCATTCAACAACACCATTACCCACCTTTGATTCTGGTAAAACCATACTGTCTTAACCTTTTCAAAGTTTCTGCAGGTATCATCAAATCTAATGTAATGTTTGTCATGCCATTTTTTAATGCAACCTAAAGCTAATGAAATGCCCACATTGTACTGCATAAACACATAAACACGCAATGAATGAATATACTTAGGGCTGCCATAAATAATCGCACTATTTTCATAGCAAACTCGTGATTAATCATGAATTAGCCGCATGTTATATCTGCCCTAATTTACAATAAAATATATTATTCAAGTTTTTCATATTATTGTTAATTAAAAGGTGCATTCTGCCGTTTAAGAAGGTAATATTAAAGCTTTTTCTACATCATGCATGCTCTACCCACATGCCCAGATGAGTACAAAGAGCCCTGACTGTTTTACTCTGACTGCACCTATCAGCTTTTATCTTCCCTTTATAGCGGAGTGCGGACCCTCACACTCCGCAGTTTCTTTGTGGAGGGGAGTGATGGAGTGGTGGAGGGTGACGTAATGCGCGTCCCCGCGGAGTAGCGGACATGTGGCATGCGCTTAAGATCATGCACGTACTCGCACGCGCACCATGAACGAGCCTGACACAGATGGTGCGGTTACGCTTTGGGCCAGAGGTGGCAGTCGCGAGTAAAAAAGTGACAAACTGCACAAAGATCCTTTAAAATAAAAGTGGACACGTGTGGTTACCAAATACAAATGTGGTTGTATCTTTTAGCTCATTGATAAAGTAATGTTAAAATAAGTAATTAACAAAGCTACAATTAAGTTATGGTTACAAGGAGTGTGAAACATTGAGTCATAGATTTATGTTGAGGTATTTTTTTGCCACTGGATGGTATCAGTGTTGCATGTTGGACGTTGGTGACAGAAACACTACATTTAGTTTTTCAAATCAGAGGTATTGCACCTTGTGGAAACCAGGACATTTTGTTCATTGTAAATAACAACTGGTCCCCAGTTCCCACAAACACATATATTTTTATCACATTTATTATTGCTTAATTGTGTCATAGGGACTCCTTTACACAACATTGTATGTAAAATAAAGAATGAACTTTTTTTTTTATGCCCCTTTATCTGTATTTAATGTTTTTTAAGATCATTTAAGGCCTTAATTAATTGAATGGCTTTTTTTTTAATGACCCGCTGGAACCCTGCTAGACTCAAACATTTTGAAAGTTCATAGAAACAGATGCTGACTGAGACGTCACTCAGCAAGTTTTCAGTGATATTAGATCCCCACTGAAAGAAAATAAATAAATCAAACTCACCTCCTTAGCTTCTCCAGTCTCGGGTTTATAGGTGATGAGGTACTTGCGGACAGGACCAGGAGCAGCGTCCCAAATCAGCCTCATGGAGCTATGAGTGGTATCCTGGACCCTTAGTTCACCCACAGGTGGCAGGGGCACTGAACAAATATATCATAGTCAGTCATAAATGTTGTCTAAAATGGGCCCGCTTGACATTTTCAGGATTGTGCTCGATCAGAAATATTATCATCTGAATTCAGTTGCTACTTGCTACTTACGGGTGACTCCCTGTTGTGTCAGTGGCTGACTGGCTTCTGCCCCATGTAGGGCCAAGAGGGATAGCGAGTAGGCTGTGTTGGGGAATAGTCTCACCAGCTGAACCTCAGTTGTATCGCTGCCCACTCTGATCTGTAGGAAAACAACACAAAGTTGGAGATAAAAGTAAATACATGACAAAGGTCAGACACCTGTGAGACACATTTGGTTTTAATCACTGTTTTGAGCACCTCTGAGGACAAATTCAGATGCTCCCTGGGCTGAGTGAGATAATACATGATCACACCCTCCTTTTTATAAGAATGTTACTTCTCCTTTGAGACACATTACTGGTAGCTGTGTGTGTCTTTTAACAAAGACTGTTCACGAGTGTTAATCATTTGTATGTACTTTTCTTTTGAAAGAATGAGTGTTTGTATATTTGGAATAGCATGAGATCAACAGCGGACAGGCATTTACCTCCTGCTCGACTGTAGGCTCCGTGGCATTAATGGCTCTGTAGAGCAACATGTAACCTGTAGCACTTGGTACCACCTCCCATCTCACTCTCATTGTGGTCATCTGCTCATCAAAGACGTCCATCCTTCTCACAGCAGGAAGGGGCACTGCAGAGTAGACAGTGAGGAATTATGTGATAACATAATAATGCTGTTGGACAGTCTTTTTTTTTTGTAACTGGTGTCTCTACACTGTATTTTATTGGCAATAATAAATCTTGTTTTCTAGAGTGCCAATAAAATTGCAATCAGCCACTTGAATAAATAAGTCAAAAAGAGGCTCAAACCACATGGCAAGCATGTACAGTCAGTTGTTTGTAAATGTACTTGATGAAGTTAGCATTGTTATTTTGGTTATGTTGCTTAAGAATTATGATGGGGCTTCCTGGATCTCCTGTATTATGGGAACCTGGACCGCAAAACTTTGAAAACCCCCGCCTTAGTATGTTTGATTCAGGCAGCATCTTGGTTAAATAGCACATCTGTGTCTCAGTTCTCGAGTTTGCATCGTTTTCCCGTGCTAGAATGACCTATTTCTCAGAGTAGTCCGGCTTCCTCCCACATTTCAAAAACATGCAAGTCACAATAATTGAAGACTCTAAAATTGTCCATAGCTGTGAATGTGAGTGTTAATGGTTGTCTATGTGCCTTCTCTCCCAAATTCAGCTGGGATGGGCTCCAGCTTACCAGAGGAGATTGAGCACAAGTGGGAAAGAAAATGGATGGCGACAGTCACACACGAATCAAAGTCAAAGACAGTAATTAACATAGGGAAATGGTTTTTAAAATGAAAAGGCCCGAAAGGCCATGTGTGATCAGCCTACTGCTTCAATTGTTTGATCTCATTGGATGTTTTCGTTTCACTCCATCTGGCCAAAGCTACTGTATGATGATAAAAGTCTTGTGGGCCTTTCTTTAATGTTGACATTATTTGGCGATGACGATCGGAGTTGACATTCACACTGGAAACTTTGACCATAAATGGAATGGATGTTTAAAAATGTCTTTAATCAAACACTACATGCTGAGTAGTAAACCAAAACCCCAGAGAGAAAAAACTTACATGTGGTCTCGACGCCCTTCAGTGGCTCGCTGGTCTCTTCTCCCACTATCGAGTAGACGTTAACCAGATACTCAGTCAAAGGGTTGAGCTGCTGGAGTACCACTGTGTTCTGAGTGCCATCCACAAGCACCTAATAACAGAGAGAGGTCACTTAGACCGAATCAGAATTTTCGGATTCGAGTGCAAAGTGCAGTGTAAAGCGGTTTGAACATATGGTGTAGATAAAGTGCACTCCATTTACCATTATGATCAAATTGAATGTTTCTTTTATTTTTGGACTGTTAAGTTTTTTCCCCGCAAAAGTGCATTTAGTAACCCATTCGAATGGATTCAGGATTTGATGTTTAAATGGCATATGCGAACATAGATTTGGGGGGCGAATCGAGGCTATATTAACTAGCAATCTAGATCTCTAATATTATTTGAAAAGTAGTGGTTGTGCACAACAACAAAATGTCGCTAAGAGGCTTTGGAAAGTCGTCAGATTTAGCGAGAAAGTCGCCAAGTTGGCAACACAGCATGTAGAATGAGATTCCCTACACACAAATGATGCTGATTTACAAAATAATAATGTTTGCTTTGGCGTTTCTTGCTAACTAATAATGTAATGTAATGTTTATTATTGTTCTTGTAGTTTTCAGTGGTATACAAAATATGCAGATACTAATAACACTAGGAAATAAATAAATGAATACCACTGCAGTGGCAAGCAAAAATAATACAAATGTTTCCTTATTATGCATTTAAATGTTTTAAATTGGATTAATTTGGGCCTATTTAGATTGTGCAGGCATACCTTATACTTTGTATATCGTAAGTTGTTTTACCTCATCAGATTTGGGTTATCAGTTAATTAAGAAAAATGAGCACGTCATGTCAATATACTTAAGAATTAAAATTTTCCAGTGCTGTTATTGTTCATGAGGTCATGATGATATGGTTTCTATTCCAAACTGAGACCTGTGTGTTAATGTTTCCTGGCCCTGCATCCGATCATAATGTTATTGGACACCCATTCAGCAGGAGGCCAATACAAACAGGAGGTTGGAAATTGAAGTTTTCGAACAGTATCCCATTAGACGTTGAAACAGTGGCTCATTACATACAGTATTTTAGGCCAAACTTCTCTCAAGACCGCAACTCTTGGGAACTGCACTTAACCTTTATGTGTTATGAGAATGAAATACTGGCTGCATTTTTGGTAGTCTAAGCGTTATATAGTTACCTGTTGTGTGATTCCTGATTCAGACACATATTCCACACGGAATTTTTCCACTGGTTCCTCAGGGGCAGTCCATGTGGCTCGGAAAGAACTGTGAGTCACCTCAGATGTTACCAGATTAGTTGGCGCATCGGGCGCACCTCCTTTAGCAGACGGAAAGTGCAAGACAAACCACCATGGTCAGCATTATATGCGTAATAAAGTTGTTTCCGACGTGGGTTAGCACCTGCAAATTCTCATAAACTGGAAAGTGGCAACTTCCTCAGACCACAGCCGATTCTCAACTCTTTAATTTAAGTTGCATGCATATTACCTAGTGGCAATGTGCAAGTATTTCTACTTGTTTGACTCTTTCTGGCTTCTACATCACACTTAATAGTAAGCCAAATAGCCTTTTTGGACAAAAGTAATGGGACTTTTTTTTTTTGCCTTTACACAATTTACAGGAACTGAGACTGGAGAAATAAATGGAATTACAGCAGCTTCCAATCTTTCGACAAGATTTTGGAATGCGTCTGTGGAATCCTTTTCCACTCATCCAGAAGAACACTTGAGGTCAGAGATCGCTGATGTTGGATGAGAGGTCGTGTCTCAGAATGTCTGTTCTCGTTCATCCCTAAGGTGTTTTATGGGGTTGAAGTCAAGGCTCATAAGGTCCATACCAAACTCATCCAGGCAAGCCTTTATGAAGCTTAGTGCACTGGGGCCCAATCATGTTGGAACAGATAAGAGCCTTCACCATAATGTTCCCACAAAGTTATTGAGAAACATAGTATGTTCAAGAATACCTTAAAATTATGTAACAATATGGGGAACCAGGGGTAATTGTAACCTTTTAAACAACCTTATCATGATACAAGATCAATTTAAAAAATCTGCAATTGTATGAACCCCTAAAGTGAATTTGATGATAAAAACTTAAGAGTGCCCAAACGTCTCAGATTAATGGGACAGTCTTGAGCCTTGTTTCCTGAGTCCTGGTGGATTTCACCAGTCCCATTGTTTTGTCCCTCTTACGTGCAGGTCCCATTCTGGCGTCTCATTTTTAACATTTAGCATTAACTAAAGTAATAACCAAACCACCGGTCACCAGATTGACTAGTGAATAAACTTGTTATAAATAGTCCCTGGTAAGCGAATTGTGGTGTCCCGGATTTTAATATTGAAAATCTGGTCATCCTATGAAAACTGATACACACCTGGTCCCTTTACACTGTTACAAAGGTTGTCAGTTAGCTTGTCCACGATGTCCAGCAGGAAGGAGAAGTCGGCCACATTGTACATGTGAATGTCATTCGGATCCGAGGCAATGGACCTCAGCTCATTCTCATCAGCGTTCTTCACACCTGAAACGTAATATACACTTGAGCTACTATCATAATAGCAAAGTCGGTTATCAGTACTATTGTACCATAGTCTTTGGAAACACTTATTTACCGATGGCATAGAGCTCAATGCCTTCCTCACGCAGTCTCTGAGAGTTTAAAATGACATTATCCTGGGACTTGCCATCAGTGACCAGAACACCAATTTTGCGAGCGTTTGGTCGCATGCCAACGTTTTCTTTGAAATTGTTCTGGAGCAAGTAGTTCAAAGCCAGACCTGGAGGATGTAGGACATGGATTTGTAAATCAATACATTTCATAAATGGTGTTTTATTTAATTTATCTTGATTACATGAACTAAAGTACCAGTCATGGTGTTTCCGCCCTTGTAGGGAAGGTTAGAGATTGCATCCAAGAGGGATTCCCTGGTTTGGTGAGCATCCAAATGCCATTCAGTCTTTGGATCTCCACTGTACTGAGCAAGACCTAAACAACCCACAAACTTTAATTAGACAAACACGCACAACTTTAAAATTGGGAAAATGTTTAATCTTCTGGATAGACTCACCAATTTGGACTCTATTGGGGCCGATGTCAAAGACTCCAACCATGCGAGCGATGAACGAGCGAATTGTCTTAAAGTTGAGACGTCCGATACTCCAGGAGCCATCGACAAGCAGCACAATGTCAGCCTGTGCATTGGTCTTACACATCACATCTGACAGGGCAAAGAGTTCAGTGTCTTCATTGGATGACATTTCATACGAGATGCAAATGCTTATGCATGATTTATCAAAATATAAATGTAGAAGAATGGTCATGTTACTTCAGGATATGGAAGTGGTAAAGAAAAGAAGGAAATGAGAGAATATGTTAACACATCCAAACAAAAATTTTTAACATTTACACAAGCAGGCAATAAAGAGCCTCGTAATTCTTTCATCCATCTCTGAGGATTTTTTTCCCATTTATTTTCCAGGTGTCGTAATTATTGTCCTCTCGTCTTGTTGCATGTCAGGGCAGTGTCTCTTGGCAGTGGGGTTTTTTTTTTTTTCATCTGTGTGTTCATCCCAAAGGCAAATCAGGAGAATAGAGCCATAATAGCCCATGACATATCAAAGGCAGAAGGAACTCCCATGCCCTCCTTCGCAGGCAGGTAACGTTCAAATGTTGTTTTCCAAATGTGCGCTGGAATCCTCAGCACCTAAAAGGAGCCTGCAGATGTGCAACTGGCACAGGCAGATGTTGCACTAACTGCCGGTGTCTGCAACTGAACACAGGTTACATATTTGATTTACAGCCGGGTCATTCCCTCACCCCCCACAACAAAAATAATATATAACAATCTCACAACAAACAAGCAGATCAAACAAATAGAGATGCGATACAAGTAGTAAACACTTCTAAACTGCTTCAGGTGCAAAAACAAAAGGACTGATATCTCACAGGAGAGATTTATTTTTAGCTCTTCTGTTGCTTTGAAGTAGACAGCTCTTTATCTGTCTCCTTATTAGGAATGGCCCTGTCAAACTGGCCTTCCATGCTCCTACAAAACACGTCATTTTTCTATTACAGTACTCATATTTGTGTGCTGCCCTCTGACTCAGAAAGTAATAAAACATATTGAAACCGAAATACGTGAAATATACACGGACCAAGTCTGCACTTGGACTGAAAATTGAAGGTGTAATCCCAATGTGACACACTGCAGACAGCAGGAAGTTCTCGATTGATGTGGTACTACTGTAGATGTGAATCAATTGGTTTTTATTTCACTACAATGTCATGTAGTGGCAAAGTTACCTGGTAGTTCAATAGGAGGTGGCTCAGGTCCACTTGTGAGTGTGGTTTTCTCCTCTCCAGCCAATGGCATACTTTCGCCACCCTCAAACATGCCAAACACGTTCACTGTGTATTCGGTATCAGCTCTACAAAAAAAAAAAAAAAAAAAAGTCATGTAATATAAAGTACACAAGATGGTTTCTTAAAAGTTGCAAATATTAAAATAACAAATAAAAATAAAATGCAAGATGGTAGGGTAAAGTAGATCTACCTTAACTCCTCCAGTACCACGGTGTTGTCATAGGGACCAACTATAAGCTCTCCCAGGTCAATATCATCCTCTTTAGGGTGAAAAGTGACTTTGTATCCCTTCACCTGACCAGGCGCAGGGTCCCATGTTACACGGAAACTAGTCTTTGTTGGTTCCGAAGTATGGAGATTCCTGGGACCTTTGTAGGGGGTCACTGGTAGGGACAGATATGTAAATATTTATTTTATTCTATTTTCGTTCTTGCTCTGTGAAATAAGAGATGAATGATGGATTTTCAGAAAAGTTCCCCAACTATGAATTTTCCTGTTGAGTGTAATTCCCCTGGAGTATATCGATGTGCTAAAGACTAAGATCTTCATTGTCAGGCAGAAACCTAAGTCCAAATTTGGCCAATTTCATATTTTCTCACAAATGTGTACTATTAGTCACTCCCAACATGGCATGTAGTCTTCACAAATTATTAACCAACCGAAAGCATCTTGAGAGCAACTCTATTAAGTCTATTTAACACCAACTGTCTGAGAAGTTCCGAAAACTCCACCTCCTCCTCACTCAGCAGGATCCTTGCGAAATTATATCTCCTCAATATTGAATGTTGTGACGAGTAATAAACTCTCGATAGACAATGAAGACTGAAAATAGTTAAGTTGGATACATTTAAGTAGATCTGCCTTGTTAAAAATTGATAGCTGTCATACTTCATTGCAGAAGGCAGCCTGTTCAGCCAAGTTTGCGTACAGATGAATTTCCGCCTATTGCACTGCCTATTCAGCGTTTTCCGTATTGCATCATTCATGGCTCTTGGGAAGATTATGTAAATACAGTCATTAGCTATTCTTAACTATTAAAGTATTTTCTCTTGTCTTGCCAAAGACTTTGATAGGCACTGCCTGAGGCAGTGACAGTCTAATAAACTGAGTAATAAATTACCGATTTTTTTTTTTCTTGAGCAAATTAAATTGATGGGGCTGGGGGCGGGGAATCATTCTGCCTTGAAACTATAATGATTTTATTGTTATTATATTTTATGACACCCGGGACCAATGTTTGGTATGCAATGTATGTTTTTTATGCACGGACATTTGTTGCTGATGAACCATGTCCAACTTCCTTCCTATGGAGCCATTCTCCAAAAATAAAATAAAAGCTTCTTTAAACTTATTTAAACTTAACCTTTTGTTTTTTTTCATGAAACATAGTGGTTTTGGAGATTCGAGGATTGCGTCTGATAGTGACGATATACAGAATATGTATCGCCTGATAGAACAAAAGTCAGATTTCGAAGCCAGACGTAACCAAGGCAAGACAGGATGAGAAGAAGCAAAACTGTCTCTCAGTTCATGCTTTTCATTCTTTTCATTCTATTTGTTGTATTTTTTTATTTACTGATGTATTTATTTATTTACTTACTTATTTATTTTACATTTAAAACCATTTATATACTAACAAATGAAACAGCATACTGGAACAGGTTGTGGTTCTGTTTGATTTCTGAGTGTCGACTTCCTATGTGATATTTTACTTAAAATGTTGTGATAAACATGCAGAGAGAACATTTGGGTATTGCAAACTTACATGTTGTTCCTGCGCCTTGTCTTGCTTTGCCCTCTCCGGAACGGTATACCGGCACAACAATGATATCATAGGTGGTGAGGGGAGTAAGGCGTCTCAGCACCGTTGTGGTATTGCCACCGGGCACCTTGGCCGCCAGCTGGCGCCCTCCTGACTGTGGTTTATAAGTAACACGGTAATTGACCACGTTTCCAGGTGCTGGCTGCCATGTCACCTTCATGCTCTTCTCTGTCTCCTCAGAGACATCGATCACTCTGGCAGCATCCGACACTGCAAGGAAGAAAAACAAAAAATATTTGTGGTTAGAACAGGAAAAAAGTTGAACGAATGGTTTGATGGAAAATGTACACTACGTTCAGATTCTAACGTGCGCTATGTGTGTACTTAGCAGCTTGTGTTCCACATTGTGTAAGCATTACGGCTGTCCTAAAGCTTGTCGAAGTCTTTCATCTGGGTATCTGCTTTGTTTCCACATCAGTGAGAATAACACATTTTATTTTAGATTTTCAAACTATACATTAAACAGGCCTTATATGATTGATTATACATAGCCTGTTGTCTTTGGAACGGATGGTATAGAAAGGGGAAAATATGCGTTTGAGAAAATATTGATGACACTCAATGTGTTTTTTTCAATTGAAATCAGTCTTGCAGGATTCTGAAGCAAACTGGTGTTAAGTCATCAAAAAGAGTTTGCGGATTTAAATGTAAAAAGCAGAGGTGGGCACTTTGTCTCTCCGTCAAGCCCTCATTGACGGATGGCCACCTTTCGGCGAGTTCTTCCGCATTTTCGGCGAATACTTTGTGACGCGAAGCCTTGAATAAATACACGTACTGAGCACCAACAGAAGAAGGTTTACATCTGATGGTCCTTCTCAGTCTATATTTTTTCCAGGCTTTATGTCATAAGGCACTTGCCGAAAATGCAGAAGCACTGAAAGGTGGGCACCCGTCAATGATGGGCCAACGTAACGGCGGAGGTGCCCACCTCTGGTAAAAAGCAGCTTTCTTGTCATTGTTTGTGAAAAGCCAATGACGGTTTGACATTGCTTGAATTGTCATCCTTTCTAGCCAAGGAGAAACTCATAACACATTTGAGGATCCAGTGGAAGAGATAAAAGAAAGGGAGTATGTTAAATCAAAATAATCAACTTACTATCGGTGGTTTCCTCGCCAGTCAAGTGCTGACCTTCGCCATGACCATAAACAGCATACACAGCCACCTGATAACGTGTCTCGGGTGTGAGACCATCCAGAATAGTGGATGTGAGCTCTCCTGGAATTCTCTTTTCTCCAGACTCCGCGGTGAACATAGATTGCCAGGTGATCCGGTACTGACGGACTTTACCCGGGGCCGCATCCCAAGACACAATAAAAGTGGTGTCTGTGGGGTCTTTGGTCACTAGGTCTCTGGGTGAACCAAGTTCTGTGGATAAATTCAGAGACATAGATATAAATCAATAAAAGGAATGTACATATACATTTGTTTTGTAATGCCTTCCATCGGGCACTAATGTAGAAAACGACTAAGACGAATTATACAGTGTCACCATTTAATCCAAACAACAAACCATAATCACTCATCTGTCTTCTCTTTAACCCTGCAGGATCTGTACTACACCATGACCTTCTACTTTTATAAACAAAAACTGTTGAAAAAATCTGCAAAACAAATCACAGATTGCAGATCGTCTACACCTCTCCTTGCTGCACTTTACTTTTCCAATTAAACAAAGGGAACACGATCCATGATTCTACAATTGCAGATGTTGCACTACCTCATGTCCTCACTTATTTTACAGCTTAGGGATTTTGTTGGTGGTGTTTCATGAGAAGCAGCCAGATGCCGAGTGCGGTGAGCCCATGTTAAGACTCTCACCAGTCCAACCTGGCTGAAACATGAGATGCCGTATGGCAATCTTTTTTTTCTTCCTTTTTTTTTTGCCTTTATCCCTTAATGCTGGTGCTTAATGACAGAGCGGTTTAGCTGGGTGGTAACTGTTAATCACATTTATCCAAAACAATGGAAAACAAAAAATGTGAGATGCAGCCACTGTGTCTAATTTATGACTCCTTCCTAGCATCCCATCTATCCATTACGGAGGACCTGGAAAGCGATCTGAACAGAAATAACAGCAGAAGATGTTCCAGCCAAGCAGAGTGATCTGCACCTTGAGAGTAGACTTTAGAGATGAGGAGTTCCAGACTTTGAGGACTATGAAAACAGTCAAGGCTACACATACTATAGCCAGACCATCCCAATAACCAGAGTGCCTTTGCCAAATCAACAGCAAAAGATGAAATTGATTGACTGTTCCGGCTGTGTGTAAACCGTGGGTGAAGGGAAAGAACACAGGATGATTGCTTTTGCAGACAGTGGCCCACATTTTGACATTTGCACACAAGTGAAGGGGCCACTCCAAAAGGTAAAGCACGCATGCATGAAACACATGGTTCACAGATTAAGCATAAACTAAATCTGACTTTTTCCACTCTGAAAAGCTAAACCTGAAGACAGCTAGCATAAATCAAATCATGGGCATTCCCTGTAGTACCAGAAATACTGTAATTGTATGTTGATAAAAACATTCAATAGGATCGGTGGCTTGCTGATAAGAGTGGTATTCTCAAATTAAGACAACTAGGGAGAAAAGATGTTGCGGTTTTGAACCTTGTGTCCCAAGTTCCAGCTGAATTAGCTAGCCCCAATGTTTTGTCTCACTATTATGCAAGTCCCTCCCTGGCATCCCGATTATATTGTTCAGTCAGCAAACCAATTGTTTGGACCATGTGCTTGTCATAGTGATTCATACGATAAACCAATTTAAAAATAACTTAACTGTTAAAGTGTTAGCAGGCGTGTTTTCGTCATACCAGACCTAGACCTACTCTCCGAATCATGGTCATTGAATCATTGATTTTCTTGGACAAAAGTACAATTAAAAGTAAGAAAAAGCCAGATAAATTCACACAAAAGCCTTACCCACGTTCATAAAACCTGGTATAACACAACTAAAGAATATCAAAAAAGCTTTCCCTGTGGGGCGTGTGCTGGCATAGCCTTTACATCTGCAACCCAAGATGCCTAAAGCTCATTATCCAAACAAAGAAACGGCACCCACAAAAATGCACCAGCACTATCTCATGCACTTTTAATTACATTCATTATTTTAAATGCCATTAGGCCACTGAGTTATGGACTAATCACAGGCACCAAGTTCTGACACGTCCAAGCTTCACCTTCTCTAAGTTGAAAGTCACATCGCAGCTCTGCATGTCACCCTTAATTTAGCTTACTTCTTTTCTGCATGTCACCCTTAATTTAGCTTACTTCTTTACTTATATTACTTTTATGATATGCATTTTAAACACAAATATGACATAGTTTTCCAAGCAAGACGGTCAGTTGAACGTAGACAAACATCGGGCAAGCAGTGACAAAGGATATACATGCAGATAAAAATGAATTTATAAAAACAATATCAAATACTGTAAATTAGAGAAACCAAACAAATATGGAATTACATGTTGAAAGGCAACTTTATTTGCTACCAAGCTTGAAGCCTGAACATATGACCTCGCAAAATACAGACTGAATTGTCAATCTTCCAGGACACCCTGAAGCATTTTCTAAACTCCTTTCTATTCATCTTCACTCTCCCAGGTCCTTGAAAGTCCTTTGCCCCACCCTTGAGACAGCTCACACACCTTTCCGATGTTCCCATTGGTAACATCTTCCATTATGGACAGAACTGCCTCTTCATAAGTAAATAATCATGTTTGTTCATGGTTGAATGGCACATTTCATTATATTATTTGCAGTTGCACCTGGTTAGTGTTCTGCCCTCGTAGACATTTCAGAGTAAGAATTCTGCCTACCCCCTGGCTTCTGTGTTGGCTACCACCATATGGGCTTTGTCATAAGAGCTTGCTTTGTGTAGCCCACCTACACGGACTTCACAGGGAGGGTCACTCAAAACAAGTGACCCCTAAAGACAATGAGATCAGTGTTCAGAGCATGCTGAGATCATGACAGCTTAATAGAGCCGCCCAAACAAAGTGCTTTGTCATCAGGCCTTTTCCTATGGGGGTGTGCAGCTAGTGACGGCACATATTTGACTTGTGGAAGTTAGCTATAATAGTGTCATTTTGGTCAAGAAGGAAAACACAAGGGGATTTTTGTTTACATTAAACTTTGCACAAAATGACCACACCCAAAGGCATCTGGGCTGCAACAACATGATTGTGGTGTTGAGTTGAGGAATATGAAATGTTTACATTGTTGATACAATAATGGTTAGGAAAGGAATGGAAAGCACCTAATGTGTTTATGTGTCATCAATAGCTGAAGGCTGAGACCATTTACTGCAGGGCCAGACATTGTTTCATTTTTATTTTAAAATCTTAAAGCATAATTCACGTCCAACGTATGGTATAATTTGAATATCAATTCCAATCAGATCTTATAATAAAATACAATTATATCCAACTTCTTTCTCAATAAGGCCTCTGTTGCATATGTGGCCTTACCGCGGAGAGTTATGATTACTGCTCTCACCGGCAGAGCCCAGATTTTTCACCACTACCTTGTTTTTAATACACATTTAAATGGAACTGACATTCTTCTCTGATGGAAACAACGCCTTACTTGTTGTTCATAATGCCACAACACTCCTGCCATTCTGTTACTAATACTTTATTTTACTTCCTTTCATGAGGCGGTGAGCTCCAATATTACTCTTTGGCAAAGATGGAGAGCTTGCTTTGTATTTCAAAACTGTCTTAGCATATTAAACTGCATTTGAAGATTATACAAATATATTCATACAGTATTGTAGACTTAGTAGGGCTCCGTACAAATTGGTGGTAACTCAAATCAAGATGTGAATTGGCCGTTATAAATGAATGCTGAATCAGAATTTTCGGATTCGAATAAGAATAAATCGTAGCTTATTGCCGTGTGTATTAATGCCCCAGGAATGTTTGAGTGGCATTGCATGTGACGTAATACGTATGTGGGGAGTGCACACTGTCATGAGACCCAACACCCGGAAATGTTTGAGTGTTTGCGTGTGTACGGCAATGTCTAGCCAGCTAATGATTATTGTATTAAAATGTTAAGCAATCACCTAATAAAGCCCATCTAGGCAGTGCCTTTGTCGTAACTTCACTGCTGGCCTCTAATGATGTACTTGCACAAAGAACACTGGACTAGAGAGGAACCCTACTATGTTAGCTTTGCGCAAGCTAGCTGTTACGACATGGATGGATTTAAAACTTTCCCAAAAACTAAAAAACACCCGTTTGCCCGTGTACTGCGAGGGATCCTGGAGGTCAAATTAAGTATTTTTTAACTAATTATGGTTGGCACAGCTGGCCACGTATAGCATGGTACAATACACTCCAATAAGTTTTAAAGAAATTGAATATGAGGCTTGGCAAAGCGCTTTGGACAACATATGGTGTACATAAAATGCTATGTACAACAAGTGCACTCCATTTACCATTATGCTCAAATTGGAATTTTCATTTTTGGGACTATGACATGTTTTTCAGCAAAAGTACAATTAATAACCCATTTGAATGGATTGAGGATTTGGTGGTTAAATGGTAAATAAATATGCAAATGCACATTTGGTGTCCGAGTCCAGGCACTAGCGTGTAGTAGGCTATATTTAGGCTACCTTCTACGTGGTCGTATACTGAATATACCCATGTACTGTATGGGGCACAACTGGCAGACAAACCCAGATGTAACAGGATCAGAGTGCAGGCTTTCTGCTGCAAGCCATTCACATTTTCCAGATTTACAAGCAAAGATTTCCTCCTCATTAAACCTACAGTCAGTGCCAAAATAATTAGGTCTAGTGCTGCATTCCAAAATGTTATTTCCAATCATAGCACATTATAAAAGCAACAACCTCATGAATAAAACTTAGTTCAGCTTAATTTCCTAAGCATGCATGGCTCGCACTGCCCGGAGTGTGATAATACATGTGTATACCAAGCACCACTGATTTGTTGAGCATATAACCCCATTGCATGTCTCTCATGCCTTTCACATACTGAGTGGTGTAGCGTGGGATAGATTGGGTGATGGCCTCGGTGTGTAGGGTGGGGGGTAAACAATTAAGAAAAAAATCTGAATGCGTAGTAGTAAAAGTCGTAGTAGGGTCTTAAGTTTTGATTAAAAAAAGTGAAAGAACAGCACTCTTTTTAAGAGTTAATGTCTGACATGGCTGTAAGACAGTGGTGTCCAAACTTAGTCCTCGAGGGCCGGAGTCTTGCAGGTTTTTGGATGTTTCCATGCTCCAATGCAGGCTTATGCAGAGCTTGCTGATGAGCTTAAGGTGCGTTGGAGAAAAGAAACATTCAAAACCTGCAGGACTCCGGCCCTCGAGGACCCAGTTTGGACATGACTGCTGTAAGAGATACAAGCTTTACTTATTTGGGGCACTTCTACATTGTTAAACACAAGTAAGAACTATGGTAGCTCTAAAGGCTGATGACTAACACAAATAACTGACACATCTCAGGTTCTGGTCACCCATACAACACCACTGATGGCACCATTTTCTAGACTTAAATTCAGATGAATAAAGTGACATTCTTTCTTACCTTCTAATGTTGTTCCTGTCCCTATAAGAGGATCACCCAAAGCAGAAGTATAACGTGCGCTGACAAACAGCTCATATTCGGTGTCTGGTTGGAGGTTCTTGAGCATAGCCTGGGTTGTATCTCCTCTGATGGTGACCTCCCTCCTCTCACCTCCCTCAGCAGGTTTAAAGGCAATGATGTATTGGAGAACATTTCCTGGAGCAGCCTCCCATGTTAGTCTCATGGTATTGATTGTTTCATCAAACACCCGAAGGTTACGAGGCGAACCAATTACTGAGGGAAAAAATGAAATAGCCTATTAGTATTCATTGCACCAGATGACATGTTCTCAGAATTGATGTGCCGTATTGTTATAAATAGTCATTATTGTACTTCTGTTCTTGGCTCACCTTCTTTGGTTGTACCATCCACTTGCAGTTCATCCCCCATGCCTGTGATATACTCAGCAGACACAGACACACGGTAGGTGGTGATGGGGAAAAGTTCCTGGAGTACAATGGTAGTCTCATCTCCAATAGTCTGTGCCTCCAGTATTTCCCCAACACCGCTAAGTGGGACGTATGTCAGGCGATATCTGAGAACTGATCCTGGAGCAGCATTCCAAGATACCCTGAAACTGCTGGTTGTCTCCTCTGTAACTTGTAGGTTCCGTACTCTCCCTTTTTCTGTAAAGATAAGATAAATCAATGTTATGATATGATGTATACAAGTTTACCAAACCGTCCAAATGAAGGCAAATAGCTTACCTTCAAGTGTAGTTTCTTCACCAGTCAAAGGAAAACTGTCTCCTTTTTCATACTGCCCAAAGACGTTGACCTCATATGTAGTGAGGGGGGTAAGATGTGGCAGAACAGCTGTGGTAGTATCGCTGGGAACTGCCAGTGTAATATAGACCCCGGTGACATCTTCAGCCTTACGGAATCGCACCAAGTAAGACAGCACTTCGGAAATAGGTGCGGTCCAGGTAGTGCGGAAGCTGCGGGAGGTGATCTCAGAGAATTGCAAGTTTTCGGGTGGAAGTAGACCTAACAAACAAAATTATAACATATTAAGTGGGCTAAAGCACCTGACGTTTGAAAATTAGTAGCATCATGAACATGTTGTACTATAGACTCAGTATTTGTCGGCCTCGATTAATATACTTGAATTATTCTACTACAATATGGAATTTAATTATATTTGTATCGTCCATAGTAATGGGCCGTCATTTGGTCTTTTAATTATATCCAACTTAAAAGGTTGAAAATATAAAGTAACCAAGCATGCCTGCATCCTTTAATTGATGTTGTTGTAGAGCTGCATGCATTATAGTATTTTACAGACGCAAATACATCATGGCTCAACATGACAGCAAACAAATACTTAGCTTAATCTTAGCTCCTAATCGGTATGTTAAAATCATTTATCCTGGAACTTACTCTTCTTTTTAATCTTGAGCAGTTCCTGTTCAATCCTCAAACAGATGGACTGGGTAAGCTCTTTGGAAATCCTCTGGAAGGCATCAAAGTCCTCCACCTCGTAGACGTGAGTGTCTGACGGTTCATTGGCAATGGCCTCCAGCTCTGACCTCACTGCATCTTTCACACCAACAGCAAAGATCTCCACATCATTATTTCTCAGGTTGGTTGCTGCGTCCTTAAAAGAGTCTGATGACTTTCCATCTGTGATCAGCACCATGACACGAGGGACATTGGCTCTTGCACCACGTGCACTGATATAGATCTTGTCCTTCACGTAGGACATGGCCTTGCCAGTATTGGTGGAGCCTCCGCGATAAGGGAAAGTGCGGACAGCTTTGACAACCGCATTGATGTCATGATGGGCGTTGAGCGCAAACTCAGTGTGTGGATCTCGACTGTACTGGACCAAACTAAGCTGGACCTTGTTGGGGCCAATGTCAAAGGAATTGACCAGTACCTCCAAGAAGGCACGGACTTTGGCAAAGTTTTGTAATCCAATACTGTATGAGCCGTCCACAAGCAGAACCACGTCAGCCTGCACATCCACCCCCAGAGAGCATTCTAGAATGACAACATGCAAAACAATTGAGTGATTGGCGTTTCACCACAAAGTAACATCAACGACAGGAATGACAATAAATCACACAAACAAATCTTCTCACCTGTTCTCACTTTGACGGGCTGTGTCCTCTCCATAGCCATAATGGGTTCACTTGGTGTCAGACCCTTAAGGGCATACAGGTTTATCTGATATGCAGTATCAGGAGAGAGATCACGTACGTTGATGGTCGTCTGTGTAGCGCTTATGTACAACTCTTGACGATTCATGCCAGGTAACATGGGAAGAAGGACAAGTTTATATCCTGAGATATATCCCTGAGAGGCATCCCACGTCACTTTCATTGACTTTGATGCAATTTCCGTAACCTGCAAGTTGGATGCTGGCTCCACCACTGGGGAAAGGAATCAAAGAATTCAGCAACTTGGAGACTACGATAGCGTTCCAGTTGTGTTGTAAACAACATTTTCCAGGCCATTAATAATAATGTGAAGCAGTGTATTTTATAAGCAGAATCTTGGACCTACTTTCTTCACCGCTGACGAGAACGCTGAGCTGCTCATCAACACCAGAGCACACTTCTGTGATGATCTTTCTCTGGACATCTTGGATCATATCAAAATTGGGTACATTGTACACATGATTGGCATATGGAGTGGAAGCCATTTCTCTAAGTTCATCATCATCTGCACCTTTGATACCTGAAATGGAAAATGAGAAGCAAAAAAAAAAAATGCTCTGGTTATAGTGTAGCATTTATGACAGGCATCTTACAATTAACCTTCAGTGGAAAGTCAAGAAGTTTCCAAGAACAGGTTGATAGGACACATGGGAGAGCAAAATAAAAACTCTTTGTGAAAAACATACCTAGGACAAATATTTCCACTCCAATGTTCCTAAGTCTTCTAGCATGCTCCTCCACTGGATCCTGGGATTTTCCATCAGTGATGATCATGGCTATCTTTGGAAAAACTTTCCTGGATCCAGCTTCCTCCGTAAAGACATTTTGCAGCAAGTACTCAATGGCATCACCTGAAGATAAAGGACATTCCATATATTTGTTTTACTTTCTTTACATTCTTGTGTGGAATATACTAGACTGAGGAGCTCCTCACCTGTCATGGTATTTCCTCCTTTGTATGGCAGTGAGTTGATGGCTTGGAGCAAGTCTCCTCTCCTGGTGTAACGTGTAAGAGGGAACTCTGTGCGAGTGTCCGTACTGTATTGTACCACGGCCACTCGGGTTTTATCCTCGCCAATGTCAAAGGCCCCAGCCAGGCCAGCGATAAAACTACGGATGTGCTTAAAGTTCTCTCTGCCTACGCTCCATGAGCCATCCACCAGAAAGACCAAATCTGCAATAGCACTGACTGAGCATTCTGCAGAAAGAAAAAGTAGAAATGGGTCAGAAATTAGAGTTTTCACATTGTAGAATTTGGACCGGCCTAACCTGGGGCTGAGTGTAAGAATATTTTTACAATGACTATTTTCTTCCCATGTGGATTCTGACACCAAAAGAAATATGCATGTGTGCCAAAGAGTGGGATTGGTATAGTAATTCCACCCTGAAGCAGGCCTGTGGTCTAAATATTTACCAAAAGTCCCAGCTGCAATATTCACTTTTATATTCTGCAAAATTCTGTTTATAGTAGATTGTATTTTCTATTAGAATAATGTTTATCCATTACAATCTCTGATGCTTTTGTGGGTGGACTTGAAATTCAATCAGTCTAATTCACTCCAAATGTGCCCCTCTTTTTTCACCTCAAATTCTCTGACCAAATGTTGAAAATGATGTAATGTGAAAGACAGTGAGTGCTTAGCCATGAACAAGGGCAAGTGAAATCTGGAAGTCGTTTCCAGAAGAATCAACAGGTGGGAGGGGATGTTAAAGATGTTTAAATCCCTATGACGTACTTTGTCAGATGTTGCCTGTTTCTATGGGGTACAATGAACGTGTCATTGCTGTGTCACCCTCCCCTTCCTGCTGTCTTCCCCCTCTATGACGCACAAAAGAAACTTTGTATTCTGACTTGAAGCCTCCTTTTCCTTTTTTCTTAATGCGGAGACTGCTGTTAATTAAAGGAATCAACGCTTGCCTTCCCAGCCACTGTCAGAAACGTTGTGCGCTCACCAGCAGAAGGTAAAATGACCAAATTATTCCAGAGGGAATTAAACTGTCTTGAAAAAAATATATTTTGGGAAAAAAAGAGGATGGAGAAGAAGTCCTGTAAGTATTTAGCTGGGCACTAGAAAAAATACTTACTGATTGCATCTGACGGTGGCCTCCTGACACGTCCACTGGAGTTACTGGACTGGACTGAAAGACAAGAACACTTTAACAGTCAGAAGAGCATATTGTCGCTCTGGTCCTTACTGTGTTATTTTCTCAGCAGGAGAAGGCAAGAAAATCAACACATCATAAAAACAAGCCAGCACAATCAGAACCATCTGCTACACATACTGTATGTTTTTGCATAAACAGTAGCGGATTGAAACGTTAACAAATACATCATTCTAACTTCTCTTCCCTGATGAAGATGCAATTTGGATGAGGAAAATTACATTTCTTGAATATGGCTTTAATTACAAAGTGCATCATTCATCTCTGGAGGTTTCCAGATGTCAATCTAAACTGAGCATTGTTTTCTATGTAGACATACCGCTAATCATTAGCAGTACAGCTCTGGCATTGGATCTCATTAGTTTGTCTGTAGCTGTACCAAATGAAGTGTATGCTAAGAATCTAACTTTCCCAAAAAAAATTCACTTACTTGTCAGCTGACCAAAGATGGGAATACTCTCCTCAGATCCATAATAGGAGTTAATGGACACTGAGTAGTCCAAATCAGGTGTCAGGTTAGTGATTGACGTGGACGTAGTATAAGCATTGAGGGCAAAGTCTCTTGTCGGTTCATCTGCATACGAAATAAAGCCATAATTAGGATGTTAGGTTGCACTGTATATGTTGGAAAATATGTCCTCTGTTTCAATGCCCCCAAAATATGCAGTCTTTACTGACCTGCGTCTGAAGTAATTTGTACTCTGAAGCCATCTATCCTTGTCGAGGGCCTTACCCACGACATTTCCACTGTGTTCTCATTTAGAATTTTAAAGTTCAAGTCCGAAGGGGGATCCACTGGAAACAACAGATCAAGCAGTATTAAACACAATAAATACATATGTTATGTATGTTTGTAGTAATATTGTTGATCAAATGTAAGATGGAATTTCTAGTCAAGCATTCACATTGATCCCAACGACAAACACTTCACGGCTGAAGTGAGATTGTTTCGTTGTTGGGAAACAGACACAAAACACTGATGTCCATGTGTCACGTGACGAGTAAGGAAATGTGACAACACTAGAAACAGCGTGAGAAGCCATTTTGGAGTAAAAATGGCATTTGTTTGAGTTGCCCAACCATGGAGGCTAACAACTCAAGCACTGGCATACATAACATGTGCACGACTCAAACATAACCACGGTGCAAACATGAACGTGAACCATCCAAATAACATGCCGAGTGCTGTCATCACAACGCATGCAACCACTTAAACCACAAAGTTGATCCCAGCATGACAAAAACACAACTCAACTGCAAGTTACTGATTATACAATGGAACTGAAGATGCCATATTGAAGTCTTGACACAATTGAACACCATATGTTTTATATACGTACAGTATATAAACATATTCCATGTTGTTTATTTGGTTCAAGAGGCCTTATACGAGCCAGTGGCACACATCCATTGCAAACCTTTTAAAAAAGAATACACAATTTGTCACATGAGACTCTTGTGCACTTTTTCCATTGACAGAAACATGTTTTTTTACATGTGCAATAAATACACACTCTTAAAAAAAACAGACACATTGGGAAAGAAGACAAATTTTTCGGATCACAGCGTCATGCATCATGTACATGTGAAAGTTGTTCGGCTCAACAACTTTGATGGGTTTGCTTCTCCATGTACAGTTGGGACCACACAGACAGATGACAAATATATTTTAGAATGATATTCCGTTTTATAGGTAGCCTAAATGTAAAGCAATGTTAATAGATGGAAGTGTGAGAAAATTGGCATGCATTAAAGTCCTCTCAAAGTGCTTAATGTTTCATTTGTCCTTCATGTTAGTTGTGTTATCATCTTTATAAACCTACTCATTGGCATAACATTAATGTCAGATATGTGCTAATATGGCGGTGAGTGAGAAAATGTATTATCATCAATTAGTTAGAGTGACTTTTTCTAATATGTACTCAAGCACTGTAACGAATTAAAAAAAAAAAAAAAGTCAGAAGGGAGCATGCAGATACTTTTAGGAATCAAGTAAGCTGTTAATAAGAGTTTTGCATGAATATCATTGTAAAATACACTTTAGGGGAAGGAAGCCATAGTTTGGGAACATACTGAATGCAAAGGCAGATGACGAACAGGAGCTCATCAAATAGGTAAAAACTGGGATTTGGAGGATCACCAACCTGGCTTATAAACTCAAGGAGCCCCGATGGACCGTGTCCCCACGCAATTCTCCACGAGTTCACTGCTCCAACAATGGTATGAAGGTGTGAATATGCATGTGTGTTCAGGAAATGACTCAATGGGAATTGTTTAGGGAAGTCTTCACTGGCAACCATTACCACCTTTGTTGATGTATACTTTCTTTTCCTGGAGTTTAAATAGACTTGAGGACCAAAGGTGGTCTCTGGTGTGTTTTTAGGAACCTGTGGCTGTTGGTGTTATGTCCCATCAGCTCCTAATAAAGGACACCCGCTCTGTGTCTGGCTACTGTTCTCTGAGTAACCTCAGACTCCAGGCAGTCAGCCACCCTGGGTTGTGCTACTGCCAGAAGGGGAGACCAAGTAGAGGGGGGAAGGAACACGGACCCTCCCAAGGAGGCAGGGAAAAACGCCAAAGTCATTCGGCAACATGTGCTGACATTAAACATTACTGCATATTCGTTTTCCATACGTTTCGCAAGTCAGCGTTTTCGCAAAAGCCCGCAAAGAAGGTCGAGAAAGGCTCTTTGTGCGCCTTAGTGCTGTCTGAGGATCCATTTGCTATTCTCCTATTTCATCTTTCCATTGCTCCGGTGGAGATATGTGAGAAGAGAGCTTAGACTCCACTCACACTGCCAAATTGCTTTATAAGGAAGGAAAAAATTACAAGGTTTCCATACCATATTTGACATGATTTTCTATGTTTGCACCTAAAGTCACTTTTCATTTTACACCTTCGCAACCAAGAATAAATGACACGAGAAAATTTAAAAAAAAAAAATAATTCTATCATCACTGCAGATAAATCAATTTAGGTCAAATCGGATGGTAAAATGCTTTTGGAAATTATACTTATTTTTTTCAATGTGATGACTTCAATGCACTGAGAGTTACTGATTCAACACTATTTTAAAATTGTCTAATCATTCTTTCCAGTGTCCTCGTAGTTGGGATTTAGCTAATGTCACCATGGAAAATAAGATATTTAATGGTGAAACACTAAGCAATAAAATTACATTTGATGACGTCTTTAATGTTTGCCCTGCTGTTTTAAGACTTATAATTAGAAGTTGGAAATGGAAAACCATTATGTGTTGTTGATTTTCTACTATTTGCCAGATTGTAACATTTACTATGAATAGTTGAAACTCATTTGAACTGCAGTCTAAATTTGATCCAATATTGAGTCATGGCATTTAAATCTGACAGCATACACCACAATAGCCCTGGGTCACACAGTCACACATACACATAGAATAACAACAACTTTATTGACTTCACCATTACACGTTGTCATATATAGTCAGTGACATTAAAATAAAGGGCTAGCCCCTTGCAGACTAACAACTGGACACAACTGGTAAAAGAGGAAAGGGAGGAGTAAAGAAAGAGAAAGTGCTTAAGTGTGTTTCATTAGAGTGATTGACGGGTGTGTTTAGTTTACCTTGAGCATCGATGGAGGATATCAGAACTGCAAACAAGGCAGCCGCGGCCAGAGACAGCCCTGTCTTCATGTTTAGCCTTCGGGGGTTAGCAGGGCATCAATGGGTCTGAATAAGAGCCGGGCATTCATAGTTAGTCAAGGCAATGGCGCCCCTTGTGGCGTGTGTGTATACTGCATGCCATGGATATATTTAATTGGTCACCTTAACCCCTTGGAAATTCTGCAGCTTATAAACACAAAGGATGCAGCCAACGTAAGACACAAGAATTTCACTATTAAGACATAAACTTCCTTTGAAACATGCCATTTATTAATTCAAAACTCGTTTTACCCATATTGATCCTATAAACCACGTCACTTGAAAATATCCATCCGTTTTCTGCACCGCACTGTTTTTAAACTATCCTAATATGCATGTTTTTATGCATACACAGAAAGCCAAAATACCCATAAAAACCCACAAAGTGAGACCATGAGGCAAGATTCTATCCCAGGACCTCAGAACTGCGAGGCGAATGTGCTAACCACAAGTTCATCAGCTGCGCTACTTTAACACATATTTATTTTATTAATCTCTAGGTGTTAACCAATTAGAAGTTCTATGCTTGAGCAGCCATAAATAGACTGACAACACAATGTAATAAACTAAAGTGCACGTGATTGTATTGTATTGTATTATCATTATTTTTAATTATTGCACTGGATAGAAATGCGCACAAAATTAACATACAGGATACATTGGGCTGCCTCAAAAGCAGAACAGCTGTGAACATTAGGGGGCCAAATGACTCCTTGGGCCCCTCTTCTTCCCAAAAATATATATATTTTTTTTAAATTACGAAATTGTCAAAAATTGACAAATTGACAAAAATAGACCAAAAATATATAGCTCAAACTATGCCAGATAGATAGATAGATAGATAGATAGATAGATAGATAGATAGATAGATAGATAGATAGATAGATAGATAGATAGATAGATAGATAGATAGATAGATAGATAGATAGATAGATAGATAGATAGATAGATAGATAGATAGATAGATAGATAGAAAAAGTTGTGATTGAAAGTGTTGTCGAAACATTTTCAAAAATCGGCAAGTGTCAAATAAGTCATTAAAGTATATGAATTTGGATGGCTCACCTACTGAAGAAGCCAAAAAAAAAGGGAACGATGAAGCCTTGTGTGCACCTTCTCTCCTCTCTGGCTCCTGCGCGCTCCACCAGCAGATGTCCAAGGAGGAAAAGCTCCCTTCCAAGTGGGAAGATTCTTTCCACCACCGGCTTCTTAATAGGGGGGCAGTTCCCAACTCTCAATTTGCCATCGTTTTGCTCGCTGACGAATTTCCCCGCCTGTTACTTGATATATGTCCCCCTGCTGGGACCGCGCGATTCCTTGGAAATTACATTTTTTCCCCCCCTTCAAATTCCATTGGTCTGGCGGTTTAATGAGTTTCCAGCGCCAACGTGACCTCACAGCAGTTTGGCCAGACAGCGCTGCGGGGGTTGTGCGAGCTGAGAAATACAATTTATTTGGCTATGTGTCAAGTGATGAGTCAAAATGTTTGCTCAGGGAAAAGAAGCAGATGGGCTCTTGGTGATCCGTCGCCTTTACCTAATATGCTCAGAATGCTTTTAGGCATCATCGACGATGTAATCAAGTGAAGAGCGTTTATCTTATTTTGTCATGAGAATTTGGACATGTTTGAAATGTCAGTTTAGTTAAGAAAGTTCAAAGACTTCATCACGCGTTAACGCACACTGACTCGTTGTTCTTTGGTGCTCTCTAGAGCTCAAAACTTAAAACTGCACGTGAATACAAGTCACTGCTGGAGGAAATGTTTTCTTGAAAATCAACCAAAGCACGTTTCTACATGCAAAAACTCTCTTTTATAACCACCATTTTATTTTTAACACGCAATAAATTTCTTGTAAACAAAGTACAGACAAAATAAAAAAGTTAATGAGATTTACATTTATGAGATTCGTTTTTCAACCCAAAAGTCAATTTTATTTCTCCAACAGTCTGATCTCTTTTTGTAGCATTTCTCTTGGCTACACTGAAGGATGTCTTTTTTTCTTCTTTTTTTTTTTGCTTGTCCAATCAGATTTTAGCCTCTATGAGTTACCGTGTACGTGAATCTAATCTGCCCAGGGCCTTCAGAATTAGTAGTGCTTCCTGATCTTACTTCATTTCACAAACTACATTGACTGGTTATTTAACCAATCAGTTTTCTAATCTGTCCTCAAAAGGCCAGCGATGGCTTCAACATATTATTTCTGTCCTCGGATTGGTTGGTCAGAGCAAAACTTTGACTAGCAAAACTTTGACTAGCAAAACTGTACATATTTAATAATCAGGATCTCTGGTAGTATGTAATTTAGTTACGTATTTTAACTTTTTGTCATGTTGATTGATACATTTTGATTCCGAATTTCTCCAAATTATGTTTGTGGTATGCTGTTATTGTGTTTTTGTACAGTATTGTTGGTATCTGTAATTAATTGTAATAAATAATGGTGATAAAAGGTGGAGTCGGATAAGTCCCAGGTACCAAATACATGGCCCACCAAATGCAAAATATACATTTAGGACATGTATGTGTGCAATTGCCGTGTAATACAGAACAGAACAGAAACGTGCAAATGGTGCAAACGGATAACGCTACATTTGATGCCGTATGCCTAATAATGGCACTAAATTTATAGGCCAAAAATGACCAAGTGTCACTTTAATTTTTTTCAAGAGAAAATAAGATGTTGGGCCTACGGAGGGATGTTTGTTGCAAAAAGGAGCTTTCAGGAGGATTTGGCATTTTTGAATTTGATACATTAGGTCATAGTTCTGAAACTGAATCAAACGTTTTTTGTTTGTTTTTTCGCAGACGTGACCCATCAAGTCTCAGTGGGGGATTTTTGTGTATCAGATATTTGATCCACCCTACAAATGACTAAGTAATGCCATCCTGTTGAAACAGGATTATAGAGTGAAAGCTTCAGAACATAACACTCGCTGGTGTTATTATTAACTGTTAACTTGCTCCATCTGTGTTTACTTCATTAGGCCTACAGGGGGGATACACTAGCCTATAATGAAAAAAATCTTACCTTGTGCACTTGACAGTGGCACTTGCCTTTTATAGCACATTTTCATATCTGGGAAGCGCTTACCTTGCAGTCCAAAAATTGCCCCTATTGGCTACATTAATGTACGGTATATTAGACTGGAGAGGAATGGCAATGATTGACTCATGCTGTACACTTGTGCATAATATAGTGTTTTTAATATAGTGTGTTTGGATGACATGTTCATAATAGCTTCTTATTTATGCTTGTTTTCCTTTGCAGCTGTGACCTTTAACACCACTCAAGAGGAGAGGGGTGAAATGACACTGCGAAGGATCCTAACCTCAGTTGGGAACATATATTTATGTAATACTCATCTGTTTTCTATGCTAAAGTATTTCATTAGGGTATTAGGGTATCCCAGCTGAATGGGTAAGAGGCGGGGTCAACCCTGGACTTATCGTCAATCAATCATAGGGCACATACAACAACCACACTCCTATTCACACCTATGGGCAAATTAGAGTTTTTATTTAATCTGTGTTTTGGGGGGGAGGATGCTGGAGTAATCCACACAGGAGGGTGTGAAAATAAAGATCAATTTGAATACCAAAACCTAAGAACTGTGATGCAGAGTGATAATCACTACAGTATTTCATCATGCAGCTATTATATTGTAGTGTTGGCGGATTAATCAGGCCAAGTGTGGAGCTAACAACTCGCTTAATGAACAATTTTCAAGTTACTGTAGGCCGTAACTACGCCAGAACACAACAGCTCAATAACACTTACAACAGCAGTCTGTGATGCCTTCCATTTGGTTTCTGTCAGGTCATTTATTTTAGTTAGCTACTTAATGTGTGAAAAGTGAAAAGCTGTAGGAATTGGATTTGTTGCAACGGCTCAGTAACTGTTTCGATTAGAAAGTTGACAGCAAATAGTTTTTACTCGGTTTCAATATATGCGTAATAGTGACACCTGCTGGGAAACTACTGTTATCACATATAAACAGTCTCGTGACAACTGATATAACACAGCAAAACCACAATACGAACAAAATACTTCAAGAAGCAAAACCGTACTGTTTACATGATTGAACAGAATAACTAAAAATGTCAATAACATGTTAACTTCCCAAATGGCCTGCTTTAGTAGACTAGTACAACCTACCTTTTCAGCCACAAATACATACGTTCAAAAATATACCAGCAATAAGTGAAATCCAGTGTGGCTGCAGGTTTCATCTTTGATTTGAATGGTTATTTACATTTGAAAACAAAAATACAACTATCAGTGTATCTGTAGCCGCTGAATAGCTTAGTCCGGTAAGAATAACATCATGAATCAGCTTTGCCTCCGGCAACCAGATGATTTCTGGGTCAATAGTTTCATAAATATATGAAATAGTGGATGTGGAAATAAAATACAATATCCGGAAGACATTGACAATTTCTTTAATTGGAACCTATTAGCCTTGTAAAATCTCAAACATTTCAATTGCAAACAAGAGACTCCACATTATAACAAGGTGTCTTACGACTGGTGGGAAACTGGAGGGAAAATAAAAAGTGTACATTTTCTACCACTTAATCTTGTTATGGGTGAGGTGTAGCCTCCGCTGACTTTGGACAAAATAAAGGTTCTTATAAGTGCAAATCATTTGGTCAACACTGACATACCGGTAGTTGTGCAATGTAATTTAACCGTTAAAAAAAACAACCTTACCACTTATCATCCAGACAGTAAGCTCAAGTCACGGTAACACTGGAGTGCCAAGTTAGTTGCATGCATAAATAATCAGATTGTCCGTTTTTGTAAATGTTTGAAAAGATGGAAAGGGAGCTGCGAGTTTTAATAATTGGTCATTATGAGGGCATATACTTCATTTGACGATGCACAAGGAAAGGCTATTTTCAGTTTCAACATCATCTCAAAGCCTGAGGTATGTCAACGTAATGTAATTGTACATTCATCAGCAGGACATTTTGTAGTACACGACATGGACAAAAGCTGACATACAATACACATGCCCTTCAATAATTAAGCCATTTGCAAAGCTGTGCTACAATACAACAAATACTTTGATATAGAGATAAATAGAACATTTAAAAAAAAAAAACAAACATAAAATGACATTCGCAGCAGCCAACTTGAAGCAGTCAAGACTTGGGCATTGTACTCTGCCTTCAAACACAGCTTTAGATGACACAACATGAGACTGCTCTTGCACAAACATACATTTGCAGATGACCAGTGTATTTGCATGAAAACCGTCACGCAGTCCAGAAGGGACGCTATACTGGCGGGACCTAGTTTGGAATATCTGCGCTGCTGTTGCGCGAGTCGTATTTGTGGTGGATGATGAGCAGGACCACGCCCAGGAAGAAGCAAATGGAGCCCACGGTGATGTAGGCGATGCCCAGGAAAGGGTTCTTCCCTCCCATCCAGGAGATGGTGCTCAAGATCATTCGCTTGCGGCCGTCAAAGCTCAGGACAGGGTAATCTGATTACATAACGTTAAGGAAATACGACTACAAAAAGGAAACGGAGTAATTCTGCAAGACCAATTAATTGCAGCGTCCATGCATTTGTCCACCTGTGTCGCCATGTAAGGTTTCTTTCCTACGGTTTCTGCATTTTCGTCACAGCTGCATATCCCGACCCCAAACACAATGTTGCTTTGTGATTGGTGGTTCGGATCGGTGAAAATCCGCGGGCTCTCTACAAGATGGATTCTTTGGGGAATTCATCTTGCAGAGCAAGGTTAACATTTAAAAGGAACAAAATGTGCTGAAAAATAATCCAGTGATACCTTGAATTACGAGTTCAATTTGCACCATCACCAAACTCTTAACTTAATTTACTTATAGCTATATAACAACAATTTCACCATTAAAATTGATTGCAATTCCATCAATCCGATCCAGCCCCCCAAAAACAACACAAATTGTTGCTAGTTTTTAATAACGAAAGCATATGTAACGTACTTTATATAAATAAGACACAAAAGGGATTGTAAAAAAAAAAAAAAAGGTTTTAAAGTATAATTACTGTACATATTGTAGTATTTGCTGTGTGTGTGCCTGTATGGGGTGTGGCCTAGTGAGTAACATTAGGCGCTTCCTGCAAATGTTCTAATTTTGTATGGATGTGACAGCTTACTAGTGTTGTTCTTGGCTCGGTATGCAGTGAACGCGTCACACATCAGTGAACGTCGTACACAAGCAAGACATAAGATGCTGCATCCAAAGTCCTATATTAGCGTCGGAAATAACGGTATCGGCATGTTACTTGTTAGTACTTGCCGATGCAGATACCACAACAAAAAAAAAAAATCTAAAAACTGCAAAATATTAAATCAAGGCAAAAATAATTATCTTGCAGCTGTTGTATTGCATATACATTGTGCAGGTTTGCCAATGTTGTTTTTGTGCATAACGACATTAGCGATTAGAATCATCAGATTTCTCCTTAGTCATAACCAAGTGTACAAAAGGATACTGTAGGTGATGTCCAAGATGTATCTGCCGCTAGCTAGGGTTGGGGTTGAGCTCGACTTCTTCTGGATGATCCTGTAGAGCTTGCGGAAAGTGGGTAAGGCGGCCGTGCGCATCCACACAATGAAGTCTTCATTGATGAAGCCGTTGTTATCGTGGTCGTCCGGGTCCAGCTCGAACACCGGCTTTCTCCAGTTCACTGGCTTGTTAGTACCTGAGACACAACACAAACAAAATAGTCAATTCTTTAAAGACCTTGTAAAAGGAAATTCAGAGATTTGTTTCCGAATTCGTTATGCATGTTCGAAGATAACTGCTTATAATGTGCAAAGACTAAGAATGATGTAGTATTCAGTTTAACAACAGGGACTTTTAATAAAAATGGCACAGAGAGCTAGAATTACCTTGAAAAGCGATAGTAAGATTGTCGTTTCCACCAGGATTCCTAAACTTCACATGCTTGTCTGTCCACCAAGCAATCCCCTTCTTTACCAGAGGGATTCTGATTTTGGTGCCATTGGAGTCAATATGATAGAGAATCAGAGTGTCTGCAAAAGAAAAAAATAAATATTGCGTAACATCGGTGCTGTGAGCATTTATAAAGAGCCATAATGATGGTTTCCTCTTACCATTGAAGAGGCTGTTAGCTATGGCCCCGCAAGGAGCAATGGGCAGGTTGTCACTGGTACGATAAGGCTCGCATTCCTTGCTCGGATTCTGTGAGGGGCAATAAGTGTTAAGTTCAATTATTTGATTAAAATATCTGCTTCATGGATGACAGTGCAACATCTTTACAACTATACCGTCAAAGCAGAACGGTCCCCATTCAGCTGGCTGTCATCTCTGGATTTCACGTAGCGTCTGTGGTTTTGGTAGAAGTTGGATAAGCCATAGTACATGAAGACGTTGCTCTGGACAGGGAAAACACGTCGTTACTGATGGTATTAATGGAGGTTATTTTTGGTCACTTTCCCACTACACTGAACCAATCAGCTACAACCGGCTCAGCCCTACTTGCCACAAGTTTTTCACTTGAAAAACGTACACAGTAGGACTGAACAAGTCAGCATTTTTGGATCCAAATCATCAACATTTCTTTTCTTTCTTTAAATAGTCTTTTTCCCCACAAAGCAGCATGCTACTTGCGGTCAGGTCCCACTGAGCAATCAGCTGTGAGTTGGTCAAAACGGCATGTTTATGATTAACAATATTTAAAATAAAGTCTTCAGAAAGTATTCCAAGCATATTTCAAAATTAGAGTAATCAATCATAAACCTTGAGTCTCCTTTACCTGAACTAAAATTGAATGTTAATGGAGATTTTCTGCCTGCATAGATTTTCTTTTCCCTCTCAATCATGTCACTCACTATCAAATATTGGACAGTGGGCTTCGCTCTACTTTCGACACGCTCGAAGCAACCCTATCAATACTGGACCTTGACATGTATTATTCATTGAAGAGTGTGTCAAGGAGAGTGCAGTAGTAGTAGGTAGGACACACCTCAAAAGGCTGCTCCAAAGTGAAATTCACAGAGCACACGCAGGATGTTGTGCTCTCCCAGCTGTAGTTTTTGGCACAACTAAAGCATGGGCTTGACACGTCCACACCGGTGTAGTCAATCTGAAAATAAAATGCGAGTAAATGAAAAAGGCACGTAAAACACAGCAAATGCAAATATTAGGGAATAGGGATGTTGACACCAATAATATCGGAGACTGTGAGCTGTTTTTCAGTATGCGCGAATGTCATGTGATCACGTTGGTGCGAGAGCATACATTTGAACCAACACAGGCACTAAATTAGACACTGCTCATTAAAAATCACACTCTTCTTCAGCTTTCACCGCTTAGGACTTGCATGCGGACCGCAGACTCCACACATGCACATTGGTCCGTGCATGATGCAGCCCCACAAAAGCAAAAACAACCAAAAAACAGCTCTTTGTTTGCTGCTCTGATTCATGTATGGTATGATGACCACAGGTGACAAAATCACCTCCGGGGCGGAGGTGATTTTACATATTAGGGGTGTGAATTGCGTAGTACCTGGCGATTCGATCAGTATCACGATTCATAAGTCACGAATCGATGCCGATTAATCCCGATACAAATGTATAAATTGATTATTGCGATTTTTTGCGTTTTCTTTTTTTTCTCAAATTCAGAAAATACTAATCAGTAAACTTGTATTTGTACACTGTAAGATTTGTATGAAAATGTATTTATTTATCTGAAACTTCAGACTTATAACTGAGCTAATGTATTTAACAAACAAGTTGCAGTCTGTTTCATGTATGAACAGCCCTAAAATAAGGTATTAAGGCTTAATGTTCTATTAATAGAACATTCTTCCATGCATAAAGTGTGAACCCGAACCCCAAGTAAGACGTTTTGTTGAATATTTCCATCAAAAATTTATGTTTAAAAATCTATTTGGCTGCATATAAAATCGATTTGAGAACTGTGCACTGTAAGATCGCGATATATTGCCGAATCGATTTTTTTTTTTTAAACACCCCTATTACATATCATTTATTTATGGCAACACAGACGGTTCCACGTAAAAGTTTGAGATGGTCTACTCTGCAGCCACACAATTATGATGAGGTAACAATGAGGTTAAAGACATCAATACCCTAAGGTAGTGTGTGTGTTTCCTGACACAATTCTAATGAAAAACGCTCTAAAAAGCAATGTAAAAGTAGTCTTGCATTTACAATTTAATGTAGCTGCTATACTTTTTAGGGGGGAAAAAACTCAATCAATATTAATAGATAAATAATTGATAAATGTATGCAGACATATTTATCTGCCCTCTGCCGGTTTCATTTGTTCCCATTAAACAATTTGGCTGCTCCTTAATTTATGCAGCAAAACATTAACAACTGTTTACCATACATAACTGTTAACTGAAAACAAATAGAACAGCTTGAGCTTGCTTGCAAGGATGAATTGGACAAGACAAACGTTGTATGTACTTTGAAATTATTTGCATTCAAAATGTTTATCAACACATTACATTACATAATTAAAAGAACAATTACATTAACATACACTCAATTTCAAGTCATTTTATGTACTGTATGTTCTACTGTACGAGCGCACTCAACTAGATGAGCCAGCTACACTCGCTTGCCATTATGGGTCTTTCTGTCGGCCTACGAGGCTGATGGCAATGTTAGTGGTTCGTGTAAACGAGGCTGGGGCTGTCTGGAGGATGCAAACGAGACCAGTGGAAGGTAAAAGCTGGTCCTACCTCGAACTCCTTGATATTGTTTGACGTAACATACAGGCCGATGCCAATGGGGATGAAGATGAGACCTATGACAAAGAAAGCAGGGAGCACGGTTCCAGCCGTCAAAATGGGTTGCCAGGCAGGTAGTCTCTGTTGTTTAAATGCTGTGTTGTCCGGTTTCTTGCTTTTCACGGCCCCTGCGCCGCCATGATTAGAGGGGCCTGAGTGGTGGCCGTCCTCTTCCTTAGCGTTGTAGCTCGACGCCATCATGGCTGCAATCCGCTCAGAGTAAATACTGTCGTGGGCAGCCGCTCACTTCCCGTTCTGTTCCACACCAAAGACACGACACGAATCTTTAAACTTGTAAAATCCCGAGACTAGAGTTAAAGTCAGGCAATTGAGTCTTAAATAGCTGCTCGGGATAGCTTTGACTCTTTCTGTTTTAATGGTGCCATCCTACACCAAGAAGCAGGAAGTAGAAAAGCCGATAGGTTTTTGAAACGCAATGGTGACGTCACCATAGTGCATGATGACGCCCACTGACACGGCCATGCGCCAACAATATGCGACAGCAAAGTACGTTATTTTTAGCATTTATAAATATAATCCATATAAAATATATGCATTGTTTGCGCACGCATTTATTCACAAAATGGTGAACCTCGCCCCATCCTGAACAACTGAGCCTTTTCGGGATGCTTTTATGGAAAATTCTGAAAATCCGGGCATTTATTTTAAAATAAATTTAAAATGTAGAATCTATGCAAAAATCATTAAAAAAAATTATTATTCAATATAATATTATATTATATTAAATTATATTATTCAATATAAATATTAAATATTAAGTAAATATTTCAGAAAAATGTAAGTTCATAAAATGAATGTTATATTCAGTAGGCTATCTAATTTCATTCAAAACGTTATTTAAAATTTAGTTAGTGATTTCTGTTTGAGAACATTTCATTACTCTATGACCCAAAAGGAGGCACAGTTATTGGTGATAATTAATATGCACACAAATCTTTATTCATAATAATTTCATTATTTCTTTATTTTTCTTTTTTATTTCTAAATAGTTCAAGGGAGACTGCTATAGAATGCATTTCCAAAGTATAATAATAGATGGCACAACACATTTTAAGTCATTTCTGTTTTTAAACCAAAAATGCTTTGAGCTGGTTACGGCTGAAAAATATTTCACAGGGGGTACATCACTGAAAAAAGATTGAGAAACACTGGTGTATTGGGATTGGTTGTTACCTGAACCATGAGCAACTGTGATGTCATTTTCAGCTGACAACAAGTGCAAAATGGCCGCCCCATGAGAAGAATAAAATGGTGACTTCTGCTGATTAATTAATTTTCCCCAAATGCAATATTAATCAGAATTCCATGTTTAGACTAGTGGGGTTGCAAAGAACACAAAACATATTTTGGTTGATTTTACCTTTTTAGATACAGAGCATTGCGACCTTTAACTTTAAGTATAATGAGAGTGTGACATTACTGACTTGCTTGTTCATTTTATGAACTTACATTTTTCTGAAATATTTACATAATTGAATAATATTTTTTTTTTAATGATTTTTGCATAGATTCTACATTTTAAATTTATTTTAAAATAAATGCCCGGATTTTCAGAATTTTCCATAAAAGGGGCATCCCGAAAAGGCTCACGAACAAGGGAAGGATGGGGCGAGGTTCACCAATTTGTGAATAAGGTTTCATTTAGCAATTTGGTTGCTCGTTATATTATGAAACAACAAATTAACTCATTGTTAACCTTTTACAAGTACTTACCATAATTGAAACATATAGGGCAGCTTGATTCTGCTTGCAAAGATTCATCCATTCATAAAAGACAAACATTACATATGTGCTACTTTTTTTCCAGTGAATATGAACACTTTAAAATGATGTTTATTCAAAATATGTTTAATAACAAATGCTTTACATACAATTAAAACACAAATTACATTAACACAAACTGCATACATTTGAAGTTTTTTTTCATTTTATGTGTCACAATGAAGAATTAGTAGCAACGTGGTTTGACCTTTTTTTCTCTCTGTACATTTTAGTAATGTAAATAAAATAATTATATATGATACTGCATGTGATAGGGAAGTATAAAAGGCTATGCATAAATGTAATGTTTTAAATCAAATATAATCCTTTTAATCACTCACTTGGCTGTTGTGTTATCAGTGCGTTATTGTCTCTTAAGCACCGTAGAGAATTTTGGTTTGCTAATCAGCCTTTTCCTCCATTTTGATAAGTGATGCCATTTACCGTTGATTTCTTAAATTCTATTCTCATAGATTGACTCTCAGCACGCGACTCTGCCTTCACTCCACTCGATATGCCCAAGGAACCAAGCACCGTCTTCCCTGTTTTCAGGCTCTTGGACATTGGGATGCGGGTCAGCCCCGTACGAGGGGCCTGGGAATCGTGCCCACACTGTTTGACAATAGAGAGACAGAAAGACAGAGGGAAAGAGAGAGAGTACAGTTTCTCAGGCAGGAAAATGAAAGCATTTGGCATTTGAATGGAAAATGAAGAGTAATTCATTTTAAAAAGGGCGAAACAGGAATTCAATATTTCTAAACAGTGTAACTCATTGGACAGAAACTGAATGAAAATGCAAATATTTATTCATTCTTTCACTTGCAACCCAGTTTGCCGGGTTTGGTTTCTGTGCTGTTGCTGCTGCAAGGCTGTTTTTTGTCAGCCACGGGGCACAAAGCCCTGTGAATCTGTTTGTGAATGTAAACACTGTGAAACAAATATAAATTGCAGCATGCCTGTAGCAGGGTGGCAGAATGCCACATCATTAGCTCTGCTTTGCTGAGGCCAGCCCATAGGGCCTTTTTTGTCACGCTAGCAAGCTGAGTCACAAAGAGGATATCATAAGGTCCACTGAAACATCAACACTCCTTTGCTCTCATGGCCTTCGGTCCACTCAGTGATACATGCAAATAAAATAATAACCATATAAAATTAATTTAGCTAGTCTTTAATGTGCATAACTTTGACTGTTTTGGGTTTGTCTTCTAATGCTATTCTATTATTTTCTAATGCTAAATTCTAGTCATGTAGTTTAAAAAAAAAATGATAATAATTTGACTGGTTTCTCCAAAATACTGAAAGTACAAAATGCCTTAAGTGTAAAGTATTCTTTACTTTTAAATTCTTTGAAATTGTTTTAGCACAGTACACAATTACCACATGTCTGGAATGCAAAGAGTAATAGAAGAAAAGTGCAGTACTGTGCAAACGTCTTTGGCCAGCACAGTAGATTTGTTGTTTTAGCCATGACATTATGATCACTTGCTGAGAATAATGATCTCTAATTCAAGAATTGCTCTTTCATGTACTGTAAATGAGTTTTGACGTAATCAAAATATTACTCACATTCCTCATTATGATGCAGTAGAGTTTTACACTATTGCAAACTACAATCACCATAATAATAAACATATTATTAAATGAACACTTCTCTGACACTGTCAATCAAAGCGTTATCACCTTTGCAAAGACAGAATATTTGATATGGCTCTTATGCATATATGTTATGTATATGATATCATATTGTGCAACTGGTCATAATGTATTTGTGTTTATAGGTTTGTTAATTTATATCTTCATTATTTAGCAGGCTACTTCCTGGTCTGTGGAAGATGATGAATAGATGTATTTAGATTCTGGGGTGTGGGCTGTTTAATTGATGCAAATGTTTATGTAGCCGTACTGTATAGGCATATCTATATTCTCATCAAAATACAATGGGCCCATGCACAAAGCGTCCTAGTTATCCATTTAAACAATGACTTGTGAATGAGCAACAATACTGCTGGCCTTAGACCTTTGCATCCTACTGAATATCATTTTACTGTTCTGGTGTGATAAGCCTGAGAAAAACATACCATGCTTTGTGTGGGTCTGGTAGTGTTTGATGCAACAGGGGAAATGGTAATGGTGCTCATCACTTTGTTCTGTGTTGTCCGGGTCGTGGTAATTTGGCGAGGGGATCGCAAAACCGTCCCAGTCGACAGGGTCAGTTCCTTGCTCTCAGTTACTGGCCTCACTACAATCTTTGGGGTCAGACTATTACCTAGATGAATATGGATCTTGTTATCATCAGTGGTGGTAATAATGCTCGTGTTACTGTGACCTTTCCTTATAGGCACTGGGACCATCTGCTTTTCAGGGGTAACCTTGAACACAGCCCGACCCATGGTCATTTCTTGGGGTTCTGGGGAGGAAGAGGTATCAGGCACTGCCGTGGTGCTGACTGTCATGATGGTGACAGGAGATAATGGCCTTCTCGAGGTAGCGGAGGACGCTTGGCTGCTGTCTGGAGACTTGGCTCTGGAAATAGTTGTGATGGTGACTGGAGATTTGGTTCTTTCTGGACCCTGATGACCATTGGTGGACCTTCCCCGAACTGTAGCAGAGTGTGTTGGAATGATTGTAATTCTGGATTTAGGTTGTGATGGGTTGACGTTTGGTGGCGCTGTTGTTGAGAAGACATCCTCAGCAGTGGTGCTACTGATTTCAAGGGTAGCCATATTGTTTTGGTGGTCCGGTGTCACTCGGATGTGTAAGGGCTGCCCTTGCTTGTGGGCCACAGTCAGGTTTGGATTTCCACTCATGTTTGTTTTTTCCAGGCTGGTTTCTTGAGAGTTGGTGTCTTTCTTCCTCATCCAAGGAATCCAGGATTTCTTCATACTGAAATCACTTCCAGATGAAGGGGAACGTACAATGCCACCAGCCTTTTCTGTTGGCTTCTTTAGACTCTTCTGCCTTAAATTGTTCATGATGTGATTCTCTTCTTGAACAGACTTCCTAATAAATCCAGCCGGAGTATCTTCCTCTGTTGGCCCATTGGACAATGCTTCTGTCTGTACCCCAGTGGATGTGACAGCAACGTCCACCATCCTCCTTCCGTTCAAACTGGGCCTTAGTGCACGACTGTGACGCTTTGCTATCTCCAGTTCTTTGGTTAATTGGAGAACTTCAGTGCCCATGCTTTTGGCTTTCACTTCCTCTTCAAAGAATCTCTGCTGCAGGACTGAGTAATCTACTTGTAGTTGAGAAAGTTGGTCCTCCTTGTGCATCAGTTCATGTATCTTTTCCTTGAGAGCTACAACATCCGCTTGCATCTCCCTGGTTTTGGCCTCCTCTCGTTTGAATTGTTGTCGCAGGTCTTCCTCCTGGCTGTTCTCCTCTCCTTTCTCAATCGCTTTGTTCCGTGCTATTTGACTCCTCATGGCCTCCACTTGCTGAGAAAGGATGTTGGCTTTGTCTTGTTCCGTTATGAACCTTTTCTCCAGAATGTCGTATTGATCCTCTGTTTTGATCAGATCTCCCTCAACCACTTCAAGTTGTTTGAGACGATTTCTTAGGTGCTCAATCTCAAAGGTTAGCTCTTTAATTTTGTTATCGTCTCTTTTCCCAGTATCAGGTGCTCTTCCTTGGTCACATTTCACCAATTTGTTTGCAGATAGTCTTTCTGTCTGCTCCAAACTGTCCAACCTCTTTTTCATTTGGCTGACCTTTGAAAGAAGATCCTTTGTTTTATCAGTTTCAAATGCCAGTTTGGTGTTGAGGTCCTTCTTTTCTGTCGTCAGGCAATCAACTTTTGTTTCCATTTCTGATTTTAACTTCAAGAGTTTTTTGCTTTCCTCTATCAATTTCTCTGTCACCTCCATAACCTTACTCTGCTCATCTTTGACCATCTTACTCAAGTCCTCCTTTTTCTTTTCATCTGATGTCATTCTTTCCACCAAAGTCTTTCGTTCCTCCATTAAAGCTACAGTCAAAGACTTCAGCTTACCTAAGTCATCCTTCAGGTGAAGCTCAGACTTTTCTAACTTGAGTTCAGAGGATTCAAGCTCTTTCATTCGGATCTTGAGCGTGACAACTTCCTCAGAGAGCTCTTTGGTCAGGCCCTTCTCTTTTTCTAAAGCAGCGTATAATTGAGCAGACTCATTCTTACTTATGTTAAAGGTACCTTCAAGTTTCTCCAACTCTATCATTCTTTTCTGGAGTTTCTCCACCTCTATCCGAAGTTCTTTACTTTTGCTGTTCTCCTCCTGCAGCTTCTTCCTGAGCTCCTTGCATTGATTTTCAGTTCGGGTGATCTCCTCATCGTTTCCTTCCATCTCCAGCACACGCTTCCTTAAATTCTCTAGCTCGCTAATTAAGTTAGAGTTTACACACTCTCCTTTGCCAGTTATGCTCTGCTGCAGTTCCTCTTCAGACTTTCTCAAGGCCTTGTTGCTCTCCTCTATCTCATCCACTGTACGCACAAGCCCTAGAATTTTTGAATTGAGTTGACAGTTGAGGAGCTCCTGACTGGCGAGCTTAGAGCTCATCTCTTCATGCTGCTGAGCGAGTGTGACAGTTTTTTCTCTAAGCTCGGCCTCTAAGCCTAGAACCCTGTGGGCATCTTCCTGAGCGTGCTCCCTGGTTTCACTTAGTATCTTCCTCTGCTGCTGAAGCTGCTGGCTCAGTTCCTGGACCCGCTGAGTCTGTTGGTCCATTTGCTCCAGGTGTTGTTGGCGTTCATTGACCAACATCAGGGCAAATGATTTTAGTTTCACCAGCTCCTCTTGCACTTTGGCCAGACGTTTAGAATGCTCCTTCTCCTTTTTCACCTGGTAGGCTTTTTCGTTGTCAAGCAGCCTCTTTAGTCTAGAAATGAGAATAGGAAAAATCAAGGTTGTGCATTAGTTAATCATGTAATACATCTAATTGTTACTAGTTTCTTGCCATGTTTCTGCATTAAATGCTGTATTATAAAAATATAAATCCCTTTTATTCAATTATGCATTTTCCGAGCAGAGATTTAATGGTCATTTCAGTAACAATTTCTCATCCAAATATTATGATGACAACTTTTACTACTAGTATTACTTATAACACATTTCCTGCATGACAGTGGAAAACATTATCTTTGTTACTTTTGCTTCACATTTCTATCTACAATGGATTTTTATACTGCTCAGGTAGCTGATGATTAGATACAGCTCACTGGCAATACAGAACAAGCAGGTCAGCACAATTAACACTTAAGCCAAAACCATAGTTAAATATTACATCCAGCTCTCCCAAAGTACTTCCTTCGGCTTAAATTAGGGTAGAGGCTAACACACTGATGTTTGCTATCACCTTGTGGGCTTCTTTTCTCTTTTCTACTTTCTGGTCTGACAATGCTGATTCATGCTGCTCCAATCAAATGCATGCAAAACAGAGTGCAATGTTGCATGTTTTTCCTCAGCATCAGCACAAACATTTCAAGACCAGATAGATATAAGCCATAAACCTTTGTAATGCAAAAGACACCAAATAGTCCATAAACAAGTATTTTCATCTCCATTTGAAAGGAATCTCTTGTTTCAATGCGTCATCAAATGTAAATCAGAAAAATAATTCAATCAGAACTTACCACTGATGTTCTACAAGCAACACAAAGGCATAATTATAGTGATACAAAATCCAATCAGGATGCGTGACAAGTAGCCAAGGCCTCTTTTCGCACAAAATATCCTCTGTCACATTTCAAGCATGCTTGTTTAAGGACTATGAAAGGTGATTTACTACAGTGCAGAACCATCAGACCTCTGGTGCGCGATGTCACCTCATCCTTATAAGGCAGTAATGTGTGTCTGTGTGTGCGTGTGTATGTGTGTGTGTGTGCATGTGGAAAAAAGTGAGAGAGACTGTGCACTGTTCTACTTTGGACTGTGAAAGGGGTGGGATATTTGCCACAGGAGGAGTGCTCTGCAAAACTCCCCCAATTTTCCTGCTTCCATGCAACACTGGCATGTTTGAGTGAAGGCCAGTCCAAACAATTTTCCAGACAGTTTAGGCCTTACTGAGTAAAACATCACACCGTTTGTAGTTCTTCATAAGTTCATTTGAGGATTTCTCAGTTTTCTGACACTTTAAGGGTAAAACCATTAAATAAAATAGGACGGATTGTTCATTGTAGTTCCCCTTCAGGGGAAGCTGGACTAGCACCGGTTTCCGTGAGATGAGGGAAACAGATACGGAATGGTTGGATGTGTCCCTTTTTAAGGTGAAGAAGATTGAAGATGACAAAATGTAACCATGACAGTCAGCTTATAAGAGGCTATTGGGATGCACAGCACTGGACTTTGATATATTCTGATAGAGCCTAAGTAATCACATCATCATCTCCGACATAGTATTCAATTAGAAAATGATGATTGAATAAAGGCTATATACAATAGCTTGAGCTACCAATGAGAGACATTCAGGTCAAATTGTTGTGTTTTGATGAAGAAGCAAAAAACGGTCTAAAGCTGTGAATGCTTCTTTGACCTCATGATGCAGTGATTTAATTTGTATGGTGATTCCCCCCCAACTTTGTTTTTATTACAGATAAATTGTAAAAAAATAAAGAAATATGCAGAGCCATGTTCCCAATACTAGATATTAATTTAGCAGATAAAACATTTTTCAATACATTGAAAGTTGAATTGTGCTGATGAGAACTAAAAAACACATGGAATCATGGCACAGCATTTGATCCTGTGTTTCCTGCGGAATTTGCTCAAAGGCAGTGAAGACCCTCTTGTCTCCAAAGGCTGTGGATTGAAGAAGACAAGAGATGCCAAAAAGCTGTCATGACAATAATGTGTTGTGGAGAATTTATCTCACTTGACTGAAAAAACAAATGTGTGAAGCATTGCTAACATGCAGTAAGACTGATGTGCTGTTAAGAGAATCAGACTAGAGACAAAGTGGCCATTAGGCAACCATAATAACTGTACCGTGCATAATAACTGTTGAACCTAGTAAGACTCATGGTGACAGGTACAGACACCAAGTAGTAACATGTAACATGGCATGTGACAACCAGTCCTTAACCCCCTTTAGTGTACCAGACGTATGCATTATGTGTGGGTCACGATCAAGAAGGCCATGGGGATGAGTGAAAATCTGATGCCACGAGATGCTGGCTAAGGACTTTTTTTTTTTAATCAGTCAAAACTATGGCCTGACTAACTGGATTTCCTCCACCCAGTTTGACACAAGTGTTTGGCAACAATATACCGTTAGATGGTGCCAAAGCAGCGTTTTTATATTACACATGACTTTGGGCTGGCAAAAAAAACCCATCAAATACCCCAGTTTCCTGGCCATTAATGGAGACCCCCCCCCCAAATAAAATAAATAATAATAATAATAATTAATTAATTAATTAATCATATAAATGAATTTAAAAAATCATCCTAGTCTATATTACATTTTAAACACTAAGCCCATTACTAATAACCTCAAAGCAGACCTGATCTTGTCAGCCATATCTTGCAAAGATAGATAGATGAATGTTGATGCAGGAACAATGATATACTGTATACAGTAAAACAGTAGGCTATGTGCATAAATTGCATAAGTTGTTTGCCAGTTATGGTCAATTATTGTCCTGTATAACGATAATACTGATAGTCTGTACATACTACATGATGTAAAATAACTAAGAACATCATTTGATGTTTACAATTCATTATTAGTTTAACATCTAATGCAAATCAACATTTACAACTATTGCACATTAATCTACACATCTTTCCAAAAGTGAAGTTTGTTCCTCTATTAAGCATCAATCACTTGATACTTAAGGTTCTTGACATACAAATTGATGTTATCTGAGAGGTGTTAATTGCTGATGTTTAGTATGAAAGAGCTTATTTTAGTGCACATTTTCTGCATTCCTGTGACTTTTAGGCACACGACCATTTATTGTTGAACGCTGGAGGACATCATACCAATGGAAAATTCGATTTTTCCATTTCATCTAAGGGGGAGACAAAGTAGGACAGTACCAAACTTGCAGATATAACAGAAATGCATTTTTCTTTATGTATTTCTCGAACGGGAATCTTGCATGTATTCGTTTTTATTTGTATTTTGTATTTACTCTGTTGGTACTCTGGGCTGTGAGTATCATCAAGTGTAATATGTCTTAAATTACCTATATTTACTTTTTGAGATACCCAAACTATGGTAATGGCGTCTCAACAAGCTTTTGTACCATGATGCATATACAGATGACAATGTTGAACTAACTTTCATGTATAAAGAGTGCAGCTAAATAAATACGACTTAAGCAAAGCAAAAAGTTCTTGTCACAGCCACTTAGTCAGGCTTGACATTAAAGTCGAAGATTATTCTTTCCGATGTGCCTTTGATTCTCACTCATGCAGGCATTCGCTGCAGGGGAGAAAGATTAAAAGGTCAAGAGAAATATTCGCTCCTCACGCACTTGTTTATTCGGCTTCTGTTTGACAACAGCACATTTGTCTCTTTGAGGAGTATACCTTTTTTACACTTTGAATGCTTGAGCATTACAAGCATTAACACATTACCAGCACTAAACAAAGGATCTAGAAAGTCAAACCGATGTATGCTACTCACAGCTTTATGGGGGCAAATTATTTCTGTAACTATGATGCTTTGAAGTCCATCAATTTTACGTTTTCTTTGGCTTTTTCATGTGTTTTGGATAGGTGCGTGAGGTGGGATGATAATGATAATAATAATGATAATAATAATTGAACTATCATGTCTGTCACTCGTCATCCATAGTTAAGAGTGGATGTTTATATACAGTATGTGTAAATGTTTCACTGGAAATCTGTATAATTGTTTTGCTGTCCACAATGGTTATTTTTACTCTTCATAGCAACATTACAATTAAGTGAAATTCATGAAGTCTTTAAACAAGTGGACTTTCCTCGCCATACATGTTAACTTTGAGAACACGTTTTCCTTTTTACAATGTTTTTAAACATGTAAAACATTTTATGACGACATTTCAATAATTTCCTATGGGGGGGGGGTGATCTGAACAAATTAGAGTGTCTTAAATCAATTTGTGATCTATTTTGGAGGTTACACTGAATGTGTATAATCCTTCCCTCAACAAAGCAACTGCCAATTACTCTCCTTCATCTGTGAGTGCTTTAATTAATTAGTAAGGGGTGAGTTTGTGTATACATTCAGTGTCGATAAACAGCTCATTTGATCTGTGTGAGGTCCTCCATAGCCACGTGATGGAGTATCCATGGTGTGTGGCACCTCTCCCTGTCTCTCCATCACACTTCCCATGGGCAGTTTCCCTCATGACCAAAATGGAAAGGTCACAGGGTATGGGATGACAATGACATCATTTCCAAAATGATGTAATGGACTCTTGATTTTGTTTCTATTTTGTACAGCCCTTATCTCCTTCAGCGAAGAACCAGACACCTTACACAACTAAAGTTTCCACTCCCGCTTAAATAGTAGTTTGTAATATTTAATATTTTTGATTGCCTTGTTTATCTATTTAAGAAGGGCCAAATGAAAACATTTATCAAAAACATGCACTTTAGTTGTAATCACTGCCAACTTCATAACCACAATACAGACGCCTTTATAAGTTATACCCCAATATTGAGTCAGTCTACTGTAGGTACACGCACTGACTCACTCCTAAAATCCAGATTCCCTAATTGTATCAACGTCAGTGAACAAATTCCGGTTGAATTTGCAATAAAAAAATAAAAAAAGGTGGAAATACAATTTAACCTAAATACTAGTAATTGGAGAAGACTTTTTAGAGCTTTATCTACACCTGTGATGTCCAAACTTGGTCCTCGAGGGCGTTACCTGCTCCAACGCACCTGTTCTAATGAACAGGATCATTACTAGGCTCATGCAGAGCTTACTGATGAGCTTCAGGTGTGTTGGAGAAGAGAAACATCCAAAACCTGCAGGACTCCTGCCCTCGAGGACCGAGTTTGGACACCACTGATCTACACCGGTGGTTCTCAACCGCGGTCTTCAAGTACCCCTATCCAGCCTGTTTTCCATGTCTCCCACAGCCAACACAGGTGTTTCAAGCGATCAGCTAATCAGCAAGCTCTGCATGAAGCCTGATAATGATCCTCAGCTGTGTTGGCTGTGAGACATGGAAAACAAGCTGGATAGGGATACTCGAGGACCGGGGTTGAGAACCAGTGATCTACACTATACGGTGTCCAAAGCGTTTTACAAAGCCCAACATTCAATTACTTGAAAACCTATAATCAACGGACGCACTGCTGCGCCATTATTACAACTACAGAATAGTTGTTCTTTTAAGTCTTACATCTTTAAATTTCAGTTTTAGTAATACAATTACCGGCATGTCGTTTTTTGAACAAAATTACTTTTTTCTTTTTTTTTATCTGAATACACAATAAATGAATGCTACATTCATTTAATGTACAGTAGCTAGCTGGGGTGGACCATAGATAGGCCTCTATTAGCTATAGAGTAAGCCGTGTGTTTGTCTCCAATAAGTTGATTATAACTCAATTAATTGTATTGCGATTTTGACGCGGATTGGTTTACACTATTACAAACATCTGACATGCAAGTATGACACAAGTGATGTGCCATTTTATAATCGGGGCTTTAACATAGAGAGCATTGCGGGACCCCTTGTTCAACACCGAGTCACTCAGAGTGAAGGCTCTATGTATAGCTATCTATGCCGACGGCCTCTTCCCTGAAATATATTTGTTTTACTTAATTTTTCAAAATGATCGCGCAATTCAAAATGTCATTCGCAGCTTGGCAACTTGTTGCACTGTTAGCATTTGAACTAACAATCGGGAAGAAAAAAGCCCCGGGATCAACATAGCATTTGTCTTTGCTTTACGTCACTGGACAAGAGTTGCAGGGTGCCATGAAGAGATTCATTCAATTCATTTAAAAAATACATCACTAAAGTAGTAGCGTTCCCATGGTAAAGTCATAGAAAGTGGACTGGTGCTAAACAGTTTCATGTAAACAAAATGCAGGTTCTGATGTCATCACTCAATCTGATCTGGGTCCGCAAATTCAGATTTTATTTTTGATTTGCCACGCCCACTTGAACAAAGGTTTGAATTACCACCCATTCGTGTACATCAATAGTATATATACAGTATATGTCTGTGTATTAAATGCAAAATGTTGCTATTCGTGTGTCCGGTACGGGACAGACCCGATCAACGGTACAATCTTGATAATGTTTAGAGATGTTAGCCCACATCCAGTGTGTCTTTCCTCACCTTTCTCTCTCTTGCTCAAGTAGATTGGTAAATTCATCACTCTTGTTCATGTAATCAACGTGTTTGCGCTTCTCGCTGTCCAACTCATGTACTGTGCGACGGTGGCACTTTTCAGCAAGCAGCAACTGACCCAGCATCCGCCTGTAGGTTTCCCTGTGCTTCTCTTGCAGGCGCTCCAGCTGCAAAAAAAAGCACAAAGAACAATCCACAAGCGGTGCTCATTTCAAGAGACGTGATAATCAAAAGATTGCTGTGACTGACCTCAATCATGGGCTTATGGTATACACTGTGGGTGTGTGGCGGAGTGCCAGTGATGAGGCCGTCCCTCTGCAGGGCTTGGAGGGCCGAGCTACCTGCTGCACAGCTGTCTGCTGATGCAACGGCCACTTGAGGGGTTTGCTTGGATTTTAGCATGCCGATAACATCTTCTCTTGCCTGCAGTCGTACAGGGATATAAAAAGATTAAAATAGCATAATGCAGCTTGAAGTGCTAAAAAAAACACAGCAGGAAATTATCAAATGTGTTGTAATTGATATTTTTCTCAAAAATGAATGGATTTACTTCACTAGTTTTTGGGTTGTTATGCAGCAGCCATTTCCCCAAAACAAAACATACAAAAATGGGTTCTAGGTCAGAGTTTACTGGATCATCTATCATCATAGCAAAATGTTGTAATCACCAAGTAATTCATCACTTAATTAGTGATATATTGGCAATATAATACATAGGAGGAATTTCGAACATGTTTTCTTGGGCTTTCATCCTTGACCACAAGATGGTGTTGTAGAACTTTTCCCATTCAGACTCTGTCCTGAGCATACTTTGAATACTATGTGCTCTGTGCTTACAAGCTAAAGTTAGTGTTTACAAATATTTAAAAAGTGAGACCTAACTGAATCATTTTGCCATCAAAACACTGGCATCTGATCAGATAAAATGTTGACGACTTCTCGCAAGCCCACCTGAATCTCTCCTTCCATAATCCCCAGCAGTTTGAGCAGATCCTGTTTAGACAGGTTCATGACAGCACCTCCTTTTTCTCCAGTCTTTGAGTCCATCAGTGTCTGCTCTTCGTCAAATATCACCTCCTTGTTATCTTCACCCTCCTGTTGCTGAACTTTGGCTTTCATGTTCTTCACAGCAATACACACATCCTGCTCATGGCTGATGTCACGGTCATCCTGCGGGACGCCGAGCACCCCGTTGGTCGGCCGTGCCACCTCGCTGCTTTTGGATCTCATCTCCCACCTGGGCCAAGGACAGAGAACAAAAGTATGTAATCTGACTTTAAAAGAACATCAGACATGTCCTTGTTTTTTCTTGGTTACATCTAACCATCCATTTTCTGTAGTGCTTGTTCTCATAAAAGTAGCAGGTGAGCTGGAGGCTATCCCATCTGATTTTGGGTATGAGGCTGTATCCACTCCCGAACTGGTTGCCAGCAAATTGTGGTCACTCATACTCCCATTCACACCTGTGGGCAGTTTAGAGTTTTCAATGAACCTAATGAATGGTTTTGGAATGTGGAGAAAACTGGAATACCCGGAGAGAATGTGCGCTTAACCAGTCAGCCATTGCCGCCATCTAAAGCTCCCTATCTGACATCCAAATTTTTCTAATCCTAATTTTGCACCATTATTCATGTTAGAGGCAGCGTGTGATTAGCCTCCCTTATAACCGTCATGATTTTAACACAGGTAGAAAGAAACCTGTGAGTGTGCTTATTGTTCACAAACACACACACACACGCACGCACGCACCCCCCCCCACCCCCATACACACACACGCACACATTGTGGTTCATCAAAATGGGAGTGTGTGTTTCTAATCTCAGCCTGTCCTTGAGACAAGTCATGTTTGTGATCTTTTTAACTTACATCATCTAAGTGCCCAAAAAAACATCGTTAGACAGAAGAAACTTTTGTTCCAAAATGTGAATCAAATGCAAAAGCGATTACACAACTGGGAATGCTGTCCTGTATAGTAAATAGAGAACAGTATGCCTTTGTACACTTGATAGAATCACATTTACAGTACAACAATATGCATTATAGAGAGCTTGTCTGTTAAAGATTCTGGCTCAGGAGAAAGTGAAATCTTAACCGCACCAACTTTAATGGTGCTTGAAACAGACCTTTTTGAAGCTTCCCCTATTTCCAGTGGAAATAAGCCCTTCACATTAGGGGGAAGAACACGAGATTGGACCGTATCGCTCAGTTCAAAGAGAAAAGATAAAGAGGTCAGGACAAAATTACACATGACGTGCATGCCTCATCTTACCTCTGGAAGTTCACACAGTGCTACTTGATTTCCATTACCTGCTATCTATCCGCATACCTGTAATCTTTGGGTCACATGCAAACCAGCAGTGCGCACACAAGTGCTCCCAGAGCTCAGCATCAGCACATTTGAATGCGGCATGACAAATGTCCTGATGACTTTAAAGTTTGCCCGACTCGGCACGAGTGGTGAAGCATGTGTAATGCTGCGAATAGTGTTGACAAAATCAGCCGTTCACTGGTTTATTTTTATATACTGGGCTGATGCCATGATGATCCACATTACTACGGTACGGTATCTGTTGCTCTCATGTTACAGGGTCACTCTTCATGGTGCAACAGAGCTGTCATAACTGTCTGAGTTAAGAATATATCTCATCGTTAACTGATGTAAAGCATGGGAAAAATCATTAAGGAAATCTTCACAACAAAACGTATGCAAACAATTTGCATTGTACTGTAAAAAAAAAAGTGACTTATTAAAACTAACTAAATTATTAAAACTAAGATGCGGATGTATGTATAGTATGTCTGGTGATTCTATAATTGAGGTTTTGAGCTTATTTGAGTTTATTTATTCAATTGTTCCTGAATGCCATGATGTTAGTGAGGATCAGTGGTACAGAATATGTTGTGGATATTGTGTTTTGGGTAAAAAAAAGAAAAAAGAAAAAAGAAAAAAGAAAAAAAGAAAAAAAAGAAAAGCTGAGCGCAAAGTCAGATCAAAACAAATACTACACAGATGTCTATGTCTGATTTCTTTCTGTATTGGTTACTTCACAGGTGCAGTTAGAAAGGGATGTTTGCATCATTGTGGGAGTGAACACAGCCAACTCACTTATTGGTCAATGAAAGCGACTCCAGTCCTTCTCTTTAAATTCAGCGCAGGTGAGGCATGCACACATTCTTTGACATTGGGGAAGCAGAAACTCACACGTGAAGTACATTCATAAGGAATTGCAAACAGAACTCCACAAGTGGATGACGTTAAGTTGGCTTGAGCATCACAGATCACTGCTGTGAAGTGGGCACTTGGTGACCACCTTCCACTACGATCGTTATTATCTGGATCCGAACCCTCCCACATAACTGTGTCGCGGCCCATGGTGGTGTTTCAATAAATGTCAGAGGTGGACGCGAATTTTGAGCTGATTATGAATTTTGAGAGTCTGACAATTACATTAAAGGATGAAAAACCACTTCTGTCAATGCTTGTTTTTCGCAATTTTTCAAAGTTTCTGAATGCCCACTTCATATAATAAACAGTGATGTGTTCAATGATTAGATTTCTACAATGATTCAGAGGGTTTGATGCACACTGTTGTCATATTTATGAATGAAATATGATGACATCCACCACTACACATATCAGCAGAGAGCATAACTGTCTGCCTCTGCCTCGATCAAATTCACCAAAATCGCGTTACGCCAACTGCACCACAACTTAGACCTGCTTTTAGCTGGTTTAAGGTTTAGTCTACTTTCTGTCACCAAATTGTCAGGAGAGTCAGGGACTGTCGGAATGCCCAGCATTGCGCAGCGCAGTCTGACAAGTTCCTGAACATGGTAAACTAGACTTTTCCCAACATGAAAATGAAGTGCGCCCGTTTTTACACTGAGTATACATGTGCCTGTCTCCGAAAAAATAGCCTTCAATGTGAACCTTTTCAATAAAAATTTGAACTCTGATAATGAGACTGTGAGGGCTCTATTCATGACATTGTTGTATTGTTGACAAGTCTTAGTTAGTCAGCCAGGATAGCAAGAATTTGTCAATGCCTTTTCTGTTTGATCCACCTTGCCTGGTCATTGAAGCTTTGACTGCATTGAATCCTCCTGAGCAACAAATGGGCATTCCAGAGTCACGTGCGCTACATTCCAGTCTGGCATTCAGCACTCCCAGTTGTCTTAATGGAGAATAAAAAAGATCTGTCAGACAATCAGACTTTAGTCAAAGGTCTTTGGTGATGACCCGACTGCCCACACCACACATTCACAACATTACTGATGGTTTGGCATCCAACATGGCGCAGTGTTATATTTTGTGACAGTGCCAGTGAGGCCTCAAACAAAGCCTAAATTTAAAATGGGAGCCCGAATGTAACTCATGGCAAGTCCAGCTGTCACATAGACGTACATACATACAAGTATTTATAGCGCCTCATTCCAAAGAGAAAAGAAGGAGCTGTAAAGTATGTCAGTGGTCAGTGGGTGGATACCACCAATGGATGGTTGCTACATTACTTTTATCTTTGGTCTAAATTTGGTTTAAAAAAAAATTCCATTCTTTTTTTTAACTCAATGTATCAAATATACAAAATAGCTTCTACATAGTGTCATGTAAAGTGGTGGCAAATACTAGGTATTGTAAACAGTTAACATGAACATGTTGATTTTGTATTCAGCACAGTATTTGTTTTTGTCAGTGAGAGAGGATGGATTAGGTCAGGGAAGGGCAAGTGCAACTGAACCATGTCTACCATCTCGTGGTAAACAATAATATTACAACTTAAAACTACTATCAACCCATGCGTATTTATGGTTAAGCACGTGTAGATTCCTAAATTTGCATTTATTTTTTTTATTATCATTTTTTTGGGGGTATTTTCCGAAGTTTTGTTTCCCATTTCCCCCCTGTTTTTTGTGGGAAACAAGTCATGTGTATCAGCGTTTTATTATTATTATTTTTTTTAAGAATTGTTTGGGTTTTTAAAGAAGAAAAAAATAACAATATTCATTTTTGGGGGAGGGTATGGAAATTAATAAAGGGGCCACTCAGACTGTGGTCGGGGACCACCAGTTGCCCATCCCTGGATTAGGTAGTCAGTCATCATCCTTCAGAGGTAAACCAAGTGGCTTTTGAAGAGAATCTGAAAAGGCTGTTAAAGATGCAGGAATTACAGGTATAATGGTCAAGTCTTCCAAAACTCTTAATATTAGAATTTGTTGTTGATAAAGGAATAATCTATCATTATTTTTAGAGAGTTATTGAAGGGATGAGCGAGTACCAAATACCCAGCCTTATTTTGAGGTATCGGTACTCATGACGGTGGCCGATACTAGTATGGCTGTTTTTTGATCAGGAACTACAAATGAGAAGAATTGAAAATTGCCATTAATTTCATACAATTTTAAGAAAAAATGCTATATTGAGATGCATAGGTCTTGCTTTACAATTAATTATCTGTCGTTGTTTTTTTGAGAAATACTATGTATGAAAAGTAATGCTGGTATCAGTCGGCTACTTTGTATCTGTATCGTGACTACTCAAGTGTTGAGTACTCGTACTGGCATCGGTCTGAACACTGACAATTTTCTAGCATCCATCCAGGCATTTTCTTTAATGCTTCAACAATTTAAACTACGTCGGCTGCGTACTAAACACGACTATGCTATTTATTTGTTTTAACCTAAAATATATACAGTGATACAATTCACAGTAGCCTAAATGTTTTTTCTCTGCAGTGTGATGTGATCTGTGATCCTAATACTCCCTGTGACTAAATAAGGAAATAACATTTCTAGTGTTTGGCAACTTGCTTGGTTAGCTGCAGTAAAGGCCCATTTCATTCTGACATGAGAGATAAAGCCAGCCAAGATTTTCAAATTTGATATTTGAATCTGTATCTGCGCCTTAGAGTCAGCATTTCAAATCATTCCCTCAGATGATGAAAACTTGGCAAGCTTGTTGCCATTCAGGGGTACAAAGCAACAGTACGTTCCAGCATTTTGATGGACAGCGCGTTCCGGTCTAGACGACCAGTGACCTCACGGGTCAGATTTTACGTAACTGCCGTGTTCCGGGAAAATTAAGTTGGTATGCAAGCTGTAACTCGTACATCTATAAATCACCTTAAAATACCAAATGTCAGCAGCATTTTTTTTTTACCAAACTGTATAATTATGATAAATTGTTGCATGTCATGTTTGTCTAAGCGACTTCTTCAGTTGGATGGATTTTTTTTTTTTAAGTTTTGTTTTGCTTTTTACTTCGGTTAAGCAACAAAATAATCAACATATTAATCAATTATTAAAAATAATCATTTGTTGCAGCATTAAGACCTAGACTTATAGCTACTTTTTGTGGTGTTGTTGAAGACTTCTGGAGACGCTTTAATACAAGCCAATGCACCCTTGGCTAAATTAACCATATCCTAATAATTGGGCGGGCAGTCAATCCAGAGACCCAACTTTTTGTATAGAATTAAAAAGTTGGTTTCAATTGTACGTCCTATTTTTATATTGAATGCTTAAATCATTTGAAAGTTCTGTGCAGATTTCAAAATGAGCAGTGCACTTATGACAATGCTCAAAATTGTTCACTTGTCGACTAAAAGTGAACAGGAGGGAATATTAGTAGAGTGGTGGGATCATTTGTTTACATGGTTGTGGAGTAGAAAAGGTCTCCCAGCAGCTTGTTGTCATATAAGATTTACAACCTAAGTGTATGGTCCTTCTTAGCAGTGCTCATGTATGTTTATAAGCCTGTTTCTGAACAAATGAACCAAAGTGGAACCTTCAAAATCGATCACAATCTGTTCCATGACCCCAGTTAACCTCCAAGTTGCTCTTCATTTCAACATTTTTCCATAACAAACTGTATAGAATATGTCAGTAATTAACTTTCATTTTGTTTATCTTTCCCTGACGGATTTTATTTAGCACAATATTATTCCTTTTGAGAAGCATGTCAGGGTGCAACTAGTTATCATACAGAGACATGCAACCCACCACCCACTATTGGACTTGGAACCCCTCTGACATCATAACCTGTTAGGCACCAATTAGCAGCTAATCCAATGTTTATAGCCAGTGTGCTTTGCCGCCACGCCATTCAGGATCAAATGATCTGGAGAAGATCTTAAGTTGCTATGGAGTCTGAAGACTTATTTTGAAACCAAATGAGTTATGAGTACCAGTGATCTGTGAAACATCCAAATGTGTCCAAACTGCATTTTTGGAATTCAACTGCATGGGCTCTTATATGTCTAAGAGCTGCGCATGTGTCGGTGACAGCTGTTGTTGAGGCCCACCGGATTCCGAGAGAAGACGCTGGTAGTACTGACATTTTCAAGCATACTTCAATACGTGCGCACAACCACTCAGGCTGACACCAATACCTTTCTAGTTGGAGTGGAATTTCTGATGTAAAAAAAATTAAATTTTTGGGGGGGTTGTTTTGTTGTTTTTATCCAATCTTTCTTGTTTTCAATTATGACAAGGTACCACACTAAAACTCCTTGCCAGCCTGAAATCCAGCTCCTGTTAAACAGTTGACAACACTTGATATCGTTTTGCATTCCTATTGTATGCTATGTGAAGGCTATGTGTGACACATTAATCACTGCCATTGACGGTTATACACGTCAAAATTCATTTAATTATTTGAATTATTTTTGTAAATAATTTTAATTATTATTTTTTAATCATCTTTTCTTTAAAACAATAATTTTAATTATTATTTTTTAATTTTCAATATTTTTTTCTATTTTTAATCTTTTCTTTGTAAAAAATAATGAAATATTTATTTTATAATAATCTTTTCTTTAAAAAAAAAGATTATAAAAAATTGGGGGCGTCCGGCGATTAACATTTTTAATCATAATTAATCGGATGACTTCTCTAGTTAACTCACGATTAATCACAAACTTTATATCTGTTCTAAATGTACAATAAAAATTTTTTTTCTAGGTTTTCGTACTTTTGTTGTGGAGAAAAAAATTAAACTTATAGAAATAAAGTGAATTTTTTACATCAATAGCCGTCAATGGCAGTGAATGAGTTAAAGCTTCAGTAAATGTAATGTTCTATATTAAGGACATGTGAGTGAAACCAATCCTTAGTTACAACCAGATATGTGGCCTTGTGGTTCTAAAGCTGGAATAGTTACAATGTGTAACCTTGTCAACATCAAGCAATACAGATATTAAAACTTCAACAATCTTACAAGGAAAATTAAGACATTGAATACAGTATATTGATTAATGAATGCACTAATATAGTACATACTGTAATACAATTTCCATTACACTTTCTCAAATGTGGCGGGGTGGGGGTCTGGGGTTGTGATGCCACGCGTGTGACCCCAGGGAACAGTTTTATTGTTTTGTTTTTGTTGGCCATGCTAGAATAAAGTGTAATTGCACATTTACTACAGTAGGAAGCAGTGGCACTATCATTGTCAGAGAGTCAGGAGTATTAGCTCCTCTGCAGAGGTGTACTTACCAAAATGTTTATAGACAAATGATCTTATTTATAGTCATGGCAGAGAGTCGGGTTTGTGTGACATGTTTTCTTCTTCCGAGGGTCATGACAATTTTTTTTTATTGAGAAGCACCGCACTAAGCACGAAAGGGCAGCTATAGGAATAGAGTTAATATAGTGCAGGCAACTGTAAATGTGTCAAGCACTAATAAAAGCTGAACACATTCTTGCCATCATTATTTCAAGTTGTTTTAATGGTCTCTGCAGGGTTTCATTTATCATTTTATGTGTTAAATTTTAGCAAGTCCATAATCACACACACACCAGAATAGTTTGACTCTAAACATGTACTGTGTGAATGTCAGTCAGAAAGGGCGACCCGGCGTCATCCTTCACCCCGACATGTTCACTTTTTAGAGTCTAAATAAAACATATAAGCATACACAGAACAAACTATTGCTGAGCTTCAACTCTAATAGAACAAATAATGAGCTAAATTCTGTCGTGTGTCACGAGTCAATGCAGCTCTGGCACACACTCACAGTTGGACAACTTCAGATTCCAGGTTAAATCTTGGACACCATCTAACACTTGAAAAATGTACACTCTTAGTCATTTACAAGCCGATAATTGCACTACATTCACAAATGTATCTTTTCCAAGTGGCCATTTGGGTGAACAGTCAGCATTCCGTCAAGCCAAAATGCACTCTGAATGAGCTGAAATGAGCACACAACAACATTAATGAGCAATATATTGCCACTGGTTCTCTTTGTGGCAATAGATACCACATCAGCTGAGGAGGATGGTAGGCCGCAAGAAAGGAAGGGCGAGGGTGAGAGAAGAGTGAGGTTGCGCTCGGCTTGCGGACACTTGGCCGGATAAATCTTTGAAGGCGATGAAAGCCACCCCTAGGTTGGAATCCAATGCTGGCAGTGAGGCATGTTTCAGGTTTGTTTTTGGTATACTGTGGCGGTATACAGTCAGTATATTTTGACCAATGTATCGGGGATAGTGGCTGATGACCTCATGCAGATGAAATTGAGTTTATTTTAACAGCATTATGTACGCTGAATGAAATGTGCCATCCTGCTGCAGGATGCTAAGAAGGTTCAGTGAGAAACATATCGGTTTTTGTTTGTTGTTTGTTGCAAACAACATGCACTCGAAGCTAGATGACGTAAGCGGACTCACATTCAAAGCAGGAAAACTCCAGTGTTATTATATTTGTCGTCATCAAAGTTAAGATGGACTGTTCAGTGGATTTACAGTCGTTAATTTTTTATACTTGTGTGAGATCTACAATTCAACTCATTTTGTGGTTAATCCTTTATTATTTGAATTTAAGGTCGTGTTTTAGTTGTTTTACGTTGGAATATTAACAATGGTCCTGGTTAACTCATTTAATGCCATTGACAGCTATAGACGTCAAAAATTCATTTTAACTATTTCTATTAGTTTAATGTTGTATTAGATTTTTTTTTCCAATAAATTTACATTTTAACAAGAGTATGAAAACCCAAATTTTTTTTTGTACATTTAGAACAGAAAATTTGTGATTAATCGTGAGTTAACTAGTGAAGACATGCGATTAATTAGGATTACACATTTTAATTGCCTGATGCCCCTAATTTTTTATAATCTTATCTTAAAAAAATATTTAAAAAAATAAAATAAAAATAAAAATAAAAAATATATATATATATTTTTTTTTATAATCTTTTTTTTCTTTTAAAGAAAAGATTATTACAAATTAGGGGCGTTTACAATTTTTAATCGTAATTAATCGCATGACTTCACTAGTTAACTCATGATTGATCACACATTTTACATCTGTTCTAATACATTATAAAAAAATCGAGGTTTTCATACTCTTGTTAACAAAAGCAAGAAAAAAAATTCAACTAATAGAAACAATTAAAAGGATTTTTTGACGTCTATAGCCGTCAATGGCAGTGAATGAGTTAACTTTTACACTTTGCACTTGCAAACCAAATTGGAATGCATCTAGCAACTCCTCCAGTGAATGTCCATAGACCTTATGTGACTATATGACTTCATGCTCATGACTCAGTCTGCTATCATCCTTCATTGTCTGTTGGAATTCTGCCCACATGCAAACACTAACTAAATGGTCACATTCATGTATTGCAATAAAATGCCATTCATCCAGATATTTTATTCATGACTCCAACCACTGGTCATTGACGATAACAATGATGAAGCTATAGTAGCATGAACAACACAATATTTGAGTCAAGAGTGAACAATTTGTGAACTTTTTGAAATAATGATACATTGAAAACAAACCTTGTTCATTCATAAAGTGAAGAAGAGTACTGGCTTGACTTAAGTAAGGCTGTTGTCTACAATGATTTATAACAGTGAAACAGTCTTCTTCAGTCTGACAGGAGTTCAAATAAAAGAAAAGCGTTACCTGTTGTGCTGTCCTCCACGCTTAGTTGGCGCTCGCTCCTCGTGGGTAATCCTGGCAATGTCGGGAAGTGAAGCATCCACAAATATCCACTCGAGATGCCCTGTGGTGGTACTGGCTGTTGAGCATTGAGCGATCCCCGTGCTCCTTTCCTTCTTACTTGGTCAGATCAGGGAGGGAATAGAAGAAAGCAATAATGGAGCACTGTAACTTCTCACTCTTAGCTCTATCGCTTGCTCGCTCTCTCTCTTTTACCCTCCCTCCCTCGTTCACTCCCACAACCCATTCACTTCTGCTCAAACACAGCAGTCCTTTCCAGAATACAATTGGGACAAGTATCGACATCAAAAGGAGGACAAATCGATGTTTTTGACTTCTTGAGAGAATGAATTTGTCGCCCAGAAGGAAGACGATAGAAGTACAGTCTGTTTTGAGCATCCCTTGCAATTATTCTCTTCAGAGTCACAGTAGCTAAAAAAGTTCCACTCTATATTTAACTCCTCCTTTCTTGCCAGCGTGGGTGCTGTTGGCAGCTGAGGTTATCTGAATCTTAGACGATTTGGCCGGCCAGCAAGAGCGCTAACTCTCCCCGCTGACCTGGGATGACAGCTGAACCATGTCATAACGCTCGGAAAGTCCGATGACAGCAGTCACCCAACCCCTTAAGTTGCTCCAAGGAACCACCAACTGCTGACGTTTAGGTGGTCTTGGAATCTGAGCGTGAGCCAAACTTTCCAACACTTCTGTAGCTACACTTGCTACAATGTAAATTTAGACAGTGAGGTCAGCGCATAGTACATTAGTCATCCAACTCTACGATACACTTCATCAGGTTCCCTTGCTCCAATGAGGTCCAAAAGAAGAGCGATGTCAAAAATTTACTTCAACCCGAGGAGGCCAAAAGGCACACTACAGGCCCTATTTTCATGACAACTGCAAGTCTTGAGCAAAGTGCAGTGTAATTGTTCGCATGGGTGGAGTTTTCTTTCTTTTGGTATTTCCCTATACTAGTGCAGGTAAAGTGTCCGTTTGCTGTATTGTGCACCGTTGTGGGAGGGAGCACAGTTTGATGGGCACTTAGAAAGCAACTTCCGAACGTGCATTGATGTGTGGGGTTTCTCACACGTCATCTTATGTTAAGGTTTTCAACATGATCGCCGGGCAGCTTTTGAATGATGTGTTCTTGTCTTGGCCCGCCTCCTGCATGGGGTGGCACAGGCAAGCTGAATTCTGTCACGAATTCACACAGCTAATTGCTCATTTGTGACACATTTCAAATACTTTCATTCATGTCAAATGTGCCTGAATTATTTTGCGATAAGCGTTCTTGTTTCTGAACGGTTCCATTTGACAAGAGACTGTTTGTATAGCAAAGTACAGCCAGTTACATTGCGTGATTGCAATTAAATTAAGACTTTATATTTTGTCTGGGGATCTGAAAAAATGATAGAGATAGCAATAATTTTTTCTACGGATTGTTTTTTTTTCATATATATATATATATATATATATATATATATATATGTGTGTGTGTGTGTGTGTGTATATATAAAAATGAATGGATGGATCATTTTATGCCATATCAAGCAATATGACATTTTATTGGTCTTGCAAGTGTAAAAACAAGTACAGTGGACCCCGCTATATATATATATATATATATATATATATATATAAGGGGTGTTAGAAAATAATCGATTCGGCAATATATCGCGATATTACAGCATGCAATTCTCTCGAATCTATGATTTTTAAACATCAATTTTTTGTGGGAATATTAAAAAAAACGTCTAATTTAGAGTTAGGATTCACACATTAAGCATGGAAGAACGTTATATTAATGGAACATTAATCCTTAATATTTTATTTTTGTGCCGTTCAAACATGAAACAGACTGCAACCTGTTTGTTAAATGCAGTGGCTCAGTTATAAGTTTGAATTTTCAGATAAATAAATACATTTTCATACAAATCTTACAGTGTACATGTAGAAGTTTACTGATTAGTATTTTCTAAATTTGAGTTAAAGAAAATGACAATAATCAATTTATAGATTTGTATCGGGATTAATCGGTATTGAATCGAATCGTGACCTATGAATCGTGATACAAATTGAATCACCAGGTACTAGGCAATTCACACCCCTAATATATATATATATATATATATATATATATATATATGTGTGTTTAGATTTTCAACAAAAACGTATCTCTGTTTTTTACTTCTGACTGCTGCTGCTTCTAATGCTCAGTTTTTCTGTAGTTAGATCCACCTGCTTTCAGTCAACACTCCAATTGTGACACATGGTTTTGTTCAAATTATCTCATTGATCTGCAAGGAAAAGGGCCAAAAGCCAACAATTATGTATTTGGATATTTCTTTGATTCTGCTGAGAATATGGATCATTTTGAACTTTTGTTGATGCGTACCATGTGTTCAGTATGGACCTGATGTGTACATTTTATTGGTCCATTATTACTGTGATTGAAGTAGATACATTATGTCAGGCCACTGATGTTATGACTGGTTCATTTGTCTGACTTCTGTGACTTCCATTGTGGGTTCACTTCCAACTCAGATGGTGTGAATGTGAGTGTGTATGCTTGTCTGTCTCTATATTTACCCTGTGATTAATTGGCAACCTGTTCAGGCTAGTCCACCTGTCCCAATACACTGAACAGGATGATACATATGAAGTAGTATAAAAAATGAATGGATGGATCATTTTATGCCATATCAACCAAAATGACATTTTATTGGTCATGCAAGTGTAAAAAACAAGTACAGTGGACCCCGCTATTCAGATTAAAATTCAGACAACTGTAATTATCCTACAAGGGGCCATTCATTTGTAGCTTCCTAGTTTGCATTCATACATACATATCTATATATCTATATATCTATATATATATCGATATATATCTATATACCTATCTATATACCTATCTATATATCTATATATATATCTATATATCTATATATCTATATATCTATATATCTATATCTATATATATATCTATATCTATATCTATATCTATACATACACAAAAAAAGCCACAAAAACTACTCAAAAAAAGACAAAAAATATCCCAAGTAACAAATGCATGATGGCGGGCTGAACTGTTGTGGTGTGACAAAATTGTACTCATTTGCCTTTAGAGGTTCACTGAGGCCGCTCAAATAGTTTTTTAGTAGTTTTTACTTATCATGGGCCAAAAGTCCTCACTGTATAAAACCACTTGTCTCTGTTCCATAGCTGTACTTATATACTGGTTTGTACTGAATATTTGTGGTTAGAATGTCTGCTTCACGCACAAGAGGTCCTGGGATCGAATCTCTTGGTTCGTATGTTCTCCCTGGTCTTAACTGATGGCACTAAATTGTGTGAATGTGACTGTGAATTGTTTATTATTTGTTCCCTGTGGTTGTTAGCTGGGTTAGGTTCCCGGTTACCCACAAACCTATTGAGGACAAGCGCTATAGAAAATGAATGGATTGGTTTTAATAACTGACCACGTTGACAGGGCCAAACCGAGTTTAATAAAGTGCAGGTTCGAAGACTTTGTTTCCAGTCTGGCACTGCTATCTGTCTCTGGTTAGTGTCCATCGCTTTTAATTCTGGATGGATGGCTTATTTTCCTACTGTTCAAACATATCGCTGGCATCGAACATTCGTATTTTATGTTAAATTTACCAAGTTTTGACATAGGAGGTTTTGGAATAACACCAGCAGTATTGTATATGATGTGGAGGAAAATGCCCGTTAAATATAAAGATGCTGGAAACCAAAGCAAACAAAAGACACATCAAGCAGTTCAAGTCACCGAGGAGTTATTTTAGATGATGATGCGACGACTGCAATCAATGCGTCATCTGTCATTCATGTGGATCTGATCCAAGAGCAGTATTGTTCTCGTGGTGTCATTATCAAACTGGGCGGGTGTTTTGATGATGTCATGTTGTTGATGAAGTGAAAGCACACTGCACAGGCTATCCGGTTGATAACTCCTGACGTCCCTCAGCCATCACTTTATTCTGTGTATGTGTGTGAGAGAGATATAGCACAACAGGCATTTGTTAGGTCGCCGGAGGTCACTCCAGAGGCCTTATAACCAAATCCAATACTTTTTTTTGTTGTACTTAATGTTCCGCCTTACAGAACATTTTCCTCATCATCTTCACTATGATGACATCTTCCTTCTTGTTGTATCAAAGAGGAATCTTGATCCAAAATGAGGTCATGAGAAGTGTATTTTGATGGTAGGCCATAATTCCCACACCCTAAAGTGAAGTCATGTGGCGGGAAGCAGCAAGGAAGTGGCTTGTTATGATTTCACTCATTATACAGTACAGTACGTATAATACACACATGACCCATCTGGGCCCAATGTGTATTATGAATCCCACGAGAAACATGGGCAGTTTGAAGAGAACCATTCTCACACTAACTTGATCGATTGTTGTATTTTATATACATAAAATAAAAGTTTATAATACGACTTGATGAATTGCCAGTATGTGCTTTGTGCAACACTTTCCTTCCTCCACTTCTCCTCTGGGGCTCAATGACTGTGTCTGTCGTCAAAACACTGCTGCAGCTTTAGCAACATACTCAGCAACACTTTTTTTGGTCTCATTCACGGAACATAGCGACCCAGGGCCAAGGACGTAAGGGGATTACAAAGAGGAAGAGTTAGGTTATCACTGAAAAAGGTCATGAAAAGAGAAAGTATTAAACATTATTTTACTGTGAGTCTTTTATTAATGTTGCAGACAAGTCTGGGAGAAGAGCGTCCTGCATATGTGGATACAAAAAGTTGAAAATGACAGAACCTAAGCTTAGGTTTTTCACTAAAATTAACTATTGTTGCTATTTTTTCCCACAGGAGGGCGCACTGACGACTATGTAAATCACATTCCGGCTGTTACTGAAAAATGTGCATTCATTTTTGTTATGAAATTAAAATGAGTTTGACACCCCTGCTGTAGATGGCCAGAACCGTAGGTATATTTCGCTGTATAAGTGCAGCGTGAGAATGGGACAGGAAAACTGTTTTAATGTTACAATAAGAAATATAACACAGTAATGCAAATATATAACACCTCCAAGGAACCTTTTTGGGTAATAGCTTCTATAGGCAAATTTGTTAGCTGATTAGCATTGAAACTAAACCTAGCAAAAGCACCATAAAAAAAATTTTTTTTTAGCCCTGTTTGCCTAACTGAGCACACACATGAGCACAAGTCAGTATACATTTCAAAACAATATGTCACTCCCCAACTTTTCTTAAATGTCTTTTAGAACCACAGTAACAAGACAACATGATTATATTAGAATTATAGATTCATTCCTATCTACTTCTGGTTTCACTTTTTGTGTTTCCTTCTTATGGCGCCCATGAGACTTCCAGTTAAAAAATAACTGAGCATAATAGTGACCCAGAAGTTATTGTTGACCATGGTGCAGACTTTACGTTTTGTGTGGTTTCTGTGTTTATTGGTGTTAGCCAGTTATTTTGAGCTGCCCTGGAAATTACATACTCTTGGGTATACAGTATATGTTTTCTTCTGATCTTACACTTATAGCTTTGACTTAACATCCCAGAAATGTTAATTACATGTTAAATGCAATTTCCTTGCACATTTTATGTCAGAAGAGGTTCATACTATCTGTTGAGGTGATAGCATTCTTTTGGAAAGGCTACTCTAGAGTTTCTGTTTAAAAATACGCTTTGAACACATACAGCAGTGAGACTAAAAATACTACCCTCTTCTGGCCATGAATCGTCAGTACATCAACAACGAACGACTGTTGAAGGGCAAACATTAAACCCCGCCTACTCTCATTGATTGGTGGAATTTACCAGTCTCGAAATTTCATTGGATACTTTAACGTCAACTCCATGACGAAAACGGATATACGAGAAGAGAAGCAGCACCGGTGAGAAGAATGGCCCATGTGTTTTATATTTCTTTGTTACGTATATTGTATCGTTTATTGTGTTAATGTTCACGCTGGACACGGTTTGTTGATTCAATGTTCCGCCATAATATGCAGCCTTTGCGGGCTAATGTTGAACAGTGAGGAGTTAACCTTAGCTACACATTGCTAACGCCTGCCCGTGTCACAGCTCATATCAATAATAACAAGATAGATTTAATAATGATAGTTTCCAAGTTGTTTATCTAGTTGGTGTCTATATGGCAACTTCTTAATTGGTGAATTAAGGCAGTTGTGTCATTCAGTCAATGTTAACAGCCGTGACTAAATCATTTTGTGCTATACCGTATCATTGAATACATTTAACAATATGGGTTTTAATTAATTAATTTAAAATGTCAATAAAATATCGGTATTTTAAAAGTACTGTTTTAGGGACCCTGCGTTCTTATTGTGTAAAGTACTGTACTTTGTTATATTGTATTACGCCGCGAGATGGCGCACATGGACTTTAGACATAAATACACCAATGAGGACTAGAGACTGTATTTCAGTTTTTGTTGGTCGTTTGTTGTTTAGATTTGGCTGTCCACCCCTTTGTTTATCCAAAACGTTATACACATAAAATTAATGTCCAGTTCGCCTTTAGTTACATATCATTGTACTACCAATTTTGTGAACCAGTCACAAAAAGGCATACGTTTTAAATATTAGATAACCATCATAAAGAATCCATGGTAACGTTCCTGCAACATATCTCTGTGATCACATACAAGGGTCCAAGTTTCCTCTGTTAGCCTTTCCAGACATTTATCTACCAGGTATTGTACCTGAGGAAAATGGATCCGATTTAGTCACATATTTTTGTGTCTTTACTTTTGCAGTGTATAAGTAAATGAGATGGCCGCCCCTGGGAAGCTTGCAACTTTCCGTTTGCCTCCCTTGCCCACTGTCAGTGAACTAATAAAGCTGTACAAACTGCGAGCGATGCAACAGCTTTCCCAGAACTTTCTGTTGGACTTGAGACTCACAGGTTGGTCATACTACCACAGACACTCTCTTCTTACTCTATCTGCATTGCACCAATACCTGCTACTTCCTATTCCTCATTATTTTGTCTACACCAGTGCACTCGACTGCACAGCTCCACACAGCCTTGTTTCCAGAATTAAAGTAGACAGGCTTTCCTGTTTGGGTCAGGTTGAGGAGATCTCCTGCTAAAGTGAATAAAGCTAGTCATCAGCCTTTGTGGAGCTTAATATAATTATATGTAATGCACTGCAGGTCTCATGTGGTTATTGGGCAAGGTGACCGTTAGATTAATGCATCTCATCTTCATAGCACATATATTGCTGCATCACATTCTGTTCATCTAAATTTGGATACGCAAGTGTGATTAAGCCATTTTGATTGGAATGCGTCGTGCAATGTACTTGATTCATGACTTCCACTTAAAGTCAAGAGTGTTATACAGTGATTACGTGTAGAACGGCATTAAGTTGGTCATCCATCTCCATCTTTTCAGACAAACTAGTGCGGCAGGCAGGGAATTTGACCAATGCCCATGTGTGTGAAGTGGGTCCGGGTCCTGGGGGCTTGACCCGGTCCATTCTGAACGCTGGGGCAACAGACCTGCTTGTGGTGGAGAAGGATTCCCGCTTCATCCCTGGATTAAAGGTAAATGAGTCTCTCCACTCAAGATTGGTAAATGTCATTGCACCAGCATCTCAATGTCATCGGATCTTTGCGGATTAAAAAGCTTAAACACTTACATCTGTCCTTTTCTAAGATGTTTTGATTCATCTGTTTTCTTCGGCTGCTTTATTAGCTACCCGGAGAGAGACTGATGAGACTGCATCGTTTCAATGAGCGTGCTGTCATATTTCTAATTGGATGTTGTTGCAACTCTTGTTTCCGCAGCTGCTGTCTGAAGCTGCACCAGGCAGGATGAGAATTGTCCATGGTGACATTCTTACCTACAGAATGGACAGAAGATTCCCAGCAAGCATTTGTCAACCATGGGAAGCGGGTGAGATTATTGATCTGAACAAGTGTGTGTGTGTGTGTGTGTCAGTTATTCTACTCATTTTGACTTGTTGTACCTCAAATCTTTAGAATCCTCACCATTCATCCAGTTCTCGAGGCAAATGTACTGACTGTTATTGGTTGTTTAAGACATTTCACCTTATATCCAATATGCTTCTCTACTTCTAAATCTTAAGTGTGGAGTAACCTCCTCGATTAAAAAATGTTGTGAACTGTGATACAAGAAATATATTTTCCCTCTGTGTTTGAAATTCTGCCGCCAACCGTAGTGTGAAAGAAATTACAACCTATCCATGCTGTTAATTTATTTTGCCTGCAAGACATGTTTCTGTCAACTCTTAAGTCAGTTCAATAGAGACTAAAATAGTTTAACTTCTAATGTGTGATTAAAAAAAGCAGGTTTTTCTTCCTCACACGTCCTAAAAATATTCATGTTAGGTTAATTCCGAGTCCGACCTTTTCAAATTGATGCATTTTTTGTTGTTGTTTTATTTAATATTATTAAGCATGCAGTGTTACGCAGAGGTGAACAAGTTCATAGAACAATTATACTGTTTATAGTCGCGGTGGAGAGTTGCGGGCTGCAAAGTATTTTCCTCTTCCTCCGGGAGGCGTAACAAAAAATAATTGAGAAGCATTGGGTTAATTGCACTCTAAATTGATATTAGTATGAGTATGGAAGTTTGTAATCTTTATGTGCAATTCACTGGCCACCAATTTGACCCTGCCTCTTGCTCAAACTCATTTGGGATCGGCTCCAACTTGCCCATGACCCTGAAAAGGGTAAGCAGTGGAAAGTAGATGAATGGATGGAATTGCTGTCACAAATAGATTTGAGTTTAAATTGATTTCAACTCTTAAACTTGATGATGCTTTTTGGGAAATAGAAATAATCTGTTGCAGAATAAAACTTTCTACACCCCGAAACCTTTATTAACTGTGCAGTCAATGGATTAAGTAACATTTGAATATTCTTAAATGTAAGAATGTAACCACTGCAATAATAGGCGTGACACAGTCAAATGTGTACTCACTCTCTGCGGATGGTGACGCAGGAAGAGGAGCGTGTGGGAGGTTTCAGGTCACCTCGCTAAACACGGGTTATTTCTATTCCATCCATTTTTTACAGTGCTTGCCCACATTAGCTGCAAGGGTGAGCTGAAGCCTAACCCAGGTGATGTTGATGACAATCAATGGCGGGTATATATATATGTATGTCACTGCCAGGCAGTTTTGTGGAAGATTTTTGCCAAACTCCAAATTGGACGTTGAACTTTCCACTGTACTGTTTTTGTTTTATTTAAAAAAAAAATCACCAGCCAATGACATGATGCCAGATAATGTAAGCCCTATTATGCATGTATTCCCCAGATCCACCAAACCTTCACATCATAGGCAATCTTCCCTTCAGTGTTTCCACCCCACTCATCATCAGATGGCTGGAAAACATGGCCAACAGGACCGGGCCTTTTGCTTATGGACGCACCCAACTCACTCTCACTTTTCAGAAGGAGATCGCAGAGGTGTGTGAGCTACATCTTTTCTGTCCGTGTGTCTAGAGGCTGCTTTCATATCTAGGAGAGTTCTGGTAGAAATTTGTGACTATGGATGTTCGATACCAGTAAGAGTACTCAACTCTTGAGTAGTCAATGATACTGATACAAGGTACCGATATCACTACTACTATTGATAACATTTCCCTCCCAAAAAGCAATGACAGATAATTATAAACAAAGGCCTATATATTCCATTGTAGCATTTTCCTTAAATTTGCATGAAATTATTGGCAATTTTCTAGTTCCTGCTCGTAAAACATCCACAAGAGGGCAGCAGATACTGATATCGGACGCAGTCGCATTTACCGATACCTTGAAAGAATTGTTATTATAATAATAGTAATAATGATTGGTATTGGTAATACCTATATATGGTACCAGTACTCGCCCATCCCGACTTGTGAATGAATGAAATGATACTTTTACCATTTTGGAACAAAATTTGGGCCTAAATGTAAACAAAAATAATAATAATAATACTTCGACCTTGATTTTATGACTGAGTAATCATTAATGATGATTATTGTACAGAGTTGATTTCCCTAAATGTCTAGTTACTATGCCAAATACTGAGAAATTTTGATTGAGCTCATTCTGTGACGGTGTCTTCTCAAACCCGTATCATCAATACTCATGTGTTGTGGTTCTGACTTCCCCATCCAGCGGTTGACCGCCAGCACAAAGAGCAGACAGAGGAGCCGTCTGTCCATCATGGCTCAGTACCTCTGCACCGTCCACCACCGTTTCACTATCCCTGGAAAGGCCTTCGTCCCCAAACCAAAGGTAGGATATGAATGTTTGCTATTCTTTGCTTTCCATGCAGTGTCTCGAACCAAGCACAGCATTGTAGTATATTTTGTTACTGAAGCAGTCTGTTTAATCTCCATGGAGTCATTTGATTGCTGCCCCTTCAATAATCATCGTCTGATGTGTTTGCTTAAGCGTAGAAAATCCACATACGGCTCCTCAGGGCCGTGTTGCTATAATAGCATTTCATCTTTCAGAACACATTTCATTATTATTTTTTGAGTTTTCAAAAGTTCAATGTTTATTTCGATCAGTTGTAAAATTGTAGCTGCGAGGGTGTCACTGCCAGATGGACGTGTTGTTATTATTTCATGCTTCTTCCTGGAGGACAATTGCGGGACCACAACCTTAAATCTGTGGTCTTTTTCATTTGGACCCATGTTGCCATCACAAGTCCCTTGTCATGTCACAATCACTCATCCCTCCCCCACCCTTCTTGCTTTAAGGCTTCATTAAGACTGTGTTGAATCACTTTTGTCTCTGTTCTGTCTTTGGACCATTTCTGGGATGTAATGATGCCTGGTGGGTATTTGAGATGTGGCACCCTAGCGCTGCGCCTCGTAATGAGGCCCGCGTTCTTTTTTAGGCCTGTGTCTTTTAGACGACTGTGTGTGGATCAGCGGAGGAACAAAGGCACTAGCACTTACATAATATGTGAATGCAAGATGTTTTTGCTTGATTTTCAGGGTCAGGATTTATAGTAAGACTAGAGGGCGTATTAAGAAATAAAAACCCTGCCGGAAAGATTCAAAAATTTTAAAAAAATGCCAGCGCCGGCGTATATATTGACGTATTTGTTTTGAGATAATAGACAGGAGGCCTTCTTTAAGATTCGGTTGGTTCCTTACATCCTGATACAAATGAAACCATGTCTCTGAATTAAAGGATAGGTGTAAAGTTGATGTCAGGGATGGACTTTTGGTCCCCTGAAGATACTGTGGTGCTTTAGGACGCACTGTGGATAAATAATTCATTCCCTGTGAGGAGTAAAACGTGGCAGAGTGAATGGGACCAGGGCTGATTTTCCATTCTCTTAGAAGAGATGGCTCCCGATGATTATTTCATCACAGTCAGCTGCCACTCGGCACGTTACGTTTACTGTTATGTGTCTTCTTTTTGTCGCTATATCAACCTGCGAATTAATGGGTACCAGCATGCTGCTGCTGCTGCAAATGTACACAAACACACACGATCCATGCAAACATGATTACTGAGGGATCACACTGCACTGCAGATGAGTCAGCACCTCCCACATGCCCACATAGGCCATCTTTCCCGCTCTAAATGTTTTAATGAGCACTTGGTGGAAATGATATCATTAGGAAAGATGATGGCGGTTTGATGAGCGTACCCCCTGGTGCCGGTGCCCTATAAAAGATCACGGCGCTCGGTGCGTTAATGCATGTATGTAAGCCCAAGACACTATATATGGACTAAAGTTCCGGGACTGCAGGCCTATATACCTGCAGGGAGTGACAATAGAGTGCCGGTCCTCCCTTTCAGCTTCACAGCTTCCACTGTGGTGACTTTTTGTAGATATTCAGAGCGTGTTTGTTGGAACTCTGTGTAGTAGAAGAGCATTGGTGAGGTCAGAGGTCAGAGGTCACCGATGCTGGGTGACAGGGACTGGCTCACAATTTCTGTTGTAGTTCAGCGAAGAGATGTTTGATGAGGAGGAAGTTGAGGTCAAGCTCTTCCACACCAAACTCATCCAAGCATGCCTTTTATGTACCCTGCTTGTGCACTGGAGCACAGAATGCTAGAACAGAAACGGTTCTTCATCTGCTCACACAGAATTATCTAAAATGTCCTTGTAAATGAAGAATGACGATTCAAATTTAAAGGATCTAGCGTAACCCCTCCTTAGCTAATTAATTGATTCCAGGACTTTTGTCTGTAGTCAACCATGGATTATATGCATTACCGTTATTCTTTGACAATAACACACATTTGTGTTCACCGATTTCCCCCCCCCCCCCCAATGCCCTTCAAAAGCTTTTCTTTTGTACTCGTGGATTATGCATCCCACCGATTTTCCCTTTTATACGTGATCAAAAATTTAACAATTAATTTGATAATTTGCAATTTTTTGGTGTTCATTTTTTTGTGTAAAGAGAAATTCTCTTACCTTGCTAACAGTTTCAGTTTCAGTCTACACTAGAGCAGTGTTTCTCAACCCTGGTCCTCGGGGCCCACTATCCAGCCTGTTTTCCATGTCTCCCGATTCCAACGCAGGTGAGGATCGTTATCTGGCTTCTCCAAAGCTTGCTGATGAGCTGTCATTGGAACCAGCAGCGTGTCGAGTAGGGAGACATGGAAAACAGGCTTGGATAATGGGCCCCCGAGGACCAGGGTTGAGAAACACTGCACTAGAGCCTTTCTCTGACCCGCTTGCTGGTGTGCGACCAAAACCCTTTCGCGTGACGAGGCAAAAAAGAAAAAATGTTCGGGGTATGTGCTGTTGTTTACAGAGTGGTGAGGGTATTATGTAGTGCAAAATATTTTCTTTGGAAAACACTTCTTTTCGTCTGGGGAACCCACTTACATGTGTAAACAAAACATACCATCGTGTAAGATTTCCTCTTTCCTGGTCCCAACCCGTTTTGGTCCACTTTATGGGGCCATCATGATTCTTGGTGAACAGCAAAAATTATGTTTGTATATATAAATTTGTATCATTAGACATTTCATAACATATTAGAATGAAAGTATGGTTCAAAACCACTAGGGTACTGCTAAACATATACACAATGTGACAAATTTTATTTTATTTTCTTATGTATACCCCCTAAAAATTGTGAGTTATTCTCGTTATTTACCCATGAAGATCAAATTGTGGTCGTAAAGTGCAGTCGATTAAGCCTGTCAAAAAGTAATTTATTATTTAGTTATACAGTGTATTTTTACTCATATTTGATATTGTGTTTTTTTGTGTGTTCACTATTTTCTGTACTGCCTCAGTAAAGCCTTTTATTCGCGTATTTTGCTGTCAATATTTTTCTCATTTCACTAGTTTTTCCTGTAAAATCTTGAAATGTCACAGGTTGCGGTTTGCTGGTTGCTTGACTGAAGGTAACCTTTTTCCGCATCATTACATATACATTACAAAATAGTGGTGTGCCAAAAAATCAATTCTCATTTAATATGATTCAGAATCGATTTTAAATGTCCCAAAATTGATTTTATTTCAATTATTTTATACTGTCTTGCCCTTGTTTGTGTGTGCCTTTATTGGAGCACTGTTCATGTTATACACAATTTGGCCACTTGGGGGCAGTGTGGTTCTGATACACTGTTAAGTTGTAGCCACATAGAAGCAAAAAGTCATGATCAAGTTATTCCAATAAAAGTAGTTTTTTTGCAGTGTAGGATGTTAAGATGCTTCTCTGTATACATTCCTGAAGCGTTTTGTATGAATAGTCGTTCTTTTGCATGATAAAAGTGCCACGAGTAACGCGCTAATTAGCATTAGTGAGTCAGACTGGAGTAGATCATGACAACTCTTTGCATATCTATAAATTGAAGCAGAAATAATTGTCAATCTAATAATTTTTCATCTAAAATCGTTCTGAATCGACAATCAATTCTGAATCGAATCGCAGACCCAAAAATCGGAATCGAATCGTGAGACAGTCAAAGACTCCAAGCCCTATTACAAAAGTCCAACAATATAGTGAGGGAGGAAAGACAGAACGCCTACCATGGCTGTGACACAGTGGATATTTTATGCAATGAAAAGTCTGACAAAATGGTTTTATGAAATTTTATGTCAGAAAAATGTATTTCTTTTTAAAAGGTTGGGGCAGGAAATATGTTGCTGCTGTTGTGTGGCGCTTGTAGAGCATTATGCAAAACGGCGCACCGGTGCTTAGCCAGCAAAACATTCAGCTTACTCATGAAAATTAATTTTCAAACGCATATATGCGCTGATGAATGCCTTCAAGTTTCAACAAGACTTCAAGCAAAAATAATGTCTTTAAACTGGAATATGCACATTGATTCTTTTTAGGCAGTGCTTCCCAACCCTTTTAGGGCCAAGCACCTCACAGCACACCACCAGACAAAATTACTAAAATAATGATGCACTCATCTCAATTTACTCCCAAATTGACTCCATCAGTGTGAAATCTGGGCTTTGTTATTGAACACAAAGCTCGCAGGAAGGGAAGCCATGACTTGCTCTGAATGACAACACATTTGTTGTACCTTCTGTCATCTAATGGAAGAGCATTTAATAATTCTGCCTGCCATTATACATCAAAGACATTGATAGATGAACAAAGACAATTTTGCAATTAAAAAATGATAATTTACTGGCAAACCAAGTGGAATAGTATAATTTCCTGCCACATCCCTGATGATCTCTCACGGCACACTCGGCTGCACAGCTTTCTGGTTGGGAATCACTGCTATAAGGGAACCGACATGTCAAACTCCTTTAAGTACTGTATGGTCATATCTCAACATGATAATAGATTGATCCTAATATGATTCGATTTTTACATGACACATTTTCCTTTCAAAGATTAGACCAGCAACTGTTTTGGATTGTTCACTTCTGAAATATATTTTTCATAATAATATTTTTGTTGCTACATATTTGTTTAGTAGCCAACACAATTCTGCTGTTATAAAAAGATAAAATATCTATTTCATTTTGTGTGCACTACACACCTATATAGCCAATAAATCGGCTCACTGGTCTAATTGTTGGCATTATCTCTTTTTTCCTCTGAAGCTGTGGGCTCACTGATTGTCTTAATGAAGAGGGATTTGCTCAAATTGATACACAATAGGGATTTCTTTTTTGTGTGCTCTTGGCACCTGAACCCGAGTCTCACGGTTCTGCTGCAGGTCTGTGAATTGTATCTGTCCTTAAATAGGTCTGGTGAAAAAAATATTTAACTGGCAATAACAGTTCTTACTTACCTGTGCAATCAAACCCAAGAGATTCAATATGGGAGCTGTATTTAAATTGTAATGGTTCTCTAATTGTGTGGGAAAGAGGACTTAAAATGCCAACCGTTTCTCTCTGCAACACTCTGTGTTGCCAATGGCGATTCTCAGCCAGTAGCAGGTGCAACACTACACATGTAAAATAGTGAAGTATGACATTTTTTGGAAGTGCTTTGATGTTGCGCACTAACCAAAAAGCAACAAACCTTTTCAGCATCCAGCAAAAGGTTGAAGGAAGAGCCGTGGACATTAAACGTAAACATGACGAGGAAGGAATTGTTGAATCCACTTTGCATTAGTGGCTGCTGTTGCCTCTATTGACATGGGGGAGGGTCTGATAGTCCTCCCTACCTATTTTAGCTGTCAGCCTTGTCCTTCTCACAATTAGACGCTTTGATGGCGTTCTCCCTAGCGGCATACACCCGAGGCAGATCACACCTGAGCCCCCCTTTCCTGCTCTTTCCTTTTAGTCACACAGTGCTCTGGTACCTTCTCACAAAGCCTGATCTTTCAATGTGCTCTTTTAACCCTTTGGGTTCCATGATTCCTGGCCATTTGGGTCCACCCGCGTCCTCCTTTTCGGAACCATTTTAACCATGTTAATGCAAATAGCAACTGATTACTGATGTTAGTGAAAACATAATGCATTAGAAAAAGCAAAAGAAAAAGGTTTGTGTGTACAAAAAAAAGTGCAAACTTGATTGCTCACACAGATAATATATGTAGATGTGGACGCTTGCATCTGCCAAACGGGGAGTTCATTTTGCACGTTCAGGGAGTAGTGCATGCTCATAGATGAGTTCAGCAATTGCAATGTAATTTATCAAACCCGAGACAAATTGTGACTGCTGATTTTGCATCTTTAAATGCACACGGCAGTGCTAGCGTAGCACATGCAAAGTGAGTTGCGGCGAATCTTAACATTTCCACTCGTGTAAACTAGGGGTGGACCAAGACCCCTTTTATCAGACTGAACGAGTTAAAGTAGTTATGTGGTATTGGCTTCATAGTATTAGAGCATTTTGTGCATGGAACCTATCCTCTTATGCTGAAAAACTCGCCTCCTTGCCTAATATGCAATGTCTCATCTTTATCAACATGTGGTGCCGAGCACCTACTGCATGTTGAACTGAGGGGAGGAGCTTCATTTGGTTAACAGTAATAATTGCTTTGCTGCCAACATAAATGACAAACATTTTTATATGGGCTTCAATTAACTAGCGTATTTTTGCTATTTGTGGTGAATAGCGCTAAGTTCACTCTACTGTCACCGTAAGACACAGACACATAGTGCACGTGTCTGCAATCTTTACTGCTGCTGCTTTTTGTAATCATAGTAATTTCTCATTTATATTCTGGTCATGGGTCAGGAGAAACCCATCAAGCCATCATTGCGTCCATATCCAGCCATCCAGATTCATCTCCACAGCATCTTTACATAGAAATGAGCTAATTGGCAAATAATGCACCTGTGTTTCAAAGTCCCCTCAGACTGTGACAAGTGGCACAATAAGTCATGCAGTAGATGCTTCATCACGGTCAAGCACTGGTGAAGGTAAAACAAGAAAACGAAGGAAAATTAGCTTGGTGATTAGAAGCTGTGTCTCAATTTGAGCTGATATTCTTCAGATGCTGTATTTAAAGGTGTTATAACACAGTTCAAATGTGGCCTTTGTTGTTGATACCCAGGCAGATGTGGCTCAGTTAGTAAAGGGCCAACCGGTGAACGAAGGTTCAATGGTTCGATTCCCAACTCTGACTGTCAGCTGTTGACGTTTCCTTGGGCAAGACTTTGAACCCTAAATTGCCTCCAGGTCGGCATTGTGGTAAATTGTTTGTAGGTGCTTTAATTGGTTAAAAGAAAGGAAATCTAAATGTGTACTTTTACTAATAATTCACAGCCACACATGTTCCACGATTCTTTTCACACCAGCCCGCTGTCCCCCAAAAAGATATCAGTATGACAGCAGAAAGCAGATTTCACGTTTGGTTTACAACAAAGCAAATAAAATAGCACAAAAACTGGAGCATATGGGGTATAATGATTGGTACCACTGTCTTTAGTGTGAAAAAGTGATCTAGAAAGTATTTGCCATTCTTGATGTCAGTGTCATCTTTGACCCTTTGGAAAATCATGGTTAATTTCATACATTACATTTAGAAGATTTGCTTGTTACAAGTGAGCATGGAAAATTAGGCCTCGTTTGCAGAATCAGCCAAAAAGCCGCTTGACAAGATGGATCTGATTGGAGAGCGCGAGGCATACCTCCAACAGATGGTCGCCTGTCTGGGCTGTTCGGCAGCCCGGTCTTGAGTAATGGTTGCACCGGGCGGCTCAAGCCAGCTAACTGAGCCTCACAGGAGGAAAGCCCTACAGATGTTTGCCTTGTACACAGTCATCAGCTAAGACCACAGGCCAGATGAGCTGAGCCGAAATTAAATTTGTTAATGCCGCATTGAACATCCATTAGAGCTGGTGACTGTCCAGGGAGGAATTCAGCTCAGTTATGTTTTGGTTCTCCTCCCAGATATGCCGCAAGCTTGTATTCCAAGTATCAAAGTAGGATTATCTCATAAATTTAGGATGGTGAAACAATGCAGTGGCAGACTGTGATGGATACCTTTGTCGTGACCTGATGTGGCCGGGCTCTGGCTTCAACAGCGAGAGCGCAAATTTATTCAACGGGACCGCACGGTTTTCTCACCGCCTACCGTGCACACGCTCCACGGCCACCGCAATTCATCCCAGCCTCCTCCTGCCTCGTAAAACGGGTCAAACGTGGTATCAAGAGGATCGGGGAAAGTTATTTTCAGGGACCCGTGCCAGCGCATTAAACGCCTCAGGGTCTTGTTACAAAGTGGAAAAAAAAAAGAAGAAATATTACTGTTCTCCTCCTTCACACCGTAACACAGAATGCAAAATTGTTTCTTAATGCTGGCCTTTAAGAGGCGGCGTTCTGAACCACAGGTGTGCTTTTATCATATGACTTGCTAACTAAATATATAGACTTCAGACAGGGATCTTGTATATTTGTTTACTAGTTATGTCACTATGGGACAAACCCGATTTGCTATAATCCCTTTCACGCTTACAAATATCGTTGCAATGGTCCCAAATATCTACTCCACTTTTTAGCTTGCTCCCGTTGCTCTACCAACTATAATGGTACTACTGTACCATTACATAATTGGTTCACAGAGAGAAACACTGAAAACACCCACAACTCGATAGAGAGATTTGTGTTTAATTCTATGGATAAAATGTGGTTTAATAATCACATATTTCATACAGATAACATCATCCAGCTCATTATATGAAAACATGAACCTGATCAGGATTTAATATTGCCAACCAAACCACACTACTTGGTGGCTTAAAATAAAGTACATTTCATTCTGTGGTAAACGAACACACAGAGGGGTTTGCAGATGGGGTTTTTGTGCCCACACAGACAAAATTAGGTCAGCTAATCTCAGCTTCACACTGGTCAAAGAAGAAAAGAAAAGAAGTATTATAACAGGAATGGGAGCCATCAATCTGTAACCTATTAACTTGAATGTTCCTATTTAAGCATATTCATGCACACTGATTTAATGATTCAGTCTCAGTTGAAGCTAGGGCTGGGCGATATGGCTAAAAAATAAAATCTCAATTATTATAATTTTTTTTTTTTTTAGTCATTCAGGACGATTACAATTTTAATAGATTTTAATCTATTAAACCCAACAAACATTTATTTAAAGGTTTCATTCATTAAAAAATAATTCCTGTGCAAAATGTGCAGACAACAATAATGTATGTTATTCTAAATCAGTTTTAACATTAACCTAACATTCATAGTTTGCACTTAAATGCCACAATTATTTAATGGTTGTCGTAAACATGTCTTGTAAAGCACCCATTGAACATTCAGCCACTTGTGCAAAATTACAACTCACATTAACATTTTGATGTAACAGAACATAAAAACAACAGCTTTTAATGATCCAGAAGACAAAACTCGATTTCACGATTTAGCAAATTGTCAACAATTTGATTTTTAAAATGACGATTAATCGAATTAATCCGATTTATTTAAAGTGAATGTTTCAATTGTGTATCATTCAAAAATTGTATATGTGTTACTACTCGTTTATGTTGCACCGGCCTTACAATTACAAGTTTTGACTTTTGGCCTGTCCAATCAGGGGTTGTCACAGTGAGTAACTTGCATGATTTGTGTGGCGTAGTCCTTCATACAGTAATTCCATCTCGTGTTCTGTATTATGACCAGAACACATCGACAGTGAGAGCGCCCGACCCTCAACAGTTTTTATCCATTTAGCCTTGCCTGGCCACCAAATCCTCCTAGCCACGCATGTCGCCCGGTGCTGAAATATTAAAGCTTCTCCTTTTGAACTGTCACAGTGTATTGTTTTCTTACACCTAGTCCCTTTGTCATCCCGTAGCTTTTACTGCCTTCCTCAGCAGTTTACTGCACTGTCAAGGTTACTGCTATGGTTCCCCAGCTTTTCACTGGGACCACGATTAGCTCTAAACAAAGGAAGGTCACCCCCCAGCCCCCCACAGAATACCCGCCCCCTGCAGCATTGATAAGAACATTATATCTTTGGTATGATCATTCGGCTGTCGAAAACAAAAAGCGGCCCATTAGGTGCAGTGACGCACACAAAAGCTATTTACTGTAGATTTGCACTGCATTTTGGCCATTGTACTAAATGGACACACTGATGTCTTTCTCATCCTTGCCAGCATGAATGGTGGAGTGCGCCATCTCCGCCTCATTATCCCCTATCTTTCTGCTTGTCCACATTATTTAGAAGGTTATTTGTAGATCAAGAAGGCAAACAAAAGAAATGTGCAAATATGACGTGGGGTATATGCTCAAAAGAAAGACCCCTGCTTGGAAGTGTCGAGCGTTCACCACCCCCTCGTCTAAGTTCATGTTCAGATCTGTCATTGCGGCAACTCAAGGTGGGAGTCTTTGATGGGGGATGTAGGTTAAATACACACAGGAGCAGATCTTATTAGTGTTTTCCCCAAGAGAGGAGCAGCTATTTGAGCTGCACTCTTGTTGCATAACCACAAGGAGTGGGAGAATGTGGGAGAGCTGTGAATATTCTTAGTTTGTTTCAGGAATTTCCTCACAGTTTGATGCTTGGGGAGCTCTGATCAATTGTAATTAATTAGTTTTAGTATGATAAATGCTCCATGTGAAGTGGAAGAATCTGATCATGCATGTGCAATGATTGTATGTCCTGTATAAATCAGAATACACCTGATTGGGGTAGATGCCACGGACGTCCGACTTCCGGGTTTCACACATCAGCGCTGTTTCTGGTCACTGCTGGCTGCTTTCCAACACTCGCACCCCCACTCCTGCGCTCCCGCCCGGCGTCTCGGCTCTCTGAAATGCTTCGGACATCTGAGACAGACACACTACACACTCGCACCCGTCGACGGGAACGTGCAAGCACTGGGACGCTGCCCACACGTCGCAAACAGCAATCAGAAACAGTGCTGAAGTCGGAAGTCCCGCCTCTTCCGTGGCATATACCCCATAGCAGGATTGTACATTACAGTCATCCAAAATTAACTAATTTGCTCCCAAAAACGTTTAAAAACGTTCCAATTTAAATGTTGCCAAGGTCCCCAAAACTTATATTTGCGTTTTTAAAAGCAGCCTCTGACCTGAAGAGGACGCTTAAAGCAATGGCAGTTATTACAAAACAACCAGCATGTGGCAGCAGAGCACAAGAGATCAACCAGGGCCGTGTTGCAACAAGCTCTTTTTGTCAGTGTTTTCACCAGGAATGCGACTATTGATGAAACTTAGCTATAGTCTAATGCTAATTGCTGCAAAACGGAAACAGATAGAAATATACTTTTTTTCCTGATGAGTAAAGAGATTCTAAATTTTCTTTTGTTTTTATAGCAATAGAACACATTCTGTGGGCCTTGCAAAATCAGTCAAAATCCAGTAAAACAGCTTCAGTAAAAATGGCTGGGAGTGAATGAGTTAATGTAGGAGTGTCACATAATATAAATTGAATTGAGTTAATGAGTTATTTATCTCAATAAACATTTTTAAACATTTTATGTTGCACACTGTCAATTCCAGTAACTAATTTGAGATGTAAAGCAACGACGACGCATATTTTAACACCCCAAATGGGGGAAAAAAGCAAAAAACAAAACATCTGGAGTCCACGGCGCTGGTGTGTTCTCTCCTGTGATATGCCAAATGCCATGCAAAGAAAGTAAACATGCCTTTTATGATCATAAAAGATCCTGACCTTAATCCTCTACCGTTAAATCAATGCCTTCTCGAAGATGTGGGCGCAGTGCGGTGCCTGTGGGGGCGCATATGACCCCAGGGAACATGTTTTCTTTTTGCTGTACTAGAATTAAGTGTAATTGCACAATCACTCCACTTATTTTCAGAGAGCGAAATGAGTATTAAGTCCTCTGCATAGGTGTATTTATAACAATTTTATAGACAAATGATACTGTTTCTAATAGAGAGCACTAGCTTAAATCCAAATGCGGGTAGCATGGTGGTGTATTAGTTAATCTACTTCACATTCTATTGTGGGCCTGATCTGGCCCACGGCCGTACGTTTGACACCCCTGCTCTAAATTGTCCATAGGTGTATAGAGTATGAATAGTTATTTGTCCTCCTATTGACTGTTCCAGTCACCGGCTCCAGTCACACATGACAATAATGAGGACAAGTGATATAGAAAATGGATGGATGGAAATGCAAAAATTATTAAATCGTTTTTAACTAAATATTGTTATATGGTACATTACTTTAAAAAATAACCTTGTCAAATGTTCTTTGCATAAGACAGTTACAAAATTAATTCATTGTATCTCTCCGATTCCCGTTAAATCTATGGAAAATTATTATGCATGCTGTCATCTCGGTGAGGAAATGCTCTGGTGCGACATTCGGAGTAGAATTCATTTTTTCAAAACCCATTTGCACACGGCGATGTATTATGGATGCATACAGTCAAACGGATGCCGCTGCTCCCCAGGGTGCTGCGCTTTGTAAGAGCAGCCTGGCTGGCCGGCTGCACTCGGCACAGCCTGTACCATCCGACAATCTGTACATTTGGCAAGACTGCTAACTGCCGTCTTCGCCCTTATTAGCCACACACGTAACATACCAAAGCAGGCGTGTTGCTTTCATAAAATAGTTTTATTAGTAAAAAATAGAACTACTTGCACAAGCACATTGAGACAACTGTTTCAGAACTTGTGAGCTGCTCATCATAACAATTATGCTCTGGCAAAGTAAGAAGTGCTAAAACATCCACAAAAATAAGCTGCAGTTTATCAAAAAAGATAGGTACAGTTTCTATGCACATTTGTAACTCTTGAAATTCTTAGGACCACTTTGCACTCAGGCCATTTCTAAGCTAATGAAATTGCGTGCTGATATCAAGCTGCACAAACACACAAAAAAAGAGGAACCTCTAGCTCGTAACTCCCTGTTGGAGCGTTCAGACGTCATTCCCTTTTTTTTCTTTTTTTCTTTCAGAGTGCCACTTGTGTTGTGTTTGTACTGGTGCAGGGAGCTTGAAATGCTCAACCATTTGAAACAAACTACTCTCAAAATAGTAACACAAAAAGGTGCATTGGAGTGCTCTTCTTACAAAGAAGATATGGTATGATCATGGTATTGTATCTTCTATTGGAACGATCGGAGGGAATTCCAAGTCCCTTAGCATAAACAAACACGTAGATACTTGTGTACAGCTGCCACAGACCCTCGAATACTCCTGAATGAATATATTTATTTGGAAAATACCACACTCATGTCCTACCCACACTCGTGCTTAGTGAATCTCACTGTGCTTTGGGAAATCAGGAATAAAGAGGATTTGAAATAACCCTCGAAAGCCGCCCTGGACTGCACACAAGCATCTCGTTGACTTGAGACTTAGTCTGGCAGAACAAATCCAAAAAACATTCGCTAATGTACAATTCCGTGTACAAAGAACGCATTAGAAAAATAAAGATAAAGGATTCCGGATAGTAATAAAATGTCATCATGAGACTACAATATTTGGCACATTCTTCAAACGCAAAAAACGTCAGTATTAGTTGATGACATGGCACATTCTTAGCGTTTTTGTTTATTGCATTTTTCTGGTGCATGGGCACTGAGTTATTGTCAGCAGGCCAGCTCTGTTGGAGATGCCGGAGAGACCTTCTCCCGTAGGGCTGCCAGGGCTGGAGATGCCGCCCATAGTGATACCTTGTGGTGTGCCGGCAGCGGCCTGCAGGTGGCGAACTGGGCTTAGCCATCTGCTCCCGCCACAGAAAGCGCCGTTTATGAGAGAGAAGGAGGGAACTGTGCGGTCCTATGCATCACTGCCAAAAGCTGTCTCCATTAGAATGCCAATATTTCTCCACTCCTCTCTTACAAAAGAGTACACACACACTGGGACAGGAAAGTGTGAAAGCGCAACAGTGCCCCTGACATTTGAGTGGGTGAGCGTATGTATGTATGTATGTAAGTGTGTGTGTGTGTGTGTGTGTGGGGTCACGTTTTCAACATGTATCAGTTTTCCCGTCAGCTATCACGTCCGTGTGACGGGGCGACAGTGATAGCAGTCAAGGTGGCACCTATTTAAGATGCTGAGACCTTGTGCAGGTGCAGCGTCAATGCAAAACAAGTCATATGGAGAATGACTCAAAGCTTTTTTAGCCGCCTGCCACATAGCGAGTCATTCAACCATGACTTGAGAGGCTTCACATTTGCCTCTTTATAACTCCAGCCACTAAAAAAAAGAGAAAATCTCTAAACAATTTAACATGGATGCTGCCTCTTCTCTCTGGCTAATAAAGGGGATTAGACTAAGTCGTGTACGCAGAGGCTCTGATTGAAGCTTATGGAACAATGGGAATACGCAAAAAATGATGTCCTACCACAAACAAATCACTTGGCTGACAAGCACCAGCCCTCTGACAATAATTTGGTTTCCATGGTAGCATGGAGGAGGATGGCAGGGGTGAAAACATGCAAAAAGCAGCATGAGCGTGTGCTTACTGTGTCTGTAAGGACACACACAAGTATGTGGGGGAGTGTATGTCTAATGGAGCGCTGATGTATGTGCCACAACTGGTTGCTTTGGACACAATTGGCAGCTTAGCGACGGGGTGTTTTCAGGATGGCAATATGATAACAGCCCACTCCCACATGGTCCGCTCAAGGCTTCAATCTCTCCGTCTCTCTCACATTTCCACCTGCCGAGAGGAGGAGAGCAGGCATCTGTTTTTCTGCATTTGCTCCAATCCTGCCCAACAGCCCACGTCTCCGCCTCCTCTTTGAAGACTTTCCGCACGTTTACGTCTCTACAGCTTTTTCAGGCACGGGCATATTGTGTGGCTGACTCTTGGACTTGTACAGATCATCCCGCCGTATTAAAACACAAGACAGGCTCCACACAGCATGCGTAGCGGCAAGACATCAAAGTTACTGGAACAGCAAACAAAAATATGGCCATATATGAAAGGACGTCCACCTACTGCGTTGGTTGTCAATTGAGGGAGCCACAAAAGATTGTAAATAGCAGCTAAGTGATTGCTTTTTAAAATTTTGATTCAAACCTTTCCTATTTGCTTAATCCACTCCCCTAGCCTCGCAGTGATTTACCGATGAAGGACGTCTTGCATTTGGTTAGCGGCTCCCTCGGATTGTGCAGCACCTCATCCGTGCTCCTGACGCCTTCAGTGTGTTTGTTCCAAGGTGCTGCTCAGAGATTACCCACACACTGCTTGTGCTTGCGAAACAGAAGAACGACAGGGGCAAGACACAAGAGCGGCTCATATTTTCTCACCTGTGTGGAGCACAGCCTACTCTTGAAGAAACATAAGCTATGATCGTCCACTCCTCCCCCTCTCCTGTAAGCTGGTGCATACGTAACACTGCTAACCTACACATAGTCCTGCAGGCTGTAGCCCGTCTTATTGTCTAACGGGGAGAGCGAGCAATACTGATGCTGGAGCTCCTGTTGGAGCAGCTGTTGCTGCTGTTGCTGCAGTAGCAATTTGTCAGGCGGGGGGAGCAGGACCAGGTCCTGGGGGCCGTGCCTCTTCCCCGAGCAGGACATGCAGAAGATGGACCCCCCCATTAGGAGGAACCCGGCGGAAACGAAGGCCACGTAGACGGCACCCCCGGGCTCAAACTTATTGCTCTCGGGCACAGTGGAGTCCAGGAAGTTGGTGATGACCTCGTTGGTAAACCAGGAAGCCGGCACCAGACACAGGAAGCCGGCGGCGACAAAGCAGCCGCCGCTGGCGATGGCCGCGTGCCGCTTGGAACGCCGTCCGCCTCCCCACCGCGTACACTTAAGTCCCAGGGACGCCAGGCAGAGGCCCATGGCGGCCAGTACGCAGCACAACACCATGGTGGTGCGCGCCGTCTGCAAGTACGCAGGAAGCGAAAGCACCGAATACTTAAGCGTGCAGCTGAACATTCCGGTGCTGTACCACGTGCAGTCCATCCACAGTCCCTGCATCTGGGAGATGGCCGTGATGATGTTGGAGCCCACGTCGGCGCTCACTTTCCAGTTGGGCAGCAGAGTGGCCACCATGGCGCCCATGATGCCCAACAGCGCCAACACAAATCCGAATATCTGCATGCCTGTGGACGCCATGTCTTGGCCAGGTAGCATTCACTCAAACCAGCAGCCGCCAGTCAAACCCTCGCTTCTTCAGATCCTCGGCTGCAGCTCCACTGGTCTGGAGGAGGGAGACACAAATGAGAAAAAGGGGCAGAGTGGCTGCCTGCCTCGCACTGCCTCCTCTCTCCCCTCATTCAGCTCACACACATGCACACTTTACTGGCTGGAAACAAAAGGACGAGCAATAAGAGCTGACTGTGCCTGACCCTAGGTAAGCAAAAATAAAGGGGTGTATTGTGCATGTGTGCATTTTCTATGTCCTCTCCTGTGCCTTCCACAGTGCTGATACCGGAGAGGGAGAAATGACTTTGTGCCATTTGCAATGCTCAATGGCTATGTAGACTTAAAGCTGCAGTGCCCTTACCTTAATACTCATTTAATATCTTTAACAGCACGGAATGTCACTGCTTTTCACCGACAGTCGTGTTTTTAAAAGCAAAAAAAAGAAAGAAAGAAGACATTAACTTAAGTAATGTAACAATAAATAAACAAGTTACAGCTAACTTTCTCAGTCTACTCATTCCAGCATCAAATATTTTTTTGGGGGGAATTAAGAGGAATTCTCTTGTGGGGAATCGATCGCTTTCTCGTCGGACTTACCCTGGCTGCTGCTGCTGCAGAGCGGCCACTGACGCGTCACGTTGTTGGCAGTGGTTCCGGTAAATGCACATACACGCTGAACGACGACAGACGGTTGAGGAGGGGACGATGTGGACAGTTCGGTCCGGACCGCAGCTCCGTTCGAGACGTCCATCTCCTTAGCAACAGCGGAGGAGAGCGGAGCACACCCCAGCCTAACGGACCACACAGGCTGGACCGAAGCCTGCCGGGGAGGAAGAGCCGCGGTGCTCTGGCACTCTCTCTATTCTTGATCACTCCCCCACTCCTCACTCGCCCCCCCCCCTTTCCTCTCCTCTCTCTCCTCCCCGGTGTGTGTGCGTCTGTCAGTGTGTCTTTGTGTGAGCTCCCAACTGCGTGTGCAGCTTGTCAACAAATGTCAATCAAACATGCACATTCACAAGTTATACATTTTGCACAAATTTAACCACCCCCATTGTTATTTATTCATAGAGCTTAAGTATTACTTACAAATAATGAAGAACATTTTTTGCCTTGTATAAAATTATTTTAAACCTATATTGAATGGTGTGCATGTGCTTTAAAAGGGAAGTCAAGTCAAACCTTTTCTTGATAATATATTCAATGCACCCCCACTAAACACGACATTCTGATTTCCCATTTATATCTATCTCAGGGGTCTGCCATTTTGCCACTTGCTGTCAACTAAAAATGACATATCATTGCCAAGCCGGTCAGGTCAAGATTTGGTCATGTGACAGAACAATCTGCGTGTAACAAGTTAGTGTGTACAGTATTTGTCACCATGGTAGTAATAAATAGGCTACAAGTTTGACGGTAGTTCCAAATAATAGAGACCAATCCCCTCCGCAGGGCTCGCGCTATCTTTGAAAGGTGCATTAACTTTTATGTCACTGTAAAGGAGCCACGTAGGTACAAGCGTGTTACAGCGACAGCTGTTTTCAGTTTTGCTATTCAATGTGTTTCTATCAGGTGCAAAATGCAAATTTTTAACTAGCAAACTGCGATGTTAACCTGCTAATTTTGTGCCTTGCTTTCACCAGAGTCTTATTTACATATGTGTCTATACTTCTACTCATGTGTAGGCATAGATCTAAGCATAAACACAAGATGTCTCATCCACGCTGGGAGCCAATGAACCGTGAGCACAGGGCGGCCATCTTGGGTCAGGGCTGCTCGATCTTTTATAACATTACAGTTAAAATAACTGTAGATTGCTCAAATCTACTAAATTCTCAACCGATTTTAATTTTTGCTGTTACATGTGACATAAGAAATGACACAAACAACTATTCCGTGTTTTTTATTTTATTTTATTTAAAAATTCAGCCCGAATCATAGCCACATTAATAAGGTTTGTCATAAACCAACAGGGTTTTTCCTGGCTCAAATTGAGGCAGAGGTGGTATCATCCTACCGATACCAGGTATCAGTGCCAATACCAGTTCTATTTTAAGGTATTGGTACTCACGGCGGTGACTAATACCATTATCGGCCGCCCTCCTACGGCCATTGTACGATCAGGGACAACAAAAATAACTTCATGCAATTTTTGGGGAAAATAATATATACGTTTTTCTTTAAAAATCTTCTGTCATTTATGTGTGGGGAATTTTATCTACTAGTGGTATCGGTATTTGGTACCAGTAGCGGTGACTACTCAAGAGTTGTGTATCGGTCTGCAAAAAAGTGGTATTGAACATCCCTAATCCTGACCATGCGCGATGACGTGCATGTATTCTGTAAATTCAACTGACTCACTTTCATTTTTTACCGGCAACATTTAAAAATTCCATGTTTCAATAATAAGAATAATAGTTCCAATAAGAATATGACCATTATCATGTTAAAGCATTCATTCATTATCAGTCACTCAGGCTGGAGGTGGCGAGCAAATAAGGTGCAGGTGGCCGCCTCTGAATTTTGTACACAGGAAAAACCCAGACCAATCAGTCTTTAAATCCATCAAGAATTCAGTGAGTTACGAGCCACAGCAATGGAGACATTGCCGATTATGTCATGAGACATCTAGTGTTTATATCTATGATGTGTAAGTATAGCATTTGAGTACTTTTGCCACCTGTGTTCATTCATCACATTTCTCCTTTGGGGTGGACACAAGCACACTTTTCTAACTTACTGATATGTGAGTTCACGTAGTTTGACATGACCTCAATTGTAAAACAAAATTTACAGCGCAATTCAATTTAAAACCTAAAAAATATACAAATTTCTAAAATTGGTTTATAACCTTGGGTAGTTTTATACTGCTGTACAATCATCGATCACTTCATTAGGAATTTCTGTACAATCTAATGAGACCCAATACAACAATCTTCCTTTGCAAAGACAACAATGTTGTTGTTCTTAGTCGTCAATAAGGGATTTTGTGGTTAAAGTTAGTTCTCCGAGCAGCCATTTTTGTAACCTTGCCAGAAAGCTGAATTCTCGCGGTATTTGTTCACAAGTAATACGAGAATCCATCTTGCACGGCTTCCGCTGATACTTTCGCAACCGATCTTTTTTAGGTCGGACCAATCAGGCGTTGTTTAAGGCGGGGCAAAACCAGGAAGCGGCGATGCCGGGGGAGACGAATTGACGCTGCAATTAATTCTGTTCAGAATTACTCACCGTTTCCTTGTTGAATGTTAAACAGCGAGAGGCGCTTCGTGCATTTTTATCTGGTAAAGATGTTTGTGCTTTTTATTTATTTATTTATTTTTCCTAAGACGAGACTGAAGACGACGTTTTCATCCGTTGCCGTGATTGGTCAAAACAAACGTGCACAATGCCAGCAGCAAGTTCCTCCTTTCCCGAGTGAAGTTCCAGATTGTTTATGTGAAGAACTCCCTTGAGTGAATCACAATGATCAATCTGGCTTGTGAGGTTAACATTTTTGCGAGAATCAAAAATATTTTTTGGGGGGAAACTTTTGGGGTGAATCAAAATTGCTTCTGTTGCTTTATTAAACCGTAGGGATTTTGAATCATTTGTTTCCTGAATCTCTGCTACCACATTGGGGCATGTAGATCGATACCTTAATAGTTGCCGTGCCAACGACTGGTCAGCTGTTTCTTAATGGGTTTTGGTTATTTGTCATGCAAAGCATTGAAACGGCAACACGTATAAAGATGAAGCCATCCTCAGGAATCATCTTTATCATGGATCAGCCAGTGTGAGACTTAACCTCCCAGCTGCTCCCCCACGTGTGCCTGCTTATCTCGTCTTTTCAGTGGAGTGCGTACGGCAGGGGAGGGTGCAACAAGGACATTCTGGATTCCTGAATGACAAAGAGAACAAATTGAGGGTGCACACAAACATGACCAGTGGATTGATACCATTTGGCATGCAGATGCCTTTTGTTTTTGTATTGTGCTGCATGGTCATCAGCAAAAGCAGTGCTCCAAATCGAATCGAACGCCACAGGCACCGACTGACCATTACAAGTCGCAACCATTCCTTTCAAATCATCTTTTCATCTATTGATCTTTTTTTTTCCTACAGACAAATCTTCTCTTTAATTCCCCTGAAGTGACTAAAAATTCAATTTGAAAATGCTTGGATCGCATTGCCTCGAATATGATGTTAGTTTTGTGTCACCGCAGCTCCCGAAGAACGAATCTTTCCACTTTTCTGCAGGCACAGTCGCGTGTGTGTGTGTGTGTGTGTGTGTGTGTGTGTGTGTGTGTGTGTGTGTGTGTGTGTGTGTGTGTGACCCGTCTCCTTGTAACTGATGAGATCCTAAGTGCTGATACTGGTGTTGCTCCATGGGGAATACGATGAATAAATAAATAGCTGATAGAAGAAAGGTGCAAAGAGAGAAAGAGCAAAATGCAGTTAACATACAGCGAGGAAGTGCCGACGTGCGACTCTGCGATGTGTGAAGATTTCACCGGCTATTAAAAGCATGGTCCCCCTCTTTCTTCATCGCCTCGCAGCAGAGTTTTTCTGCCGCACACCCCGACCAGTCACGCTATTGCATGACCCGCGTGAGGGTCTTTCATCGTTCAATTAGCATTTCCCTCCTTTATGTGGCCCCTTATGTAATTGGTTTGGTTTGTTCACGGCTAAGGCGCAAAGGGTGTTATGTGATAGCTGTTCTGTCTCGCGTCCACGTTTTTACCAGGTGTGAAGCCGTCCAAGATGGGAATGTGACATCTTGCTAAGTTAATGTTACAAATCTTGTATTTACACCGTTAAGGGTGACAACTGGCAGTTTGAGAACTTGTGTGAGGGAAGGAGTTCTCAAAGGAGCTGATCAGGTCTGTTGTCGTCTCGCACGCCTTGGGCCATTCCATGGGAAGTGCGCTGGGCTGCTCAGACAGGAAGCCAAAGCCTTCCTCTCCAAAGCCCGCAAGCAACATCAGACTTGTATATTAGGCCACTTCGACTGCTGCCTACTCTAGTTTTTGTGCTTATGTGGGGGTTGTCTTCTTAAGGTGTCTTCATGATTAATGTAAGTCTTCTTTTTTTGGTTGCAGCATCTCAGCGAGCTCTTCTCCCACATATTCTCACCTGGCTTCTCCTATATAGCTTTCCAGCTTTTGCATCCCCCCTTGGTTTTTCTCAGTCTTACTCATTATGTAAGCGCAAGTGTTTGGTGGTTTAGGTATCAAGGTTCCTGGTGCCCCTGGGTCTCTGCCGTCACATTTCCGTTTGACGGCTGTGACGAATTACAGCTCGCACACCACCGGGTGAATGTTGTCACGATATAGGTGGGAATGGGAAAGAGGAGCCAGAGAACAAAAGAGCAAAGCAGTAATGGAGGTCCCGCACAGCTGACCTTTGGGAAGGTCAAACACATGAAATATGGAAAAGTACAAGTGTGTTCATGTGGATGTGGGACCTTCCACTTCAAGCGGGTTTGAAAAAGCCTTCAGCTGCACACAAAAACAGACTGATGACTTCCAGATAGCGATCGTCTTCTATATATATTTGGCCTTTTCAATCACTTTACCATGGGAATCTTTGCTGTCGGGCTGAGTTTTTACCCTAACCCTTAAAGGGGAAGTCGATCTTAAACATTCCTTGACAATAATATGCTATATGTGACCTCACTAGTCTAATCATGACATTCTGATTAATATTAGATTTGTGGAATATGAGCTAAGCAGCAAAATCCAGCAGTTTTTATCAATATCAGAAGGCGGCCATTTTGCCACTTGCTGTCCACCGAAGATGACATCACAGTTGCTCAGGTAACGAACAATCACAGCTCAGCTTCAGAAAACAGGTGAGCTGTGATTGGTCGTTGCCTGAGCCCTGAGCAACTGTGATGTCATCTTCAGTCGACAGCAAGTGGCAAAATGGCCGCCCCCCTGTGATGGATACAAGCAGCTACATTTTGCTTCATAACTCATATTTCACAAATATAATAAATCATAATGTCATGTTTAGTGAAGTCACATATAACATATTGTTGTCAAGAAATGTTTAAGGTTGACTTCCCCTTTAAGTGTCCGTTGTGGCTTTTCCAGCAAATTTTTTGCATTAGGAAAATGTGAAGCAACAATTATTATAATTTTTTTATGCACTTAAAATAGGGGGCGACCCAGAAAAGGAGAAGTGCTCACTGTCACAGATTTAGACTGGTTTGTGAACAATATTTGAGGGAAATGGTGATATTGTGTATGTGGAAGAAGTTTTAGATCTTGTAAAAAAATTTGAGCAAAAGCAAAAGTGTTACGTTCACATTTTTGTTGAGTATATATAAGTCCGTGCTGCTAGCAATCAGATATGGATGAGAATGTGAGCACTCGCGTGAATGTGAAAGTAAATAGGAAGGAATTTAACAGTGAAATTCCTTTTTGATAGGGACCTGCGTAATCATGGGAAAGACAATGGGGCGAGGGAAATCCGCCGGGGCGAGCGAAACAATGTCTGAGCACCTTAGCTTAACTTAAAAGGTGTTCTTGGGAATCATTTTTCTATCCAGAAAGAACCTTGTTGGTTTTGACCAACCTGAACGCAAAGAGCTGATCATTTACTGCACAACCAATATTCAGGCAGATGTGAACCCAAAGAATATTTCTTTCACTGCACTGAAAAAGTCAAGATTAAATGTTTGTTTTTAGTGCCTGTGACCAAATTAACTCCGTGGTAAAAGTCAGGGCTTAGTATCGATTCCGACTGAACAAACTCACTTAGAAGAGTCGCTTGTTTTCGCCTGCGCAAGCCGAGACGCAATAATTGCATTCACACTACTTCTTATATGTACACGTGTTCATCGCACCTGACGTTCCAGGCCGGCTAATATGGCGGCACGTGATTTACAGTGGAGTTTACTTGCATGCTGAGGTTATGGGGGGGGGGGGGGGATTAATGGCAGGATGCAGTTCATATCACATGGGGCTACCTAGTGAAGCTGTGTAGCAAGGCCATCCATAAATCATAATAGCAAAGTGACATGGACAAGCTGATGGCTGAAATGCCGCCGCCCATCTCGTCCCGATATCGACTTTCCTCCATGCTCTTCTCTTAAATCATGGCGTGTAGAATATAAATTACCTCATTATATTTTTTAGCGCATGTGTTCCAATTGCTTCACCTGAACAGATGGTGGTCTGATTTGCAACAATGAAGCACTTTTTTTTTTGCAATTCAGAAATTCCTCCTGTGTGCATGGCAGGTGAGAATGAGTCTGAACTTCTAGGAATGGGATGCTAACAAACGAAGGTGAGATTCTGCACTAAACAAAACAAAACCCTGGCCGTCAGGCAATCGGGCTCCACACCGCTCCTGTCCGATTACCGCACTTGACGCCGCGGTGAGGCAACGCGGGCCTATCTGGAGATGTGACAAGAGATAGCGCTGCGGTTTACCGGCACGTTTGCTTGAAAATCCAAACATCTCGTTAGCAATCCCTCACGAGTCCTTGGACCACTTTGCTTTTTCGTGGCCTGATCCCACGCGCGCCGCCGCCGCTGCAGTGCTAAGGACAGCTGAGAATGAGTGAGTCACCGAATCTAAGAATACAAGATTGAGGGGGACATGAGGCGCTCAGTCAAGTTGTTAATTGAATGAACTGACGGAGGGAGTCGCAAGTTCTTTCTAGTGCTGTCACTATCAAATATTTTTTTATAATTGATTAGTCTATCAATTGATTAATTAACTAATCTGATTCATTTGAATTTTGCCTTAAAATGTATGAAAGCATTCCCCCCCCCCCGATTTCTGTTTATTAACTAGTGATTGGTGTTCATTTCGTACTTCACATTTGTATAGTGATTTAAAAAAAAAGGGGGGGGGGGGTTGATGTAATATGTTAGCAGTTCTGTCATTATTAAAAGTAAAAACAGTTGTTTGCAAATTATTTTTGATTTAAACAGAAGAAACTTTATTTAATTGTATTTATTTACATATAGATATGTTTTTGATGTTTTTAACTTCCATTTATATTTTGTATTACATTTTTGAATTATATTTTTTAATCTCCGTTTTTATTTTCACTTTTATTTATATTTTATTTTGGCAGTTTTGGCCCTCCATGTCACCTCATTGCTAAACCGGTAACAACCTCGATCCCCCTTTTTTTAATCACTACACAAAGTACGAAATAAACACCAATCACTGGTTAATAAACAGCAATCGGGGATGACTAAAAACACACAAAATATATACAAATATTCCATAGGGACCGCATGTCATTTAATAGATTACTTTTGACAACTTCTTTCCAATCCAGGACCACTAAGTTATTATTATACTTTTTCGTCTCTAATGGCTCTCTGAAAAGCACCCAAAAGCCCTTAAAGGGAATGAAATGTATGATGATGATGATGATGATGACTAATACCAATGATGTTTGTGATGTGTGCGCTTAGCCAGCGGACCGCCGAGCGCTAAGCTCCTTGCCAGGCCATTGGTTCATACACACACGCACACACATTGCGGATTGTGCGCTCGCATCGCTATACCCCGCGCCAGCCCCATTAAGATATAACATTCATGTCAAAAACTCTTAACAAAGGCCCCCATGCGGGATTATCAAATTGTCTTCTGATGTTTCGTGTGATTCCACTCTGGTGTTGAGAAGATGAAGTCAGATGATCCTTCGGAGGCAAACAAGCGACGAGGGAGGGAGAGCGGCGAGTGTGCGCTTGCTGCTAAAAGCGAGAGCTCCTAAAGCGACTCTGCTGAGTCTGTCACGACTTCTTCAACAGCACGTCACGTCAGCTTAAGGCTGACACGGGAAGGATCGAGAGGCGACACCTCCACTGGTTGTCGAGCTCTCTCGCGCACAGCGACGACGACGACCACCTGCGCACGGAGACAACAAGTACATCCTGTTGACAAATATTCTGTCGTACAGTTCACAGTGAGAACAAAACAAAACATGTATTGATCAATTTATAATATTTTAGTGAGCTGAGATCATTTGAGTACTTTTTTTTCCAGAGGGAAGAAGAAAAAGAACTTTCAGGATTCTGCTAAAGAAGCAAAAAAGAAAAGGCAGAAAAAGCCTACTAGAGCATCAGAAGTGTATTTTGAGTTCATCACATGTGGCGCATGTGTGCTGATTTACGTTTAACATGAGTTAGAATTTGATTGGTTTATTCTGTACACAGTCACGTTTCATGAGGGTGTGCACACTTATGCAACAATGATATTTTTGGGGACATGCAGACGGGAAGTCAAGCCACCATTTTCTTAACAATAATATGTTCTATGCAGAACCACTAGTCTGAAAACAGCATTCTGATTCCTATTGTGTTTGTGGAATATGAATTAAACTGCAATATCCATCTCAGGGGGCGGCCATTTTGTCACTTGCTGTCAACTGAAGATGACATCACAGTTGCTCAGGGCTCAAGTCACGACCAATCATGGCTCGCCTGTTTTCTGAAGCTTAGCCTCGATTGGTCGTTACCCGAGCCCTGAACAACTGTGATGTCCTTTTCACTCGACAGCAAGTGGCAAAATGGATCATTTGTTCTTGTCAGAATAGTTTTAATACAATATTTTACTTTGACTTGATCTATCTATCTACATTTACTTTTTACTTTGAGCAAATTCTGCTCACTATTTATTTACCCAAACTATTTTGGTTCATCAGAGAGACTTGTCACATGACTCTGTTTGACCAATCCAAAGGAAGTACTCGTGGCACCATTTGAGCAATTCAATTCAAAAACGTTATTAAATTCTTAAAAAAAAGAAAATAAATCAAAGGTGACAGAAAGAAGTACAACTTGTGAGCAGCATGTCCTTGTGCTATATATATTTTTCCAGTAATTGTGCTTTTATACATTTTTTAAATGTACTGAGATGATTTTGTTTTACAATCCAGATTGTTCCACAAACTGACACCTTGAGTTGAAATACATTGTTCTTTTTGTATTGTTCTATATTTAGGTTTGGAAAACATATCTGTTCCTCTTAATTTGTACTCACTTTCCTTTTCTTTTTTTTTGATGTGCATGTGCAATTGGATACTTTAAGGCGGTTAAACTCCCATCAATTCGTTGAGTTTAAAGTGTTTAGTTGTATAAATAATGGATTAGTGTGGTCTCTGTATCCACATCCGAAAACGACAACAATCAATGAATTGTATAACAATAACAAAGCATTCTTGTTCAACCAATTAAACGGAGCCGGGCAGTCACCTGACCGACCACAAGCAACATTTTCCAAGTGACTAATTCACGTAAAACATGGAAGAAATTTTTTGGGTGGCTCATCCGTGATCCAACTGAGGATATATCGTATACGATTTTTTGACATTTGCATTTAAAAATGTAGAAAAGGTGAAAAAAAGTTCACCTGTAAAGTTGATGGTGCATTTTAGGTTCATCTTGAAAAATGGACCCGGAAGTAGAACGTCAGCCCTCAGTGACCATCAGTGTTCTATTTAGCGTTTTCATTTTATTTCCTAAACGAGTGGCATAAAGGAGAGGTGAGTCAGCGTGCAAGTGAAGAAAAAGTGTTTGGTCTGTGGTGTTACTATGACAACGCAGCAGCCAGCCACGCTGCGTCACCTTTTTCCCTCCTCTTTGCCGTTATGTCTTTTGTCTGGCAACCGTCTTTCACTTTTGTCTTTTTCACTCCCCACCCGCCTGCTGCCACTTTTTTTAAAAAATTTTATATAACCTGCGGTGTGTGTGTGCGCACAGGTGGACGTTGGAGTTGTTCACTTCACCCCTCTGGTTCAGCCTCTCATCCAGCAGCCTTTCAAATTGGTGGAAAAAGTGGTCCGGAATCTTTTCCAGTTCCGCAGGAAGTACTGCTACAAAGGGATCGGGTGAGAAGTGACGTCGCACACGGTGAACGAGAGCCGCAATTATTAGTCAGCGAGCAATTTGATACAACTTCAGCGTGTTGGCGAAAGCAAGCGGCACACAACTGGACAATTAAGCGACAGGGACGCTTGACTACTAAAAGTATTTTCAGTATATTTGATTATTTTTATTAGAAAAATAAAAATTTCCATTATTATTTGAAACAAAGACCTAAATATCAATATAGCATTTTTTTTCTTCACAAGATACCTGAAATAAAACAGAAAACCCATTTTCACCTTTGACTTGTGTGATTTCAAATTAGCGTGTATTGCAGGTTGAAAGTGATTTCAATTAACCACAACAATTTCAACAACCAAACATTAAAAATAAAAAGGGAAATAAAAATGGATGTAAAACATGATTTAAAAATGTACTAAAATAAAATGGACATAAAAACAAAAAAAATCTGTGTATATGTATCAAATAAAATATACAAAAACAAATATAGAAGAGAAATATAAATAAATATTAATCAATAAATATAAATGCTTTGCTCTCTGCCCCCTTCATTTGAATAAGTGATTTCAATGCACTTAAATTAGTTTCAACTTAACTTAAATGTAATTTAAATTAAAACTTAACTTAAATTTATTTCAATTAATTAAAGTGATTTCAATTAACCGCACCAATTTCAACAATGGAGGACCAAAAAATAAATTTTAATAAAAAATGGGAAAATGAAAACAAATGTAAAACGTATAATTCAAAAATTTACAAAAAAAAGGAAATAAAAACTAAAGAAATACTGTGTATATGTATATATGTAAAACAAGGTTAAAAAAATAAAATATATAAATACATAAATATATAGAGCTGAATATCAATCAATAAATAAAAATGCTCTGCTTTCCGCCCCCTTCATTTGAATAACATTTCATTACAAGAAAAAAATATGAGCAGAGCTTTTTTGTTATTTAGTAATATTTAATTCATCTATATATATATTTTTTTTATCTCATTTTCATATTTCATTTTATTTATATAGAAATCTATATTTTTTTGGGTGTTTTTAATTTTAATTGTAATATTTTTTATTTTTTTATTTAATTTTTGAATTATATTTTATATCACCATTTTCATTTTCACTTTTATTTATATTTAATTTAGGCAGTTTTGGCCCTAAACGCCGAGTATGCTTTCCTTGTATTTGAGCATTAATCATGTATACTCGGATATAGATATCAATATCAAAGCGCCTGCTCTCGATTCTCCCTCCCGCCAGAATGTTGTTCCCCGATGCGTGTCGCGACGCCTTGACGGAGGAGCTGATGTGCAAGGCAGATGTGGAGCCCACCCTGCGCCCCACCGAAATCACCATCCCCCACGTGAAAATGCTGGCGGACGTCTACGCCGACATGTGCGCCCGGGATCCGCTTCTGCTCGGCTACGAGTTCCGAGAAGAGCTCCAGCTCAAACGCCTTGCCAAGCAGAGAGGAACTGAACATGACAACGAGGAGAAAGAAATCACAACAGAAGGGAGTTAGGTGCCTTGACATTTGCGTCTGGCAGTGGCGTGCATTTTTGTCATGCATCCAAGAGCGCCAAGTGGCTGTTTATTGGAGGCTAAAGAGCAGACTGGCCCGAATGCAGCAGTGAGTGGTTAAAGCTTTGTTGATGTTCATTCTAACCTACAGTAATTCGCTAAAGTGTGTGCACCCCTCGCATTTTGGCAAATAAATATATATTAAAAAAAATCATAGGACAATTGGTCCAGCTGGTGTAACAACGTAAACACAATGTCCCTTCAATTTTAAAATAACTCAAAGCCATTCATGTCTCAACCACAGGCAACAAAAGCGAGTTCACCCCAAAGTGAGTGTCAGAATCGAAGCTATAGTGTCAACATGGCTGCAGCATATCCAGGCCATTTGGTTGTTCTCCATTTTGTATTGCCGTCACCGGGGAGGACAAAAGATCACACGCAGGAATGTGTGCAGTGTTGTGAAAAGCCACTGGGACTGTTTTTAAAGTCAGCTTTGTTCAAAACACAACTCATATTACCCGTTTGTATAGTGTCAGGGGTCAGCTTTTCAATAAAACGTCTTGACAAAAGCCTGATTGGATGGATGGATAGATAATGTAGATAGCTAGATAAGCTATACTGTAGCTAGTTAGCTACAGTATAGCTAGCTAGCTAGATGGATAGATAGGGAATTAATCAAAATTTAAGGGTGATTTAAAATTTGGCTTCTCAGTCATAAAAACGTAATCAAGAGAAAACTATTAAAATGCACCCTGAATGCCTCTGTGGTGCTTGAAGTTGAAGGAAGCACGCTGCATGTTTAGTTAAAAGGGGAAGTTTTCACTGACAAAAAAAAAGACGAAGACGCTTTTTTCATTCAGTAATGATCCTTTGTAAAATCCTCCCCCTCTGGCCCCATCTTATGTGTTAAGTATTATTTCTTAATTTGTCATGGTGTGGCTAAAACTAGCAGAGATGAGAAAGCAGTGGTTCTTAACCTGGGTTCGATCAAAACCCTGGGGTCTGGTTATTTTGTTAGCAACAACATTTAAAAATAATTGTAAAGCTTTCTACTTCAGGTCAAGGTGCACACGGGCAATGTGACCGTTCCCATCAGGTAGATTGATCACCGCCATTGTTTGTACATTCAAAAAAACATAACAAACCGTTAACATTTCATATTTGGCAGCAGTCCATATTGAACAGGTCTCACCTTGGCCCATTCAAATCATGCAAATTCCACCTTCAGTGTTCAGTGAATAATTATGTGACCAGCTAGCATTGCAGTCCCTGAATGGGGCAGTAAAAAAAAAAAAAAGTGTTAAAACCTAGTGATGATTTGCACATTACTAAAATCTTAACTTAATGAGTCAATTGAATTTCATTGCAGGTGTTCAAATTAAAAAAATGTGAGTCTCTCCGAAGGATAAAAGACACCAAGAGGGAGGATTATGCACGTTATGACAGCCAATGATGTTTTCATGAGGGGACTGTCGCCAAAGGGACGAAAGCAAAATGAAAGTGATATTCTCCCAACTACACCTGTCGATGCAGTTGATGTCGAATACGCACGTGCGCGCGCGCACACACACGCACACCCACGGAGGCAAGGACAGCGCTGTTCTCCAGGCACCGTTCACAGATAAAAGATTTATTTCCAAAACAATTCCATCAGGAGGAGGAATTCACATTCATTGGTATTCTAGCGTTGAAGGCATGGGGAGAAAGAATGGACTGTCTTTAGTGGATTGCCTTCAAAACAATAGTACCTCAACTCCATCCATGTTGCTTTACAAAAAAAAAATAGCACTTGAATTTGTTGCAAATTAATTCCTGCCTTATTTTGAAGAGGTACAGTATCACGTAAAAAAGACAATTAGAAAAGGACTATAGAAACATACAAACGGTTTAAAAAAAAATATTGCTCTTCAGAATCATTAAAGCAGTCTCATTTCCAACAATAATTCCTCTGCACATAAAATAAATCAACAATCCCAAAGGCTATTCAGAACAAAATTATCAACCTGCTTTTTGTTTTCTTTTATTTGCAAGTAAATTAAACGCTTGAAGTCTTAAACGCAAACACTTTTATATACAAAATAAATCAACACTAACGTAATAAATAAAAATAAAAAACTGCATTAATAACATTAAAACCTGTACAGAAAAATACAAGAGTTCAATCATAGAGGCAAACACAGTGTACTTGAGTGCACAAAACACAAAAAGGAAACAAAAAGACTGCAGCAGGTCTTTGGATTTTCACTTTCAGTGAACATGTGACCGTGAGCTCGGCCTGTGTGTGTGTGTGTGTGTGTGTGTGTGTGTGTGTGTGTGTGTGTGTGTGTGTCACAAGTATATCAAAGCTCCATCATCTCCTTCTTTGAAATCATTTCCCATATTTCAGTCGACTTCTAAATGTGTTCCTGTCAGCTATTTTTAAAGGTGACAGCAATAATAGAAAATGAAATTACTTTCAAACCACCAGTTTCATTAAAAATAAACTCACTCAGCCATTTTATATATTTAAAAAAAAAAAATAATAATTCATAAACAGTTTTGTCTTATTTTTTCACGTGTGGCAAGTTCACGTGCTCGGGTCATGATATTGATGATGATGTGAGCGTGTCATTGTCACATGTTCACTGTTGTTGCCAGCATTTTCTTATGAGCTGCATAGTTTCAACCTGTGAGCAAACCAAAAATGAGCCACTCTCCAACCAATGTTTTCTTATTTTCCCCGTGGCCCTCCCACCAGCTGTTAGAACTTTCTTGAGAAAAAGGCGCCAGAAAATAAATAAAATTGCCAATCAGCAAAGTTGAAGGGAGGATGATAGAATGTTTTTGTCCCCCGTGGCTCGCTCGTCCTGAGGAAGGGCAGGGTGGGGAACCCAACCACCTTAATTTCAATGTTTTATTATGCGTTCATTAGCATTCCAGACATTTCCTCTAACAGGTCTGACCACAATAAAAAAAAAAAAGGACCGAATTGCATCAATGCATATTTTAAGCCCCAAACGCATTCGCTAGCAAACAAAATGTGTCTTCTTCATGTTTCTTGTCAAATGGATTTGTTCTTTACTTTTTCAACATCAAACTGAAATTGCAATATTCTTACTTGAACCTATTTTTACAAGCATTTTTTTTTCAACATAACTTTTTTTTTTCTAAATTGGACAACGCTTGTACAATGAATCCCCAAATAAACGTATTAGTCGTTTTGCCAAAACCATGTTATCGTATAAAAATATTGCTTTGGTGCCATTTCGTGGCATCTTGACGCCAAGGAACTATGCTGAAGTGAGGGGAGGAGCTTCATTTTAGTCAGGCCATCAATCTTGTCTAATAGAATAGTTGCCATCTCGTGGCAGCCACTGGCAATTACAAGGCTTTGTGCACCAATTACTCGCAGGTATGCAGCAGGGCTCTGTCTCGATCCCACACGAATAGCGCATTTTCACTGGATATTTAAAGATTTTCTTCCCACTATTTGTGATTACAATTCAATTTTGTATTTTTTTTTCTCCGAATGTTGTCATTTCCAGGGCTCCTAACAGCAATACACCTGATTGCCAAAGAAAAAAAAATCCAAGTGTGCATGTGGGTAATTGACAACCACCTCGTAAAAAGGTTTGTTAATTGCCTTTAGATGCTTTAGGAACTGCTTATGTCTAAATGAAACTCATCAACTCACTACGACACCAAACTGTTAGTGTGCTGAAAAAAATGAGCTAATACGCAAACGGCGAACTCCAAATATAAAGTCGGCTAAGGTGTACTACGTTTCCAAAATGACTGCAGACTGAATCAAATGCACTTGTGCTTGCTAACAAGCTGTGTGAATTCCCCACCCTGCTTGGAGAGTCTGTAAAGCAACCATCTTGTTTGCGCTAACTGGAATTGTGGTCTTGCGCTCTCGAGGGTCTCTCCAAGGTCGTGTCATAGAAACAGTCCTCATTGACCACCGAGGTCAAACTCTGGATGCTGAATTCTCGCTCCAGAAGTGCGTTGAGGTCCAACAAGCCCAGCGGCGGCGAGGATGACGACGATGAAGACGCATCGTTGCGGGCGTCCAATGAATCGCTTTGCTCCTTCATGCACGCTAGCGCCCCCTGGCTCCTCCTCAGACTGCCGCTTTTCCTCTTTGCCGCACTCGGATGGTCTGTTGCCAGTCTGGGCGTGTCCCCCTCGGGCCGGACGTACGTCAGCACGGGCTCTTCCGAGATTTTTAACTGGAAGAATTGAGCGTCCAGAGCGCCCCTCTTGGCGCCCGCAGTCTCGCTAAAGCCGTCGTCGTCCTCGTTGCTGAGAATGTCCGACTCCTTTACGGCTTGCGAGTGCCCCGGGCAACCCTCCTGGACGGGAAGGAGGTGCGGGGCGGCGCCGGCCGGAGCGCTGCTCAGGCTGCCTTCGTCCAAGTCAGTGCCGGACTTGAGATTCCCGGACTGGGCGGGGAGGTCTGCGAGGGGCTCCCGATACACGCGGGAAGCCCTGGAGGAGCCTGCAGTGAAGATGGACACGGCCGTCATAAATGTTCGTCTTATCGGAACAAAACACGCAGCTTGTTGCCCGGCGGTCTTTTGATGGCCTAAAAAGTCCAGATAGGATCTGGCGAAGGTGCATTTTACACTTCACACGTTAAGCCAAACCACCTGAAGGCAGAAAAAGAAGAGCTTCTTCTTCCTGCACGATGTTCAATGGAAATTGCGTGTGAAAGCTGAAAGCAAATATTTGAATGCATGCAGAGAGCTTTTTAAGGATATATTATGTGGAGGTGATTAATAGAGATAGACCGTTTTTTCAGGGCCGATACCAGTGCAGATTATTAGTAGAAAAGGAGGCTGATAACTGATATTTGGAGCCAATACTAATTTTCAGTAAAAAGCTGGGGGAATATTAGCGTCAAATTTTTTTACAATACAGAGGCCAATTTTGACTCTGTTGTAATCTTTTAAAGCATGTTTATAAACCTTAGAGACATCCATTTAAATTTCTAACAAAATGTTCAGGTATCTCCCAAGGTTAGCAGTACGTCTTAAAAGGTTAAACGGAAACAAGTAAATACCATAACTCTCTACATTTTTCTACAATAAATATTTATTTCCAAAATTTTTAAATACCTAAATTCTTAAACTTTGTTTTAATATCTAACAAAAACAAAAGGTCTCTTATGAAAACTGAAAATTTAAATAGTTCCCTGAGATTAAATGGTTTTAGATTGACTTTATAACGGCTGTCAGATAAAAAATAAAATATTATTTATTAATTATAATTATAATTGAAGGAAGTTTTACTGAATGCCATATTGAAAGAGTGAATGTGGTCATTGATATATGGAATTATATTTAATAACATTGATGGATTGATTTCCAGTAGGTGTCAAAATGGTACGACTTCAAGGGCATTCAAATTTGGAAATTCAAATTATCTTTTGGAATTTGTTTTGAAGGAATTCCCTGTGTGTGTGTGTGTGTGTGTGTGTGTGTGTGTGTCTTATTGTGACACTCACCCATCCTGCTGGCAGACGGCGCGGCGGCGCGCATGGCCGCCAGGCGTTCCTTACAGCCACGCTCCAAAGTGGCCTCGCCTCTCGTGTTCCTCCTGGCGTTCTCCCGGAGGAGCGAGCGGATCACCTTGATGACGCTCACCTTGCTCTCGGGCTCACTGGGGAGGACGCAAACGAGGGGGATTGAGCACATAGCGTGATGCCCAATTGATTTCAGAGTCCAAATGTGGATTAAGAGGATTGCTGCCAGATTCCCCAGAGAGAAGAGCAATGACATTCATTCAGCCTGATCCCAATTTCTCGGCGCATTACGCGACTTTCCATCTTGATGGCAAGCTGCAAAATATAAACAACCTGTAAATTCAATTTTATTTCTCAGTTAAAACTCATTCTCAGCGCACACGAATGATGTTGATCCTGCAGTCGGGCTCTCAGCACTTAAGTTGTCAAAATGTGTGACCTATTTAATTTATTGAGTGCCAGCTATTTTCAGATGCCCCTTTAACCGAAAACGTGAAGAAGAAAAAAATGCATAAATCAGTACCTGGGATTGAATATCTGGACTCTGGAAAAGACAAATATGTCTTATTGGAGAGAGATTTCTAAATCAGAAGAATTGTGATCATTTGTGTTATTTTTTGGCACAAGCGGTTTGAGGTTGAAACTGTCTCCCTAAAATGTCATTTGGATAAACAAAAATGTATTCTATTTTATTTATTTATTTATTTAACAAAATATAATAAAAATGTAGTAATACAGCAAGCGCGCCATGTTTGAATCAATAAATATTAAATTGTTTCTTCTGTTTTGATTCTTAGTAAGTGTCCAATCACTGCTGAGCTATTTTTAGAACAGATGGGCGGGCTACTCATGTTGTCCTTGGGGGCTAACTAGTGCCCGATGGCACCATTTTTGTGGTTGCTGGAGTTAGTGGAGTTACGCTCTCTCATCTCCGTCCATTCCTCACTTCGCTGTGTGTAACTGCTCAGCTCAGCCAAGATAAAATATATAAATAAATAAAAAACGCGTCCGTCGTCTCGGAGGTGGCTCGTTTATTGATCTATGCAAGCAGCCGACCATTCTGTTCTGCAGGAGGACATTGTCTGCTGTGAAGTCCCCTCACAACAGAAAAGACACTTTCAGCAGTTATTGAAACTTTTTAAAACCACAGTAAACGGTCAAACCAGTGATTTCCCAACCAGTGTGAGGGTGAGAGAACGGTCAAATGTGATTTGGGAAATTGTCTCGAAAACTATTTATTAACAACATATCATGCATCTTTGTTTGTTTATTTGTGCCAGTAAAATGTCGAGAAGAACAATGGCGGACCTGCTGCACAGCTGGAAGACCGTCTGAGGTCTCCCTTCCACTTCAGACCTGGAGTGAATCAGCTCCCAGATGCAGCTGCTTTCTGTGCCTGGTCCTGAGAGAAACCAGAGTACAAACAAGTTTTAAAATCAATGTTAATTTATCACTTTGCTAGCTTGCTACGCTTCTCTGATCTGTAGCTCGAGTGTCGTGACGCTTAACATTTGCCAAGCACGTGCGCTTAGTAGGGTGGCAGGCTTGCTTACCTGCTGCATTTCCCAGCCTGACCTGGAGCGCAGACAGAGGGATGAGCCAACGGAACTTGAATGGGTCCGGATCGCCGTGGGAAAGCGCCGAACGAGAGTTGGTCTGATCACATGAAAACAAGAGAGTAATGTTAATGTTGGATTATGATGCCATGTGAAAGTGCATCAGCGCAGCCCCTCACCATCTTCTTCTTCATCTTGTTGTTTTCCCTGTAGACCAATATGACTGCTTTCTTGAAGACTGGCAAGAAAGAAAAACATTCTCAGCATCTTTCCTTGTGTGTGTGAATGCCCCATGGGGGAAGTGGAATGAAGGGGTAGAACCCACAGAGGCATTATTAGATGCAAACTTGAAGTCGAAAAGATGTTTCACAGCAATACTGTGATTTTTCCGCAAAGTCATGTTGTTTAAATGCCAATGTGCTAAAACAGCTGGCCTGGGCCTACTCTTATTCCCATTGCTTTCAATGGCAGTAACCTTGGTATTAATGTTTATTTCTGTTGTTTTGGGGCATCTATACATCACCATTTGGTATATTTCAATGACATCAAGCTCACATTAACACATTGGCAAATATCCAATACCATTGAAAGAGGCCTGAGGATTTTCAAGTCGTTTTTTTTTTTAGCATAAACAAATTGTGGCGCTTGAGAGCAAAAATAAAAAATTGGAATTGCACCACTGGAACCTCGCAGCGTAAATTGGCCACATCATTAGGCACACCGCTGATCTTACGGGATCCAATTCAAGAGAGCATCATTACCAAAAAAATAAAAAAATCACATGACCTCGTGTGACAGTATCATCAAAACTTAATATCTCATGATATGCCTTGACGGTGGCTTGGTGAGTATTTTATTTTACTCATAATGCACTAGCAGAGCAGGCAGACTTACCAAAGACGGTCATTTCCGGGTCTTTCCTCATGCGGCCCAATGACGGATGAGGATTGAGCCAAACTGCAGTGGAATGCAGAAGAAACTCCCCCATAGAGATTTCAGTCACCTATGAGACACACAAACAATACTGTGAGATTTTTTTTTATTATTATTCGTAAATGGTAGAGAAAAAAAACTTTAAATTATATGTTTTCAAAAAAAAAAAAGAACTCACAAAATACATCTTGGGTGTATTTGAGTTTGGAAATGCCACTCCATGTTGGCTCCAATGCCCCAACAATCAAGAATAATGGACATAAAGTATTGGAACTGGGCCTTCACTTGTATAGCGCTTTTCGATCTTAGGTATGCAAAGTGCTTTAACACCGTTTCCTCATTTGACCTACTGATTAGCAACTGGGGGTTCAGGATCTTGCTTAAGGGCACCGCTGGGTTGATGGTGGGTGATGACTACTCTACCACTGAGCCATGCCGGTATTTGAACAGAATATTTCCCGCCATGATGATATACAGCTTGTTTTAGCAAATTGTTCATTAGCCCCACTGCCTCGTACCAGTGGGACGGAAGAGCAGAACAGCTGGCGCATTTTCAGAGATGGGCAGATAATTCATGATTTACTTGCATGTTTAATTTTACACCGGTACGGTAGACAATCAATATTTGTGTAGACACATTAAAAAGTCAGTTTTCAAACATATATCCGCTTTAAATAACACACTAGAATGTTCATCACAGAACATTTCATTGCAGATTCACTTTGGATACTTCTACTGGGAAGGATACCAACTAAATATTCTATCAATCTGGAAATGTATTCAGTACCCAAAAGGCAAAAGAACAGACGACGGCATAAACAGCACAAGAAGCTAAGCAGTTTTGTGGTGCGTGTGTGGGGAAATATTCAATTTGACTTTTAATTTTTCTAAAGAGGAATAGTCATTCCTACTGGGGCGGCTTATAAGATTTGACTTGTAAAGTATGTGCGTACCTCTCTATCGTGGCTGGCCTGCTCGGTAACAAGTTGATCAAAGACTGTGCCGTAATCCTCGTAGATTTTCTGCATCTCATTGATGTGGCTGGCCACCTTCTCCATGGCCCTGAGCGCCTCTGCACGGGCAACAACCAAACAAAGTCTTAGCAGTGATCAACGGGCAAGCAGGGGACATCTCAACACCGAATGGAAAATGGCAAAAAAAAGCTGAGTGTGTTTGTATACAGTCAGTGTGTATATATATATATATTGAAGTCTATAAGCCTACCCGTGAGGTGGTAGTGCTCTTCGCTGTTGGCGTCAGTGAGGGAGACCAGCTCCCTGAGCAGCAGGGGGTACTTGAGAACTCTTTGCACTGGTTTAATCAGATATGACTCCAGGGTGGATGAGTGCTGCTTGGTGGGGTTCCTTGCATCCAAAAATTCCTTGAAGGCACGATCTGTCTTGGCTTAAAAACAAATACACCAAATTGATACTACTTAGGGACAGAATCAACTCACAACAAGACTGTGTGGCAATTACAGTAATATATGAGCAAATGACTATATATAGTAAATAGACATGAACCAAAATATTTAATATAGCTTAAAAGTAACAATACAACTAATATACACAACAATGCACATTACATGCTCATAAAATTAATGAATTGCTCACAAGTTTGAATTACAATTTTTCTGACGTATATTGTGATTTCGATTTACCCCCCCACCCCCCCCTCCAAATCATCTTTCAAGGCAATATTCACTAGGTACAAATACAGCAGAAATTACATCACACCAAAAAAACATTACAACATCACTGCACATAAATATAAGATCGTATGTAATCTCCCCATATTTTTGTCATAAACTTCAAATGGAGATTGACGGCTGAGAGATATGGTCTAAAATGTGTAAAGAAATAAATATATGCCAAATAAAGTCCCTTAGCAAAGCTTGATTTATTTAAAACACAAGGATAATGTTATTTTGAGACCTATCATTGTGTAGATCACATAAGTCAAAACAGCACATACAGTACTACTATATTAAATATTAGACTTTTGACCTTATAAGGACCTCGTCCTGGCTTACCTAAGATGTGTGCTTACTATGTCACTGTTCAATGTACTATTTTCTGCCAATTTGCTTTTCATATCTGGTTGCGCTCTGCTGAAACATGTTTTCCACCCACACTTCTCTGTAAAGCACACTTGTACATCGAAGCACTTTTTATAGTGTTTGGCGACAACATTAGCTTAGCAATTAGCGTCTCTCTTGCTCAGTGTAGTATTCTAAGGCTCCTGTCCGCCTTTAGTGATAACGATACAGCTCATTTTGCTGGCATGCACGATTACACTTAAGCCACGCCAGCTAGCAAGTGTAGTTCGTAGTATTGCCACGAGTTGGCAGGCCCCCTTTGGATTGGTGATGTTGGCGGGAGACCGTGTTTGTGTGTGAGATTGATAACAATACAGTCTTACACATTGATGTCCAGCTATTGTGACACACAAGTATTATGATATGACTGTCACTGGTTTCACAGCAAAGATTGCTTTTTGGTTTGGTGATTCACTCTCTCCTTAAGACATACACCTCACTTGTAGAGTGTTTTGTGTTGCATGTAGTCAAAGTCAGGTGTGACCAAGCTCTAAGAGCCCAGTGCAGAGTCACAGTGCAATAATATAGCTCCAGCAGGGGGTAGTGTAGGCTTCCCCTTAACCTGCCATCAGCTGCAGTTGTTTTAACGCTAGGCAACAAAATAACTTAATCTTAATTCATGCTGCAGTTGAAACGATGACAAAACTGTTCTGCCACCGTCATCACTATAGAGGTGAATATAAGTGATAATAGAGGACAAATCTTTTCCTTGAGCAACATGCTTGCATCGTGGGAGGCCATTAATGTATTCATTATAGCACCGCCAGCTGCAGACAGGCAGCTCAGTCGACACCTCCCAGACTAATTGGCAGGCAATTAACAAGGCGACAAGTAAACAAGGAAGCTAGCCTGTGGCATTATGTTAGGAAGGAGGGAGGTGATGAAGACGGCAGAGATAGCCATCTATTTATCTGGATCGGCTTGACACACTTCCAGAGTGTCCTTGGATCAACTAGATGCGATCAGGCGGCGACACTTTACACACACACATACTGTATAGTTGGTTAGTGCAGTGAAGGTGTGTATTGGAATGTTTTTTTTTTAAAATAGCATTTCCTTCAGTGCATTAAATGTTGTTCCCAATACTTGCAGAGAATAAACAGCATGTGAATTTCCTCTCCGTAATGCTGACCTATTAAAGACTTGTCTGAGTATCTAATCCTATTAAATGCCCTGCAGCTTACACTGAGAAATGTGCCGTGTAATTCTGATAATGGGTCAAAATGACCCATCACCCTCCTCCAACCTTGGTGGCAAAGAAGCACACCCTCTTATAGTTCTGGACAGCGTTGCCAAATAGTGCTGGACAGGCCGGTGTGATCACCAGCATAAATAATTTGGAAATGCCTACTCTTTCACATTCAGGGGATGATGCAAGGATATATATCTCAGGTTGTCGAGGGCATACTGCATACGCTTTAAATCTGGAAGTGATAGTATTTAGAAGGTTAATTGAAAGGTTATCCAAATGTTAATGTTTGTAAAAGAGGTACGTATTATCTTTTTTGTTATGCAACCTTGGATCGAGAAATGATAGTGGTAATGGTAAGCAGAGCCTCCCTTCTTGCAACTCTTAGACTGTGGAGTGCTGTGAGGTGTGACTGATGCAACACAGTTGCAAGGATGCTGAGTTAGCAGATGGAGATCCAGGATTTTTCAGGTTACATTCTGGGATCCAAAAAGGTAATCACAATATGCTTCAGTGCTCTTCTACGACCTTGAAAAGCACAACCACAATAATATACTATCTATAATGTTAAAACTAATTCTTAGCCATGATTTAATAGTCAACGTCATGTACTTTAAAGAATTCGAGCTGTAAACGCTAAGGATGGTTATTATAAGAGCAGCTGCTTGCTGATGCGATAATTAGCCAACTAATGGTGACTACTATCGGTGATTAGTCGACAAGCAACCTAGTCTGTCTTATAATCAACATGTAGTACCTCTTTCCAGGACCTTCTGCACCTTGATGTGGTTGGCACAGAATCCACTGTAGAGCTTGAAGTGGTCAGCATAGTACAGGAAAGAGCCCCCGAGAGAAAACAGAAGCTTCTGTCAACGGACAAACAGAAGAGGTGAGCGCACAATGCAAAACAAATAAAGCAGTGTGAACATGTCAAACACTCCCAACCTCCCTCTCTTGGGAGACGAATGGAGCGCTCCGTTCTCCCGTCCTCTCCCTCTCACCTAACCTCTAGAGTATAGCAGCTTTCAGCACCTCACAATCTGACCAGTGAACCACTACCGCGATCAATAGACCCCGTGCCTTGTCATGTCAAGCCTATAAATCAGCCGGCAAACCTCATGCCACGCCGTCTCAATTATTTATCATCCTCAAGCAATCAGTGTTGACAACTTTGTCTGCAGAGGCGGCTCAATAAAGTCCACCTGAGTGATATCTACCTGAAATCTTTGGCCAATTCTTCAAAAACAAGAAAGTCTATCTAACCTTGAACTGTGAGGGCGTCTCAAGCGTGCTGAAGTCAGGGGAGGAAGCAATCCTCTCTTCTAGTGTCTGCAGGAAGACCCTCTGGAAGTCTAACATCTCTGGCAGACTGCCGAACAGACTCTCCATCTGGGGGAAACACGGAAAGGCGAAGAATTGTGGGTGTAGCCAAGTGTGAGAAAGACGAGAGAAGGGAACAGGCTGAGGGAACGTGAGGTAGGGAGGCCAAGATAGCTTGTAATTCATAACACAAGTCAGACAGGCACCCTGGAGTGCAGTAAAACCTCCACTCTGATGCCTTCATCACTTACAAAGGCACTTAAGGAACAAGCAATGGCTCTGTTATAAATGTAACACACACATACATCCACGCATACCTACGCATTCTCTCTCTTCACACACATATACACGGACCAAGGGTCAGCGCACCCTTCATTAAAAGCCATTCGGGGGCTAACGCGACCTTGTCCATTTTGTGTCCAGCCACTTCCGACTTTCCCATAATGGTCTGTTAATTTGCCCCACTGCTTGGTGGCCTATCGACTGGTGTTATCTTGAAAGAAACCTTCTGGGTTTGAGGTCACAACTGACTAAATATATTACATACACTTAAGTAGCAATACAATTTAAAAAATAACTAGACAAAATGCAATTTTTCTACAGAAATTGTGTGGGAATGCTGAAAAGCTGAATGCTATTAGCTGAATGCTAAGATTTGAATGCATATGCTTATGAATTAAATTGAAAGAGAAATGACTAAAGTACTCAAATGTGGTCCGAGAGGGGTTTGAACCCAGGTAGTCCGTGGTGGAAGGCAATTGCTCTAACCACTGAGTTAACAAAAATTGTTTGAAATCATGGCTAATAGCGTATTTATTTTTGAAAGGTGTCATCTGATGCTGAAAGCTAGCATGCATTTAATCATTTCAGTGAAATTATAATGCATGTCTTGATAAGGTAGTCAGTTGGTATACATGTATATCACTTAAAATCATGGCCATGGATATATTTGCAATGTACAGTCAAAGGTGGGATTCGAACCCGCGACCTCCTGGTTACTGGACAATGCACTTTACCAACTGAGCAGTATCAGACAAGTGGTAATGATAAAACGTTGTATGTATGAAAGTGGGCGTGGAAAGTGGGACTTGAACGAATGGGGAAAAGTTGATACTTAATGTTAAATTGTGCGAATACTGTTAAGTAATGTGAAATAAGACAATATATACCCCAGGAGGCGGGATTTTTTGAAGCAAGTTGAATTTGAACGATGGAAATCGGAAGTATTATGTGGGAGTTGTTACACAGCAAAAACGTGTGGAGAATAAAAATCACAACAACATATGTGCTTCAGTATTCCCACAATTAGCATATGAAATACTTTAGGTAGTCACAGCAACAGAATGCATGAGTGAACAATAAATGTGTTGAAACTCTTGCCTGAAATGATGAAGGTAGTAATGTTGTGAAGATAGAATGATACATCATCTTTGTCAGCTTGGGTAACCTTGCTCCAATTATTTTCCAACTGTGTTGTAGAGAGCAGTAAAATTGCACTCGTTGCTACCGAGTGTTGAAATGTATTATTTCTCCATTTCATCCACACATAACAATTACAGAAATAACCTTAACTCGTATGTGATGGACAATTGACTGTAAATCCCATTTCTCCTTAGGGGAACAATTACAGGTTTTTCCTTCTTCCTATGCTGCAGTATATGAGGTTAGTTGAAAAGGTGGCCTTCACAGGCACGTCCCTTTGGGAAGGTCATAGTATGGGGGATGCTAATTTGTCCTGCCGGCATTCACACTGGTAATGAGAAAGATATGGCCTGGCTGGGCTGGGCTGGGTTTATCGTCATCACCGCGGGGTAATAAACACTCAATGCATTTCATGTTGTGTCGACACATTTTGGCCACCTACCTCATCCAGCGTGAGGAAAGTTTCATTTTGTAGGGGTTTAAGGTAGATCTCGAACAAGCAAGCCAGGTCCTGCACACAAAAGCCAAAAAGAAGGTGAGTGGAAAGAGTATATATTTCCTCTTGACGTGCCTGTCATTTAAAGGCTCCTTCATCTTCACATCAATTCTCATTTTATGACCTCTAAAAGGCCTCGTCCAGACGGAAGCAAAGCCGGCTTTGTTCCTCAAACAAATCTCGTACAATCAGAATCATTTTACGACTTGCGTTTGTCCAAAAGAAGACGCTGAGGACGTTTAATGGCTGTAATATATATGCCAAGTCTGGAGTGGCGCTGTAGCGCAGCCACAGGGAGTTAACAGAAAGCGTAGAAGAAGAATCAGCGAAGAAGACGGACACTTAAAAAAAAACGTTATTGCAATCTAGAGAACAAACATGGCTTTGCATGTATCAAAACAACATGAAAACGACGAACACAGGAGAAGTGACAATGGCGGGTGATTCAAGTAAAACACCGCTTTTTGAACATGGGAATAAAGAAGCAAAATATTTTGCTGCAAAAGCATAAGCAAGCTAAGGAGGCTGCGCCAACGACTACCACACGGCTATCCGCCATTGTTGTTGACAGAGTGACGGTTCGTGCGCAATCACGCGATAATTGGAGCATAAGTAATCAATCTGCAACAATGCGAGGTCATCGAGCTGCGACCATTACGTCATCGCTGGAGGAGTATCATGCCTAAGGTGTCCAGACGGACGCGTACCGGGTGCGTATTGAAATCTTTCCACTCTGGAGCCCGGTTTCAAAAGTGATCGGTTTCAAGCTCTGAAACCGCGCTGTCATGTGGTCGGATGGCTTAAACAGTAAGAAACTTGTGAGGATACATTGAAACTGGCTTTCGTTTGGACGGGGCCTAAGTCTCCCACAGTGCCTCACTTCAAGCTTCCATCTAACCATCTCTTGCAGGACACTTTCCCCCAACCGATTCAGACTAGTATCTGGTATCAGTGGAGATATTCTCGTTAGGTTAGATTTACGATTGAGCGCCCTCCTTTCTGAAATACATGAGACTCTTTTGCACGCAGCCTACGATGCATGGACTCGGGCTAACAGGCCAGCGCCAATGCACGTTTAAAAATGCAATCGCCTCAGCTACGGCTGAAGAGGAGCAATGCAGGAGGGGCGGGAGTTCATGAAATGAGAAGTTGAAGAATGCAGCTCGGAAAATAAAACAACCTGTCAGCCATGATTAGCATTGCTGAGAAAAGAAGATCATGGGATGTGGTTGTTCAATGGATGTCAGGGAGGAAAAGGTCAGACTGGGAAACAAAAAATGATTTGGGTGGGGGGGGGGGAGATGAATAAGGCTCGACATGAGAATGGGTAGGAGGTGCTCTATGGAGAGGCACACTTGTTATATGCACAGTATTGTGTGCTGAATATATCCAATTAGAGGCCTAAAATTTCAAAAGACTAAATTAGCTCCTTAATGAAAGCAATATTTTTGTTTATTTCAAGAAAATGTATCCCTCGTGGTTGTTTTTCCTCACTTAATTGCCTGTTGATGTTTAAATCAGATAAATCAATTCTCACCTTCACATAGGACTTCTCTGTGTCCACCAGCTCCTGAATGACCTTGCGCAAGCGCTCAGTGCCACTCATGTGCTTGGGGCAGGGTCTGAGAAGAGCGCCATCCCCCTTGGGGCCCGGACCTAAATCGATAGGCTGCTTCGTTGGCGGCTCCTTTGTGTCCTCCATCGGACCGCCAGTGGCTGAAACTTCTCCTTCCTGGAAGGACTGGTAGAGGTTGCACACCGTGTCCACACTCTGTAGGGGGCAACAACAAGTTAGATTTCATTTTAAAATGTAATTAAACCGGTCAGATGGATAAAATAGTCATCACGTTTTGCTACAGGGGCATGTGTGCACAAAATCACTCACACATTAGGTATGGCTGTCCAATTGAATTAAATTCAATACAAGAACTCCATAAAAAAAAATCTGTGATTATTCTGCAGTATCTCATTCCGCATGTTAACTCCATAGTTATGAAATAAAAATATCGCTACACAATGTACATACCAAGTGAATCTCATGGGCCTACTACTAGCATAGTGGGGGGTTGCAGTAATTGTTGTTTTCTAATTGGTTTTGCATCAAAGACTATAGTCCATAATTGCGTTATGAAAGATGTGACTGAATCTCCCAGCAGATAACGTTAAGAGTTTTCACATGATGCTTCTAAAACAATAATGGTCAATTTTGCTAATTTGTGTCACATAAGTTGATGAGAAATTAACATGGTGTAGGATCCGAGTAGTCTTCTACTGTAGTTACGTTAATGGACGAATAGGGACTGTGCTCTAGGACCGGGCCGATATTCAGTATTTTGAAAAATATCAGCATCGGCCTTTTTTGAAGAAAATGGTCTTAACTTCAGGGAACTATTTATTTAAATGTTCTGTTCATTTATAAGAGATGCTGCCGACCCTGGGAACTCTCTGCGCCTTTTGTGGTTGTTTAAATTAAAACTAAGATAAGTAAATAAAAACAAACATTTCAGATATTAAAAAAAAATAATTAAACAAAATTTCCTTTAGAAAACAATAGAGAGATATTTACTTGTTTAAGTTTTTAATTGAACTTTTTAAGACATGTTAATGGCCCTGGGAGTTTCCTGAACTTTTAAAACACTAACTTTTAAAAGTCTATTGACTATAAGATATTTTTGTAACTCCAATATTTAGCAAATCCTAAAAGTTGTTCAATAAACATATGCTTAAAATAATGTAACAAAGTCAAGAGTTGCTGTTTATATTTTCATAAATTTTGATGCCAATATTTTCCCTTTTAGTGGAAATAAATATCAATTCCAAATATCCATGATCGGCCTTGACTACTAATAATCATTATCGGCACTGAAAAATACATATTGGTCTAGCTCTACTGTGATTAGCTCATTTCCATGAGCATCATTTACTTTACTTCTGCTTACTTTCTTAATCATGCATGACTTACGACTGTATTACACATAGAAGCAAACATTTTAATCTGCCATACTGCAAAATCTAGCTTGCAGTAAGAGAAAAATCAGAAAATGAGTTTAGAATGTCTTGTTCTCTATACAGTATAAGGGAAATAATTATCTCTAAATTACACAGTGAGTGACTGACGCCACTTTTCCATTAAACTGCGTGCATTTTAAGTGATTTGTCAATTGTGAGTATACTTCATCAAAACCAACCTCTTAATGTCTTCGGAGAAGAGCTATGTAAGCAAAACACTAGATCATTAGCACCAGGCTTGACTGCAGCGATGCACACATCAATTATGGTTGCATTTCAAGCCAAAAATAGTGTCGTCAGTGCTGAGCAGTCAAAATGTAGAGTACATTTGAGGCACATCCTACTCGGACAACGTTATTGTCATGAAGCTTCCTTCTTCGACACAAGGTAATTCCCTGTTGCAGAGGTCACCTAAGGGGTTTCTAGTCTGCAGAACAGTGACACAGTGAGTGGAGGGCCACCGTGGTCAGCACTCCGCCTTCCTGTGTGTGCCTGAGTGGGTGGGTTGATATTTCAAATATTGCACATGTGAGCGTTCAGGTGGACCTCATGGCTGAAGACCGTACAGTCATGAGCAAAGATCAATGTGTCCCATACAGCAGGCGTTACTTTTAAGTGTGACAGAAAGCCTGTCCAAGTCATTCAGCACTTAAAATCACATACAGCAGTGTCAGCTTTAAAACACAAAACCCCCACCTTGCAATCTGCTCCAAATAAACCCACAGAGAAGCCATTCAATGAGCCTACACTCATCAGCTGGCTCAGTGCAGCATGGCCTCCCCAGAGGCACTCCTAAATGTGGCTGGGAAAGTGTGAGACACAGTACAAGGGAAGACAAGGAAGTGCTATGCCTGCATGGGTTCTTTTATGGGCCAATTCTTTTGGCTTTGTCATTATAAGGCGATAGGACGCTCAAAAACACATGCACTGCAGATGACATACAATTACTACATATAACTATACTAGTAAAGATATATGTACTACTATGTACATATTTGGGCGGCATGGCTCAGTGGCAGAGTGGTCGTCTCCCATCCGTGAGATCGTGGGTTCGATCCTCACCCCTGGTGACCATGCCGAAGTGTCCTTGAGCAAGGCAATGAAGCCCGATTTGCTCCCAGTGGACTTCAATTTACTGTAGTATTTACATTTTATATTTAAATAGACAGTACTTATCTTGTTTCTCCCATTGCTGTTTTTAATGCCATTTTATATGGCTGGACGGCTCCATGGCTTATAAAATCGAAATAGATATGTGCGTGGCTTAGTGTAGCAGGTTGCTAGCAGATCTTATATGACATCTGTATCCTGCCACACGTGCTTAGAGAATCTTACCCATTAGCAGAAACATTTGACAACCAAGAACACAAATAATGCATGTCACAGACGACTGCTAGGTATCTCTGCAGACATTTTCTCAAAAGTGGATGAGAGCGTACTTCCTCTGCCTAGTGGAAAAGTCAGTACAGTTTTATTTACAATGTGTATGCATGAATCATTTATACTACATACACATCTATTTTTACAATACTTTTCCCAAGATAGAGTATCCATAATGCTGTATCATGTGCTCATGAACTCGTCAAAAAATGTTGGACCGCAGCATTTCCAATACGATATATGGGAAGGATGTTGCAGCCGCACACAGTGCCAACACACCAACACAATATTCAATCAGGTGGGAGGACGGGGGAGATTGCCTGAAGGAAATATAGGAGGTTGAAGGATATCAGAGCGACAAATTCATCAAGACGCCCAGTAGCCTTAAACGAGGGATCGCTTGTGGAGACTGATAATAGTCACATCGACCATTTGTTTGAGCTATGGGCAAATGGAGGCCCACAAGCAACAATATATGTATGTCCGGTGGCACGCTGTCACTTAAGTGCTGACCTAATTCCCACAAACATGGATGATGCTCAAGTTACACACAACTCATAATGGAGGGTACAGGGTTAGGAGAAATTAGTAACAAGCTTGACAGGAAGGTTGTGAATGTACCCACAGGAAGGTGCCTAACATCTTACAAACCATCCTTGGAGCATGATAGAGAGTGAGAGTGAGTGAAGGGGACGACGACTCCACACCACAACGGAGAAAATGTGATTGCCTCGCAACAATTCTACCAACACTGCCCGACAGCTAGCCCAAATAACCCATTAAGTGCAGCGGACGGGAGGCGGAGAAAAGCCTGGCAGCACTGCAGACAATTCCTTCACAGGTTTTTCTCTTTGACAGCTCAGTCATGTTTCTGCCTCTTTTCACTCCTTGTGGCCAAAGTTCATTTCAAAAGGACACCATAAGTAAATATGAAGTGTGGCACTGGTTTACTTGTTTCCTTTTCAATTGGCACATAGAGTCACCTGCTGTAACACACTTTTTTCAAGTATATAAACATATATAAATACAATGCTCTTTAAAAAAAAAAGGACAATTTAAGCTTGATGCTGTAGTTCTACATGACTACCTGCAACTACATTCACAATAATAAATGTAGTACTAAATTATTATTTGAGAGTATCAAACAAACTTGACTTTGGATTGGTGGGTACCGATACCTAGTATCAGTATTGGGCCAATAGCCACCCATATTTCAAGGTATTGGTACTCGCAACGGTGGCCATTTTATGGCTATTTTAAGATCAGGAACTAGAAATTTGAAAAACAGAAAATTTAAAAGTTCATGGAATTTTAAGGAAAAAATGCTTTATTGTGGTATAAAGGTCTTCATAATTATATGTCATTGTTTTCGTTGGGAAATGTTATGTATCAAAAAGTACTAGTGGTATCTGTACTCTGTATCAGTATTAGTGACTGCCAGCGTTGAGTACTCGTCTGGGTCTGAAAAAAAAGTGGTATCGAACATCCCTCATCATTACTATCATTGAAAAGGTAAAAAAAAATAAAAATTTGATACAGCTGTTTTAGCTTACTAGATGGCTTTTGATTGTGCAAATGTACCTAATGTAGTGGCCTCTGAGTGCAATGCATCATAACCTCCAGCCAATTTGTGGTTATTGTTGCTACTTTGCCCTCCTCTGCTCACCATGAAGAGTAACCTGTAGAGCAGCCTCCATGCTGCTGTGGCCTGTCGCTGCGTTCTTCTGGCCAGGGAGGATCCTTTCCGACGCAGCCTGCCTCCCCTGGATGTCGGCATGGTGCTTCCACGGAAAGTATATGCAGCCCAATCGACACCCACACAAAACAGAGAAATATCGATTTCCTTTCCGTTTCCCCCTCACGGCTAGGCCAGCTCCAAAACAAATCTAGTCTTCAGTCCTTGGGGTAAACACTTGCATGTTATCCAAGCCGTCGTTCCGTGCTGGTAATAGTCAGTGATACACTGGCTGTGAGATTGTCTTGCATATCAATGCGGAGCGGACTTTCTGTCCACTTGGTTTGTGTACTCTCTTTCAGAATCTCATGCATCCCTCTGTTTCTGTTTCGTCCGTTTCTCAGGTGTCCCTAATCCTCAGTCCTCTTCCCCTAGCCTCTCATTTAAGCATGTGACTTGTATGTATATAATTCCAGAGAGCTGCAAAACGAAGCGGTGTGTGTAGCATCCGTACACAGCCTCAATAGGAGCAGTACAATGTAGACGGTTCTGGCTTGTACCGCCAAACACAGAGGAATGGCTGACTCAAAAATGGGAGGCTGCAAGCTCACTGAGGAAACAGAGCAGGAATGCAAACAACGGCCATTACACAGGAATTCCTTTTACCAGTAAAAAAAAAAATGTATTGCTGTTGGTCTTTGAGAAACAATCTTTAATATAGTGATCTGTTCGTAATAAGAACAGTCTCAGAATCGCAGCTTTAGAAAAAGTGTCAAGGTTCTATGCAGGAAAGTCCAGTTCTTTTTTTATTCTTTTTTTTTATATCAATATAATCCACTCCATCAACCCACACAAGTATAATGTTAATAAATTTCTGTTTAGTCGCAGCGACCGAGTAAAAACATGCTTTGTTTGCCATGTGCCTGATTGCTTCAATCAGATCGAAGATTTTGATGGGTCGGGAGGAAGTTCGTGAACAAGTCAAGAAAAGACTTGAATAGTGAATCGCAAAACAAAAGAAAGTATGTCACATGCAAATAGACAAAATTTGTCCTGTACATTAAACACGATACAAAAATGCTGCAGTCTTATCAGTTTGATTGTGTCCTAAGGGTTTTTGTAAAACAAAACAAACACAAAGCTGTCAAAGATGTCTCGATTGCCACCAACACTTCAATGAAGTCTTGAGACACACAGCACAATTTCTTCTGCAAATGAAACACTTCCATCATCTAATGAGCAGTTGAGATGCCCCATTTTAGCTGAAGTAAACACGGGCGGAATTAGAATGGAGGACAAACAACAAACACCTTATGGGATTGCTTTTCTTTTTGCTTGGATGAAACTTGTCAAAAGAGCAAGAGAACTGTAACTGTGACCTGGTGGCCAGCTGTCGGCCGTGATTCATCTGTCAAGATAGTGGACAACAGTGGTGAATTTTCAAAGCTCAATAAAAGAAGACCTGCGCTCATAAATCAAACAGAGCGGTGGGGAGGCGAGAAGAGAAGAGATGAGAATGTGTACTGGTGCTGTTCCGCTACAATCCAGCACATTTACCCTTTTATTATTCATTCTAAACAAATATTATCCCACGTCTCATATCAGAAGCCTTTGGGAGAAAGTGCGTGTTTTCATAATGAAGCCATCTTCAGATTAAAGCACCCATTCCCTTGAGTCCCAAGGCTCTTTTCACATCCACTCCAATGTACGAAAGCTGCTACAGAGGAAAATAATACTGGCCCCATACAATATTTTCATTAAGTTGCTGAATGAAAGCTTAAGGGCGGATGCTTGTTGATAACATTGACCAGAGCATGAAGAATAAGTTGGTGACAAACAAATTACGCCAGAAGGTAAACCAAATAAATCGAAATAATGCACTAACACACAGTCAACTGCGGTAACATGTCTCCACTGTAAACTACAAGTTGCAAGTTGAGGTACAGTGCAAGATGAATTGTACTTAATGCAGTGGGGTATATTTGTGCAGAATGACACAGATTCCTCAAAACACATTCCACCAGGTCCGACAGCTCATAATTACCAATCGTTGGTTCCTTTTGGCGTCATTCTGGCAGGACAAGCAGTTTTCCACATTGTGCCCCAAGCATGCCAGCTTGTCTTTAAGGAAGCGTCCTAGGCTGAGCAGCACCGAAGCTAGGAACAGATCTTTCTCCTCAGCTTCAGAGTTGGGAGGCCAGAACCAGCACATGGCTAGCAGTGAGCAAAGGGCCTGAGCCGGAGACTGGTCTTGCATGAAGAGCTCAATTAAGGTGGTGAGGTACAGACTCGGTCCAGGGTCCTCAGTGTTCACCGCTGGAGACAAAACAGCCACACCAACAGCCAGGGTGGTGTTGGACACCTCTAGTGTGGTCATTGCAACCAGATCTGTGTCATGGTTCGTGTTTCCTGTGGCTCTGTCCGTCTCTTCTGTTTTGTTTTCAGTCTTAAATGTTGATTTCCAGCAGCGTGGACTGACAGGAGCAGACAGGCATTAACTGCACCGCCAGCCAGTAAACCCAGATTATTAGCTTGCTCACAGCCAGATGGCTGGCGGCTGATGGGCTTAGTCATAATACACACCTCCCAAAGTTGCAGCTCCACCAAAAAACAGACCCACATATGCATTTAAAACAGATTCTCCAAAGTTAAGAGAGAGGACGACTGTAGCTGCGAGCAAGAGGAGATCATGTTTTTGGAAAATGATACTGCCTAATATCTAAAGGCAACGACTCTAAGATACTTTTTAAACTCAAAGACCCAGGAGGAAAACTGAATCTGAATATTTCTATTTGTTTCTTTGTCACATATTAAGAGTTTAAAAACTCCTCTTAGAGAGGGAAGGACTCAAATAGACGAGGCTAAGACCAAAATAAGGAAATGCTTTAAAACTTGGCTAAGAGGCAAATCCCAGCAGCATCATACTGAACAGCCATCATGAAAAAAAATTCCAATCCTATGGTTCCTTCACAGTCCATTTAAATGCTCTTACAGAAAGAAATGTCCGTCTGCTATTTAACCTTTTGTTTAATACAAGGCATGACAGGAAACTATGTTACTATACATGTCAAACAGCATGGCTATAACTACAAGAGAATTAAATTCAGCCTTTACAAGAAGTGGACCCTTAACATCAAGGAAGCACGGTGGCAGACCACCAGAGAGCCATGACCTCCTTACCTACAACACACAACAGGATTGTTATGTTTTATTGAATTGTGCAATCCATCCATCCGCTATCTATAATGCTTTAGGGGGCACGGGGGCCTGCAGCTTATCATAGGTGACTTTAGTCACACCCACGGGAAGAGAGATTGAGATTTTGCCGATTCACATCCAGGCGGCTGCATGGCCACTTCTTTAAAACAACATGCAATGCACTACAATTTCGAATGCCTTATGGCAGTTGTTCAGGGCAAATTCAGTCGAGTCCTCCAATCAATTGGTTGAGTTCATAATGGCACCACAACATTTGCATTCAACTGATGGGCCTTCGAGTGCTGAATATTTAACGGCATAAACTCACAGGCACAGGAATTACAATCAGTCCCAATAGTAAACAAGACTGTTAACTCTGCCTAGTAAGCACTTCACCTATAACATACACAGAGATCTCTCTAGTGTAATTAGAGTAAATTAAAATGCACTGGACCAATTAATCAAAGGGTAGCCAGACGAGCAAGCCAGTTGATTACAAGTTGTGACAAGAGGCTTGAAATTGGTCCTTCCTTTTCCATTCATCTTTATTGACTTTCACAATGACATGCACACACGCCGTCTTACCCAGCAACATGATTTTCTTCTCCCTCGAAAATAGATCTCTCACTTTACAACACAGAATTCTTATTTACAATATCACCATGTTTTTGTAACATCTTCATAGTGACGTATTGTTATAGAAGAACAATCTTTTCCGCTGTGCATAGAGTGACAAAATAATTTGCATTCAGCACATTCATAGACCCCTCTACACACGCGCACACACGTTTCTTCCATTCGTTCCTCCATAAAAGACAAATGCTGAGCCTGAGCAGCAGTGGTGCAGTGCAGAGGGACTGACTCATGTCGCCACTAGGAAGAAATCAAATGATAACGGAAGAGCAAAGTAAAGCAGATGAGGCGCTCCACTACGTTCGCTATACGACCACAGGTCAACTTTTGTCAAGTCATGGCAGCCACTACAATTAACAGTGGTTTCCAGGCATTGGGCCTACTGTACGGTATGATGAGGGCAAATGAGCAGAACCTCACAGCTCATTCTCTTTATGCCTCTTCAGTCATGTCATTCCCAGTGTTGCAATTCAGAACATGCAATTACATTGCATGAATTGAACATGCATCGATGCAAGACAATGAATGAATATGCATCGACACACATTGGCTTGGATGCTTCCAGACATGGCTACATCATTAACAGATGGCTTTTCATGACAACCATACACACACATTACCACTCTCAATAAACATCAGCATACTCATTCCTCCCGACTACATTACAGCACTGAGGCATAGCTCCCACAAGGCCCAGCCGGGCTCACGCTCATTTTAATGACTTCATTAAAGTTACTTTAGATATTGAAAAACCAACCAGATCTTTAAGAACCATCAACACAGAAATAGAGGCACAATCTGCCATAATAATTCATCGGGGACAACCATTTGGCATGTTTATAGAGGAGATATTTTAAAAGAGCTTGAGAAGAGATGCAGGATTGTCTTAAAACCGGAATGCACTATGCCATAAAGATGATACCTGCCACCGCAGCTGATAAGATGATGTTTGAGTGAATGTCAGGCTAACGGGGTATCTGACAACTGTTTATTTAGCCCAAAGCGGCAAATCTCACTGTGTGTCCATGCAGCAAGTAGCAGAGTGTGTCTGTTGTTAGCTGAGGAGTTACGTTGGTTAAGGGGTGACTGAATGCATGCCAGTGATCCTCCCAGCTATAGAAAGACTGACGCGTGTGTGAGTGTTATTTCTTCCCTCACTGATCATTCTGCATGACAGTAATAAGCTGTGTTTATACCAGTGGCTATGCTATGATGGAGCGTTCTAATTATGGTAATCTGAGGAATTGGTGCCAGTCTGGTTTCAGACAACCACACAGCCACAGCTGTGACAGCGCACGTGCACGTGCACACACATACATTCTGGAATAATAGAGACACATAGCGTATGTGAAGTGGGTGTCTGCATGACAATGGAAACATTCTCTTTAGCTCCACCCACCTTGCTGAGCTGAACGGGCCTGTATGCGCAGTGGGAGTGAATCTCCAGCCCGGCACACATGGACTCACTAACTTCAGCTGCAGTGCACAAGTCTGAAAAGAGAGAGCGAGAGAGAGGAGGGGGTTAAATTGTAGGTATGCATGTTTCTCACATCACTGTAACATTGAAAAGAATGCTTATTGAATTTGAGTGACCACTAAACACAAGCAACAGTGTCTGAAAGTCATCAGAGGCGCCTACCAAAAGCTGGAAGGTCTATAAATGACAATGGCATTCAGTCATTTACCAAACAAGACAAAACAATCTAAATCCAGTCATTGTTATAAATATAATTTGACATCTTGTCTCTGAAAATACAAGCGACACATTAGCTATGTTTTCATGAAGGCATTCGTAATGTAAAATTGAAGAGCCACTCTGACAAGATATTTTTAGATGATTTCTGATATGGCCTACAGCTCATTAAATTCAAGGTTCTCGTTCCAAACTGTGTAGCAGTTGGCACATGAAAAGACTTTATCCCTGATTGTAGACTGGGAGGTAAGCCAATCTGACAGCACGGAACAAAAGAAAACTTCTAGACCTCCTATGGAGCTAAACGTGTCCTTTCTGAACCGGCAATCGTTGTCAACCAAATTGCAGAAGATATTTAATTTGAATTTGATTGGTCTGTCTTACACATTAGTGAAGACAGAAGACAGAAGACAGACAGCTTTCTCAAAACAATTTGTGTCTGACAACTACTAATTCCTCTCCATCAGTGGTGATTTCCCTACCCCCTGCTCAGACAGCGTGGGATCATGTGCCCTCTAGAGACTGAGAAGAAAACTGCAGACACTTTGATCACACAGTTTACTGTAATGAGGCTTTCAAGTCATTAATCCCTCAGAGTTTAATTAAAGATACACCAAGGAAAGGCTATGCTAATGAATTACTACCATCAAGATAACGCAAAATGTTCTGACTGTTTTTTTGGAAATAAAAGCAATAAAAAGGCATGACAATGTGTGTGCATGCTGTGGGAAAATGTGATCTGCACAGTGTGGTTCATTTCATTCTAATCACGCTGCTTATTAATGTGTCATTTTGTTTATTTTGGAAAGTGCATTTCTCTTGCAAACAAAAATCACAGGTTCAGGTCTGCTTTTCGAACCTTCAGCATAGCAACAACAACAATTATAATTTCAGCTGTAAATGTATCACACTAAGTAATGGATAAATTAAATATGTATTAGAAGCAGCCTCTCACAGAAAACGGCCTGATCGGTCAACAAGACAAGGTGAGAAAATTGGTGGCGTGCGTGCTTGCGTGTGTTTTATACCAACACTTCTTTTAAGAAGTACTGACCAGAGTATGCACACTCAATAGACAAGACTCTTCATACCGCACACCTTTTCAAGCTAACTAGATTCAATAGAACAGCTACTGTATAAAGTAGCGTTTTGATTTAATACCGTTGTAGAAGTTGCATGTTCTGATAATGTAGATGTATTTTATTTGTACAAAGGCACCTGAGGAGGATTTGGCTTTGAGCTTGAATGTCGGAGGAGGAACGAGGTGAACAAAGGCACCGTTTTGAGGCGGGGGTCCATCCCGCCTTAGGCACATGTTGAGGGTTTGCTCAGCAAACAACGTCTGGATCAGTGTCAGGTCCAGACCTGATACGTTGCAGCCATTCAGCATCAGAATCTCATCACCTGCACGTAAACCTGGAATACAAACACAAAACAAGATAAGGTCCACTGGCATGTAACACATTATGAAGTTTTGGGGTTTATCTGTCATTGCTCTTGGTACCTTCAGTGAATCCCAGTCCATCGGGGAGCACCTCACTGACAAAAATCCGACTGTTCTTTTGATTATCTATAAGTCCTGTTACTGCAAATCCTGGAAAATATAGAGAAGGACAGTATGAGGATAAAGCTGAAGTGTGAAGCCTTTTCAACACTGACTTACCAAAATCTCCATTGCCGCTTATCCTGCTCATTCGCAGTGTAAACATATTAACTGGGACCACCTCCAATTGGCCGCCAACCTGAAGGGAAATATCAGACAAATCAAAACTACTACGCAAACAAGTGTATCGCAAAGAGCATGCTGTGTCTGCTTGCTCTCCTCACCAATTCGCAGACAAGCTCGCCAGGCGCGACGGATCGAATCTCAGTGTCCTCTCCCGCCTGCCTGTGCAGACGCAGTCGGTGCAGGTCTGGGTCCAGCTGTTTAGCCTGTTTACATAAGAGATTCCAATGCTCAGCAGCTTGTGTGCGCAGACTTATCGGACATATTTCATGCCCCGACGCTTGGTTCGACAGCTGCGGTACGGCAGAGGCGTGAATTATTCACGGAATTTACACTCAGCTTTGCGGTAAACAAAATAGCGTCACCCAAGTGATTACAAGCGTATCTGTCAGTCTTATGGGACCATGTGAAGTTAACGGTGGATGAATAGGTGTGTTGCTTTAAGGTCCCAAGAGAGTGTAAAACGACAGCAGACTCGTTTTAACATTACCGTTTTGACTTTAACACACTTAAGACATTATTTCATTTGCAATACGTTTTCTTCTTTCAAGATAGTATGTAAGCACAAAATAATTACTGTGAGCATTGTTACACGCATCAGGCATATTCACTAACCTTGCAAGCCTCAAAGAGGAGGTCAGTGGCTCTATGCTCACTTCTAACGTGAACTTGGGCTGTCAGGCCATCTGGCATGTAGACACAGGTCAGCACGCCTGTGGTACAGCTGATGCTATCCCACGCACCAACCTCAGGAGGCGCCATAGAGTGGATACTGGTGAGCCCATCCAGCCTCTGTAGGACAGATTGGTGATAAAGAAGGAGAGGGGAATGACGGCATAAGTTGTCAAAGAGGTCAAACGGGGGAAAGGGGAAGTAAACAAGGCAACAGGCTTTAAGTAACTGTACATAAATGCATATTGTAAAAAAAAAGAAGAAGCTATATTACGCAAAATGGTTTGCTATGGTAGAAGTACATTTTTTTTGATGGTGCGAAAATCAGTCATTGTGATGATCAAAAAGGGGCCAAATGGAAGGCATGAGAATCAATGATAGATTAAAAAAAAATAAAACACCACAAGAAACCTATTCCAGGTGATTTGGATGAATTAATGTAATAAAAACAAATCCATTACTACTTTTTTTCTGGCGACATTAGGGGTGTGAGGTTTGAGATGCATATCAAGGGAGGAGGTTTTAGCCATCATCTTTGGGCAGCTGGGGGTTATATGCTTCAGACTTTGTGTCTCTGGAGGGAAACGCGCCACTGTGGCGTTATTTATGGGCTTGTGGGAGACACCAAATGATAGCTTATGACCACAATTGTTAAGGCACTGGATCTTGAGGAAACAGTCACATCAAATGAACCCAACCTCATTCAATGAAGTACTTTAGTGATTCAGCCCCTCTGCAAAAGATGACATGACTGTGGTTTAGACATGAGAGGAATAAATGCCTTAGCGAATGGAATGATCTGGGAACAGGCCAAAGTTTGAAATACACCAATAGTTATCCTTAATGTAGAGTAGTGTGCTTACTGAGGGTGTCTGGGGCTTTTGAATCTGATGTTTATGATTTTTTTTTTTTTTTGTGTTTGCTCATCACCCTGAAATACCTTTAGCCTGCTAGCCACAAGACCACCAGACACCATTAAGAGCTTTAACTCATATAAACACAGACATTAGACTTTATTTTCCATCGACACTCTTGACTAGCCCTCAAAAACAAAAAGCCAGCACACTGAGTGTTCTTCCCAAAATGTTTCCCTAACATAAAGGGAAGGATGAACACAAGGTGCTGCTTCAACACCCAACTTTACCTATCCATTTAGGGATGTCAGGTCAATGCTTACTCACCGAGAATGACGTAACAAGCCACACGGCAACTGGTTACATAACCAGCACATTTGTGTCCCAGCATTATGGCGTGACTGGAAAACGAAGATTTTGTTGCCTCCACTGACCTGAGCAGCAGTTGATTTAACACTGTACACCCATTCATGGTCACAGAGGGTTAGAACAGGCGGGCGGTTGCCTGGTCAACCTTCCACCACCAAGTGCCAACAAGGCTGTGGAGACGGCACGTGCTTTGCCATCAACAAGTGCCCTGTGTGGTCAGTTTGTGGGCACTATTCATGTTTGCATTCAGTCAGAAATACATTCAAACTGATAGTTCAGTCTTTCCTCTCTAAAGCGGAAACTACTCCCCTACCAGTTGCCAAACGTTTTTAGAGTTTCTAAAAAAAAAAAAGATTTAAAAAATGGAGCACATTTGGTGACAGCTGCATAAATACTACACCCTCTCTTCAGAATGCACCCTTTCTGCTCCACTTAGCAACCGAGGAACACAAATACTTCAGTTTGGGCTAAAATAGATAGATTAGCCTTGAAGAAGAAATAGAACAGTTGTTGAAGACTATTTCAGCCATTTTCCACTCAATTACATCTATTAAAGTAGCATTACTTTTAGTTTCCCTATAGCTCCACCCAAAATCTTTTACACTACGAGACAGAGATGACAGCCCATAAGAGTTGGAACGAGTGCCTCTGTTAGGCAGAGACGTGGAGAATTAATGAGCAACTACAACTATTTACTACTGTATGTGTGTTAAAAGATTGAGACACACTAATTATCAGCCACATTACTTTCACCCAGGTCATACGACAAGTTATTTGAACAGGAGGAAAATTGTGTCAAAAGATCTGTGCCCTACTGACTTCCTGCCATCCTCCCACTATGAAATCTTACTCCCTACATCAAAACATCCTGAATCAAGCAAAGATCAAAATGTTTAACCCTGGGGAAGCTCCCACATTTGAAGCAACACTTAAGTATTTACCCAGTGAAAGGCTGCATTGTTTCCCAAACCACTTCCGCTGAAATTCTAAATATTCGATAGGGGGAATGGGGGGGGCAGTTTTTACACTTTCAACATTCACTACAGACTATGTATCACTACATCCCGTACTCATCGTCTAAAAGTGTTTGTTGTGGTCATTTGTCAACATCAAATAAATAATCACCAAAAAAATAAGCCTTTTGGCACATGTTATGTGAAGAGAAAGAGTAAACATTTTGGTATATTGAACTATAACTGGCTCATTAATTGACAACAGTGGAAAGTATCGATACCTTGAAATAAAGCTGGGTATCTTGCCCATCCATAGAAATGAATGCCTTACAGAATCAATTATATTATATTGTCAACCTGCAGAATCATGCAGTCCACCAGTGACATATATTATAGCCGCCTTTCTCAAAAGGTGTTTACAAAAAAAAAAAAAATAATAAAATGATGATCCTCCTCATGAGAAACTATGTTTATATAGTTATAGTGTTTCTGTTTCATCATAACTGGAGGTGAGTAGAACAGCACGGGGACAATTCTTGTTTTAGGACAGAAATATTTGAATCTGAACCTCTGAGCACTTAATCACACATCTTTGATGTAGGCATGTAAGAATTGAAGTGCCTGAGTGCTGAAGCGTCAACGTCTGGCTACCCAGATGGCTAAAATTCACTCTCTTCAATCCGTTGACAATTTTACCACACATGCATATATTTTTACTTTTAGTCGGTGCTTCAGGTCAACACAAACTCGTATAATACTGTGAATGTTCCAGCCAATGTTGTAGTTTACCACCTTTTATTACTATAAAAGGCCAGTCAACTTGGCGTTTGTATATTCAGCTGACATGAAATGAATGTCTTTACTATAAAGCATGAAATGGACACACACACACGGAGTCAACGTTAGGGCGGCAAAGGCCATGTTCCTAGTGAGCACATAAAATGATTGAAAATGATGGATGACATGGATAACAGAGAAAGAAGGTTTTAAATCATCAATCAAAGACCCACAAACCATGCTGGCAAAAGGGAAGGCAATGACTCACCTCCGTGTTCTTGGGAGGCGGAACGTGCGCTTGACCTCCAGCGTCGCCCTCAAAGACCTGAGATCAAGAGACAGGCATTTAAGAGCGGGAGTCAGTGGGGAACCACTGACTCATGAGCAATTATGTGCCCAAGCCCAGCCACTTGAGTGAGACAGCATTAGACCCAAACAGCGCTATTCTGTATTTCATTAAAAACTATGACCAGAGCTTTGCTAGTGCTTTTAAAGGTGCTTAAAAGGTGTGTGAGCAAAGGTGCTGTGAATGGACAATGTGAGGCACAGTTTAAGTAAGTCCAATAACAGACGAGGACAACAACTGGTACATTCTTCCTATCAAATGTGTACAATAGCTGGATTTTTTATGCTTCATGCTTTCTGGAGCTGACTTGATTGTTGTGTCAGCCTGTGCCTGCAGGCGAAACAACCTATCACATACAACACACAGGAGCCACCCCTTGTGTGATAACTGCTCACTCAGCAGCCTGTACAGATTTCTTTACCGATATGATTTGCGGAAAGGATGACACATTAGCATCTAGTATGTCAACCTTAAACATTGTCCAAACGGTCTAAACAAAACATTTTATCTAAAGGGGCTTTTTTTTTTGGTGGTAACGATACTTAAATTACGTACAAGTTGTATGGTCCCTTCAAAGGTCTCTCAAAAGTCCCTGTGAGGTCCAACTGTGAGCTCAAATGGAGTACACATGAGTGTAGAATGTTCCTTGAGTGTCAGAAATAGACTTCTTCTGTGGCTATTGTTTCTGGCACTGAAGCTGCTTGCTTGTGAAGCAGATACTGTAGTAGAAAGAACACCTATAGGCAGCTAACCCCACCTTGATAATGCTTCAGTAACTCTCCCCGCCCCTTACAGGAGTATAAAGTGGCTGTAAACAGCATTGCTTTCCTGTAAACGGACTAATTTTAGAATGAATTACCAACCCTCCCACAAATCCTCTGACCGCTCTGGCCTACTTCCCACAAACCCAGTGCAGGCCAGCTTCTTACGATATACATATAGCTCTACTAAAGGCGATGAGGAGTCAAACAAGTGGGGAGGAGAAAACTGGTGAGCATGACTCTGGGACAAGATTGTCGAGCGCAGGGTTAAATGAGCTTACGTCAACGCAGATGAGTCAGTGTGGAGGCTGTGGCAGAAAAGCTGCCAGCTACCATTTAGATGTTTATGCTCCAAGAAGAAGAGGGTTTGATGAATTTGTACAAAACGAATCAAAGAGTGAAAATGGGAACGAAAGTGATAAGAAAAAGCAGGAACATGGATTAGCCCTAAAGACAGTTTAATTTTGAAGCCTAAATAAAGTGTTAATGCATGAAGTGGATATAGTATTGTTTGGCTCTTTCCTAGCCGGCTGTCCATATCCTTCAAGAACAGTGTACCGACACTTCCATGCGGAGAACAGGCATGGGGAATGATGTCATTGGAGGCAAATAGAGACTTGGATTTCCCACAGTCAGAGCAGATAAGAAAAAAAAAAGGAGAACTACACGGTTGTATAATGTAGCAGATGTCCAGGAACCCCTTACAACTACTGGCATTTACTCTTTACTAAATGTGGTTCTAAGAAAATGGAGACCTTGGGAAAAAAAACAAAGGAGGGACATCTAATATTTAGCATCTTTACAGCAACCATCTGCTTATGTCTGAGGGGCTGAAGGAAGAATGGGGAATGCCTTCTCCCACATATGGCTATTCATAATTGATGTTTGTGCTGCAGCGCCACTTCGGCCTCCTGCACTGCGTAATCCTAGTCTCATTAGAGTGGCTGACTTGAGCTCCTCAAGAAAAATCACATAGTGCACACATATCTCATTACTGGCAGAGTGTTGTGAATGGTCAAATGCTAATATTACGGAGGATGTAGTGGGATAACAGCAGAGCAAAATGGGACCAAGAACATTTTGTAACAGTCAGGAGTCAATGGTTCACCTCGAAGAATTTGGATGACCCCATAACTAAAGGAACAGGGATGACCTCGCAGCATGATGGCAAATTCACTTACTATAGCCAAAAAGCTAAATTCCATAAAATCTAATCTAAAAGTAACTGAGTGTTTCCTGTAGTGTTTTTTTTTATGGGCACACATGTAGGGGATTTGTTGTATCAATAAAAAAAGAGTTAATGCAAACCTGGAAAGACTTAAACCTGCCCCCTGTGGACTTGGATTGCTTCCTTGTGTTTTTGTTGCTCGAAAGCTGGCATGTTAACATACGAGAAAGGAAACGGGGCAGTTAAGCTTACAGTGGTGTGAAAAATTATTTGCCCTCTTCTAAAATTGTTGGTATAGTTTTGTATAGTTTCTCAATTTTAATGTTTAAGATCATCAAACAAGTGTAAATAATCAGATAGAAATAACACAAGTAAACATAAAATGCCGTTTTTAAAGGGTGATTTTATTAAGGAAAAAAGAAGCTACCTGGTATAGTTGTATCAAGGTAATTTTGCCCCTGTAATGGACAATGCGCACACATGCACTTAAACGTTGTGGGAACGGGCTTAATAAATTTACACAGTCGCATTGTAAATATCAGTTTGGTTCCATACTGCACTAAACTCCTGCTGATGTAGACCAGACTTTCATTACTCTGTGCTTAAGGGGGATTATTTGGCATAATTTTAAGGTTGAGTCGCTGCTGCCTGACCCTGAGCACAAAGCATGAACACAAATATTTATGTAATATCTTGAACTTAATTCTCGTGTTAGTGTCACCTTCTTTTCTCTAATGAGCAAATGTCTGAAAAAAACTGCCTGGCTAAAACCAGAACGACTTTTTTTTAAAGTTTCAATTTCCGACAGGCTTCCTCACTCCTGGTCCTCAAGGGCCAGAGTTGCACAGATTTGAGATGTTTCCTGATCTTTGGAATCAGGTGTGTTGGAGGACGGAAACATCTAAAACCTGTAGAACTCCGGCCCTCGAGAAACAGGAGGGAGAGGAAGCCTGATTTAAGACGCAAAGGCTGCAGTAAATTTGATCACTGGGAAACAGCTTTAATACAGTATTTTTTTTTTTTAAATCTACCTGCATTATAGATGTCACAGAAACTTTAGGGTGCTTGATCATGTTTAAAACACATATTTTGATGATCATTAATATTTTAAGTGCTCTTGCACATTCAATGTGGCACTTCCTGCTCTTTCTCACACTCAAAACGCTATGATGAATAATGAACACGTAATGCATTGCTGAAATTTTATGAGTTTGAGGGTGGACTTTTTAACAAAGTTTTGTTGCTGAACCTTCTAAGGACTGAAATGTGTCATGTAAATTGTAAGAGCTGAACAGTGTGCTTCTTGCAGGGGTTAACAAAGAATAATTAACTCATTCACTCCCAGCCCTTTTCACTGAAGCAACCCTCTTCGCTCCCAGCTATTTTACAGGATTTTGTCCCACCGATTATTCTATTGCTATAGAAACATGGAACCTACCAAAAGAAAGATTAGAGTCTCTTCTTCTATCAGGAAAAAGAAAAGTATATTTGTATATGTTTCCAATTAGCATTAGAATATAGCTAAGTTCCATCATTATTCACATTCCTGTTGAAAACACTGGCAAAAAGAGCTTGTTGCAACATGGTCCTGGCTGATCTCTTATACTCTGTTGCCACCTGCTGGCCATTTTTTGTAATAACTACCATTGCTTTAAGCCATCTCTTTATGTCAGAAGCTGCATCAAAGCCTTAGCTCTTGCATAAAAAACAAACAAAGACATATAAATATGTTTTGGGGAGTGAAGGACAAATATTAAAAAACTTATTTACACGTTTTTGAGTTTGAATGAGTTAAGAAGCACTGCTCTATGGTCCAATAGCAGGCAATAGCTGTCTTACAACAATGAATGTATTAACTCGACATCTTTGCATCCAGTGACAATATTTTGTTTAGCCATACCTGTGACGCCGAGACCCTTTTGCCCTTCTTCGTCAAGGTGTCAAGCCCTTTGAGGGAAGAAAAAAGGCCTCGCTTGTGCTTTTGGAAAGTCCGTGACAATGACCGCCTGCGCAGCGTCGCCTCATCTCTGGAACAAATCTGAACAAAAGACCAATATGAGGAACATAATCATGCAGCTCAACTAAAAGTTCCTCTAATCACATCATCTTAATTAGATTTAGGTTTCCATAACATCAGCGCATTTGCAAGAAGTTTTCAATGATAAAATGATGTTCAAGGTTGCTGCTGGACATGAGGTCGATCAAAGGAATGTTAAAAGGACATTAGTCATTCACTATAGCCCCCGCCATTCCCCATCCTTTCTCACCAGTGCGTGAAAGGATGAGACAGAGAAGATCCCGAGACGGCCCAGGGTGGTTTTGGTAGGCCGGCTAGCAATTGCTAACAGGCTCTTTGGGTTTGGTAGCTCCCCGCCCTGAAGACTGGCCAGGTAACAGCGCATCCTGAAAAGATCTAGGTTGAACCTCTCCAGATTTTGCTCCCACTGCTGGATCTAAAGGATGAAAGTGGGGGAAAGTTTTAATTTTGTGTAGAACGTGAGGCTCAGGGTTCAGTTTGTGAACAAAAGAGGACAGAAGGTAAAAGAGGGAAGAGGGAAAAGGGATAGAGGCGGAGTAACGGTCAGAAAAGTGCTTCCATCAAGTTGCAATAGCTTGCAGATGTTGTTGGAGGCTCGGCATACATTGGAGGCTTGATACCAAGCAAACAGCGTGGACATGTGCAATAAATGCCCATTTTAATGCTACGTCTTGAGGATTGGTGATGCTGCACAGGCTGGCCTTTAACCCCCACTATTTACAGTTGCCTCCCCCATTCCTCTTTGCCCCATATAAGTGCAGTGAAGTGCTCGTTTTGTTGGCCTGAGACTCATATTAACGAGAACACTTCGGCAAAACAACCCTCTACACCAACTCACTTTTAATAGGTCTTGCCTGCACTGCGAGTTCATTTACAATAATGGACCCCTTGGCATTGTCCCAATAGGGCACATTCACTCTCATGGCCTTCTTTAGGATTAGGGAAGTAGCCAAGTGGGACGTGCATGGGTTTTTTTATGATCCTGTGAGTTTTCAACTAGAATCTCTGCAAAAATCATGAACTGAAGTATAATGTAGAAAAGGGCAATATACAAAATAGCTATCCAGATGGCCAGTAGCAAGCCTCAGATTTGTGACATTGTTTACAGGATTCCTATCAGGTTTGATATTTACAGCACTTGTTGAAAAGGGGCTTATAAAATGACCTTGCATTCAGCACAGTATTCATATGTACGAGTGTAATCATTTACAGATAGCAGATTGATGTAGAAGAAAACATTATTAAAGCTCAAACAACAATGGAATACTGATAGCTACAGTGAAGTGAAAGACTATTTGCCCTTTCTCTACTTTTGGCCATTTTATAGCTATAAATAGTGCTGTGCATACAATTGGGTTTGATAATTCAAAATCAACGTGCAGATTTGGGTTGCAAACTTTCCTCAATTGTATTCAAACAACCACAACTGAAACAAATCAAGACAATAGAACATCATTTAAAGACAATAACGCAATCAAGTTTCAAAAGAACAAATTACACACTAAAACATTGGCAGAAGTCCCATGTGGTCAGCCACTTAAAGTGATAAAACAAACACGCAACAAAGGAGAAACCCTGTTTTACCTTTTGACCTTCAACTCTAACCTGCATAGAAGCCATAATCCAAGAGAACTGTTCATTGCAGTGTGATCAGAAGGGCCAAAGGCAAACTTCAAAAGCAGTCTGTTGGCACTGCCTTCTGTAGACATGGTTGGAGGTGGACGGCTACATCAAAGTTGTGCCCCATTAGTTCTGGATAACACCAACAGAATGTTCAATCTATCATCAGCCTCTGGGCACTAACATCAAATGACATACACCTCTGACCCTATCATTGACTCAAAACCGCATCTGTCTCTGAATCTACTCTGAGGTGGCACACGGTCTAATTGGAAACATACGAGCACACCAACGCATGACATCTTCTGCAAATTACAAAATACCATAAAGATATACTCAAAGTTATGTCAGTGCATTAATGTGTATTTTCTTTTGAAGTACACGAACAAGAGTAGTTGACATAGAACATATTTTTTGTTTACTTTAAAATGAAACAATAAGCAAAAATGTGACTAAATGGGTGGACATACACGATAATGCTTCTGTCATTCATAGGCCACATGGGGTGCTGATGAATCTGCCATCAATATCAAAATAACGGCATAATCATCCAAGTTCCAGCCACTTGTAGAACCAATATCAAGGTCATTCTAATCATTTCTGTCAAACACTTGTTTGGTTTGTCATTTATAATTTGGGCCACACCGTAAACACTGCAGTAGGCTTGGGATCATCAAGTCAGAGTAGTATAACAACGAATGTGAAGAACCCACTACCAGAAAACATCTGGAATTCCAATCTGATGCTTAGGGAGAAAGATGTTCTCCCCCTGGGCCGCTCGTGAATCATTTGGGTATTGATGCGTTTAGGCCATTTATCCCACGAAAATAGAAGCACAAGACTGTAGTTAAAGCCATAATTATCCGTATAATAAAGCACAGCACAGCATGTGGTTGGCAAAAAAGCCACCTACATAGTACCAAAAATTTATAAATGTTGGCTTGCAGGAAATCCATTCCAGGGGATGAGTTGTAAAATTCACTTGAGGCCTTCCAGTTTATTCAGTGCTTTGAGCATGATTTCTTCCCAATTCTACCAATACCACACTATCAATTAACATCATCAGCCCATCAAATCACCTGGTTTTCAATAGCCTTGCGGTTTTTGGGGTCACTGACGACAGTCAGCTGAAGCTCAGCCATCTTCTTCATTTTCCCATCCATGTCAATCTTCTGTAACAGGCCACGGACCTGGCTCCGCAGCAGACGCACTGTATCCTCCTTTCCCTGGCGCTTGGCCAGCAGCGAGGCACTGGCCGAGTGGATGGCTGTCACCCAGTTCTCTAGGTCGGTCTGGTTGCTGGCCTGTAGGGGGGGAGATAAGAATAAGATTAAGTTAATGAATTGATGAGGGGAAACGTTCCAGTTAAACAAAGGATTTATCTTGATACATCTCAAAGAATTGCTCTTCTGTTATTCTGTCATCTGTCACAAGAACATCCGATGACAAGTCGTGCTTGGCTGGATCAATACATGGACACTTGATTCACTTAATAAAAAAGCCGTGGTAATGAACACCTCCATCAAACCTCCATTTTCAGGCCTGGTGAAAAATGAAAGGATAAAGCCATTGCTGTCTTCATGTCTAATAGGTGATTTCTTTGCCGTTTGCCTCTGTGGGCATGTGAGATCCTCACCTTGTTAGATGCAAACCTGGTCTGAACACCCTAACGCAGGCTGGCAAATTTTTTATGTTAAGTAGTGAGTCTGGTAACACTCATATGTAGGTCAGTAAGCACAACTGGCACATGTGCTCTTAGACCTCTCACCTGCCATGTGCCTAACTTTAGCATCAGACTGGCATCACTCGTCATACAAAACAGTAGATGTCATAGACTTTACCTGAAAGAGATAGATATCTCCGTATGAGTTGCTGAGACAGAAGACATTCTCCTTTTTAGGGTGTTCTGGAACTGCCTGGACGATGCTGTCCTCGGCCAGGAGAGAGTAGCGAGGTGACCCTTTATTGTATGTCTCATAGAATAGCAATGTACATCCTAAGGAAGATGAAACATTCGTGATGAAGATGCATATCATTCTGGTACTTAGGTGTTATATTGCACTCATCAAACAACAGCCAACAAATAACATCAGAGATATAAAATTGGTCTATGCCTAAAATGTAATTATAATTTATGAAGTTTTAGGACAGCTAGCCATTATAAAAGAACTGACAATAGACAAAAACATTGAAAAGATTTGTGAGTTCAATGGTGTTGGACGAGAGCATGCTCGCTCATTTTGAAGGTGATTGATTGGATTTTAGGTCAGGTTGAAATTGTAAATGCATACAGTATAACTATGGACCTTGATCGGAATCACACCGAAACAGAAAAGGGTCTTGCACAAATTTGGAAGCATATAATTAATTTTTTAAACATCTTGATGCTAAGAACATTTCAATTTCTGAGAGACCTGCTCATTTGTTGATGAATAGCTGCATCCCATTTGTCCAAAAAGTATGATTTATATTTACACATACTAATGAAATCTGAACAATCAAAACTGAAAATTAAAAATTTCAGGTAAATCAGCAATATGTTAAATTAAGCTCACCTTTCAAGGTGACCCAGAACTGTTTCCACTTGCGACGTGTCACCAGCTCCAACTTCTTGTCCTTCTGCAGCGTCACTAACGGTTTAAAGGAAAGCCACCCCGCCCGTCTGACCACCCCTTGCTCCTTTTCAAACAGCAGGTCCAGCTGCTCCAAAGAGCCTTCAGCTGACTCACTGCTGCTTTCCCCGTCATCTTCGCCCGTGGAAGGCTCTCTTCTCTCGCTTCCTCCCTGTCCACTACCCATCTCCAGCTCCCTCATGAAGTTCTCGTAAATGTTCTGGCGGAGCGCGTCACTGGTTGATTGGTGAATAGCCCCCGATGATTGGGTCCTTGGGGCTCCTGGGAACCACAAAAGGCTGGATGCTTGAGACGGAGAGCTGGTGTCTGCAGTCATGCCGTCAACACCGCTGTCAAAGACATCGCTCATGTCCTTGTGCCTAGTCTCCTGAAAAGGACAAATAATGTGAGGTGCATGAACTAGACGATAAAAAAGGTGAACAGTATGAGACAATGGCCGCTACACTGCTAATGGTTTCTTTTAATACGATGCCATTAGAGAAACAAGTTTATTTTTCCTAATCCTTACCTACAATTTTACTAAAACACCACCATGTTAGCCCCAAGTATTACACACTTCTGTATGTATGTCAAGCCTTGTCAGTGTCAAATGGAACACAACTCAAACTGTGCACTTTTCATTAGCCAGGAGGCACTGCAAAGTTGAAGAGGAACTTTTGAAAACATGCACTAAAATCACTCAAAGAAACTTCAAAGTCTGCAATACAGTGACTTGATCTTTCGGTAGGCAGCGAAAGTGGGGCACATTTCCTGTGACGGCACCTGGGGAGGTTAGAACCCTCTAGGCTCAGACAATTTCACATCATTTACGGCCTGGAGTGGCTTCGCCACAATTCTGCAAATGAACACTTGATGGAATTGCACTCTCCAAATCTAATGAAGCCTACCTGTGCTTGAATAGATTGCTGCATCGATTGTGGCACACAGGCAACCAATTTGGAGTGAGCTGAGCATATCTTAATGTGCAGACACACACAATATGTGCCTCCATACTTATTCTCTGCCTCTATTGGTTCTTGGGTGTCATCCGGTTTTTTAATGAAGAAAAAAAATGGCAACATGATACTTTGATTCCAATAGATGTCACTTATTCTTCTTCCCTAACCTGACACCAGAAAAGTCAGAGAGCAGATTTGGTGGCATATTTGCACACTACATTGGTAAGGTAAGACAAGTAGTACTTTGCAAGTTCCCTTCATTACAGATACGGCACACAGCCAAAAGTCAGTATCACATCTGTTTCTCATTTGAAGCAGGTTCTTTGGTCGCAATGTGACCTTTAAACTAACAGCAGAACTCTGGTGGACGGTAAGCTGGAAGGAAACCAAACGCTAGAGATGCATGGAGCTTTGGACTCCATGAATATTCTAAATCTGTCTCGGCTTTTTTTTTTTTTTTTTTTTAGTACCTGTACTCAAATCTAATTTAAAGGCAAATAGGATTTCTGAAGGAAAGATAAAAACTTGATAGTAAAACGAGGGTGAAGTAAATTATTGAGTAAAAGCCAACGCCCATTAAGTGTTAAGTACAACCACATGGCAATAGAATTAGAAAGGGACATCATTAATATGGAGAGAAAGTTGCTTATTTGTCACTACAGTACAGACAGAGTCAAACAAAAAAGGTCACGACAAAATATCCAGTATTCAATATAAAAATAAAAACTATACAGTATTTTACCAATCTATATTTTAGCATTTTAACACTTCTATATTTTAGCAGAAAAGGTCAGCTAAATATAATCAGTTCTTTTCTGCTTCAGTTTACTCTCAGACCTAAACGACTGAACACCAATCCCTATTAGCGGACTTTCTTTCTGAAGAAGACCAAAGAATCTGCACCACATAACAGGCAGAACAACCATAAGTCATTCATTAACATTAGAGGGATGAGGCTAAATCTTGAGCTAGGATTAAGTTTCACTCCAGTAGAGCCTCTCAAAGGCGTACAGCTATTCTCTTGGCACTTCCCAAAAAGCATGTTGCAGCCTTTACAAGACAAGGCCAAATTAAGTAAATTGGTAAACAATTGGTGTCAAGACAGTCAAATGGAATGTTTTGCATAAATACATTACAAATACAGACAAAATGTATGTCCAAATGTATGCATTTGCATCAATGACTAACGACTCATTCACTCAAATTACATGTGAACTAAGCCAGAGATCTTCACAGTCAAGCATCTATCCTTTATTTTTATCAGAAATTTATTTATTCGTTTTTTAGCCTCACAACAAAATACAGTAAGAAACAGACACACTGCTGGCTGTTTTACAATGTCCATCTTGTGCCCAGTCTCATCACAATGTGATGCTAATTCCAGAGGGATAGGCCAAACTAGCTGCTACCACTGCCAAACACAAGACTGCAGACCTATTATTCATGGCCCATCTGTTTGATAAGCATGACCCCAATGATCATTAGGACACAAATAAGGAGGAACACAACAAACAAATAAGAAAATTCAAGCCGCAAATACCTGGGTCTTCCTCTTCTTACGACTGAGGCTGCCAGTCCAGTCACTGAAACGTCGAATGTGTTTTTTTATGGAAGCTTTTTTGTGGAAGCCAAACTCTGATCCAGCCCGCTCCCGATGCCGTTCATGGTTGGGGTACTGATCTAGACCCTCGCTCATGGTGTGAGCTTTGGCCCTTCGACAGGGCAGGGTGTATGATGAATACTGGCGGGCCTCAAGGCATTCCTCTTCCAAGGGGACATCCAAGACTGAAGCAAGGGAGGCTCTATGTTGTTGCTGTTGGCCAAGAGGAGCCACCTCGAAATGGGAGGATAGGTCCTTGGCTGTGGGGAAGGTAGCAGCCATTGTGGAATCTTTATAGAGGCCGGCAATGGACACAGGGGAAGACTGCTCTGTGAAAGAGTCATGTTGGTGGATAGGGGAGTGCACTTGTGTCCTGTTTGAAGGACAAGATTGGTCCTGCTCACAAAGTTCTGTGCTGGCCCCCCAAGGAGAATCATACCAGGAACCATCTGAGCTCAGGGAGCTTCCTTTACTGGTCCTGGCAGTGGAGGAGGTAGAGGCCGGTGGAGGACCACTGTGGAGGCCTTCGGCTTCGCTGCTGCCGGAACCAGGCAAACTAGCGGTGGAGGGGGATTCCAAATTAGCAGAGAACTTGAGGAGCTGTACAGGACCAGAGACCTCATCCAAGAGGAAATCACTGCCTGAGGTGTTAGTGAATTCCACTCTCAGACTGCCGTCCTTCTTGATCACTACTCTTGGACTACTTTGTTTCTCTAAAACCTGCTGTTTGTCTCTCTGGTCATTTAAAGTATGGCCATTGAGCTCTGCACCATATGGATTATCTTCATAGTCATCAGACACATGCCGCTTGCGTATACCACATACAGTCGATCGATGCCAGCGGTGTTCATTAGGACTAGCCCTCATTCCTCTGGAGACGTAGTCGTTGTGACGAGAAGAGTAAGGCTGTCGACTCTTTGCAGGGGAGAGACAACCTCTGCTGACACATTTGGCCTTATATCCAGAGCTCACTGGTGCACTTTTCCACCACTCGTGAGGTGACAGAGGGTCGTCTGTAGCTGAGCCGAGCTTTAGCGAGTATGGCTTCTGGGTCCCTGAGAAACCAAAGCTGGTGGCTTTAAGGCCCTGGATACTGTACTGGCTCTCAGAATTTCCCATTGCTGCCTGCCTGGAAAACAAGGCACTGAGATTATGTGAATGATAAAAACAAAAACAAAAAAACATTGTCCACTCTTTAATGACATAACGCCAGCTCATTTGGTCCGCACAATGAACTGATTAGAAAAAGAATAACAAGGACATTCACAACGTTTCCCCTTGCAAATTAGTTAAGACTAGGGGCGCTAGAATTTTTTTTATTCGGCAATATATCGCGATATTACAGCGTGCAATTCTCGAATCGATTCAATATGCGGCCGAATCAATTTTTAAACATCAATTTTTTATGGGAATATTCAACAAAACGTCTTACTTAGGGTTAGGATTTACACATTAAGCATGGAAGAATGTTAAATTAATGGAACATTAAGCCTTAATATTTTATTTCAGTGCTGTTCAAACATGAAACAGACTGCAATCTGAATTTTCAGATAAATAAATAAATGTTCATACAAATCTTACAGTGTACATGTACAAGTTTACTGATTAGTATTTTCTAAATTTGAGTTAAAATCGCAATAATCAATTTATAGATTCGTGCCGGGATTAATCGGCATCGAATCGAATCGTGACCTATGAATCGTGATACGAATCGAAAGGTACTAGGCAATTCACACCCCTAGTTAAGACTAATCATCTGTTTCCAGACTAAAATTAAAGCAGGTACAATACATTCAATCGGTCTGATCTCCACAGTGACCACTGAGCCATTTAGCCGCTCTTCACTTTCTGTGGGTGTTCATTTTATTACACCATTTTAGAGAAAAGTGACATGAACATGCTTAAGACTGCCATGGTTGCTGTGTGCGAGGGAGTCCAACACAATGAGAGAGATATCTTCCAGACGACTCCAAAAAACTACATTAGTGACAATGCACGGCGACCAAACATTATTGTTGGTCTAATGCAATAAACATATTATTACTTACTGGTATAACCACTGTCAGCTAGCAGTTTGCTTTGCTATATGATTCCATAATAGTTTCAACAAAGCCTTGGCCTGTTTGTTGTTATACAAAGCAAATCTTAAGATCAAAGATCTCCCCGAAGATAAAATATTTGCCAAACATGTTGAATGCTTCACAAATACGAAAACAAAAGCAATGTTCCCATAACATGATTGTCATATAGCAGGGAATTACAAGTATTAACCATTTACATTTCTTGTTTTATACTTTAGAAGTGGCCCACAGGCTACTCATGTGATCCTTGCGGGCACTGTGTTGGTGACCCCTGCTTTACATACTTTCCATGTTGTGCTTTTAACTGGTATAAATTAAAGACACAGAAGAAGAGTACACATGCTTTTACAAACCCACCCAACATGATGCCCTCAGACTCACCTCGAGTCTGAAATCGGTGCTCCTTTGTGTGAGATCCCTCCACCTCATGTCTCAAAGTCAACTATTTCCTATGTAGCCTTGATCATCTGAAACAGAAAAATACATTGTATTCAATATCACTGCTCAGCACTGTAATCTAATTTATATTAAAACATTCGTGTCAAATAATTAAAGCGCTAACCACCAACATTCAGCAGAGGATATTGGAAATGTATTTCTATCGATGTTGAACAAAGTTATTAAAATGGAAATACGGTTCCTCTAGAATCTGAGAGTGTCTTTCTTTTGTTGAAAGTTTTGCAGTATCTGAAGGGGGGCAAGCTTGTTACTGGCGGGTTTGCAAAAAGTGAAATCACCAAAGTTGCAGAGCTAAGAAAGCTTCTTTCTCATAAAAAAATGTACATCTTACACAGGGTGAACGAGAACTCACATGAAATCCCAATAGATCTACTTGAACCAAGTTGTTGAAATGTCAGTAGAGTAACATAACGCCACAATGTGTGTGTGTGCTGAATCACAGAAAGTTGAAAGTTCTCTCCACCCAGCTGCTTCTGAATCAGCCAATCAAACTTAAACACTGGAAACATGTTTCCACCCCCCAATTGCAAAATTACGTCATCTTTGCTCAGCGTTGGAAATGTTTTTGAATGCTGGCTGCAGTTTACCCATATGTTTATTTTTGAACCTTGGAATCCTGGCTTGATTCTTTTTTTTCCTTGACACCGCCAAATTTGCTCAAGAGGAAGAACCAAAACCAGAAATGGCCCAGAAGCGCTCTTTAAGTAGGATTGGGGCAACTTTGGTACTCCTGTACGACTAATACAAATGGATACATGATGATGTTGTTAATGCTTCTAGAAGTGTTTTAATTAGTGCTAACTCTGCTGAGCATTCACAGCACCGCACAGCATGTTTAGGGGTACCAGGCAAGCAGTCCACTGCCAAAAGCTTTAACCTTCGGGATCAAGTGCCGTGCAGCATGAAGAGTTTTATCTGCTTCTGCTTAAATACACCTTGACCATGAGGTGAGATTGAATAGTGTGGCGGAGTATATTAACTACTCTGCGAAAATTAGAAGGGGACATTAGAAATTTCATTATCAGTACAAAGCAAATGAAGCTCATAAGGAATAAACAAGAAGATGGCTATGCATACATTTTACAACGCTCACGGAAAAGAAGCACGAAGTTGGAATACAGTAGAATGGAACCCCATCAAAGAATGTAAACCTACTAATGAATTTATTCTATTCGGATTAGGCTACAATTTTTTTTATTTTAGGACAATTTCGTAGGAATTGGTTAAGTCCATCTCAGATGAGCTCAGGCCGGCAGTGTTTCTGAGTGTTGCTGATATGGCTTTCACTTCGCCTGGTAGGGTTTTAACCTGCATTTGTTGATGTAGCAAACTCTGTTAACGAACAATGGTTCTCTGAAGTGTTCCTGAGCCCATGCAGTGCTTCCTGAGAGATCGAAGGTAATTGGCATACAATCATGACACTCATCTGTTTCCAATTAACCTGTTCATCTTTGGAGTATTCCAGATTGAACATTATCTTATTTTGGAGTAGGTAGAAAAGGTTTTATTTACATTTTACACAATGTCCCTGGTTGTCCCTGGCGCTTAAAGGTCAGCCCAAGTTACTTTTGAAGACACAACAGGGAGAATCTTGATTTTGTGTGGACAGATCCTTAGACACCTTGGTGTGGAGTGGGTTGCTCATCTTGATTTACACCTCACACTACAAAAGCAGTAAGAATACAGAGCCTCGAGAATCAATTGAAACCGGGAATAACATTCTGATTCTCTAGGAATTGTTTGCGTTTTAAAAGTTCAGTACCCCGTTTTGGTGCCTTGGCCAGTACACACATGAACGTGGCGCCAATCGAAAGTGTGGTTTAACATGTTCCAATTAATTGAGCATTCGCTTCAGTGCAACACTTGCAATATGCAGTGTGGTTGCATGACATGTAGAACTGAAAGGGGCGCCCTGTGTTTGATGAGGTTTACCACATTGTTCTCTATGTGTGTGTACTCTTGCTTTAGCAACCATGTCCAGTCAAATAATACTTGAATAGTTAATCTAGACAAGTGATGTTTAACAACACTATCCATCCATCCATTCTTTTAATGACAACTAAATTACAACAAAGTGATCTTAGCGAGTAAAGGCACTGAAAGCAGCTGCCAACAACGGACTTCTTTCTTTTCCACTGACACTTTCCTTGCAGCGTTTATTCAGAAAGAACAGAGCTGAGTGAAAGGCTTTAAGGCGTGCCAAACCTAAAGGCACACACGTTCGCCTTCTGCTGTGACTTGAACTGGACTATTGAACGACTTTTGGGGAATACAAGACAAGTCTGCCTTTCAGCTGCAGCATGACGTTGAGTCTGAACCCTCCCACCTTCCTTCTTTGCAGTCATCCCCCTGCTCTTCTCAATGGATTTTCAACAGGCCATCTGCTCAGGGGCCAAGGGACCCCGACGCTCCTTGAGACACCCCGTGACCTGGCATTCTTCTCCCGCTGTCCTTGAATAACTCCCACGTAAGCTTCGTGTTTAGTCTGGCACTGTGTGTTGGGGCTGGAGTTCGGGATCATAGTGAGGAATGAGCCACACCTCAACATGGTGCAAACAATTGGTTTAGGAAATGAATTTTCCTAAAACTAAGCCACTGTGCAAGTGGAAAAGCAACACACACTCAGTTCTGTTTGTTTTTGCCATTGAATCTAACCTTGAAGAGGAGTAGAGCAGCAAGCTCGTGACACATCAGTTTGGCAAATAAGGCATTCCCCCCACCCAGAGCGTCACAAAGCATTCATCATCATGCAGTTTTCAAAATGAACAATACTGCTGTGCTATGAAAAAAATAGAAACTTATAATACCTTACTGGACTAGAAAATATAGATTGTGAAGTCATTTATGAATGGTGCAAAGACAATCTGAATGACTAAAGGACTCACATAGGTAAACAATGACGAGTTAAGTCCGTTAAAGATGCTGCAAACCTGAAACAATGAGGTTATTTGTTATTACTAGCGACTGTTTACACAGTTGCACAGCTTTCTTCCTGTCAAATCGCAGCCCGCGGGACACGTCTCTTAGAACTTTCTCTCAAGTGAGCTCATAAAGGAGCAGCATACTTTCAGCTTTGGGATGCAGATTGAAATCAAACTTGTTTCCTTTTTTTTCCCCAGAAAAACAGCTAGATGTGAAAAAGAAACAAGGCGCCAATGAGCAGGCTACCCCCAGCATGGTTCTTGTAATTTGAACTGCATCGTGGTGACAACTGCCATTGTATGAATCACTCACTAAAAAGCCTACATTACTGTGCGGTGGACACAGACGGACCAACCAAAAGTCCATCAAAGTACTTGTTCAACATCTTATATGTATAAATCTGGCATAACACCCTTGACATAAGTAGCAGTACAATCAATAATCAAAATTGTGAAAGGATATTTACTATCTTCACTTGAAAGAAAACTCAATGAAGGCCTCGCATCTGTACAAAAACACAATTGGGATGTAAACTAAAAAAGCACAGGTGGTGTTCTGATGATTTTGTTTGGACTTAATTTGTACATGCAAACACCTGTTCATAATCAACAAGAGGATCCACAAAGGCAACTGGACCACCCCTGCCACCTCTTAATCCAGGACAAACAAAAGCGAGAGGGAGATAAAAATAAGAGCCCATAAGATGTCTTACCTCTGCTGCACCGGCCTTTAATCTACAAGCTCTTTGAAGAGATTGCAAAGACGAAATCTCGCTGCTGTTCTGTCACCTTAAAGTGGATTCTCCCCATGAAGGCTTGTTGAGGCTTAAAGCAACAGACATTTGACTCACACACAACCACACATGCACACTAGAAGACACGTGGAGAGTAAAAACTCCCTCCCTGCTCCGAGGCAGAGGCAAATCACAGTCCTCCTGGGGTAACCCTGGGTAACAGAGCACAGGCAAAGAAAGCAGGAGTACAGGGAGGGAAAACTTCTCGACAGAAGCACTTTCTTAGAAAAAGAAGGAAGAATGTTTTATAGCTTCCATCAATTAAGAGCCTCCACTCCTGCCAGTTGTTTTTCCTATATGGTATAGAAGCCCCGCTTTTCCGTTGGCTGGGACTGGAGGAGGATGCATGACTTGCTGCAGTCAAGGCAATTTTCCATAGCCGTCTGAGACGACTGGGCGAGACAAGCAGGCGTGTAGTGGCTGCAGCGTTGCCTTACAGGCAGACACTGGGGAGGGTGCGATGACTGGAGCCCTTGTCTGATCCAAAATCGCACAATAACCCCAGTAGGAGGCCAAGGTGGCCAGCTTCTGGGGGGACGGAGTCTGTGTGTGGTTATTACACACTGACAGGAAACAAAGTCTGCAATGCGATTAAAGCTGCTTGTTTCTTGGGGCCAAAACAGCTAATTGTCCAAGAAAAGGTCTCTAAACATTTCATGATAGTGGAATTCAGGAGATGCTTTTGAAATGTTGTGACTAAGCTGTACCCTGGTGGAGACGTACTCAAGACCGCCAGTGGTTTAAAAATCCACGCATGCCTCCATTTGTCTATGGTTCACATAACTGTGGTCGCATAATTGAGTTGGGCCGATTTAGATGGCCACAGCAGAGCAGAGCACAGGAGCAGCGGTGGGTGATGTTTTTTTTTTTACAGTGCCAGACTGTTTGCTACAGCAGCAATCAAGACTCTTGCAAGAGTCGTCTGGTTAAATGTACAGTTCATACAGTTCAGCTCATTATGTCACAGTTTATTGTTTTTGCATTGTCAAAATAGCTGGTCTGTACCACGTACTGAAGGACAGAATGGTTTGCTTAGTGGAAGGTGGACCCATACACACTGCTACTTGTTGATTGGTCAACAGAATTAAATGGGAGGAATTCAAAACAAAAAAAAAGCGGACAGTGTAAGAATAAATCATTTGAAAGGCTTTTCATTTCTTTGTCGAATTCTTCTTTAATTTATTGGCAGGTTAGATCATTGGTATGTCACTCCAAGAAACACAAGAAACATTAGACTTTACAAATCATGGCAAGATGAATTGTACATGATGGTGAAAACATGCCATTTTTTAACCTCGTCTGAGGGTAACCCCCCTGAGCTTCAATGAACACCTTTTCTGAACACCTTTTCAAACTCATACCCTAACCACGCTAAGTGAGCAGCTGTGCAATAGGCATCCATCAGCCTGCTGCCTGACATGACAACATCAGGTCCAGCAGGACTCATCAGAGCTAAACAACATTGTTCGCCATACAATAGACGATGCGGAGGCGTCTGGGCTGCTCTCAAAGCTTTTGTCTGCTCAAAGGTTAGCGAGCAACACACTTGGTGGGAGTAGGATGTATGAAAAGAGAGAAAGAAGGCGAAGAGCACCACTGTGATGATGCATATTCATACAGAGCAGGTGTTCAAGCCTTTCAGATCAAGCCAAATGTTGATACCCTTGATTAAGACCAATTACAAAATTCTGCAAAGACGTATCGAATCACGAGCCAAACACAAAAGTGACAAATTCCGAATAAAATTTATTTTTATCCCCTTGTGACAAAGCCTCATGCTGGTCCAGACAAACATATTGTGCAAATGTCATAAATTAGTTCTTAATTTCAACTAAGAAGTTAAACATTTACCGTAATCTGAAATGATTAGTCTTAATAAAAAAGTGTCCTGTAGCCTCGGCTCATAACCTATACTAGAAATCACAAAGCTAATTAGTTCATTTGAACTCAGCAAAATAAGTCTGCCGTTATTAAAATGGATTAGCGTGTGAAACTGTAAGAGCATGTAAAAGTCCACGTAAATGTTCCAATTATGTCACATTTAGCCACAGATAACTTTAAATAATCCCTATTTAATGAAAACAAAATCCCACTGGGGATGGTGCATGCTCGTGGGACCTGGGCTAACAAATGGAGGAGAGCTTGGGGAAGAAATCTGGGAATCATTCAGCATGCTAATACTAATCTCCCCTCGAAGCAACTTGGGTTGGGGCTGTCTATGATCTGCCAAGTGGGATTGTAGTCAGATTTAATTTGTAAAAGACACACGAGTATGGAGGCCATAAATTGATCCTGATTGGTCATGTTAGCAAAGATAAGTACTCCGATACGCCCACAAACAAGGACTTGGATCTCTGGAGTCCGCAGATGCTTCTTTGAATGATAAGTGTGTCAGACGCAATGGAGGGGCGAGAACTGACAGAATTCACTTGAGAGCAGGGTGAACTGAATCTGGGTCAGAGGTCAAGTCTTCTTGGTGGGTGGGTGAAACCCACATATAAATTTATTTTTTTACCAATTAAACTCTCAAAGTAAATTATGGCAGCAAAATGCATTGGTGTATGATATTTTGCGCTCTATTCCAATACATCCCTTTCCCTATATAATGTAAGTGTTATATGTGTTCATATCAAGAGAGTCCATAGTGTTTGCTCCAAGTTGACATGTAAAGAGGAGAAAAGTGGCGATGCTTTGTTTAGGAGGAGGAGTTAAGTGCCTTCAGGGGCAGTGTGCAATGCATCCATCCAGCTATTGACATGTGGGTTTGTGCATGCATTTAACACGTGCATAACATGTTTGGAGAGGCAAAAGGAAGGACAGGATAGGCTACAATAGTGATGCACCGCGATGTCTCGAACAGCCCGAAGGCGGAGAAGTTCAAATCGGCTAATTTAACAAGCAATGGACAGCAGAAGGTCAATTTGAAGGTTAAATACACAGAACATTCTTGAGCTTGCTCCACAGCTACAGAATACACTTCTGTCTGACCAAGTTTTAGAGCATATTTTCACACAATTAAAAATCTGTACAAAGGACATAATGCTATCGACAACAGTACCAGCAAGATACTTAAACTTGATAACGTTAATAAAGAAAAGACAAATAACAAAGCTCACAATTTCTCCTATTAGAGATGAGCAGCCCATGTCAGGCCAAGTGGTTTCACGGAACTGGCATATTATCTTTGTCTTCTTCTAAAGAAATACATTGAAAGACAGGCCATGCAAATGAAACATGTGGAAGCACAGGGTCAGATAAGAAACTGTGTGGAAGTGGAAGAATGGAAAACATGCTAAGCAAGATCTTCTTCTTCTTCTTTTCCTTTCAGCTTTTCCCTTCAGGGGTCGCCACAGCGTTTCCTCCCACATTCCAAAAACATGCATGGCAGGTTAATTGAACACTCCAAATTGTCCATAGGTGTGATTGTGAGTGTGGATGGTTGTTCGTCTCAGTGTGCCCTGCGATTGGCTGGCAACCAGTTCAGGGTGTACCCCACCTACTGCCCGAAGCCAGCTGGGATAGGCTCCAGCGCCCCCCGCGACCATTGTGAGGTAAAGCGGTTAAGAAAATAGATGAATGGATGGGTCGCCACAGCGAATCAGTTGCCTCTATCTAAGCCTGTCCTCAGCATCCTCTGCTCTCGCACAAACTACCTTCATGTCCTCTTTAACTACATCTACTAGCTTCTCCTCCACCTGTTCCCTGCTCTCACTACAGATCACAATGTCATCTGCAAACAACATAGTCCTTGGAGATTCCTGTCTAACCTCGTCTGTCATCCTGTCCATTACCATAGCGAACAAGAAGGGGCTCAGAGCTGATCCCTGATGTAGTCCCACCTCCACACCTACAGCACACCTCATGCAAAGCAAATATAGCATAATATAGATGTCTATATATCTCATAATTGATAAAGCAATACAAAAAGTGACAGAGAAGTGAAAAGAATATTAGCAGTTAACCTTCAGCGAGGATGATTTGCATCTTCCACCAATGCAACCATTTTATTCTCCTCAACTGCCCGAAGTCAACTGGGATAGACTCCAGCGCCCCCCGTGACCCTTGTGAGGACAAGCGGTTAAGAAAATTGATGGATGGATGTTGTGACTTTATTCCTTTCATGTGACACATTAACGTGTACCTCCACTGGAATTGGCTAAGGCTGCAATTTGTGAGTATCATCTATCACACTGTAGTGTGAGCTAGAGTGATTAATAACATTCACTTACTCATTAGCAAAGCCACTATAGTGTTCTGCGGTGAGACTCACTCCAAGTCCCCTAAGGATGATCCGTCAAAGATCATTGACGAGTGCAGCATAATGAGATTCAGATGCTGGGGGTCCAACACTATCACGACAGGTTGCAGAGCAACAATGGAGTCGTGGGGATTTAGCACCGTGAGCAGCACGTGCATAAAGTGGTAATCAATGTTCACAAACATGAATGGAAAAAGTCACACACTCAAAATGCATTGAGGCATCGTTTCGATAACATGTTTGAAAAAAGCAAAGTTTGGTTTAGTTCAGTATGCTGCACAAATTTACTACAGTCCTTTGGTGGGTCGGCATATCATATTCTGAAGACAATGTAAAAACTGAAAGGTCAAATTTACTGCTTAGTGGAAACATGGCAAAACCGGAGGCTTTAATAAAAAGTATGGAACAATAAAGAAAATGACAAGGGAATGTGCATGAATCCATGGACACAATCAATCATTTAAAGTGTCCCAGAGAGGAAGTAACAAGCTCAACACCGTTTCTTTCCAGCCAAAATGACACGTGGCTGGTGCATACCGCAGCATCTGGGCTAGTAGGCCAAACCCTTTGTGGCTATATCCCAATACATACACACACACACCTGCAACACTAGCAGATATCACACTTACAAGAACCCTATATCTATACCCAGGTGTTTAGAAGGTATACACTGTAATAATAATAATAATAATAATACTACATCAAATTGAAATGTTTATTTATGCGACTGACGCATGTATGCACGCACGCACAACTGCAAAAGCATCTTTCCTTGCAGCCCAACTTACAGTATACCATAAAGGGAAAAATAGCTAACCTTGCCAGCCAGATTGATAATTGTGATTCACTCGAGGGAGTTCTTCACATTATCAATCTGGTACTTCACTAGGCAGACTCATTCGGGAAAGGCGGGGCTTGCTGTACAATACTTTGAGCTGATTGGACGATGCAGCATCTTTGCACATTTTGTTTTCACCAATCAAGGAAACGGATGAAAATCTCGTCTTCCGTCTCGTCTTTATCTTTACCAGATACAAATGCACGAAACTCCTCTCGCTGTTCAAATTCAACAAGGAAACGGTGAGTAATTCTGCGAGAACATAATTAATTGCAGTATCCATTCTTCTGTTAGGTTTGTTTCCCGCCTTCAGCGCTTATTAGTTCCGTCCTGCCTAAACAACGGCTAATTGATCATCGAAAAAAAGATCGGCTGCAAACGTATCAACGGGAGCGGCACAAGATGTATGTATTCTCTGGAGTTTGTGAACTCACAAATACGGCGATAATTCATCTTGTTGGCAAGATTAAGATATAGCTATTACCTTAATAGTGTAAGGATACTAAAGCGGCTCTGTGAGCGAGGCAGTCCTTTGGTCAAGTTTTTTTTAAACTTGTTCAGTACACACTGTATATAATTATGCGTAATCATATGTACAGTGCAAGTATATTTTATTTTTTTTATCAAAAATGTTTTACATTTTACACTAATTTACATGTTCAATGTACATACATGCAAGATCGGATTCATATGTATTTTTTTTTTCAAATTTTTGTCATAGGCTAACTTACTCAACTAGAGACTGAGCCTAAAATTCACATGGTATAAATTGTATCTCTCCAAAGTAACGGTCCGTATCATAATATAAACTTACTAAAAGTGTAGAAATTATAATGGAAGTTTCAAGTTACTTAAAGGTGAAAAGTAAATTTTTCATTTTAAAAGAGGCAGAAAGGATCTAATTTATTCTCTCTGCTTCTTTTCATTCAAATTTAGCTTTATCATGTAAACGAGTATTTCTTTATGTAGTGAAATACATTTCACAAACAACTACAACAAGTTATTTTGAGACCTATCATTGTGTAGACCTCATAACTCAGCAATCTAGGGTTCAAAATAAAGTAAACAAATTCAAATGCATTTATAAATATGTAGTTTTTTAATGTAATGTTTTACCTCATCCTGGTTGACGTAACTGCTTCAGTTAAGGGTTTTGGGTGCGTTTGCTTGGTCTCGCTGTACCATTATTTTCTCTCCAGAAGTTTTACCTGATAATTTGTTGTTCATAGCTGGTTGCTCTCCACTTAAATGCAGTCCAAGACAGACTTCTGCCAAAAGTGTACTGTACATGGAAGCACTTTCAATGGTATTTGACGACATTATTGCGATGCTTATTATCAGTGTATCTTATTAGAAGTACATTAGAAGTGTGGCTTAATTATAGTAAGATTAATCTTTTACAAAAATAATTTTGGTTTTGTTTGATTATTAAACAATACCAAATAAACAACAGTCATCGGTTCATAACCAGTAATCAGAAAAAAAAACTTTGCTATACTGTACATTTTTTTAACAAATACAATTAAGCAATGGAATAATCGATTCTAAAAAATATTCAATAGTTTAAGTATTAATAATTAATAATAAGTAATTAAGGGCCAATGTGCAGATCAAAACCAGGCCAAACAACTTGAATTAACCTCCAGAGGGTCTGACTATGGCCACAGGCAAATTACTTGGAAAAACAAAGCCATGAAAATTAGAAGTTGAGTAAGTTCAGCACAGGCAACAGGCAGGTTGGAGTAATTGTTGCTAGCTCAGTGCTTTCATCAGTCACATGTGCCAAAGTCTTAGACAGTGACAGTGAGAGCTAAGATGACATTGTGAGGCTATTATGGTTGGTTAAACAGTCTGGAACTGCCTGCTTGCTTTGCTCACTATGGTCAAGGTCACAACAGCAAAGAGGCTGCTGCTCACTGGCCTTTAGGGGCCATTATCACACTGGCGGCTCTAAATAAGTGTACAGTATCTGTCACGTGGCTGCGCTGACCTCATCAAAGCCTTTAGAGACCAACGCTAACATCAAAATCTTTCTGTTGAATCATAACCACTTCATACAATGGATATTTTATCATAGGAAGACAATCTGTGTTTAAAAATGCTGAGGTTAAAGACATTTTTTACAACATTATCAAAAGACTAGCTATGCCAGATGGTATTTAAATTAGGCATGCCATTTTTGACCGATACCGATAAACCAATAATTTAGAAAGTGCCAATGTCGATAACCGATACGTTTGCCAAAAATTGTTTGCAAAATTAACTTGAATACAAATATACTTTCAAGTCCTACTGTAAGTCTAACATGTACACATACATTGAAACATTGTGTAAAGCATTATGAAGCTGAATTTGAATTGAGTTTGCCAAAAGTCATGTTTTAAAAATGCAACAAAAAACTGTGAGGGAAACATTTTGGGGAGACACAGTAAAGAAAGCCCACACTGGCTTCTGCCATGTCGCCATGATGCATCTTCTGTTAACACACATTATGATGTCACAAATATGCTCAGCTGGTTTCTTTATTATCTGATTTATCTGTATGACGTCAAATTGGTTGATAATTGCCGATAATTATTGGCAGATTTCTTTATTATCTGGTTTATCTGTTTGACATCAAAATGGTCGATAATTGCCAATACTTATCGGCCACCGATATTATCGTGCATCCCTAATATAAATGAAAATTAACATTTTGAATGAAATGATTAATATGCAGGCCTATTCTTGTGAGACAACTCTGCATGAAACTAGAGTACTGCATGCTAACACTGAATGCAGTCAGACAGGTGGCTGGCAGCAGATGACTTGATAAGCAGCAGGTTACCATCATCATCACATTGAGGACCTAAACAAGAGCCTTATAAATAAAGCACCATGGTTGGAGTCTGTTACATAAACATCCATCAGGTGAGAGAACATCTTGGCCAACATGGAATCAGGCATGTCTATTTCCCACAGCAATTAAACGTAACGTACTTAATGCAGCCGCTAATAAGGAAGTGCCCCATTTAAAGGATACAGCACCGAGCCACGATTTGAAAATCTGACTGAGGTCAACAGCTTCCTGCTGAAGAAGAGGAACTAACAATCCTGAGTACAATAATCAAAATCATCATAAACTTTATTTGTACCTTTAAAAACATGTTTCCAATGAAATGCAAAAAAACCTAACCACATAAAATAACAGCAACAGTAAAAAAAAAATAATAATAAAAAAAGCCTGAGGCAACACAGGATTCAGACAACTCAACTGTGAAAGAGGGAACACATCTTAAAACAAATAAGTACCTAAATAAAATTACATCCATAAAAATAATAAATTCAATAAGAAACTAGTTAATTCAAAAGAAGCAACGGGGTAAAACATACCGTCACTTAAAAGCCAATCTATAAAAGTCAGTTTTAATAATTAATTTAAAAGATACAACCAAAAGTCAAAAACCGTTCCAAAAGTTGAGGTGCTCTGATAGAAAATGCTCTATCACCTTTAGATTTGTTAAGCCTTGGCTTTGGAACAACCGGGTGAGGCCTTCATCACCCAATGATCCAAGACCACGGGCTGGCTTATAGTCAGTCAAAAGTCCAGAAAGGTAGCTCGGAGCCAGTCCCATACGTGCTTTAAAAGTAATCAGTAGAATCACTTCAAAAACAGACTGGGCGCCAATGAAGTGATGCTAAAATTGGGGCGATGCGATGCCACCTATTGGACTTAGTGAGAAGCCTACCTGCTGCATTCTGAACCAGCTGGAGGTGAGAGAGTGATTAAAATTTAGGAAATGGTCAAAGCAAAAAATTATTTGATCAAATCATCACTGCTGTGGCTTTATTGAACCTTCAAGATTAAGGTTGGCATAAAATAGCCTGTCAATGGGAGGTTTACAACTCCAATAAGGCAGAAATGTGAGCAGCCTTGCATTCTGGAGTAGATACGATTGGTGAGACAGTTGGTTACGAGACACACACAAACTGTAATTTTTTTCCACTTTGGGACACCTAGGACGTATGAGTTAACATGTTGCAGTAGGTGTGAATAAAAGACCTCTCCTAATAACACCTAACTTGACTCATCAATATAAAAGGGGCACTTGTTTTATCTGCTTTGGTTTCATTAATATCCAATGGGATTGGACTGTAGGTTGCTTGTTAAAATATATACATATTTAAATTAAATGGATTAAACAAAAGGTGAGACTTGGAGAATAGGATATAATGGCACAGACTGGTAAACTAGCCCAGTAATGCATGTGTACCATTGTATTGGTAGCGTGAACATGTGGTGTTTGCCCAAGGGTCGATTAATCCGTCTTTCCGACAAGAGGAAACAGCTTTGAATTTCAACATTTTACAGCGCAGTCAAAACGGCTGGAGTTAAGATTAAGTTTCACTGCGGGAATTATCACGAGAAATTAGTCGGGCGCCGCTATCACCTCTAATCCGGAGCAGGTGTTCCACAAAGATGCGTTGTGTTTAACCAGCAGTGTTAAAATAAACAAAGCAACAAAGGCTGCAGTTTTCTCACCAAGACCAGTTTTTCGACTCCTGTGAGCGCTGTGACATTAAGAGATAACTCTTTGCTAAACAATCTCATATACTCATTTTGGCGGGGCTTTGTCATAGAGGATTTTGGTCAATACAAACCGATAACACTGCAACAAGCTTTTTCGTGCGTGACATGACTCAGCTGGGCACCAGAAACTGAGCCCTCTTTTGTGACTAAAAAACAAACAAAAAACTATGGCCCACTTTGAATTCTTAATTGGTTAAATAAATTCCAGAAACGATCAAATTAGTGGTCCGGGGGCAGATGTGGCAGCCTGGTGATATCCCACAGGGATTTGACAGGCAGATGCGCTACCAGCAGGGGTCATGAGAGGTCAAGCTGTTCCATTACCATTATGAGAAGACAAGGGTGGTATTTATTCACTGCCTTGCCCTCCTAAGAGGGGGAGGGCTTACAAGGGAAAAGAGATGGATAGTTAACCCTTGAGGCGATTGGCTGATTACAACCCGTCCTCTGTTCATCTCATCTACTGGTGGACATGCAGTACACCCAGACAGATTCAACTTCAAGGATGAAAAATACGGTCAAGGCAGAAAGTTGCTAGAAAAAGTCAGACATTCACACATTATCCGACTACACAATCATCTAGAGTGCTCCTAGAAATGCTCCTTGAAATGCTCCCAGGAGAGGACGATGGGGAATGAGTACACACGTCACTTTAAAACAATAATGATCATGGCAGAAAACAGCGCGAGGCGGCATCAAATTGGTTGTGATGCACCCTACATTAAAGACAAGATGTCAACTTCTGGTATTTTTCATGTTGTGTATGATTTTTGGCCCGGGCCCCCCAATAACAGGCCAAAGCATATAGCAAGGCTTGCCAAAAGCCATAGAGTAAAGCATGCTGGTGAAAAAGATCAGAAATTTGAAGGGATGCCTTACAGATGGTTTAAATATTCACTGGGATTTTTTTTTTTAAAGCAGCAACTCTCCTACTAGTGCTATTTTGCCGTGAACGGCTTTGATTCACAAATGAATCAGAAAAAGGGAAAATCCAGCAAGAGCATTGATACACAAGGCCATTAATATAACATGACTGCATAAGTACAGCTTTCACTCGGGCCCTTGAACCATAACAACCGTCTCAGCTGACAGGAAAACCCAGTTTCTGGCACGTCTCTACATTGTTATTATTAGTTGAAGACTATGCACACCAGTGTGGACATGTGCGCTCTAAAACATTGTTATTAGTGCACAGGACGGCAACCACAAGTTTCCAAGAGGAGGTGAGGCGCAGACCACAGGGCTTGTTGCTGGAACCCCACAATAGCACGCAAAATTATTCCAGAGGAGCTCAAGACACTGCAATAAACCCAAAAGAAAATAACAGTTATTAGAATCATTATTTAGAGTTAAGGTCTCTGTCAGACAGAGGCAGAGAGCTGGGACACCATAAATGCCAACAATAACAATATATAGGTGAAAATAGGATCCAGAGTTCTTGATTGTATTGCCTGGGAAGATGAATGACAATGGCCTTCATTTCATCCAAGTGGACGCTAGTGTGTAGCCATATATTTGTCTTTAATTTAATGAAACTTTAAATCATGCTTTATATCCTTAAATACTCCTAAATTGCCCTTATGCTAAATTTTTGCAATGGTCAGGTCCTAGTTGGATTTAGAAAGTGTCACAAAGTGTGTGGCGGCCCTTACTTGCGTTACTTCTTGTGTTGTTTACAACCAATCACGGCTCACCTTTCTGCGTTTGGTTAGGTGACATTCAGAGCCTATTGATGTCACTGTGGTGTCAATTTTAGTCGACGGCAAGTGGCAAAATGGCCGCCCCTTGGGGTGGATAAAAATGCTTAAGTCATATTCCACAAAGACAATATTAATCACAATACACTAGTGGGGCTGCATAAAACTTATTATTGTAGTTTCCTTAATGGCTGTTGCCTAAACTGTAAGTTTTCCTGTAGCATGTGTGTGTGTGTGTGTGTGTGTGTGTGAGGGACGTAAAATGTGGACACGTGACAACCTTGCTCTGCAAGATGAATTCTCGCGGGATTTGTGAGTTTGCAAACTCACAAGAATACATCTTGTACTGAGCCTGTTGATTTCCACCGATCCGAACCACCAATCACAGAGCGACATTGTGTTTGGGGCGTGATATGCATCTGTGACGAAACCAGGAAGCCAGCCGGCACCGACGGGACAAACAAACAAATTTAACATGGACGAATGGATGCTACAATTAATTCTGTTCTTGCAGAATTACTCACCGTTTCCTTGGTGAATGTTGAACAGCGAGAGGCGCTTCGTGCATTTTTAGCTGGTCAAGATGTTCGTAAATCACCGTGGAGCAGTCCCAGATTGATATCGTGGAGAACTCCCTTGAGTGAATCACAATATCAATCTGGCTATTGCCATGTTAGACACATGAGTCCATGCAAAACCACTTCTTTGTGAACATTTCCTAGTCACTTATTTTATAAGCACACCATTATACAATTTTTACTTTTCACCACCTTTTACAATATGTAATTTGGTTCATGTTTGATAACAGAACATTAGCTGGATATTCATGGAGTTTTTGTCATTTCTAATAATCATAATAAAATAATAAAAGTGTGAACTAAAAGGTTCCTGACTGATGTTCAGTTTGATTCGTTTTGATACTAGTAGGTAAAAGTTGAAGCATGTTTTTTTCTTTTTAATCGTGTGGCATAAAGTGTTAAGGCAGACAGATGCTCGTGTGACGTCATTTCCTTTTCCAAGAGAGCCACAGCAGCCCTTATTCATCCACACACAGTGATTTCCCCAAATACACACACGCCAATTGTTAGACTGATTTTGCACATCCCTTGTAGTTATGAGTCATGTGTTCCACTCTTACCACACAGAGTCAGTCTAAACTGTAGACACTTGGAAACATCTGGAAAAGCCACCAAATAGTTTTCCATCATCTAGCTCCTGACTTCTATACTAAACAGACAGATGGACAAATTGATGATCTTCTTGAATTAATACTAACTATTCTGTAAGAGAGACCAATGTATCTGTACTCGGAAAGAAGCAACGAGACCAGAAGAGACAAAACAAAGCAGTTCATTCCCTGGACTGCAGGACCTCTAATAACATTAGCACAGAGCTGCCGACAAATTGGAAGTCAGCTTCTCCGATGACTGCTGAATGTCAAATGCCATAAATAGCCTGTAGTATCGCCTGCAAGCACAGCAGACACGCATGTGTGTTTGGTATTTACAATAGCTTGAAGAAATAACCTAATAATCACAAACTGAGCTACGACCTGTAGATTTGAACCCAATTCAATAGTGTATGTTTGTATTCAGCACAGGAATGTGCTTTTCGGGGGACTTGCTCAAGGATTCAACAACAATGAATTTCATCTGCTAGTGTTTTTTAGCCATACAGGTGCAGTGTGTAAGTGAGAAACATGGGTGCCCCCCTCCTTTGGGCAGACGGAGCACACGAGTTGAAACAGCGCTTATGCAATAGGAGAGGAGAGACTGTGCCTTGGCACTGCCAGCAGAATAGTGGAGCTGGATGTTTGTGCTAGATATGAAACCTTGTGTACCCTTTGGGCATCATGTAAGGCAGCAGTGGGGCGCCCACGGCCCGTGGGCCATACACAGCCTGAAAGAGAATTTCATCAGGCCCGCAATGAAATTTAAAAACAAAAAAAACAAATTAAACCTCAGCGGAATTGCTTTCATTATTGCATCACATAATTTTATACATTTAGTATGGCTGTCAGGAGGAAGACTTGAGGAAAAAGGTCCCATCCCCTGGCAAAAGGCAAGATGCCAATTTTCTCCCTGGTGACTGCAAAAACACATGACAGATGAGTGTTCTTATCGTAACATTCTTCACAATGAGCTAACATCCTCTTCCGTCTGACAGCTGAGGCCTGACAGCCAAACAAGGCCTGATGATTGTATCGCTTCAGGAAACACGATCTTTGGTTACATTTACCTTTTTTTTTAAGGAAAGAGAGTTAATTGAGCATGTTCAGAGAGTCAATATGGGATAGCCAGGGACCAAAAGCAACCAGAATGTGTTGACACTGGCCGGATGCCAAACGACTGTACCAACATGACAAAGCTTGGGGAGTGAGAAATCAAGAAAAGAGATTATCTGGCTTGGATATCAGGCTACCTCCTGCTCAAGTGGAGAGTGGGCTGAACTCGGACAGAAGTGTTAAAGAGGCTCTTCAACACAATACTGAAACAACTGCTGCCAAAGGCCCTCACAAGAACTTTGGGTTTGTCATGCTACTGTGCAACATTGTAAATTGTTTTTTGTTAGCCTTTTCGCTCCACCAAGAACAAACTGAACAACAATGGGAAAATAAAGACTTAATCTGCATACACTCGTAAACTGAATGGTTTAATCCTTTCCCCTTGCTCCACCCCTCTACAAATGAGCATTAGTGGCAAATCAGATAGGTAGCTAGCACCTGGGGCTAAAGCCAAACTGTGGCAAGGTTTTTACTTCCTGAACCTGGATTTGCCACGTCTGCAAATGAGTAGTTTTTATGCAAGCAAACGACAAATAGATAATATGAAGATATTAACTGCTTGCCCTTGGTGAAAGTAATTCTGTTGGCTGTAACATATTGAATTCCCACTTAATGCTCCGTTTACAATCACCCTCCGACAAGTCCAGGGTTAGTCCGTGATTCACATTATGTCACCTGAGACAAGCCACACTACAGCCTCTGCTATGACCCTAAACAGAATAAACCACACAGAAAATAGATGGATGGATCATAGCCGGCCAAAATAGCATCATTCATACCGAGAAATACATTGGCAGAGGTGAATGTGTTACACAACAGAAAAAGCGCACACTTCCTAGTTTTTATCTTCAAGACGGAAAGTCCATCTATCCATCTCCACCCACGTGATGAGCAGGTGGGACATGGTGGAGTAAATGTAAATTTGCATCATCCATCATGTCAGAACAATGCAAGACACACGGCGCCAAGTGAAACCCTCACAGTGAGCACTTTGGCCGTCGCACCAGCTGTATTTGCTTTTCCAATATGGATAGTAAAGTGCCACCTGATGGTGACTGGAACAAAGTAAGTATGGATCAATCATGATTTTTATTGTCACTGTGATCGACCTGACCTGTTAGCTGGTTTAAAACCACCCAGCGGGTGCATAGAAGGTCATTTCCATATAAACAAGATTACTGGTTTACCATAAAGGATGTGCAAACATGTTTGAAAGAAAAGCTATCAGAAGCACAAATGTATTTGAGAATAACACCCTTGAACAATGTTCTCCATTAATGTCAAGAAAACGACTTCCCATATGCGAGTCAGTACGCCAGCACTTGTTCCTCTTTCTGTACAGTTAATTTCCATAATGCGCAAATTTGACCACATCACCCCCATCCTGAAATCACTGCATTGGCTCCCGGTGTCCCTCAGAATAGAATACAAGGCTTCCCTCCTCACCCATCAGTGCATTCACGGTCATGCCCCACAATAACTCAAAGAACTCCTCACGAACCCTCCGTTCTACATCCTCAAACCTCCTTCAAGCCCCCAAAACCAAGCTCCGCACTATGGGCAATCGGGAATTTTTCTCGGTGGCTTCGAGGCTGTGGAATGCTCTCCCGGACTGCCTGAGGGCTCCACAGCCTATTGACATTAAAAATCTTTAAACTTTTTTTTTTTTTGCAAAAGCTTTTCGCTGGACTTTTTTTCATTTTTTTTTTTTAAACTCTGTAGCCCTTTGAGAATGTTGAAATATAAAGTGCATTATAAATAACATTTATAATAATAAGAATTATTATTATTATAAATCATAATCATAATTGTTTCTTCATGTAACATGCACAAACAAACAGATGCAATAAAGAGCAATAGAAAATGCCTTCACAAAGATGCTAGTTAAGATCTGATCATTCAATTTAATATGTTTATTATTTTGGCTGCAATTTGCTGTATTGTTTTATTGTACTGCATTATACTGACTGAGAGGTGTTTCTGTTGTCTATTTTGGGAAGCTTACAGGAACTGAGCCAAAAATCAAACAACAATTAGGTACAGCCCCCAGTAGGATGCAGTACGGTTCAATGCCACTGCAAACTACAACCACATTTCCATCTCTATTAGAACATCAATCACCACTCATTATCATCTTAATAAGTCTGATTTGATTTGTGAAATAAATCTTGTATTGGATCGCATCAGATGCTTCAGGTGTACTGAATGTTGTAGATGTTGAGTCACTGCAAAAATATACCTCCCTCCTTTTTTCCCCACCTACATCAACTCCATTCATCCACCTGGAACCTTTTAATCCTGCACCCTTTGACAAATGGTTAAAACCGCCGTCCTCTTTTAGTCTTCATTTTCTTTGCACAGCTTACAGACCGTCTTTTTTTTGCAGGTGACCCTGAAGGTGTGCTTTAATCTCCCCCAAAGGCTTGAGGCTGTTAAGAGAGCACGACTGGGCGAACCTTGTTCTGCCGGATCAGACCTTGCTGCGCCACTGAGCTTGGACAGAAGGTTTCTGTTTGTGCAGCCGCAGATACCCGAAGAGCGGCTTGACTGAGTAAAGCCTCTCAAGGTGGACACATGCGTGAGTGTGGGTCCACAAACGCAGCTTGCAACAGAAACTTTCAAATAAAGTTTCAGAGTCACTGAATTATGCATCAAGTAAAATATAAGTCCTATCAGGGTGACTGTGTGCAAACTCAGGTCAAAGCTAGTCATGTGCCTTTTAGGTGACCTTCACTTGCCAAATGACAAGTCTTGGGCCAAGATGCTGTCAGCGCCAGCCTCTAGTTAAGCTTCTTTTTATAGCAACCTCTCCAGATGCTGCTGCATGAACACAAGACAAATAGAATCCAAACCACAGCAGTGGAAAATAGAAACACACGTCGCCATCACACCGGCCTCACTCGGCCGGCTACGCTACAAAAACAACCTGGAAGCCATAAAAGGACAATGAATTGTAACCATTTAGTCCCAATGAATTCATGTTAAATCAGTCTTCAAGATGGGTGCACCACCTCCACCTTCAAGGATGACACCATGATGTTAGCCATGCCTGATAAGTGACATGCACACCTTGCCATATATGGAGAAAAATGCAGAGGGGAGAAGACATGAAACATTGGCAACTTCAGAATTAATGGCGGTTCAAACTTCCTAATAGGCTGCAGAAGCGTTGGAATAATCCCAAAAAAAATCCTACTGGCCACACAGACATCAAAAGAGAAGAAAAGTTATTTTCCATCATCCATTAGTCTGCACTACCATGCGTAATTCACACTAAATGAACTGACAAAAACAACAGAAGCGATTTGCATGAGGGAAGTTTATGTGGTAATGATGTCACTGCTTCAAACGTCCGCGACCACCCACGGAGAAAGATGGCTGCCTGACATTATGTCCCTCTTCTTTTTTTTTTGTGTCACGAGTCAAGTTATATTTGACAGCAGACCTCCTCCTGTCACAAAAACAGAACAGCCAGAAGCATCACATGCTTTCCAGTAGAAGGAAATTACGGGTCACACTCGATCGCCGTCACAAGGAAAAATGAAATAATACAAACATCATGTTCCGTGTGGTGGATAACATTTCCTCACCTCAAAAATGTGAACCACATAGACAAAAATAAGAACATGGTGCCACAACTTCTGATCCGCCAAGTTTAGTTTCCACAGTTAAAACAGAGAGCACCCACATACACACACAAGAAATACAACAATTATGGAAGTCGATTACGATTTCTTTATGGTCCATTAGCCACAACCAATGAGACTGGTCTCTCCTAACAGACATTGTTTAGTATCTTACTCCGGTGCTTGTGCCGGCTAAGTCCAATTCCAGTGCAAATGAGGTAAACACTATTCCCACAACTTCAATGCCTCATAAACTGATCACTTATTATGCTAATTAGGACATAAATATCCCAAAAGAGTGAATCAGCACACATTACTGGATGGGGTCTAAGCAGAACCTTTAAAGAGATTACTCCCAACTATTAGCCAGTGCTTTTATTTTTACACCATTCTAGCCGTGTGGTTCAAAAGGTAGACCTGTCACAGTTGAGGGTTGCCAAGGTGAAAATGGGCCAAAATGCCAAAAGGCAGCCCTTCCTGGCTCTGTTTGCTCTGGTCAAGCCCCTCACTTCGGGGGAGATGCTGCCCTTTTGTTGGCTCTGTGTGGGTCGTGAGAGCCTTTGCAAGCAGCACACAGCCAAACAACAATAGAAAGCTACTAAATCACATTCTAATACAACTAGTGGCCATGTCCTGTGATTGAGTGCAAGGGCCAACGCTCCCATAAATCAGACAGGAAGAGAGTGACATCACTATGGGCTAAATGTTCATCGTCTCCTGAGCTAATATTTGAATGGAATAACCTCCTAAATACACATCACAACCATCCATTTATTTTTCTATCATACCCATGTTTTTTTTTTTATACATGGGTGAGCTGCAGCTAAATTTGGGCAGAGGCGGGGAACACCCTGTAATGGTCAGCAGTCACTCACAGGGCACATAGCCTACTGTGAAAATAACCATCCATTTTACATTCACCTTTGGGAAATGAGTACTTTCAGGTTTAAAAAATAAAATAAAATAAATGTTTTTAGGGGGTGTGCCACGCAAGCACAGGGTGCAATGTCCACACAGGAAGCCCAAATTCGAAAACCATTCGAACCAGTGAGGCAGATAGCCAAACCACTCGCCACTATGCTGCATTACACATTACATTGACTTTTATTCATGATCCCCTTTGCGATATAAATCCACATATTTTAATGACGAGATTGCATCCAAGTGTGCTGTGCACAAATGTGACTACAGACACAGTTAAAGTGAGTATAAATAAGTTTATTTTAGCTGTGTCGAACACTGAAAACTGAGCCTGCGCTGAAACACTTGTTGGTCAAACATAGTTAATTATCATGTTTTGCCTAGCAATGCAGCAGTTGCAATTAAAAAATAAAAATAACTCCCTTACAGCGGATAACACTTTTAAGAGCATTAATAGATTTGCATTTTTTGACGACACGCTTATTAAATGGCACCAAACAAAGCGCGCGTGATAGTAAAGTTGCACACTCACCGTTTAGTGTTTCCTTCACTCAGACAAACTGTAAGCCTCCTCACGGCGTCCAAACATAAGTTCGTTGTATTTAGAAGCAACAAAAACAGCGGGTTAGCTCGCTATGTTACTTCCACGGGTCTTATTGCTTCATCCAGACAGGACGGAGAGCGCCGAGAACAAGCCGACTCCTCCCAGACATTGTGGGGTTAAACTCCTCCTTCCCGCGGACAGCATGAAGAGGGGGGGCGAGGCCCAGCTACTTGCTTTTCTTCTAACCTTTCCTACCGTTCATATTCATGGCAACACGCGCGAACGTATTCGGGAATTCAATTTATATTAATGAAGTTCTGAAGTCCGCTACTTATTTTAGCACTCATGAAAACAGTAGCATATATACAGTTAAGTAGAAAGACACAGGTGTTTCTAGTTATGGTGTTAATTATGGCTTCATTCCATTTCGGTTACAGCAAAAGCCTCCTGCTGTGTCACCTTTAATAATAATAATAATAATAATAATAATAATAATAATAATAATAATAATTAATTACGTATTTTTCTATTAATATATATTATATTATTAGTACAAGTAATAGTAGTTTAAAGGGATACTTGACTCATTTAGCCATTATCAGTAGTATAATTAGTCTACAATTAAAGTGAAAATGTCATTATTTTTCATGTACAATTAATACCATTAAAAACACATCTTGCCACTTGCAGTCGACTGACAATGATATCACACTTGCTCATGAAACAGGTAACAAGTTACAACCAATCATGACTTTTTTTTGCTAATGTCACATGACCAAACCCAGAGAGCTCTGAGCACCTGTGATGTCGTTTTCAAAATCTTGTTTACTTCTTTTGTTTTTATCCATCTAAGGGTGCGGCCACTTGCTATGATTTGACTTCCCCTTCAAATATTGCAAACGGAACATTATTCACAAGACAAGCAGTTTAGGGATTACACTAGGTCACATGGTTTAGTCACCAATTGTTTTTTTCCTGAATTAGAAGTGAAGAGCTCATTACTTGCAATTTACAGAAGAAAATTCCACAAACATGGCAGCGACTTGTCACGTTGCTAGTTATAAAATGTTCAATCTCTGTTAGAAGTACCAAAATGAGGGCTAAAAAGTTGAGCGAATTGACAGAAATGCTGGATGCAATGCCAAAGGCAAGACACAATGACAATATGGCCATCAGAAACCACTACTCAGTGTATGGTCACGACCCAGTTCAAACATTTCACACCGCTAAAACTATGTTCGAAGACAAGCAGAAATAAAACCAAGCCTGTTTCACTCATGACCCAGAATAATGGTCATCTTGGCTTACTAGCTAAATCAGCATTAACGTCTTTGCCAAACATAAGCCTCAGGGCTAAATAGCGGTTAGCATGGCAGAAGTAGCTGCCATTCCAGCAATTAAAGAATCCTACATTTTGACATGTATATAAAAACCACAACAATGGGTCGACATAAAACGTAATACATATATTTTATAAATCTGTGGTACTGAACTATTGTGTTTTCTAAAGATGCTCAGCATTAATGCTTACCTTCTGCAAAGTGTTAAGAACAAACACTGATGTAAGAACAGGGTATCTGGCCGGAGTGAGATCAGCACTGCTGATTCATGAAGGCCACGAAAGTCTTCATCTTTTCCTTGGCAACTGTTCAGTCTTTCCTTCCCGATTCAAAACTGGTGATGTTAAACATCAGGAAAATCTGACTTTCTTCCGCCCACCTGTATTGTTGCTGTCATTAGCTTATCAAATGTGTGTTTTCAAAAACTCATTAGCTCTAGCTAGTAGCATGCAAAAATATGGTACACAAACTAAATAGTTGTTATTATACTTATGTAGTTATTATTCAGCCTTGTTTCTTTGTATGTGCCTTTTTAACAGCAGTCAGTGTGACTTGTAAAACATGAAATAATAGAACACAGCAAGTGAACCCAAATTAATACACAAAACGTAAAGGAATGCTGCATGAAGGAACAACCAATTATATTTCATTTCAGGATAAGGGTGCATTAATTATTCATTTTAACTGTGCTACCATTGGAACGTCCAAATCAAAGAATCATGCTGGCCGCTCCCGTCTGTTCCCCATCTTATAGGCCACTAGCTTCCATGACCTTTTTTGACATTTGGCATCAATAGAAATGTTCACCAACCCCCCTCACGAGCATCGTAAATGCACCTCCCATCTGTTCGTCATCCTACATGAACCAGGAAGTCGCCTGCTAACTAACAAAGAGGTGAACAAACATCAATATGATGCACCACGAATATTGCTTTTAACTTCTATTTCAAACCTTTGTTAATAGTTTGTGTGACATTACAGTTTACAGCTATTGATCAAATATGACGCAAAGTGCTATATACTAATGGACTATATTAATTTTTGATTTGCCCATTTATAATACACTATAATGGTATTATAAATTATTATTTTGATCCTCATCTGTTTCAGTGTTGTGTATTCAGGTTTTAGTGTTTTAATGTAATTTAATGTGGTTTCCTGCTGTCAGGTTCTCAGTAAGTAAAAGGCTTGTCTGTCACATGGATCAATGAGCTGATAAGAAACAGATTTTGTCTCCTCAAACAATCAACATGCGTGCGTCGACAGAATGCATTGTTATACATGCAGCAAATGTATGAGAAGCATTCTCCTCCTTTCATTTTCTCTTGACCGCTTGCAATACCAAAAATACCTCCAACCCTTTGATAACACTTCTCTTTATAGTCAGAACTTATTTCATGGAGATACACACGTTTATAGGCGCTCCATTGGGAGCCTTGGGAGGCGGAGCGTCCATGCTTATCTTTGCAAGTCATCATGGATCGATGAAACGCGGCTGTGCAGCTTTCCATCCTCTCATCACCCTTTTGCTGGGTGCTAGTTAGCCAAGCATATCTTCTTGACAATCAACACGGTATCTAATTATGCATCTCCAGCCATCTCAAAAGGCTTTGTTGGAATCTAAGTATTTCTGGTCTGAACTAGATTGGCCGTTGTGCTACACAAGATCACAATAACATGAAAATTGTATTTAATTATTTATTCATTTTTAGATTTTGCAGATCGCTACCATTAGGTATGAGCAACATTAGCATTCATTATTTTATTGTCCAACAGATATAAGAAGAACACTATAAACACAAGTGTTGTGACACCGAGACAAAGTGAAAATGGGGACATTCCGGAAACTGTCCCAACAAAGTTGGAACCTTTGGGTATGTTCATGATTTATTGGAAAGCAAAGCGTACAGTCAACATCATTGACTAGTGTGGTTTCATGCTCACATCCTGTCTTATGCACTTGTTTTCATTTCCACGCGTTGTCATAAACCCAGTCCCTTGTGTCTACTAATTAGTTAGCTTGTTGCCTTAATTGTCAGTTTGCTTGTGTTTAGTTTCCTGTTCTGTCAGTCTGTTGGTTCATAGTTTCTGTCGTCAGTCACATTTCCCCGAGTCATGTCTTGTTTTCAAACCAAAGTTAACAAGTTAGCCTTAAAGAGGAAGTCAACCCCAAAGTATTCTTTGCAATAATATGTTCTATGCCGCCACTAGGGAGCGGCCATTTTGCCACTTGCTACGTTTACATGCAGTCAATAGTCGGGTTAAGGTCAGAATTCCGGTTTCTGAAACAATCGAGGTAACACGTTTACATGCGTGGCGGAAAAAGTTACTCCCGTAAATATGCTCATTTGTGCTCGATTGGAATAACCCGTTCGGACAGCGACGCGCGGACAACGTAATTGCGTAAATAATGTAATTTCCGCTTTGAACTTACTATACGTTTGATAAAAGACATTAGATTTATGTCACTCACCACGCTAAATAAATTATATATATTGTAATTTTCAATTGCTGTGTAAACAGATAAATAGATTCTGAGAGCAACTAAGGTATCTTGCCCATCCCCTTATTGAACAAATTATTGATTAGGACTCAGGAGGTGTGTCTTAATACTGTTACCCATATATAAATTGTAAGTGAAGCTCAGTCAGGTGCTTAGAGTCTGCCTTTACTAACATTGGTGCAAGAGGTTGTTGAGTCACACATTGTTATTGATTTCTCATTAGTAAGGACCTTTGGAAGTTGCTTCCTATCACTTGAATCACAATTGTCGTGTTCAATTAAAAGCCTTAGATTTTTTTCCATGCCTTATCTTTACACCGCCCTTCCGTCACCTCTCCTGTGTAATTTCTTTTGTCTTTGTTGTAAGATGGGCTTTCATGTCATCTGCCGTATTTAAACACATGAAAAGAGTTGTTGGAGGGTGTGTCTGATTGCAAATAACACACACGCACGCACACAATCACAATGGCTTCCTTGTGTTTGCGGCCAGTTTTGTGCCCAGTAACACCCCCTTATACATTGACCTACTGTCCCAGACATTTTTATCACAAAGAGCCATTAGAGTACATCCAGAATGTGGAAATTACAAGGACAGGCTCCTCATACAGTCCAAATAAGAGCTGGATCACATTGTACAACAGTGGTAAGGCTGAAGAAAATCACTTACCATCTACCCAATTCACACACATGCACACACACAATTATAACCCTATTACAGTGCTCGCATGGTCAGAAACTAATGCGGCCCGCTGTTTATACTAAAAATAACATCTGCTACCAATACATTTGTTTTATGTACTGTAGATTTTCTAAATATACAAATGAACTATTTACAATTAAACAAGTAACAATAGTTCCCTTCATAACATTGTAAAAAATATCACACAAATGATTCCCAAGTAACTGGTTTAAAAATGGTCAGTTTATGACAGATTGCTCCTGTTTTGTTTTTGACTGTAGCGATGGGTTTCAGCTGCTGTAGGGGTAGGGGCTGATATTTTCTGGTGCATTACAGGTCTCAATTACCCCCAAATCTTTTCTTTTTTTTATCCTAAATTATTTGTCGTGATAAACCGATATGGTTTTTTTTCAGGGCCGATACCGTTTATTAGTAGTCAAGGAGGCCGATATTTCAAGTCAATATTCATTTACAGTAAAAGAGAAAATATAAGTGTCAAAATAAAAAAATAAAAACTGTTTAAATGCCATTAAGCATATTTGTTTAAGTTAACTTTTCAAATATTTAACACTTAAGGTTTTTCATTTAATTTTAAACATAAAAAGAATAGACAGCTTTGTTTTAGAATTATAACACAAATTGCCAGGAGCTTCCAGGGTCATTAATATGTGCCTACCTAATTTAAACACTAAGAAGTGAATAGCTCCCTAATTTTTTCTACTGGAATAAAGTTTTCCAAAATTCCAACATAATTTCTTAATTTTTAAAGATAAGAAGTGTAGGGTTCTCAGTGTCAGCAACATCTTTTGTAAAGTAAAAATATAAATAAATACATAAATGAAAAATTCCCTGTATCTCACGGATACAAATGCATGCAAATGTAGCTAATTTGGGGTTTTCGTCAGTTTAAAAAGATCTTCGCAGACAGTGAAAAATTGTCTGAACAATGATAAAATATCTTTGCAACAACAAGTAAAAACTGTCTGTGAACATCTTACAAATCCGGATGAAAACCCCAAATTCGCTACATTTGCAAGCATTCACCGCTCAGTGAGCTATCAGCTTTATTGGCCTTCAGACTTGTGAAAAAGGCCGATATTTGCCCAAATTGCAAATATCGGCACCGATAATCGGCCCGGCCAATAATCGGTCCATCCCTAATTATTTGCCTTGTAGAAAGCTTTTTAGCTTGACAAATTAACGTTTTAAAAAATCCAAGTAGCTCTTGCATCCTTCAATTTTTGTGGCTCTCGGAGGAAAAAGTTTGGACACCCTTGGTCTAAGTCTTGTGTTTCAGACAACGTGGTTTATAAAAGCATGCATGCTGGGATGTTTGGAGTGGAATAATTTTTTGAGCTTACACATACATATACAATGTCTCAATTATTGTTCATTGTTCATATTGTCCATTCTTCTTGTGAAACGTCATCCCACTTAATGTTACATTTTAGTTGTGTCCAGATACAGACATGTTACTTTGTATTTGTATTTTGTTCCAATGCGAACACAAAAATGTGCTTTGATACACTTTGTTCCGCAAGTCACCATTTTTGTCCTTTGAAATGTTGCTATGGCAGAAACATCACTTCCTCCAAAAATGGTGCTACTTGATTGAGTTACTGCCTTCTAAAATTGAGTCTACTGATAACATATGACGAGGCAATAAAGGAATGCTTGACAATTTAAAGTTCAGTAAAGAAAATGGTAAAAGCCGATTCCAATGAGCCAAATGCAATCAGTCACTCAAGTGTAATGTGGTTTGTGCGCCACATATAGTTAATTGAATAAAGCAACAGAAAACAAAGCTGACACTGAAGATGTAAACAACTCGGAGGAGAAAGTTCAAGAATGAGAAATTGTAACAATTTTTGTCTTAAAATCTTCATAAATCATCATCAAAAAGTATGAGCCTACGAGTACCAGGTCTTTCATTGGTTGTAGTAAAATGCACAATTAGCAGTGTGAACCTTTTCACCGAGGTTCATTACATTCTCACTCCCCATGGAGAAACACTTTCACACCCATGTTGATGTGGGCAGTTAAAATTACACTCCCTTGTTAAAATCCACTTAATTGGAAACACACTGCACTGCACTGCACTAAATAATCACCTGCCAACAGGAAGGCCACGTTGTCTCCATGTCTGGTCGTTTTGAGTTTTACAGTTGACTAAATGAATTGGAATGATTGGTAAGGAATTGTTAAATCATGGAAACATGATATGATATCCCTCAGCTCCTCCTCCCGTCTGGACTGCCTGTGGGTTGTTTATACACAATGTAGCAACAGTGGATTAATTTGCGTATACAGTATATATAGGTGTGGTATTGCACACTGTTCATTGTGATTTGAGTTGGGTAGAAACCAAGTCCATGCAAACTACACAATGCTTTATGGCACCAGGCTTTCAAGTCCTTGCAGCCTAGTGTGTGAATGTGTGTGCGTGTACTAGTAGCATTTCGTGCTGTTTCCATTTGGGCTGTAGAATTGTATTAGTGCTCTCTTTACTAAAGTATGGCGAGTGCCACATTGAGCACAAGAGAGAGCTTAGCTTTATGTTGTTAGCATGTTAGCAGACTATATGAGGGTACTACTAAGTGCTGTCAGAGTAGTATTCATCTGAAATGAGTCTCATATATATAATGAATGCCATCTATGTTGTGTGTAAAGACATTTGTTTGGTAGAGTATTTGTTGCATTGTGGCAATAAGCCGCACACCACAGGAGAGCTTGTTCAGTTCCATTTGAAATGGTCTCACATTTGTAAGGGCTGACGGCCGTTATGGAAATACATGATTATTTTAGTAAGTAACCACATTTCTAATTTGGGTTTTGAACTGGAAACACTGCTTCAAGTTTTAAGAAACCTTTATCATAGCTGACAGTTTAAAGCGTTGCAATTGAAAAGGAAGACACAACTCTTTTGCTTGTGATGAAACAGAGGAAAAAGAAGCACATAAAAAATTTATTTATTTTAAAATAAAGAGTCTGTCCAAATTTGTCAACCTGAACAGGATAACTAGTATAAAATTAGAGGGATAGAATGAAAAGAGAGTAAGAACATTTTGTAAAAAGCAAAATTAGAGAGGTAGTCTGTTTGTAAACAGCTTTTTTAAGACACATGTAAACAAATTAGTCAGTTTTTTATTAATTCGTGCCAAATGGAATTTCAAATAGTTGAGCTAAAATACCTTGGTAATGCTTTTCTGAGTAGAATTTTTGCAGCATGCTAAGCTAACAGTTGGCACTGTTTATTTAGAGGTGGGCACCCCTGTCACCTCTTCCCGTCGTTGATGGTGCCCACATTTTCAGCGAGTGCCCACATTTTCGTTGAATGCGTGAAGATGCGAAGCCAGTTTTCGTCCATCGATCGGGGGTAGTACAAACGGTCCTTCTCAGTCGATGCATTTTTTCGAGGCTTCGCGTTATAAAGCATGTTGAAAATGTGGGCACTTGCTGAATATGTGGACATCCATCATCGACGGGAAGAGACAAGAGATGGACGTGCCTACCTAGTAGTAGTATAATTATACAATGTGCATACTCCAGACAGTTGACCAGGGAAGTACATGGCGAATGTAGCGCCTGACTTCATTAAACAAAATGACGAAAAAGGAGCATAACAAAAAAGGTGTCATGCCATTTTAAATAGAAGTATGTATGCATCTGTATGGAGGATGTAGCAATATATCTTCCAGCTATTTTCCATGATGATGAGTAGGCTGTGTAAATGATGATATCCTGTGCAACCAATAGAGCTAATCATTTGAAGTGATTTTAAATTTCCACATAAAAGAGTCGCAGAAAGTAGGAAATCTGACGTCTATTGCACTTATATTCATTCAATCATCCATCCATTTTCTACAGCGATTGTCCTCATTAGGGTGGCGGCAAACTGGAGCCTATCCCACCTGTCTGGTTATAAATAAATAAATATAATACTTACATGATTAAAAACATTTTTACTGTGTAAATGTACCCGCCCAAATGTATGCAGACTAAAAGAATTCCAAGAGGACTGAGTGTAGACTAATGACGGGAAGACACGAGGGGTGCGGTGCGGCAGCACTGCTCCGCTCCTCATTTGTCGATTCATTTGCAGAGGCTATGGGGTGAACAATGTGATTAATGCATCACATTAGAAAAGCACATAAAATCTGAGAAAAAAGAAAAGAAAAGAAAAAATCATAATTTAGAGTTGGCCCGCAACATAAATCCAACTAAGCTCTAGTAAAAGTTGTTGTTCCCACAGAGCAGAAAAATATATGCCTGTGAGCCTGTTATGTACTATGTTCTCTGCTTGTATGTGTTGCTGCTCTGTTAGTGTTAAAGTAGGAGTGGTTTGAACCTGACCGTAACAGCCCTGATGATTTCTGTTAGCCTGTCTATAGAGTTTTACATTACATGTTAGCATGTGTAATATTTTGTGTCATCTAGTGGTGAACTAATAGAATGCAAATATTCAGAAGTACATGCACTACGGTGTCTCAGAGAGACCAAAATTTGCAAGCCGACCACCAATCACTACCAATTATTATTTGGAGTGAACGAACAGCATGGCTAGCAGCAGCTAGCGGTAGTGGCTAGCAAGAACTCGCTGGAGAGGCTAATAACAACAACGGCTAGGAAGAACCAACTGGAGCGGCTAATGAGTGGCTAGCAAAAACTAGCTGGAGCAGCTAACAAGTGTGGCTTGCGGGAGAAACTAGCAAAAGCTAGCGACACCAAAGCAGAATGAGACAAGCGGCGGGCAAATCACAGGACTCAGCGACAAACACTAACAGGCCCAAGCTGTGGAAGGTAAGCGGCAGTCCAACATTAGCTGCAAGTACCACCAGAGGCTAACTATGTTTGCAAAGTTCTTCACCCTCGGGTGAAACATTTATGACTGACTCCTGTATGGCATGGCACGGCCTAATAAGTAATATAATTAGCGATAACTTGACCTACGATTATTTTTTCGAAATGTACGTTGATGTGATAGAACATGTTTTTTGTTTATTATTTACATTCATAGTGTTTTTTAAAATGACTGTATTATTAGTTCACCACTAGATGACACTAAATCCTGCACACTGTCCCAACATGCTTGTTAAGGTTAATTGACAACTCTCACTTAAATGTGTGAAAACAACCCTAACAAGGACAGGGACGATACAAAATGGATGGATGGATGGAAAAAGGCCAGGACCAGCTGGAAGTCAGAGAGCACACAGAGGGAATATCCTCCACATCGTCGCTAGGTCACGGACTTCCCAACCCCTAAACACACTCACGCACACACACACTGGAATGGCATCTGCTGTCAATGGATGCTGACACACTGCAGTCCCTGCTGGGACCACCCGTCACAGCGAGGTCCCTTCCTTCCCTTACTCTTTGGGAGAGCTCAGACGAGTCAGTCCCAGAGAGACGAGGAAACAGGAAGTGTGTTTCTATTTAACAGGACAGCAAATATCTGCATTCTCTCTCTAGTTAAATATATACAACACTCGATGCCGACTTGGCTGTTTTGTAGTCCCTAGAAATGGAAGCACTCTGCATAAAATGACTGCAACTCCTAAAAAATTTTTTTTTTGTGGAACCTCTTAAAATAAAGCTGAAAGTCTCTCTCCCTCTCACGCATACACACAAAGCAATGGAATGCAAAGGAGGTTTATTCAATGTCAGTAAATGGGAGAAAAGGTCATATTTGTAGGTATTGCGTGAATATTAAATAATAAGAACAATATCTACAAAAAGGGAGGAAAGTGTGTCTATCATATTTGTGTAATCACGAGTTGTGTACGAGAATATTTAGCAGTTTAATAGTCAAATGTAAATACAGTAAATGCACTTGTGTGTGTGTCTTAACGTCAATATCACCCGCATGTGTCACCTCACTGGTGGGAATTAAACATTTATGAGCATGTTTATTAATGACCAGCAGGCATCAGGGTTCACACACTCACACATACACGTGCACATACACACAACAGATTGGCGACGCGGCAGGAGGGAAGTTTGTAAGTAGCACCAATTGTGTCACATGTGTTCACTTGTGAAGGAAGATGAGATTTGTTTCAACATGGTTAACACCTAAACAATCCAACTAAGAACACCAAAGAGTTATGCATGAATAAAATAAAGCAGTAATAATTACAAGATATTTACTGTACTGTTGACTTGGTTCATTTTCATTCCAGAACCAAGGACATATACAGTAGTATCGTATAATGAAGATAGTTATGGAATAAATTATGGAATAAAAGGCATAAAATTGAATTTATGTTCAAATTAGTGGCTTAGAGTGGCACAAAAAATTAAAAATGGTGTACTGTTTGTGTTTCTTGGTAGGGCTGTGTATCGGTTCTAATTTCTTCAGTTGATTCAATTTCGATTTTGTTCTCGATTGGATATGATTCACTTCACTTCAATCTGATATCGATTAATTATGGAACATTAATTCTTCTTAACTCATTCAAACCCAAAAACATATAAATATACGTTTTTTAATACTTTGTCCTGCACTCCTGAAAACATTGATATGTTTTTTTTAATGTTTTTTTTTTAATTCTAGAGCATACAGAAGGCTTTGATGCAGCTTCTGAGTTGAAAGCACTGGTTCTCAACCCCGGTCCTTTGAATACCCCTATCCAGCCTGTTTTCCATGTCTCTCTCAGCCAACACAGCTGTGGATCGTTATCAGGCTTCATGCAGAGCTTGCTGATTAGCTGATCGTTTGAAACACCTGTATTGGCTTTGGGAGACATGGAAAACAGGCTTGAGGACCGCGGTTGAGAACCACTGGCTTAAAGCAATGGTAGTCATTACAAAAAACGACCAGCAGGTGGCAGCAGAGTATAAGAGATCAATCAGGGCCGTGTTGCAACAAGCTCTCTTTCCCAGTGTTTTCAACAGGTTTGTGAATAATGATGAAACTTAGCTATCTTCTAATGCTAATTGCTGCACAACGGAAACAGATGCAAATCTTTTTTTTTCCTGATGAAAGAAGAGACTCTAATCTTTCTTTTGGTAGGTTGCATGTTTTTATAGCAATAAAACACAATATTCTGTGGGACTTCAGAAAGCAGTCAAAATCCAGTGAAGCTGGCTGGGAGTGAATGAGTTAAATGTCAAGGACATGATAAAAAGTCCACAAATATTAAATTCCAAAGTAAATTTTAACACGTTATTATCACTTAAATGTTACACAAACATGTTACACAAACTCAAGAATTAGAAATATAAATTAGAAACGATTCTGAATGGTCTAAAAGTACAATGAATCAAATCTTTCATAAATGCAAGAAAATACTTTTTGAAATTCAATTAATGTAATAATAATAACAATGCACTATATTTATAGGCACCTTTCTAGACACTCAAGGACACCGTATAATTTTAAAAACGATTTAATTAAACAGTAATTTCAAGACAACCAAGATAAAAAAAATAAAAAAGGCCTTTACCATTTTATTTTCTTAAGAAATTATGGGGAAAAGGAATATTAAAATAATTGATTCATTGTTCTATGAATCAATATCGGGCTTGAAAAGGAAAATGAATTTCATATCAATTATTAGATTTTTTTTTTTTTATCCAGCCCTATTCCTTGGTCTGTTAGGAGGCCACTTCCTGGTTTACGCTAGCTAGCTACACATGCTAATATGTTTTGTTATGATACGTGACAACTGCTTCCCCTAGCAAGTGAACACTCTCTGCCCTCGCCTGTAAGCCACGTTTAAAACATCATTCTGTGACATTGGAAATGAATGGCTACGCTAGAGCTGGCAGCCACTCTCCCCATGACATGTCAGCGTAACGGATTTAGAAGCTGTCATTTTAGGGGGAAGAAAAAGAAACAGTGTCACTTTAATTTCAGCTGTTTTCTTTTTATCTAAAAACAGAATGAGGAATCTCTCTGTCGTGGGATCCCCAAAAAATCTGCATCATTTAACATTGATTTAATGGTGGGAGAAAAACATCATGAAAAGATCGCTGAACTTCAGAACTAATTTGTTTTAACTCAGTGACAAATATTGCAGTTGTTTGTTTGCCAGAATAGTAACTGATTAGTGTGGTCAAATCAAGCTAAACATGGAAACTAAAACAACACCTGTTTTTCTAAAGTGTCTTGTTTGTCGACTGGCTACTTATCAGCCTTCAATTTAAACGTGACACTGCGTTGAATGTACAACATTTTACACAACAATTTGATGACAGACAATGAAGATGGGACTAATTTTTCGCTTCTTATTTAAGGGTCCTCGATTTATGATGGTCTCGACCCGCAGCGTTTTGTGGTTACGAACCAGTTAGAACTAGTTTGCGCCCCTCTCAGTGCTCAAGGCAACCGCAGAAGTAACAATAAGGAACCATGCTTCCTTTTTTATGACTGCTTTTCATTTGATTTGTTTCATATTTATAACCTAGGAATGTAGGGATGAAACGATGAATCAAATACATAGTATAATTAAATTCAATGCGGACATGTGATGGCAGCGAGCCAGGAGGAAATTGTCAGTCAAAGAATGTCCTAAATTTGGGATTTGCATTTTGGGAAGTGCAATGTGTCTACTGGAAAGCTTGCACAACAGCATGTCTAAGATGGCCGGCACATTGCAATGTAAATATTGTTAGCTTATTCAACAATATAGCCCATCACTGCAAGTTAGGACAGACATTGCTGTCAGTAAACTTTCAAATTTCAATCACTTTATTGGAGAAGAAGAAAAAAAAGAAACACATTACAGTATAAGCATATTTAGGCTATACGTGATCTTATTTTGTCCACTGGTGACGTGCAGTCATTCAATACGTGAACTGGCTAACGGTTAGCCAGTTAACAGCTAACCGCTAATCTCTGCCAACAAAAGCCAACTGCACACTCATTCGCTGACACACACATCACTCACCAGGCCAGGCTTTGCCTTTTGAAGGAGCGTCCGCATTTTAGAGCAACACACAATTGATGTCACAGATACTACATTATACAGTGTTATTATGTTTTGGCATTATTTATCCGATTAATCGATGGGATAGTCTGTCGTTTGAAAAATATTTAATATCTCCATCCAAAATGCAAATAGTTAATGTAATTCTAACATCACTACTGCCTTAGCATAAGTTATTGATAGAGACAGTATGTGGATTCTGACCAATGCTCAAATTTGGTCAACTTCATATTTTTTCATAAATTGATACTATTGGTCAGACCCCATGTGGGTCTGTTATAAAAAAAATAAAAATAAAATAGACTAATTCAAAACAAACTTGCTCCCTTTGACTCAACAAATGTATAATATTTTTGCTTTCCTGAAAAGTTTTGGACATGATTCTGAGGACTCCGCCTGATGGCAGCGGTATTTGGGTTACCTCAGTAGTTGGGTTTCCATCCACCCATTTGTTATTCAAATTTTCAAGAAATGCAAAAATAAAACTGAATGGAAACGCTAGAAATTCGAAAGAGGGCCCAACATTCGCAAAAAGGTTTTATGCTTAGAGGGGGTGGATTTTGAAGCGTATCGAAAAAAGAAAAATGTGAATTCTGGCTGGCAAGACCAGATGCACGTCACACGTGCGTTTGTAGTCCCAAAGCAATGTCGGACGATAAAGGTATGTTTGGGGGGACGACCAAACAGAAATCTTTTTGGAATTAATTAAAGAAGCAAATATTAATGCTATTTTAGATGGAAAACAGCAAAGAAAGTTTATAAAGAATTACAAAAGAAAACTCTTACGATGTCATCGCACGGCGCAGTCACTTCCTGGTCTTCTTCTTCTTCTTTCAAATTACTGGTGGATCCCATCTCTATGGTGTATACCGCCACCTACAGCGGTGCAGTCCCCTTTCAATATTTGCAAAAGAAGAACAGATGGAAACGGGCATAAGTCACATGTCCGTTTTGCGCGTTTTCAGTAAATTCGCTTAAAAATGTCCAAACAATTGGATGGAAACCTGACTAGTGTTCGGACGGCCTCTATACTGTACTGTACATATTGTATATTTGTTAGGGGTGTCAGGTGTTAAAAATTTTAAAATCGTAATTAATCATGTGACTTCAATAGTTAACTCACGTTTAATTACAAATTTTATATCTGTTCAATTATTTTTTTCTAAGTTTTCATAGTTTTGTTAACATAAAAGTGGAAACAATTTTAAACTAATATAAATATGGCTGCATCTTTTAGTGAGATAAAGTAATTTTACAATAATTCATAAACATGTTGTTAAAACTAAAAAGATGTACTACTGTACCGTAAAAACAAAAAACAAAAAAACGAGTGTGATATTGATTTGTGTTGAGGAAATGTTACTGCCACTAGATGGCATAACTGCATTTGTAAAATGTTGGTGGAAGATCAGTGCATTTTTCTGTTCATATTAAGAGCTATCTAATCTTTAACCCGAAGCAACAAGTGAAATTCTGCACATTAAAAAAAAAGTCAAATACAACTTGACCCCAGTCTCCACAAATATATGCATTATTATTACATTTATTACTGCAAAATTTTGACGTGGACATGTCTGCTGCGTAGCGACTGGAATTTGCTCAATGCAGGCTTTCCAAGTAAGGGGCGGTCATTAATCACACGTTAAAAAAATTTGTGTAAAGAAGCTTTACATTAACTAAAAATTAACTTAATTAATTTGGACACCCCTAATATTTCTTACAGGTCAATTATTTATTATTTAATTGCAGCGTTAATGTGTACTAACAAACATGTTTTATTACCCGTATAGACTTAGTGCTGTATGTATAGTAGAGGTAGGCAAAGTATGGCTTGCGGGTCATATATGGCCAAATAATCAATTCTCTAATTCAGAGGAGGCGTGGGAATACATCACTATACTTTCAATTGAACTCCACGTGCGTCTGTTATGCACACTTGCCAGTAACTCTCAGGAGAGAACCTTCTTCTTAGCATCGTAAACAAACAAGAAGACAACAACTTAGCCTGAAGGGCTAATTACCAGCTAGCAGCTTGAACCCCGCTGTCAAACGGCGAGGGAAGGGGGGGTGGGGACGAAATAGACGCACAGTCATCGCGCTTAACGGGAAAACAATGAGGCTTGTTGTTTTTTTGGGCGGCGGATGAAACAGGTGTCACATCTGCAGACGGCGCTGAGTCAGCCTTTTTAATAAGCAGCTTTTTACGAGGTTTTGTACCGCGGTGACAGACTTATGAATGGAGACTGCATGAGAACGAGCGTTAAATGTCTGCTCTTTATTAAAGAAGGATGTGTGAAAAAGACCTCTTTTAGAACTAAAAATCTGCCTGATGATGCGGGTGGGGGGTTTATTCACAGACTCAAATCTCCCCCACCATCCTTCAATTCTTTCCACACACAATGTGCTGTGTCGGGGCTTGCTCAGGATCGCAACACCACCCCACGATACACACACATTTTCCACATTTAATAAGCTCCCCTGTCACCCAGATAACAATCAACAGTGTAAATCTGCATTTTGCTTCCTTGACAACAACTTCAACCTCCACACTTTCAAAGCCTCAGCTCCACGTCTCCTAATTGTCACAACCGTTGAACTCCAATGTCACAGTGACCGCTCACTCAACCCTCTGTTATGAAAGCCTGAGATGAGAATCGGGAAGAAGAAAAAAACAGACAACAAAAGAAAAACAAAAAATAAAATAAAAATGTTATTACATTTCAACTTAAATACTGTATATGGGTAATTTGTCCGATGATGCCCATTTTATGAATTATTATGTGACAGAAATAACCAATTTGGGACTTTCACTTTTGAAAACTTTTGAACCCATGGCAGTAGCTATCAGGTTTGTATTGTCTCATACTGTAACTATAACTATGTAAAAAAAAAAAGTTACCCTCTATATACATTTATTTTGTTACCTTGTGTGGCTTGCTAGCTTGTTTTGCTTAGATGGCTAATTGTTAGCCTCACAAGTTTAAAAAAGAAATAATAATCAAATAATCAATATTGAATTGATTTTCCTTTCCAAGCCTGATAGATTCATAAAACCACAAATTGATTATTTTAATATATTTTCCCCATAAATTCACAAGAAAATCAAATTTTAGAGGCAACATTTTTTTTATCTTACTGCTTTCTTGAAATGTACTTTTCACATGGATTTAAAAGTATTACTGAATTATTGCACTTGAAGACAATTCAGAATATTTTAATTAATATTTGCAATTATGGAATTAAAAATATGAAAATATTTTGTTCATGTCAATGTTTGTATCATAACACTGTTACTTTCATTAATAAACTAAATCATTTAACCAGTCTTCACAAAATTTAATGTGTAATGTTTGTGGAGTTTTTAATCATGTCCTTGATATTTTAGAATAATTTATGTTTCATAATTAATTAATATCGTATTGAAGTGAATCGAATTGAATCGGAATTTTTTTTTAATTGAACTGAACTTTTGTGAATTGAAAACAAATCGATTTGAGGAAATTAGAACCCAGCCCTATTAGAAAGCCTTTCATGATAGATGTATGGCCTAAATGATAGTGTCCTAAATTATAGGTAATAGCAAGATTGTCGATAATAGTAAATAATAATGAGATCTTGATGGAACGATGAGGTCCGGACCCCAGCGTGGAATATGAGTTAAGTAACAAAATCCACATGTTTTTATCCATCTTAAGGGGCGGCCAATTTGCCACTTTTTTTTTTATTAATCAGAATGTCATGTATAGAATAGTGGAGGCACATAAAAATTGTAAATAAAATAACGTGCTAACTCGTGAATATTCCTTTAAAAACACTTTGTTTCTGTCTTTCAAACCATGTTAACAAAGCACCAGACGTCAGCCTATTTGCATAAGTGAGACTGATTCAAGTTGCTTTGTGACAACCGCTTGAACCACTGCCAACACACAAACAGTAATGTGCACAGGGGTGAGGTATTTCGTGACAAGCATTTAAACCACAAATAAAACACACTCACCGGTACGTAAATACAACGTGGCTTGGCAAACACAAGCTGTCATAACATGGTGTTGCAAAGCTTTGAATGTGCCCCAAAAGATGATTACATGAACGACACAAATGAAAGCTGAGAGTGTAATTAGAAGAAATATGGAGGTGAGTGTTAGGAAAACATTCTGAAAAGGGAACTGCCGGCTAAGTAAATGATTGTTATAAATTTCATTACGCAGCATTTAATGTTTTTGTTTTTAAAAATTGAAACGCTCTGTTCAAACGGTACATGAAGTGTGTATATTAACTCATTCACTGCCATTGACGGCTATAGACGTCAAAAATTCATTTGAACTATTTCTATTAGTTTAATTTCCCCCCCACTTTTGTTAACAAGAGTATGAAAACCTAGAATTGTTTTTATTGTATTAGAACAGATATAAAATGTGTGATTAATCGTGAGTTAACTAGTGAAGTCATGCGATTAATTCCGATTAAAAAATTTAATCGCCTGGCGCCCCTAATTTTTAATCATCTTTTCTTAAAAAAAATACAAAAAGATGATTAAAAATTTAACAAAAAATGTTTGTTTTAAAAAAAGAAAAGAAAAAATTATTAAAAATTAGGGGCATCAGGCGATTAAAATTTGTAATCGTAATGAATCGCATTACTTCACTAGTTCACTCACGATTAATCACAAATTTTATATCTGTTCTAAATGTACAAAAAAATCTAGGTTTTCATACTCTTGTTAACAAAAATGGAAAAAAAATTTAAACTAATAAAAATTGTTCAAATGAATTTTTAAAAGTCTATAGCTGTCAATGGCAGTGAATGAGTTAATTAATGTTGTCTTTCAGTGCCTTACAATAATAAATACACTTTTTAGGAATAAAATCACTACCTTGCTATTGGTGATCAGTTAGGCCTTAAAAACTGAAGAAGTGACTTTTATATTATTGCTGTCAATCAATCACATGTTAAGTTTGGTGCAGTTTTTACACTAGATTCCCTTCTTGACACAAACCACCTTTTTTTTTATCCAGATGTTATCAGCTTAGAGCCTAATGCAAGGCTCTCCAAGTCAGGTCCTCAAGTGCCCCTATACAGGCCTGTTTTCTGCTTCCCTCCTCCATCACACCTGAATCAAATGATCAGCTCATTTGTCACTTTTGATTTATGGTTTGATAACAGGCATTGAAGGAAACCATTTTTTTCCCAACAAATATATATTTTCATTATATTTTTTCTTGTGTGGCTAACTAGCTTGTTTTGATTAAAATGTTTTTTAGAGGCCCGCGTCACACACAAAAAATAACATTTGACATGGCCTGCAATGCTATTTAAAAAAAAAGGTGGAGGGTGTTGAAAAAGTAGGGCTACCACTACTACTATAAATACAGCTTTTTAATATATGCAAAGACACAAATACATTTACAACTAAAATAGTAATAGATCATCTGTGGCTAATAAATACAGATTCAGGCACCGTCCAGACAAAAGCAGAATCCTCAAACAAATCTCGTACACACAGAAGCATTTCAAGACTTGCGTGTGTCCAAAAGAAAACGCTGAGGATGTTTAACGGCTGTAATGTGTATGCCAAGTCTGGAGTGGCGCTGTAGCGCAGCCACAGGGAGTTAACGGAACGCGTAGAAGAATCCCTTTTTCCCTAACTTTATTACAATCTACAGAACAAACATGGAAAAAGACAAACACAGGAAAAGTGACAATGGCGGGTGATTCAAGTACAACACCGCTTGTTGAACGTGGGAATAAAAAAGCTAAATATTTTTCTGCAAAAGCATAAGCAAGCTAAGGAGGCTGCGCAAAACGGTTATCTGCCATCGTCTGGACAAACGGCCGAAACGGTAAGAAACTTGTGAGGATACATTGAAACTGGCTTTCGTGTGGACGGGGGCCTCAGAAACAAAAATGTCTTCCTCCACTTTATGCTTAGCGTTAAGGTCCAATTTGTGAATACATCAAATGAATGATCCACAAGTGTGGTCAGTTTACTACAGATTGCTCTTGTTTTGGTTCTGAATGTGGAGATAGGATTCAGCTGCTGCTCAGGGGAGGTGCGGATCTATTCTTGAGGGATGCAAGGGCACGTGTGTACATACATGGCCTCATAAACTTGATTATTGCCAATATTTGGGTTTTTAAAGGGTTATCGACTACATGTAAACAATAATACATTTAATTTATAATGCACTTTACATTTTAAAATAAATCTCAAAGTGCTACAGGGAAAAGTTAAAACAAATTACAATAAGTAAAACAGTTAAAAACCATTAAATCTAGCAAAAAATAAAAAATGAATAGGCCTTTAAAAAAAAAAGAAAAAAAAGTCACTGAATTAACTAGATGAACAAATATAGTACATTTTGTAAATAACTAATAATTTTACAAGCAATTAAGTGAAATTGCATAATTTGCCATGTGGGAAACTGGGAACATTATTTACAATGTATCTTTGTTTATCATCTATGCCAAGGACATATAGTGACAATCAGAACAAAGAAATACTCCACCGCGAGATAGCAATTAACCTGTGTGTCCACTTTTGTGACATTTGTTTTGTGGTATGTTGTGATATTTCTCTTTATGTAAAATATGTGCTTTGGGCTCAGTAAAGCTTGGGAAGCACTGCTGGTTCTGTTAATGGTAGCAGAGGCTCCTTGAAAGCAGCAGGAAGTTTTAAACACCCCCACGGCGGTGAATAATTGCTGGAGCTGAGATAGGGGATCCCCCCCACCCCCATGTACAGGATGATGGATGCTCCCGCAAACGTCCCCGACTGTTCTCCAGACTAGGAATGAAGATGATATGGGTATACTGCAACCATGGCAGGCTGCTGTTACTCAACTAATCGAAAGCTTGAATCAATTACGAATGTGGCGAGCAAAACAAGGCGGCTGCGGAACATTTCCAACCAAAAAAAACTCATCCCATTTATCACACGACTCCTGAAGAGGTATATGATTGATTCATTCCAGTGATGCACTTTCTATTCCCTTATCATATTACAGAATTTTGCGTGGAGAGGCCAGTTCTTTCAAGGTAATGGCTGTGTCTGCTATATGGTACCACACTGACCTCTAATGGTCCGGTCCGGTACTGACTCTGGAAGATGCCTGTGGCTTTATTGCACTACAGAAGCTCTGCTGCTGTAAGAATGCACCAGTCAAGATCTATTTAAAAGACAATCACTCAACTACAGATCTTCATCCATGCTAACTTCCTGCCTTAATTTATTTGCTCAGTCTACTGTAAACCATCAGTGTCACCACCTCATCATGAACAGGCAGTGAATCATTTCCCTCTCCCATTACGTCTTGGGGTTCCCATCAGTTACCTGCCCACGTACTAGTCATAAATGCCGGGTTTATTTAAGGAGTGCGATGTACATTGGATGCTAGCTGCATTTGACTTAAATGTTAACTAATGACATCGAAGTGTCCTGAGCGCATTACCTCATTCCATTTTGTTCTAATGCATACAACTCACATTAGGAACCCATTTATTTACCTGGCTTTTGGAGTATTACAGATTTATGGACGGACTTTGACAAAGAGACCCACCATTTGGTATTTTTGACGACGTATCAGCTTAGGGAACATCAAATGCTTTGTGAGGCTTAAAGGTAGTAACAATTATGTGTAAATAAATCTTCCTCTTCGGCTGGCTGTGTGTTATTTAAACAAATCCCCTTGTGTTTCCTTATTACACTGTGCAGGCCCATTACAAGTACAGAGGGCCTCGGTGCAAGTAAATGCGAGCTCAGCTCTTGTGCTGAGTGGAGAGTTGATTAAGATAGCCAGCATATGCAGCTTTATTTTTGTCTTCTTGTTAATCCATCCATTTTCTTGAGTGTTTGTCCTCACTAGGATTAGATGGAGCTTTAGGAGAGAGGTCGGGTGCACCCCGGACTGGTCGGCAGTCAATCACAAGGCATATAATGACAAACGACCTCCTAACGTCTACGGACAATTTAGGGTCATCAATGAAGCATGCATGCTTTTGGAATGTGGCGTCTTTTTGGGCGTTTACAGTCGGCCACAGCAGCTAACGTATAATAAGGCAAACCCTACTATATCGCAGTGCATTTTTCAATTAAGTCTAAATTTAGAATTGTGCGCTTGTTGGCTTGTCTACAGCAATCCACATTACGTTCTATGATTTGGTTGAACATTTTGTTGTTGATATATATACACAACGTTTCATTCCTGTATGTTTTATGTCTCAGTTTTACAGTACCGGTAAACTTAATTCGTTTGAAGCAGGCACGCTCTGCATCTTATTCGTAGAAACAGTGCAAGCGAGTGAGAACAGGTGCATGGGACTACTTGAAAAACTGTGTTTTACCTTTTAAGAAATGTGTTTTAGTGTAAATGTGGGGGAGGGGTAATACTACAGTATGTACACCATTAATATGGTCACTGTATAGTGCAGGTTTTCTCCTATTGTGGATAGTTTTTGCTTTCCATATTTGGTATTTTGACAATTGCCTTATTTATTTATTTATTTTACAAATCTGAAGGCTGATAAAGCCGACATGTCACTGACCAGAGAAAGTTTGCGAACATAGGCAATTTTGGTTTTGACAGGGTTCGTAAAATGTTGCAAAGATGTTCACTGACAGCTTTTACTTGTCACAAAGAGTTTTTTATAATGTTCAGACAACTTTTCAACTGTTTGCAAACATCTTTTGATACCTTTTACAAATCCTGACGAAAACCCAAAATGTGCAACATTCGCAAGCATTCGCTGCTCAGTGAGATAGCATCTCGAGATCAATTTAAAGCTGGGTTAACCTAAGGGATTTTTTTAAATGTATATTAGGGGTGTTAAAAAAATGGATTCAACAATATATCGCAATATTACAGCGCGCAATTCTCGAAACAATTCGATATGCGGCCGAATTGATGTTTAAACATCGCATTTTTGATGGAAATATTCAAAACATCTTACTTAGGGTTAGAGTTCACACTTTAAGCATGGAAGAATGTTATATTAACGGAACATTAATCCTTAATATTTTATTTCAATGCTGTTCAAACATGAAACAGATTGTTTGATAAATACAGTGGCTCACAGTTATAAATAAGCCTGAAGTTCCAGATAAATAAATACATTTTCATACAAATCTTACAGTGTACATGTACAAGTTTACTGATTAGTATCTTCTAAATGTGAGTAAAAAAATCAAATAATTAACTTATAGATTCGTATTGGAAGTATCGAATTGAATCGTGGCCTATGAATCGTGATATGGATCGAATCGAAAGTACTAGGCAATACACACCCCTAATATATATATTTAAATTGTCAATTTTATAAAGGACACTGCTGACAAAGAATTCCCTGCACTTTTTGTTGATGACAATTTTAAAAATAAATTAAAACAAAAATGAGTCACAATTTAATATTTCAGTTATGTTGACATTTTTTATGGTTTTTTTTTTTACTCTAGGAAATATTAGGGAGCTATTTACCTCGTTTTTAATTTACCTTAACACGCTGATGACCCTGGAAGCTCACTGCAATTTTTGTTGTCATTTTAAAACTAAGCTGTCTATTCTCTGTATGTTTCAAATTAAAAGTAAAACCTTCAACATCTTGAAAATTTGATTTAACAAACATGCTTAATGGCATTTCAACAAAGTTACGTTGTTATTTTGACAGCAATATTTTCTCTTTTATTGCAAATTGGCCTACTAATAATCGTTATCAGGCCCTGAAAAAACAACATTCTTACTACAAAAATCTAGATTCATGACAATAATAATAAAAAAAAAAAATCTGATGCACCTTCAACTTTTATTTAATATCACATCCCCTGCAGTGGAACAGTAGCTAAATATCTAAGCATCTCCGGGGAACAGAAAAGCACTACAAGCATGAAATGAACACGACAGGAGGCTACAAAGCGGCATGCACAGAACAAGTATATCGAGAGTCTCTTCTAGGTTGAGTGCTGTACAAACTCTCCAGCTACCACACATGAAAGGTTTGTTAATTCTCTTCAGGTAGTGCACACACACGCACAGTTGTGTGTGTATCGCATTGAAAGCGTCAGTTCGAAAAGGCACAATCCAATCATCTGCACCAGTCACCAAGCACAACAGGCTGAAGTCATCCGTAATTTAAAACTACATCCCGCGTTCCCCATCCACCAAAGTGCACAGTGGATGTATGGTATAGCTGCAATTTAGGTTCCAAGACGTCAAAATGTCTGACGTGACAGCACACAACACGAGTGTGTGTGTATGTTTGTGTGTAAAGAAGTGTTTCCAGTGGTCCTGGGTCAGAAAAGCAGTCCTAAAGCATGTGTTTAAGGAGACAATTGTTTATTTCACACTAAAACAATATGCACCTGACATCCAGCACATCCCTCTGTTCATTTTCTGATCCATTGCTCCTCCCCATGCTGTGTTTTCGTTTGCCCAGCTTCATTGTATAGTTAGAAACAGATTACATACATTGATTTGGGGATACAACAAGTTCATGGTTTTATTTCAAACGGTTCCAATTTGAAGAGTAGTAATGGTCTTATTGTTTTGGCAGGCTTAGTTATCAAGTGTGTGCATGTGTGTGCATGTATGTGTGTGTAAAAAGCACAGGACACCTTAAAAGCATTCACTAAAACCTTGCAGCAGCGTTTCAAAAAGGAGGTGTCAGAAATGAGCCCGCAACTGCAATTTTCAAGTAATTATATCCTGATGTCATCCTTTCTTCCATAGGAAGGTCAAATTGCATCCCCCCTCATAAACAAGACATTAGGGTAGTTGATAGGATAAAATTCACTAATTGGTTGATAAAATCTGATGTGGTGGCATTACAACTTAAAAACAAAACACAAACAAAAAGTTGTCTGAGTAAATCACTAAGGAGATCTCTATTTAAGTTGACTGGTGTTTGTGAGTCGTGTCCCGTGTGGTGGTGCTGCTTTGCTGACATAGTACAGAGAAGAAGAGACAACTGTACAAAATGATCTGTTACCTACTGAGTGATGATTATGTCCCCTCAGTGTGTGTGTCAGTGTCTAGCACTGGCTCACTCGCAGCTTCCTCCACGGCCTCACTCTGTACAATGTCAACGTCCTGAGGAGGCGCGGCCTGCTCCTGCCCGGCTTTGCTTTCAGGAGGTGGAGACTCGGTGAGCTCGGGGGAGGCGTCTGGCGTGGGCTCGACCGCCGTGCTTTCGTCCATCTCGGCCCCATTGAGCCGCTGGGCTTTGGGGGAGGGGGTTTTGTCTCGTAAGACCTCCTCGGTGGTCTTGTGTGGGCTTAGCTCCGCCTCCAGAGAGTGCGTCATCTCTTCAGGGGGGCTGACAGCTTGTGTGACGCCAACAGGGGAGGCCAGGCTTGGAGTGTCTGAGGACCCGGTCGTCTGGGGATGGGCCTGGTCCGAGGCTTGGCGTACTAATTCAGGGGTTAGGGTGATCTCTGGCTGCGGTGAGGACCGGGGCTCAGCGAGTGAGCTGGTCAATGGGCTCTGATCCTTGTTGTCAGGTTCGGATGAGGGCAGGGATTGAGGGGTCTCCATGTTGTTTCCATGAGGTTCCACCTTAGCTGCGTGGCTGGCATTTCTGACCTCCGGTGCTTGAACAGGAGCCGGTGGCTGACCTAACAGAGGCGCTTTGGCCTGAGCTTGAGGCAGCAGGGGGGACTGGAATCGTGACTGAATGGGGGTGTTCAATCTGAGCGGGGCAAGCATCTTTCCTTGGTTCAGATTCAGATTGGGGTTGAGAGGTGGCGTGGGAAGAAGAGGCGTCGGGAGAGGGAGAACAGCCGTCCAGTTGCCGCGTTCCCGCTCTTTATCGTGCTCTTTGTCATGGTCTCGGGGACGGTCTCGCCCTCGCTCACGCCCGGCCCGGTTTCCATTCATTTCCCTTCGGAAGTCAAAATCTCTCTCGTCTCTGTCTCTTTGCCTGTCCCACTGAGATCTTCGTTCATCCAGGTCACTTTCAAAAGTGGCCGCGCCGCCACCGCTGCGGTTCCACGGCTGTGGCCCGCCAACATTTTTGGCAGCTGCGTTTCCGGGACGGTTGTCAAAGCGATTAGGGAAGTTCTGCCCCGGGTTGGGGCGCTCCATGCCGTCTCGTTCATCAAAGTCCCCCCTGGACTGGTTCCACTGATTATCGGGGGTAAAACCAGCGAGAGCCTGCAGACGTCCGAGCAGACTGCCTCTGGCTGGCTGAGTTCCTGGCGTTTGCAGCAACGGGGGCCTGCCTCCTCCCCCGCCACCACCAAGGGGCGCCCGATGCTCTGGCGGAGGTGTTCTCAGCAGACCTGTACTCGGCTTCTCCACAGGAGGGAAACGGTAGTCCTGGTCTTTGCCCTCGTCAGCCCCCGAAGATGACTCTTCTGCCTTGGGTACATTATCACTGGCCTGGTGAGGGGGCCTGTTAAAGGGGTCTAGTTGAGGGAACGGGGGCCTGACATGGGCTTGAGCCTCAAGGAGCCCAACAGGCTGCTGACCAGGTCCCTGCTGCAGGAGGAGAGGGAAGCGAGGAGCGGCCCCATGCTGAAGGAGGTTAGGACGCACGTCAAGCGGCAGAATTCCAGGCATTCTTTGTGCCACCATTCCAGGCTGGTGAAGTGGGTGGGGTAGGGAGGCGGTGGGGTGCATGCCAAGGAGGCCCATTCCACTGCGAACTGCATTATGCATGCCTTGAGAGGAAAAAAACATACAACATGTTAATGTCACCTTCCGTGCGTGTCAACTCATCTTTCGTCAAATTTGCTAATGTTGCTCCACCTTGAAGAGTGAGCTCTGGTGTCCCATCCAAAGCCTTGGCAGGTGGCGGCATTTTGTCACTCGTGTGCTGACTTTGAACTCCAACCACATTAAACACATTGGCTCCAGGGATAGCGGAGGGCATGAAGCCCCCAGGCATGGAGCTGGTTGTTGGGATCATAGAGCTGAATGGAGATTCCTTCACCGTTTCCTGGCTGGTTGCCACTGGGGGCTGAACTAGAGCTACAGGAGGGTCACAAACATATCGCTCTAAAGGATTGCTACATTCTTAAATGAATCAAAGGGCTAACACCTAAACACTTACATGGTGGTGCTGCGGCCATGGCTGCGGTCTGTGCAGCCTGCATAAAACCTGTACAACACAATATAACGTGATAAGATAACAGTCGTATGTAAAGTGTTATCGTATTATATTGCAGTTCATCACTGTGGTTGTCTCTTATTTTCAGAACTGCACGAGCGAGAAAGCGAGAACTGGTGCTAAGGAATACTTGAAAATGTGTGATTTATTAAGCTAAAAGAGTGTTCAATTTTTTTTTATATGGTCTCTTGACATCAGAGATTTTAATCTAATGTTTGTGTGTGTTTGGAACACATCTCTGTATGGCTGCTCTTCAAATAGCAGCGTTTGTAAATATTTACCTGGAGGAGGTTGTGAGGCATTGAAGGCAGGTCTTAGGAATGGTGGGGGCGGCCCATAACCTGGCGGGGGAATGCTCATGCTGACAGGGAAGTTAGGAGGCACCAAACCTACTGCACCAGGAATAGCCTGGGCCACTGGCAGCTGATTAGGAGAGACAAAAGCAGGTAGAAAATAATTGTAGTTATAATGCCATCAAAACTATTAGAATATATTCATTTAGTGTTGTAATTTGAAGAGCTTGTCTGACTAGCTCTTGTGACCAATGTGGACTGTACAAATAAATGTGAACTGTGGGAAAGTTACAAAACTAATTAATCAAAGATGGTGTATAAGGGCCACGTACAAATAACCACCATTAACCACCAACGAATCCTTACGTTAGCTCCTGGTGAACAAAATTTGCCACTTTATTAAGTCACAAATGTACACGTTTTTTTCTCTGGCAAATTTGCAAGTTTTTCTCTTGGAATATTACTTCCCCCACCTCTAAAAAAAAATACACATGGGCCTAATACTCCGTCGTACTAATCACATTGACCACCAAATTGTATAGCATTTAAAAAAGAATTTGGGGGGGGGGGGTGATAGTCTTCTTTCTTACCTGCACCGGCATCATGGGTACTGGCTGGTTGTAGCTTTCACTCTGGCTGTTTGATGCTGCTGTCGTCTCAGTGCTTGGTTGGATTATAACGTCCTTGGTTGCCTCCAAATTCTTCACCGTGTCCCACTCTAAAGAAACATACAAGCATGATTTTTATGAAACAAAATTACTTTTGTGTATGTATACAGTATGTCTTGTACAGTTAGTTACTCTACTGCTTTTGGGTAATGTTTTCATTCCCAACAACTTATAATTCATATTGTTGACGTATGTATCGTCACCAATGCTGCTGTCAATTTGTGTTTCTTTTATTCACATTCTACACATACAATACGCATACTTGGGACAACGTAGTACTTTCACTTACTCGTGTGTATTACACGGAGTGCTATACTCATCTATTGCCTACTTTTTTTTGTACTTGTTCCTATCTTTAGTTTTAAATATGAATGGGATTTTTCTTCGGGATGGATGCATTTTATTCTACTTTATCTTTAATTATTTTGTTTATTTTGAATAAGTTAAAAATGATAATAATTTTTTTATCAATATCGTGCAATGTGAAATACTTACATTGTGATGTTTTCAGCCATATTGCTGGCCCTATTTTCTAATTTCAGAGTGTCATGCGCAACAGTTAATAGATGAGAAAAACAAAACCTCATGGAGTTTTTATTATTTTGCAATTGTGTTAATTTAATACAAAAGAAATACGAAATTAGAGTGAGTTGTTTGTGTTTTATTTTGAACTTAAATTCTCTATTGCAGAGTGGCTTCTGCCTTTCGACAGAAATAAACAAAGGTCTTTCTTGAAAATGATCACATTATCATTACATTATCACATTAGTTTAATAGAATTGTTCTGGATTTAAAATATTAGTGGTATAGTATACTTGGTATCAGTACCTGTGAGTGCTAAAGAGAGAGATCGTTACTAGTACGAGTGGCTCTTTAGCAACGATCTGAGGGGGAAAAAAGGGAAGGGTATCAAACACCCCTAATGCATAATATAGTACAGTTATCATATACTATACGTACTAATACAAGCGTAGGTTTCAATGCTGACAATTAGTATTCCTGATCTCATAAAGTACCCCCCACCCCCAAGAACTGTTGACAGAGCATGAGGAGTTACTCAATTGTGTGTTCCAAAAACATGGATACACAGGGTGGTGCAATAGTAGGTATACAGTTATAAAAAAAGAGAAAACATGTACATTACTTATTGTGCATCATATAGTACAACATAAAAAAGAAGCAGAAAAACTACTGTATACCTACTTTAGCAACCCCTTGTATATTTGACGATGATGCAAAGGGGACAAACTTTACTGTCCTATATGGCATTTTGTTATACAGGTGGGTGAGCAAGCCAGCCTATTAATTTGGGAATTTTAAATGACATGCAGGACAAATATACTGTAGTATAGTGTTAAAATCTTTGAGTGAGTTGATTTTTTTTAACAAACACAAAATAACTTCATGGACTTAATGTTGGTTTCCTGTTTTGTGCCATCTTTGAACAGGATTTTTTATGCAAGAGAGCCCAATAATTATGGAGGCCAGTGTATATTATTAGGATAACTGACTATACCCATATGTGAGTCCATCAAATATTTTTGCCGGATGATGAATACTAAATAAAATGTCACCTTCATTGACAGTCTCTTGATCAATGATTCCTCCTTCGGCAAAGTCATCCAAGTCATCCACCTTAACTTTCTCCCAAGGTATGTAGGTGACTCCAAGGTCCACATCCCAGAACTGCTTGTACTCTTGTCTTACTCCTTTGTTTAAAGCCCAAGCAATCTGCATTCAAAAGCACAATGATGGCGGGAACAGAACAAAGTATCTTATCAAAGACACAATCTATAAAAGGCATCAAGCCGCTCAAGGCTCCACTGCTGGAGGTCAATGTATAATTGAATTACAAAAAAACCATGGGGAAAATGACATTGCATTCAATCAAATTACAGCATAGAGGCCACAAAGTGTACCTTGATGATCTTGGAACCAATCTTGCAGGAACCTGTGCTGAGCTTCTGGCGTGCACGGTAGGCATCCTGTCTGTGGACCATACAGATGTAGGCACAGCCTCTCGGAGGGATCATCTGAAAGGAAAGGTCGCAGATAGAATGGCAAGACGTGACTTGACTTCAGCCTACATGTACCATTCAATAACACATAATGCACTTCTTAAACAAACTTTTGAACTATCACTATCACATTGTAGTTAGAGAGGAGATCTCTTACATTTATTGACTCTATTTGGCCAAACTCTTCAAACAGGTTTGTGAGGTCTTGTTGAGAAGCCTTTTTGTCCACTTGGCCAACCCAAAGAGTTGTGCTGCACACTAGATAAAGGGTACAAATAACAACAATTGTTATTGACCCAAAACTAATACAGATATTCTAAACAAGCAATATTAATGCTATGTAATTACCACTAAGTGTCTTGGATCGTATAGGAGGCAGTCCTTTTTTCTGTCGCTCCTTTTCCCGTTCTCGGGCACGTCTTTCACTCGAGTACGAACGTGACGTCTTCCTCTTGCGATCTCTGGAGCGTGATCGCGACCGCTTACGATGCTTACGCTTCCGAGAGCCCGAGCGAGACCTGGATCTTCTCCTTTTGGGAGACCTGTTGATACAAAACAACACAACCTGAAGAAATGTTTTCAACAATCTTTTCTATTTTTTGTTCTTAACAAAAATATATGCCTGTGTTATAAGATTAAAAATTGTATTAACTGAAAAAATACAGTACATCATTGATTGATTAAGAAGAAAGGATCTTGGCTGACCGAGAACGTGACCTTGAGCGTGTTCTGGAGCGGGCCGTAACTGTCTTTTTGTCCTCTGGCTCAAAGTTATCCTCTTCCATTCCATCTGGGCCCTCATCAAGATCCATGTCCTTGAGGAGCAATTCAACACAGTTCAATTAACGGAAATACATTTGTTGGGTGTTGTCACAATGTTTTTGTTTTGTTTTTGTACTACCATTCCTATGTTTTTAAAATATTTTCACATTTAGGTGTATGCCTTAAAGCGACGTTTTCCAACCTTTATTGAGCCAAGACTTGTTTACATGAGAAAACTCTCATTGCCCCAGGCATGAAAACGGGTGACGGGTGAAAAAGGTGAGAAGCACTTTGACCAACATTTTCTCCACTAATATTCGTCGGGCACTCGTCAAACGAGTGGGGGGGATGAAGTGGACGAAGGGATGGCGAATTTAAATTATCAAAATTTTATGGCATCAAGAAAAACTGTTTGCGAAAATGCAAACATCTTTGCTACATTTATTGGACTATGGATGGATGTTGAAAACAGCATGCACTGCCTTCAAGGTACCTTTCACATTTGAACTGGTTCAGGTCCAATTGTCAGTACCAGGGTATCGATACCGGTACTGAACAGTATCAATTGTTGTACTTGTGGTAGTAAATGTTAGATTCACTTTAACAGTTATTTTTCATTAAATAAAATCTTACAAATGATAAAACATCATGAATTTAAAACACATGAGCCAGAGAGGATGGAGTAAAAAAAAAGAATAATTTAAAAAAATCAAGGTACTACATTAATAATATGTAAATAATATCAAATTGATTACAAAGTGAGACGCAAAGTTCTTTACAATGAGCAACAAAGAACAACGTTAAGCAGTAATACACAAGATACATAAATGTATTAGTGTTATTTTGGTTCCTTGTGCAATTGTTTAAACAAGTTTTCAAGAATTTGCCTGCCGCAACAAACCACGATGAATTCAAACCCAATTTGGGAGTAAAATTTTGCAAAAAAAATGACAGTTGGAAGAGGACGTGAATGACAATGAAGAGAATAATTGGGACTCAGGAGCAAACTCATTTCAATGTATCCGATGCAGTATGTAATGCTTGCTAGTGCTACATGTTGGCCACAATTAGATTTAGCAATTTTATCGTTACCCATGAAATTATGAATAAGGTGCTAAGTATGTGCTAAGTATCGTTCTAAAACTCTATAATATATTGTAACTATGGTAAAGCCACACACCCTACAACATGATTTGAATCGGTGGCTGAAGGCACGACATTTGCTGTGTCCGCGCAGGAGAGAGAGGCGGGTGATGCTACGGGGCACCCCGCAAATGGCGAGCCGATGGCCCACTCAGCCTCAGTACCAAAGCACGCTCAACTGAAACATGCTAGGAACCGCAAAGCTTCACTCTTGCTTGGCTTGTCGGCAGTCAAATCTCGCTTGCTTCCACACAAACCCGAAATTTACCGTGAATGAAATCTAGCGCAAGCGGGTGACGTCAGTTCAACTGCGGCAAAATAAATTCACAACTTAAGATGCACTTTGGAATATGGCACCATCTGATCTAACGTGAATCATGCCGTCATCGGTACCCATCCCAACTGGAATTCAGTGATACACTGAATCTCTGGTCATCTACCCTCCCGAAATATTTTCTCATCGGATCTGCACGAATCACGTAGGTGACCTATTTTGGTTTCAAAACGGCGAATTTCGCCAAAAGGTGAGGGATTTTCATGCCTGTTGCACACAATTAGTGATTGGTATTGTCAACATTTTAACTATACTGCTTAAAATCATATTTCAAACTTCCAAGCAGTCTCGTCACATGGCCATTTGTACCTGTTGTTGGTTGTCTATGGAGTCGTCCATTTTATTTTCTGGCTCAGGAAGCTGTGGCTGACTGCTAGCCTGAGCAGTTGCAACAGCATTCTCTTGTCCAAATAGAGTGTCCTGCCCATCAATGCTCATAGCCTGTAGGAATACATCATCACGATATCGGTTGACTAAGTCCAAGTGTGTAATCTGACATTAGAGTCGGATACAACATCACCCTCTATTCATTGTGTGCGTATAACTACCTTCTGCTGGTGCTCCAGCAGTTGCTTCTGAAACTGCTCCAGGTTCTGCTGCTGTAGCTGCTCAGCAAGCTGGTGGAACAATGAGTTGTTGATGGGCTCTGACACCATGGGTCTAAAAAGTGGCCAACAAATTGGATTAGGCACACCCAAATGTAGTCAGGGAAGTCATTTTCTAAGATAAAACATTGTTAACTCACAGTTGAGAGGATGACGTTTCCTTCTTAGATTCTTCACCACGCTCAGGCTCATTCCCAAAGTCAAACTGCCCCAAGAGTTTCTGAAAATAAGCATTAGACCGGTTCTCATTAAAAGTCCTAAAAGGGATAAATAAGGTAATTACCCAGTATATCGCAGATTTTTCTATTAAATATATGCGGAATGTCTAATTTTCTTTCGTATTTTTGCAACACGACACACTTTCTCCTTTCTTGACCACATCACCCTTGAAAACATACGTCATTTTCAATGGGTTTATATTTTCTGGTTTGGCTTTGATTGATTATACTCCCCGGCTAAATGGAGGAATCAAGATCGCTGTGACCTGTGTGCACTGGGGTAGATAGACACAGAGCACATTCCAGCCAGCCACAACCAAGCAAGTGGAACGCAACTCAAGACAATATAAACGGGGAATGGCTATATTAATAAAGCACCAGTAGTACCTTGTTAAAAGAGGAGACCCTCTGTTCGAGGGGGTTGAGGCTGTTGGCAGTAGCAGCTGCAGTGAGTTGAGCAGTGAGAGCTTGCAACTGTACAACTAGACCAGCATCCAACGCCTGCAGCAGTGAAGGCTGAGGCTTTTGCTGCTGCATTTGCAGGCTCTGTACAAGTTGCTGAAGCTGGTGATAAAAACAAACCAATATTGCAGATACTCTGAAGAATGGGCACCAAAGATTTTTTTGTTAAACCTCAAAGATGGCAATAAAACTTTCTCAATTCTTCATTATTATATCTGTATTACAGAACAGTATTTTCTCTAACCTGCTGCCCCTGAGGACTTTGTAAGATCTGTGCCACAGCTGCCACAGTGTCTGTGTTAGTTATCTGGGAAGCCCAGTCCGGAAGCCCCTGGACGATGTTGGCAGGGGTGGCCGGCGTGGCTGGAGTGCCTTGATACAAACAGACAGGTTGAAATAAAGGCATTGGACATAATTGAGCACCAAGAGACTCACACCATGCATGTTATGTGACTGACCAGGCGTGGCGTTATTGACAGGGGCAGAACTGCTTGACATGACGGGAGTAACGCTCGGAGGAGGAATCCCTGCTGCCATGTCCAACAACGGCTGGATGATGTCACTCTTAAAGACAGCATTCTTTTGCCACAGGTTGAGGACCCGCACTATCTTACTCTAGAAACATATGATGGAAAGATCAAAGTATAAAGAAAAAATAACACATTGCATCGGGAGTTAAAACCAAAGAACAAGGCAAACAGTCAAACCTTGTCATCTGAGGGACACCGGTAGAGGTGCTGGAATGTGGCGATGATATTCTTGCTGAAGCGTGGGGCAAAGACATCCTTCTCCGTGCCAAACTGGTGGCGTGACTGCCTTACAATTGAGTCAATAACATACAACCCTGGGACCTTGTATTCTGGTTTGCACTGTAATAACAACAACAAAGTTTAATAGAGGAAATAAACAAAGTTTTTTTTAGCATGGCAAGTAGATGCTAAAATTTGATCTCTTGCTACAAATAATCGAATAAATCTTCTGAGTTGGGTATCAAACCCATATGTGTGAGTAAAAATACCTGGAAATAAAATCTCTCTGGTCTCATATGCATCTTTTGAAGATAAACTCTTTTATTTCAGTATACAGCAACAATAAAGTACCCAGCCACACTATAACATTTTTTTGTGTGTGCTGCCAATTCTGATACTGATCATCCATGAGTGATATCGGCCGATGCTGGCTTCCAATTTTAGAGCTGCTCATTAATGATTATTTTAATCATCAAAATGTTATCTGCTATTTTTGGGATTAATTGATGAAAAAAAATCCTTTATTATACAAAAACAAGACATTTATTTATTTATTTCAAATTGACAGCCGAAAATGCACAAATATATATTATGGTTCAGTTATTGATTTGGTGTGTAACATCAGAAAATAGGGAAAATTTTTGATTTATGTAAAAGCAGGCGGATCAGTATGCTTCGTGCTACAAAAAGACGAGATTATTTACTGTTGTGAGGTGTGTGAATTTGAAATAAATAGGAGAAAATTTACATCAAATATACTTTTGATATGATTTTTTTCGTGATCGACATTGATCAGCATATGACAATCGCATACTTTTCAATGGAAACCAGCCGATCACGATCAGTGGCCGATTGATTGGAGGACTGCCACTTGTAAGTAAATTAAAAATGTTGATAATTATGCTAGTTATTAGTAATTTTACAATTTGACATGCAAATACAACTCACCTTTTGTATGAACTTCTCCACACTCTGGACAACATGCTTGTAGAACTGAAAAGAGGCAAAGCATTTGTTAACACCAGCTTCTTAAACACTAAGCAATCATTAACATGTAGTTAGACATTGGGTTATTCAAAGAAATCAATAATAGTTGCCACCAACAAGCCCAGGATTTTGAGATCTGGGTAAAGGGAGTTCTTGGTTGTAAAAGTTCCGCAGGGAATTTATAATTGTGTTTCCACAGCGTCTTAAGAGTTCTCGGTAATTAATTCAAATGAGTTTGATGATGTATGAGTTTGATGAGCCCAGCTGATGTAAAAACAACACACACCCAAATTTGACCAACCAATTAACCTTGGTCAGTGCAGCCCGCCCCCTCAGTTCCAGCCTGGCTCAGCAAGACCCTGCTGCTGAGATAGATGGAAGAATGTTATATTGCAGGGAATATATTGGCAGGGAAGGAGCCCGAGCTAGTGTGCGAAGCCGGGAAGTTCCGACTAAATATAGTCAGACTCGCCTCCACACACAGCTTGGGTTCTGGTACCAATCCTCTCCAGAGGGGTTGGACTCTCTTTCACTCTGGAGTTGCCCACGGTGTTTTCTTTTTAAGGGACCGCTTAACCGAGCTGTGCAGACTGGCCATTTTGCCTCGCACCGTTTGAGAGGTCATGTGACTGTCACATGACTAACAGCTTACTATTAATTTTAAACTGTTACCGTAATATTTGTTGTTATAGTATTAGTAATTTGAAAACAATTACAAATGTCGTGTTATGAAATTATTTTGTTTAATATCATAATAGGTCATTATACGCTGCATGCTATGGTTGTTGTTTTTTATTTTTTATTAATCAGAGTATTGACAGTGACCGAAATTCCGGTCCACGATCCGGCATCTCAGGAAAAGAAAGCAGTGCACCATTAAGACTGTGTATAGTGGAGATGGGGTGCTGATGACCTCGACTCGGGACGTTGTGAATCGGGGGTAAGAATACTTCGAAGACCTCCTCAATTCCACAGACACAGGCATGTGATTTGACCAAAGTGAAATTATCTGAAAATTTAGCCGGGGGTCTGGGGGCCGCGGGCACTCAGCTAGGTCCAGAGCTCATGGGTTTTCCGTGTTTTTGAGTACTTTCAATGCACTCAGATGACAAAGAAATAGACAAAACAACAGCATAAATTTTCAATGTATATTGAACTATCCCATATAAAATTGCAGTTTTAGTCAACTCAAAATCAGTCACATTCAAAAACATTGGATTGCCTTTGCTTTTAAAAACTATCACTGAGAATATCATCATATATATTTACCATGCAATAAATCATTTAATCAATCATTCTTAATTTAATACATAATGCATAACAAAAACATAAAATACCTCATGCAGCAAGCTCTGGTAAAAACACAATCATGCTTTCGGATTGACTAAGATCATCTCTGTAACTGCATACATCAAGATAGTCAACATATTGAAACCTGAAAAGTGCAAACATGCAGCATTCATTTGAGTTTGTGTCAATGATTAACCATGTTAAATATTTATGACCATTTTTATTACGTTATAATATTTTCGAAAATTTGATTTAGATTAATTTGAAACGTTTACCACCGACCTCAAAATTCACGACTCTGTCAGCAACTGGTACAGGTTGTTGGGGTGGATCACGTCTCTCTATTACCGCTTCCGATTGTGATGTCAATAAGGTCTGGAGGCCGTAAAGTTTTGGAGTTTTCGTTCGGGCACCGAAACTTCCAGCGATGGAATAATTTGTTGTTCTTGACTGGAGTTCTTTCACGTGTTTTTTGCTCTTTGCGTGACTTTCAAGAGCTTTGAAACCTCTCCCACCATAGTCAATGGTATCATGGCACCAAATGCAAAGCGCTTTCCCGGCACGATCGATCTTCCGAATAAAGTCACTGAACAAATTCGTCACAGTCTTCTTTCCAACATTTGTAGATATATCCTTCTCTAACCAGTCCCATCGAAACTTGTTTTTTACGATCTTGTCAATTTCCTTAACTCGCGGAGCATCTTTGCGTTCGATCACGGACATCTTTCTTTAAACACCCGGCAAAAACGTCTGAGAAATGAACAATGGCATACTCCTGTGCCTTTATAACAAGCGCGTTTATTGGTCAACAAACAATGGCATACGCCTATGCCTTTATAACAAGCGCTCTTATTGGTCAACACGGAGACTTCCGCCAATCGCAAGATCGGTTTCATTTCAGTTGCGGAAACACTAAAACGGAATGCTGTAGAGAGAGAAAATCGGATATTTTTTTTTGGGGGGGGATAAAAAAAGCGGAATTCCGCGAATTAGCGGAAAAATCACATGCCTGCACAGACATGACTTCCTTTGAGGAAGCAGGGTCTGGGGACTCTGAGGTGGGCTTCCCTATCTCTGGAGTCAAAGTCACTGAGGTGGTTCCTCTGTGGCAAGGCCCCGGGGGTGGATGAGATCTGCCCAGAGTTCCTATAGGCTGTGCATATTGTGGGACTTTCGTGGTTGACACGCCTCTACAACATCGCGTGGACATCTGGATTGGCAGACCGGGGTGGTGTGTTTCAACTATGGAGGGATCACACTCCTCAGCCTTCCTGGTAAGGTCTATTCAGGGGTGCTGGAGAAGAGGGTCAGTCAGGAATTTGAATCTCAGATTCAGTAGGAGCAGTGTGGTTTTTGTCCCGGCCGTGGAACAGTGGACCAGCTCTACACCCTCGGCAAGATCCTCGAGGGTACATGGGAGTTCGCCCAACCAGTCCACATGTGCTTTGTGGACTTGGAGAAGGCGTCTTGACCGTGTCTCTCGGGGAGTCCTGTTGAAGGTGCTTCAGGAGTATGGGGTACCGAGCCCCCTGATACAGGCTGTTTGGTCCCTGTACAACCGATGTCAGAGTTTGGTCCGCATTGCCGGCAGTATGTCAAATTCGTTTCCAGTGAGGGTTGGATTCCGCCAAGGCTGCCCTTTGTCACCGATTCTGTTCATAACTTTTATGGACAGAATTTTTAGGCGCAGCTGAGGGATTGAGGGGGACTGGTTTTGTGGCCTCAACATTGCATCTCTGCTTTTTGCAGATGATGTGGTGCTGTTGGCTTCAAGCCGTGATCTTCAACTCTCACTGGAGCGGTTTGCAACCGAGTGTGAAGCAGTTGGGATGAAAATCAGCACCTCCAAATCCGAGACCATGGTCCTCAGTCGCAAAAGGGTGGAGTGCCCTCTCCGGGTCGGGGATGAGATCCTGCCCCAAGTGGAGGAGTTCAAGTATCTTGGGGTCTTGTTCACGAGTGAGGGTAGGTTGGAGCGGGATATCGACAGGCGGATCGGTGCAGCATCTGCAGTGATGCGGACTCTTTCGATCTACGTTCCTACCCAGGCTCACCTATGGTAACGAGCTGTGGGTCGTGAGCAAAAGAACAAGATCCCGGATACAAGCGGCCTACTCCGCAGGGTGTCCGGGCTCTCCCTTAAAAATAGGGTGAAAAGCTCGGTCATCCGTGAGGGACTCAGTGTCAAGCCGCTGCTCCTTCGCTTTAAAGTAACCAGTTGAGGTGGCTCGGGCATCTGGTTTGGATGCCTCCTGGACACCTCCCTGGAGATGTGTTCCGGGCATGTCCCCACCGGCGGGAGGCCACAGGGACGACCCAGGACACGCTGGAGAGACTATGTCTCTCAGCTGGCCTTGGGATCCCGCCGGAGGAGCTGGTTGAAGTGGCTGGGGAGAGGGAAGTCTGGGCTTCGCCGCTAAAGCCGCTGGCCCAGCGACCCGACCCCGGATAAGTGGTAGATGATGGATGGATGTTATATTAACGAAACATTAATCTTTAATATTTTATTTCAATGCTGTTCAAACATGAAACAGCAACCTGTTATATACAGTGGCTCACATTTATAAGCCTGAAGTTTCATATGAATAAATACATTTGCATTCAAACACACACATGTTAACAGATTAGTATTTTCTAAATTTAAGTTTAAAAAAATCACAATAATCAACTTATAGATTCATATCACGATTAATCATTATCAAATAGAATCTTGATTTATGAATCATGATACGGATTAAATTGCCATGTGATGGGCAATTTACACCCCTTTGTGTAACCAAACTTCCGATTAAGGGTCGAAATAAGTGGTTTCGCACTGCAGTTTGTGGGGAAAAAATTTACATTTTGCGCCTCATTAAAACACATTGAATAGTAAAACTGAATCCAAGATATTTAAGATTTTCCAATCAATGGAGACTGTCCCAAAAAGCTTCACTGGGCTCACATCGCCAATCACGGGTAGTCTGAGGTCAAGGAAAGCTCTGAACTACTTATGCCACAGCAGCAAGATAGCAATGCGCTTCGGCTGGCTACTAGTGTGCCTAAACACGCTGTAGAGTCACTCCAAAGTCTGTCACGAATATGCTACCCTTCTGACAAGTATCACTCTCATGATAGCGATGATGAGAAAAGACGGAGAAGCCATGCTAATTGCTAAGCTAAGATTTTTGTTCTTTTTTGTGTGCCCTTTTTTCTTTTTTTGTATGTGCGTGAGTATGTGCATGTGCGTGCACATGTGCGTGCATGTGAGTGTGTGATCATTAATTCACCTAAAACCTATTAAAAATCCCATACCGTTCACCTAAACCGAATACTTTAGAATCCAGCTAGAGTCGTGAGGTTGTCAGAAGACCCGAGGAAGGATCATATGACTTATATTACTGTTTTGCAAATATTGAGAGGAGAGGAGACTGCGCTATGAGATGATGTGACGGTGTCTCTCTGCCACAAGACACTGCGTTCTGCAAGTGTAAAATCCTCTTTTTTTTCCCACGTCCTTATTTAGCAATTGAACATGATTTCGGGATGGTGATGTGTTGATATTGGTGTCATCAGTTTGTGACGGCAATTTAATCACTACCATTGATACAAGCATACTTGTCAGTTGTGTTTTTTCAACGGATATGGGTGGGGGAGCTTCTGATTCTGTTCTACTGTACATTTCAAACTTTACTGATGCACAACCACCAGTAGATGGCATTATTGTCCCATTTTGGATTTGAGATCAACAGCGTTTCAGAGTCCATGGGAGAAATGGCTGCATTTTGCGCAACCAACATTTTTTCTACTGTTGATTATAAAATAATGGAAATGCAGAAAGGAGAGAGTTTAGTTGGTAGATTCCGTGTATATATAATTATTGAACAGAATATGGTGTGGGTATCAAACATTTTAAAATGTTCTAAAATGGCTGGCAGTGAATGAGTTAAACTTGCCCCAACTACGAGTCAAGACAG